>NC_137460.1:143103172-144478191 GCF_964235325.1 Thermobia domestica | reverse complement strand
GTATCTCTCTCTTTCCTCTCTCTCTCTCTCTCTCTCTCTCTCTCTCTCTCTATATATATATATATATATATATATATATATATATACAGTATATATATATATATATATATATATATATATATATATATATATATATATATATATATATATATATAGACCTTGGGTAGACCTTTGGAATTTGCTTCATAAATCTCTAGTAAAGCTTTTCACACCCAGGTTTTTGCATTCATTTAAGCGTGGAAACATTAGAGAACGTGTTTCATGAGCATTGTGCAGTCACGCATATGATTCCTGGGGGCAGTGACGTCACAAACTTTGACTAAAGAACAAGGAGGGTAAATTTTAGTTTTATTGAAAAAAATCCTGACACATCCTTATTTATCCTAAGATCATAGTTCGACCCTTATTCTGTTCTGAATGAAGCAGTTTCCAACTGTACCACTCACGTGTCCCTATTACGTACCTGAGGCGGGAAATCACGTGTCCCTATTACGTACCTGAGGCGGGAAATCCGGCCCAAAGTGGGGAAAAATGGATTATTTAAGGAAAAAATCCCTTTTTTTTAGAATTTTTTTCCCTCAGGTACATGATAGGGATATGTGAGTGGTACCGTTTGAAACCTCGGCAAATGCCGAACAAAACGAGGTGCACAATATTCTCACTATTTATCTAAACCCATGAATCGTACCACGTTCTCTTTGAAATAAATCAGCCTTTCAAACAGTACCACTCCCATGTCTGTAGCATGTACCTGAGGAGGAAAAAAATCTCTAAAAAGGGGAAATTTCTTCTGATAGGGGAGCAGACTTTAAAGAAAGGGATTCTTTCAGAAAAAAACATTTTTAGGGATTTTTCTTCCTAGGTATATGATATCAACATGAGAGTGGTACGGTGAGAAAGGATGCTTCATTCCGAAGAGAACGAGGTACGATTCATGGTCCTACGATAACTAGGGATGCCTCGAAATTTAAAATAATATCATGATAAAAAGAAGTGGAATTTTCTTCACAAATAGTTAGATATTTTTCCCGCCCTCGGTTTTCAAAATATGAGATTGAAATTTTCCACAGGAAATAAATACATTACGCAGTATTTTTTTAAAAGATGATTTTGAGATTCGAGCGATAACACAGGTGGCGCCCAGAGAGGCGCGAACTTTGAAAAAAGTAACTTTTCTCAGAAAATTCCTCTTTTTAGGAACTTTTCACCTCAGGTACATGATACCGACATGGGATTGGTACCGTTAGAAAGGATGCTTCATTCCGAGGTACGATTTATGATCCTACAATGAATAGCCTTGAGGCTAAAGCTGACTTGATAAAAACTGACTGAAAATATATGATCAAAAATAGTTAGAGAAAACTGGTAAATCGGTTAGAGCATCAAGACTTTTCCTTCTAGGACCATTCTTCGTAGCTTATTCTCTTCATACTAAAGCAAACTCGTTTGGTACAATTCATATGTACCTGAGGATCGAAATTCGCGACAAAAGGGGATTTTATTTTTTAACAATTCCCTTTTCCTGACTTTGGGGGGGGGGGGAAATTCACCACCTCGGGTGCATAATAGGGAAATTGTGTGGTACAGTTTGAAACACTCCTTTATTCTGAACAAAATGAGGGTCAAACCATGATTCTAGAGTAAATGCGATAGCTGATTGAGTGAAAGTCAACAAATTACCTCAAAGAGCCCATGTCCTAAAAGAGTTATACTCAAAATACTTTTTAAAGCCTAAACTTCCTCAGACAACAAGGCTACGTTGTCATAAATTAAATCATGTAGAATTAACAACAAAAAATATTGAACGCAATGAAGAAGAATAGAAAAAGTAGCGACGAAAGAAGACGACACCAGGAAGAAAATAAAACATATTCTGGGAACAACTGACTGAAAGAAAATGGCTAGAATGACGAAGACGGAAGAAATGTGTCTAACTGAAGAAAACAAAAGAAGGAAAACCAAAAGAAACAGAATAAATTAGTATAGTATAAGGAGTATGGACGATGCAATAGAAAAAATAAAACGACTACTTAAAACAGCAAAAATAAAGACGTGTTATACCTTTAATACAACGCCGACAATATCCAATTCGGAAGTCATACCTAAATACTAGGGTGGGCCGAATTTCAACTTTTTTCGAAAATCGGTTCGGCGAAGCTGTTAAAGGGTATCTTTTAGTGGGCGAATTGTGCCAGATTTTTTTCAGAATTTTAGTCAATGCCTTCATGTGCCGCATCGAGGTTTTATGGAAAATGTACAGGGTTTTCATAAAGTATGGACGTATTTAATTCGCTTATAATTTACATAAAAATGCTCATATTGAAATCAAATAAAGTGCAAACGGTAGCGGAAGGATTAAATTTTTACCTGTAATCTACACCAGCTCAGTTCATTCACCGCCACACCTCCAACTGGGCGCCATTTACGTCCACACATTCGCGTAGGCGGCGCTGGAATCCACGCACAGCGTTCCGCCGTGTTTGATCCGAAATGCCAGCCACAGACGCCTTGGTTTTGTCCTTTAAGTTCTCCAAACCACTTGGCTTCTTTGCATAAACTTCCGTTTTCACATGACCCCAAAGCCAGGAGTCGCAGGGGATAAGGTCGGGTGATCTTGGCGGCCAAGCGGTCGGCACCGCGGCCAATCCATCGATTAGGGAATTTCTCGTCAAGGAACTGTCTCACCTTGATTGCATAGTGAGGGGGTGCCCCGTCCTGTTGGAACATGATGTCGTTCTGGATTCCACTTGCCTCCAGTTCCGGAATGAGCTATTTCTGCAACATATCCAGGTACGAATCTCCATTCACGGTCTCCTCTTCAAAAAAGAACGGTCCAATCAGATGATCATAGGACACAGCGCACCAAACGTTCACTTTAGGGCTATCTCTCTCATGTGTCTCAAATTCCTTTCGGTTTTCCGTGCCCCAAACGCGACAGTTGTGTCGGTTAACCTTCCCGGAGACATGGAAGGTTGCCTCATCTGAGAACTTGATGACTGAAAGGAGAACGTCACCATGTTCCAACTGCTTGAGCATGGCGTCACAGAAGTTGAACCGGATGTCCAAATCTTCATCATGCAGATCCTGGCCTATCTTGATTTTGTAACCTTCGGCCTTGATCGTCTTCTTGGCTATCTTAAACACGGTTGTCTGTGGAATTCCGAGTTCCATGGACCGTCTAGGAATCGACTTCTGTGGGTTGTTGATGATGCTTTCACTTACCCTGCTCACTGTTGCAGGCGATGTTGGCGGCCTCTTACTTCGAGGACGGTCCAGGACGCTTCATGTCTCTAAGAATTTAGCATGCCACTTTCGGATTGCACTCTCAGTCGGTGCCGGCTTTTTGAACTCTTTGGTGAACTTTCGACACGCCAGAATTGGTGATTTTAGCTCTGCGTACCACAGAACACATTGCGCTTTCTCTTTCACCGACACCATCTTTGATACGGTAAAAAAAATAGTCTTCTCAGAGGAGTTTTTTATTTATTTATTTCTTTAAAAGACACACACATCAATACAGCTTACAACTTACTTTTAACAGTCAACATTGAAACAGCAATGAAAACAACAATGGATGGAATTTGGTAAGAAACTGACCCTTGCCCTCCCTCTCCCTCTCTCAACGTGTTCAGAGTTACCGCTTATCTAACAGTGTTGCCAACTAAAAATTTAATCCTTCCGCTACCGTTTGCACTTTATTTGGTTTCATTATTATGCATGACTTTATGAAAACCCTGTATGCAACCCGCAGTACTCAATACCATATTTTACGTTTTTGGCTGTGTAAAACGCATATATTCTCTTTTTTTTTTTTAAAAAAAAGATTTAACCTTAGAGGCAGCTTGAACTATGCGTAATTCACTTATGCGCAGTTCTTTGCTTAAGTTGGCAAAATTTCAACGCTTAAGGCAAGAAGGTTGCGTGTTATATTGGTATGTACAAAAAATTGATTTATTTTCGTTTAGCCTAGGAGTAGAGTTTATTTATTTATTTTTGCTGTAATGCAATTCATTATCAACATTCTCGATTATTTATTCTTTGGTCAAAATAACCCAGAACTCACCACGAGGAGGAGACTGCATTTCGAGTTCCACCCACTTTTAGTTCCGTCCTATCTAATTTTCTGCCACTGCCTTACTTGCGTCCTCACATACTTGCTTTACTTTTCTAGATAGCATAGTATTTTTTCCATCCGAATGTTGACATGTTCTTGCTAGAAATCACGGCACAGCGTATGAATCCGTCGTGACTCGACGGCCCACAGAAGGATTGAGAAGCTTCCGTCACCAAACTCACCATTTGCTGTCAGGAGCGGATCCAGGACGGACTTCTGGGGGGCGCGGTGGGTTGTAATACTGCTACTTAGATTATTTATATATATAAGAAAATCTCTTCTGGGGGGCGATCGCCCCCTGGAACTGCCACTGTTCGCTCTACTGCTTGGGTATGGCATGAAAACTCAGTTATTTCTTCTCCGGTCAGTTTCACTAATGGCTAGTGTAGCAATTCAATATGCAGGAGACATTTATACGGAGCGCAAATCCTTGTTATTGAAAAAATATGATCAGGAGGGAAAAGAGAAAATGCAGCGCAGCTGTTCAAGAATAACGACATAGCCGGAAAACCTGTTAGAAGAATCTTCTTCGATGAAAGAAAAGATCAGTCCCTAACTAAAGTGATATAAGGAAAACATTGGTATCGACAACAAATCGAAGAACACTTAATAATTGCGTTACCTTGCCATACTCAATCAGTAGAGCGAATGGTGCGTTTGGTGATGGAAGCTTCTCAATCCGTGTGTAGGCTGGCAAGTTGATAGATTCATACGCTGTGCCTTGATTTTTTTTTAGCAAGAACATGCCACCATTCGGATGGAAAAAATACCGTGTGGCGGGCAGACGGTATGCGTTTGCGTAGACTGGCACCCACATAAGAGAGTTTAGTAATTAACCAAAATACTCCTAAATGGTCAACAAAGTTTCTGCAAAATCACAAATTATAACTCGAACGGCAAAGATATACTGGAACAGCAACTCAGCTAACAACCAATCTGAAGATTCTAGTTTTACAAGGTAGCGTTGGCCTCGGCCAAGACAACTTCTAATAGAGAACGGTGGAATTCGTTATCTCGATGAAAACTTAGTAGTTACCTACCCTTTGGCATATCACTTGAAACCAAAAATCAAAAATAAAGTTCCTTGCAGTAAGCTTGCAGTTTATTGGTCCTAATGATATTTCAAGTCCACGAGCTGGGGCGCTAGGTGTAACTAAGTGTCTATAGAGAATGTGTTTAAAACTTACGTGACTTGTTCCAATTTCTAAATGATTGCACAGAGAAAAACTCACAAGATAAAATAAAACTGCACTAGACTGGGAGGGCACGAGTCAGTCCTAGTGGAAGGGTAGGTGCACAGGTGTAACTATTTGATCGTACCGGTGTGTTCAGGCCAGCTAGGCAATGAACCTAGAGTGCCAAAACACATCAAATATTGGAATGACAGAACTGCGACCGTCAACTTCCTCGCCAGCAATTTCTGGGCGCACAGGTCCCGGCTGGAGCTAAGCTTGTAGAGGTAGATACCAAGTTCGAAGGAGGTAACTTTGACCGTCAGTTTCCTAAGCCGACCAGCAATTATGGGCAGACCCCTGGCTGTCGTCAAGCTTTCAGAAACAGAGTGCCAAGTTAGCCACTGGGATAAGGTATGGATGGTAAGCAAGAGAATAAGGAGGCTTCCGGAGAAGCCGAGAGAGTGAGAGGCAGAGTGACGGCGAATACAACTAGGAACTTGCTCGGAAATGCTGGGATAAGTCGTACCTAAGACATTGCGGACTTTGCCTAGATAGCACGACTTTGAAGGGCCAAAGGAAAGAGACGTTGTCCGACGATCGAACCGAAAACGGGTGGTTTTATGGGGCTCAATCGGCTTTGCATTCGGAACGAATTTACGTGTCGGATGCAAAAATTGTATCATGTACAGACATGCACTCGGATCGTGAGGCCAGAAGTTGGACATGAGTGGTAGTCTGAAAGTTCCCTGGGGAGGAACCAGAGACTAGTCAGCAGCCTGAAAAGAAAGCTGATTGGTATGCGAACGACACTAAGAGCAAAGTCAGCTGAGAAAAGTTCTCCGTGGGCGGAGAGAGTAGTGATTGGAACACGTCTTACTGATAACAGAACCTTAACATAAAGATTGGTTTACAACAAGATGCCTGGGCTGCGCTAAATGAGAAGATTCAGTTGGTGCGCATGCGTGTATGTGTACTCCGTGTTGTTCCCGAAGTCTGGCAAAGCGGTATATATCGAGATATAAAATAATCATACATAATTTCACTTAAAAATGTAAAACAAACGGTTTTAAGTATTAAACAACAAAGATTTTATATATGTTCGAACCAAGGATCTTCTTCCTGTAATTTATCTTTAGATCCTTCTAAGACAACATATATTAACAACTGCAGTTTGAGGACAAACAGAATCTTTCTAGAAGCAAAAACGAAAAGATTTTAAACCCGCAGATTACATGGACTTCTTTAAAAGTCTACTGCCACTAATAATAATAATAATAATAATAATAGTAATAATAACTAATACATATATTATACATATCCTACACATAGAGGCAGACATCTCCCTGTTACAGAGGGGATCTTATTATTTACCAGAAAGTTGAACTCTAGGGTCAAGTAAGGGGAGATAAGGAGGGGGACACGGGAAGACGAGGTCTTTCGTTCTAGATAAGAGAACAAAAAGCATTCAACAAGAATTCATATTTTAAAAAAGTAAATGAAAAACTAATGCTGTTGCAGCAACAAAAAACAAAAGCAAAATAAAGCAAAAAATCATTTGCGAATTTGCGTACACTACATATGCCATCTAGAAAAGTAAAGCAAGTATATGAGGATGCAAGTAAGGCAATTGCAGAAAATTTGATAGGGCGGGAGGGCGGAACTAAAAGTAGATGGAACTCGAAGTGCAGTCTCCTCCTCGTGGTGAGTTTTGGGTTATTTTGGCCAAAGAATAAATCGAGAATGTTGATAATGAATTACATTACAGCAAAAATAAATAAATAAATAAACTACTTTTAGGCTAAATAAAAATAAATCAATTTTTTAACATACAAATAAAACAAGCAATCTTCTTGCCCTAAGCGTTGAAATTTGGCCAACTTAAGCGAAGAACTGCGCATAAGAGAGCTTTTGGAAAATGAATTACGCATAGTTCTAGCAGCCTCTAAGATAAAATCTTTTTTTTTAAAAAAAACGAGAATATATGCGTTTTACACAGCCAAAAACGTGAAATATGGTATCGAGTAGTGCGGGTTGCATACTTTTTCCCATAAAACCTCGATGCGGCACATGAAGGCATTGACTAAAAATTCTGAAAAAATTTGGCACACTTTGCCCACTAAAAGATACCCTTTAATCGCTTCGCCGAATCGATTTTCGAGAAAAGTTGAAATTCGGCCCATGCTGCTAAACACACACAAAATAGACGCCTTACTTACAGAATGTCCCTCGTACCAGACAATACAGGGCCATATATCAAACAGATACATCTACTGACTGAATTAGTTACATTATATATTACGAAGGGAACGCCAGCCAGAAGAATTGCTTGAAAGCTTTAAGTCCTTCTGAAAGGATAATGATAGAAAGAGAAATATTTTTCGAAATCTAGCATCTAGTACCAGATATTCGCTCCTGAATTTCAAATATGAAAATACAAAAAAAAAAAAAAGAAGAAGCTCGTCGACTTTGCAGTATCTTGCCATTTCTGATGTGTTTCACTCAAACTTCACTAACATTTAAACTTTTACGCGTTTTCTGACGGAACACAGAACATCAGGGCTACACTGGCAACTGTCTTTCCTCACAAGCATTACCCTCTTATTGGAAGATTTGAACATATCCTCTACGCGCTGTTTTGTTTTTCTGCATCACGCTTAACTGAGTTGAATATATATTGCTGAGCAATCCTTTTACAATATTATATACAGTAACCCTTCCTACTGGTTAGTGGGCAGCGCATGAGCCTTTGTTGTACGTGGTTTCTGCTTCGATTCCCACTGGGAGGGCATTAAAAAAGTTGAATGCTTTATAGTGTTTGGATTCCACCATAGATCCACCTCTATTATAGCCTCAGTACTGAAAAGGGACGCTAAATTACAACAAACAAGCAAGTAAACAAACATTATTCACAATGCATGTGTGTGTCTCGATCTATTCTAGGGAATATAGTCCTATTACAACTTAAATAATTACTAAAATCGAATGACACTATATTAAACATCAAATGAGCACCGTTTTGCACTGTGAAACTAAGAAGGTACATTCGCAAAGTGTCACCTCACGATTCGTGTAAAATTGATTCAGATATAAAGTTCTCCGCGGCCAAATGTACGTTGTACTAACTTTGGTGGCCCATACAGGTAATTTGCGTATTTATGGGCCTTCATATATCCGGAATTCAATCATACACTACTATAACCCTCGAACACAAAATTGCTTTTAGTTTCTTTATATGCAACTCAAGATGAATGTAGGCAAATGGAAAACAAATTGGATCAAGTACTGCCTCTCGTACATATTTTACCAACCCCGGTCGCCATGCTGGATGCGACATATTGCCTTCAACTTTTGGTTTTTCAAGTGATACATCAAATTCATGTAAAATTTTCTCGGAAATTCATTGGTGTAGTGACATTTACAGCGGGTTGTACCGTTTGCAGGGTATTGCATGTTAAGTGTTAAGAGAATAGAAAGTTGTGCAGAGCCCCGTGTGTATATGTAATCTTTTACGTGATTTACCGTTGACGAAATATTTTCTGAACGTACACACATACATACACACATACGTCAATACGGAAATGGTAGGTCTTCACTGAAATCTGGTCGTATATGGATCTATATTAGACATTATGACAATAATATAATATTTCCTTATTACAGTATAACATGTAAGTGATAACCATCACTCACAGAAATGTTACAAGATTATGACATCAATATTGTAGTTTGTTTATACCTACAGTATTTTTCCAGTTGGAAATTGTTTTGATTTGTCAACATTAAAAACGTAAGTGTAACTGATATTACTCTGCAATGTCTATTGGCGAAGTGCCTGGTGGGATTTAACACGCTACATCTCCCAACGGTTCAAGCTACGGTAAAATTCACTACCCCTGTGAATTTCCGAAAAAATTGCACACGAATTTGAACCTATTATTTGAAAAACCGAAAGTTGAATGCAATATGGCGGACTCAACAAGTGACCGGGGTGGGTAATGTATGTCGGAGAAGCAGTACTCGATCCAATTTGTTTTGCGTATGCCCACATTCGTCACCAGTTACATCTAAAGAAATTAAAAGCATTTTGTGTCCTTGTGTTATAGTAAGTTAGTGCGATTGAATTCCGGATATATGAAGGCTCATAAATATACAAATTACGGTATGGGCAGCTGAAATTAATACAATACTCATTGTGTCACGAAGAACTTTGCATTTGTATCATTTAGAAAAAAATCCCGAGGAGACACTGCGAATGTTGTAATCATATGGTTCAGCTCATCAAATATTAATGAAGAAAATTTTTACTTTATAAGTGAACCTCGTATAAAAGCACTCTTAAAAATTTTCCTCTCAGCAAACAGATGAACATTCATATGTGTATGTGCGTCGCGTCTGCGACAGAAATCTTGGTGATCCTCTCCTCTCTCCAAATAAGGTGCTAAAATTCAGCACAGGGAGCAAACTTCGTCTCCAAAAATTCCTGCCTATGGGTTGTCATAATTATTTTTAGCTTTGACATCACCAGGCTGCATTGTGAGCCTGTCCGCTGCGTAGAAACGCGAGACGGAGAGAAAGATTGTTAGTTTAACGATTGTTACTGGTGCGATGAGTCAGCTCCGGATGAGCAGACGAACAAGACTTCGCGTATTATGGTACATTTGTTGTTATACAGTTACACAGTTATACAGTTAAGTACAGTGTTTAGCGCATTAAAAGTGCGTTGACGATAATGAAAATGTTGCCTTAGAAAGAAAAATCGAAATCTTAAAACATTTGTTCATGGTAGTTATTTTTAAAATCGTCTTAACGACAAGCAGCAGCGCAATGGAAAAATTACAAGACCACACGAAAGAAGACAAAATGGAAAATAAGGAAATTCATCTCCCTAACCTTAAGGACATGCCCCTGGGACAGCCAAAGATTGCCTCTCTACAGCATCAAAGCGAGTGAAGTTACAGTGCGAAATTACGGAAACTAACGATGTAGTGAACTCCAACTGGTAACCCGCGACTACCGCGTTTTCCGCGATTGTAATGAGAATAATTGGGCCAAATGTAAAATTTTATTTTCATATTTAATTATTTGAATTAAACTGCAAAAATGTAATGTAATATGTTTTTGTGCAGTTTCAGTGTTGTTTATTAGTGAAAAGTGAAATTTCGCATATCCTTTATCAAAATAATTATCATGGTATAAATTTATATTTTCTAGTTTAAGAGATAACCTAATTTATTTTTCTTTCCAGCATAAATAACTAATGCTTATGCAACCTAATAATTTTCACATTATTAAATTGTATCGGCATTGAGAATACGATTAGAATCAGCTTTTATGTCAGTTCCCCAGAATGTTCTGACCCGAACTCTGAACCGTGTTGTCCAGTGGTTATATGGTCGGTTTTGGTAGAAAGTTGAACTACTATTAGTCTAAAGGTGACGTCTAAAACATAGAGGATCGAATCCCGGACTGTCGTATATGTCTAAGCCCTCCTAGGGAACTGCAGGACAGGAACCACATACACTTATATATGGCGCCCGAACAGGGACATTTGGTAAAATTGCATAAAGGCGACGCTAATTGTATTTTTTATGATAAATAATAGTGCATTTTTAGTGTTCTATGGCGATAAACTTTCATATCGAAAATCGTTTATTGCAATCACTTCCGGATTGAATAGGGGAATAAGGAAGAAAATAGAACCTATTCCTGTGACATTCAATCGATTGCAGAAAGCCGCTTCTTGATATATATTTCACCGTTTTTGCTCTACAGAAAACAATATTGCTACTTGAAATAATATAAACTTGAACAACTGCTGGTTTTGGTAAAGTGTTGTGAATAGTCTTATTATGTTGTCTTGAGACTAAATTATTTGCAAAAGACTTTTCGCCATCTGTAACGGCGTTTGTTGTGTCGATAAACGCTAAAACCGGAAATGGATAATTTATCCGTCTTCCAGTTTCAACAGAACTTTAACGAGATGAAACCTACTCTTGGGACGATGAATCGATTGCAAATAACCGCATTTTGATAGCATTTTCCATTCTTGCACTGCGGAAATAAGTATTGAAACGGGAGGTAATAGTAAATTCGAACCACTTACAGTTTCGGTGGTGTTGTGGATAGTCATTATGTTGTTCTCAGATCCTGAATCGTTTTCTTTCTATGGTGATAAAGGTTGAAACCGGAAGTAATAGTAAATTTGAACCACTTCCCATTTTGCTAGTGTTATGGATAGCCATGTTAACTTATGACGCTGAATCGTTCGCGAAAATCTGTTTATTGCTCTCTATTACCGTTTTCGCTCTATGGAGATAAACATTAAAACCAGAAATGGATAATTTGAACGTCTTCAGGTTTGAATAGAGTAAACGGAGCAGGTGAAATCTGTTCTTGACACGCTGAATCGATTGAAAAAAGCGCATTTTGATAGCATTTACCGTTTTTGTTTTAAGAAGATCAGTATTGAATCCGAAATAGTAAATTCGAACCAATTCTGTTTCCGGTACAGTATTATAAACAGCTATAAATATGTTGTCTTGAGGCGCTAAATCGTTTGCGAAAAACCGATTCTAATTATCTGATAACATTTTCGTCTCATGATGATATGTCGAAACTGGCATTGAAACGAATAGTAAATTTAAACCACTTTGAGTTTTGGTAGAGTGTTATGTATAGTCATATTATCTTGAGACGGTGAATCGTTTGCAAAGAATCGCTTCTCGCTGTTACAATTTTCTTTCTATGCGATAAACGTTGAAATCGGAAATAGCCAATTTTGACCACTTCCAGTTTGAATGAAGAGTTAACGGAGGAGATTAAACCTATCTTTAGAATGCTAAACCAACCTTAAAAAGTAAAAAGAGAGAAAGAAAGTGAATCTCGACATCTCTTACCGTTTTTGCTTTGATACCTGTCAACAGACGGACGAACAAGGTTCTGTAATACTTCCGACGCTTATGCATAGAATAGTTTGTAAGTCTAAAATGAAAGATGATATTTCAATGAATAATAAACCGAGTGCGCGATTTATTGTGACAAACCAAAACACACACAATCCTGAAACCCGGTTTCAAATCTATCATTTTTCAATCAAATCAGTTTTTGGTTTCTTTTGTTATTATTATACCCTCTCAAAATTCATCTAAGCTTTTTTTCTGATAAACATCTACCCACGCAAAACTTGGGTGCAATTAAATTCCATAAAAATATACTGAATTGCAAAATATAAATTTTTTGAAAGTTTTCCGCCCAATTACCCCTTCTACCCTACTTAACCACAAATCAAATTAGTGCGGATCTCCCTGGTGGCTGTATGGTTAGCATACGCGTCTTCGGCACAGAAGACCAGGTTCGATTCCCGGCGGGAGCTCCTGTGATTCGGATCCTACGTTAAGCTGTAAATTCGCGTCTTATATAGTATCGATGCTAAAAGGAATACTAGTTTCAATCCAACGAATCGACTAGTTAGCCAAGTCTGTCAAAAGTTCATTATTAGTGTTATGTCAGTTTCCGAGACATAAAAAGTCTTAAAGCGATCGCATATAGGATGTATAAAAAATTACGAATGTGACTGACCAGTAAGTGATTTTTCTTTGGTTTAATCTATTGATGAGATAACATACTTCCATACATCTAACAAGAAGACATAATTTTGAGTGAATCATTTTGTGTTAACGTTCACAGTTCTCTAGAGCAGAAATGATGCTGAAAAAATCACGGAAAAGTTTTCTTTATAATGATTCTTTCATTTTTGAAAACAAATTTAGTCACAAGGATGTTTGTCTGGCAGAGAAAAGGGCCTCGTATCTACCAACCCACTCGAATAAGAAATGATGTGACGTATACCTGGTCTCATCGCAGAAGGCAGTTACTGATTTTCATGATTATGGGAGATGTGGTCTCCTTCAGGACTGCTGAACATCATAAGGATGGTGCCGTGAAGAGCAGCAACCTTCGGTTCTCACTGTAAGGCAGTTAAAATTTATACCTCCCATTTATCCCCAGGGGGTAATTGGGCGCATGATGTGGGGGGTAAATAGGTGGAACGCCTTAAGTGAATATTTTTTTGCTTAGAATTAATTTAAATGTTGCGCTATGTTTGTCTTTTATGGTGTATACTTTTGTGTTAGTGCATTCTGCTTATTAAGCTATTTTATTCAACTTAGACCTCCAGTGGCCGTTGCATATGCCAATAGTGCTGACGCTGCAAATAGGACCTGTTTATCAATCCAGATTTCTAACACATGTTCTATTGTAATAGTTTATAGTTATTTAGCGTTAGTCTTATTACTTTCTCCTGTTTGTTTGAATAACAGGGGCCCTTCTCCCTCTCTCTCTTTTTTCGTTTTCGGCCAAAGTTTTGAGCGTTTATATTTTTTATTCGTATGAGATACATTTTGGATTAATTTCACAGGAAAATATACTATACTATAAAAAAATAACTGGAAGGCTTGAAAAGGCATTCAAATATCTTTGAGATTTAGAAATAAGTTGCTCCAAACTTAGGACTCCAGTGGCCGTTGCGTATGCCAATAGTGCTGATGTTGTAAATAGGACCTGTTTATCAATCCAGAGTTCCAACACATGTTCTATTGTAATGATTTATAGTTATTTATCGTTAGTCTTATTACCCTCTGCTATGTTTGTTTGAATATCAAGGTCTGTTCTCTTGGTTTTTCTATTTTTTTTGTTTTCGGCCAAAGTTTTGACCGCTTATTTTTTTTCTTTCGTATGTAATACATTTTGGATTAAGTTCACAGGACAATATACTATGCCATAAAGAATAACTGGAAAGTTTGAAGAGGCATTCAAGTATCTTTGAGATTTAGAAATAAGATACTCCTTATTTTGCGTAAACAAAGGTATAACTTTTTTCTAGGCCACATAAAACTATTAGTTTTCAAGTGATATACAAGTTATATACCCCAAATGAAAGCTTGAGTTTCCTTCATTTACACCCAATCACCCCCACGAGTTTATGTGCACTGGTAATGGTTTTAATCATTTTGCACCCAATTACACCCAAGGGTGTAATTGGGTGTAAATCAGACCAACAGCAATAAAAATGTTGTAGCATCAAAGGTAAAGACGCCGAAAGCTTGCCACTATTACAGTAGGTGCAGAAGAATCTGTAACATACAATCAGTTCTTAAAAACTAGAAAAAACATCTATAACCTGTGAAGAAAAAAGTTTGAAAAAAACATACCTCCCAATTTCCCCCCTTCTACCGTAGTTCTTCAATAGATGAACTCAATAATAATTTAGATGTTATAGACTTCACAATGCAATGCCTCTAAATCATAAACAATAAAACATTATTTATTACCACTTTGAATTGAGGGTATAAAAAAACATCCTTTCGGTGAACTAAACTTTACTTCTTGTCGTAGTTTGAAATGCGTTATACTTCGTCTAGTATGAGTAAATATATATGTCTATGAAATCTGCTCTACAATGTAACTATTTAAAATGAATCAGTCACAAAATGATCGTAACAAATGCTATGAGGTACAATATACATTACAAACACGAACGGTTAGCGCATACATCTTCCAAATAGGGCTTACTGAAAACTGCTCTGTAATATAAACCCAGATCGTGTTATTACATAATTTAATTTACATGTAATCATTAATTATTTTTTTATGATTTATACACTTTAAGAATACTGTAATAAGTATATTAAGAGTTGTAGTATGCTGCTGACAACCAGGAAGACAATTAGTAAAGATGTTCGAAAGTCGAAACATGAAATATTTTACCTATATGATGCCCGCACTGCTTAGTCAAGTGTTACAAGTGTATGTGAGGTGTTTCGGGTAGTAAGAGTGAACTCGACAACACTGCTTCAATTAGTTATTATTCTTATTATTATTATCATTATTATGGGAAGAAGGGCGTAAGTATAAATGTGGTTGCTGCTACATATCACTTTGGATAAATAATAATAATCCTGATATTGAGTTTATTCTACTACCCGAACCGCTCATCTACATAAAACGTAACAGTAACTTCCCATAGCACGTTATATCAACAATATGAACAATGAGTTGTATCTTGAATGTATCATAAATTGCAATACATTTTAACGTCAACTTCCACAGTTTAATGACTAAAGAACACTGTGTAACAAATTTAATGATGTTTTACATGATTATCTTAATTACTTATAACATTAAATATAATATAATACACGTCAATACTCTTATGACAATCTGCATAAAAATATCCTTTTACAACATACATGGCACCTAGTTGTTATAAAATTAATTATATACACAATTTGTTTTGAGACATTTCAAAATAGTCTGTTATAGGAATATATAAACCAATATTTTAGTTCATGCGTATTCGGCGTGTCAAATATTCAACGTAGTGTGTGCGAATATATTACGAAATAATATCTTTTTAATTTCATAAAATTGAGGTGTTACAGAGCTACCCACAAGCCGTAAAATGTAAATTCGCAGAACGACATGATTATATCTGTCAACTCCTGTAAAGAACCATACAGGAGTCAGAACATCTCTAAGTCTTAGCAGATACAGAGTAAGTAAAGTGAAAGAAAAAAAGTTGACAAAAGTGGGGCACAAATTTCTGACAGGAAACCTCAATTGTTTAACAAGGAAACTATGGGGAAAAAAGTCACTACTTAATTCAACATCACCTTAAATTGGGAAAAACCGCAGCCAGAATTCACCCTCATACTCAAATAAAAACTATCACACATTTACAAACACACACACATGTAAGTGATCACTCACTGCTACTGGGACTAGTTTCGCGTCTCCTTTTTCTCTTCTTTTCAATACAAGTCCTCAATATTGCTAAGAGATCTTCTCCTTGTTTATTTTGTATATCTAGAACGTTGGTTAACTTATTTTGCAAATGATCTGCACTTTCAGTATCTTTTGGTATGAACGAAGATAACGTTTTCCTAGGTTTCTGTAACGATCTAATGTCAGCAGCACAACCTATATGATATGAACATGTGGCATTTGAGTTAGAAGTTCTGTCACAATGTTCATCATGTATGGACAATAGCTTTCTAGATGGATTCGTTTTCGGTTTGGTGGACATTACTTCAGCAACATCATCGTAGTACTTTGGTTTATGTTTTCGCTCACCTGTTTCTTCAATTTCTTGTCGATGTTTCCTGTACATATGTTCCAAATTCCTCCATTTTTGGTGGCATTTTTTACCAGCTTCATTGATGGAAACTTGAGATATCAGCGCACCCCTGTTGGCCATCTCTTCCGCTATTGCCTCCCATGCTTTGCTTCTTATTACTGTCTCACTGTTCAGAAGGTTCTGAAATTTCTCCTCTTTTATAATGTCTATTAGTATTTGTGTAGAGTCTCGAGTATTCGATATTTCTCGTTGCCAAAATGTCTTTTCTGCAGCCATATCATTAGAAGTAGAACCATCTGTAAGCAGAAGAAATTTTTCCTCAGCAATTATCTTTTCAATTTTCTAACAGATGAATATCATCAATCTATACTGATTTTTTAAACTTTTCTCTAATATTAAGGAAGTAAATAAGTAACAAAAAGGTAAAGAAGATTCTTCTACAATTTTATAACATTATTATAAAAATCAACCAAATTTTTAGTGAATTAATTTTTAAACAATTATTTCTTATTGACCTGAAGTAAATATATGAGAGTCAGGTGTTAGTCCATTTGTACTACATTTTATTACTTCTACTCCATTTTATTATTACTTGGGCGTAAAGCTCTCAAATGCAGTACGATGCTCATGGTTTAAACAAATATACTATACATATATATTTATACATATACTATAAATATACAAATATACATATGTATATTTGTATACATACATACAAATATACTATATATATAAAATGGTCACTAAATTATACCACGGACGTTTTCAGGAAATAAGGCAGAAAGAATTACGTTTTCAATAACAACATTCAAGCAGAATTTAAGAAGTTTTGGCATATGCACTTACAAAAAGCAGACCATAATTATAATTTTTAAAAATCAAAATTATCGAATGTGTGGTGGAGTAGAAGGTAAAATGCTTATATATACTGTGATCTTTGAGCTACTCGTTTCTCATGAATTTGTTTAGTCTTGCCAAACATTTTATTGAATAGTATCTCACAGATAACGGATCATTCCCTTTTCGATACTAAAATACTTTCTAAATTCCGTAATACTACATAGTTCTATTGTGGGTACATGTTTTCATACAGTGGGTACAGTGGGTACATGTTTTCATTATAAAATTAATGTTTCGTTTTAAGTAAGTAAAATATGTCTTATTTTAATACATAACTTAAAAAACAACACTTTTTTCGCATTAGCAGAACATATTTATACCACTTTTCTACTTAAAAAAAAAAAAAAAAAAAAAAGATACAAAATTTCACTCGATATGATTTCTCCCTTACTTTCATAATATATATTTTACTATCGATACAGTTACGTTTTAGAAAACTCTACATCTGTTTATTTCAATTTTCACATCTGTATATGATAATTATGATATAATGAATAACAAAGTTTAGCTTATCTCGTAGCTCAAAGAATTGCTGTTAATAACTGTTTTACCCTAGAGACTATATACGAAAAGTCTGAGCGTAGAGTGTTATGTTATGGTAGAAACTGGATCAGAAATTTTATGGTAGTCATTTTTTTTTTTTTTTTGACTTACTGGTACTGAAATTCATAGAATGGAACTTTTAGTAGACTGGCGCAAATAAAACGTCCGCTTTGACGTCTGGTAAGAAACTCAGCTCATGAACGTAACACAGGAATACACTACAGCCGTGCATCTAACGTCACAAGCTCTGTATACGTTCAGCAAACAGGCTGGCTACTCAGATAGGATATAGTGCGTTGTTCAGTAGAGTCGCATGAAAGTGCACCATAAATACACAGTGTGAATTTAAACTGAAACATTCTGCATAGACGCCACACAAACATTAATAGTGCATTTAGGCCAGGAATCACGGACCATTCCCGTTGGTTTCTCAAATTTCGTTTCGGTGATACAGTACTGTAAAATGAGCCATGTGAGCACCGACCAACACCATGTTCAGGTGAACCCTTTAAGAAAATTGTGGATGCAGAGCCTCGGGAAAGTGTTCGTGCAATTGCTACCGGGTTAAGAATACATCATACCACTATACTTTGGCGACTCCACGCAATAGGTAAGGTGAAGGAGTTGGACTCATGAATGTCACATGAGTTGACACTGGCTAACAAGATCACCGTCTGGAGGTGTACAGTGCGTCCCACTAGCTTTCGAACCCGAAAAAAAAAAAAAAAAAAAAAAAGTTATAATTTCCGAACAAATATACATAGGAAAATGAAATTCACAATACACGTACCTTGTTTCATGCTGAATACATGACCGTCACAGCAGGTGCTGAAAGTGTCCTCCCTGGACGTAAAGACATGTTTGTACACCGTGTTCCATATTATGAAAAGCCGATGTAGAGTCTCCGGTGTGATCTCATGAATCGCATTCTCAATGTTGTTTCGCAACTTTTGCAGTGATCGTGGGTTGTTTCTGTAGACACAACCTTTAAGAAAACCCCATAAGAAGAAATCAGGTGGATGTCAAATCCGGGGATCTTGGCGGCCACAATCTTTTGGAGATTATCCTGTCACCAAAAAAGGACTCAATTTCTGCCATGGCCACATTGGAAGTATGGCATGTTGCTCCGTCTTGTTGGAAATAACCGCGACGCAGTTCTTGATCGTCCAGCTGATTCACAAATTCACTTAAGATGTGTAAGTAAACTTGTGTGTTTACTGTATCTTCAAAGAAGATGGGTCCAATGATACGCTGTCGGGAAATTGCACACCAAACTCCCACCTTCAAGGAATGAAGTGGAATCTCATGGTACACATGCGGATTTTCGGCGGCCCACACCCGAGTATTCTGCGAGTTCACATAACCGGAGAGATGGAACCAAGCTTCATCTGTGAACCAAGTATGGTCTAGGATTCCTGGATTGTCATGCAACAAAGCTTGCAACCAACGACGATATATCACGCGCTTTTCCCAATCTGTAGTCTTCAACTCCTGGACGACTGTAACGCGATATGGAAACAGCTTGGCTCTTTTGGCGGCTCTTTGTACAGTTGACTTTGACATCCTTACCTCTTGTGATAATCGACGCAGGCTCTTCTTAGGGGACTGCAAAAGACGTTGCCGCACATTCTGTACTGTCTCCTCGGACATCCATGGACGCGCGCCTCCATGTCCCGTAAGCAACGTTCCTGTTGCTTCGAACTTGCTCACCAAATGATCTATTGATGATTTCGATGGTCCTTTACGGCATCCAAATTCACGGCAAAATTCACGTTGAACGATCTGATACGATCTCGATATCCAATATTTTTTAATAATGAACACGCATTCCTGTACGGTGTATAGAACCGTCCTCGCGATGCAGCGACTCGAGTCACACTAACGCACGCGCACCACGCCAAGCAGCACTTTCCCTTGCGCCACCTATCATCTTTGTTTTGACGTGTGCGCTTCTGTTCAACCCTTTCTCGTGTTTAGCATGAAACAAGGTACGTGAATTGTGAATTTCATTTTCTTATGTACATTTGTTCGGAAATTATAACGTTTTTTTCAGGTTCGAAAGCTAGTGGGATGTACTGTACAATTCTGTGAGTGTAACAAACAATCGGGAAGTTTCACGTATCTGATTGTCACTTCTGATGAAAAATGGCTCTACTACGATAATCGTGAACGGTCAGGAGATTGATTAAATCTTATCAAAGTCCAGAATGGTTTGCAAAACCACTAAAACTGTTGTTGCTGGTATGGTGATTAATGCTGGGGTTGGCCCATCATGTCTTTCTCCGCCCAGGCGAAACCATCAAATTGCAATCATACACTGGTAAACTTCATAAGCACTGAAACATTGCTTCAGGCATAGTGTTCTCATGTTGAACAACAATGCACGCGTAAATATCATCCAAAGGTAGTTTCAGACTCTCCATGAATTACAGTATGAAATCCACTTCTCATCTACCTTATTTTCCCGATGACTCACCGTTTACCATCTCTTCTAGCATCTCGAGCACTTCATGGGACGGAAGACCTTCCCTGATGATCGGGGGTGCAACGTGAGGTTGTTAACTTCTTCGCATAGCAGATTCCAAACTTCCTTTCCCATGGAATCCAATCATTAGGTGAGGGTGAGCAATGGCAAAAGTGTGTGGTTGTAGATGATGATAATTTTGATTAACCAAGTATTGTAGCTTTCATTTTTTTTTTTTTTTTTTTGACCTTTGGAAATTAAGTATCTGGGATGGACACTCCACTTGCACCAACATAATATAACAATAGTGATTGTCACGCCCAAGTTTTCTTGCATTCGCAGTAATAATTATTATCTTATTAGTTAAAAAAGCTAAGGTAATATTAGATAACTTACTGATCAATTCACTTACTTTAATTTTAGATTCTCAATAATTCTTGCATCCATGCTCACGAAGAATAAAACTATATGTACAAGTAACGAAAACATTAAAAACTACAAGAGAAATTAACTCACTGGGAAAAATAGTGCAGAAAAACCTTCAACTGTGAGCTCGTCAAGTGAAAGCTACAAATTCACGTAAAGGTTTATTTATTTACTTATTTGTTTATTTTAATTTGTTGTTTCAAGTAAATAAACAAACTTTCAAAATATCCGCTACTGGGTTTAACTTTTAGTTCGATAGAATTCTTGACTCTATAATATTGTGTTCTGTTCCTTTTAAATGCTTCGAACGATGTCCTGTCTTTATATCATCTAAGACGCTACTTTAATTAAAAGATATGGTACATTTGTTCAAATTATCGAACCTCAATACATAACACTGCCCTGCAATAATTCTCTGCTAATAAGAAAACACGTATTTATATGAAAACTGATGCTCCGTGTCCGAAAATAATACATTTTTTCATCTTTATAATGTTTCCAACTGTGCTGTGTATGTTGAAAGTAGGACATGACACTTCTAATCCTACGAAAACCTATATATCGAAAAATCGAAATAGAAAAATTATATCGAAATCTAAAATACGGAAAAGATTTTTAAAGATCTCGACATAATGGAAAATATTTCTCCGAAAACTACCAAGCGAGCAACTATTGATACAGACACTTTCGTCCCTATTATTCAGCTGCTTTCCTTTCCCGAAGGTGCCAACAATCATTTATGTACAAGGCATTGTATTATCTATGCAAACTACAGGGGTTGGACAAAAAAAAATCTAAAACGTTTGCAAAAGTGTGAAAATCGTACCTAGTATGGTGTGGGGCCTCCTTTTTCGTCCAAAACAGCTTGAATCCGACGTCGAATGGACGTATACAGTTCCTGAATCGTGGTGTGTGGGATTTTGTACCATTGTTTCTCCAAAACATGCTCCAGTTCCTTAAGGGATGCTGGTGGAGGGTAATGAGACCGAACACGCTTTTCTAACTCAAACCACAATGGCTCAATGATGTTCAGATCTGGTGATTGTGGGACCCAGGGGAGGTGTCATAGCTCCTGGTCATCTGGTCATGCTCCTCAAACCATGATTTCACCGTTTTTGCAGCGTCACAGGGTGCCAAATCATCTTGGTATACGCCATCACTATCAGGGAACAATATTTGGGCCATGGATAGAACCTGGTCGCCCAAAATGGCCTCATACGCCTTAGCATTCATCATTCCATGCAAGGCTATAATGGGACTTGCAGAAAACCACGATATCACTGACCATGCTGTAACAGAACCACCCCCATGCTTTACAGTTGGGAGCAGACAGTCTGTATCATACGCCTGCGACGGTGTTCTCCATACGTAAACACGACCGGTTGTTGGAAACAAGGTGAAGGTCGATTCATCGGACCACATTACGTGTTTCCATAGCTCATGAGTCCACACCTTGTGGTCCTTGCACCACTGGATACGCCTCTTCGCATTTACTGCTGTGACCAGGGGTTTGGCGATAGCGGCCCTGCCATGAATTTTTATTTTATGAAGTTCCCGTCGCACTGTTTTCGATGAAACCGGGTTCTGTAGGCCGGAATTGAGTTCAGACGTAATTTTCATTGCAGTGGTCTTCTTTTTAGCTGCTACAATACCCTCCGGTCCCTATCTGACAGGATTGTCTTTCGACCACTACTGTGCTTTGCAGACGTCGTTTGCCCATGAATTGTGTATGCCCTCGTGACATTGGACACAGTGTCTTTCGATCCCCCCACAATGTTCTCTACTGTTGCCACTGAAGCTCCAATCAGACGGGCACCAACGATCATGCCTCTTTGGAAGTCTGTCAGATCGCCCATTTTACCGCACCACTTTCCCACCTCGACACTCACAAGTGAACTGGTTACTGCTGACGCAAGAGCAAGGTCCACATGACACACTGAAAACAAAAAACGATCGGCAACCGAAACACGTGTCGCACAGTGGAGGGCCAGACTTACGTGTCCTGTATGAAGTATTTTTAGATTTTTTGTCCATCCCCTGTATGTTACTGATGTGAATTAAAAGAAAGACATAAAATCAAGAAGAGCTTCACGTCGAGACTCTTGATATATGTGTCACCTGAATATGTAGCAAATAGGAGTGAAGATTCGCAATTTAATGGCTAAAACAGTAGGATTGTATAGAAGTCCGTGGGTATAGTCTGAAAAAAATTGCTTGTGCGTAAATCTTTGTGGGTGCTATGTGTTCAATATAGGTTCATTAAGATATATTCGTTTGTATGTCAACCTGAAATTGTCACTATTTGGAGTAGTAATTTGTGTTATATTTTACTGATTTATTTATTTCACTTTTCGAAAGAGGACCACAAAAGAACAGCGCTTATACTTCTTATTCATTTTCTTTCTCGATGTGTTTATATTTCTGTAATGAACTTAACTTCTCAGTAATTTACTAACGAGACATTATAGATTGATCAAGAGAAGAAGGTTGCCCAGGCCTTTTTTAAAAATTATGTTGTCTCCCGTTTTATGTTAGCAATGACATGTGTGAACATTCCAGAGCAGTTCTCTCCTTCTACTCCTCCTTGCCAGTGCAGACAAGTCGACTTCTTGCCCAATCATTTTTTTTTTCATGCAATTTGTGACCATATTTGAAAGTACCAGCTCAGCTCTGATTTCACCGAGGAGGAGCTCCGGTCAATACACTTCGCAGGCGTGTGTATTCCGTGTGGAAGAGCGTACCTGCTTCACTATTCGTATTGCGTATTGTCATATAATTTACGGACAAAATAATTTTGTATGTACACACCACTAAATCGTAAAACCTTATTAGAACCAATAATGTAATTCTGTTTGCTTAGACAATAATAAAATACACGAATATAAGTTACTGTAAGAAGTTTCTGTACATTTCCAATGCATGAAACCCTTTTTGTTTATTTTGTGTTCCTAATATTGTTGATATGTTTTATTTTCCTGTGTTACATTGGTGGTGTAAATATCACCCTTAACCGTTTTCATTATTAGAGTGATAGTAATCAAAACAAACCCACATGATCGGTTGGTATTTGTTTGGCTACAGAATTTACAGTAATGAAAATTTTCTTTGCAGTGAAGATACTTGATGGGTTGGCAAGAGAGCAGCACGAATTAAATAAACAGAAAGCATTTCCAACATTTTAAGTCCATCACGTTCTGTTGAGACATTAAGTAATTGTAGATATACAAATTTGTGCAGAAAGAAATGTAGAACTGAAATAAGCCTTCCCTTCGCCTACAATTTTATTTATTTAATGTGTTGTTTGGTAATTCCTTTTCTTCGTAACAGACTTTCAGCAAAGAAAATTCCGAAGGAACTTCCACATGATAGGTTTTCCCCATCTCTTTCTGAAAGTCGTAGAACACACTCGGAGATGAATCTTGACAATACTTAAAAAGTTAAAGGTGAAGTCAAATGTATTTTTGAAATAAGACATACATGCACTGGGACAGATAAATGAGAAACCTGAAAATGTTGCAAGAGCATCGGTGATCGTTAACGTGGATCGAAGAGAGAGTTGGAGTTTTACTGACATAGAAAGCTGAATAGTGGGTGTATTTAATGACGTAAATGAGGTTGGAAGAATCGCGGCTACTATGGAATAGCAACAAGGGAAGAAATAAGAAAGTACCGGTATCATTTACCGGCAGATTTAGGAAAATATCTTATTAACAGGAAGGTCTATATTTTATGTTATCATAAAAACAGTACATATGTACATATAGTATATACAATAGGCTATTATTATTGAAAAATTAAGGTTACAATTGTGTTTTATACCTACTTTAAGAGTAGTTTTCTATTAACTCCCGAAAGTTAGTTTTGACAATGCTATTGTTGGATAGTACTAAGTATTTACAATACGGCCAGTTTTTACAATGCTATTAACGCATTATCGTTGTTTCAATATGAGAAATCAGCACATTTTTAAGAGCATACGATATAAAGCAATGTCAATTTTTGGAAGATCGCGAATAAAAGACGCATCCTAACTTTTCAAAACTAAAATTTGGATAAAATATGTGGCATATATTCGAGGCAATACGGGTTATCTGAGTTTCTGACAGGGGAGCATTCCCGTAATGAAATTATGAAGATTCGAGGGCCATCATTACTCGAATCTGGGTGGATCAGAAAAGTCTCTTCGGTTTCAAATGAAGTGGTGGGTATGGAATAAGCAAGATTTATGTTTTTGTAGGGGGTGCAGTCTGCAGTGATGTGTGAAGAAACTTTGAAGTACAGGGTTCCATGGTAGCAAGTTTCCTGTGTGTTTTTCTTTTGTTTTTGTCTGTGATTGTGTTATGTATGGATATGATTGGATAAAGCATACTCGGTTGAAAAGAACTGCTAAGAAAGAATGTGGTGAGACATCTGGCTTCGTGAAATAACTAGGGCGCAGGATGTGAAGGATTGGTATGGTGAGGGTGGCGGCTTTCTAAGTGGATGTAATGCATATTGTTGGCATGTTTAATGTGTACGATACTCTCAACATGCCTGGTCGAATCGTCTCATTGTGTGGTAAACTAGCCTTATAGTGGGAGACTGCAACAAATCATGGAATTCATCGAATCAATGCAGAACGCTGCCTTTCTCTGATATTGTGACTGTTTGGGACCGTCGCGAAATAGTGTAGCAAACCGCGCAAAGAAAAAGAAATAATCGTAAAGAAATGTAAGCTAGAACATGGCTGGGCTTTCTCATTCGTACACATTTTGCTTCAGATAGTGTTGTTTAAACATATGTGGGCCGAAATATTCTTTGTTTACAAGAAACAGCAAGAAAATTGAACAAGAAACGTACAAAACGTTGTCTACGAGTGGGCTTCAATCCCAGGTAGGTCGTGCTTTTGATCACCAATCCAAGATGATCTCTTCTACACTCTGGAGCGAGCTGCCAAATTACTGTTCCATAAGAGATAGTCCTCTGTAGTTTATGTTGTCTCCAAACGAGCGCTCGCATCGCGGGTTGCAACTGTGGTTTCCACTGTTTCAAACCGAATCCCAATATCCTCGAAAGGCATAATCTGTCAAGGAGGATGCACTTTCATGCACAGACACTGTTGCAGTTACTTGTCGCGTATCATTGTCGTGGGGGTCTTGCCCTATTATTCTGTCCTTCGAATACACGTTTGTTTTGCCCGTCTTCCACACTTCGTCCCGTCCACACCATTAGACATGTTTTTCGCGGTTACATCATTGGTTTTCCTTTTGCATTTTACTTTATATCATACATCCCGCTTCTCATTTCAATACCTTACGCTATATCCAAGATCGCGGTTTTCAAGATGGCTGCCCAAGTCAGTGTTATAGCATATCAAATATCTTGATATCATTTTGGTGCTGCCCATCCTTTCCGTTTTCGACATAAATGGGTATCTTGTGACGCTTACCTTATATCATACTGTCGCATGGTGCGTTATGTTGCGGAGCATATCTTCGGTGTTCCTGGATGGGGGCAGCTAAAATTTGGCATTTTTTTCTTCTTTTCTATTATGTGTCCTCTGGGCGAAGTTTGAGTCGGATCTGACCCTGCCTTGTTCTGTATGTTGCTTGTTAAGTGGGAGTAGTCGGTCATTATAAGATTAGGACAGTTTGATTTGTAAGTAAGTAAGGTTTACGTCTTTTACTTTCTATTATATTTCGTCTTGACTTTTGTGTATTATATTTAGCTTTTGCCTTTTAATTTGTTTTATGTTTAGCCTTAGCCTTTTTAATATATATAAATATTTGGCTATTGCCTTTTTAGAGTGTACTAGTATCAATTACCCGCTTCGCTGGGTTAAATTAAGAAAACATAATAATATGTTTCGTTAGTCAGTCACTTTTTACTATTACTAAAGCGCTCCTTGATATTGGTTATATCCCCTCTCCCCCCATGTTGCGGGCCACGGCATCGGAAGTGTCACTGTTCATCTCAGCGACCCGCAAAGTATGAATTCGACACTGATATTGGTCATTTTGATTATATATATATATATATATATATATATATATATATATATATATATATATATATATATATATATATATATGTGTGTGTGTGTGTGTGTGTGTGATTATATATACATATATATGTATATCTCCTCCCCTCCCTCCCACAATTTTTGCGAGGCTGAAATTGGATTTCAATGGCATCGGAAGTGTCACTATTTATCTTAGCGACCTCAAAATCAATAGATTCGACACTAATATCGGTCATTTTTGATCACTTGTAAATATCTTTCCCCTCCTTTAAGTTACATCGTCAAAGTGGTGTGGCAAAAATCATCTCATGTTCGAACTTCACCTAGGTTGAAAATTTGATCGAGATCGGTTCGGGTGGTTCTAGAGTTATTAAGTTTTATTTATATATCCCCTTCCTACTTCCTCCCCTAAGTTCTATCGTCAAAGTAAATAGATAAATACCACCCCAGGCCAGAGCCTCATCTCTGTTGAAAATTTTATCGAGATCGGTCACGTGGTTCAAGAGTGAAGTCACATAGACAGTCACTTTCATTTTCACTGTTTTATATATGTGTATCCGTCTCCCCCTCCCCTACGTTGCACGGTCGAAGTGAAATGATAAAAATTATTCCAAGCCCGAACGTCATCTATGTTGAAAATTTGATCGAGATCGCTTGGGTAGTTCAAGAGTTATTAAGTTTTATTTATCTTTATATATATATATATGAGGTGGTTTTTATCATATCACTTTATATATATATATATATATATATATATATATATATATATATATATATATATATATATATATATATATATATAAAGTGATATGATAAAAACCACCTATCTGAACCTCATCTATGTTGAAAATTTGGTCGAGTGGTTTAAACGTGATAAAGTCACAAAGATAGTCACTTTTATTTTTACTTTTTGACATATATCTCCCCCTTCCCCCTCTCCTTCGTTGCACTGTAAAAGTGAAATGAAAAAAACATCCCAGGCCCGAACCTCATCGAGTTGAAAGTTTGATCCAGATCGGTCGGGTGGTTCAAGAGTTATTAAGTTTTATTCAATTTCATACATTTCCCCTCCTCCCCTCCCCCAACCCCTGCGATCTACTGTCAAAATGAAATTATGAAAAACTTCCCAGGTTTGAACTTCATATATGTTGAAAATTTGATTGAGATCGATCGGTGGTTCAAAAGTAATTAATTCACTAACATAGTCACTTTTATTTTTATATTTATTGATTTTCGCATATCTCCCCCTCCACCCCTCCCCTACGTTGCTTCGTCAAAGTAAAATGATAAAAATTATCCCAGTCTTAAACCTCATCTACATTGAAAATTTGATCAAGATCGGTCGGGTGGTTCAAGAGTTAAGTTATATTTATTTGTTTCTACGCCCTCTCCTCCCCCTTCCCTAAGCTGTACCGTCAAAGTAAATAGCTAAAAACACTCCCAGGCCAGAACCGCATCTACGTTGAAAATTTGATCGAGATCGGTCGGGCGGTTCAAGAGACTAAGAGTCACAAACATAGTCCCTTTCAATTTTATAATATAGATAATATTTGGATTGGCCTTTTTAGTATGTCTATTTTATCTGCTCTTGTAAGTGTTTTTCTTTGTTAGTCTGATTTTGTATTTTATATTATGATTCGTAAATGACGAGGTTAGATAGATATATCAGTTCCTTTTTCCTTTTGATAGGTTAGTGATATATTGTGTGTTTGATTCTTCATTTTATTTTATGTGTTTCTGCAGGTTAGTTAGTCAGGAACCCTACTCACGTCTAGTTTGTCAAATTAGTTTTGCCTGTTATTTTATTTTTATTAAGATTTTATATAGTTTTTTATGTATACTGTTTATTTAGATTTTATACTACATTGTAGAGCCATTTTTGTGACTAGCCTGGCTAGGAAGGCTCAACATAGGTTTTGTGTAAGAGTTGGGTAGGTGCTGTTTGAAATCGTCACCATAGATCGAAAAAAAAAAAAAAAAAAAACCTTCTGTATTTGGTTTGGTACGTTGCAGGTGTTCGATAGTGGAAGATTATCACACACTTGTTGAGTCTATTCTTGATGCAAATATGCAAAATCAAATTATACCAGCATTATCGTTTATCATAATACTATTATTTGTTAGTTATTACAACTTGCGCGTCGAAATATTCATCATTTCACCATACAAATACCGTAAACTCAGATTAAACCAGTTCCAGAAACCAGGCTTATTTTCTAATATTCGATCGGCAAGATAACACACACACACACACACACATTAAACTGTTCCAATAGTTGCATCGCTCCCATCATCATTTGTACCGTCCTGCCTCTTATATCGCAAAAAATCTAACTTTTTTTTCGATCTTCATCAATAAATCATCATTTCTACAGTGCTCGAATTCCTCATTTATCCGTTCTAGAGCATATAATGCATTATAACATAATATTTGACACACTTCCATCCTATACACACACAAACATTTTCCCCGGATTCCTTCATGTTTATTAGAAAGAGACTGTAACATATTTACGTAACTATTCTCTCCTCGAACTATCTCTTTGGTTTAACCGTCTAGAAGATACTGCCTTCTTATATGCACTGTATTTAACACACATCTATTCTTACCTTTACCATTATATGTTACATCTTATTTTTTGTAAAATACGTTTGATTTTTCATTAACTCTCATTCGTACAACCTCCCCTAAAACTTACCTACGGAAAATGAAATGAACTTTTTTTAGTTTAACATCCACGATTATTCCTTCAGGCTAAAGGAGATTACTGAAAGTGTGTGACTATGGGTTTTGTGCTCTTCCACCAGGAATTAACCCGGAATCCACGCGCCAAAGGCACACACGCTAAAACTAGACGAGTGGAACTTACCTAGAGTAATACTGCAATTCAATTTGAAGGTGCCTCCACGACCTGTTGCACGTATGAAACTTGGCTGCGTTCCCTCTGGGTTAGGATCTTCTTGTGACCAAGTTCTGATGCGTTTTCCGTTTATATGTATGTTCGACTATTCCTTGTACATATGCTGGACAAGCCGCTTTCATACACCAACAATCGCGCAACTTCATTTACTGTGTGCCCATGGACATACCCCAACACAATGGTTCCTTGTTGCTATTGTGTCACATCTTTGCTTCAACCGATCTTCACAAACTTTTCCTCTACAATCGACTGACCCGATGATGGGTCATTTAGTCAGTTACAATGAAGCGACATTTATAGCGATAAAAAAAAAAAAAAAAAAAAGTAGTTCTAGAGGAGAAGTTAGTTTTCTGACCAAGTGTGCTTAATTGATTTTTTTATATTTTTATTTTTCTAATCCCTCCTAAATTATAATTTCTTCTCCGTCATGTTCCATTACCAATCCATCCTATTAGTTTTATTATCTTCAGGGACAGTGCAAGGTCCATGGGGAATATGTGACCTTGCTCCTTAAGTGCGGCCAAGCTGTCAATGAACAACAGGGAGCACCGACCAAACCAGTGCTGGCCACTCGTGCCTTTAAACTTGAAAAGATCATCTTTTAATAAAATATTTTATTTTTGCAGTTAATATTTTATTATAAATAATTTAGGGTGCAATATATATTTAGGATTTAGATTTCTGGGCTTTCAGCATCTACGGCTATTTAGCCCGTCACGTTTGAGGGATGACGTTCCTCAGCGAGTACACTATCCGGGGAAAGGGAAGGAAGAAAGAACTGGGGCAGAAAGGAAACGGCCTGAGACCTATAAGTTAAGTACCACTCCAGCATTTGCCTGGTGTGAATGAGGAAAACCCAGGAAAATCTCATTCGGGTGGCTGGCCTGAAAAGGCGTTTTACACGTTTTCGACCGAGTGCCCCCACAGGGAATCGAACCCGGGAACAATATATATTTATTAACCACCATTCTGAAATAACCTCAGTAAAATGACAACACACAATACAGTATCCACGTTTCACTATATTAAGTATGAGTACATTCAATTTAGATATAAGTTACGTCAGCTAATTTGACGGCCACTAAGGCCAACGACAACATTGCAACCATCCACCTTCCACCCATTAACAAGGATTTTTAGGATTTGGATTTCGGGGCTTTCGGCATCTAAGGCCATGTAGCCCTTCACGATTTGAGGGATGACGTCCCTCGGCGAGCACACAATCCGGGGAAAGGGAAGGAAGAAAGGATTGGGAAAGGAAGGAAGCGGCCTGGGACCTATAAGTTAGGTACCACCCCGGCATTTGCCTGGTGTGAATGAGGAAAACCCAGGAAAACCTCATTCAGGGTGGCTGGCCTGAAAAAGCTGTTACACTTTTTCGACCGAGTGCACCCATTAACAAAAACAGCTGACTTGCCCATCGCCCCCGCCCTTTGCGCCACCTTAGTTATGACATGACACTGGCTGTACCATTTTTATGCAGGTATTAGCTGCATCTAATTGTCTTATTATTTACACTCATATTTTAGTGGCGGCTATATTATCTCTTACTATTTTCATGATAGTTTAATTCTTTGGTGTCATCAATTTTCTATCACGTCTGAATAAAAGAATGAATCAAATGTATTTTATAGAAAGCGCAAGGCCAAATTAGAACGCGAAAATAAAAAGCAGAAGAAAGTATTTAAACAGTTTTTCTCTGACCCTGATGGAAATCAGTCTAGGGATAGTGATGGTGATGCTCGGAGTGAAGACAAAGACAAGCCAATTTCCAAGGAATCTTTGATAAATAGAAATATACACAAATTTTATTTGTTTGAACAGCGGCGTGAGGTGGATTGAATTTGTGGCAACATGAATTTTACAACGGAAAATACATACACAGGATTAGAATGTATCAACAGAAATTTTGTCTTTAACCAGAAACAAAGTCATTTCAGAGGTCTACTAATTAAATGATCTAGGTAAATCCATTCCTTAGACCACGTTGTGAACGATGTTGCTATGTCCAGTGGCTGTTTTGGTTTTTCCTTTTTATTTATTTATTTTTCAAGCACTGTACACGGAGTTTTCAATTTCTTTTCAGGTACCACAAACAGTTGGGAGTATTCTGACGAACAATGGTATAAACTTAACTCTCAACCCATTAGGTGACATTTGTTGGAAAAGTAGAATAGATGCTCTCGATCCTTTAGGATATAATATGGAAGAAGTGTATGAGGTTACAACTGGTCCTACAATTGATGTTTCTGACGCGGAAACGGCTACTGGTATTGGGAAGATATTGAAAGACTTCAGATTTTTGTGTTGTTCAGAACAAACCTTGTACGTAAACAGCTTTATAAGGAAACTTAATTTACAAAGTGACTTAGACCTAATTGGCAATGTGAAAAATACTTTGAAAAGTATATCAAAGAAAAGCTAAGCACTGTTATTGATACACGTGAACTGGCAGAAAAATTTGAGATCAATCCAGAATTCTAAGATGAGACTTATATCAGGCCACTAAAGTTAAGGAACACTTTTCACATGAATGTGATTATCAACTTGTTGAGACAGGATATCGAAGAACTTGCTTTCAATTTTAACTTTATTTATTTGGTTTATACACAACTATTAGTCCGAAATCAGAAAGGTTTGAACAAATGTAAAAGTACAGTGATAACTTTAAATTTATGTATAACATCCCTAGCTTTTAAAAGTGGGAAAAAACGGATTTAGAAAGTGTTGCATCAATTTCCAGTCAGTTTTGACTCATAAAAAAAGACTAAGATATCACCGGAAATGAGATGCTGGATGAACTCTTGTTTCTCTCCTACATCAGCTGATTCACACATTAATATTTTCCCGAATATTTCTCTTGACTTAAGAATTTTACTCGCCATTCCAGTATTAGTTACTAGCGAGGAAAGAAATTTTAAAAAATTATCTCAGGTCTTCCATTTCACAAGAATGTCTGATTGCACTAGCAAAATTGACAATAGAAAATAAAGTGCTTAACATCATTTTTTTATTTTTAAGTAAGCCAAAAAAACGAGAAACAATTTTGATGTTTCGTTTGAGCTGGTACTTCTCAGAAAATGTATATCTACTCTCAACACTCAGCTGGATATGTGTACAGTTATTTTATGTATTTTTCATTTGTTTGATTTTAATTATTTGTATTTGAATAAGCACAACTGTTCTTATATATTTTATACAAACACAATAACATAGATTTCAAAAAAGTTGGACAGCCTGTTGTTGTGAGCAAAAGACTAATGTGTTTTTTGCTGCTGGTAGGAGTAGCGACCAGTGTCGTCCTAACAGCATTATGGGCCCCTGGGCGGATAAGTGTGCTGGGGTCCCTATGACTAAATTTTATATGTACTACATGTCGTGTGGTCATCAAGCAAGTCAAGCAAGTGATCATCTGAGCCATGCGTTCAGATAGGCCTAATAACGGAATGTCCACGTGGGGAGAAATTTTGATTCTACTCTTTACGGGAAGGAGGGGGAGGGTAAGGGGACACTAAGTCATAAACTCCCATCTGCTACAATATTTCTTAGGATCGGCCCTGATTATCTTCCATTAATTCTGATCACTTTCACCTTGCAACAGGTGACTGCATTCCAATGATGTGCCCAGCTACTTCTATCTTGTTTAACCTTTTTTCGCCTCCAAACTCTTTCTCACGGCGACATCCTTTTATAGTCACGGGGTTACCTCCAGTCTCATGTGCACAAAGATGTGCCCTCAGTTTGACTTTTGATCCCCATTTGAGATTATCAGAATAGGGAAAAAAAAAAGCTGGTCACACGATCCGAATGTGGTCCGCTTATCTACCACAGCAAAGTCAAAATGGCGGCTGAACAGTTACAAATTATTGGAATTATGCTTATTATGTACATCGGATCCGGAAATTTTCGCTAAAGTGATAATTACAAATAACTTCAATCTGCAAATTATCCATCATGCCCCCCAAGATAAGAAGAGGTGTAATTTGTCCACACAAAATACAGGCACATGATAGGATTAGACATTATATGCTGATTATCATATGCTTTTTCTCATACATTTTTATTTATTTATTTTTATTTTTTTTTTTTTTAATTTTACGAAAAACATTTGATCATACGTAAAAGCACCCCGAAATAAGGGTTATTCTAGTGTTCTTCACGGACAGAATGAAGGAATCCTTATTTCGATATCTGCCATCGTTCTCTCACAGCTGTGACCTGTTCCTCAAAATTACGAAATTTCACTTTCTCAATACACGTAAGATACAAATAGGATAGTACAGTTTATTTTATTATTTAAACTATGTATTATACATAACGTGCATATTTTATGTTTCAATTTAAGAGAAGTACATTTACTTCATGACACGAAAAAAAAAATGTTACAGTGTTGCCAACTATACTACACATTTTTTTCCGAAATAGAACCATGAAGCAGTACAGTGGCAATATTGCACATGATCAAATCGTGTGATAAAATTGTATGAAAACAACAATATGATATTTTCTTTGTCCATAAGACGTTCTCTTATCAGGGATGTTATGAATAATTTTGACTATGGAATGGGAGAAGTCAGAACGCAATTTTTGTTATTTTTCAAGATCCTGAAGTTACGTAAAGGACTGCTGTAAACGATGAATGCAAACGCAAATGAAATGAAATCTTTACGTTTTACGTCCCACGAGTATGCCAGCTAGACTAAAGAAGACGGCGATAAGAACTGAATGAAATGGTGGAATGAAGAAAGTGGGAGGAAACGGGAAAAGCCAGAGAAAGCCCATGCACACGGTGTTTGTCTACCACAAAGTTCACCTGGTGCGAGCTGAGATCGAACCAAGGACTGCATGCAGCAGAGGTGAACGCTCTACCACTGAGCCACTGAGGCCCACGATGAATACATCAACAATGAAGTTTTCCTAGCTAAAGTTGACAAGACCAGTTGTTCAACTGAGCTATACTTTGTCAACAGCTTCAGATGTGCACAAAACCTTTCTTCAGAAGGAACGATTCCTGAAGATTTTCACCCTACATTTAAGAGCCAGCAGCCTCACCTACTCCAAGGAAGACATCGATTTCTTATGGTCCTTCAGCCGATTTTCTCAGTACTCCTCTTAACTTGACATTCTTGGTAATTCTGAAATACCGTCATAGAGCGCTTTCAATAGTTTGCTGTTGAAAGAAGTATTGCAGACAATAACCACAGCCTTCTCTCCTATAATCCCACATCTAGTAAGAGAGTACGACACAATCTTCATAACCAAGATAAACTTTCAAGAATGCAAGTCCCAAATTGGTCAGTCTAGAGGTTCTCATTGGTGTGATGAGGATGTATACAGGATTATCATCATCATCATCATCATAGGTATTCTGCCACTATTAGTAGATCACTTGCTACAATTGAGAAGCTTTCATGCTCCACAGTCTTCCGCCAACCTCTTCGTCTTCACGTACTATTTCTGTTTTGATATCATGCATTAATTATAGTGTCCTTCGCCCTCTCCTTCTCTTTCTTGCCACCATATCCTCTAACATGTCTCTCATGATAGAATTCCTTCTTATCCAATGTCCCAACCAGTTTCTCTTTTCTTGTTAGTAACATCTAAAATTGTTCTTTTCTTTCCCACTATTTCTAAGACCCTCTCATTCGCTTTTCATTCGACCTACCTAAACGAAATTTGCTTTTCCCATTAAAAAAAAATCCACATTTTTCTTGGGTTAGGTGGTTTGCACATGTCAAAAGAAGTGATGGTATGTATTGAACAACATATCGCAGTTAGTGAAGTATAGAATATCTCTGTAGAAACAGTTACTTTTAGCTCGCATACTGTAACGAGTATCTTAAATGTACGGTATGCTAGACAGCTAGACCGATTGAAGAACTTGGCATTTTAACCGAATCAATGCAGAGAATACAAGGAACACCATGAATGTTTGAGTGTGAAATAACTAAATGTTTAATACAACTGAAAGAGTTAGTTACTGTGAACAATGTGAAAGAGACAGAATCTTTGGCGAACAAATCAAACTGCGTCTAGGAGCGAATAAGAAGTATTTCAAAGACTTCATACAGAAAGAACAAATCAACGACTAGTTATTCAAATACTGGAATCTGTTCAGTTTATCGTTTTTCTTACTGCTTCGAAAGTTAACCAATCACACAGAGGTAATTGGGAACGTTTTGTCAATTCTGTATCTCGGGCTGTTTCGCTAGCATTACCTTTAAAAAAATGAACTACTCACGATCAAATGCAAGAGAAATCTCCAGACATTTGAAAAAAAATTGCGGTTAAGACAGCAGCAGCTTGTAAGTTCAGCGCTCTACCGATAGACCAAGGGTTCAAACAAAATTACAATAAACCTGCTAAACATCATAGCGGGTAATTGGCTTTACTGGAAAGAAACGAGCGGTTGCAAAGTACGATATTATCGAACAGGAAAAATCTTAAATAATTCAATTTCTGTGTGAGTTTTGTGTCTCACTGTTGATGATAAATAATCACTCACTGAATTCTCTCCCACAAAGACAAAGCGAGATAAGAAAAGTGTATCCAGTATTGTTGATTGCATACTGAAAAAGAATAATACGTTCTATCACGGAATAAATGATGACTTCTCTATAATAAAGAACATAGTCAGGGGGAAAATAATAATAGATATCGAAGTACCTGATCGACTGTTCAACTTTATTAATGATGAAAAAAGCAGCACACGGTAAATTCATTCGGGGAAGATTTATCAAGTGAGCCCCAAACGTAATAGATCCCATTAAGAAATGACACCGAAGAAAGAATACCCTAACCCTGGTTGAAGCAAACATTTATAAGGGAAGTGCAAGTGCATTCCGATTCACTGATATTGCTGGAAGTAAAGGTTATGATATCAACAACAGTGTGAAATACCTTCCACGTCACTTTTTCAAACCAAGGATGGATACCTTCAAAAACCTAATTAAGTCGGATGAACTTGAAAAGTGTCGTCCAATTCCTACAACCAAGTATAGAACAGCTCTCGTCGCGGATTTCATTGTACTGAGCAAGACCGTTATGGTCAAAAAGTTATAACTGAAGACCTTTAACAATTCGGCGAAAATCTGCGAGAGAAAATTTTCTCCTTAACTGCACGAGCATGTCGAAATGGTATATTTGTTCTTATGAAACAGAGCATCAAATAGTACGACAGGTTACGGCGCAAAAATATGGATCATGTAAGTATTGCTACGCCAAAATCTCAAACATCTCTTCCTATTGACTTACACCGATTCTGGGTATCTCCGAGAATAAAGTAAAATTCCAGAACTTCTTCATCTCTTGGCTGCTGTAGAACCACGGTGTATTATGAGAGGTTCCCATGAAGAAAACAAATACAAGTGCATCTATCTAGACCTTAGAACATCTCAGAACACACACACACCTGCTATTTCATGTTAATAATACAGACCTTCGAATGTCGCCAAGAAAGTCATCATAGCTTCACCAGATACTGATGTTTTTGTAAATGCTGCTTCTTATTTTCAGAAAAAAAAAAAAAAAAGTGTGCATTAGAAATGGAAGACTACGAATTTCGTGCGATGTAGGAAGAACAAGTAAAGTGACACCAATGCATTCCATATTAAAGGAAACATCTGAAACCAACATCTCAGTTCTACACTTAGTGGTTGCGGTTCTGCAAGCAGAATTTTCACTAAACATAGAGCACCAAACGTAACACATATTTATATGAAAACTTAGTAGATAGTTTTAGGACCGCCATATTTACAGAAAGCTATGGTTATAAATGTAGAAACTCCTGGAATTTCCGTGTTTATTTGATGAGCTGCGTGTGCGCTAATTTCATATATATATATATACCATAAAAGAAAGAAAAAAAACCTGAAGTCGTTTTAAAACCGCGTTTTACCGCCGAAATCCATAGTTGTGAATGTGAAGCGAGCCTACTTTTAGTGTTACCTGTGGATGAATATTCTGCACAGTCAAGCCTGTTCTTATACAATTTCGATATACCAAACTAGCATATTGGTTTCACATATAGTTGGAAACACAACTTTTCCAGGATTTCAGCAAGTTTGAGGGGGAGGTACCTGTCAAAATTACATTAAGGAATGGGGTTTAATTAAACATTTCTGTACGAAGTTCATAATTTTTATTTTCGTGATAACTATAATAACCATCATCCCAATGCTTTTGCAAGACAACCCGTCCGCAACATATATGTATAATCATATGTCATGGTGTAATTGACATCATTTGTAAAATGTAGAAGCAACCTATTTTGTTTCATTTGTGCTTTATACGCTGCACAGCACTCATACACAACCGAATTTCTCCAAAAAGTTTTATAACCGACATTTTAAAGTCAATTATTGCCAACTTTAAATGAATCATGTTATATTTAGTACTGTTCTAAAGATTTTACAAAACCTATGGCTTAAAGCTGAATTTGAAAGTATTTACTTAATGAATTATTTTTCGTTTCCTTAAACTTGGATCCCAGTTCTTCATATATTTGCCTAAAACTTCCAGAAAATATGAAAAAAGTTTAGTTGGTGACAGTGAAGCAGCATTGTTCAAGTCTCTAAGACTGAAATATAAAAAAATATGTACTAACTTGTACGAGCAATACACAGTTGAAGTACTGAATCAAATTTTTCTATCCTATCTTTACCTTATGTGTATTGAGAAAGTAAAATTTCATAATTTTCAGGTACTGGTCACGCCATTCTTTCGCTCATTGTGAAAGAAAGGTGGCAGATATTAAAATAGGCAGAATACTAGAATATCGTTTATATCGTGGTGATTTTACGTAATCGACAGTTTTCGTAAAATTAAACAAAAAAATATATAAAATAAAATAAAAATAAAAATAAATAAATAAAGCATTAGAAAAAGTGTATGATAATAAGCATTAACGTCTAACCCCGTATTGAAACAGAATTTTCTATGGACATATTTCAGGTAATATGATGGGCTAGTATTTGAAATTATTACTTGTAACTTCCGCAGTTTAGTTCAACCGCCATATTGGATAAACGGGCTATATTCAGATTTTTTTTTTTCTTCTTTCGATTCTGATAATCTCAAACAAGGATCAGAAGTCAAACTGACACATCTTTGTGCATGCTAAATCGTAGCTAGCCCCTTGACTATTAGTAAGCACAATTTTACATGATACCCATTCACTATTGTTTCTTCATAATCACACAATACTCCAATATAGGGTATCCTTTACCATTACACCACGTGAAACCCATTTTCAGGTATTACTCATTATTATATAATCTCATTTTAGTGTCTTACAGTACTAAGAACAGAGACATTTAGTGGTATCATTGCATACAAAATTGTAGAAATCAACATCTTGATCACATAATTAATACGCTGAACGAAAAGTAGGAAATTTACTGTTATTTTATCACAAGTTCTTAATTTGTTTAATATTCTGAATTTATAACAAAACATTTCGCGATATCCTTGATGCTACCACGCGACAACCAAGCTAGAAAGCTCCGTTCTAGAATGTTGTTTTTATGATTTTCTGCTAACAAATTTGTTTTTCATATTCACTTCGGGATAGCTTTGTTCCAACCACGAACTTTATTACGCGTTAGATCCAAATATAACAACTGCGTAATAAAGTTAACACATTTTCACGATTCATATTCTTGCATCAATTCTCGAAGCATTTGAAACTCTATGATGAAGTATATTTTATTATTATGTATTATTACGTAATACTTCAGTGCAAATTCCATTATCTAAAATGATATTTCTACCTGTATAAGTTTGTTCTATTAATATTTAGATTTATGGGAATGATAGATATGTAGTATATGAATAACCAGTTTAAACATGAAGAGCAACTTGCATAAACAATGTCTATGTAAGAAATGTGCACGAACACATATGCAATGTCTTCATATACTGTTTACGTTTAGACTGGCTTTGCCTTCACGTCCTTATGTCAAAAGCTTGTAATCAGACACAGGTAAGCTACTAACAAAAGAAAGGACTTTTCAATTGCTATTCTGTACTATCTGGGATATAAAAGGGATTACCTACGTTGGTTGACACTAATATGTATGAAGTAACATTCAAATGAATATAGTAAAACCACTTAAATCGGCTACTTCTGGAAGTTGACTTATCTATTTGAATTCGATGCTTGTTGGAATATCTTTCGATATGGAGTGAGCAATTTTTATTATTAGTGTGAGTTGGCCAAATTATTAAAACTGAAGATATTATGAACAATGGCCAACTTAAGACATACGTAATTGTATTTCATTAAGAATTTAACAACAAATATTTACATTTTGCTTAAATACAACCTAATGAAATATCTTTGCCTTTAAGTTTAGGTGAAGAAAAGGCAACACACATTCTGGCAACAAACTACTTATAAAACACGTATAGGAAGTTATCATCTTGAAAGCATAGCTTCATCTGAAGCAGCTATAGTTTGATCACTGCCATCTATAAGAATTTCGATTACCCTGTCGGGCACTGACGTTTCAATTACAAAATCCCCATCAGTTACTAAACTAGACTCATTTATATTTTCGGGCATTTCTGATGCAACTTCACTGTTATTTTGTCCAATAACCATTACATGGTATGCCTGAGTTGTAGAGTCACAACCTACTTTGGCTAAATGACTTATATGATCAGTGTCATTAACCACTATCATCTCACATTTCGAACTGGGTGAATATAAATCCTCTTCCACTTCAGCAGCAAGACCATGTTCCTCTTTCTTTGGATATGTTGTAGCGTCACAATCTACTTTAGCGAAATGGCTTATATGATCAGTGTCATTAACCACTATCATTTCACATTTCGAACTGGATGAATATAAATCCTCTTCCACTTCAGCACCAAGAGGATCTGCCTCTTTCTTTGGATATGTTGGTTCATATGCATGCAAAGGTTGATCAGTTGAAACTGTTGAAAAGACTTCGGTCACTGTACCGTCACTCCTCTTTTGCGATTCTGAGCTGTTGTAGTTTTTGTGTGTTTTTGTCATGTGAGCCACTAATTTATTGCGGTCCACAAAACCCTTAAGACAAATGTCACAATTGTATGGATACTTTCCTGTGTGTTGTACAAGATGCTTCTTGAGGGACCAACTGGCTAAGAACTTTCTCTGACAGTGTGGACATGTGTAAGGCATCTCTCCTGTATGTCTTCTTCGATGAGTAGCTCGGTGATGCGCGTGACGAAACTTCTCTCCACAGTACTCGCACTTGTATGGGTATGGATCATCATGCCAACGGCGGTGAGACCAATAGGTACTCCTGTAATAAAATTTTTCCCCGCAAATATCACAGGTGAACCTGGTTTCTTTCGTGTGAGTCGCATTGTGTTCCACTAATCGTTCCTTAGATGGAAATCCCTTTCCACAAAAGGAACAATGATATTTGTATTCGCCCATGTGATGAGCCATGTGAGACGTAAACCCACTCCTTGTTGTAAAAGTTTGACCACAAATCTCACACATCTTCGGATCTTCTGTTTTTCGATGTCTGGTTTCGTGCTCTTTCAGTCGAACTGGATTCCTTATTTCTTTGCCACAAACGCGACAAAAGGGTTCCCGATGAAAAGTGTCTATGTGCTTCTTCAATTGCTCCGTCCTCCAAAATGTTTTCTCGCATTCACCACATGTTATCCGACCTCGCTTCTGTGTACTATGCACGTTGTAATTGGTTACGGGAGATGGAAAAGCTTTATGACGTGAATCACAGTTTATTTTATGCTCCCGAAAATGAGATATTAATTTGGGTTTGGTTGCAGTTCTGAAAGAACAGAGACCACATTCATATACTGTTCTCTTTTGTGCTTCCCTTTCAGTTTGTTGTTTTGGGATAAGCGTCGATGAATCGCTACGGGCAACATCTTTCTGCTTATGGAACTGCAGCGTATGAACTAAAAGAGACTTTCTGAAAGGAAACTTTTTATAACAATGTCGGCACCAATACTGTTTATTTGGTAAATGACTCTGTTCATGCTTTAACAACGACAATTTGGTATTTGCCCTATATGAACATTTTTTACACTGTAAAGTTTGAACTTGAATCTCTGGTACTGACGACAGGACTTCATTTTCTGTTACAACTTCACAACTAACTGAATCGCCTGATTGACATGGCTTTGTTTCATCAACTACTCTGAAGTCACCATCAGTTATAGTTACAAGTTCCGATTCACTATTACACGAAATAGACACATTTTCTACAACATACAATGAATCACTGGCACTGTCATCACTTGGATTATTGGAGTTCTTGTTAGAAGTCTCAACGCTGGAAAACCTCTTATGCTCTTGTAGATGATTAATCAAATCACTACCTTTAGAAAATACATTATAACAAACTCCACACTTCAACACTTTACTGTTTTTATGAGTTTTCATGTGGTTGTTCAAAGAAAATTTCTTATCGAAAGTCTTGTTGCACACTGTACACACAAAACTTCTGAAAACCACATGCTCTCGACAATGATCCCCAAACAAAACTCTATCGGTGGTACGAAACTTGCAAATATTGCACTCTAATGTTCCTTTATCTTCCAAACTATACTGATGATCACTGATTACTGAAACGAGATTATTTACATCTGCTCCATGTTTATCGGCCATCACGAGAATTTTATCCTGTTGTGGTGTTAATGGTAGATTGCTCGCCATTTTTCGATGCATAAACGACTTTACTCCACCACAGGAGTATATGTGTTGTTTTAGATCAATTAAATATTCACTTTGGAAAGTACAATGTACACATTTATATGAAAATGCACCACTTTTGTTTGAAATTGATTTACTGTAAACTATCTCCTTACCAGCTGTTTCTGATGTTTTAGGAGGAACACTTGAAAGGGTCTGGACTTCAACTGGCAGATCTATAGTTTTGTGTGCTATGCCGGTGTTCTGCAAAGAAAAAGACATCAAGAAAATCAGCATTATATATATATATACACAGGGGATAGACAAAAAATATAAAAACACTTCATAAAGTTTGGTCCTCCACTGTACAACACGTGTTGCGGTTGCCGATCGTTTTTTGTTTTCAATGTGTCATGTGGACTTTCCTCTTCCGTCAGCAGTAACCAGATCAACTGGGAGTGTCGTGGTGTGAAAGTGGTGCGGTAAAATGGGAGACCTCACAGACTTCCAAAGAGGAACGATCGTTGGTGCCCGTCTGGTTGGAGCTTCAGCGGCAACAATAGAGAACATTGTGGGGGGACTGTCGAAAGGCACTGTGTCAATGTCACGAGGGCATATACAATTCATGGGAAACGACGTCTGCAAAGCACAACAGTGGTCGAAAGACAATCCTGTCAGATAGGGACCGGAGGGCATTAAAACGGATTGTAGCAGCTAAAAAGACGACCACTCCAATGAAAATTACGTCTGAACTCAATTCCGGCCTACAGAAGTCGGTTTCATCGAAAACAGTGCGACGGGAACTTCACAAAATGAAAATTCATGGCAGGGCCGCTATCGCCAAACTCATGGTCACAGCAGTAAATGCGAAGAGGCGTATCCAGTGGTGCAAGGACCACAAGATGTGGACTCATGAGCAGTGGAAACACGTAATGTGGTCCGATGAATGACCTTCACCTTGTTTCCAACAACCGATCGTGTTTATATGGAGAACATCGTCGCAGGTCTATGATACAGACTGTCTGCTCCCAACTGTAAAGCATGGGGGTGGTTCTGTTACAGTATGAGCAGTGATATCGTGTGGTTTTCTGCAGGTCCCATTATAGCCGTGCATGGAATGATGAATGCTAAGGCATATGAGGCCATTTTGGGGGACCAGGTTCCACCCATGGCCCAAATATTGCTCCCTGATGGTGATGGCATATACCAAGATGATTTGGCACCCTGTCATGCTGCAAAAACGGTGAAATCATGGTTTGCGGAGCATGACCAGGAGCTATCACACCTCCTCTGGGTCCCACAATCACCAGATCTAAACATCACTGAGCCATTGTGGTCTGAGTTAGAAAGGCGTGTTCGGTCTCATTACCCTCCACCAGCATCCCTTAAGGAACTGGGGCATGTTTTTGAGGAATAATGGTACAAAATTCCACACACCACGATTCAGGAGCTGCATACGTCCATTGCACGTCGGATCCAAGCTGTTTTGGACGCAAAAGGAGGCCCTACACCATGCTAAGTATGATTTTCACACTTTTGCAAACGTTTTAGATTTTTTGGTCCCACCCCTGTATATATATATATATATATATATATATATATATATATATATATATATATATATATATATATATATATATATATATATATATGTGTGTGTGTGTGTGTGTGTGTGTGTGTGTGTTGCAAAATACATGTTACAAGGCCTGAGTGAGGGGATTTTGCAAATGAAAACAAGGAGAAAATGTCGTGTGAAAAAATGTCGGAAGCCATGAAAGGTGCCCAAAAATCGCCGCGCACCGTCTTTAAAGCACAATAAAGCAAGAAGGAATAAAGATAGTGGTGTCGGATTAAAAGAAGACAAAGCAAGTCTTAAATGACGAATACAATGGTGCGGCAATTGAGGGTCATTTAAAGTAAGCAAAGAGACTTTCAAAGAAAGTGGGGAATCCCCTATAGAAAATACAGGTAACAGAAGACTATATTCCACATAATGTTGGGATCGAAATGTAGTTAGTGAAAAACTGATGACGAACGTCCACATGTTTCACTGCTACGAGGGAACCGTCACATAGTCAAAAAATAGGAAAATAACACTGCAAATTCTGTTATTGCACAGGGATACGTTGCGGTACGAAAAGTAAAAGTAACACAGTTGTATCCATGTCCCACTATAGCTGGGAAACCGTCACACAATTGCAAAATAAGGAAATAGCACTGCAAAATCTGCTATTGAATACGAGCTACATTGTGGTACGAAAAGTGAAAGTAACACAATTGTATGCATGTCCCACTATCGCTGGGATATTGTCAACACTTACACAGTAGGAAAATAACACTAAAATCTGCTATTATATACGGGTCACATGGTGGTACAAAAAGTAAAAGTAACAAACAAATTAAGTATAGAAAAAAAACTTAATAATAAATACCATTTGCACCAGATAAACTGCCGTGATGGATTGCACCAGAGCACTCGTATCTACGTATGTAGATAGCGTTCGCACTTTGGTGTGCGATCCCATGTTCAATTTCCGGCAGGAGTTCGTATGGTTCTGATCCCATGTTAACTTGTATGTCCATATCCCACATAGCCTCACAGCTGGAAGTGACGCTAAATCAATCAAATCAAATCAATTCCTTCCCATATCTTTGAACAATTTCAACCCAACATTTTTAAGAATAGTTTAAGGGTTAAAGGAATAGCTTACACACGAAGTTGCATACACTGGGCATTAAAAAAACACTTAAATTTATGTACAAACTTCCAATTTAGAGCTAAATTCGTTTCTCACTTTTAACCAATTTCAACTCCTTGCCATAGAAATGACTAAGCTTTAACGAAATGCACAATAATTTAATCAAATACAGGATTTTTTTTTATAGAAAATACATACAAAAGAATTTCTGTGTGATAATGAAGCTCATTCCACTTACAACATCTGTGTTGTCACTGCACGCTAGAAGTGAGTGAAACTGACAGACAGTCTTTCTGTAAAGTAGATCTTTTTCTTAAGGGTTAAAGTCAGATATCACTAGACAGAATGTTAATGTATTTTGTACTTAACGGTTTAAAGTAGTTGCGAACTGCTCTCTACACTTGTTTTTGTCTAGATAAAGTAACTCGACTTCATGCATGTGCCATCTTCCCTGTTTATCTTGTGCTTGCTTGCTCGTTCAGACGAATGCTTTCCAAATGAACAGAAAGTGACAGATTCTTATGATGAGATGGTGATGATTATTTTAAAGACCCGTTCCTCTAGATTTGATGAAAAATTGAAAGGTAGTACGGGCAAACCAGACCTCAGTAGAAGCATATAAAAGCTTGGGTAATGAGGAAGTTGATATTTTCTGGGATCTTATGAAAAAAGTACGGTGGCAGAAGAGGAGTAGAGGAGAAATATATTGATGCCAATGCATAATGGAAAAGGGAATATTTTGGAATGTGGAAACTATAGGAGGATAATGTTAATGTCCCATATACTGAAGGTATGGGAAAGGCTTGTAAACCGAATACAGAAAGAAAGATGACACTTTGGGATTAAGCCGCGGAGAGAAACAATTTTTTCCCTAAGACAGATGGCTGAAAGGCATAGAAAGTGGCAAAAAGAACTACATGTAGTGTTTTAGACCTAGCGAAGCTGTATAACAGTGTGCCCATCCAGGAAGTATGGAGGTGCATGAAAGAGAAGGGAGTAGCTAAAATATGGGACGATTGTGAAGGAGATATGTTGAAGAGTAGTAACTCAGATCAAGTGTAGCGTAAGTACATCAGAAGGATTCCCTATAGAGGTTGGATTTCACTAGGGGTCAGCTCTCAGCCCATAACTTTTCATTTTGATAATGGACGTCATTGTAGAAGGAGTGAGATGTCATGGAACATGCTGTCTGTAGATGACATTATACTGGTTGTAACTTCGAGAGAGAGATAGAGAGGTTAAAAACGAAGCTGGAGGAATGGAGAAAAGCATTGGAGGATAGCAGAATTTCGATTAGCAGAGCAAATGCAGAATGTATGGTACTGAGTGGAGAGACTGGTTGTAAAAACCTACGGAAATAGGTTAACATCAGCGCCAAACTTCAACTATCGTAAGTCAGTGTTGAGGGAGCTCCCTGCTGAGCCAACACAGATTACAAAGTGGATGGATGAACTGGAGAAAGATACTGGAGTACTGTGTAATAGGAGGGTGAACAGTAAGATAAAAGGGAGATTGTACAGAACTGTAATGAGGCTGGCAATAATGCAACTAAAAAATATGGGTAACTTACAATACCACAGGATAAAAAGATGGATATAAGAGAGATGAAAATGTTAAGATAAATGACAATGGTGACGACAATGGACAGAATCCGGAACGATTTCATCAGAGGAACAGATAAACTGGAGCCCATCAATAAGATGATACAAGAAAATTGGCTCAGATCGTTCGGATACGTGATAGAAAAGGCTCAACGAGTTGCAGGTGGTAGAGAGAAAGCGATGAAATGGAAGGCCCAAAATCCGATGGAAAGGAAAGCTTGAAGATGATTTGAGGGAAAGGAGATGGAAGAAAAAGGTAGTAAGAAACAGAGGATTATGAAGAGAATCAAAGGAAATATCTATCCCCTATAGACGTAGAATTAAGGTACGAAAGGAAAAAAAAAAAAAAACAATAGCAATAATAATAATAATAATAATAATAATAATAAATGTCTCCGACTTTATTATTCCTATTTTGGACCTTACCTCATCTTCAATAAGCTTTCTCGAAATTGTTTTGTCTTTAAAATCTTTTGATTCAATTCTAAAGCTATTAAGAGAAAGCTGGGTGAGAATAGGAGCTTTTCATACAGTACAAACATTTATATTCTTTCTAAAAACATTTATACTTACATCTGCTGCTACAGCGATTCCTTCCCTAACTGCAGCCAACGTTTCCTCTGCTGGCACTGTTACGATATTTGCAACTTGTCCTTCGTTCCTCTTTTCATCGGCGGTTGTAATATTGTCTAAAAAAGAAATTAATAAACGAATAACGATGATAAGTCACATGATTAAAAAAATATAAAATAAATGCAAATTAAGTCTACAGTAAGTCCTACAGAAGCTCTCCGTTGACATTTGAACAAATCAATCTTTTATTATTTTATGCGACGAGGTAGTAATCTTAAATTCAAAGATAGCAATGTACGTAATTCTTGCTACTGTTACTTTTCCCTTGATCGTGAAATATGTAATTAGACGAATCTACGTGGCAAGTTGTTACAATTGATTTGATTTGATTTTGCGTTCAGCGTTTCTTTCGGCAGCTAGATTATGAGAGTTGTGGACCTACAATTTAATTACATGAGCTTCTGCCGGAAATAAAAGCCCGAGTTTCCCACGCCAAGGGCGGTATGCTAACCGCTTAGCCACGAGGAAGCCCAGAAGTTGTTATGTGAACTTAATATGAATAATACTACGTCGATGCGAATAAAATATCCATCTCAGATGCGTCACTCCCCCTCCCCGCAACAAATGAAAAATACAATACCAGGTTAATCAAAGTAGTCACTGTCTGTAACCAAACACTTTTGCTATTGTTCAACCAACGACAAGATTCCTTGCCGAAAGAAGTCTGACAGCTATGATGCAAAGAAGTCCTTACTCGCACACTGTACTACCCGATCACTAGGGAAGGTCTTTCTAAGAAGTGATCGAAACGCCGAAAGAGGTGGTCCTCAGTAGAGGAGATAACCGGCAAATATGTTGGGTGAGAAAGGGTCTCATACTGCAACTCATCTAGAGCCTGCACTGTACTTTGCTTGACGGTGACGCATAACATGAGGACACAATGTCAGTCGACAATTGGTGAATGCATCCAAAGAACTACGCGGTCCACATCATAGAATTCAGCATTCAGTGTTTCACCTTGTCAGAGGAAGACATGATGAATCATTTCCACTTTAGAACACAATACCAGCAACAACATCTGTGCATGGAGGGATTACAACGGTAACGGGCTAGAAGTGCTTAAAATCAGCACTAACCCGAGTATAAAAAGAAAGACGAAAAAGAGGAGAAATTATATAAATACACGTCGTTGTTATAAGATCTGCAAATATACAAATATAAAAAAATAAACAGAATTAATGTCCAATAAATGTTTTGCAACAAAGGAATGTCACAAGTATTTAATTTCACGAACCAGGTAATATAAGTAGCAAATAGTTATCGTTTTATTTGGTGCCACACAAGCCGGGAATTTGTGATAACTTTGAAGCAGAAGTAAAAGTTTCCAAAACCATTTTTAAATTTGTGAGAATTATTTTGTGAAAAGAAAAACGGAGTACAAATTACTACGTAACAGAAAAAGGATTTATTACAACATGAATATATCGGATCAATTAACAAGAGCTTCCGAATCTAGGGGAAATGTACATAGTCAGACAAGTACCGTTGAAACAGAGAACGTGGCCGAAAAGACTCTGCTTCAATCCTTTATGGGGGAGATGAGAATCAGATTTCAAAGCATGGACAGCAAAATGCAAACTGTATGTACAGAAAAGGCTGATATGAAAAGGATGTTTCACGAGGACGTGAAATCCGTGAAAGGTGTATTGGATGTGTTAGATCAAGGATGAGTAGTAATCAGAGTCAAACAGTGCAATCGAGGCAGGAAGCGGAAAGTATGAACAGCAAGATACAGAACAGTACAGTTATCCAAATTCCTCTTATGTATATCAATGATCCAACAGAAGGTAAGCAAGCGGGAAATCTAATGTATATTAGAAATGAAAACAATCCAATGGAAGGAATATGGTCGGTCGGTGTGACGAACGATGCAATACAAATGTCTATCACCCAATCGGATTTTTAGATGTTGGCACTAGTTCTGAAAGCGAGCAGGAAGGACAAGTGAAGCCAACCGAATCCAAATCCAGATATGTAAAACTTAGTGAATTAAGATCTTTGACGAAATATAGTGGTCGAGTAGACGACATACTGGCAAGTATGTTTTTGGAAAAGTTCGAAGAGGAGTGTGAATTAGTAGGCGTAAATAAAAGTAAATATTTGAAAATTTTACCACATATTTTACCACCTTGTTCCTGATGATTCAACGCAATGAATTCCTTGCACAAATATGAAGATTTCAAACGTGCTCTCTTAGGAAATTTTGAAAATGACTTTATGCTTCCCAATTGGGATGCTCAGGTTAGAAACCGTAAATCTGATCCACGGGTAGACAAAAGTATTACGGAATTTGTCGTTGCTGCCTATAATAATTTTAAAATGTTGAATACTCGCAATCAGCAATCAAATGCTAGGATCATTGCGTCCATACGCATTTTATTGCCATATAAATTGCAGCAAACACTACTTTCAGCTCAGTGCATTAATTTCAATCATATGTTATTAATAGTTCAAACTTATGAGAACAATTCAATCTCTCAAAGTACTACAAATTGGAATTTAAGGCAACCCCGTAGCTAGAGAACAAGTGATTTCCCTATAAGGAACATCAGTATTAGTGGCACTAGTAACTAGCAAGATTGGAATAATTCCAGTTTTAGAAGCAACAGTAGTCGGGATGACCGTACAAATATAAATGAAAATGATTACAATGTACGAAATAACCGTTTTCATAGAAACTTTAGTTATCGTAATAACTATAAACAAGATCGTAACACAAATGTCAACAGTTATACCAACGGTTCAAGAAGAAAAGCAGAAACCAACTACTGCTCCACTGTTACTTGCAAATGTGCTGTTCAATGTAATTCTTCAGATTTAAGCCAAGATCTCTTTAAACTAGATTCAGGTGGGTGGAATCGGGTAAAAACCATGCCGGCTAAAGACGTATGTAGTAAGATTCTTAATGAAATGAAGCAATACTTAATTCTAAAACAATGTAAAAGAAAAAGATATACAGGTCCTCAGAAAAACAGTTCTTTCAATGAACTATCAACTTAGTTTTTTTATGATTCAATTGCTGTAGGAAAAACTAATTGGAAAACACGTAAGAAGAATGGAAAAAGTAATAAAGCAGCAGCTAATCGTACGTTATATGGAAAATATAAAGAAAAAAGAACGAAAACTGGAAAATCTCACATTAGTGGGTCGAATTCATTATCTCAAACAAAATTATACCCAAAGGAAACAGGTAATATCGGAATGTACTTTAATAAACAGTCAAAGATTTCACAACTCGACACGACAATTCCTAAAGAACTGTCTAAAGGTTCAGGCTTTGAACATAAAAGCGATTACAAAAATGCTGAGCAAAACTCTTATCTCAAGGAGGTAGCCATTGAAGAAAATGAAGAAAATATAGGTGATAATAAAGAAAGTACAAATTATATTGAATTTACAAACTAAACAAGATATCCAATATTACAGATGTAAATCTATAACGGATCAAAATGATTCACATAATCAAGAGAACAATAAGAAACGCACGAAAGATAATTCTGGAGATTCAAGTCTTGAAGATCAACCCAACACAAACAAAAATGAAGTTTCAATTCTTAAAGATCAAGCCAATACAAACAAAAATAAAGTTCAAGCATCGAGCAGTGCATGTTCTAATATAGAACTTCCATTGTTACATAGTTCACGCACTGAAATCGACCTTCCAAAAGTAGGTGCACTAGGATGAAACTGAAAACAGACACATTATGAAACCAGCAATTAACAAACAAAAGAATCTCGAGAATAAAAGAAATCAAAAGAAGGAAACAAATAAAACGTTAATTAATTCACATAATGAGGAAAGTAAAAAACAAGATATAACTCAAACTGTGAAAAGCGATAACAATGTACATTCTAGTAAATCCTTCGGGTTGCGTAACATTGATGGACTGAAGAAATAGTCTCCTTCGGAAGATACAAGAAACAGATGGATGCAAATCGTCAAAAACATTATTCCGCAGAATGTGCTTCTGAATACGAATATCAGGTGTGAGGCCTAAATTGGATGCACTGATGAATATAACGACAGAATCGCAGTAACAAATTTAGCATATGTTTCTTTAGAATGTGTTTGTTTAATTTTACTTTAATGACAATTAACAAAAACAAATAATTAATGTTTTAAATATCACATCATTTTAAAGTATTTATCGTCTTTCTTGATTTTATTGTTGCACAACTAAGGCAATTTTCTTCAAAAATAATTGTTACATATAAATTTAATGAATGTTTCTGTTTGAAACCTCGAGTAACATATATATTTGTTGGGTGTTTATGTTAAGTAATGATCAATTTAACTAATCTAATAAAAGAATAAAGAATTAGTAATATATTAAAAACAAGGAAAATAAATACTTACCAAAGCTTAATTACAAGAACCAATATATTATGCTTACATGTATTTCATACATTCTTACAAGCTAATGTCGATAGACTATGTAGAGGTGCATTCCAAAATGTCAACTTCTATCATTGTTATTATAAGGTCCAGAAGTTCTTTATATAATTGTACTGAGAAAGTCTACACATACAATTTATGTAATTCCTTATTGTTCAAACGCAATATACAATAGTAACGGGCTAGAAGTGCTTAAAATCAGCACTACCCCGAGTATAAAAAGAAAGACGAAAAAGAGAAGAAATTAAAATTATATACATGTTTCGCGTTCTGTGCGCTTGTAAATGTTTTAAATTTAAATACAGTGGGTATTAGCGAACTGAGCTTCAAGTAGTATAGCACTTCAAGCAGATCGAGTTCTTGTTTGATAGAATGCCGTACACTGCGCTGAAGAGGCAATTATGTAATATAAGGTTATAAACGTACACGCACCAACCAACAAGGTAGTTAATTATAGTATACATTTTATAAAAAAAGTAGAAATAATATTTGGAAATAACACATGAAAATGATCTTACGCGATTTCAGAGTGGAGATACAAAAGGAAGAAATATTTCGAACAACTGTTAACGAAAGTTTGCCTGAGAATAATATGAAAAGACGTGATTTAATGCTTCTCAGTAGCTACGAATCAAATCGTCAAATCAACTACTTCTAATACAAGGATATACAGGTATAAGTTCTTTTTCTTTTTCTTTCTTTCTTTCTTTCAAACAGTTGCACGAAAAATCAAACAGATCATCTGTTAATAGACTAACGGAGAAATGAGTATTGTAAACCATGAAAGTGAAACAAATGCTTCCAGTAACCATAAAATGTAGTGATCGGAGAAAGGTTTTATATTAAAAGGCTCAAAATGTTAAACGTGAATCATTTGGAAGCATAAAAGATTCTAAGTTTTCGAAATTACAGCAAATAAGATAATGTAGGTGATGAGGTCAAAGTAGACAAGCATTTGTGACACCGTAAGACAAAGTATCTAAAACATGTTTAAAACAAATTATAGGACAAAGAGACAGAGTTATAGGTCCATCAAATGTTTAAAGACATAACGAAAGTGAGGAGAAAGATTAGATAAAAGAGAGCTCAGAATCCGATCGTTTTAAACATTGCAACGATCATACTAAAACTGAAAAAATTAAAGCTACCTGTATTTTTAGAGGCAAGAAAGAAAACAATAAGTAGAGGTGTATTCCAAAAGTAAGGACTGTCGACATATAGTGAAATGGAGGTAGGCCGGAACACAATGTCACGCATGCAGCACCAATGACGGACTATTGACGTAACTACTGCAGTGGTTGTCTTGAGTTAGTTGGAGTTTGGTAGCCGTGAAAGGCACATTGCAATGGCCGCGAGAATTGTTTCTCCCGCTAATTGTGAAGTGCGCGGTGTGATATTATTTTTTCCTTGCAAAAGGAACTTTTGCTGCTGATATCTATCAGGAGTTGTGCCTAATGTATGGACCTTCAGTAATAAGTGCAGGAAAGGTTTGCAAATGCTGTCGCGAGTTTCAAAATGGCCGCACCAACGTGCACGATGAAGACCGGAGTGGCAGGCCTAGTGTTCAGACCGACGACCTCGTGGAGCAAGTGAACCAAAAAATGCGAAGTGATCGGCGATTGACGATCAGTGCTTTGGCTAATGACTTACCCCATTTGCACGAACCACCATCTACAGGATTGTCACAAAAACGCTTGGATATCACAAATTGAGTGCAAGGTGGGCGCCGAAAATGCTAACAGACCAGCACAAAGAGTAACGAATGTGAAATGCCCAACAGTTTTTGGATCGCTATCACAACAGGGAGAGGATTTGTTTTCCCACATTATGGCGAGCGGTGAGACGTAGATCTCGTACACTAAAGCCGAATTCAAATAGACCATGCAGTGACGCCATTCAGGTTCCCCCAAACCAAAAAACTTTAAGTAATCGCTGGACTCAAGTCGCAAACTGATGGCTACCGTCTTTTGGGATGACAAGGGCGTCCTGTTGGTTGGTTTCTTGGAACGTGGGACAACAGTTACAGCTGACGAGTACTGCGACACACTCACAAAAGTGAGACGTGCGATTCAAAATCGACGCCGCGGGAAACTGTCGTCCGGAATCATCCTTGTTTACAACAATGCGCGTCCTCATACCGCTGCCGTCGTCAAGATGATTCAAGTTTTTTGTTGGGACCTGTTTGATCACCCTCCATACAGTCCCGACCTCGTCCCCAGCGATTACTTCCTCTTCTTGCGTTTGGAACGATCGCTTGGTAAACAATGGTTTGAAAACGGCGAGAAGACTGTCATTGTCAACTGGTTCCAATCCCAGGCGACAAATTTCTATGCAGAGGATTTACAGAAGATGGTGCAGCGTCACGAAAAGTGTTCGGAAAGGCACGGTAATTATGCGGAAAAGTAAAGTAGCTCTGTAGGCACCTATTTCCGAATTAAAGATCATAAGCGGTCCTAACTTTTGGAATACGCTTCGTATATAAAAGAAAAAAAATCTGACATTAGAGAAGAACAACTAGAGATTCATATAAAGGAGTAAACATTATCAGTCCAAACTAAATATAAGCCAGGATAAATTTCCAAATCTATAAAGAGAAAACCAGGAAAAGGCAGTGAAGTACAAACAGTGAAAGATTTAGATATTATGCAACACATTGTTCAAACTCTGTTTCTGTTGCTTAATAAGTTGGCAACTATTTTTAACATGGCTCTCATTCTTTCTATTTTTATAAATAATTTAATTCATTAATATTTCTGGAATTACACTAGAACATTATTTTTGACATATTTGCAATTCTGACTTTTCGACTTCATGGATCTAAACCAAATTTGAGAGATCATTAAGCTCTTCATCTCAACGTCGATTAAAATCGGTCAAGACATTCTACGAAATAAAAATTCAATGGAAATACTTCACAGTCAAAGCACACATTAAGGAAGACTATATATCAGGGTTGAAAAAAATCACCATTAAAAAAAATCATTTTTGTTGATTTTTTTATTTAAATCACTAGAACTTGATTTTCTTTTAACAAACAGTAAAATTTAAATAATTATTTTGTTATTTTCCTTTTAATAAGTTGCGGAGGTTTCGCAGTTTCTTTTATTTTAGTTAGACTAAAAAGAAAAAGGGGTTTCTTGATATTAATGGTGCGTTTTCTGGAAAGTGTTTCTCATGCGTGATAATTAGTCAGGAGCAGTACACCATTGTTCTCCCAACTTGTACGAGATTAAGTTGTGCGAGTGGGTGGTCAACTTGATCTCGGGAGTTCAAATTTCAATGACTGGACGAAAGAAAGACAATGTACGGTTTTCTTTTATCCGAATTTCAACTGCAAGCGAGAAAATGCAAGGTCTTGTGATTTGGCTGAAGAAACATTTAGAAGTGTGCAAAGTAGAAGAAGATCCAATGGAAGATTCTGAGGATGACGAGAGTGACATTAAAAACTGGCCAAAGTAGAACACATGATCCAAATTCTCAAACCGATCCCTGTTGTATTGGACAGCTCTCAAAGAAATGAAACAACAATATCTGACGCTGTAGGAATATGAAAATGTCTTCATGAGGAGTTAAAAGACGCACTTCAAGACGAGGAAATGGAAAATAAATATGAAAACAGGTATAAGGAAATATTAACGCCTGCCTATTTCCTGGCCTACCTTCTCGATCCGAAACACCGAAAATTCAAATTAACTGCCGAAGAAAACGATTTAGCTTTGAAATTTGCAGAAGCTTATTGTGGTACTTCTCTACTGCCCATGGTAATTAAATTTGAAGCAAAGTCGTCTTCTTTCTCTAGTGTGATGTTCACAGACTAAGTTCTATAAGGTGTAACAACCAATGAATGGTGGAAATCACAACGAATTATGTTTGACATGAAAGTACGAAGCTAATTACGCAGTTGTTTACAGCTTCTACTTCATCTGTAGGAGTTAACAGATTTGTTTCTTCTTTTGGTTTTGTACAATCTAAGATACGAAATCGTTTAGGCACTGATAGAGCCCCTAAGTTAGTTTCTCTTTTTAGGCAACTTAATCAGTAAATATTTTAAATATGCTAGTGTAGAAAAATTTGTATTGCACTGCACAGTGAGTATACAGCATTTTTATTTTTATTTTTTTATAAAATGAATAATATTTTACTTTTAGTTTTACTATATCATAATGAATATCGATATCTTTTTATATAATATTAATCAGTGTCGTTTTATATAATGTCATATGTTCATATTTTTTGTACGCCTTACATTTATCTACAGAATCACCAGATGTATTGTATAGGTAAATATTGAATTTTATTTTGTGACACATCAGTATCTTTCGCTTAAAACCTGTAAACGTATTTAAGGTAAACTTGTATATCAACGTTTTATATGTTATACATACACAAATAATTTATTTCAACTTATCTACACTGAATATTACGAACATAATACAACACTGTAAGATGGTTTAATAGTTACTACAAAGAAGTTTAGCATAAGACGTAGACACTGACATAAACGAAAAGCTTTTACTTTCTCATCAAAATGCCATTTCTAAAAATATATTTTTCGATGTTCTTATTAGTAATTTTGCAGTTATGACACACATGCAGTTATGCATGATTCTTCCGCACATTCTCCATACATTGATGTGCAGTGGAGTCCTCCTTTTCGGAACTCACAATTTCTGTAACATTGTTTGCTAGTGATCTACTACTGCCACGCTTAATTCCATGCATGGAGAGCATGCCCGCGACCGTTCGGTCTCTGGGTTTTGGCAAACAAGGCACCCAGTTAGTAGTTTCTTGCTACTGAAACGTACCGAATGCACGAAGTGCACGCCAGAATTTCTCCCCTAATTCTGACTCGCCTTGGCGATGTAACCCCCATTCTCTGAGGGAGTGGGATACGCTCACTGGGCGGTCAGACTGAAGTCCGAGTGTCTACCAGTTAACCTACTGGTGGAGGCAGACTGCTAGCGAACCAGTCCTACCATGCTCTGCAGGCATGGTGCCCGAGCATTATAAGGCAAGCGCACCTCTCGCCCGTGCTCACCGTTACCCAGATTCCTAGGATTGGCTCCCACAAGCTTCCGAATCCCACGGTATGACCACAGCCCGACAGAGTCCAACCCAGATCCGGGGCCCCAGGTAATGCCCAAGGGGGCTTGTTCAAACCCGGCCCTGCCTACCTCTATCGTTCAACTGGCAACCGCCTTGTCGTGTAGAGGTACCACGCACACGTCCACATACTCCCGTATCTCATCCTGGACTCAATGGTACATGTTAAATCACCATTTGAGTTTGGTGCCGGCTCATATCCTACAGTTTCCTCCCTCCCGTGGGATCAGAGCCGTTACCCAGATTTCTGGGACTGGCCTTCCCCCACCTCCGTTCAGTCCCCCAGCAGGCAGGAATCCGACACTCCCTCCGGTACGGTCGTTCAAACAATACGGGACTTCCTCCAGTTACGGTAGAGGTACACCGTACATTATCAAAGCCAATGACTGATGTAGGCCGTTTGCTCAAGGCAGACATTGTCATTTGGGAGCCGTGTCTTTCCTGGTAGGCCCGCCCAAACAATTAGGACTGTGCGATATCGAAATTTCGATATCGACATTCGATATTTTCTGACATCGGTACCGAATAGATATATCGATATCGACAACATCCAATATTGATATTGACAACATCAAATATGGATATCCAACATATTGATTGGTCTTGAATATTCATGTTGATATAGACAATCTGGTCTCAAAACGTTTCAATGCGGGATATCTCAGAATACTTGTTAGTCACAGAAAACAGACTTGTGTTCCTTCTAATCCACCACTCTTTCCTCCGAAAAAGTTAATAAAAATAGTCATTTAATTGTCTTTTTGAGCTATCATATTGGTCATCATTGCGGAAACAAGGAGAGTGAAACAGAGTGACATAATATATGCGTGTTTTATTTGTGTGTAGGTATGTATTTCATGTGCATTTGTGAATGTGCACGTGCAGGGCTGGATTAACCCATCTGAAGGCCAGGGGCTAGAAAAAATGTGTAGCCCCTAATACATTTCTCTGAAAGTACAGTAGAGAAGTTAAGGGAATATGTTTCATATTTTTGGACAGATTTTATTTTATGATGACGATTGTATCTTCATTATACTTTTCAGATAGCCAATTGAGATTTTGATGTGAGTGGAGGCCTCTGTCCACCTGGAGGTCATCTCCGTTTCTCTTTTGTGCTAATTACTTGATGTCTTACTGTGACAGGAATTCGATGCATATCATTCAATGCCATCTACAGATAGAGTTGCTATTCAGCCGGTTCTCAGGTTGTTAAAATATTTCGAGTTTGCTAAATCGTTTGTTATACCCAGACATAACAGTAAATTTTACCCAGTTATACCCAAAACGAGCAAGTTTTAGTCTGTTTAGCTTCGTTCTTAGAAATTCTTACAGCTACAGGATTAAATATATGATCTCTCAGAGTAAGGTATAAGCGATTATTTCTTAATTTCAAATGAGCTGGTTAGATATCAAGAATGAAAACTGGAATCACATGAGTGTAGTGGTGAGGGTTATTTACATTTCACCAGAAATTTTCCTTTTCCTAAAAATAAAAGAAATAAGTAAGAGGAAACTTTTTCAGAGTGTTATTGGGAAAACATTTCAAAACGTGACCCCTCAAATGCAAAATCCAAGTATTCACATTAGGTGCCAAGGGGGAATACGTTACTTCTTGACCAGGATCCGGTGATAGTCAGATTTGATTTATTGGCTGTGTTTGACAAGAACTGTTCTTGTGGAGCGGGCTCTACATTCAATTCTGTTACTTTCAGCTTCGTACTACCTGGCCTCCCAAGAGATCTTGTACATGCAAAATATATTTTGTACTTGGTTCTTCATACCCGTCGAAAACAACGACCACATTGGTTCCGTAATTACTATTTATGTATTCGAGGTACCTATAACAAATTTCAACATAGAAAGCAGGGCGGGGTCAATGTACTCGTTGTAAAAGATCACCACTATCGAGAACAATCGCGGATTCTTGGACAAGGTATTGCTTAGGTCACACATCTTGTCAAAGACATATGTTATCTTCGATTTTTTTTAACCCAGTCCAATATTATCGAACAGAGTTTGGGAAAATGGAGATAATTCGTACCTCAAGCACAATTCTTGCTCACTCCTTACAACGCAGGCAATACGGTGAAAGATTTGGTTCGTGTTAACTATCACCGGATCCTGGTCAAAAAATTATGTATTCCCCCTTGGCACCTAATGTGAATACTTGGGTTTTGCGTTTGAGGGTCACGTTTAGAAATGTTTTCCAAATAACACTGAGAAAATTTCCTCTTACTTATTTCTTTTATTTTCAGAAAGAGGTAAATTTCCGTTGTATTAATTTAAACGTATTTTTATTTCTGTAGGAGAAGCGTTTATTGTGAAACTGTACGGCGGAAAAATAACAGATGGACTCGCCAGGCCAAGATTTAAGATTTAAATATATCCAAACTTGTTGCGAAAAAAAACAAAAACAAACAAACAAACAAACAAACAAAAAAAAAAAACACCGAATTATATCGTGAATCTAGCAAGCCTTCCTCCAAGTTCAGCTGCAGCGCGCCAGCATAGTTTTCGAGTGTACAATCAGATACAAGAGTGGAAGGGAAATTACCTTTCCCCTGAGAAACGATGATCGAAAATAGAGGCGAGACAGTACGTACGCGTGGCATTGACTTTGCCACCAGCCCCACGTAATCTACTATATCTCGTACGGTGTGAATGCAAAAGTGACTGTTCCAGAAATTGTGAGTTCCGAAAATGAGGACTCCACTGCACATCAATGTATGGAGAATGTGCTAAAGAATCATGCACAAATAAACTAGTATTACATTCATTAGAAGAGGATGATTATATTTGTGATGGTGTTGGAGAAACTTCAAAACCATCTTCTAAATGATTTAGAAACATTAATGAATGAAACAGTTAAAATGCAATTGTAGAGAGCTAGCTTATGTAATTTGTAATGCAGTAAATAATTTCTAAATTTTGATTAAATATATGTATGATGATGTTAAACAAAATTTTAAATATGTGTTATTTTATAACAGTAAAATGTTTAATATCTGCTTTTTTATATAATTTTGTTTGATAATATCATAATGTAAAATGTAGACTTTTTGCTATTACAAAGCCAAGTAAATTAGCGATATCAATATTACTTTAAAATACTAACAATATTTCGTATGTATGCATTTGGTAATTTCATAGTAATTTGATTTGAAACAAATAAAATGAAATGGAGTAAATTAATTTTTAAGATAATACTCGGCATATTTAAAAATGGCGGTAACACATAAAAACGATATTAACTGAAATCATTTGAATCATGTACCTTTAACTTGGCACCAGAACGACGTTCTTGTCTCAGTTCTGTGAAGAGATATTATCGTATAAGCATAAATGAATGTATTCGCATGGACGCCATATTGATGACGTTACTTCAGGTAGTTGCCCATGTGCAATTTTTGACAATTTTCTCAGGAATCTCAGCGGTTTAAAAATGCATTAAAAAGTTTGTTTTCCAAGCGTTTTTCCGCCTTTAATTGTAAAAATATTCTTACATGTTTAGCGTAATGTAAGTGCTGAAAATTCAACACCATGCGCTACATAAAATGGACTAGTTCGCTTAACGGTTAAGATACAGAAATAATATTGGTACCTATAGAAAAGTGAGACTCTACTCTAGAACGTTTACTGCGAGGTGTTTTTCCATATATATGATAGTTTCATGGTAATCTACTATGAAACAAATAAAATGAAACGGAGAACATTAGTTTTTAAGATAATAACCGCCATATTTAAAAATGGCGGCAATACTTAAGAACGATATTAGCTGGAATCACTTAAACAATGCTTTATCTTTAATTTCGCACCAGAATGGAGTTTGAGTCTCAGTTCTGTGATGATATAACCACATAAGCGTAAGTAGTCGTAGCTGTGTAGCCGCCATATTGATGACGTCATTTCAGGTGGTTGCCCACGCGGGATCGTTGGGGATTTTTATGTGGAGTATCAGGGGAGTCTATAGAAGGTGTTAAAATGAAAATTAGCTTTCTAATAATTTTCTCCCGTTTCGAGGCATTTTGGCTTAATTTTCCTATGCTAGTAAAATTCTGAACTGAAAATTGTGAATATTAAATTCTAAATTCTTCATTGTCATTGACAATGAATTATACATTATCAAAATTCTTGGCCCTAAAAGTTTAATCTTAAAAAGAACAATATATATATATATATATATATATATATATATATATATATATATATATATATATATAGATAGATAGATAGATAGATAGATAGATAGATAGAATACAGGGGTCGACAAAAATTCTGAACACTTCATACAGGACACGTAAGTTTGGCCCTCTACTGTACAACACGTGTTGCGGTTGCTGATCGTTTTTTGTTTTCAATGTGCCGTGTGGACCATCCTCTTCCGTCAACAGTAACCAGTTCACCTGTGAGTGTCGTGGTGTGAAAGTGGTGCGGTAAAATGGGTGACCTGACAGACTTCCAAAGAGGCATGATCGCTGGTGCCCGTCTGGTTGGCGCTTCAGTGGCAGCAGTTGCGAACATTGTGGGGGTATCGAAAGGCACTGTGTCCAATGTCACGAGGGCACAAACAATTCATGGGCAAACGACGTCTGCAAAGCACAACAGTGGTCGAAAGATAATCCTGTCAGATAGGGACCGGAGGGCATTAAAACAGATTGAAGCAGCTAAAAAAAAAAAAAAAAAATTAAATGAAATTTTTGAGTTTTACGTCCCACGCTTATGTCGGTTAGGCTAAAGGAGACGGTGATTATGAGAAATGAATGAAATGGTGAAATGAAGAAAGTGGGAGGAAACGGGAGAACCCCGAGAAAACCCGCGCACACGGTGTTTGTCCACCACAAAGTTAACTTCGCGGGAGTAGGGTTTGAACCCGCGACCCCATGCACAAGAGGTGAACGCTCTACCACTGAGCCACCGCGGTCCCCAGCTAAAAAGAAGACCACTGCAAACAAAATTACGTCTGAACTCAATTCCGGCCTACGGTACCCGGTTTCATCGAAAACAATGCGACGGAAACTTCATAAAATGAAAATTCATGGAAGGCCACTATAGCCAAACCCCTGGACACAGCAGTAAATGCGAAGAGGCGTATCCAGTGGTGCAAGGATCACAAGGCGTGGACTCATGAGCAGTGGAAACACGTAATGTGGTTCGATGAATCGACCTTCACCTTGTTTCCAACAACCAGTCGTGTTTACATATGGAGAACACTGTCGCAGGCCTGTGATACAGACTGTCTGCTCCCAACTGTAAAGCATGGGGGTGGTTCTGTTACAGTATGGAAATGATATCGTGGTTTTCCGCAGGTCCCATCATAGCCTTGCATGGAATGATGAATGCTACGGCGTATGAGGCCATTTGGGGGACCAGGTTCTACCCATGACCCAAATATTGTTCCTGATGGTGTTGGCATATACCAAGATGATTTGGCACCCTGTCACGCTGTAAAAACGGTGAAATCATGGTTTAAGGAGCATGGCCAGAAGCTATCACACCTCCCCTGCGTCCGACAATCACCAGATCTGAACATTATCGAGCCATTGTGGTCTGAGTTAGAAAGGCGTGTTCGGTCTCATTACCCTCCACCAGCATCCCTTAAGGAACTAAGGCATGATTTTCACACTTTTGCAAACGTTTTAGATTTTTTTGTCCAACCCCTATATATATATGTTTAAACTTTCATCGTACCTCATATAAGGTTGGCTAAATGTTAATTTCGGTAGATTCCTTAAAGTTATCTACTTATAAGCAAGCAAACACAATTAATAATTATAATTCGTCACATTATTTAATAATCAATATTATGCCATTCCCAGAAATTCTTTACTAAATCTTAACTTAATGGTTGAGATTGCATCATACACTAACTTTCATCATTACTCATAAACAAAACAATCTATTAAGAATATTCCTTCTTCTGATTATGCTATTAACTGGCATCACTATTAAGATACGAATGTTAGATTTAAATTCGATTAGAGTTTCAGAATGCTCAAAAATACTGCATTTTACTTCACTTTAAAAAAAAAGTTGATTTAAATCATTGATTTAAAAAACCATGCGATTTAAATCATGATGTAAATTAATTTGATTTAAATCAAACAACCCTGCTATATATGAAGGATCTCACAATGGCTCACAGGAGCCACTAAAAGATCTTATTATAATTATTAAAGCCCATTAAATAAACAAATTCAGCTGAATAAGATTTTGCAACCTGGCTTTCAAACTCTATTCGCAAAAATGTATCCAAATGGAGGATTTTTCTCACCTTCTTAATCCGACTACGACCCCACATTAAGACTGGGATTTACCATTTGATTGGTCTGATATATATATATATATATATAAACATACTTACCTTTATCAACTGTCGCAGAAATATCAGGTAACTGGGTCATCTGTTTTGTGGGTTCATCCAACTCCTCTAACTTGTACTTTTTCCTAAGAAAATCCACCAGTACTTTTCTCACGACTTCCATGTCACATTGCAGTTTGTCTAAATGGTTTATTAGAGCTACACATCGAAGACACAGCAAATCATCTTCAGACACTATCAGCATATATCCATCTCCTAGTAGCTGTCCCACCTTTGACATCATCTGAACTTTGGAATAAGGTGTCGTTCCCTTGGTAAGAGGCAGAGCTTTACCACATAACAGCTCTTCACAGACGAAACATTTTGGAACTGCTTTGGTGTCCTATGGATATATAAATATCAACTTAAGCGACTCTTGACATTTCCGATTATAATTTGCATTTAATAAAGGTTAGAGCTCATCTGCTATTATATAACAAGTGTATGCAGTCAACTCGAATTAATTTGTATTACTTTTACGTTTTAAATCCTATAACAGTTTCTTTTTTTCATTTGTAATATTTTCAGATAACGCGAGATTCATTAGACATTTAGTAAAAAATTGATTCAAAAAGTTTGCAAATACAGAAATTGTCATGAAATAATTTTTTACTTCTTGCAAACAGTGACTGTCAAAATATGAGTGAAACCAAAAACATGATTTGAAGGTGTTGTATCTTGGCACATAGTCTTTTCAAAAAAGCTTTTTTTTTCTATAGAAGCTAGTGTTGTTATTTTATTGAACTTCTCTCTAACGTTGAACAATATGCACTTAAGCTGTACTGATATGTATTCAAAATGTAACGAAGTTCTGATGTAAGAGTTAACATAAATGTAAAAGTCGCCTTTAACTTTTGATTTAGAGCAATTACAAAACTTTTAATACTATTTTGAGTACAGATCACGTAATTTTAAATATATCTTGGTTCAACATTAAACAAATTCAACAAAAATACCAACAGCAACACCAACAGATATTAAGCTTCTTCTGGCTATATTTAACAACTTTATATGACAATACGTTTTCTCTCGTCTTTAAGGAAACTACGTTTACGAGAAAGGAAAGCTACTTTATACAGCTTCTATTTATTTATTTTTATGAAGTACTTATTTTTAAAAACATAAATAATCTAAGTTTAGTTTTAAGTTTATTTATTTAAAAAAAAAGAAACTTCCGAAAACAATTTTTAACTTAAAGCCCTAATAAAGAATTTGCTTGATCCGAAAATTCAAATCAATATACAACCACACAATAAATAAATAAATAAATACATAAAGCATATATAAATTGACAAGCAAATACCTCCACGCGCTACTGTGGGCAATATTTTGCATGTTTCTATTTACATCTTTCATACAAAATTTGTCTGATAAAGGGTCGCACAAAATTCAAACTTCCCCTATAGGCACCTTTCGGAAGCATCTCCTCTCTTCTCTCCCGTTCTATAAAAGTAAACAAGAAAGTTCTGTCCCTTTTGTGAAGTTCCATATTTAATTGGCCCTCACACCATGAGTTAAATACTAATAGAGATAAGGCGAAGGTCAGTTGTTGGTGTATATTTAATATACTACCTAGTTGTGGCAGTTCAGTTACAACTTGAACTTGCGTAAAGACAGAGTGAGCATCTAACCTCCACAGAGCGTCATAACGGCGTATACTGTACAAGTTCAAACTGGGTTCAAACGCCGCTGCAGCGGCGGCGGGAGATATGCTAGGCCTTTAATGAGGGTGTCGTGACTACACGCACAGTGCAGCGGTGGTTTAACAAGTTTAAGGACGATGACGAAACACGTACCGGAAGACTAACACATGTACAAAATAAAGATCTTCAGGCAGCAATTAAAGCGAACAGTGGCCAGAAGTGTGAGGAACTGGAACTACAATTCGGTGTGTGGAGAAACCATTCGGCAGCACCTCCATCAACTTGGGAAGCACTACAAGTTGGGTCGATGGGTCCCACATGATTTGACTCTGGGCCAGAAAGCTACGCGAGCAGACACCTGTATTTCTTTGCTGCTACGTCTGAGGAAGGAGTCATTTCTGGACAGGGTGTTGACATGTGATGAGAAATGGGTTCTGTACGAAGCTCCATGGCGCCGTCATCATTGGTTAACATCCCATAAGCCGGTTCCAAAACACCGAAACCAGCACTGCACCAGAAGGTCCTCCTGTGTGTAGACTGCTCGCGCAATCGTGCATCGGCAGCTGGTCAAAGCACACAATCAGTGAGAAAACCAACAGAATGCAGTAGATCAGATGAAAAAAAAACTTTATGGAATGACTCTGATTCACAGATGGCCATTTTACACTGGGCTCTCTCGGGCTCGTGCTCAATTCCGTCAACTGGGTTCCCGTTCACTCGGGCTCGGGCTTATTTCTTTCAACTGGGCTCACGCTCGGGCTCAGTTCCCTCAGTCCGGCTCGTGCTCACTTATTTCATTGAGGCTCGTTCTCAATTATTGAATGAATAACTTGTATTAAGTTTCTGAATGAATAGTTTGTATTAAGTTTCTGGAAACAAGAGATAGCACTGAAGTTGATTGAGCAATAGTTTATTTCTTTATGTTTCCAACTTCTGTTGTAAAAATAGACGTTAAGTCATGGATATTAAGTGATAGTGATAGATGTTAATAGATAGTCCATGAACACCCGGATGGTATAGCCTCAATGCGATTTCCTTTGTATATTTTTTCTCTTCTCCAGCCCAAAACAAGTTTTATATGCTCAAGCACACACACACACACACACACACACATATATATATATATATATATATATATATACCAAATCATAAAATTTTCTAACATTTTCAAGAGCGAATTTGGGTGCGAATTAGGCCAAATTTTCATCCATGCGATACAAACATACTTTGCTTGCGATTTGGTAGCGTCTAAAGCCGACCATAGACATTTTTGGTGGTGAATTTTGATGTTTTATAGAACAGAATGTTCCAATATGTACTTTCATTTGCACAGTTAAAAAAAAAATCGTGACCCAAAAGCTAACTGATTTCGTGACTTTCGTGACCGATAGACACCCTGATCTATCATCCAAATAGCTTGAAATCTTAATTAAATGCTAAAACTCTCCAAGTTTTTCTATAAAAAAAATGAAAATAGTAAATCACAAATGTTCTATGTGGGCCCCCTTTGTTACCCTGCATACATCTATTCGGTATTCCAATTCCGCCCAGACCCGTTTCAACATGTTTGCATCAACAGTTTGCACTGCAGCAGTGATGCGCTCTTTCATTTTATTCACATCTTGGGGTAGAGGGGGTTTGCAATGTCTTTTAGAGTCCCACAGAAAAAAATCGTAGGGAGTTAAGTCTGGTGATCTTGGTGGCCAATGTAGAAGCTGATGATCATTTTTACCTGACCGCCCAATCCAGCGGTGTGCAAGTCTGTTGTTGAGGAAATTTCTGACATTGTGATGAAAGTGACATGGAGCTCCATCCAATTGATAGATGAAGTTTGCACTGTCATGTTCGAACCGTGGTATAAGCTACGTAGTAAGCATTTGTAGAAATGTTTGTCCAGTCACAGTTCCTTCGTCAGTTGCAGTTGCATTTACACCTTCATACTAATATAGCATTTAGTTCTTCAGAACAACCGGTGGTTACTGAACAAATTCTGCATGGGTAGAGACCTGACTTCAGCCTTCGCAGTCGGTTACGAGTTTCAGTTATCTTTTGAGAAAGCAACTCTAGAAATCTACACACACCTCGAACAGAACTCTGCAATATTGAAGATTACTCATCCTTTAATACTGTGAAAACACAGAAACGTTACCTCAAATATGATCATACTTCCATTGATGATGATCCTATGGAAAAAAAGATCTTCTGCAGTAGATATCGACACGATGAGAAAAGTTGGCGTAGACTAAAGAATTACCACCAATGTAACTGTTGGTAAATTGGACATTGGTTATGGTCTGACTTCCACCATACTGCACAACCATCTATATTTGTGTCTAAGGTATCAGCACACGGTGAATACCTCAGTCGCTGTTGCCTTTTCAGAGCTAACAACGGGAGGAAACTTCACTGGAACCAATTTCCCGGCACGTGTTAAATGAATGTGCTGCCCTCATTGCTTTCGATTTGCGAAACGCATGTAAAGATCAGAATGTGAATGATACTAACATGGTGGGGACGTCCGTAGGAAATCTTGCGAACAGACCGACGTCTGCAACGGAACAGATACAGTTTCCACCACGGCAAAAGCACAAAGAACCATTGCTGAGGGAAAAATGCAAGTCATGTGGAAATAAAATTGCAGAGAAGTCGAGAATAATCTGCACTACTTTGTATTTTATGTCTATTTGATCAAAATTACTTAAGTTTGAATTCAACACTATTAATACTAATGAAGATAGATTTCTGTTGAAGATCGAAAGAATGACTATCAATGTGTGCCTGTTAAAAGCTTCATATTTTACTTAAATTCTCATTTTAAATTCTATTTTATTGATAGTACTCCCATTAGTACAGGCTTTTCGCATTAATAATATGAGGTATACATGAGAAGTAGCGTCTTTATGCTTCTTTAGAGGACTTAATCCCCAGCAAACGGAATATAAGATTCCTAATAGGGAGCAAAAGTATATTTATTCAGGACCAATATAAAAGAATGAAATTACTTCATTCTGCTTCAGCGGAAAATCTTGTTACCACTTTCCTTGGAGCTTAAAATACGAATTTTCAAGCAACAATCACACTGAATTTTTAAAAGAGACACGATGGTGTACTTTGCACTTGCATATTTTTGGATCCAGTGAAGGCACTCAAGTTGCAGTTTGCAATTGCACTCGGTTCTATCGGAGGCGTAGTTTTAAATTGATGGATCACACCAATTCTAAGAATTAGAGTAAAAACAATATTAACAATACCACGTAATTATTAAAGTGAGGGAATTCGTTTTTTAAAGCGATCTTCCAATATAGTTAGATAGTATAGTTAGATTTTTAAATATATATATATACAGGGTTGCAAAAACCATGGTTTTTATTGAAAAAACCAAAAAACCAGTTTTTTTTTTTTTGTTTAAACCAGGTTTTTTTGGTTTAAATAATTTACTCTATGTATTTATATTAAATATGGACAGAAATTAGTTTGTTTCCCCTTGGTGTTATTATGCAACAACAAGGTTATGCTGGAAGGGGTCACATAAGCTTAAAGCGGAATCCAAACCGCTTCTCGGCTTACATCCAAGAGAAATTGTCCATTTGGACACGAAACCGGGACTAATTTGTCACAAATGCGATTGCCGACTCACTCACGAAGGACTTCTGATAAAAATACGTTGTACTGATCTTTACATAGGCCTACTTGTTAATATAATTGTCAAGAGTTATTTCAGAAGAGCAAAAAGATAAACAGTTACACAAGTAAAAACATTATACAGAATTATATATAAATCGGAAAACTCCCGCCTTAGTCATTGGGAAAATCCTATTATTACTTTAAATGTATTTGTATGTAAAATTTTAAGGTCAACGTATCATAATCACTACACTAAAACTGAGGTATTAAATTACAAATTTCGTATGTATATATCATTCAATAAAATTAAAACCAAGTCAAATCCAAGCTGATGTTGGAAGCTACGTAGGCAGCTGATAAATTTGGCAATTTCTATCAATATATTTAAGCAACCTTGGCTTCTTTATAAAACAACAGGCATTCACTCAAGTAGAAATATATAATTTGGTTTCGTTTCGTATGTTTAGGCTTAACATCCTTATGAAATACCAAGGTTATCACGGCGAAGACTTTCGCTTAGAGGGACACCTCGAATCGCTACTTGGTTTACACTTACTTGAAAGACGGGTTGTGGTTCGACCGAGAATTAAACACGGGACCCCTTGATTAAAAAGTGAACAGTCGATAAATGTAATGCGGATGGTTTGATATGTGGAAACGTCACCATGAAGTTCACACGATTTAAAGCATTTTTCGTTCTTTTTTTTTCTTGGTTTAAACCAGTTTGGTTTTTTTGAAAAACCAGCTGGTTTAAACCAAGGTTCCCGGCTAACCCTGTATATATATATATATTCTATTTTAGAATCAAAGTAGAATTTATTTAAAAACGCTTGCATCCCGTTTTTGCTAAGAGTATACACTTACCGTATATGGAATGGCACCTAATATTTTCACGGCAGGTTTATTACAGCTTCCAGGTAATGACGAAATTCCACTAGTCATTTTCTGAAAAATTAAATATGCACAGTTATATTTAGATTAATGAATGCGAATGAAAAAAAAAAACTAATCATGACAACATTAAATCCTCAGAAATCACCACAGTAGACTTTTCATACTGAATTTTATATTACCCATTAACAGACGCTATAGGATACACCTTAATATTCTCTCGGGGCTCATGATCACGATCACTTTTAATTTCTGCTTGCTGGAAACTCCCTGTTTTCTCGTCCTGTATTGTTTGTAGTGTCCTGTTAAAGAAAATGAGCCACAACTATTAGGAAAAAAACTTTCAATGCTTACGTAGCTAATATTGTATCCGTCCACTAATAAACTGAAGAGAATGAGGCAATTCTTAGGAACATTTTTTATGTGATGACTAAGTTATTTCATGATCTTGAATTTATAAGTAACGTAGTCAGGATTTCCACAACGATTTTCTCAGGTATGGCTCTTTATTCACATGCAATTGTTTAAATTTATCATATTTACAGTTTAGGAACAATTGCTGAATCTATAATATCACTAAAGCTAATATTTCCTTAATTATTTATTCCAGGACCTGAGCAGTAAAGATGAACAGAAGCTTCTAAAGTTTGTGTGTAGATAACTGTATCCAGTTCAATATTGTAATGGATCTTAATACTTTCTGATAATTACCCGCAAACTTCTCGAATATGAACCTGGGAAGAATATGTATACTTCTCCAAAATACGACTGTGTCTTTGAATTTTTCTAAGCCCCTTAAAATTGTAAGTTTGGCAACAACGCGCTTGAAGTTATAGGAGGGGAAGTCATGAGGAAAAAAAAAAACAGTAGTGGAGGCTTCCGAACACACCTCGTTCTTTCCTGCTTGAAATATTCAGGTCTTTTTTCATTACCTAATGTAATGTTAGTTTCAGAGCAATATAATATCTTGGCAAACGCAGTTTAGTTTAGTTAAAGTTAACATACTCGCTTTTTAACTAAAAAAAAAATCGTAAAACAACGAAGAGGATTTTAAGGAGTTCCATCTCTATAAACAGAAATGAAAAGGAAGGAAAACTTTTCAACCTGGTTCGAATCCCACTCGCTACTTTTATTTATTATTATTATTAATAATAATAATAACCTTTTCTGCTGTTCTTAGATTATAGTATCTGATTTTATGATTCATATCTTTCTTCCTTTCTTCAGTAGTCATGCTTTAGAAAGTTTCGAACTGATTATCGTTTGTATCCGACGATTTCCCAAACACAAAGGAAATAAATAATCTGAGCATTTTTTAAAAGGATATATAGATGCTACTAAATTGTTAAAAGCGTTTATTCTTTCCAATGTGTGCATTGACGGGGTGCTAGGGATTTCATCCTGGCAAAAATGTTTGCTCCCTTGAAAAAGAAACTTTCATCCCTGGCAGGGTTATTCACGCTTTCAAGAATGTTTTCGAATCCTCATGATAATAGAAATCGGGAGTAACATTTATTGTTTAGGTGAAGGTACCGGAATTAGGAACAAATCTTGTTAAGGAGATTCGTTTACCAAAACTGTTATATATTTACCCTGACCGAGTGTCCATCCATTCGCAAAACGACAACTTTTCAAAGATTACTTGATAAATGACCAAATTTTTCAGTATGTAAAGTTAGGAATCGAGTTCGACTACGGAGGCAATAATCAAACCGGCAATAATAATAATTTACCGGTTTTTACGTTGATTACTGTACAGCAACGGTAACATGCATATAAAGAGGTAGTTTTCTATTATCGACTAAGCACCCCAAGAGTACATTTCATCTATATTATTTACTCTGTACTAAAACCAGAAGCAGTAGAAATCTACTACAACTTTCGGTTTCAATATTGATCTATACAGATCAAAAATGACGAGAGATGGCGAGGAGCGTTTTAAATAAAAATCGATTTAACGTCCTAACAACAAGAATATCTTATCCTTCTACCGGAAGTTGTAGATATAAACAATTTTCGAGTTTAACGTCATTCGTCATTGAATAAAACACTAGATAGCAAAAAGCTGTTCCCTATGGCAGAAAACTGCCCACTTGCGACTTTAAGGATGATTGCTATAGAGTAAAAGCGGTCATAGATAGCAAGAAGTTGTTTTCTGCATTCAATGAAGCGTTCCAAGAAAGATCGGGACAGAAAAATATCTCGAGAAATACACGTCCGACCAAGAAAAAAACAAAATACATGTCAAATATTCGTTCGATTTCTATTTAACTGTGTGCAAATCAATGCTCCTTGGCACCCCCTAAGGGGGGAAGGGGGCAGACGGGGCACCTTGAAAGTTTAAATGTGACCCCCCAGCTTTTAGTGCAGATTCAAATGCTACACACAATAATACTTAACTCTTACTGGAAACATTTCTGTGTATTGTTGACAGATGGCACTGTAATCACGAAAAATCTGTTTTATTGAGTAACGCAACAGAAAGATCGGGACAGGAAAATATCTCGAGAAATACACGTTCGAGCATGAAAAAACAAAATACGTGTCAAATATTTGTTCCATTTCTATTTAACTGTGTGCAAATCAATGTTCCTTGGCGCCCCCCCAAAGGGGGGCAACTTTACCAGTTTGAATGGGACACCCCAAGTTTTAGTGCAGATTTAGATGTCTCATACAAAAATACGTAACTTTTATCAGCAACATATTTGTCTGTTTGCTCGATAGATGGCACTCTGTAACGTACCGGTTTACCGGTAACGGTACATTGGTTTTTGTTTTGTTGTCTGTGCTATTATTGTGTGGCACCCGTATAGTTTAAAGAAACAGAATTGTTGTGTATTCTTGTTACCACATAAAACCCTGTGTAGACAGGTATATAGTTATGCGAAATCTTTTTGAAAGCGTCAGAAACGAAATGGGTTCAGACTATTACTAAATTTCCTTCCTTAATTTCTACTGAGTGAGTCGAAATGTTTTGCAATTTTCTTTTTCTTTTTCAGAGCAATCGAGGCTCAACTTGGATATGATGCCTCAAATCCTCCATGCTTTACAATTCCGGAGGCCAAGGAAATTGTTCTCTAAATCTATCAGCTGCAGAGAAATAAATAAATAACTCCGCAGGTGTACATCAGTAATGTTTGTAATTTTAATTTAACTTAAATTTAACTTCCGCTTTTAAACCATCTCGATTATTAATAACTGTTTTTTTTTCTTTCTTCGAAATTTCGCCATAATCTGTACTCTTTTCATCAGAAGAGGAAGAGACATTACACTGATTATTAAACATTTGTGTACTATCTACATGAACTAACAGTATTTTTTATACGAGATATCTAAGGTCACCTTTCCTTGTTTATTATTTTTCAAGATTAATTTCTTGTTGGAACTATCTAAGGTTATCTGAAATTTTGCGAAAAAAAGGTGAGCCTAACAGTAACCCAGCTTTCATATCTTTGACAACAAACACAGGCACATCAAAAAGGTTATCTTGAATATTCAAAGTTAACTCGAGTAATCCTTTTACTGGAGGAGTGCACGGCGGCTCAGTGGTAGAGCGTTCATCTCTGGTCCGTCAAACTGCGAAAAATGGTGTAACTCACGCAAGTAAGATCCTGGTGTAAATTACCCAGGAGGTACACCTGAGTAGCTGTATATTCCAAGTAAGAGCTGAGGTACGTTTACGTAGCTGTTCCTGTGTAGCACTACAAGTAGTTAATTTATCGCCTGTTGCTATATCTGATGTACACACTAGGCCTTTCCACTTCAATATGAATGTTTAATTTTAAACTTTAGTTGTTTATCTGATTACTCCCTGCTAAGGTGACTAGAATAAAATATTTTCGATAACAATTCGACATGTCTTTTTGTATCTTTTGATCGGAAGCGCATTTCGTGCATTACAGCGATAAAACATAGTTTTGCCATTACAGTGTCATCTCTGAAGAACATAAAAGAACTTTTCAGATAGCAGTTGTATATTTTTGTGCTTTCCATCTCAATCTGCAATCACAACTGGGGTGTTCTATTTCAAATTTACATATTGCCCCTCTGTCTTACTAAGGCGTATCCAGGTGTTTTTATTTGCACACACACACACAATTTAGGGATCAAACATGTTAGACCCATATATTTTTGTTTAATTTCATGCCCAGATGCGTATTTCTCGAGATATTCCACTGTCCCGACATTTCTGTTGTGTTGCTCAATAAAACAGATTTTGCGATTACAGTGTCATCTATCGAGCAAACAAATATGTTGCAGATAAAACTTACGTATTTTTGTACGTAGCATCTGAATCTGCACTAAAACCTGGGGTGTCCCATTTAAACTTTTCAAGTTGCCCCCTCTGCCCCCCTTAGGGGGCGCAAAGAAGAATTGATTTGCACACAGTTAAATAGAAATCGAACGAATATTTGACATGTATTTTGTTTTTTCATGCTCAGACGTGTATTTCTCGAGATATTTTCCTGTCCCGATCTTTCTGCTGCGTTACTCACTAAAACATTCTTCGTAATTACAGTGCCATCTGTCAAGAATACGCAAAAATGTTTCGAGTAAAAGTTACGTATTTTTGTATGTAGCATCTGAATCTGCACTAAAAACTGAAGGGTCCAATTTAAACTTTTCAAGTTATCCCCCTCTGCCCCCCTTAGGGGGCACCCGAGTGAATTCATTGTTCCACCCTGAAATAGAATTTAAAAATATATTTGCCACGTGTTTTTGTATTTCATGATACGACGTGCATTTCTCGAGATATTCCACCGTCCCGATGTTTTTGTGACACCCTGTATATATATAAAATATGTTCTGGCTGAATTCATCCTTCACTGGTATAATATTCTGTTCGCACCTTGATTCTCCTTCATTTTTAAGTACTCGGAGGTTACAAGCAGCTGAACCTCCAGTGAGTTCTTTATCTTTCTCCGTTCTTTTTTACGTTTCAGTCCCACAGTCACTGTTGTTGCCATGGCTCAGTTTAAGCTAGTAGATTGTGAACTTTGTGCCACTATTCCCTGGTGCTTCTTGATAAGTTTCATGAGGCTCAGCTAATTACGTAATTACAAACTTATAATTAATAGTTTTGACACAAATACATAGTTAATTATAACGACTGCTCCCTCATAAAATTTAAACCAAACCAAACTACACCATACACAAAGTAGACCTATGTTCTGACTTTCACGCAGTGGTAGAATCTTAGCGTATTTGCCAAAGAGGACGGTCTCTTGATACTCTGACCAAGGGCTCTGGAGATATATCTAATATACTAAAAAAGAAAATGAAATGAAATCTTTGAGTTTTACGTCTCACGGGTATGCCGGCTAAAGGAGACGGTGATGCTGAGAAATGAATGAAATGATGGAATGAAGAAAGTGGGAGAACCCCGATGAAACCTACGTACACAGTGTTTGTTTATCACAAAGTTCACTTGGTGCGAGCTGAGATCGAATCAGGGACCCTAAGCACAAGAAGTAAATGCTCTACCACTGATCCATCGTGACCCCTATGCTAGAAAAGAATCTACTTGATTTCAAGGTTGCCACCAAACGAAATCATTTGTGGTCCTTGATCGATATTACTTGGAAGAGCCGGTGCCAAATATTGAATTAGTTGCATCTGTGGATACTGTTTTGCAGGTCCTGAATGATTATAATTTGCCCGACACCACATGCTATATAGGTCCGACGCCACAAAAAGAGATAGGCTGTGTACGAAACGTAACAATTTACTCTTTCTGATTTATTCTTGGAAACAAAAACAGTGATGAACCACTATTTTCTAAAGTACTTTTACAAGTGATACCATTAATATACGTACTCATAAAGTCAACATAGACTACGTAAAAGATAACTGTGATGCATATCCAACTTAAACTTTAACATTACGAAAGCTTGTCAGAAACAGATGTGTTACTAGATAAGAATTTGTAGATTATTGAATTCTAAATCTGGTTGTTCTATATTCAACAAAATAAAATATTGCATATAAAAGAGTTTTCACATATAAATTCACCGATGACTTATTATGGTACGTTAAAACTGGAGAGAATCGATCCAATAACTGTCGAACCGAATGCTACTGCGCTGGTTACTGATCTAATAGAATTTTGTCCTAGTATCATATAACAGTAGCCTAACGCACTCCCCACATCATTCCTATTACAACTGCGTCTGGAAGAACGCACTTTTCAAAGCTAATAATAATAATAATAATAATAATAATAATAATAATAATAATAATAATAATAATAATAATAATAATAATAAAATAATAATAATAATAATAATAATAATAATAATAACATGCTGAACCTTTTTTGCTTAATTTTTTTGTTTCCAAACGATCCATCACCATTTCGTAAAGGCCAATTTCTGTAAAAATTGCTTTCAACAGTCCTCTTATACTCCAAGAAAGAGGAAGATTTCCAGAGATGCATTCAAAAACCATTCATTTTAGGGCAAAAGAATGATTTGATTCCTAGACACTATAAAAATGGGAGGTGGGGGGTGATTGCATGTGAATATTGTATTAGACAGGTTAAGGTGGATCACCACCCGGAAGTCAGTATAAGCATTAGTTTATTGCCTTAACCAACTCGTAAAGAAATGGCACATATTATAAGTATTACACTATAAAATAGAGTTATGCGTCAGCTACAACATGATATACTATTTTCTGTACTTATGTATTCTGTTAGCTAAAAAAGTAAAATATAAGAGGAAAACTTGATCAGTTTTAAGATGAGTACGCAAGATGGCGCTTGCTGTTAGATTTTGATACTCCTGTGCTCAGTTTTACGAAATTTTTACTTACAAGCATAAATTATTTTACAAGTAATTGTCTCATTACGGAACATGAATATTATATTACCGCTTTTCGTGTTATGTTTTACATTTTATCCAAATATTATTTTGTGTTTACAGAAATAGTTTTAGCGGCTGAATCTCATGCTTACGCAGGACGCCATAATGCTTCGTTGCCAAACTTACATGTGTACTGTTGCAGTCACAGTAGTAGGGCAATTCCTTGTTAGCGTTTGAAGTCCAGAGGCGGAACCTGTGAACTGTGACAAAACTATTACAAATAATAAAAGTGGAAAATGGGGAAACGGAAGGAATCATACACAAAAAAGAAGAATCCAACTCAAAGTAAAAGATCGAAGAGCCAAGGGAAGCGAAGAGAAAGGGAGAATAATTCGAAGAAACAGCTAAGCGCTTTTCAATTTTTAACTGTTTGTTTCCATGTAAATATTATACACACGTGTAATACGAAGATAGTTTATTTTGACGATCATTTTGAACGTTAAATATGTAATATGTGTTCTTTCTTTTTCTTCTTTTCTTTTCTTTCTTTCTTTTTTCTGAAACTCATTTTGCTTAGGTAAAATATTATATCTTCTTGAAAATAATTTATGTATTTTTTTGAGCTTTCATACATACCCGTTAGTGTCTGAACCCGTTAGTGGAAAATAGTAATTAATTCCACTTACTAGGGAAGGTCGTGGGGTGTTACTCTGACTTCATTTTGATAATATGCTCAGTCGACTCCTTTTTACATATGAAACAATTAGGCAACCGGAGAAATCCTTGATCGCAAGCTTGTTCGAATTATGGACGTTAAAATTTCAAAATTGAACAGATTTTGAAAAAAAGTTTGAAGAAACCATTTTTTAAAATACACGCTTCATTTTTGGTACTGGGGTGTTTTCTTGGGTACTCGACGGGATGGTGAGGTCAAAACATACGCATTTTGCAAGATAAGGGAACTTATTGGGGAAGGGATGGAGGGTAATGGCGTCTTACAACTTGCAAATTGCACTCTATTTGGTACACTGGGTAAATGGGCTAATAAAATTTATTTGAAACCAACTGTATTGTCATTCAAATGTCACTTTCTGTGTGGCCATCTAAACATTAAACAATGACATGTGTCTCCGAAATGCTTTGCCGCGGGACTGACTTCAACGCGACACTCAACCCAGCCGGCCTCTGTGCATTGTGGAAAAAATGAAATATTTCAGTTTAACATCCGATGATTATACCCTTTAGGCTAAGGAAGACGATGATTAAGGTAAGTGAATGATGATGGAGGAATTGATGGAATAAAAAGAAGGGAGGAAACAGGAGTACCCCGAGAAAACCCATGGACATGATGGTATCCATTGTGGAAGACGGTGTTTCAATATTTCATCGCTAGCCATTTTTTAAAATTTTTAATGGATTTCAATGGCGATTGTTTGAAAATAGTGGCCAAACTTCAGACAATATTTTACGGTATTTCGCGAGAAATGTGACCAAAAAACAAACAATCGGCTAGAGGTGATGTATTGAAACAGTGGTTTTCTCGATAATAAAAGTCACCTAGTTCACAACTTTGAGCGCACATTCTCGCTAACCATTTTTTTCTTCTTTAAATTTTTTGGTCTATTTTCTCGTTGATATCTTAAAATATTTCCTGGAGTTTGACCAATATTCCCCCATAAATGACATTCCAATTACTGAAAAATAAGCACATGGCTAGCGATGATGTGTTAGAACACCGTATTCTGCGATGCATAAGCATAGGCCGACAGGATTCGGAGTACCGCGACAGGGCAAGCCTGTCTGGCGCTGCTCGAGCTGCTTGAACCTAGCTACAGAAGGGGAAGAACCAGGCCACTAGTTAGTCCAAAAATACAGGGGAGTGGTAGAAGTTAGAGGGACCGATCCAACCATATTATAGTTCATCACCATATTATTGTTCATTTGCAAGCTTATCGTGAAAATTTTAGGGGAGCAGTAAAAATTTAGGGGGAGCCCGGCCCCCTAGACCCCCAGGGATACGGACCTGGGAAGAACAACAAGTTTAATTATGAATATCACGTCGTTCTTCATTGAATTTTGCACGCCTGGCAAACCGTTCCCAAGACAAATGTGATTGTTCAATTTGAAGGTGGCCACACAGGATAGTGATATTTGAATAACAATATAGTCGAATAGGAGTATCAAATACATTTTATTAGCCTATTGGCCCCAGGGGTAAAAGTGAAGGAGAATGCGCGGACGCCGTACCCCCACCTCGAAAAAAAGTTAAGGCGTCCCCCATTTTCGAAAAAACTATAATGGGTATAGATAGGCAGGGGAACGGCGTGGCATCATGCCACTACCTACTGTCCTCCCATCCTTCCAGATTCACTTTTACCACTGGTTGGCCCAGTATGTCAAATGGGAGGCAATTTGCACGGTTTAAGACGCCATTACCCTTCACACCATTCCAAATAATTTCTCTTATCTTGCAAAATGCATACGTTTTGAACTTATTACTGTGTTGGGTATCCAGGAGAACTCCCTGATATCAAAACTGAAGCGTCTATCTCAAGAAATGTTTCTTCAAACTTTCTGCAAAATCTGTTCAATTTTGAATTTTTAACGCTCATAATTCGAACACGCTTGCGATCGAGGATTTCTCCGGTTGCCTAACTGTTTCATATGTAAAAAGGCGTCGACTGAGCATAATATCGATACGAAGTCAGAGTAATATCCCGCGACCTTCTCTAGTTAGTACTTAAAAATTCATAAAACCGTAAAGCTTGATTTTTTTTCTATAATGAAAAGAAAGTATTCAGACCCTATAGCTTCACTTGAGAAACGCAACCACTCATGTAGAAATCCTTTTTTTACTCCAGAGCTGCAGTGACTCCGTGGTAGAGCATTGACATCTTGTATGCGGGGCCACTGGTTCGATCCCAGCTTAGCCAGGTGAGCTTTTTGGTGGACACACACCATGTGTGTGTGTGGATTTTTTCAGAGTTTCTCTTTGTGCTCCTACTTTCTCATTCTACCATTTAATTCATCCTTACCATCACCGTCTCGTTTAACCTATATGGCATAACCGAGAGACATGAATGTTTTTTTCTGTAACGTCCTATCATTGTGCTTCGAAGGAAAGATGGAAGGTGATGATGACAACGAATGAATGGTTGAATGAAAGAAAGGGAGGGACCCGGAAGAAACTCCACTCATGGTTTGTTCACCACAAAGCTCACTTGGCGCGAGCTGGGATCCAGCCAAAAACCTGACCCACCAGAAGTGAGTGATCTATGTCTAGCTCTTATTGATCCAATATTCTGACGAATATTGTCCGTGAATTCCGATTTGTAAGTGATACGTTTACCGCTTGCGGTTTCAACATAAGAATAAGGAGCGGAGATGGAACCCATGCTTGGGACGCTGAATCTATATCAACAAATAATTTCTTGTTATCGCTTACCGCTCTATGTAAATTGGAAGTGTGATAAGGAGCAATGCAGAATGACTGGATGAAGTAGCTACAATCATTGGCATAAGTCACTGTTCACTCTGTAATATTATCCACGCTGTACTCAGATTTCGGAATGTGTGTGCCAGGATGGTATCACGCCAATTGATAGACGAACTGAAGCAGCGATGTGTTAATGTGTCACGAGATTTTGGTACGCCGTAAACGAGAAGGTAGTGAGTGACTTTCAGAAGAGATTCGTTACTGGGTATGAAACACGGGTGCACTCCTACATTCCGGAAGTAAGAAAGCGAGCATGCAATGGCAGTATCCATTATCGGACACAACCATCTACATGGAAGTTAGTACTTTTTTCTGGGACCAAAAGGGTGACATTTTGGAGCGTTACAGCATAGGGAACGCATAGTCAATAATATCTTGTATTCCGATCTCCAAAAAAGTCCTAAACTTACTATACGAAGTAATACGGACTTCTGAAAACAAATTTCCTCTATAACATAACAATACTCGGCCTCATACTACTGCCTGTGCAATGGCTGCGATCATTGAAAATCTTCATTTCATCCTCCTTTCGTACCGAATCTCGCCTCAGTGGTGAAAGGCACTAAAGATACAGAAGTTGCAATTTGATGAAGAGGTGCAACAAATGGTGTATGACTGAATGCGTATCCAATCAAAAAAAAAAAAAAAAAATCTTTAGAGGCATTGGGACACTTTGGAAGTAATGGGAAACTTATATTGAGCGTAGAGTGGATTATGTAGAAAAATGAAATTCATTTGTTCCATGCTCACTCAAAATTTTCCTTTTTTTAAGTTTTAAAAGTTTGTTGACACCTCGTAACACTAAAAAATTGTTGTTTCCGTAAGTACAGCATATGGAAGTGGAGATACAATTTTAACAACCGGTTCGAAGAACCTGAGAAATTCTAATAACCGGTTCGGTCGAACTAGGTGAGTGACACCATTGAGTAAAACAATAGACCCGTATGCTCTGTCAACGATCAGGCTATGAGCGTCCGCAGCGAAGGCAAGGGGACAATCGCTTTACCCTGCATTTTCGAAAGGTGTTTGGTTGTTTCAAAACGCTTTTACCCAGAAACACATATGAAGGAACATTATATTTGGTTACACCTACTAGAATATTTAATATAGACCTATTTAATGTAGTCCACAAAGATATGCAATATGCCTGAATAATAAGTGTTTTGCATCATGCGTTATGCGCATCAACGTATGTCGGGCTTTTGCCCCTTCCCCGGCCTTGGGAAAATCCTGCGGGTGTTTCTGGATAAAAGTGTTCTTATTCGGAACTGCTATTATCTTCAGGTGTGCATAGTATCAAGTATGAACCAGTACTAAAAGATAGCATGAAATTGTTTTTGAATATATGCCACTATAAACAAGAATCAGAGAATTCATACTTGAGCTTATTATTGTTGAAGATCGTGTGATATATGAAGTACAGCAATCAAGGTTCAAAACAAATACTTGCAAAACACATGCAGAAATGAAGTGGGTTAAACATACTAGTAGATTTTAATAAAATTAGTTGTAAATAGCTTGGTAGGTAGATCACCTCTGGCGCACGAGATCGCTGGTTCGATCCCACTTTTCGCCAGGAAGACTTTCTATAGGACCAATAGTGTGCGTGGATTTTCTCGATTTTTTTCCCACTTTCTTCAGTCCACCATTTCGATAATCATCATCACTGCTCCTTTTAGATTCAGACTATAATCGTGGAATATTAAACTAGAAAATTTGAAATAGCGCCTTCGGCACCCTAACACCCGTGCTAATCGCGTAGTTTTACTCGCTGCGAGAACTAAAGCAGAGTCATTCTGACGCCTGATTACTAAAGAGTTCGACTAACATATGTTTCCTGCAGTAGTCAGGCCTTTAGTATGACGCTAATCATACGTCAAAACGACTCTGCATAAAGCCCTATCTCAGTTTCCTCATTCCACCTGGATTGTGGAACAAATCTGTATGTAAGTAAGCAACCTAGTAAAAGTTGGTGATAGTTTTCATTTAACGTAGCCATGTTTGGTCCAGAAAACGCAGGAATTTTAGCCATAATAATTATCATCCCGGTAGCCACTCCAAAATTGTAGGGGGGGGGGGGGGCGATCCAACAATATTATAGTTCATTTGCAAGCCTACGGTGAAAATTTTAGGGGGGGGCGCCTACACTCCCCTGGATACGGGCCTGACGATTATGCCACCTAAAATAAAGTTATACTAAGACATTCAACTTACAAAATATATGCACTGGGGAACACAACTTACAAAATACTTGCACGGGAATACAACTGACAAAATACCACGCTTGAAGGAACTAAGTCTGTTTTGTTGAAAAGATCGGATTTGTTTAATGGTTTTGTATTTGGATACTTATTCTTAATTTGCACCTTTGAGACATCTAGTTATAGATAAACGTATATCTTTGTAATTTGCAAAGAAAATTTTACCATGCAAGTAGTTTTCGTTACCCCTAAGTGCAGTTTGAGTCGAATTTTGCCCAAAAAACGCTGGAATGTTAGCTATGATATTTAAGCCCCTAAAGTAAAGCTGCTCCAAGGATTACAACTTCGCCTATAAAATAACATTTTTGAACCTACTAAGAATATGTTTTGTCCTAGGTAATGATTTTGTATTTGTACACGTATCCTTAATCTGCACCGTAGAGGCATCTAATTATAAATAAATGTACCGTTAACTACCGTTTTCTAAGAAACTATTACCATAGAAATGATATGATTTCCCCCTAAATGCAAATTGAGCTGCTCTTTGACCAAAAAAGAAGGGGATTTTAGCCATGATATATTAAATCTCTAAAGTAGAGATAACTTTTACACCAAGGATTACAACTAGGCTTATAAAACACCATTTTTGAGCGTACTGAGAGTATGTTTTGTCCAAAAGATGAAATTTATGTGATGTTTTTGTATTAGTATAGGCATTCTTAATCTGCACCGTAAAGACATCTAGTTTGAGAGATACACATAACGTTTCATAAGTTAAAAATCACTTTTGATCAAAGAATATAATTAATTCATATTTTAAAGCAGGCAGTATTGAGTAAAATGCAATAAAAGCTCTCATTTCTCTTTGTTGTAACTCATGTATAAAATGCGGCCGTGTCTAAACACTTTTCTATCCGTAACTCATGTGGCAACATCGCATGTATCGCAATGAGCTCTGCCATCTAGTGAGAAAGTTTTACCCTAAAGGTGACTAGCGATCCAGCTTGATAAAGTTACAAACTTTCGGGATTAATTTTTCGGTAAACACTGGAACCAGCTCTGAAAATTCCTCTTCAGCTTACAATAATTACAGTAAAGTAAAATTGTCTTCACCGGATATTACCCTGCGTCAGGCACTTGTATTGAATCCTACATAGGAATAACGAAAGAAGCATAGCTAATAGGTTAAAGAACACATTAAAGACGCAAGAGGTGGTACCCTTCTTCCCCCCCCCCCCCCCACACATCTTCCAGCTCATCTCAAGACACCTACAAGAACATGGGCACAACATTGAAAGAGTGGAAATTCTACATTCCTATTCCGATACCACATAAAAGAAAACTTTCGAGTCTTCTTTTTTTTTTTTTTTAAATCAGGATCAAAAATTCGAAACTCAATTTAGACAGGAGAAACCTTGATTATATATGGCGTAAAATCTTTAACCAAAATTAAATTTTAAATGGTGTTTTACTGTCACAATGTACACATTCTTCATAGGTTCATATTCTAGATTTCCAGACAGGTGTCAAAGTCTACGATCAATTGCAGTTTTGATCTGGCCAGTGTTCTTTACATAATTTGACAGCATCTGTTGCTGAAGCAAATAATAAAGAAATATTAACTTTAGTGATATAGAAAAAGGAATTGTTCACAAACTGTAAATATAATAAATTTTAACTTTTGCAAGTGACTAAAGAATCATATCTGAGAAATAATGACTACGCTACTTACAAAATAAGGATCATGGAACACCTTAATGATCACACAAAAACTGTTACTAAGACTTGTATCATTCTCTTCAATTTGCTAGTGGACGAATTCGATACTAGCTACAAAAACGGTAAGTTTTTAATTCTTTTTTTTTTTTAAATGCTTGGTATTCACTTTCTTTCACAGGACAATACAAAACAACAAGGAGGTAGTTGATAATACATAAAAAGAAAGCAAAACTAAGACCAGTCTTCAATATACAAACACTAAAATACAGTAATAAAACAGAGGAAACTCTCACTGCTTATTCATAACTTATTCACAACCCGTAAGAAGGCATACAATATTGCCTTCCTACATACACAAAACTCGTACACAACCTCGACGAAGGATGCAAACGTATTTCTTAATAACCAGACGTACAATCAAAAGAAGAGAAGGCACGTGCACCAGTTAATCGAGATAGCAGATCTGCTATAGGTTCTAGCTGAACTTTAGGCGAGATGACTTTGGCATCTAACCCTCTTAGATCTAATACTGGTTGTACTTCTCCTGATGGCTTGCGGACACAATGGATGGGATTACGGTAAGGTGAAGACCTTTCTTCGACAATACCATACTCAACCCATTTCATTAACTCTTTTTCAAACTCATCCCGCATAGATTGAGGTATGCCATACAACTTTTCCACAATTGGCTCATGATCCGTAAGTTCTATCTTATATGGCTTAGTGTGGATGGGTCTAGGATATTCTGTAAATCTTGGTCGATATTTCATAAGGACATCACATAGTTTATCCTTGATATCTTCTGGCAAATCATCACGTTGTTGCACAAGCTCTTCGATCTGTTCCTCAGATATACTTGGTTCCGGTACACGGATAACTTCCTTAACTTCATGTAGGAACTTATCAACAGGACCTTAATTTGCGTCACGAATAAAAGAAAAATGTACTGATGTAGGTTCTATAAGATAAACAGTAATCATATCTCCATTTTCATCTGTTAAGTGTAGATCCTGTTTTCCACCATCAGTCATCCCATCGAATTTACGCATGAAAGGGCTTCCTAGTAACAGATCTGGATGCATATTCTTCACTACAAATACTGGTACTTCGAAGACGTTCTTGAATAAAAAAGTTAACAGTTGCATTCCTTTCACATTAAAATTTTCATTACCGGCAAATGTTCCCAAATTTATAGTTTCTACGTTTCGTAGCTTAGCAGTTGGAATCTTCCGTTGAATCTTAAACCAGGTTCGTTCGCTTAATAGATTTAATTCCGCGCCTGAATCTATACTAGCAGTTAAATCGAATTCACTTAAAGTACATGGTATTTTGGGGGAAGGATAATATTCCTCCTTGCCTATAATTTTAGCATCATCAACATCCTCGTCAATAACAAACGACATGCTATATTTGAGTATATTCGTCTGCAACTACTTTTGATTTCCCGTTCTCACTTTTAGAGGATATAAATACTGTTGCGCATTCCTTTTTCTCGGAGATTATATCTATTTAAGAGCTGATGTTTTTTGTCCATTGAACAATTGAATTTCTTTAAATTCTTAAAATTCTGAGTTCCCAATTGCTCTCCCTGCAAAGTTTTATTGACCACAATTGCGTAATATTTTATGCACCAAGTACGGGTCTAAATAACTGTATTTATGAACTTTATTTTTAAACGAAAATGAGAGGGAATGTGTTCTAACCATTACCAGATCTCCTTCTTATAAACTAGGTGAAATATCACAAACTTTAGTACTAGTTTCTAAACTCTTTCTCCTCTAGATCAACGAGAGGAAACACGTTGGCATATTTCTTCCTCGTTGGCAGCAACACGGTCGCATTACTAGGTGAAAATCAGATGGTGCGAGGGTGTTCTCCTGTCTGGACTCTTACCACTGCTCAGTGTTCGTCTGCATCAATTTGGTAGACTAGAAGACACAACAATTTCTCGGTGACAGCCGAAATAAGTTAAATGAATCTTGAAGATACCTCCAAATTGCAACAATATATGTCTTAATTTTTAAATTTCCAGGAGGAGGTTGCTTGTTGATTATAACTTTTCTTCTTCCTATATATGACATAACACTCGCACACGGTAACTATGTATAGTAATTATTTTGAAACACCTACAAATTATTCGTTATTGCATCCGTCTATATCTTAATATTATTATTAAATTTACATCCTATCCCTTTCCTGTTACACTTTACCGTTCTAAAGACGTTCAGGATAATTTCATCTCACTCACTTATTTGGGTCAGGCAACAGCAAAGATAGCTTTCTAAACAAAAGAATAACGTATTACTTGCCAATAGAGATGCAAAAAAGCCGGCTTTTTTTGAATCGATGGTTTTTTTCACATAAAAAGCCGACTTTTTTGGGAAAAAACGAGAATTTTGGAAATTTTGGCTTTTTTCATTTTCATGATTTCTCTATCTAAATAGCTTTCTTATAGTATATTCTATAGTTAGATAAGAATTTCATGACCTAAATGACATATTTCGCTCTGAAATTCACCATCAAGATGGATGAAGCAAATGTTTTACGAACTAAAGCTAACATGAAGAATGTAGTATTTGAGGGTAATTTTAGAGGCTATTTAACTTTATTTTAACTTTTGAGTTATCGACATTTTCTTCTTCTCTAGATCATTTTAGTTTGTCATCCGTATTTCATTTCTAAGAGCTTAGTACTCTAGCTTCTAGCGCAAAAGTTAAACTTGCGTTTTTCTATATATCCGTCAAAGCGTACGTTTTTCAATATATCCGTCAAACCGTACTCCCACATTTCTGTTATACTGTAGCTGTGCAATGATTTAGCAATAATTTTCCGGATACAACCCTGAATACCAATTTATACAAACAATCAGTAGCGGATTTAGAAAAGTACTTTGGGAGGGGGTTCTCTGATTGTTTCGTTTTTAAAAAATCCTTAATTTTTATTTGGGAGGAGCTTGAAGTTTATGAGTACAGGCATAACTAATATTTCGTTTTGTTTATATATTTAGCAATAACTTCCGGATATAACCTTGAGGATCATTTTATACTGAGAATCAGTGGCGGATTCAGAAAAGTATTTCTTTTGGGGGGGAGGGGGTTGGTACTAATGTTTAGTTTGTTGTAAACATTCGTAACTTTTATTTGACGGGAGCTTAAAGTTTATGAGTAAAGGCATAACATATAGATATTTCGTTTGTTAGACATTCCGTAACTTTGGGGAACAGGCTTCAGTCCGAAAGACCGCCTCCCTAACCTTTGCAAAACCGTCACTGCTGGTAATTAGTAATAATAACGATTTAAAAACAATAAGAAAGGAAGTCCGCCAACTCACATTGCACGCACTATTTCCATATTCACAAATGGAATGAAGAAAAACTTTGTCAGAATGGTCGAATGCTGGGTTGAATCCCGGACTTTCCGTCTGACCATGTTGTGCAGTTGTATTTAGCTTAAATATATTCCATAGTCCTTGTTTTGGAAGGGGGGGGTGGAGTTCCGTAATGATATGTTTAATCCCTCTGGTTAAAAATTCAGAAAACTTGAGGATTGGGTAAACCGTGATGGTAGTTATATAAAACTTAACTGTAGAATTTCAAGAATATACAGAACCAAAAGCTCTAGATGTGCAGCCTTTAAGTGTTTCATATAAATCTAAGTATTTCTCTTATGATTTAATTTGTTTCAAAAAGAGGGTATGGAATATTTTGAAGGAAAAATACTACATACAATTTTGCATTTTTTGTGTATTTTTTAAGAGAAGTGTTTACTTTTATGGTTGGCTGGTTTATACCAGCTTTTTTTTTTTAATAACTGGTTTAAACAAGAAAAAAATAATAATAATAAAATAAAAAGAACGAAAAATGCGAATCGTGTTAACTTCATGGGGACGTTCCCACATATCAAACCATCTGCATTAGTTTTATTTCCTTTTCACCTTTTAATCAAGGTGTCCCATGTTCAATTCTTGGTCGAACCACAACCCTTCTTTCATGCGTAAACTAAGTAGCGGTACGGATGTCACTTTAAGCGAAAGTCTTCTTGATAACCTCGGTATTACGTAAGGATGTTAAGCCTAAACATACGAAACGAAACCAAATTGTATATTTATGCATGTCTGAATGCCTGCTGTTTTATAAAGAAACCAAGGTTGCTTAAATATATTGATAGAAATTGACAAAATTTATCGATTGCCTACGTAGCTTCCAACATTAGCTTTGATTGGACTTTCAATGATATCTACATACTAAATTTGTAATTTAATACCTCAGTTTTAGCGTACTGCTTATGATACGTTGACCTTTAAATTTTACATGCAAAGCAAAACAGGATTTTCCCGTTATTGTTTTACATTTAAAGTAATGACGGGATTTTCCCGATGGCTAGGGCGGGAGTTTCTCAATTTAAGAAATTTACTGACCGGACTTCTTTAAGCTTATGGGACTTCTTCCAGCATAACCCCGTTGTTGCATAACAACACCAAGGCGAAACAAGCTTATTTCTGTGAATATGTAATATAAATACATAAAGGAAAATATCTATGTAAAAAAAACCTGGTTTAAACTTCCCCCCAAAAACGGGTTTTTGACATTTTCAAAAACAACCATGGTTCTTGCCAACCCTGCTTACTTTTGTATATAGGAGGTTAAAAAATTCTTATTATATACATTGGTTATTCCTTTGGAATTCATAACGTAAATAAGTTGAAGAAAAATTGTTTGAAATATCTTTTCGAAATTCATGGTCTATTTTCGAGGTTTTATATTATTATCGGCATCAACCACTAATTAAATGACTTTTTGTGTTATAGAGAAGTAAAACAAAGTCTTCTTTATCAATTTAAAGCAGAATTTTGAAAAAAACCCAAAATTTCCCAAGCAAAAAAGCAAAGCAGAAAAAAACGAGATTTTTTCTTCAAAACAGCCGTTTTTTTTCCAAGCCCTTGCATCTCTACTTGCCAATGAGAGTTAAATAGCAACTGTCGTCATTAATCCCAAGCCTCACCAATACTAAGAAGATAATACTCATAACATTCATCGCAAACGCGAATTCTGGTAAGCATTGGAATATTATAAAATTTTACAGTGTACGTAATTAAATCTACAAATTTAGTATTAAATCTACAAACAACAGAAAATAATAGCAATGTACCGTTACCGGTAAGTTACAAGGGATAAGTAGGGTAAGGGTAGGAACCGGTTAGCTTTAGGTTGGGGAAGTTTTTACCCATTGGTGCAGGTTTACTATACGAATCCGTAGGTTTTTAAAATTTACAGAAGAAATTTCTAACAATATTTTAATAGAGCAGTGTGTAAATAATGCAAATATGTTGTGTACTTACCTCTGAGATGTGTACGTGGAAATATACGAAAGTCGAAAATGGTATCCATGCATTCCCCCATAAGGTAACTACAGATAAATGCGTAATTTGTGAAATGTTTATGATAAAGTACACCTAATATTGGGTACACTCCAACAGACAGTTCTACCAAATAGAAAATTTATAGATAAAATACGATGTGAAACAATTTTCGTTAGGGAATTGGCGTGAATATAAGTGATTTCTGTCAGAACGTAGCATATTGAAATAAATTTTGAGTGATTGTATTGTATGTGTACATTCTTCCACTACTAATCCCCGCTACGCGCGGGACCACTGTTGCCCTCCTGCTCTAACTTGGTTAGATAGCATTCGTGTTTTATAGTGACCACATAGCACAAGTTGGTTCGTAGTTTAGGCATTGTAGTTGTTATGCCAGATACCAACACTGTTTACTGAACCTCTTGAAGTCAATCTGCCAACAGTAACGAAGCTCCTCAGTTAGTGCATGCTCTGCTAAAAGAAATGCAAAGCTCTAAGCTGACCTGAAAATGTAAGAAATGGTTTGGTCGAACGGTCTGCTCGAATAATGTTTGAAAGTAGTTTTTAAGCAATCGAAGTAGTTCGTGGTTTCACGTTCGACACGGATCGGTACCTTAAAGAAGAAAGAAAAAAAAAATGAAAATGAGGTGCAACATTTTACACAAGCATTCACATTCAGGTAGCCGTTATGAACAAGCAGAAACTGATTGAAAGTGAATCAAAGTGTACGAAAGTGAAGAATTAAGAAACGGAATCATTGAATCTTGGTGATGTAGTACGTATACACTGGAAGATTATTGTGCCCAATTCCGGAATTGTCAGTAATGCCGGCAATGACTGATGTAGTACATAAGTATCACTGTAAACTAAAATAATGGTAGGAAACAAACTAGCCCTGTCGGGCTTCTAACACCATTCGCTCGCTTGGCTGATTTGCGAAGGTAACATGCATACCTTTTAGTGGCCACATTGTTTTTGTGTAAATTGTGATAAAGGTAGCAAATAATTCGCCTTCCTAAGCTTGTAACCCTCCTCGCACACTGTCACTCGCTCGGCTATGTTTTGTTAAGATAGCATTCCTGCTTATCCGTGGTCACCTAGCACAGGTTGGTTGGCGGATCTACAGAAGACCTTTGAAAATGAATTTGCAGCAAGAATACAAGTACACACCTCAAACGTGATTTCTAAACAGTGGTCGAAGTGAGATGGTATGCGCCGGTATGCCATACCACCTCTGTTCTGTGCTGAAAGCATACAGCCTCTGTTTTTCAATTATTAAAACATACCATCACTGGAAGTAGATGCTAAATATTTATAATGAATCTATTTTTACACATAGTAATTAACGAATAGCTTTGCACGTAAAACTATTTTATTTCTTATGTAGAAATAATTTCTAATTTGACAACACCAACATCTCTTTACCTTTTTCCTACCTTTTGTTTTTAAAATGAGGGGTCTTCAAATAAGTTCACCTAGTGTAATATTTATATGTGCATATTGAATTGTTGTTTTGTTATGTATATGGGTGTATCTTCTGGCCTTAATGCATATAAATGTCGTGTTTTGAGCACGGACATATTTATGGGTTGCCTGCTGTGGGGGCTGCCTTTCCGGTGTTTGGAATACCTCATAGTTGACTGGGGACCGGGAGTTTTCCAGCAGGATACGTAAAATATCATCATTCGCTTTTTGAGTACTTTCGTGTATAATTCTGTATAATACGATATAAGGGGCTACTTTTTTTTTTAAAGTTGTTCGAGGGGATCAAAGTTCCCCCATCCCCGCGTTACTATAGGAAAACTCTCGATTCGTTTTCAGTCATTATGTAAATAGAAATATAATCTTTTAGCCAACATACTCTCACTGAATTTCGACATTTAGATAACCGGAATGCCGAGCCAAAATCTTAATAAAACTTACTGCCACTGCTTTTCTCCCACTTCGAACACTGTACCTAAAGGTACAAAAAGTAAATGCAGAGAGAAAGAAGTGTCTCTCATGCATTTGCGTATGGATCAGTATAGTAGATCTGCACGGACCCATTTTCATAAAATTAATGCAGAGAAATTTTTCGTTTCTGAGTGAGTATACCAGTTGGAGGGGCATTGTAAAATTAACGCGAAATGAACTTATTTATGGATCCGTACAATAATCCTGCACGCTTGTTTCTACACACAAGTTATCCCTTTCACTTTTCTGAATAATCACACAAATACACTATCTGTAAACTCTGTATTTGGTAGAACCGTATGCGGAAGTAAAACCGCCTCTATCAGTGCACATTCGACTGGACGCCTAATTACACTCGTAAGAGATCACAAAAGTTGAAACTATCGTGCACTTTTACTATACGGATCAATACTATAAGCACTAGTAGTAGTAGGAACGGGTTGGAAGCCCCGCAGTGGTTGTTGGGTTCTGTTCTCAGGCAAGGTTCTAAAACTCAGGGGTCCATGTTCCGTTAAGGGGGTCCAAAACTACACTGGACCCCCTTAAGCTAACCTAACCTAACCTAATAACGTTATATTATGTAATCAAACGAAAATCAATATAAGTGGTATCAAAGATACTGGACCCCCTTAACGGAACATTGACCAAACTCAGGTTCTCCTCCCCACTCAGCTGTAATGAAGACAGAAAACAACGTGCCCTGCGGGACTCAAACCCGCCTTCACACGCTAACGCTCGCTCGGCACTACTATGTCAATTAAACTGGTACAGAAAGGGACCAACCTAGCTACTAACTTATATTGGGAGACCTGTGTTCTAGAACCTTCCCTTGTTCTCGACATAAAATGGGCAAATTAAACACTTCCCCAAAATTTTCCGTACATTTTGCAATCTGCGGATCTGTATAGTAAAACTGCACCACAATTATTTGGACAAGCGCTAAGTAAATAAAGATGCTGAGTTTCTTAGGGATTCATTTACAGCACAAAAAGTGAAATACCTTACCTTTTAACATTGGCGCAAATACCGGGGGGATGACGGTGACATTTTCCTTCAACGTTGAAACTAGGGGGACTGTCCCCCTTAATAAGCCGATTTAAAATGTATTTTTGAGGGAGAAATGTGACGATTTGTGTCTGATTGCCTCAAAGAAAAGTAACATTAAATTGATGTCCCCCAGAATTAGCCTCAAATCTGTCCGCCTCTAAATGTTGAAGACAACTCTGCTCCTCGATCCTCCTTAGAATTGTTTTCCAACTTGTATATTTTATATATGTTGTAAAACTCTTACCCGTCACCGTCCCCCCCCCCCCAATATAGAATACATATTTGCGCCGCTGCCTATTAACATGACGGTGTATTGGAACCTGCACGGAAAAATGTATATTCTGCACGAATGCGCTTTGGATATAGTATACGTAAGACCGTCTGAGTTCCAGAAGAAGCTGGACGCTCATACTTTTAGGGATTATTCATTGAGTATCTACGAACTTAGAAAGGGGGTAACAAACCCACTTTCATTTACTTATCCACTGATACGAAAATAAAAAAGAACGTACCTATTTGCCCTTGTACTTTATATGCTATAGCGCATTACATTATATGCAACAAGGATTTTGGTCTGCATCATGATATAAATTTAAAAATATTTAACATTTTTCGAATCGAAATCAACAAAATTTATTCTAGAAAGTAAAAATAGAATGTTAAGCACATATAATGAAGACAACGCAGTGATTTAATTTGGTAACGTATAAATATATAATATGAAGTATCCTCGCGCACGGAAGACAGGGTGTTCTCATGTATACTATTACCTGAGCTTTTATTCGTAATCGACTTTTAAAATTATCTTACGAATCATTCAGTCATAAAACAGCTCTCACGATATTCTCAATGCAAATAAAACAAATAGGGCCTATATACACATACCTGAAAACTTCCCTGTGCTATTTTTTTCTTCCTCATTCTGAAACAATGATGTTAAAATCTTTCATTACACTTTCACAAAAATTTTCGGAGTTCCTCTCTATTCACAACTTTGTTGTTTTTGTGAGAGGATGGGAGAAGTCTACTTACTCTTCCTCTTTCAAATTACATATTTCGTCGTCGTCTCTCTCTCTCTCTCTCTCTCTCTCTCTCTCTCTCTCTCAATGTTTTGATGCTCCAGGAACTCGTACGCTGAGCAATACAGACGGTTAAATGGGTATCTATACTTGTAGAGATGAATGGTCCAGGATCAATTTGGGAACAAAATAAACAAACACAATAGAAACAATCACTTCATGTGGAACACTAACTATGTCGAAGAAACTATATATTACAAACTGCGATGAATAACATGAGCACTGCACTGTTGATCACTTTGACACCATTACAAGTCGTCAGTAGCGTAGCCAGGATGTGTGTTTGGGGGGGGGGGCAAGTGCTGTTATAGGTACATATAGAAAAATTACAAACAAGAAAATATATAAACATAAAAATATATAAAATATTACAAACATCAAAGTACCAAAGTACATTGTCGGACCTCTTTGGGGGGGCCCGGCCCCTCCGGGCCCCCCCTTCCCTACGCCACTGCAAGTCGTAGTTGTTCACTATGTAATATTGAAGCAGATGATACAGAACAAGGCGGTTTTTGTTGGCTAGTAAGAAAGACACTGTTACGGGGCTTGTGAAATAAACAGAATGAATGACTGTGTTGAGTATCGGAAGGTAACCAGGCGTTAGAGAGCACTGAAAGGTCAGGTGGTCAATAGAACCCTCATTTATGCCACAATAACACAAACGTGAGGGGCGCTGCTGTTGTTTATATTGCTGGATGGGAGTCTGAGCAGTATTAAGACGCAGGCGAGAATATAAACAATGATGTTTTCTTGTCCAATTGTGAGGGGCCTCCCATTTTTTCGTGGTGGGAATCGGTTCTAGTTGCCAATAATAAATCCCTGGTCCTGATCGTTGTTGTTGTTGGTATGTTCGCCATTCGGTTTGTCGTTTCTGGAGCAGCATCTCGGCGAAAGAAGATGCTGGAAGCCGGAGATCAATCGGTGTGCCATGTTGTGTTGCATATCTGCTCAGGATATCGCTAACTTCGTTCCCGGGGATGTCGCAGTTTGAGGGTGTATGAATTAAAGTAACCACTTGATGATTGTTATGTAATATTCGAAGCTGTTGGCGAATATTGATTTGTAACCATGTATTAGCGGATGTCCATGGGGTTCTACAAATTCCTTGTAACGCACTAAGGCTATCACTACAAATCCCCACGATTGGTAGTTGTCGTTGTAGGGCGACTTTCAATGCCGTGCGAATTGCCCAGCTTTCTGCTAAATAGATGGATGTATTCGGTGGAAGTCTGTGAGTCTCTGCGTAATTAAGCGCTGGTATATAAATTCCTGCTCCAACCACAGATCCATGTTCGGTATGCTGTTTAGAAGCATCCGTGTAAATTAAAATGGTATTGGAGTGATGAGATTGAATGTGGTGTTCCCAGAGATGGCGCACTATCTGAGGCTGAGTGGAGCGAAGACGTTTGAAAGAGACCATCGGTTGCTCAAGTGTGGGAGAATGTAGAAGAGTATTATATTGTGCAGTATAACATGGTAGTTTCGGTCCTCGATGCAATTGATTGAGCCAGTTATGAATACTAACGAATGCTCGATAAATCCAAGGTAGCTGTTTATAATACGGAAGTCGGGTATGAAGGTTGCTATTGTATAGGAATTGTAATTTCGGGAGTAATAGGGTTGAGGTACAGCATATGCGTTGAAGGAGGAATTTTTTAGCCACAAAATATGTTTTCACTGGGAAAGGAATTATTCCAGCTTCTTCTAAAAGTGCTGAGGAAGGTGCCATCTTTGGTTGTCGGAATATAATTCGCTGTGTTGTGGCTTGAAGACGGATGTGATGTTCGCTGATCCGTTTGGGTAGTGGAGAGAGTAATATTCCGCCATATTGAAGTTTTGCATCCACACATTGAGTACTGACTTGTTGCAGGGAGGATATATCTGTTCCCCACCCCTTGTGGCTGATGCAAGACAACAACTTAAAATAAGGTTGGGCTTTGAGTGCTATTGTTTTGAGATGATGCTTCCAATTTAGTTTAGAATCGAGATGAAAACCAAGATATTGTAAAGTAGGTGTAACTGGTAAAGGAGTGTTATTTACCGTGAGATGGATGGGAGGTTGAAAACGTTTCCGGGTGAAGAGAGTGCAAGAAGATTTCGCCCAGTTGACTGACATGCCGTTTTCAGAGGTCCAGGAGTGAAGTTCTAGGAGAGCGTCGTGCAAAATGCGTATCCCATCCGCTATATTGTAAGTTTTGACATATAACAACATATCATCACAGTATTGTTGAATACGAACCAGTTTTCTAAGTCGTTGATGGAGAGAGAGTGTGTATATATTAAATAAAGTGGGACAGAGACTAGAGCCTTGAGGAATACCCAATGATGTTGAACGATAAGAAGAATATCTGTTAAGGTATTTGATGCAGATACGACGTTGTACCAACCAATTATGAGTATATCGGAGAAAAGGTGTAGGAAGTTGGAGTTGTGCCATGTGAGTGATGAGGCGATCGAGAAGGATGGAGTCATATGCATGTTCCAGATCCAGTTTAACAGCAATCAAATACTGTCGATGTTGGAATGTGTTCCAGATATCAAGAAGAAGAGCAGCAACCGAGTCCAAAGATGACATGCCTTTCCGGTAACCAGTTAATGTGGGTTAGAAGACTGAAAAATATTCCAAGTGCCAGTTCAATTTAGAGAGGATGATCTTCTCAAAAACTTTCACGACGCATGAAATCAGAGTAATCGGACGATAACTCTGAGCCAATCCGATAGGTTTGTGTGGTTTAAGTATAGGGACTACCGCTAAATCTTTCCATGAAGATGGAATGTGTCCTGTCCTCCATATCTGGAGTAGTATAGACTGCATATATGTCCTAAATGTGTTGCCAACCCCTAAAATAAAATTATCTGTTTTTGTACTAGTTTATTAAAATTTTACTAATTTTATCCTATTTTATGGTACAAATTATGGTGATTTTATACAATTTATGGTGATTTTATGATAATATTATACTGTTTTTTGAGATTTTTATCATATTTTGCCATATTTATAGTGATTTTCAGTGTTGCCATACAACAAAAATTACTGTAAAATATTTTTGATAATATACTTTGATATCTAAGTTGGTAACCCTTGATGGAAACACACAAATGGTTGAGAATACAAAGTTAACTTCCTAAGTCTCTAAAGAAACTTGTTCCTTCCCTTTTTTGTCCTTCCCTCAAGCGGTGAAGAGAAGGTGAATGAACTTGAAGAAACTACCTGGAAAGGGAGGGAGGAAGGAGACACAGGTGCATGAAAGAATGCTAGGAATTCCTTTGTTCACGGAGTAGGAGATAGACGTAGATCGCGTCCTTTGTTATGCAAATTAGGGTAGGTTTGACAATAGGTCTTTTGTTAAGAGGAATGTGGTTTATCCTTGTGGGTTTACGTACGCAGGTGGGAACAATGGATGCCGCAGATGTGTGTATATGTAATCTTTTAAACGATTTATTGTTGACAGAGAAGTGGTTGAAGAATGTGGTTGGTGGGGATGAGAGAAGCGTATATTGTTTATTTTATTTGTATTGTGGACAGGATTTGCGTTAACCTTGACCATATACTTGAACAATAGATGTTTTTTGGTATTTTTAAGAAAAGCTTATCTTTGTTTGAGGGAGAGGTAGAACACAGATGTGCGTTAAAAGTTTTTATTGTGGACAGGAATTGCGTTGACCTTGACCATATACTTGAACAATAGATTTTTTTTGGTATTTTTAAGAAAAGCTTATATTGTTTTGGGGGAGAGGTAGAACACAGGTGTGCGTTAAAAGTTTTTATTGTGGACAGGATTTGCGTTGACCTTGACCATATACTTGAACAATAGATGTTTTTGGAATTTCTAAGAAATGCTTATATTGTTTTGGGGGAGAGGTAGAACACAGGCGTGCGTTAAAAGTTTTTATTGTGGACAGGATTTGCGTTTGACCTTGATTAGTCACGTAGGCAGAAGCTTGTTTTGGAATTTCTAAGAAAAGCTTATGATTGTTTGGGGGAGAGGTAGAACACAAGTGTGCGTTAAAAGTTTTCTATTGTATTTAGGAATCTCGCTTGCCCTTGAATAGTTATGTACGCATGGGAAAAAAATTCCATGATTTTTAATGATCACGTGATAGGGAGACTTGTATGAACTTGTTGTTGTTAGGACGCCATTTTGTTGTGACGTAAACGCTTAAATACAGAGTTTCAGGAGAGTGTTTTATGTATTACGCTATGGCTCCCGTTCGCAAGTTAGTTTTTAGCGAACTCGATGACGAGGAGACATTATCATCGCCTCCTGCGGGAACTAAGAAGTTAAAGACCGACAACAGGGCGGATTCCCTGGACTCTATTGAAGTAGTCTATATATCATCTTCGGATGATGAAATTTATTCATCATCTTCGGATGAAGAAGGCGAATTGGAGGAACCAGAGACACCATCTCCAACGGTGTCGCCAACGCCACCTGCATCACCATCGCTGTTAAACCGATCCAGTTCCAGATTTTGGAGTTTAAACTGTACATGTTCCAGTCAGAAAGTGGATCCTGATTGTGTAATTGATGCAATTCTTAATTGGGACACTGATAGAATATTAATTTGTGGTGGATGCGCAGAAGCATTGGCTAATCAAATGGGGCATGACTGTTTGTTTTTGAGTCCAGAGGAACTAGAAGATCGCGCCTTGAAATCTTTGTTGGACGTTGAAGTAGAGGACTTATTTTATATATATGCGAGAACGCATATTATTGGCATATTTACACAAGAACTCTTTTATGAAGCCTTTTTTGACTTAATTGAAGAAAAGGACCCTAATTTTTTGAGTGAATTAGTTAAAATTTTTGAAAGCAAAGACAAAAAGAAAGGCTTTGCAAAGTGATTGTGCGTGTGTGTATGTAAATAGTGAAAATACTGTATGCAAACTGAAGTGACAGTGTTTGAAAAACATGTATTCTCATATCAGTGGTGGTGGTGATTATATTTGTGTATCTTGTAGTGACAATAATATTAGTGAACTATGTATTTTAAAAACTATAAATGTATACTTACTTTTAAATATTATTTCCTGTGAACAATGCACGTTGAATCTTCAACACCGGTGTTTGCTTCTTCATGATACTGGAACTTTTGCTGTACAGCATTTATCCAATGAAATAACTCTTATTGATTTGTTTGAAGTGTTTGAAGAACATCATAGTGAAATCTCAAGTATAAACTTTATACGAAAAACGCGAGAATGTTTAAACAACATGGAATTTGTAGGACAAATAATTCCGTTTTTGTTGAATCGTAAACATGAAATTTCACCATGTGTTAATGAATACATTATCGACATACAAGGTTTTAAGATTTCAAATAATGAATTTATTATTCGTGAATTTTGTTTAATTGCATGTGATGATACAGTAAATTTCCATTGTTTAGTAAAATCTCCGATTGAATACAATCAATTATCTTTAGGATGTCAGAAACAAGTTGATTGGTTAACATCAAACTTACATGGACTAACTTGGAATAATAAAAGCGGATATACTGTATCACATATATGTAACCTTGTATATCAATTATGTTTGCAAGATGCTACCTTTTATTGTAAAGGTGCAGAGAAATCCATTTGGATTAAGAAACTATTTTTGTTAGATAATGTTATTGATCTTGAATCAAAACAATGCCCACCATTAAATGAATTATGTGCAAATGTTATAAATGAATATTGTTCTTTTCATGAACAAAATATACAACTTGAGAAAAAATCAGGTTGTGCATATCGAAATGCCCAACAACTTAATTTTTGCTGGAAGTTTCAACGATCAACAGAATTAACTAACATGTTTTCAATGATGTGACTTTATTTTTTATATTTTTATGTTTGTGAAATGAAACACATGAAGTAAAATTTGAAACTTTTATTTTTTTAAAAAAATCTTTTTTTTGATTTATATATTTATGTACATAATATATACAAACAATAAACTTATTATTTCAGATAAATATTTTGTTTTCTTTTTAAAAATTTATTTACATGGTTATATACAATTTTATCATTCTTTTTTTAATTTTGTCTTATGAAATAAACTTAAAGTTTTTTCAAATGAATTATTGCGTACTATATGATACATGAAAAATAACACGAAATATCCACACAGCACAGATTCTTCGTGTTGGTATGGTTGACTATTTACATAATAAACTTTACTATTTTTACATAAGAATGAATGAATTTCTTTTGGCACAGGCATTCGTAAACTATCGAAATAAAATCCTTCATGATTTTTGTTTATGTATAGTCCAACCCAATGACTTCCTGTGGAATCTGATGTATCAAGATTAATGATTAGTCCAACAGGAGTTTGCATGTTTGTGGAATTGTATCAATGGAATAAATTCCATTCACATATGATCCAGTTTGTTTATCACTGAGAAGCATTTTTAAAATTTCATCTGTATACATGACTTCTGTTTATTTCTTTAACGGAGTAGGAACATATTTATCACTGGTATTGTTCACAAACAAAACATAGTCATACACTTTTACATATTCACTGTATAATAAAGCTTCATGCACACTGCACTTGTAATGTCCAAAGCGATGATTATAATGTGCACACTGACACATGAAATCCTAGAGATGTGTACCGTGGACAGTCCAAATCCTCGAGATTGATAATATCACGTTGAAGAATTTCCTGCAGAAAGTCCTGACGAGCTTTGCCGAAAGTGTAAACAGATGAAATATTTGTACAATATTTGCGAAGAATTTCTTTAAGGTGTGAGTATTCGACATCTCCTTCATGCCATTGGATTCCATAAAAATTATCACACAAGTATTTGTTTGCTTCTATTATTGTTTCACACAGTTCAGTATTAGCGCACGGAGGTTTAAATATCCAGCTTTGTATGAATGGTATATCTGGATTAGCTATTGCTAACTCTTTAACAATAAGTTCATCATCATCCTCCCCACGATAAGCGGAGAAGTGAACAACAACCCTCATGCTACTCAACTGATTTAAATTTAAAATGAATTATCACTATATACATTTCTATCTTTATCTATTTGTATGAGTGAGTCAAATTGAGCGTACACAATACAAGTGATTGGTTGTGTTAATGACTCTTTGAATGATACTTTTAAATTAACGGGAGCATCGCGCACAACATCCCAAGTAGTATCATCCAATGTAGCAGTAGGGGATAGAATAAATGCATAAAGAGTGTATCCATGTGGATATTCATCATAGGTAACAGTATGACCATCATCTTTATAAAATATTCCTGTACCGGAAAACAGAGTCTGGTAACTTAGAACGTATAAATTATTTGAAAAATCAGGGGTGAGGGGATTGGGAGGAAATGATTTTGAACCAACTTGTAGTTGCAACTTGTTAACGTTAAAGTTTTGGAATTCAAAAGGATTAATTTCTGATTTCCCATTAAAGGCTGCGTTAGAGACAAATCCGATAACGATTGCTTTAGGTACATTTCCAAGGAACAGATTATCAAGATTGTATGAATTTACTTGTTGAGGTATTGTATATGATCGAGTTTCAACTCTTGTAAGAGGTAATTTGGCCGTTTCATGCACCATACCTGAATTTATTTCCATACCAACATGTGCAGATGTGTCAACACGTCGTGCATACATCGTAACTTCTTGAAGCACTACTTTATAAGATGTATTTGGAGCGTGCATTAAACAAAACATATCTTTTGTTCGATGTAATTTAATACGAAGACCAACTTTGTTTGGAAGCACACGACCTAAACTTGCAATATCAACATGAACACGTCCATACATTTCAAATGGTGTACTATTCTTAACAAAAGCAGCACGTTTATTAAACCCTGTATTTGTTTCATCTAATGAATTAAATTGTTTTGCGGTATCTTTGTACCATAAAGAAGATGTAAGATGAGTTTGCGAAGCATCATTTGAATAATTTAACAAGGTTTCAATATATGCACGATAAGGATAAGATCCAGATGATGAACTAATTAATTTATCATTTAATGAAATATCAACTTGACTAAATAATGAATGTAAAAAGTTATTTACTGGTGCAACTACATCGTTTGCATCTAAATTATTACCGTTTGATTTTGTAATTTTACAACGTACATAAAGATAAAGATAAGCAGGATGAATAAATTCACCTGTTTCACCAGGAATAACAAATTCAATAGGTCCTTCTGAAGTTAGTGTAGAAATAGGACGATATTCCACATGAGAGGTTGCTTCTATCGCAGTTTGTGTCATTGGAACGGAAAATAAGTCAAATTCTGAAGTACAACACTCATGGCTATTTGAATTAAGTAAAGCCATTATGAAAATATATCTTTAGTCTTTCTTCTTTTTGTTTTACGTTTAACAGTACGAGAACGTTTACGTTTGATTGGTGGTCCAATTCGTATTACAGGAGCTTTACGTTTTCGTGGCCGTCTCTTACTGCTACCAGATAGTAACTGACCAACTTTATTAACAGCTTTTGTCTTTAATGTCTCACCAGCCTCTTTTACACGTGCGCGAACGGATTCTTTTATTGGACGATTTTCTAATACATCGCCTGCAACTTGTATACCTGTTTGTAATGCTTGGCGACCTAATGCTTTGGCACCTTGTTTAAGGAATGGTAATGCAATACGTGCTAAACCTTTAAAGAAACTACCGATACCATGTCCACGTTGATAAACTGGTCCTGAAAAATAAGGTATTCCACGACCACGTTGATAACATATACGTCTAGATTTCATTCTTTTATTTAGGAGCAGCGCGTTTAAAATGAAGTGTTACCGTCAATGTCCCGGAACGAAATGGCAAATTTCGCCCTGCATGGTCCTTTAGTAGTACTTCGATATTGTTAAAACAAAATTTTGAAACTGGTAAATAATGAATATCTTGAAATGTAATTGTTTGCACTTTTCCGTATTTCACATTGCAAATTGTTGCAATACGTAATAATGGTGCCTTGGTATCACCTAAATATTGATATTGTACAATATCACTATACACAAAAATTTGATGTGGATAACCAATATCAACGTAAGGTTGTTTAAATCCATGTTTATGTAAAACAAGATCTTTATTTTCAGGAAATCCTAATTGTAAAGACAATGTTGGTGACAATGTAAGTGATTTAACACGTTGATCACATTCTACGAATACTGTATTTGACACATTAAATCTTATGAATTTGGAAACTTTATTTAATTCTTCAATTAAATGGTACACGGTTGAATAATATCCCGGTGTAATTTTACTTTTCTGAGGTTCCCCATCTTTTAATGTAAACCAAACAACATTTTCACCATCGATAACATTATGACATGTTAGCGGAATGTGTATTTCACTTAAACCAACACACCAATCGGATTCAGATAAGCGAATAGTATTATTTAATTGATTAATAAAATGTGACGGAGTATTTTTAGGATATACATCAGTACTAGCATTTGAAACGAGTGTAATGTAAAAACTATCATCAATACTATCAGAAATCATTTTTGCTTAAAGTGTAGTGTTAAGTTTGAAGTTCCAAATTGAAATGGTAGTTTTTGCCCGTGTTCTTCTTTTAAGTTTACTTCTATTGTGTCAAAATACTTTTTCTCTACTTTAACATAGTGTGGTGTGTGAAATAGAAAACATTTGATGCGTGCATGCTCTTCATCATAAACATTAAGTTTTCGAAGTAAAGGTCCAACGTCTTGTTGTTGCTTTACAACATCAACACAAACATTTACTTCAGTTGGAATATTATAATCTAAATTGCACGGGAATTTTCCACGTGGTAGTATTCTTTCTTGTGTGTTTGGTGGTTTTAAGTATACAACAGGAGAAAAATCTGTTGAATGTTCATTAATAAAACCTAAAATGTGTTGTAATCCTTTTGTAATACCAATCATACATTGATCGGATGATTTTAAAATATGTGATATAAATACTTGATTTTTATTTTTATGATATCTTATCATACGTACATTTTCAGGTATCATATCTAAAATACTTTTTATAGAAGAATAATATCCCGGTATGATATTAATTTCGTGACGTTCATGTTTACCATCAATTACAGTATTTATGGTAATTTTTTCTTTTTCACCTACATTATAAAAACTCCAAGGAATATTGATTTGTGTTAATGCAACACCCCATTCTCCATCCCTTAAATCAATAGGTTGTGCAAGTTTTACTCTATACGATGCTGTTGTATTATCAAAAAGTTTACTACTTGCATTTGAAGGAAGAGTAACGTAAAAGTCGTGTTTAAATGTTGAATTCATGTTGAAGACTGAACAGATTTTGCTTTAATCCATGAATTCATACTTGACGGATATCCTAACCACTTTACATAAATCCAACGCTTTTTTCGTTTAAGTACTTTTTCAATTAAATAATTTTTGTTTGAATTAATTATTACTTTTTGTAATCCTTGTGCATAAAATATTCCTTTAATTTCATCACCATTCCAATCTTTTAATTTATAAGTTACTGGATTTGATTTAATACATCGACTTACAACAAATATTTCTTGCGACCATTTTGGTAAATATCCTTTCTCTAACTTGTGTTTATATTTACTGACACGTACATAATCACCTGGATGAAATTTACATGTTATTTTCTTTTTTGCGGTTGATGTTCCATATAATGTGTTCCATACTTGATTAATGTTTGATTCATTTACTTCTGCAGGTGCCATTTTAATACTTCTGTGATACGAATGATTATAGTTATGTACAATTTTATCGAGAACATCAATATAACGATAGGTATTTTTTGCTGTAAAGTATCGATACAATCTTTCTTTTAATGTTCGTATAAAACGTTCTGCTAATGCACATTTAATTTCCGAATGCACACTATAATGATTAATTTCATTTTCTTGAAATAAACGTTTTACATGTTGATTATAAAATTCACCGCCTAAATCTGTTTGTACATGAAACACGGGTAATTTTAACTGTTTAAAAATTTTTGTGATTGCTTTAACCATTTCAGGACCCTTTTTTGTTTTTAATGGAACGCAATACGCATACCGTGAGAAAATGTCAATACAACATAAAATATATTTATAATTATTATTATACTTTGCAATATTTTGCATATCTGCTAAATCCATTTGTAATGTTTCATTCGGCGCACTAACATAATATTTCTTTCGCTCGAAAACTTTTCGTGCTGGTGCATGCAATGTATACGCATCTTGTGATGCTAACCATTCTTTTATTTTCTTTTGTGATAATTTAGTTTTACGTTGCAATGTTTTAATACTAGATAAAGAAGCAGGATTTGAATAATCATAATATATTTTTGATAACTGTCATTTTTATTACATTTTATATTCTTTCCAACCTTTTAAGAAATCTGTTTTACGAATTTTTCTACTAATAATTTTCGGTGCACTCACAGGAGTAGAAATTAATTCTTCAGGAACATTAAGTTCTTCTAACAAAATTTTAAACTCTTGAATTCCTACTGGCTGTCTTGAATATTTTCGCATACGAACAACATCATTTACTAAATCTATAATATTTGAACCTGGAATTTGTTTTCCATGTATCTTTACTGTTCCTGATTGATCCCAATCTATTTTATTCGAATTTATTAATTGCTTAATTAATAGATCTGTTTTCCTTCGATGTGTTTTCGGTACTGATTGTAAAATGTCCGATACAACGGGTAAAATAGAATGATTCTTTTCTTCAGATGATGTTGATTCTTGAATTTCTTTTTCAACAATAGGTAATGTAACAGGTTTTTGTGTAGATGAATATTGTAAATATTGATGTAATGCTTGCTGGTACATTTTCCATTTTTCTTCAACACTAAGATCACGACGTTGTAAAATATTACTCATTTTTTCATCTAATCGCGATTGATGTGTATCTATAGACTTAGCATTTGATTGAAATTGATGCATTGCATTCTCCGGAACTAATATCATTTTACGTAAGCCTGACATGATTTTTATCTTCCAAAAATACTACTTGCTACAGCTCCTAGAATTGGACCTAGTAACATTGGTAAGAACGCACCGCCTTTCTGAAGTAATATTTTCCTTTTCTTGTTTAATGCTGTACGTTGTTGAGAAAGAACTCGCAAGATCTTTTTATGTCTACGTAATCGTTGCTTCTGACGAGAATTTAAAGGAATGTTCCCTTTTATTGTATTTTTAGCAACTTGTGAAATGGTTCGTATTAAATCACCTGAAGCATTTTTCAAAATATGTTTACGTTTTGCTGCTTTACATTTACACAGAGCACGGAGTGTGCTAAAGTGTTGTTTCACCTTCAACATCTTGATAACAACTAAACATAAACTACGATTTCATCGTCTTTTACGCTTGTGTAAACGTACATTGTTTCATCGGGAAATATGTTAGTACGAATTCTTAATGCGTCATTTGTTTTCTGTGTTAAATCAAATAATAAATAAGTATGAGGCGAACGTGTTACTTCATCAAATACATCAACGATATGTTTACTTTCTCGTAGCATGATTTGTCTAGCTAAATATTGAATTTGTAATTTATCACGTGGATTTTTAAATACTATAATATAATGTGCATTTAAACTAATATCACGTGCATATTTTCCTTTTGGAAACAAATTTTGTACTATAAATATTACAGTTAATTTTTTATGATGTGCATATTTTGTAAATAAATTTGCGACATCACCATTGGTTTCAGACATTAAATCATCCAATATTAATAATGAATTTTCTTCAATATGAAAAGTATTCATATCTGCAATTCCCTCTACGAAACGAATATTTGCATGAGAATCCAAGTGTGGTATTACTGCCCCATAACACCATACAATTTCACGAAATGTTGTAGTAAACATATGTTCACGTTCATTAAGTAATCGATTTACAAAACAAGTTTTACCAGCCCTTGATGGACCAGCAATTAAAATCGTAGAGGGATGATTAAACTTTAACATCTCGTTATCAAATGAATGCATGGAATAGAAAGCTCACCTTTTTATACATTCTCACACACACACACACACACTTACTCAACAATATTAAAGTGACTAGAATGATAAAATGACTGGACTATTAAAATGACTAGAATATTTAAAATGACTAGACTATTTAAAATGACTAGAATATTAAAGCATGTTCTTAATATAATCACAATCAATAAGACTCAATAAATAAATAAATAAATAAATAAATAGAGCTTCAATATGAATTTTAAGAAAGAGTTTGCATAGCAATTATTTAACAACGAGCTTCAATATGAATTTTAACAAAGAGTTTGCATAGCAAACAAAATAGCACGCACACACTCAAACACATTTGGCGTTCGTGGGTCAAACGTTAAGTATCTTGGTAACCGTATGGTATAGTCCTAGTCTTGTGTACGTCATGTAAAAGAATATCGTCTTCGTCATCAATACGTTTACGTTTTTTGTTAACCATACGGTGTGTTTTGGTCTCACGTCTTGAAAAGATTTGGAACCCACGTTTGCGGATAATACTTGTAGGATTTTCTATTACTACAGAATCAATTTCTTCTCGCACTAACGCATAGAAACTCTCAAAATTAATTTTTTCAGAGGTTTTATGGTTCAGTGTTATCCCCCGAATTTTGTAAATGTGCCGAAATTCCCCTGCAGCATTTCTAAGCCGCATACAATAATTTTTGGGGCCAAGAGCAATCAGAGTGATAAATTCCCACCCTTCATCTATTTCGTCTGTTAAATCCCCAAGATAATTACCCAACTGTAACACGGGTTCCTCATCTTTCCGTTGTAAAAACATAGTACTGTCCGTATCACAGTAAAGTGCTCGTTCAGGTCCTACAGCAGTCAAAAGGTCATAAAGTTTAAGTCTGGCCCACGAAGTAATAAATGCTGCTAAGACGACATTGGAAAATCCTAACGGGGTGTTATCATTTTCCAAGTCCTTGTAGTTCATTAGTAAATGCCTATCACCGACTGGAATCACTGAATGAACTTCATATCTTGCCGATGAAAGGTACCTAAGAAACTCTTCTGAGTTGTTGAGGATTGTACACTTCATCGTGTCCGGGCGTTGACCCCATTTCCCATACAGCGAATTAAGGTATAATTTCGCTGTAGCGCGCAATCCCGGGTTCTTCCTTATATTATCATAATTTAATTTAATGCCTTCATGGGCATAATATTCATCGATATACTTCTTTTTGTCTTCTTCGCTTTTGCAAGAAGCAGGAAAACCTGAGGCTTCCTGTTTCATTTGAAGAAAGGAGTTCACGTAATTCCCGAACAGACCACCTGAATTCCCTTCTTCTGGGTCCATGAGTTCGAACTCCCAAATTTCGAGAATATCGATGATCTTATAACCTTTTTTAAGAGCAAGGTGTAGCTCTGGAGTACAAAATGTACTTGTTATTGCGCGATCCATTCCTTCATGTGTACATTCCCCTACAACTTCATTTCCCTCTTCTTCCATACATGTCCGGCACAGGCCAAAAAGTAAGCGTCCACCTGCCACATATGGGAGAATAGGAAAATACATATTTTTAGGAGGCATAATGGTACATTTCACTAACCCATGAGTATTTTCCACTTCTGGAAAATCCGGCCCCCTGTGAATCTTAGGCATTCCAATCGGCATTGGTCTACGTGCCATTACCCAAGGATACAGAGATGTAATATCGAAATTACGGATGGTCTCATTATCCTTGCAATTAACGTATGATCTGAAGACTTCAGTACGTCCACCTTGATATGCCATTCTTGGAACAATAGGATCCGCTAGATGAGTACAATGTTCTTTAATGAACTTTTGTAAATCTTTATCTGTCTTCACCTTATTGTCCCAAGTACATTCCCAGATCTCGTGTAACTTTACACCAAGATTTTGAATGTATTCTCGGCGTCTCATGGTTTGTTCGTACCGTCTTGCATACGTATCGCAAGGATCCTGAGAACCGTGAATGATTTCATCACGGTTATTAGGAACACATGAAACACACCCTGGAAAAAACAGACATAAAATTCATACACTGTATTTGTACTTGGATCGTATCCATCAACCCTGTATTTACAAAAGCGTACCTCCGGACCAGTACCACAGTACTGGATATTCCTACCAAGTTGATGCTCAACATATTTTAACCACAAAAGTGCTTTTGCATTTTGTCGCTCATTATGTTAAATCCCTTTGGTGGAATTACAGCAATGGTATTCTCCGGTAAGTACAGGGTACGGTACGTTTTCATACTTAACCCTGCAACCGTGGAACAAGCAATAAAACATTGGAGACCATTCGTCTTCTCTTCTATGATGTTACTAAATTTGATTATAGCTTCTGTAAGAATTCTAACATCATTTTCACAGTAAGCCAACATTTCCTTTTGGAGATCATACTCCTCGCCACTTGCAGCACGTTCTTGGTGCTAGGCGATTAATTGTTGTCTTTCTTCCGTGTTTCGCGAGTCAGGATCAAAATATTCAAGAGCGGGAACCGGACCTACATAATTTTGATTTTCTAAAGTGTTAAATAGGTATGGGAAATCTCCCTTTTTCAAATTTCCAGATAGACCTAACGTTTTCGGAATTTTGGATAATTTAATTCCAAGGAACAAATAAGTGTCACGGAAGAAGAATCTATTTGCAATATTCATACAAAATATTTTTTGACCCTGTATCAGAACATCAGGAATAATATGTTGCTTCTCAATTAGATTTCTTAAGCAGAAGATACCATCAAAACACCCAGAATTATGAGCCAAAATTACTATGCGTTGAAACACTGGACGCGCCATTAACACGTGTTTAATGAAGTCATCCATTGTTTTAAAAGAAAACGATCGATTTCCATTTTTATCACCGCAAAAGTTGCAGGGATCATCCAAAGATTTACTCATACAGTGTGAACATGTATGTCTGCTACAAATCAGGGCGACTTCATGTTTCCTTTCACCATTCTCATTTTCCGGCATTAACATTGTTTCTATATTATATGCAATGTACATAAACCTTTTGATATGTGTAGGCTTCAATTTTTGCACAAAGCATTGATGGTTAGGTTCGACGTGAACCTTACACGTGGCACAAAAATGTTCACCACACTTATGTGCCAACTTTTCGAAGTCTACTGTCAGTCATACGATCACAATCGGGACAAAACTTTACATAATGACACTCACTAAAGCCAGCTTTATTACGTGCCAAATGATTATTAAAACATTCACCCTCAGAAAACTTTCTATTACATGCATCACACTTGATTTTTTTAATGTTGGATTTTGGTAATGCTGCTTTTTGCAATCCGAACACCGCAATTCACACTTGTGTTTACGCCAACGATCATCGTATGCTTCCAAACATTTAGTACAATACTTTCTATTTTCTAAAAAGGATGTAATGCACTTAATTGGTGCGAAATGGCCAACTGTAATACCTCTTTCATAATAAATATACATTTGTTTTGGTGCAGGAGTTCCAGGGACAAGTACCTTATATTTACGTTCATTAACGGATTCATCTCTTACATAAACAACAATTTGATACTTTCCTGAAAAATATTTCTGAAAAGAATCAAGATCGTTTAGGTCGCAACCATTCTTTGCTTTAACATTAACATTTGCATCCCTACAAAGTTGCTCTGCTTTGCTGTTCCAAAGTTTATCATTGTCTCTTTTCAAATTATATAAAGTGTTTCTAGTTCCTTCATATTTCTCCAAATACCAAACAATACTCTTTGGCAGACAGAGCATGTCAGATCCGTTTATATAAACAATGTGACGGTTAAGCACTTTTTCCATGTCTTCATAACGGGCGGCATTACAATCATTCCTAATACCTTGCCCGCTTACGTTTTTAACTATATGAAATCGAAATTGGAGTTCATTTCCGAGCAAGAATTCTTCATTGGAATTTAGTATATTTTCCGCTCTTTCTTCTCCAAGGAATATACGCTGGTTTTTTGTTTCTACTGTTCGAGCTATCGATACAGAGACCAACGTAATCCTCTGCTCGGGCGTCAGCGAGAACCTCGTCTAACGCAAAGTTAACTAATTTCTTAATATATCCTTCTGGATTTTCAATATTGTTTTCACCAGAAGGACGAACAGCGATTTCTCTTCCACGAAGATTAAAATTCGTGAAATCTTTTGTGCTGTCTCTTTCGATTTCGAAGTTACCATCATCTGATTTTTTAAATTGTTTGTGACCAACTTGGTCGCGCCTATGCGACACATTTCCATGAGGTGGTCCTGGCTGAGGAGATACTGATTCATAGCCAATAGTATCCCGTGAACATTGCACATCTGGATGAACACTGTTTACAGGATTTGTCTCTTGGATCATTTGAGCAGATGAAACTGCATCGATACCCAACTCTTCTTCTAAAAACTTACCCAGTATCTCCATATAATCATCATTATTATCAACGGAATTTTGATTATATTCTTGTTCAGCATCATCAACAATCATTCTATTATCCATCATATTACCCAAGTTTGAATTTCCTTGGGGGGTATTGACTATGGAATTATTACATGACGATGCTAGAACATTACGTTGGGCCAAAACAAAACGCAAGCCATACTGATAAAATTCAGATACCTCTCTATCATTTACTCTATCAAGTTGTCCTTCTCCCCTATTAAAATTATGAATAAACCTCTCGTGCGCTAAATGATACATGTTCTCCCCTCTGAAAAATCCTGCAGAAAAAAGATCTAACACATCTGCAGAGGAAAGACATGTATTCAAAACTGTGTGTTCATTAGAAGCAAAATACTGATGTAATAATGAAAGCAAATACTCACACCTTTCACTCCCTCTATGGCCATCCTTCTGTAATTTAACAATTTTCTGCCAAGCCGCCAGGACTCTTTCAGCATTATGCAACCCCTTCAACTCCTCTTGGAAGAGGGTTTCATCAACGACGTTAAACTCCAAGTTGAAGAACTCCATCTGTAATCAGGAATTGAGTTTCTTCTTAATATAAATATAATAATAATAATTTGATGTTTCTGTATGTCTGTTAATAGTCACTTGAACTTCAATATATCTATTTGTTTTGTCTTGTTTTGTTTTTCCTTAACACAATAATTTCTTCTTATATCCAATTTTTAATTTGACTAATAATATACAATAAATTTAAATTTGAAGATGTAATAAATTACGTCATGCAGGTATTGTAGTCAGCATTCAAATGATTATAATTGTACAACAATACGGTATATATACAATACAAACTATGACGTCACACAAATATAAAGTTAGAAAACAAGTTTCAACATGTTTTGCAATTTTCCTTGGAGTTTGTACTGCAAACGATACGTAAAAGATTTGAAAGGGGCGGAAATCAAAGCCATGCTGCATACAGTGGGAGAGGAAATCAAAGCCATGCCGGCTACAGTGGGAGAGGAAAACAAAGGAGTGCCGACTGAGTGGGAGAGGTATTCAAAGTTAAGCCGCCTGTGTGGGAGAGGAAAACAAAGGAATGCCGACTGAGTGGTAGGGGAATTCAAAGGAATGCCTCCTGAATGAGAGAGGAATTCAAAGGAATGCCGCCTGAGTGGGAGAGGAAAACAATTATTCATCAGTTCACACAGTGTTCCGACTAATTTATTAGGAGAATTTAAATAAGAACTAGTTTCTAAAGGAAACGAGAGAATAAATAAGTTGTGGGAGGGGAAATGAAAGTCATGTATCCTACGGTGTAATTATATGGGTTGCCTTACATAGACATCTTTCTTGAATGTTAGTAAAAAATATTAAATTAATATGCTAAAGTTATTACAGGGGCTGTGAAATAGTGGAAAAACATAAAATGAAGAAAAGAGAAAAGTGAACATGTCCGCCTGGACATCAAGAATAAAAATGTTTAAACAGTATAGTGAAAATCACCGTAGAAACGCCAAAAATTGGAAAAACATAAAATGAAGAAAAGAGAAAAGTGAATATGTCCGTCTGGACATTAGAAATAATAATATTTAAACAGTATAGTGAAAATCACCATAGGGACGCCAGAAAATTGGAAAAACATATAATGAAGAAAAGAGAAAAGTGAACATGTCCATCTGGTCATCAAGAATAAGAATATTTAAACAATATAGTGAAAATCACCATAGGGACGCCAGAAAATTGGAAAAACATAAAATGAAGAAAAGAGAAAAGTGAACATGTCCGTCTGGACATCAAGAATAAAAATATTTAAATAGTATAGTGAAAATCACCATAGAAACGCCAGGACAATGGAAAAACATAAAATGACGAAAAGAGAAAAGTGAACATGTCCGTCTGGACATCAAGAATAAAAATATTTAAACAGTATAATGATAATCATCATAGAGACGCCAGAACATTGGAAAAACATAAAATGAAGAAAAGAGAAAAGTGAACATGTCCGTCTGGACATCAGAAATAAGAATATTTAAACAGTATAGTAAAAATCACCATAAAAACGACAAAAATTGGAAAATCATAAAATGAAAAGGGAAAAGTGAACATGTCCGTCTGGACATTAGAAATAAGAATATTTAAATAGTATAGTGAAAATCAACATAGGGTCGCCAGGAAATTGGAAAAACATAAAATGAAGAAAAGGGAAAAGTGAACATGTCCGTCTGGACATTAGAAATAAGAATATTTAAATAGTATAGTGAAAATCAACATAGGGTCGCCAGGAGATTGGAAAAACATAAAATGACGAAAAGGGAAAAGTGAACATGTCCGCCTGGACATCAAAAATAAAAATATTTAAATAGTATACTTAAATTGGGTATAGGGACTGTGGAATAGTGGAAAAAACAATGTTCTAATCTTAACAAAGGAAATTTAACATTTCGGCTATCATGAAAGATATTTCCAACATTTTATTATAAGTTCCCGTAAAAGTTTGTAGTTTGCACTCAGATCTGTTAGCAGTCTTTTCTTAGTATTGCACAATAAGTTACTATATCTTCTGCACTTCCAATTTATTCATATTTAGCTTTTGCGCATAAAGAATGTCATAATTTGTGCGTGGCGGAAAAAAATGTACACGGTCATCTTATCATTGGCTACTAGCTATCATGTAATGTATCTACTGCGCAACCATATCACGCATTGGTAGCCGTCGCGCAGAAAAATAATCAAATTTGTGCTTGGCGGAAAAATGTATACATATACCTGAATAGTGACTGTCAAGCTGTATTATTATTTACTGAATATGTTGTGTACAATAAAAAACAAATACTACATATCGTACCTATATGAAAACCACTATGGATCTCTTGCGTACAGGAGCGCTGTGTATAAAAACCATATGTTGTCTAAGCATTACTGATCTTCGCGTAACACGTACCTGTCCGCGCGCATAACATTATAATGTTCATCTTCGCATTCGCGTCGGCGTTCGGACGTGTTTTCCATTCGCGCAGCCCGCGCCGCGCCGCGTTTTCCGCTACCGGGCACCCGCGTTGCCGCAACCGGATATTAATGATTAGGTATTCAGATCTATGACAGTTTCCTACTTGTGCAAGCAAATATGTTTATGCGGAAGCCATTAGGTAAGTGACAAACTGTTTGTATATTCAAATGATATTAAAATTGAAATTGTGTATAGGTATAATACATACAAGACAATACCACATATAAAATCATGTGTACCAATCCAAAACACAAAACAGTGCAACAGCACAATCGTACAAAGTCATACATACGAAAAGCTACAATACACATCCACACATACAGACAAGCACATGTACACACACCCTAATGCTTCACCACATACAAACACATATATATGTAGGTCTAGAATAATTAACTCCCACAGATAGAAACATATGTACATAGAAGTAAAAGGTTGTCTACTATCGAAAAGGATAAGGCACAAACACACATACAAACCCACATATGTACACACATGCATGTTAATATGTCACCACACACATCATATACATAGGCAAGTAGCAATAATACAACTGGAAACACAAAACGGAAGCCTACCAAGGCCTACAGAGGCAAACCTATGTACATGCACGGCAATGCTCCACCACACACATCACCTACATACGAAATATCTCAATAATACAACAGGAAACACAAAACGGAAGCCTACCAAGGCCTACAGAGGCAAACCTATGTACATGCACGGCAATGCTCCACCACACACATCACCTACACACGAAATATCTCAATAATACAACAGGAAACACAAAACGGAAGCCTACCAAGGCCTACAGAGGCAAATCTATGTACATCCACGGCAATGCTCCTCCACACACATCACATACATAGGCAAACAGCAATAATACAGCAGGAAACACAAAACGAAAACCTACCAAGGCATACAGAGGTAAACCTATATACAAGCACCACCACACACATCACATACATATGCAGAACCACAATAATACAGCAGCAAACACAAAACGGAAGCCTACCAAGGCCTACAGAGGCATATCTATGTACATGCACGACAATGCTCCACCACACACATCACATACATAGGCAAAGCCACAATAATACACCAGTAAACACAAAACGGAAGCCTACCAAGACCTACAAAGGCATGCATTTGTACAAGCATGATAATGCAGCATGAGACACATACATACACACACACACACGCACACACACACACACACAAACAGACACACACATACATACAAACATGCAGAGAAAGAAAGAGAGAGTGAGAGAAAGAGAAAGAAAGAAACGGATGTCTATCAACGCACAAACAAGCAACAGGCAGATATACTTGTAAATAGATGCCTACATACAAACATATATACATATAAACAGTTGCGGACACGTACATATATACATATATACACATATATAAACAATATATATGGCCATAAACCAAAAACAATCAAATAGCCTCAAATAACGGATTCATATCAAAAGTTCATACAAAATATGCTACAAACTTGTCTTGATATCGTTCTCCTCCCCTTTCTCATTCTACCATTTCACTCATCATAAAGAAAACTACGATAAAATAGCTCAACATGTGTATTCTTGGGACGTAAAACTATTAAATGTCATTTACATGTATGTAAGATACAAATATACCAGTAACCCCACCGTAAAAATGTGTTACTACGCCCCTAAAATACATATAGATCGTTTTATCCTATCTCTTTCATGAATATTTAATCTTTCTAGCCTAATTTTTTGAAAAAGAAAAAAAGATTCCAATGAATGAATGAATACTGGTTCCATTTTATTCAGTCAAAACAGGAAAAGTCTTCCTTTTTACGGCCAACCGTCATAAAAGCATCAGTTGTCATTCAAGGAGATTCCGGCCAGGAAGGAAAAAAGAAAAAAATGTCAACAAAAACAAGTATGTTACCCAAAGCAGTTAGACTTGTCTCATTCATTGATAGTTTCGTAGCCCGGAAAAGGGTGTTCTAGGGGGAAAAAGGGAGGTCTGGTTCATTCACAAGTTTTGCTACTATTTTCTTCTTCTTTTTATATGGATGTAAACAAACCCTTATACCTATTTCATTCACAAACTTAGAGGATTACCTGAGTCTCGCAAAAGAGAAAGTAAACCTCCTATCTGGTTAGAAGAGCCTGATCTATAGGAACACAACAATGCTTGTAATTCACGTATATTTTAGCATAAAATGAATAAAATTAACATGATTAATTCCATTTTTTATTCTTTTATCATTTCCAAATACTTTTCACATCGCAATGAATTGTAATAACCCAAAAATTCAAACATATATTCGTCTCATAATAGTACTTTACTCTTATAGAAGTCCGTATTTAAATTGAAAAATCTGTTAAGATATGATTCTATCATTTATATTTTCAATACAAGAGTTCAAACACCGATACCTACAATCGATAAGTGTGTTTACTACAGTATTATTCTATTTCTCAATCGTACGTATAATAACTATTTGTTTTCTTTGCTAAGAGTGGTACGGTAAGTCAGTGATAAAACGTTTACTCTGGTCCCAGGTTCAATTTCTGTCAGTACAAAGTTATGTTAAACAACATTATTTCTAAATTTTTCTCGGGATTTATCCCGCTTTCATTAATTGCAGTTTATAATCCAATCTAATCTATTATGCTAGTCTAACTGACATAATTGTGGGACGTTACACTGATCAACTTCATTTTGTTTTTGCATTCATTATATCCACTACCATTTACTTCAAACGAATTCCAAGTCGTAGCAATTTCATTCCATTAAACATCAAGGATATCATATGAGCTCCCTCTGGCATAAAGCCCGTGTCTCCCCTCATACAATCAAGTGTTGTTCCCTCTAAAACATATAAACAAATACTCGTTGATTGAAAGATATGTCTGCTAAGAGAACTGATTCCCTCCCTATGTCCACATTTCAATTGCATAAAAATAAATATTCTTACCTTAATGATGAACTAATCACAGGAGTAATGAATATATCACCAGCAATGTTTCATACAAAAACAATGACAACGAGTAATATCACACAAATAATATCAAGCAGCCAAGATTCACCCACTCAAAGAAACAGAGATCAAATCCGAACGGAATACTTGTTCAATAATAAAATGTTCGTTTCTCTTCCTATCAATTTTATAAACAGGTCTTCCCGCCAAAACAAGTTTGGGCAACTCAGTTCACCCCTCCGTCCCTTCCACCCTTCCGTTGCAACATGGAATTCGGCGCGTCTTTCTTTTCCAGCGGTTTTAGGCAATAAAAGAAAGAATGTTTCGTTTCAATACAATCTTTACAAAAACTCGAGGAAAACAAATTCATGTAACAACCTAACTGTTACGTAAAAGGGAAACAATACATAAAGCTTTTCCAAGTTCAATGTCAAGTTTGGGTTTTATTTTCTTTTTTTCTGTAAGGGAGAAAAATTTTCTTGAAGGACATTCACATTCCTAGAATGCAATCTTCACAAAGCTCTCTAAAAAGTAGACAATAATCCCTAACAGTTTCTTTTTTAACAGTAACTAAATTGCACAATTGTGTTTCAAAAATCTTTTTGAGGGGGACTCTGGTATCTATGTGAAGGTCACACTGTCTAATTAAATCTGATGGTTGTATCTAATGGTGAATCCTAATTTTTTCACAGCTCCTTTCGGGTGAAGGACGGTATCACGTCATAAATACCAACACAAAATCACAGGTGTATCCTCCAACAAAGATGGTTAAATCTTCAAAGAATTCATATATAGCCAATAATAAAGCGTTACTTTGCCTTGCATCAACTCTCAAAAAACCTTCAGGCTTCATTTCTGAGAATTTAGGTGTCAAGGATTTTTTCCAGCATCGTTTCTCATATTGGCAATAATAAATGATGAAAGAACATACCAAAAACATCAATAAAGTTTTATTTTTCAAGATAACCTTCAGTCAAATTGTATTTTCTACGAATTTTAACTTTCACAACCATAAATTGTCAATAAACACATATTTTCAACGCAATAAATAACATAAAAAACACTCATAAATAGCAGACATCCCTCTAAAAGCTTTTATCTTCAAGTTATCCATTGTCTCGACTCGAAAATGCCTCGTCTCGAACCCTAATTTGCATAACAAAGGACGCGATCTACGTCTATCTCCTACTATCTGGGAGTAGATTTGAAGAAGTACGGATCGACCATATGGAGATAGATCGTACAAGTGTCGATATCTAATCTGATCTCTCCCAGGAGCTGTGGATCGCCGAGCAGTTAACACCAGATTCAATTCTTGGATGGTGATATTCTTGTAGATTGGTGAATCACACGCCGGATCAAGAAGATGTTGTATAGTTCGTCTGTCATTCAGAGGTTCTGGAGGCGTGAGAAGGCGATGAAATTCATCAATCCAAGGCGGTAGACTGTCAGTAGGAACTGCGCGTGGAGTAGATCCTGTAATTTGGTTCCGTATAAACGTCCAGATAGAAGACGAAGTAGCCTGTGGGTGGAGCGTGGCACAAAATTGTTGCCAGTGTTGTTTGCGACATTGCTGGATGTATCGTTTATACATCGCTTGGGACTGGCGATAGAGTACATATGTTTGTTGACTCTTTTCTCTAAAAAATGCCTTTTGCTTCTGTTTACTATCATTTAAGAGTTGTTGGCAACGTCTGTTCCACCAAGGAAAATGGGAACGGGATTTTTGGGTTCGAGTCTGGCCAGGAATTTGAGAAGTAGATGTGGAGGCTTCTGATGATGCTGCTTCTATAATATGTATGAAAGAAGAGGTGTTGATAGGAGTGACTTGTACTGAAAAATACCGGAAAAGTTCGTCGGTCGCATTCTGGTATGTTGTACGATTGTATGATTGAGGAATGCGAGAAACGGTTCGAGCATATGGCGAAAGGTGAGCCTTGGGCGGTCTCGGAAAAGTAACTCCTTCAAGTGTAGTTATAATAGGGAAATGATCGCTGCTACCTGTATATCCATAAACATTCCAAATATGGTTTGCATACAGAGCAGAACTGAGGATGGTGATATCAGGCGCACTGGGATAACCATTGAGGTTCGGGATGCGAGTAGCAGTCCCATCATTTGCAATGAGGTGAGTTGTATGGTCCATTGCAGCGAGAAGGTTCCGAGCAGCTACGTTGGTGTAACGATTGCCCCATTTTACACTTTTACAGTTCGGATCACCCCCAATCACACAGTGACCTTGGATTGAAGTAAATAATTGTTGCCAGTAATGAGTTGTAGGAGGGCTGTCTGGTGGAGCGTAGATGTTGATAAAAGTGAGTCCAGCACACAGCACTCCGAGCACTTGTATTTTTGTTGAGCCAGTTGGTGGAAGTGTTGAGATAACACTAGCCGGTAAGGAAGTGTGGATACCCAAGGCGATCCCTCCGTAGTGGTCATCCCGAGGACGGTGATAAACTTGGTATCCAGGAATTCTTAAGTTGTCTTCGAGGCGGGTCCAGGTTTCTTGTAACAGTATGATAGCCGGAGTAAAAAAGCGGCATATTTGCGATAAAAACACCTCCTTGCCACGAAATTGTTGGAGATTCCATTGTAGTATTCTTAACTGCTGCAACTGAGTCATTCTTGGATATGTTCCAGAAAGCGAGTAATTCGTAGTAGTAGCGCCTGTAAATCTAATGCGGTAAGTGGCTGGGTGTCGGACTGAAGTTTGGGAGTTAACTGATGCAATTCCTGTAATAGTTCCTGTTTCTTGGCATGACTAGTATCACTTTCTTGGTTCCAAACTGGCTTCGAAGAGCCGGTGTACAAGGTATCTCCTCTGAACGTGCGAGTCCGTCTAACCGGAGGGGATCCTGGAGAACCTATCAAGGCACGTTCTTCTGAAGAAGAGTAATTTGTCGAGGTTGGAATAAACGATTGTTTCTGTGAAGCCGATTGGATAGAATCATGTCCAGTAGGTCGTCGTCGTTTTGGAGAAAGAACGTGGCGATGTTCATCGTGGAGTTCTATTTCTTTACGATAGGGAGGTCGTTGGGGTTTCGGAGAATAGTGGTAAGAGAGGGTGTTAACTTTCGTGGAAGAGGAAGGAATTGGCGGGTGCTCGGGCGTGAGCTGCTGAGGTAGTGCAAGGAGTGGGGAGTAGAAATTAGAGGTAGGTATACCCGAGGAAGTGTTAGGAGATGAGCGCTGCAAAGGAGGCACTCGTTTTTGCGCTTCGTTATAAGATAATTTTTCCAATACCATGAGTTGATTAATTCGCTCATGTCGTTTCCGGGCCGGGCAGGTGCGTTCAGTGGCTGCATGCGGTCCGCGACAATTGATGCAGCTAAGTGGCTTGATGCAAGTGTTAGTATCATGTGAATCTCCACATTTAGCGCATATTGTTTGTTTGGAGCGGCACCCAACTTTACGGTGTCCCAGGCGGAAACATCCCCCCCAGCACTGTTTGACTGAGGGAATATACGTTGCTACTCGGAATTTCGAATAGTAGAGCGAGCATTCCTCTGGCAGATTTTGAGAAGCAAAAGTAAGTACCACTGTGGTGGTGGGGACGAACTCATTATCGTGCCGGCGATGAATGCGGCGGATGTGCGTTATTTCTGCCCTACTTTTTATATCTGTTTTGAGTTCGGCATCCGTTATGTCAGTGTCCACACCTGTGATTACGCCAACGGAATGTGTGGCGTAGGTTGGTATGTATGCTTTCCATCCGTTGTCTCGTAGAATCGGGTTAGTCAGAAAGTCATTAGCTTGCTGTCCGGTATAAAAAAGCACTTTAATTAGATTTCGCCCCGTAGGTTGAAAAGATTTTATTCCTGGAACCTTATTGTGAAATAGTAATCTACCAAGACTTAAGGGGTGTTTACGCCCAATATTTGGATTGGTATTAGAAGAAGGATCGGATGTCACGTGCACTACGAAATCAGGAAAGTGATGGTTTTGGTAAAGATTCACCGGTGGTATAGTTTCAACGGTGACCTCTGACGCTATAGGGATTGCAGAGTCAGCAAATGTAGTGTCTGTGGGAGGGTCCGTGACCATGGAATGTACCGGAGGAGGGTCTCCTCCCGATTGTTCAGCCATGATTAACACTTCCCTATATCATATAATGCGTAATATGAATTATATGAATCACTGTCACAAGTAGAACAAATTAATGAAACACGTCAATTAATAACACTCAGCACTTCACTCGCGATTATGTGATCACTCAACTACACAGTACCACGCGCGAAATCGAACTCATTTTCGTCGTCTTCTTCGCTCAAATCACTCGATTTGGCAACACTCACCCACGCTGTTCCGTCCTATTAACAAAGAAGAAAAAGAGTGTCTTAATCATCATTTAGGGTCAACGCAGCACTAAATTTGTGATTTGGTATAAGAACTGTAATTTGGTATGGTTATTATAATTCCTTTTGCATTTTTCACGGTGCGTTGCTGCACGCAGAAGTTCGAGAACAGATTTATGGAATTTGAGCCATGGGTTAAGTTTGAAATAAGTAAGTGAGCTATTACCTTTGGTTGGAGGAACACCGGTATTTGACGTTAAAAAAAAGCAGAGGGGGTATATTTTATTACCATTTTTACTCGACATACTATCTATCTAAATGTTGAAATACAATGAGTATATGTTGTCTTAAAGATTGCAATTATATCTTCATAATGACTCAAAATCATGAAAGAGTTTCTCAGTAGTTACAAAGGGGACATGGAGGAGTTTTGTCACCCGCTCTCAACTTTCTAAGAAAAATAAAAATATCCCCTTATGTTGTATTATAGAGAATTATAAATTTAAATGATCAAAACAGAGTTTCTATATTAACATTAAGAATAATTTTGAATTTTCACTGTATTTGCGAATGTTCGCTTCCTAAAGATGCTTCAGTCATCATCTGAGTACTGCCAACCCTTTCGATTTATCTGCCATTGGGCGCTATTTCATGAAGCTTTAAAAAACCAAGTGAATTAAAATACTTATAAGCCATGAGTGGTATAAAAACAGAGGATGTGCTCTTATTGCAAAATAATGAAGACATATCTCATAGCTTCACAACACCTACTTCAACCATCCTTGTTGGCTCAAATTATAATTAATGACCCATAAGTAAAAAATCGCAATACCTCACGTGGTATTTCTTATATATTAAAGAAACAATCAGAACTGAGCCTAATCACGAATTCAATTAAGTTTATTTAGCCCTAGCCCGAGTCAGCAAAAGTACCACTGAAAGTAATGAGAGCGAGCGCGATAATACATGAAATTAGTGAACATGATGTTGCATTATACCAAAATACTTACTCATACAACACTTTTACAATTCCGGACATAGATAATTCATCACAAATTCAAATACTTGGACTAATAGTAAATAAATTGAAATTTCTTAATATATATATTCCCGCTGGTACTCATCCAAATAGTAATTTTTGGGATAGGCTATTAAACAATAATTTTAATATAGATTATATAGGAAATCTTAACATACATAATATTATATGGGGTTCAAATCGCACTGATACATCTGGGAAAATATTTTTATCAAAATTAGGAAGTTCAAATTATCTATACTTAAACAACGGAGCGCCTACAAGAATTTCGTCAACAGGTCATAGTGCATCTGATCTAACATTAACAAAAAATAACCATTACATTGAGACTGAATGGTGGACATATTTTATACCATGTGATAGTGATCATTACCCTATCATTTTTAAAACTCATTCATTTCCTTTTTCAGACAATAATTCTGCATTATATTTGAGTTTCAATTCGAAATTACAAAAGATACATACAAACATAAATTGGAATCAATATCAAAAAATAATTGATGAAAAAATTTCTAATTCTTCCTCTGATCAGGTATTAAAACATCCTTCACAAATATTTTTACTTATTAAATCGACGGTTTCATTTATCATCAAAACACCGTAGACAAACATCCTAATCATTCTCATCAAAAAGAAAATATTCAAAGAAAAAAACAATATGGTGGAGTCAAACTTGTCAACAAAGTATAAACATGACTCAATATGCTTTTCGCAGATTTATTAAAGATCCATCAAGGGAAAACTTTCTCTATTATTGTTCTCAGAAAGCTCAATCCAAAAGAATAATTAAAAGCACCAAAAGACAGAATTGGCAGGAATTTTGTAATAAGTTATCCAATAAAACTTCGCTTTCACAACTTTGGAAATTTTGGAAACAATATACTAAAAATATATCTAATTTAGATGCACCTATATATCTTAGAAAATTAAACTGGGTAGAAGAATATCATCAAATTTTAACACCACCTTCTAGTAATAATTCACGACTTATATTACAGAATCAACTTTTACATAATCGTAATTTCACTTTAGAACGACTTTAGCATAGGAGAATTAGAAATAGTATTAAAAATATAACAAATCCACTACACCAGGGGTTGAGGGTATCACATATTCTCATTATAAAAATTTACCAACATCAGGTACCAAATTACTTCTACAATATTTAACAATATATGGAATACCAGTATTATTCCTATGAAATGGAAAAAGGTTTTAGTTATCCCAATCCCTAAAACGAAACAGTCTATCGGAAAAGCAGGAAATTTTCGTCCAATTTCATTATTTCCATGTGCATATAAAATTTTGGAAAATCTTATACTCAATCGTTTGAATTGGATTCTAGAATTTAATCAAATTTTTAATAATAATATAACTGGTTTCCGAAAAACACTTCTACATATGATGCTTTAGTACCATTAATATTGAATATTCATTATGCATTTTATACTAGACAATATCTACTAGCAATAAGCATTGATCTAGAAAAAGCATATGATTCCGTAATTTTGGATATCCTTATTAATAAATTATATAATTTAAATATACCGAGTAAGATCATTCGCATAATTCACAATATATTAATAAATAGGAAAATATATATCAAAATTGGTAATTCTTATAACACTTATCGTACTACTTCACAAGGTCTTCTACAAGGTAGTAAATTAGGTTCTATACTATTCAATATCTATATTAATGATTTATTCAAATTAAGTACAGAATCAATTCAATTAGTATCCTTTGGTGATGATATTTTGGCTACTACACTTACAACTAATCTAGAAATGGGGAAAAATAAACTAAAATCTTTCCTTCTATCATTAGTTAACTGGACCAATCAAAATGGATTAAAAATAAATTTTAAAAAAGCAAGTTTATAATCTTTTCACGGAAAAATCCATACCTATAACTACGATTAATATTCAAAATATTCAATTATCGAATGAATCTTATATTAAATATTTACGTTTATTTTTGGACAAAAAAATAAATTGGAATCAACATCTCAATCATCTTTCACAGGAAGAGGTTAAATTTACAAGACTTTTTCAGTGCATAGTAACTAAGAAATATAGTATCAATCCTTTTATTCTAGTAACAATTTTAAAACAAAGTGTAATGGCTAAGTTTATGTATGGTGGAGTATTTCATCCACATAATCAAACACAATTTTATAAACGATTGGATAACATCATTTATGACTTACTTAAGATTATCTTTTCACAATGTAGTTTTTGCCCAAAACAAGCAATATTAGAAGAAACTAAATCAATTCCACTATTTTATTGCAAAAATCGGGTGGAAAATTAATTTTATCAAGATTTAGCAGAACTACTTCTTCAATGATTAGTAAGTTAGAACATCTGGAAAATTTATTTTAAAAAATCACACCATATTCCAATAATCGACTGTTGATATATCAAGCATATAGTAATTTAACCCTTTATTTACTGACGGTACTTTTAAGTACATGCAGAAAGAAAACGTTATAGAAAATCATTCGTACGTTGTGTTCGAACGGTACTTCTTGGTAACGCTTCACTCTGATTTGCAAAACGACCAACAGCTGGCTGCACGATGTAGAAGAAATATTTTCCCCACCAAAGCCATTTTGTTTCAGCAATTCGGAAAGGGTGCCACGAAGTTTTCGCTACTAAGGATTTGAAAGGTCCTGGAGAGTTAACTAAAACAGATAGGTGCTCAGATATTTTTTATTTTTATCAACGTACTCGGTATTCATGTATTCATTGTTTAGTTTCGGAATCTTTTGATTGTTGTGTGCGAGAAAGCCAATTGTTGTTTCTTGCCTTTGAAGTACCGTCCGGGCTGGAAGGATAGATCATGGGCTCATTTTACTTGTTTTTGTTATTTTTATGGGAGAATTGAGTAAACTTCTCCATGTAATGTGAAATGTGTTTGCAAATTCTTTGAATGAATGAAGCATAGATTTATCTGACTTAGATGCAAGCAGTGGCGTATGTGGACAGGGGTTTAGGGGGCATTCGTCACCATGAATTTTTTATATAACATAATGTATATTTGGAAATAATCTGAAAAATGGATACCGTAATCAAGTCAAAGTAAATAGGGAATGTTCGGGAAAGCATCTGATGATCAATCTTCCCATGCTGGTCGCGCCAATAATGCACCCACTAATACATTCAGATGTTTCATTGGTGCGACCAACAAGGTACCCATGGGGAGAGTTTGGGATTCAATCTGATGAGCAATCACACTTCCGGTTGTGCTAGTAAATTTGTAAGTTTCTACTAGATTCCTCAGTAACATTAGTGTAAATAAAATGAACATACGGCGCAACAGCCTGTTAGGACCAGGGCCAGCTAAGCGGCTTGTCTGCGGGGTGTACATAGTCAGTGTGCCGCTATTCCCAGCCGCTTTGAGTAACCTTCTCCACTGGTTTGATTCCGGTTTCGTCGGCACTCATTTTCAGAGGATGAGTGAACCTCTGGGATAGTACTCTCAACGGGTCGGGTCAAGGTCCAACCCAACCCGACCTGGGACCCGACTAGCTCTAACTTGACCCGACAAGTGACTCGAGCTGCTCTGACCTGATCCGACCCGTTTGAGAGCACTACTCTGGGACTTAAGGCCTGAGGTGAACGGTTCCTCTACTACACCCACCGGAAATTGAACCGTAGTCGATGGATTGGCAGTTGGCCACCCTACCGACTGAGCTACAGGCTAGGCACATTTGAGTAAATAGGGCTCTAAAATTAACTTATTTGTACGATATTTATGTAATTCTCCTACGATACTAACATTTTTAGATGGCTGAACATAGACGCCTGCTCCCCTCAGACGAAATCCGTTTTTGCTTGGAAGACATGGACGACAATGTTGTAACGCCTGAGGTTTCAAGCGACGAAAACAATGAAAATCCGAGTTCTGGTCAACAGGCAAGTTCTTGTTCCAGAGAATCGTCATTACCCGAAGATATGGAACCAGAAGTTGCTGTTCAAGATGAAGAAAGTTCGCTTCCATCGAATATTCCAATCGCAAGAAAATGGTGGAAGAAGGATGCAAGCACAACTATCCCGATTTTCACACTAAAGAAAGGTCCCATTACAGAAATATTCTATTCATTGGATACCGCTACTGATTATTTCCTGACATTTTTTGAAAATAATGTCATTAATAACATCGTCTGCCAATCTAATTTGTATTCCGTTCAAAAACAAAGGAAGATACAGCCAATAAGTGTGGAAGAGATTTATGGGTTTCTTGGTTTACAGTTTCTCTTTGGGTAGCACAGACTTCCGAAAATCAAAGACTATTGGTGCAGTGATATAGATTTATGCGTTCCAATCGTGCCAAAATAGGCTCAATAGAAATAGATTGAAATTAGTATTAATGTGTATACTAATTTCGACGTTATTCCTGTTGGTACTTAGGCTACCTTGTATTCAACTGTGGTTATAGTGTTGCCAAAATGTCTTGAGCCGTAGCAAAAATGCAAACTAAAGCTCACCCTCGACACACCCACGCGTTGAGCCAATAAGTGTTCAGCTGTTGCTAAACGGGAGAGAATTAGCGAAAGGGAGTGGAATTTCTTCAGTCGACAGCAGCGCTCAGAACAGAAGACTAGGTGTCAACTTAATGTGGTATATCTATAGTAAATGTCTACATTTATTTCTGAGTGGTAATAAAGGTCAGTTGTTCACTTACAATGTCATATTTTATTTAAAAAATCACAAAACAAAGAGTTAAAAGATTTTCTTGTATACTGTGCATTTTGTGAAAAATGACATTTCTGACCTGACGGTACTTTTGAGTCAAAGGGACCGCCAAAAATTCAGGAAATATTTTTTTTTCAATTGTTGCGCAAAAGTATTTTATTTGACTCCAATTCAAGCAAAAAGCACTAAGGAGATCATGTCTAGCTTCATTGGTTCATAATGTCGTAAATAAAGGGTTAAAATACCTAAAACCTTTTATCCATAAAGTACCCTCTTATTCCTTGTTTTGCCTGGCAGTATACAACAAATCTAGTCAATATTCAAGCTAATATTCCAAATGTCTTTAAAATAGATAATCTAGTATTACGAAACAAAATATACAAAAACATTTGCACAGAACAAATTCAAAAATTACGACCTAATACAGTTTTGATTTATACAGACGCATCTAAATATCCAGATTCTTCAGTGGGAGCTGCAATACTCATTCCATCACAAAACAACTTTGAAATATAAACTACCTTTATCATTATCTATTTTTGAAGCAGAAGCTTTTGCCATCCGCCAAGCCTTATTATATATCAAACAACAAAACCTAATTGTATCTTGCATTTGTACAGATTCCCTCAATGTACTACAAGCATTAAAGAACATTCATTGGAATGCAAGCGTATCATGGTAAATCCTAAATATAAAACATTTATTTCAAAAGCTGAAAGAAAAAAATCTTTATACATTTCTATTTTCTTCGCTCTCACATAGATCTAGAACATGGGGATCTTATCGATATCGTTGCAAAGAGTGCATATAAAGAAGTAAAAACAAGTTATATAAAAATTCGTTATCAAAATTATTTTTACATTCTTGATCGACATTTTTCAATTGCAAAATCACGTTGGCAACAAAATAACAAATCTGGTCCAGGACACCTTTATTGGGAAACAATTTGAAACCACACCCATAAACCCAGAGATTTTATACACAATTGGTCACGAAAAGTAGTAATATATTATATACTATTGGTCACAAAAAGATACTTACCATTGTTGGTGAGATAAGGGTGTAGGTACACTAGATCATATTCTATCTGAATGCAATTTTTTACAATCAAATAGAAACCTTTCTTCAAAAATTAAATAACATTCTAGATATAAATATATCATGGCAACATATAATTTAAAGGCAAATAGGTATGTGATTCAATTTATTTTACATAATGGCACAAGTTTATATAAAAAAGAAAAGAAACAATTAAACAGAAAATTAAACAAAAAATCGAAAGAAACATAAGAAGGAATATTTAAAAATAAATAAATAAAATAAAATAAATCTCAGTACATTCAATCATGTTGAAGAAGATATCTTTATGTAGAAAAAGTAATATTTAAGACGATGATTATGTGTATTGCTCATAATATTCCTTCAACTGAAGAAGATATATGGGAACTTATGGAAATAATCAGCTGACTTTAACTACCAAACACAACACTTATAGCCTAAAAGAAGACTTTTTCTAAGTCGGAGGCACATCTCAACACTATTAATAGTGAAGAAGAAAGAAAGGGAGCCATTTGAAAGAAAAAAGAAAGAGTGGTTGGGGGTCAGCAATCTTACCTTGTTTTGGAAGTTATGGTTGTACAGTTAAGTGCATAAAAATATTTTTTAAACACTATTTAACCCTTCGAACTTGAGAGGTGGTGTAAGATTTCAAGTCTTGAAGACTCCAGGACATGACTGCAGCTATAGGGGTATTCAATTTTAACCTTTTTGGAGAAGATTGACCAAGTAAGTGTGGTAGTGTTTATATTTTGACAAGATTGAAATTTTGTTTGGTAGTTAATCTTCGGAAAATTCTGTTTGGTATTACCTGACCAGCGAATGAGTGCGGAACTAAAATGCAAGCAGCAGTGTTTCTAACCGGATTACTTGTAATTAATCTATCACAGTTCTTTTTGTCCAGTTCATAATAAACCATTTCACGCATATGATCGTCAGGGGCAGATCTAGGATGCGGAACCATCGGAGCAATTGCCCCCTCCCAGAATAGGATATTTTTATTTTAAAAATTAAACCTAAGAATTTTCACCTTTGTATTATAAGTGTAAATAAAATTTAAAATAGGTAGGCCTTACTTTTTTGTTTTACGTTGCAGAAGTCAAATAAAGCAATAAATTATAAGAAATTACTTACATTGGCGTTCTTGCTAAAAAAAATGTCCACCTTCGAAATCGCTGGTGGTCATTTCTGTTCTAGAAATTGCAGACAATAGCTACTCCTCCTTTTCTAAAGTTGTTTTTTTTTTACAATACACTCTTACCTTGATTTGACTTCGAATGACCGCCCCCAAACATTCAGCCTGGATCCGCCCCTGCCTCAAGTTAAGACAAACAGTTTCAAAAGTTATTGAAGTTATTTGCAGAACACCTTAAGTAACAAGCAAAAAACAACAACAAAAATACACTCTCCATATTAACTTGCGAACAAACTAGCGAGTAGCGTTTTACAGGCTCCTTCTGTTTTATAATGACATCAAATAAAACGTAATCAGTTTTTATACAATCTGCTTAATACATGGTAGAAGCTCACTGAATTGTTAATTGTGCTATGTTGTTCTTAAATTGGTAATTTCCATTCATATATCCATTTTCACAATACATCTGCATTACTGCAGGAATGGTTCACTACAACCACGTAACTTACGGCGTTCTTTAGTAACCGGAAAGAGATTAGGTATGCATAACATCTAAACTGTAACTTTTAAAAACCGTTGGATACACTGCAGAGTGAAACTCTCCGCTCCCCTGTCCCAACCGTGCTTGCCATGAAACTGATGTAAACACAACAGCAGTGCCATCTTCCCAAAATCGCACTGCTATCCTGGTCAGGTAATACAAAACCCTCAAAATTGTAGTGTTATGACAGTGAAAATGGTGCTTTCTGCACGAGGAATTAAAATCATTATGCAGCACTAAGCTTACAGTTTTCCCCAGAGATTGCACATATATACATTCATAATGTGAAGTGTAAGAACTACTCAATGGGGGGAGGGGGCAGGTTAGAAATTTCGGTTGTCAGAGTAATTACGAATGTATGTACTACAAGTACATATGTTTACCCCAAAATTTGAACGTTGTTTTTAGACCATGTATTTATAGAAATTGTTTTGGAAGACCCAAAGTACTGATCCTTATTTAATTTTCATTTCTCTTCTTTGCTTGCATTCTAAAGAAAGGTTCATTTAGAAGACATGTTTTGGAAAACAATTAGAACATTTTGTAACGTCCTGCTTTAGGGACATAAAAGTAAATGAAAACATACCAAGCAAAATCTTAGATTGGATTGAAAAAAAATTCAACGTATTTATAAAAATTCAGTAGCTTGACTAACTTAACCCAATAAAAAAAATTCAGAATGAAAGATCAATAATGATTTCTAATTTACACGCGCAACAAGAATTTAGCATTTATCACAGGTTCTTGCTGTAGCAGTAGAACCTCAATGAGATTTTAGTCGATGTGCAATCTAGCACATGTTCGACACGAACTTAAAATTCACCTTAATACTATCAAATAATCTAGATGTTTAATATGAATTTCTGGAATGCAATCATAGATTCAAAGTTAAAGTTGTTGTTTATTGATTCACAGCAAAAAAAATCAAATTACAATTTAACAAGGTTACTGATTTCGAAATATGTTAGCGTTCAAATATCTTGACTTTGTCCTGTTTTGGTTTTCACATTTTATCATTACGTAGATTTCAATACACTTGTCATTATTATTACAAGATTTCTATATCCATAGCTTTCCAGTACAAGGAAGAGAAGATAAATATATAAATAACAAATGATTAATAGCTTCTTTGGTAGGTCAAACAGATCAAGATAAGTTAATATTCTTTGGTGAGACAATACTCATCAAAATGCGATGATAGGATTTGGCTAACACTAATTTATATTATCATACGTTGATCCATCAAAGCTCATTTAAACTCAGGAAAGTACAAAGAAAGGATTACAAGAAAAATGATTACAGAAAATGTTCCTTGCACGTGCCCATACTTATACTACAATGCTATTCCACTTCGGGAATTATTTCATACTTCATATGTTTGTAGCATATTATAATATTGGCTCATACGCCATGGGTCACATTTTACATACAATACAAGAAGAAAACACTACATTTATTATCCCTATAAATGAGTATGTACTATATACAAATGAAGATGAAAAAATCTAATTTTTAGTACTTTCCTGATCATGCTATAAGTGCACTATTTAATTATATGGATCCATCAATACATCGCACTATTCCAAAGAAAATAAAAACGACAAGTTATTTGACCATACCGGAGCTAACCTAAATTTTCAAATTACGTCATTTAATTAAATCGGTAAAACTTTCGCACTGGAAGCTAATTCAATAATCGTACTTATGCATACTAGAGATTTTTATCTTAATATCAGCGGATTAGCGATAATATTAGGTTGATACCAGAAGATGCGTAACGCAGCAATAAAATTATCTGTACATATTCATCATACTGTTACTAAGTACGGATAAAACTTGTAAACAGTTTGAACTTTTCAGTGCTTTAAAGATTTCACCACACAAGATATGGTACCATAAAATCACGTTGTCATCTGTCTGATCGATTCAACTAAAGAAAAGGTAAACTTCTGTTTTACCTGCTTATAAGCTGTTTTACTAGCCCAGACTCCTTTTGTTCCCTCTTCTCCAGTAGACTGCAGGGGCCGGTCTCAAAATGTGTCTCGGCAGGAAGAACAGCAACTCTACCATCCCCTTCGGTTCCTCATCGCGAAGCGAAGATGATAGTTCCAGGTGACACTTGTTTGCCTAAATATGTTGATTAAAATTTTAGGTCGGGAGCCTCCAAATTGTTGTCCAATTTACTATAGGTTGAGCCTAAATCAGAATTTTCTAACTGTTCGTCTAAAATAAGCCGTTTTGTGCTTGTAATTTCAATTTTAGTTGGAGGTCTCCGACTATGTCACCTACTTCATTTTACACTGTGTTCGTGAAGCGTCATGCAATGCTTGGCCATTACAAACCCCACTATTTTGCAATATACCATATCGCAGAACATAAACATTATTATAATTACCGCCTTAAATTTTGAAAATCTGATGAATTATCAACAAATACAATATATTAAACTACATTACCAATTCTTTAAATTAAGATTCAAAGTATTTATACCCATCACTTATTCGATCCTGTCTTGTACGAATCGCTTAGGCCAATCACCACTTTCCAACACACCGAAGTAAGAATTCTACCACACGCCATATTGAATTCTTCTACCCATAATTCCACAGCACTCGACAAAGAAGATCGAATTATCGACCATTGATTGCGGAATGTTTACGATAATAAGTAAGTTTTATTTTAGTAAAAATTTAACATATTCATTATATATTTTTACGTAGAAAATTTTAAAAATATCCCGACATACTGTTAGAAATTACCTATGACTAATATTGGTTATATAAAGATATAGTGTACAGTTATTGAGCAGGTGTGCAATTATTGTTATTGAATAACCTTGTCCCCCGAAAGTTTTTATTCATAGTGAAGAAACATGAATTACTACTAACAGTAATAACTAACCCATAGAAACAAATAGAACGTGTATTTGCACTTATGACACGACTATACTAAATGGGGACCATTTAACAAAACAACAGTAAAACAATAACAATGTAAAGTAACGGGCAAAACCATAGCAATGTAAAGTACCGGTAAAAACAATAACAATGCAAAGTACCGGTAAAAGGGTACGTTACAATATTTAAGTGAAATCCCATTGGATTAATTTCTATACCACGGCTTAAGTAAGGTATAAGGGTGCAAAATTTTAATTACCGGTAAGGTGAGATTCTCTTATACAGCTCGTACCTCGACTATTATATTCTAATGCTTCGTCGTAGTTCATAGTATTAATGGAACAATTTGGAATATTTAAATCTGAATTCTTTAATGGCAATAAGACAGCGGGTGTGATAGCGAAGCGTTCTTGGAAAAAGATATGGTAGCTAGGAAAGATTATTTTATTTTAAAATGAAAAATGTCAATATATGTATTGTGTCCTTAGGATAAGTTAGTTTAGTTAACTAGGTTAGGGTGGGGTAGGAATCTTAGGTTAAGATTAATTCGTATGATTTATTTGTATGTTGTGACTGTGTCTGAGAAAAAAAAGTCAGTAGAGCGGCCCTGGTAGAATGAAAGTACCGTGGTACATGTGTGAGGTCGCTAAGAATGCGTTAACCCTCCAGCCGGTCATTACCAGGTCGAACTGACATTGAAGCACAGCAGAAAAGATAAGAAAGATAAATGAAAATGAATCTAGCTTACCACATACGAAAGGAAAGGAATAATTATTAGAATGTTTGTAAAATCCGACTGTCGAGTTTCAAATTTTTTTTTATTATTTTTACCTTGTAAGCTAAATAGATGTTGAAAATATGTAAAATCCAGAGAGTCAAGTAAATTTTATATTTTTAAAGATGCTAACAGTTTATATGTTAAATAAGATTGGTCGAGCTAGAGAAGTCTTTACACAAAAACTCTTGTGACATTGGGTCAAAAATTTTTATATAAAAAAAAATTCTTCAGCAAAGTATGTCAAGATTAAAGTTATGTAAGTAAAGTGTACAAGCCGTGAGTTGAATGTTTTCTTTCAAAACAGAAAATGGGAAAATACCACTTTAGTTTTAAGTCATTAGGAATATAGTTTAATGTTTACAGTGTACTATATATTGATGAGATGTAAAGCAGTACATGAAAATGTTTCTCACTTGCGAAAATGAAAGATCACAGCTGTGAAGGATACCAAAAACCTTTTCTGAGTGTGGCCGGGTGAAATTCATTCTTTCAGTTCTTTTAAAATTTTCAGTGTTGATATATTTTTTAAAATTTTTCCGTTGCGCTAAATTTTGTTTGGGAGTTATTGTGGATTTTTTTTCCTGATAGGGCCATTACAGACTTGACAACAACAGATTTTCCTCATTGCCAGCATAACTGGGAGGTCGACATCCTGTGTCGGTAGTTTGTGGTCCGCAGTCTTTTTTACGAAAGGTTGCGGATAACGGATTGCAGGCCTGGATGCCGAGCTGTGAGTTGTGATGGAAGAGGCTCTGGAAATATCTTCTTTCGGCAAATTTGAGTTCCATTTTCCGGGGACTATTGGTTTGGTGAATGGATCAGTGATTGTTCGTAGCATGCCTACACGGGGTCCAGCAGGTTCGCGGCCACCAGTCGGTGAGACATTTACACAATCCATAGTCCTAAGGAAAGTGAACATCATACACAAGAATTCACATTACATATTTTATTTTATTTATTTTTATATTTTTTTGTAAAAGATTTCCAGTGAGCCCAAGCCCAAGTGAAAGTAATAAATTCAAGCTCCTTTGAAGGTAAATGACCGCAGGATCGAAAGAAATTCAGAATGAGTACAAGCGAGTGAGATCCCTACTGAGGGTAATGAGCAGGAACACTGTTGAGGATAGTGATCCGGACCCATGTTCTCAGTTGAAAAAAATGAGCCAAACAACTAGCTCGTTGACGTTAGCGAGTCCGAAGATAAATTGATTTAGTGAACGCAAAGGAGTGAGCTCGAGCTGAGATTAGTGAGCGCCATTGTAACTTAGATTAGTGAGCGCGAGTCCCAATTAAGGGTAGTAAACTCAAGCCCATGTGAGTAAAGGCCCGAAAAAAACTACTGAGAGGGAGCTCCAGGGGACTAGTTAGTGCAAGCCTCATTGAAGGGGGTGAGCCTGAGCAAAAGCAAGCTTCAATTAGAATAGTGAACGCGAGCTCAACTGAAGGAAATCAAGCAGAGCCCAAATCAGTGGAAGTCCAACTAACGTCAGTGAGCTCAAGCTCTATTGATAGTTGTGAGCTCAAACAGAGATGAGAGAAGTAAGGGAAATGTATATGTATAATCGGGAAATGTGTGTATAATCGGGAAATGTATATTTCTGGTAAATTTCATAGGAAAAGAATTATAAATACGAAATTTAGAATAAGCAAAACAAAGTGTTGCTAAATGGACAAGAAAGTTTTATTTTCGTTTTACTTTTCTTATTTCTGCTCTTTTGAAACGAAATTTGCCGCATATATATCTTTGCCGATTATATACATACTAACATTGTAAGAAATACCGGGCGAATTCGTTATCAAATTATATTCCTCCAACAACATATTTATAGACATGCAACAATAATTTTAGTCATGAGTGTACGTATCTTCTTCTGTAAAAAGCCCCCTGACTCGCAGTCCCGAATTCGGACCCCTGCGGAAGCGTTGGAAAACCTAGTTCCAGCCCAGGCGGTAGCGCTTGTGCATCGCGTCTTTGGCGTAGAAGATCTGAGTTCAAAACCTGAATCGGGCCCGACGCGACACCGCATCCAGTTCACAGTTTTAACGTAAAAAGACCCGAATTCAAACCCCAATAAAAGCAAATATTGATCACACCTTGATGTAAAAATATCTGGATTCAAATCCCGGGCAGGAAAAGTTATGTGGTTCGGATTGTCAGTAAAATCGCTACGAACAAAGTCTTGTGAAGATATACAAAATTTTGCTTTCTACCAGTACTTTCTAAAACTACGTATTTAGTTATTAATGAGTTTAAAGAGTAATACCACGTCCCGTATATCCGTGGTGTTGACAATAAACTACATCCGTACTATCACAACTACATATAGCCATAGTTCAACTCTTGTTTCCTAAATACTGCATTCAACTTATAAAACAATACAGCTACTTCAAACGTAAAACAAAACATACATTTAAAAAACACCACAAAAAATTCTGTATAATTGAGTATTCATTAATCAAGTCTCAATTTTCTTTACATTATGCTTACTTAAATTTTTTAAATGTTCAAGGAAAGTCCTCATCCAACCAATCTTTTCAACCGTTACTTTTTTACGATAAAAACAAAGCAAATTATAGTAAACAACCAAATATGTCCATAAATTTATCTCGGGGTCTCCATTTTCTCCCACTGTCTTCAGTTCCTTATTTATCAAACACTGTAACTTTTACCTACGACTTTTCATAAAAAAGAAGTTAAATACATATAGCACGTTCTCAACAAACTACGTTTATACTAGATAATTACATTATTCTTATATCCGGAACCAGCACACTGACTACTCATATTTGTAATAATTTATACGGTAATATATGACATCTTTCTCACAGAACCTAAGAACAGTAACTAACCGGGGATGACTTCAAAGTTGAACCTTAAATCTGTGGATAGCTTATATATTTCCTGAAAGTGTTGAGTAAGTTCCAAAATAAGTTCCAATTCCTTGCCCGAAAGTGATCCCATCCCTTCGGAGTTAGAAATATATAGAACAACTTGATTATATGTCCTATATATCAAAATGATCTGAATAGTAGATTAAGAATATATTATGCACTACTCAATTACATTCTATATTAAAGAATAAAACCAAAAACATGATTATTTTACTATAAGTATCCTATATTAGGGGAAATATAAAGTTGAAAAAAGTGTACCCATAAAATCCAATGAACAGCAAGCCATCTGGTATAACAACTAATGTGACTCTCGGCTAGATGTGACACATTCGGTGTACGTATTTCAGTTTTTATATTTTCCACGATTTCACCTATATACAGTAGTTATGATTTAGAATTGTAAACAAGGCTTGCCGCCGATGTCGACTAATGGTTATCTTAATTTAAGAGTGTAGAGTAACTGTTTGAAGTTAATTGACTTGCTGAAAAGAAAGTGTGTCATGATTTCTAAACGGTTTGTTCCTGGAAAGATTAAATAACTGATGTGAGAAGTGACTGACCGTTGATGGTTGTGTACACGCAGGAGCACGTCACCAATGGCCCCTGATGAATGTCCCTTTGTAGGGACAACAGCTTGCTTCCTATAGTCTCTGTATTGCTCAGGCCCCTCCAATGGTTTCCTGCTTATGTATTGGTGTGTAGGAACTTCAGAGGAATTATATTCTGAAACATTTAAAAGCATCTTTTTAAAATGGTCTCTGTTCCCTTGTGAAGAATGGTGCATGGGTAGGGACCATGGTCCCTGCTTATGTATCTTTAAATAGATTGTTTCCTTTGGAAACACGATGTTAAAAGCAGGACCCTCCAATGGTTCCCTCGAATATTGTTGTGTGAACATATAAAGATAATGGTTTCCTATAACCCATGGGAAGAATGGTCCTTGCTTGTATTGACAATTGGAATCGAACCCGGAGTGAAAGATGATATGGAAGGAAGGAGCATGTTGTGGATTCTCCGTCTGAAAGACGTCGAAAACTTTTATGAGATGGAAAAATTTTATTTTATTGGATCATTTACTTTGTAAATTCAGAACATGTGAAGAAGTTGTTGGTAATAATCTGAAAGATGTCACGAACTCTTGTGAGACGTAAATATGTATGTCTGCTGAGAATTGAACCCAGGACCCCCTATGTAAAAGTTCTGCACACTAACATTTTAATAACCTTGGGAGATGGAGTGAAGAAAGAAACATATTAGGCACTCGTTAAGGGTAGAGGATTGGTAGGGTTCAAATCTTTATTTATTCATTCGTTTGTTCGTATTGATTCTTGAATATTGTGTGAAGATATGAAGAAGTTTTTGGTAATAATATGAAAGACATTGTGTACATAAACTGTTGCATGATACGGTATACTACATACAAAGTATGGTCTTCGTATGTCCTTGTTTGAACACAGAACTTAGAGTACGCACACCCGTTTTTGCTGAGCGCAGTAAATGAATTAATGATTAAAATAAAGTTTTTGGCTTGCCGGCGTGACGTCACAAACAGTCAGACGCTTACGAACTTTGATGTTGGCAATGGACATTTTCCCCGTGATTACGGGGCTTCCGTGTGAATGAACTATGAAGAGGGAGAAATAAGAAAGTGTGTGTGTGTTGACATGCTTTTGGCTATGAAATACTGTAAATGCAAACAATTTTCCTTGTAGATGAGAACCCTAAGGAATTAATCGGAAGTGAACCGTTGTCGTATTGCCACAAACGAGACAAAAACTTAGATTCTAGTACACAGTTATCGTATATACATGTTGAACATAAACTTTAGATGTAAATCAGTACTCCAACTTATGTTCGCAATTTCTCAATTATTGTTAAAGTTTAAATTGTCTACGGAGAGAAAAAAATTAATGAATATGAGATGGGAAGCCGTTAACAGTCATATATGCAATATTCCAGAAACTATGTAAAATTCATTTTTATCTAGACATGTTTTAAAATACAATTTTCCAATTACAGCTAATAGTTTGATGTGCATGCAGAGAAAATGACGGTTGATGCACTCCCAATATATGAAATAAATTGCATTTCCACCTATCGCAATATTGAAAATATCTATGCGGAGAAAAAATTTTAATTCCCATCCACTATCCTAAATAAAATATGTATATAAATTACCTCTGATCCATATCCCTTATCCTTATTTTGTGCTGTCAGCGTGCTTATACATGGTGTTTTGAACACGGTTAGTTGTATTTGGTGATTTTTGTGTTTTATCGTGTTCACTGGAAAGCGACTTCTCAAATATACAGCTTCTTTGTATATGTGAGCACTGGTTAGATGCAAATATCGTTAATATGGTTAGTTTAAACGGTTTTAACATTAGTACTCACTACTCTTGTACAGTCAAAAGTCGAGGTGGTGTCGCAATATTGGCTCGCTCTTATATACATGCAACTGAGATTGACGTTCGGAATTTTTGCGTCGAAATGCATTGTGAGGTAGTCGCATCAAAACTTCAAGAGTTAAATATTTGTGTTGTGTGTATCTATAGGACGCCTTCTGGTTATTTAGGAATTTTCTTTAAAAATTTTGAGAAACTTCTAGCGAACTTAACGTAGAAAATTTAGTAGTGTAGTTATCTGTTAGGATATAAACATAGATTGGTTAAAGAATTCAAATGATAAATCTAAGTTTCAAGATGTGTTAAATTTATATGAACTACAAACTATTATTAACGTACCTACTCGTCAAGGAAAGACAGCTGTCGACCAAATTATTATTCCAAAAAGTAATCTTAAATGTTTGTTTGAAGTTATTGAACTTGGATTTTCTGATCATGAAGCCATTTATTGTAGAATACCTACCGAGAAACTGGTGAAGGAAAGTCCGAAACCGATAACGAGAACGACCAGATTATTTTCAACGGAAAATATAAATTATTTTTGTTTTCTATTATCTCGTGAATCTTGGAAAACCTTGTACGACTTACCAAGTGCTAATGACAAATTCAATTATTTTGTTGATGTTTTCTTACATAATTTTAACATAGCATTTCCATTACAGTTACGGAAAGGTCTTAATAACATGAAAAAGTGGGTCACGCAAGGAATAAAAATTTCAAAGCAAAAGCTTATATATTATAATAAACTTAAGAAAACCTATGTTAATTTACGAGCTAGTTATTTCCCGTATAAAAACATACAAAAGAATATATCAGAATGTTATTCGAACAGCCAAAAGAATCCACAATGACACTATAATACATGGATACAAAAAAAGGTGTGCGTGGAACGTAATAAACAATTCATCAAAGACTGCGAAATATCACAAGTTAATTATAGAAATAATCTTTCGCTGATCCTGCTGCCATTACTGAAGTCTTTAATCAGTATTTTCTTAATACGAATTTACCGCCTGAAAAGTCGGATCTCGTTGTAGAGCCAAATATTCCATGCAACAAGAATAGTATGTATGTAACTCCGGTAACTGAAGAAGAATTGTTGGATTGTATCAAAAGGCTTTCTAGTACCCGTTCTGCAGGTATAGATGAAGTCCCATCCCTAATTATAAAAAAGAGAGCGCATTTAATAGTGAAACAACTATGCTTTCTTGTAAATGTATCATTTGAATCAGGCGTTTTCCCCGACAGATTGAAGACTGCAAAAGTTATGCCTTTGCACAAACAAGGAAATGCTTATGATGTTCAGAACTATAGGCCTGTTTCTATTTTGTTTTCTCGAAGATTTTTGAATCACTAATGTTATCGCGCTTGAGAAATTTTATATCCTGCCATAACCTAATCTCGTCTTCTCAACATGGATTCCAAAAATAAATAAATAAATAAAATAAATCAATTGATACAGCGTTGTTTAACTTTACTAAAGAGGTTTCTACAGTACTTGATAAGGGAAAATATGCTGTAGGTTTATTTGTTGATTTCTCCAAGGCATTCAACAGTGTTCAAAATTCTACTCCAGAAATATGGTATTAGGGGTGTAGTACATGAATGGTTTCGCTCCTCCCTGACAAACAGAAAACAAGTAGTAAAAATACAAAAAATAATTAACAATAAGCAAGTCACATTTTCATGCAAAACTGCTACTATCTCTGCTGGTGTTCCTCAAGGCTCAATTCTTGGGCCAATTCTTTTTTATTTTACATGAATGATCTTGTTCAATATATGTATCCCCAACATATTGTACTATATGCTGATGATGTAAATGTCCTTGTAACAGCGGACAACACAATTGAACTAGAAAGTAAATTAAAACAAACTCTGGAGCGTTTGATAAAATGGACATTTCAGAATCAACTACTGATAAATGCAAAGAAAACAAAAGCACTAAATTTTCATTACTCATGTACACCTCGAACAGTACCTCCCATTGTGATAAATTCAATTGATGTAGACTATACAAAATCCACTAAATTTTTAGGTGTAACAATAAGCAATAGGCTTACATGGGATGCACATATTACTGAGCTAAACAGCAAATTAAGCCGTATCTGTTTTGTCATTTATAGACTACGTGTCAGTGTCAAAAGAAACTTTGCTGTTATTGTACTATGGTAAGTTTCAATCCTTGTTAAATTATGGAATAATTTTCTGGGAAGCCTCCTATTTCAGTGTTATTTCTTTTCGTCTACAGAAAAAGGCAATAAGATCTATTTTAATCGATCACCAAGGTCCTCATGCAAAAGGGTCTTTCAGTCAAATAAAATTTTAACTGTGCCTTGTCTTTACATATACAAAAGTATCATATATGTAAAGAGAAATGAAAGTAGTTTTCTTCATGTTGACGATGTACATTCATACAACACGTGACAAAGAATAACACATTCACAGCATACCAAAACTATGCGTGCACCAAAAGAAGTGTTCTTCCTATGTCCGCTAAGTTGTTTAATAAGCTCCCAACTTATTTGAAGGATAGCAAAAACATACGAAATTTCAAAAATGAACTATTTAATTTTTTGTGTAACAAAATGTATTATCATATTAATGAATACTTGGGTGATAGTTTGTAAAATAATGTAATATCAATTATATTGAAATGTCTTATTATTTGACAAGTCCTATGTACTGGTCTCTGACCAATAATGTACATGGATGAATAAAAGAATGAGTGAATGAATGAAAAGTTTTAAAACTTACACGTAAATTACTTTTATTCCTTTTTATGGTTTATGTATGAGAAGGAATAAGACAGTTTAGACTATTGAAAAATATGGAATGATAATGTGAAAGGAACCAAGGGAACTTTGGGGAAAAATTAACTAATACACTTTAAGAGAAACTTGTTTCGATATAATAATAAAAAGATTAGTTGGTAATAAGGTACTTTTGTTGAAAAAATGGTGAGATGGGAATGTTGGGGGAAACGGGTAGCTTTGGGAAAATCCACGGGGCATACTTAAGAGAATTTTGTCTTGATATAATAATTATTTACGGTTCGCTTGTACAAGCTATACGTTTGTGTAATATCGTTTTTTATTCCGGTTATCGAAGTTCAGGTTCATAAGGACAGCCAGAAATATACCACGTTTATTACCCATAAGAGGCTGCACTTCATCAAAAAATCGTGTTACGGTTTGGCTGGAATGCCAGCTACCCTTCTGAAATTAATGCAAATGATCCTTAAAGAATTATATTTTATTAACGTGATTGTTTTTTATGACCTGGTGTTTTCGGGGGTAGCCCAGAAGAATTATTGGATGTTTTAGATTTGATCTTGGAACGTATTCGGGAGGCAGGCCTAACTTTAAGTCCGGAAAAGTGTAAATTTTTTAAGACAGAAATAAAATTCTTGGGATTCCGTACTAATGGGTACGTGAGATGTACTGAAGAGAAATTGAGAATGGCGAATCAATTTCAACCTCCCAAAAATATGAGGGGACTTCAAAAGCTTTTAGGGTTCTTTATTTTTTTCGATTTAGAATTAGAGACATGTCTTCTATCATTATCCCTCTCACTAACCGTTTGAAAAAAGGAGTTAAATTTAAATGGGGAGAGGAAGAGAATAAAGATCTGGAGACTTAAAACTGTTTTAGCAGTGGACCCCGACTTGTTAGTTCCAAATTTACACGATTACTTCCACATATATATAGATGGATCGTCGTTAAGCTCGGGCTACGCTGTCAGAAAAACGAGGTAGGAGAGATGAGGGTTTTTTCATATGGGAGTAGGAAACTGAATAACGTTCAAAGGAAATGCTCTTCAAGCTACCTTGAATTGCTGGCGATACTTACATCTCTTGAAAAGTTCGAAGTGTATTTAGCATACACGAAGAGAGTTCACGTTTATTCAAATCATAGGGCAATTATGTATTATCTGTCAGGAAAGTAAATGTACACCTATTCTTCGAGTTTGGTTTTCCTGCGCTCCATCCATGGAGAGTATGAGAATTGAATCAATTAAATGTTTACTCAGGAGCAACAAGAAAAGCCTAATCTGAATAAGACATTCCAGAGGGGCACAAGCTGTGAATACGAATAGTGCATAGTAAATAAAGGACGACACCGAAAGAGAAAGCCAGAAACAGCTGCTAAACGGAGAAAAAAGAGTAAACATTGTCGGTGGGAACATAAAACACAAATAGAAGAAATACACCAACTCAACGTTCACCAAACCATGATCTTAGTGTAGTGGTTAAGGTGCTGGATTACAAATGCAAAGGACGTCAGTTCAAATCCCCGGCAAGAACATTTTTAATTGTTTTGTTAATAATACATACAGCTTATGAGAGATGGTAAAAGGGGTCGTATTTATCCTTTCGTAGCAATTATTGGTAATGTTTAGTACTGGTAATACTTTTTGTCTTTGCGTATTGCTTTTATTCTTGTCTTCATTTCGAAAGAGAATATCCGAACAAATGCCACCAAAATTCCTCTTTTTTGGAATGTAAACATTATATGCAATTAGTAAAGAATAAAAATTGAACGTTCCGACGTGGCTGCAAAAAGTAAAAAAAAAACACAAAAAACATGGAAGTGGAGGGGTTCGAAACCCATACTCATGGTTATTAAAAATACAATCACTATATGCTTGAAACCTCTCGACCATGTTTCAACGTTAACTACTAAAAGAGTTGTGTTTAGGTTAGGCTGGTCAATACATCTTCCAAAGACGTCCGGTTTAGCTTGTAACAACCCGTTTTACCGGTTGTTTACATTGGTGCTGATGATAATAATGGCCCCCGTATGGTGCTACTGTACCAGTCATGTTCTATTATTCTTGTCATCTATCATATTCTTTAGTAATTCTAATTCGTTTTCTTTGTTACTGGTATGGAGGCATGTCCGTAATAATGGCACAGATGCGATATATCTACTCAAGGTAATTTATATGAAACACGAAACATACACCAAAATTCTTAATCAAAAATATCGAATGTTTCTTTAAAGCTAGTTACTATAGATTTAGTTCAAGTTACGGCATGATGCGTAAGAATTTTTATTCTTATCATATACGATATTCTTAAAAACAAGCTTAATATCTAACTAAACCTAATTATTTAGAATTTACATTACCTTGTTGATAAACACACTCACTCATAAAACGTTGGAAATGAATACAGCTTCTGCTTCATATGTTACATTCATTTGTTGATTATAGAGTCGTAGTTCTTGCTATTACCGCAAGTGGGCGTTTGAATCGCTATTTGATGCAGACGTAATGCTAGTTTCGAAACATGGCGACCAAGAAATTGAGGAAACGTTTTGTTACGTTGGCAACCAGTTAACACGGACACGGAGTAAATAAGTGAGTTCTAAATTTTATATTATATGTTATTTTCAGTAATTTAAAATTTTAATATATATAATTAAGGTTTAGGCTGCTAGGTTCCTGGACTGCGGTATAATTGTTATAAAATCGTCTTAGTTCATAGTCAAGTATATGATACTGAAAACGCATTTATCGAGGCCTGGTTCCGAGAGAGGGAAGGCGCAGTTAATTGTTATGTACTAGTGTAGTCAGACGGTGGCCGTGTCAGTGCTCCAAAAACTTTCAGAAATTTCGTAACGAAAACGTTTATTTGGCATTATAACCTTGTTGAAATTGTTCTTTAGACCCAACCTAGTTAATTGTTTTGGCAAGATGAGAGGAGTCTGACTCAAAATTTGTATGTAACCTTCTTTTGGCAAAAGGCCACCGAATATCACCTCCGTCATTACTACAATTATAAAGTAATGAGGCGGGAGGTGTAGTCGTCGAAGTCTGTCGCTTCTGACTACGGGATCTGCCTTCTATAAATCGTAGAACGTCGAGCTGGTGGCCTGAAGAAAGGGAATTCGGTGTTTTAGTAAGCAGGTTGGACGAAACATAGCTTCTCCTGCATAACCCAAGATTGAGTCTGCATGATCCAAGATTGAGGGGCCAGTCTGTCTAAACTTCTAGCGAAAAGCGTTGGAGAACTGGTAGAATTGAACGGGTTTTCCTTTTTCAATTCTAGAGAGTATGGTAATATATGGAATGAAAATCTTCGAAACCAATATGTGCAGATAAGGGTGCGTCACGCGTGTTCGTAACTCACCATATTTTTGTCCACTCATAAATATATTTGATAAAATTGAAATGTGATCTAATTATTAAATTTGTTACTTTTAATACGTCCATTTGAAAATCGTCTTGGGAAAGTGTGTGTTTCTATTGTCATAGATTAGGCTGACCGGGTAGAATTTTACTTTGACCGTGCTTATAAACATGTTTTATCGCACTATAGTTTAGGTATAATTTTTCTTCGATCATGTCCCTAAATATGTTGTTTGTTACACTTTAGGTATAGTTTTAATTTGACCATGTTCGGCATAAACAATTTCTTCTGTGCTGCGAAACGTGTTGAATAGGGTATAACAAACTCCTATGCGGTATTGATTTTGATTCTTTGGTTACTCACGTCGTAAAATTTATCTTGATTGTATTAAACGCATATCTGTCTTGTCGTAGGTGAAAGTAGATTAATCGAATGTCACTCAACTTGCCACTCTTCGACTAAACTAGATAAAATGTTATTTGTCATGTGTATCCATCACTGTTAAAGACGAATGGTGAATTTGAAATGATAACAGTTTTGATAATGACGTTCTAGTATTATTGATGATATGTAGACCCTGTCATATAGATGTAGATGTAGATTTTTTTCATTGATCATTTGTAAATATTTCACTTTTCCGTTCCATTAATAGTAGTGCTTGTCATAATAGATGTGTTATTTAACCGATGCATAAGCCAAAGTATTGTAGTATATGCTACTTACTCACCTTTAAGTTGAAATGAAAGTATAATAGTAGTAATACGGGCTTATGACGGAGTTATAAGTAACGAACGTCCATATAATAATACTTTTGTAAAAAAAAGTAGAGAGGATAGATCACTAACATTTTTTCTTTTCTCTTTTCTTCTTTTGATTGATCATGATTTAATGTGTATTAATGAAGAGTGCTGAACTTTTGAGAATCTTGACAATGATCTTGTATTATACTAATGTAACAACATAGTTACATAAGATATATTTGAAATACTGCGACGTAGGCAAATATTTGAAATAACAATTTTTTTTAATATTTGTTATTGTGTAATTATTTAATGATTGGCGAGAATAAATAGTCAAGATAATCCGGCTTTATAGTTTCGAATACTGCTCATAGATTTAAGTTCATACAACTCTAAATATACATATGTAATATATTTTTTTAACCTAGTGTGAAATTGCAGTTGTAACAGCGTCAAAATTTCTTTCACTCTTGGTTTGCTGTTGAAACAAGAACTTGAAATCTTTTGATATCTTCCGTTGCGCATACGAATAGTTTAGATTAGCCTTAGTAAATACAATTTCATTTCTGATAAATATAAATGTATGATACATTTTATAGGTTAAGGATAGTTCAACAAGGACGCTGCCTCTCGCCAACACTATTTAATGTCTATCTAGAAGAGATAGTGAGAAAGAGTTTACATGATGATGGTATTTCGGTAGGAGGTAGAATGATTAGATGCATAAGATTTGCAGATGATATGGCGCTTGTTGCAGAATCTGAAAAGAAAATCAATAAAATGTTAGAAAAATGAGAAAGGGCTTTGAAGAATACGGGATGAAAATAAATGTTAGAAAGACAAAAGCCATGGTGATTGGAACGAAGGGGTCTGTGTCAAATATAAAAGTAGGAGGGGAGAAAATAGAACAAGTGAATAGTTTTCGATATCTGGGTAGTATTCTTAGTAATAACGTGAAGTGCGAACGTGAAATAAAAGCAAGGATAGGAATGGCGAAAGAAGCCTTTAGGAAGAAGAAAAGTATTTTGTGGGACCTTGAAGAAAGAGTTGAGAAAAAGACTCATAAAATGCTTCGTGTGGAGTGTTGTACTGTATGGGGCGGAAACGTGGACACTACGTAAAGGTGATGAAAATCGACTGCAAGCCTTCGAAATGTGGGTGTGGAGAAGAATGGAAAGAATTAGTTGGGTCGAGCGCAAAACGAATGAGAGAGTATTAGAAATAGTGGGTGAGAAAAGAACACTTTTAGATATTATTAGGAAGAGGAAGAGAAACTGGTTGGGACATTGCCTAAGAAGAGATTGTATCATGAGGGACGTCCTAGAGGGTATGGTGTCGGGAAAGAGAGGGAGGGGGCGAAGGAGACTACAATTAATGGATGATATAAAAACAGAAAGATCATACGCGAAGACGAAGAAGTTATCGGAGGACCGTGGAGCATGGAAGCTTCTCAGCTGCGGCAAGTGACCTGCCAATAAAGGCAGAATACCTATGATGATGATGAGGAGGATAGTTAGGAAAATCTAAAGCTAATACAACCTGACATTTTTTTACTATACTCTGAAATGGTATAGTTATAAGCTCTGATGCAACACATGTGCGAGAAGGGTGCAAGACACACTTTTTCTCTGTCCCTTTATGTGTCTATCTATCTATCTGTATACATATAACGCTATTTGTGAATGCCATAACCACCGTAATTTTCAGTGGATTGAGACGAAACTTGCCACAAGATTAAATGTTGAAATATCTTGACTGAGTTCGTTAACCAGAATAATCAGATGAAAATGTTCAAAATGGCGGCCCTTCAAGCTCTTAAAAAGTTCCAAGGGAACCAAATTTCTCCCATAAATGGGTATTCACAAAGTTTGATTAACTTTTCCTCTTTTACTGAAATATTTGTGTGCATGAACTTATCCTCTTTTATTGAAATATTGGACCCTATTAATCACTTAAAGAAGATTCACGACCTTTCGCTACGGTCAGGAATTTTCTTTTGCAGGGGGGATACTTTCCTATCGGAACAAGATGATTGTTAGTTAGGATATGAACTTACACATTGAAAGTGAAGTAACTTGTGAAATGTGTTATTTGAAAGAATAATATAATAAATGTGCTTTCCCCTAACACAGAGAACTGTAAATCATGTATTTCGAGTTCGGGAGCGTGAATGGCGAGGAGTGTTATTTGATTTGCTTTTTAGTAACACATTGCATTGCAAATAGTGGTAGGCAACATTACAATACAAACGTACAATTAGTTGCTAAGTAAAACAACAACAATAATAATAATAATAATAATAATAATAATAATAATAATAATAATAATAATAATAATAGGTGTTGTTTGTGGCAAGGCAATATCTTCCTCAATTCTTCTTCAAACGTAATGATTGTAACGTCATATCTCCCTTACAAAAAATATCAGAAATTTATATCGAGAGAACGGTAAATGGTAGTGATGGGAGCAACGTTGGACAGTATGCACTCATAGCACTCAGAAAAATTAGCGATTTCAATGCAAAAAGAACGAAGAGTCACTGTCATGGGGAGTCATAGGGCCACGGCAGAGCCCTCTTTAGGCAAAATGTTGATAACTTATATCGAGAGAACAGATGATAGTGGGATGGGACCAAAGTTGGACTGTGGACCCATAAGGCGCATCGAAAAAATTTGGGAGGGGACCCAGCCAGCCTTACTTATTTCCACATAATATAAAATTATATGGTGCGAAATACACAAACGAGTTAGCTAGTAATATTTCATATTATTATTATTATTATTATTATTATTATTATTATTATTATTAGTAGTAGTAGTAGTAGTAGTAGTAGTAGTAGTAGTACTAGTAGTGGTAGTAGTAGTAGTAGTATCAACAGCGTCTCTTCATTACCTGTGCATGTTTGACATGAAACCAAAGACAAGATCCATCATTCGTAGAAAGAATAAGAATAGCCAGTTACTTTAATTGTGAAGGACGGTGAAAAATACCAAAAGAGTGACTACCTGTAGCGAAAAGAAACAATACTTTTTTAACTGACTCACCGAACGTGTTTCAGTAACTCACTTATTGCTAATTTTACTTGCTTCACTCGTTTAACTTGCTTTTTCTAATAACTTATAACGACAGGGACACGAACGCAGAAACAACGAGGACAGTTAAAAATCATAAAGACTCTCCTGCCAGGAATCGAACACGGGACACCGTACAACAAAGGCGCACGTGCTAGCCACTAGCCCAGCGGGGAGGGCATCACTCACCCTCTGTGTCGTTAGGGATTACGACCACTGTATTACCAGCTATAACTTCTGTGGGTTGTATAGTATGATCACATGTTCCTTCTTCGCTGAAAGAGTTAAACCTATACATGAGGTATTTAGACCTACATGCTCTTCATATAATGTAATAAAAGTGTCATGCTGGGAATAAGAAAAAGAACATTCCTTGGACAAAACGGAAACTATTGGCATCAGAAATATTTATCTACGAGGCATGCGCAGTAATACAATTCAGAATAGTTAATGCTTAGTTCAGTAAACGAAGAAAGGGGTATAGAAACCAAAGATGTCGCGTCAACGAGATCGACTAGAGTTGACAGAGGCGGAAGCAGATGTTTAGTAACACAACAACTTGATTAAATTGACAATTTGTTCTATATCCTGTAGTAGATCGTATCACAACTTTACGGGAGAGCAGAGAAAGTCTTATTAACCCTATCATATAGAAAGCTTTACTAACCCGATCATATAGACACGAATGGATGTAACTGTGAATACTACAACTTGGATTTAATGAAAGCCGTTTACACATTCAGTGGTTTGCAGGGTTGTATAAGACAGAATACAATTCTTCATACCTCAACTTCCAGCAGCTAGATGTATTCAATTTCTGATTAGATACTGAAACTGCTGTCGTATTTCAATATATGACGTATTGCAAAATAAAAAATGCATTGCATTACTTCTTTGTTTGTAGACAACTATTATTTTAGTGTTCTGAAAGGTTGTGTAAACCAGGGATAGCCAATTCCGGAATTTTTACTTTCCGGACTTCCGAAAGTAAAACCGGACAAATTTCGGAATTCGAAAAAACCTGATTTTGGAAAAATTCCGGAATTCGGAAAAATCCGGAATTTAGGAATTACTGATTTCGTAAACATTCCGAAATTCGGGAATTTCGGAATTTTTTAAATTCCGGAATCTTTCCGAGTTCCGGAACTTTTCTGAATTCAGGAATTTTACCGAATTCCATAATTTTCCGAAATCCGGAAAGTTAAACTTCCGCTTCCGGAAAATGAATTTCTGTTGGTTAATCTGTAACGTGGCGGACATAAGTCTTTGACCAGGTATTGGCTACTGCTTTGAAACAAATGAAAAGTATGAGAATTAAATCTGTATCTGTAGTTTCGTGTGGAGAAAAAACAAACTTGTGAACCAAAGGTTTAAGAACAACTCAAGTTATTAATATGAAGTTTGGTGAAGATTATTCACAAAAATACGAAAGACGTTTCAAATCGAAGAAATATAACATACAACTTTGCAAGCGGAGACAAAGAAACCTAACGTAACCTGACTAAAGACGAATCGTTTACCGCGTAGCGATCGCGGTTCAGTGGTCAAGGTGCTTGTTCAAATTAGGGATGGCCAGAACCGGTTCCTGGTGGAACCGGTTTTCGGGTCTGAACGGATCCGGTTCTAGAAGATCCGGTTCCGGAACCGGTTTTTCGGATCCAGGTCTGGAACCGGTTCTTCGGATCCAGGTCTGGAACCGGTTCTTCGGATCCAGGTCTGGAACCGGTTCTTCGGATCCAGGTCTAGAACCGGTTCTTCGGATCCAGGTCTAGAACCGGTTCCGCTGGAACCGAAACTTTGTGAGCATCCCTACGCTAAACCCGAGCTGCTGGCAAGCTGTGAACAGTATGCTAGATGAAATGGTGGAAGCGACAGGCAGGCGCCCAGACGGCGGCAGCTTGTCTCATTTGGCTAAATAAACAGGCAAACTGGCAAACACATTGGTTAAACAGGCAAACTGGCCAACTCATTTGGCTAAACACCCACTGGTGAACCAAAATTTTTTTCTGGGGGCACAAACGGGTCTGGGCGGGGAAGGCACAAGCGCATGGTCCTCTTTGCATTATTTTTGAAGGTGAACTTTATGCCTCCTTTACGGGTCTTTGGGGGCTTTCGGATCCAGGTCTGGAACCGGTTCCTAAGATCCGGTTCTGGAACCGGGTTTTCAGAACCAGATGTGGAACCGGTTCCTAAGATCCGGTTCTGGAACCGGGTTTTCAGATCCAGATCTGGAACCGGTTCCGCCGGAACCGGAACTTTGTGGCCATCCCTAGTTCAAATCCACGTCCCACATTTTTTTACTTTACGATTTTTGATAGCGATTGATCGGCGATGACATGCGTTTTATTATATTTAGATATTTGAATACTCGGATGTTTCAATACTTGGACTATCAAATCTTCAGAAATAATAATAATAATAATAATAATAATAATAATAATAATAATAGTAATAACAAACTAATAATAATAATTATTATTTCGGAGATTAAAAGCTAGGAGCTAATTCGCGCTCAGGACATACCATTACAAGCAGAAACGTGCCATTTGGAAAGAATATTTTCGTTTGGTTCAATGTTGCCCACGAGAAGAGGAATTTCTCATGTCGTTTCCAAAACAAACAAAATGACATAAGAATTAACATTTTACATTCGAGACGGGACAAGGCTAACTCAAAATTTTCGTCTCGCTTTGGAGGTGAGAATCGAAAAGTATCGTAAACATTTCTCATCTTGTCTCGATTCTCGAAATAGTGTATGTCCATTCTTTAAGTAACAATTGCTGTGTAGACTGAATCTCAAGTTATTTCGTTACATTGTATTTCAGAGCTCATTGAATTATGGTCTATTTTTGTAGCAAAGCTTTTATATTTACCTCTGCATATCCTAAAAATTAGTCTATTATATGCCTTACTGTTGCGTGATATTCAGTTTTTTCCCTTAAAACAAAGTAGAATACTTTCTACATGAAACTTCAGTGGAACGCTCTAGTTTAAAATTCTGGTAGTTGTAGAGGTGTGTCTTGAAGGTACCTTCCCCGAAATCTCTACTTTTAAGTAAGTTTTGCCAAGTTTTAGGGCAAGTTATTATATTATTATTATTATTATTATTATTATTATTATTATTATTATTATTATTATTACCAACACCGTGTATAACCTTTAAAAGATATGCGTTTTGTATGTGAACAGTAAAAGCTAATTGACTGTCGATCTCGGTCGTCGAGAAGTCTTCAGGAGGCAAGGACATCGGTTACGTTCTGGGTTTGAGTTCCGAAGGTCAAGTATTCGGGCTCGAGCCAAAAATTGTTAAAAGTTATAGGCTTCAGCCAAACATGTTCAAAACAGCTGGGACCGGATTTAGGCTTCTCAACAGCTCGAGCGGCTTGGCTTACAGCTCAATCACTACCGAACCGAACCGAGAAGTGAGCCGAGCCAACAGCTCACCCAACCGAGCCGATTTGAGCCATCGGCATACTTGAGCTGAGTCGAACCGTGCCGATGGACTAGTTTCAACTTATCTGGCTTGAACCGGTTCACATGAGCCAAGTAGGTGACCCATCGCAACCGAGAAAGCTCGGACCATCGGCTCACAATGCAGTCGATGGCTCGTTCCATCTGAGCCGGCTCAGGTCATCGGCTCAATTGGGCCGAGCCGACGGCTCATCCCAACCGAGCCGACTCGAGCTGATCCCTCAGTTGATACGAGCCGAGCCGGTTGATATCACTACCCGGGTTGGACTTCTGCTTGGGCTCAAGAATTCGACCGTGCAGGTCTCACCCTTGATTTTAAGAACTACAGTATATACTTGTATTGGTGATTACGACATTTGAGGCTGTCTCGTAATAATAAAAAAAACTTTTCCTCTCGTTATCTAGACGAGACGAGATACACTAAAATTGCCCCACGAGATGCGCTAAAATTACGAGACGAGATGCACCCTGGTCGTGAGCGAAACTAAAAGTATTCGACATTACTGTTTACATTTCTCATGGCTTTCGCTTTCCAGTCTAATCAGGCCATTATTTCAAAACGAGTTAAAACGAGCTTAACGACCGAGCGAGCCATTATCAAACTCGACTCAACTCGAAACTCGACCTCGAAAACAGTGACTTGGCCCGGAACTCAAGAAAATTACCTTTGACTCGAGTCGAGTCGAATTTGGCTCGACTCGTGCTCATCCCTATTCGTATTTGGATTTTATGTTTCCACTTCAATAACTTCTACTCTTTTTCTCCGTTTACGTGCTGCTTCTGGATTTCTCTTTCGGTGTCGTCCTTTATTTATACCATGCACTATTCTTATTCCCAGCTTGTGACCGCTTGAATGTCTTATTCAGTTTAGGCTTTTCTCCTTACCTTGACTACACATGTGATTGATTTAATTCTTACTTTCCGTGCAGGACCGATGAAAAATTATTATTATTATTATTATTATTACGCTCTCTTTTACTACCTCTCACGTGCTCTATGCATTATTAAAAATCATTCTACTTGTAGTGGATTCGAACTTACATCCTTTGTATCTAAAATCTAGCATCTTAGCCACAAGATTCCTGCGCTCTAACAACCTAGAATATGAGAATTAAATCAATATAGAAAAAGCGGAGAAAAAGAAAGAAATTGTCGATGAGGGAAGATAAAATACAAATGCGAAGATATATTCCAACAACTAAACGTTTACCAAGCAACGATCTTCATGTAGTGGTTAAGGCGCTAGATTACAAATCCAAAGGACGGCAGTTCGATTTGCTCCAAGGAGTATATTTTCTTGCTTTTTAAAAATAATGTATAGAGCACATAAGAGGGGGTGAAAAAGAGCGTATTATCCGTTTAATACGTTAAGTGAAAAAGAGTTTAAATTTTCGGTGAAATTTATTAGAGAAGTGAAACAATGAAAACGAGGAAGCAGGTATATTTAATCAAGGGAATGTATCAGAGGGTGGTAATCTCACAAACGGCAAATTTTTGTACATGTGAGTCTCTACGATAGGCAAATTTCTTTAGAAATTTGCCTATTGCAGAGACCATCTTGCCAGAAATGCTGTAAAATCTCTATGCAATTTTGCCCTTTTTGTCTATCATCACCTCTGAAACGAGAGAGAGAGAGAGATGTTCCCGGAAATGAGAGTGAGGTGCTTCCATTCAAATCAATGAGTTCACAAATAGACGCTTACATAATGAGAATGCAGAATACAAACAACTATAAAACATCAAAGTGATAATTACAAGCTATATCACCTAAGGTTCCGGAACCGTGACGGTCAATGAAACATGATCCGATATCGGACGTCGAGAAATAATTTGATAGTGAAGTGAAAACTTTAGAAAAAAATTACTATGATGCACTAGACACAACATGATTGCCTGTTTCTTCTCCTCATGTTAAATTGTTTCATTTTAGCGATGCGAGACGAAGCCTGTGTTTCATCTTGTGGCTATCCCAGTGTCATCTCCTATTTCTGAAACGAGGCAAATTGTTATCTCGTCTCCTTTCGTCTAATTTTCTTTCGTAAACCTCATAATAATAAACCTTAAAGCGTCTGTCTCGTCTTGTTTTCCTAGACGAGACGTGGCAAATCCTTGTCTGGACTCGTCGCGTTTTAAATATCTTGTAAGCATTCCATCGGTGTCTCTTCTCCGATTATCAATTCTAACTTGTAAACTTCGTTACATTTCGAAGTCGCATGGATTCATTTTTTATTTCTATTATTATGAGGTTTACGAAAGAAAATTAGACGAAAGCAGACTAGATAACAATTTGTCTGTTTCGGAAACACGAGATGACACTGGGATAGCCACGAAACCAGTGGCGGATCTAGAAGGTAAAAACTGGGGGCTGCCTGAATTTAGACGATAAGTATATCATGACCTTACTATAAATTTTCAAAACTATACATGTAATAGCTTAAATAATTTTCCTTAATCTGAAACTGGGGAGTCTAGGCACACTGAAATGGACCTAGCCATTTTCTCCACTGCACAAGACGAAACACAGGCTTTTTCTCGCCTCTCTAGAACGAGACATTTTTACATGACGAGACGAAACAAGTAACCATGTCGTGTCTAGCGCATAACCATTCCTTTTATAAAATTCTGTTTTCATCTCATTATCAAGCTATTTCTCGAAATCCGACCTCGGATTATCTTTTCATTGACCGTCATTGTTTCCTTCACTAACTTGTGTCCATAATTGTATTTTTTTAAACCATTCTATTTTCTACGGTTTTCATTCCACGGTCAGTCTACTGTTTTCATTCTACCACTTGTGAAGTGGAATTAACATATAATAGCTTATAATGGTATTGTGAATGTTATGTGTCTAATTTTTTGAAACCAGTGTATATTTAGACAATCGATATTATTTGGGGTTAATTGCATTCATCTATTACTACTTCACTATCTATGAATGATATGTCTATAAGTGTAATGTTCTACGTTTCCCTACGTAGAACAAAGTTGTTTGAAGGCTCTGGTCACCACCCTCTGATACAACCCCTGATTAAATATACTTGTTTCCTCATTTTCATTGTCTCACTTCTCTAATAAATTTCACCGAAATGTTTAACTCGTTTTCACTTAACATATTAAACAGATAATACGCTCTCTTTTACCACCTTTCATGTGCTGTATGCATTATTTAAAACAAATAAAAAGACACTACTTGGAGAAGATTCGATCCGCTGTTCTTTCGATTTGTAATCTAGCTCCTTAATCACTACACCAAGACCGTTGCTTGGTAAACGCTTAGTTGTTGGCATATTTGTTGTAATTTTATTTTGTTCCCACTTCGACAATTTTAACTCTTTTTTCTCCGTTTAGCAGCTGCTTCTGGCTTTCTCTTTCGGTGTCGTTTCTTACACTATGCACTATTCGTATTCACCGGTTGTGCCCCTCTGCAATGTCCTATTCAGATTAGAATTTTCTTTTTGTTCCTCAGTAAACATTTGATTGATTTAATTCTCATACTCTCCAAGGATGGAGCGCAGGAATGCCAGACTCAAAAAACAGGTGTACATTTACTTTCCTGACAATACCTGTTGAAGGCTAAGAACTTGCCTGCTATGATTCACCGATGTGTCACCAGAATATCACGTTTTCCGGTGATTATTCATTTTATTCAAGGGAAGAAGCAAGCGGTTGATCTACTAACTAGGATAGATTCGAATCATACCGAAGGGGAGGACTTTTTCGGTTTAATAGGCTGAAAAAGCCGTCCCAATAAATGCTCCGGATACAGGATTTATTAAGATTGAGATGGGAGAAGACGGGTTGGTGGAGCTAAGTGAGCTTTCAAGTCATGACCTCATGTTAATAGATACTGTTAGTTCCAAAAGAATCAAGGAAGAAAAAAGGATGAAATTGAAACAAGAAACTTCTCTTGCCTCGGAAACAAAGGAAATTAAGATAAGTAAGGAAGAAAAGAAGAAATTGTTATCAAATCTACTTTCTGGGAGGAAATAAAAGAAAAGGAAGATGAGGAAACCAATCTGGCGGTAGAGATATCAAATCTGAGAAACCCAGAATTTTGGTTAAAAAGACAATTGGAAGATAGCTTTCTTAAAAAATTAATAGAATTTAAGGGCCAAAGGAAAAGAATTCCAAAAAAGAAAAGGATGAAATTAAAAAAATTAGACATTAAATTTCTTTTCCTCAGTTGGAATTCTGATGCGTAGAACTCGAGTTCAAGGCCAAGAAGAAAATGCCATATGGGTCCCAGATTCCAAGAAGGCAACCTTATGCTGCGCAGCTCATATCCCAGAACCGGGACATCCTTTCTTCGAAGAAACGTATGGGAAACTTCGTAGGGAGTACTATTGGCGCAACATGAGGAATGATACATATATGTTCACTAAGGCGTGTACTCCTTTTAGTATTTTTAAGGTGAACCTTAACTCAAAGATGGGACAAATGCAAAGTACAGTGTCCAGCCGGCCTAACGCAAAACTATATTGACAATTTAGGGCCTATTGCGACCAGTAAAACAGGAGGACAGATTTTGTTTGGTTATGGTATTTGGTCTAGGAATTAATTCGTGCGGGTGGACAAGAGATGGCGCAACGAACGGAGCGTCCCACAGTTCCGTGTATCCACACATGTGTTGCAAACCCCTGTCATCGCGTATCGTTCGTAGTATAGGGCAGTGGATTAAAGCGTCAACAACACCAGTTTGTAGTTAAGTGAACATGGCGCAATTTGTGCCTGATAAAGTGTTTTTGCGGGGTGTCCTGCTGCATTACTTTAACATGCAGAAAAGTGCGACTGAAAGTCATCGTATTTTGGTGGAAGTGTATGGTGACCATGCTCTAGCTGAGCGAACGTGTCAGAAGTGGTTTGCACGGTTTAGAAGTGGTGATTTCGGCTTGGCAGACCAAGAGCGAGCTGGACAGCCAAAAAAATTTCAAGACGAAGAATTGACAGCATTGCTCGAGCAGGATTCGTGTTAAACGCAGGAACAACTTGCAGCAGCATTAGGCGTTGATCAAACAACAGTCTCCAAACGCTTGAAAGCCATGGGAATGATTCAAAAGATGTCACATTGGGTTCCACATGAATTGAAAGACAGAGACGTTGAAAGACGAAAAACCATTTGCGAATTGCTGCTTCAACGACAGAGCAGAAAGGGGTTTCTGCATCGAATTATTACGGGTGATGAGAAGTGGATCCATTACGAGAACCCTAAACGAAAAAAGGCCTGGGTGAAACCAGGTGAACCAGGTCCATCACAACCAAAACGAGATATTCACTGTGCAAAGGTTATGCTGTGCATATGGTGGGATATGAAAGGTGTGTTGTACTATGAGCTGCTGCAACCGGGTGAAACTATGAATGGAGAACGTTATCGACGACAATTAATGCGTTTGAAGCAAGCTCTGGCCAGAACACGACCAGAATGGAAGAACAGACATGATAAACTTATTGTTCAACGTGATAACGCTCGCCCACATGTCGCAAAACCGGTCAAAAGCTATTTAGAAAATGTCGGATGGGAAGTTTTACCCCACCCGCCGTATTCACCAGACGTTGCTCCTTCGGACTACTACTTGTTCGATTGCATGAACAACGATTTGATTGGACAGCGGTTTACTTCTTCCGAAGATATCGAAACATGGGTCTCTGACTGGATCGCTTCCAAGGATGAGGACTTCTTTCGCCACGGAATCCGTACATTGCCTGACAGATGGGCGAAAGTGGTGGCTAGCGATGGACAATATTTTTCTTAAGGTATTTATGTATTTTGTGTTTGTACTACAGCTTCAATGTGTGCGTACCAACCGCACGAATTAATTCCTAGACCAAATAGATTCGTTCACTAGATATGTGAAACTATTTTGTCAGGAAACTAACCACAAATATCATGATTAAATGTTTACTTAGTTTTTTCTTTGAGTACGGTTTTTACTCGTATATTCTGAGTGATAATAATCGAATATTAACAAGCAAAATGTGGAAGGAAACGATGGAATTCCCTAAAGATCAAGTACGGTTACATTAGCGCTTACAGAGCGAAGGCAAATAAGAGCGAAAATGTCATAGAACATGTCAAACAATTGCGTGGAATGTATTCGAAGAGGCCTGAGGACTGGGCGGATAATGTAAAAATGATAGAATATGCCTTAAGCACCAGAAGATGTAATATGACGGGATATTCCGCGTATCACCTTTAATTCGGAAGACCGGAGGAGCATCCATTTTTGAAAAAATCGAGGAAGAGGAAGAAAGAGAAGAGGATGAGAAATTGTATTCCAATTACGTCGCAAAACTGGAGACAGAAATTGAGACGGTTTACAAAAGGGCGACGTCTCTTCAAGAGAAGAAACACATGGAATACAAGAAGCAATACGAGAGGGGAAGGAAGAGGAACCCGTTCTCAGAGAGAGATATGGTTTGGGTGCGAGCAGCTAGGATATCAACCCATCCCAGAGAATTTCGGCCTCTTTATTACCCAGATACCAGGGACCTTTTATTTTGGAGAGGAAATTGGCGGTAAACTCCTATCTGGACTGGGAAGATATTGAGGACAAATGCGGACATGTGGGTAGGTTCATGATCCTCTGGAATTCGCGAAGCACGTTCCTGAGCTCCGCTGAGTTCATTCAGGAAATAACAAGTAGAGAAAAGGGGGGAGATGAAAATAGACCCTTTGGAAAGAAAAATTTAAAACTAAGTTTTTGCATCAATTAGTTTGATTCTTGTGTTTTCATGCACTTATTTGAATTTATAAGTAAAACTTGAAGGTAACAAATATACCATTCCTTTATATATTATTTAACTGCTTTTGAAAATAACTTATCGGTTTCATTGTCACAGAATTTTAACCAGTATTGTTGATCAGAGAGAGACTTTTTTAACCTGTAGTCAATCTTCTGCAAACATAAAGTAAGTTAACTGATGTCTTTCTGTTTTACTTATATGATTAATATATAACTGAATTTTGAAAATAAGTAATTGAGCCTTTCTATATACATTTAACTGTAGTTTGAAAAATTTGACTGGTTTTGTTGTTACACTTAATATTTAACTGGTGCTTGAAAATAAGCGATTAGTTTTTTACATTAATAAAGTGTGCTTGATAACTCAAAAGCACTCTTCTCTGTTTTAGATAGATTTCTTCTACCCCACTGAAGAACTCAATATGATTGATGAGATATATCTTCAGGAAGTTGTTAGCGGTCTCAACGAGTATCCGAGTTTTTAGTGCCTGGAAAGCCATAATGGAACTTCAGCGTCTTGTGCATCGGGGTTTGGAGATGTGATGCACTACTACGCGCCCTTCGTGTCTTTGGACGTAATATTTTACTCTTGCAGCACTGTGTATGCAGTGCTAATGTATGGAGTTCCTTTTGGCCCACGAAGTACTCTTCCGGTTCCAACTGGCCCACAGCATGCATGGCCAAGCAAGAAATGCAGCAAGACTCGTTGAAAAATAGTGAAAGCATCAGGATTATTTGGAAAAGCGTTTAATACGCATAGAAAATATGATCTATTGCCTCCCCATGGCAATAGTTAATATTGGATTACCAAGCATACAGCAAGTAGGCAAAGTTTGTGTCAGTTAAAAATAAACAACGTATCATGGATTGTTAGAGCAGATCTCTGCGAGAAGACAGGAGTTAACATTAAAACGAAGGGAGGTTGTGGTTTTAAAGATGTGGATACTTTCCAATCATATTTGAAAGGGGAGTATCAAATTGTAATTTACGAGAAGCATGAAAAAATAACCGGGAATATATTCGCCTGGAGAAAATAACTTTTATCTATTATTACACAGTTAACACTGTTGGTCATTTTGAACCGATTCCTATCATTGAAGCTTTTCTTGGTAAACTGAAATATTTCTATTATTGTTTGGAAGCGTATAATGGGTTGTCATATAAACACAAGTGTGAAACTCGGTGTTCTCTTTGAACACAAACACGAACGAGATTATACCAATAACAAAATTAAATGTGATGCATGCAATAGAGAATTTGCTAAGGGTGTGATGCGTAATAAAGCGGCTAAAGCTGTGATAACGTTAAGGTCTGCATTGATTGTTGTTGTCATGTTTGATAACGCGTCGAAAATGTGTGTGCTGAACATTGTTGTTCATGTCGCATGCATGTTGATATAAACCACACATCTTTCGTACGGAGACATCAGCCTGTCCATACTAATAGGTTTATATACATTGCTTATGACGTAGAAACAATGTTAAAGGCAGCAAATGCACGCGGTGAATGGGAACACGAGGTAGTGCCCGTGTGTTGTAAGCATGTCACACCTGTATAACTAAAGGCATCGATGAACCCTGTAAGACGTGGTGATAATAATGGAAATCGCTCGTTTTCTTTTAAGACGATGACGGCTTTTATTATTCATGTATTAGTAGAGCGTCCCGTCTTTAGTGGTATAATTTGCATCAGTCACAACGCTACTACATACGGTGGTCTCTCAGAAATCTAATAGACGAGCAGCACATTATTCCTAGTCCTTATTCTCGGTCTGAAAATTTTTATTAACATTGGAAGTCGTAATTTTTTTATTCTCTTTTGTTTATCGGCTGCAAATTATCAAAACTACCCAAAACTTTAGGCTTTAGTGAAAATTTATAGAAGGAAGATTTCCCATATTTGCTCAATACAAAAGAAAATCAAAATTATATTGGTCCCTACCCCCCACTTGAATTCTATGATCCTGAGGGGCGAAGTACAGAAGAAAAAGTACAATTAACAGCTTGGCACCTAGAACGTGCGTGAAGTGGCGAGGAGTTTAACCTGCAAATGGAAACTCTCTCTTATCGTGAGAATGACGTTGCAATTTTAGCAGAAGCGATCATCAAATTAAGCGACATTATTGAGGAGAAAATGAATGACTTGCGATGTTTCATTACCTCATCCACATTGCAAGTCTTGCGATGTGTACTTATCGTACTTTGCACTTACCTGAAAATGCTATCCGTAATTCCCGCGTTGCGTTTCCATCATAAGACCAAGTATAGTACTAAAGCTATACAATGGCTTATGTATATGGAACAACAATTAGAGACAAAAATCCAGCATGTTAGGAGAGGTGGGGAAAAGTATATTGGTAGGTAACAAGTCGCTGGATGGCAGGAAGGACTCAACGCTGCGTTCGAGTTCATGGGCTACTTCTGGCACAGTTGCCACCGTTGTTACCCTTTTAATCGCGACGCAATTTTGCATGACGCTCATGACTTACAATACGATGGAAAAAAGATACGATCAAACAATGCTCCGCCGGAAGTACCTGAAAAGTTTAAGTTTAAACCTATACGAAATCTGGGAATGTTCTTGGGATGAAAAAGTAAAGACGGATAAGGATGTACAAAGGTTTATTAAAGAACGTTGTAGTAACCTGCCTGATATCCTTATTCCCGAGAATTGTTACAACAGTGGTCGCACTGAAGTGTTCCGATCTTACGTCGAGTGTGGGGGTGATGACGTCATAAATTACGCCGATATTACAAGTCTTTATAGATTTGTGATGTCACGTAAACCTATGTCTGTTAAATCAAGATATATACTGGGAAGGACTTTCCAGATGTGGGAAGTATTCATAGTGTAGTAAAATGCACTAAAAGACCTCTATTTTCTAATCCTCCCGTATGTTGCGGGAGGTCGACTACTTTTCGGTCTTTGCCGTACATGTATGGAGGAGGAAAACACTAGCGATTGTATTCACAGTGACGCTGAGTGTGCTCTTACATGAATATTTTGTACTCCAAAGTTACACCTTGCAGTTCAAAAAAGTTACAAAATACTCGATATACACGAAATATGGGAATTCGAACTCATGGATCCTAAAGAGGGGAATTCAGGTGGTTTGTTCGGAACTTAGGTGAATTGCTACCTTCAGATGAAGCAGGAAGTCTCTGGTTTTCCTGCTTATTGTAAATCAGAAGACAAGCAGATATATAGAGAAATATTATGCCCATGAAGGCATAGAGTTGAATTATGATAACATTAGGATGAACCTGAGAATGAGGCAATGTGCAAAACTTTACCTCAACTCACTATATGGTAAATGGGGACAGCGCGCTGGTATGTCTTATAGTGTAATTGATGAAGTCACGTTTCTTAGGTATATAACAACGGCACGGTAGGAAATTCAAACTATGGCCCCAATGATGATCATTCAATTATCACTTACAGAAATTAAAAACTGAGAATGTTACTCTCGAGTTTTCCAAAGTAATTTCACCTGCCTATATTACTTCGTGGGCTAGACTTGAACTGTAAAAACTACTGACAACTGTAGGACCAGACAGGAATTTACTGCGACACCGAGAGTATTATGTATATACAGAAAAAGATGAGGAACCTTTGTTACCGCTAGGGGACTATTTGGGTGATCTAACAGATGAAATTCCAGAAGGCTGGAAATTTCCATTTTTAAGAATAAACGCAAAGAACTACAGTTATAGGTTAATAATGCCCAAGGGGATGGTCGGGATATAGTCAAAATTAGGTGTGTAACACTAAACGATAGGACCTCTCAGAAAATTAACTTTGAGAGTTTGTATAAATTAGTGTCTGGACAGTTACGAGTCCACAGTAATAGAAAATCCAAATAGTATCGTGCGTAGACCAGGGTTCCGTATCTTTATCTGTACACAGACACAATGTGAGGTCAACAAAAAACGTAAACGTATTGATGAACATGACGTGACTGACGACAAACCCATACGAAAACGTGCAAGCGTACCTTACGGTTATAGGCCCACCGAGTAAATGTAAGCTGTATGAATGTCTATTTTGACGAATCCTTTCCCGTGGAAGCTCCGAACTTTCGTAGATTGTGAAAATATTTAAAATTCCTATGAAGGCTCTGACCAAACTTTGAAGTGAAAAATTTAAATTTTAATTTATTGTTAATTTATTTATATTTTGTGGCTCGTTTCTTATAGAAAAACGTTAATTATTTATTGGATCGGTTTCTGCGAAACTTCGAGTTTTGGTTTTTTTAACTCTAGAGCTTTATTTTTTAACTCGAAAGGTTTAATATTCCCAGTGATTTTTTCTGTGTGTATATAAAGCAAATATTCTATTGTATGCATTAATTTGAGTACATGATATTAAAGTTTCAACATCCCTCTATTTTAATCGCCGGTCCGTCAAGGGCGGGGAAAATGTTTTGTAAATCGATTACTTGATAAAGGGGATCAAATGCTTAGTATAAAATTTAATATTGTGTAGTGTTATGGGGCAGTAATACTAATACTTAGATGCACATGCAAAAATGTTTTGTGGAGGGGATACCCGACATGAATAATTTTTATATTAAAGAAAATTCATTATTAATACTTGATGATTTATTGTCAGAAACCAATGGTGATGTTGCTAATTTATTTACAAAGTATGCACATCATAAGTTGACTAATGTTTATTATTCAAAATTTATTTCCAAAAGGAAAACATGCACGTGATATTAGTTTAAATGCACATTATATTATAGTATTTAAATATCCTCGTGATAAATTACAAATGCAGTATTTAGCAAGGCAAATAATGCCCCGATATAGTAAGGAAATCATGAATGTTTTCGAAGTAACACGTGAGACACACACTAATGTATTATTTGACTTAACACAGAAAACTGAGGATGCATTGCTAATACGTACAAATATTTTTCCTAATGAAATCATGCATGTGTACGCTAACGTAAAAGACATGCATACACAATTTTTTGTTTAGTCTGAATCAAGATGAAAAAAAACTACAACACGCTCCGTGCTCTGTGCAAATGAAGAATAGAAAACGAAAACAAATTTTACAAAATGCTTCAGGGGATTTAATAACAATTTCTCAGGTAGCTAAATACACAATAAAAGGAAACATTTCTTTAAATTCTCGTCAGTAGCAACGTATACGTAGACAGAAAGACCTCAACAACGTACAACATTAAAGAAGAAAAAGAAGTTGTTAATACAAGAAGGTGATGCGCTTCTAACATTAATCTTAGAACCACTTCCTGTATCAGTAGGAAATAGTATTTTAGTCAGGATTACGTAAAATGATTTTAGTTTCTGAAAATGCTGTACATGAAATTCGATCTAATCTTAAATCCACAGATTCACATCAATCACGTTTAGATGAAGAAATTAATAATATTTTAAAACGTAATGATCTTAGTGTACAGAAAAGTGGAACTTATATCAACAAGCTTTGCATCGTTATTTACAGCATACTTCATCTTCACATGAACCTATTACATTACCTGTTATTCAGGAAAAAGAATAAAAAGAAAAATCATCAACTTTCCAACATGATAACAATACTTCTATTTTCCCATTTGTATCAGACATTTTACAATCAGTACCAAAAACACTACGTAGGAAAACAGATCTATTATTAAAGAAGTTGACAAGTTCTGATAAAATTCACTGGGATAAGTCTAGTATAGTACGTATCGAAGGAAAAACAATACCCGGTTCAAATATTATAGATTTAATAAATGATGTTCGAACAATAATAAAGAAATCCTATAGGTATTCATCAATTTAAAAATTTATTAGATCTTAATGTTCCTAAAGAATTTATTGGCACACCAGCATCAAAACTGAATAGTAGTAGTAGCAGTAAAAGACAACGTAGTCGTCAGGTAAGAAAATCATCTACTCCAACAGCAGTATCTAATTTAAACATTGTAAAGAATATAGTATGTAAAAATGACAAAATTATCAAAAATATACTGATTAATCAAATCCTGATTCTTTATCAAGTATACAAACATTACAACGTAAAAGAAACTTGTCTAAAAGAAAATTAAAAATTGATTAGCTTCTCAAGATGCATGTACAATACATGCAGCAGCTCGTAAACATTTTGAACGTAAAAATATAATTAGTGCACAAATCAAACATTACAAATGCATTTAGCAGATATGCAAAATAATACAAAGTATAATAAAAATTATAAATATATATTATGTTCTATTGATATTTTTCACGTTTTGCATATTGTTCCCTTAAAAACAAAGGTCCTGAAATGGTAAAAGCGATAAGAATTTTAAAAAAAATCAAGTTGCCCGTGTTTAATGTACAGATTTAGGTACAGAATTTTATAGTCATGTAAAAAATTATTTAAAGAATATTAAATTAATCATTATAGTGTTCATTGCGAAATTAAATCGGCTTTAGCAGAACGATTTACAAGAACATTAAGAGAAAAACTGTATCGTTACTGCTAAGAATACTTATCGATATATTAACGTCTTGGACCAAATTGTAAATAATTATAATCATTCATATCATTCAAGTATTAAAATCGCCCCCGCACAAGTAAATGATTCGAGTGTGAATCAAGTGTGGGAAACATGGAAATACAGTAAATAAAAAGAAAACAAGTTGTATATTTAGTCCTGGTGATTATGTTCGTGTTAGGAAGTATAAACATATATTAAAAAAAGGGTATTTACCTAAATGGTCACAAGAAATATGTATTATGATAAATATATTAAATCAAATCTTATCACTTATAAATTAAAAGATTGGAATGGTGAAGAAATTAAAGGGGTATTTTATGCACAAGAATTACAAAAGCTAATTATAAATTTAAAGAAAACTTGTCATTGTATAAGTATTAAAACGTAATAATGGGTGGATGCATGTAAAATGGTTGGGATATCAGTCAAGTATGAATTCGTGCATTAGATCAGATTCTATTCAGTCTACAAGATTAATTTCAACTTTACGCGACTTTTACGTTACTCTACTTTCAAATGGGAGTAGTAATCTTTTCGATAATAATACTACAACTTGATTTCGAATTAAATTAGCACAACCTATTGATTTAAATGATGGGGAATGGGGCGTTGCATTAACACAAATTAATATTTCGAGGAGTTTTTATAATGTTGAAAATGATGAAATTACGATTACTACCGTTATTGATGATAAAGTTGAACATTATGTTGCTATAACACCAGGATATTATTCATCTATTGAATCGATTCTTCAGTTGATTCCTGAAAATGTTCGTACATTACAATATTTACAAAATAAAAATCAAATTATAATCATTCTTTAAAATTAGAATATCAATGTATTATTGGTATTACACCAGGATTACAACATATTTTTGGATTTATTAATGAAAATACACTTGATATTAAAATGTTGTATACACAAAAGTTAGAAATATTGATTTGATATTAACACGTGGAAAATTTCCATATAATATAGATTATAATATTCCCAATACTATTAATGTTTGCGTTGATATTGTAAAACAATAAGAAAGCTACTTCGAAAACTTAGTGTATATAATGTACAACACGACCATGTAAAATCTTTTGTTTCAAACACCGCATTATGTTAAAGTTGAAAAGGAATATTTTGATACGCTAGAAGTAATCAAAAGATGAACACGGATTAAAATTGCCATTTCGTTTCGGGACTTCAAACTTGACACTTCACTTTAAACGAATTTGATTTCTTAAAGTATTGATGATAGTTTTAAAATTGCATTAGGTTCAAAGGCTAATACAAATGTATATCCAGCAAATAGTCCAACACATTTTATTAATCAATTAAAAAATAATATACGATTATGAGAATCCGATTGGTACGTGGGGTTAAGTGAGTTACACATTCCATTAACATGTTATAATGTTACCGAAGGTGAAAATGTTATATTGTATAAATTTAAAAATGCCGAGCCTGCGAAAAGTAAAGTTATTGTTGGATATTATCCAACTATTCATCATTTAATAGATGAATTAAACACCGTATCAAGATTTATGATTCAGTTTTTCAGCTTTGTGCATGTTGACTGTTTAGAACCTGTCACATTGTCACCTACATTAGCATTACAATTAGGCTTTTCTGAAAAATCGGATCTTGTGAAAGGACGTCGAGACTCAAACAACCATACATAGATATTGGATATCCACATCGAACTTTTATTTATACAGATATTATAGAATATCAATTTTTGGTGACACAAAAGCACCATTATTACGTATACCTAAAATCTCTGATATTAAATACGGAAAAGGACAAACAATTACCTTTGAAGATATTCATTATATGCCACTTGCAAAATTTTGTTTTAACAATCGAAATAATATTAAAAGTTCACGCAGGGCGAAACCTGTCATTTCTATCTGGGACACTGACCGTAACACTACATTTTAAACGCTCTTCTGCATCTGTTAAATAATAATAATAATAATAGTAATAATGAGATCAGGACGTGTCTCTTATCACCGTGACGTGCAATACCATATTTTTCAGTACCTGTATATCAAAGGGCACATGGTATAGGTGGTTTCTTTAAAGGGTTATTTCGTTTTGCTTTACCATTTCTTAAACTAGTTCCAAAAACTGAAGGACGTCAAGCATTACAAACGGGTATCCAAGTTGCAGGTGATGTATTGGAAAATCGTCCATTTAAAGAATCTGTTCGCACAGGAGAAAGATGATGATAGTTTAAAGACAAAAGCCATTAATAAAGTCGAACAGTTGCTAACTGGTAGCGGTAAGAGACGGTCACGCAAAAGGAAGGCTCCTGGAATTGTAAAGTTTGGATCACCAACAAAACGTAAACAAACGATATCGTTTCATAATGTCGCTCCTAAATCCAGATAGTTCTGAATGTTGTACCAATGAATTTGATTTTTTTCTATACCTATGACACAAACAGCTATTGAAGCAACTACAAATGCTGAATATCGTCCTATTTCTACATTAACCTCGGAAAGACCTATTCAATTTGTTGTTCCTGCAGAAACAGGGGAATTTATTCATCCTGTATATCTATCTTTATGTACGTTCTAAAATTACAGAAGCTGCTGGTACAAATTTAGCTGAAGATGATACTGTTACACCAGTAAATAATTTCTTACATTCATTATTTGGTCAAATTGATATTTCGTTAAATGATAAATTAATTCATCAGGATCTTATCCTTATGATGCATATATTGAAACATTATTATTCTTATAATGCTTCCGAAACACATTTAGCATGTGCCATGTGGCATAAAGATACTGCGAAACGTTTTAATAAATTGGATAATACAAATGCTGGTTTTAAAAACGTGCTAATAAGGTGAAAAATAGTAAATCTTTTGAAATGTACGGACGCCTTCATAGTGATATTGTAAGTTTAGATCTAAGCTTCCCAATAAAAGTAGTTTACGTGTAAAATTACACCGTAGTAAAGATAACTTTTGCTTAGTGTCTCCTGAAAATACAAATTACAAGGTTGCGCTTGAGAAAGTTATTCTTCATATACGGTGCATTGATGTAGCTGCAGACTTAGCTATGCAATTAAATACGCGAATGGTTTCTAAAACGGTCAAATTACCTCTCACAAGAGTAGAAACAAGATCTTATACAATTCGTGCACAAGTCTTACAACCTTGATAATCTCTTCCTGGGTAAGGTTCCTAAAGGCCTGGTTATTGGTTTCATCTCCAACACAGCCTTCAATGGGAAATCACACCTTAATCCCTGGGTTACGAAACTTGAACGTTAACAAACTGCAATTATACGTCGGCTCAAAATCTTTTCCTCCCTATCCCCTCACCCCTGATTTTAATAATGATTTATACCTTCGAAGTTACTATACTCTGATATCAGGTACTGGTATATATTATCAAAATTTACATATTGTTACTTTAGATGAATTTCCTAATGGAAATGCCCTGTATGCATTTATTCTGTCTCCAAGAGGAACTTCAGATGACCATACATGGGATGTAATTCATGATTCCCCTGTAAATTTAAAAGTATCATCTTCAGAAACTTTTACTGAACCTGTCACATGTATTGTGTATGCACAATTGGATTCCTTAGCACAAGTAGATAAAGATAGAAATATTTATACTAATAACACCTTTTAATTTATTCAGTTGATTATAATGAGGGTGGCTGTGCACTTCTCTGCATTCCACTATAACGATGATGGATTTATTGTAAAGGAGCTAGCAATTGTAAATCCTGACGTTACCTTTTTTCAAAATTGGATATTTAAACCACCATATCCAGTAAATAAGTTATCTGAGCCAATCATAAGTACAAACAAATATGTACCTGGACGATGGCGATGTAGAGAATTCTCAAGGAGAAACTTCAATCATATTGTTCAAATACTACAATTATTTACACATATGGAATAAATAGAAGTGTTTTCTTCAAGAAATTCTTTAAAGAAATGTTACAAATTTGGATGAAAGAGACTGTCCAAAGTATACTGCTTTAAGGTTTCACGTTCACAAATGTGTAGATAATAAGCATCGTTTCGGACAATAACGTGTGGTCAAAAAACAGAGACAAAGTTTAATGGGTGGCAACACTGGTATATGGAACAGGGTGGTGGGCGTAGCCACGCCTACGTGTACAGTGATATCTTGACAAGTAAACAGGGAATACTCAGAAGGAAACAGACACGTGCAGAGTCATGGCTGCGTCGGAAAAGAGGAAAGGTGAAAAGAAGTTGAATTGTTCCTTGAACTGCACCCTGATGTTCCAGTTGCAGAAGTGGTGAAGAAGTTCGTAGGGCTTGGATATGCCAGGTCGTGGCTTTATAAAACAATAGGAAGGGTCAAGAGTGGACAAGGGTCAAAAAGGAATGCGGGAAGTGGAAGCCCAAGGATTACTTTGAATAAAAACCAAAGGCGGTCCCTTGCACGCAGAATGTCATCAAGGCCTGATGTATCGTACAGGTGGATGGGACGGAAGTATGGTCATCACCATGCAACGATGAAAAGAGTAGCGCAGAGCATGGGGTACATACAAAGGAAGCAGCGAAATGCTCCCAAAGTCAACGAGGGTCAAGCAAAGAGACAACGACAAAGGCTCGCCACTCTTTTCAAAGGAACCAGAGAACGTCCTCTTGTACTTGATGTCATCGTCGATGATGAGAGTTGCTATCCGTTCAAATGCAACAGGCCGTTGAAGTACTTCACGAAGAAGGGAAAGGATACAAATCCGGACGTCAAATATAACAGGAAGGCAAAATTTGGCCCAGAACTGATGGCATAGCTCGCTGCTGGACCCAAAGGGGCTTCGGAGCAATTTTTCATGACCTCTGGGGGTGCCATCAACGCGAATACATACATAACGGAGTGTATCGAGGCCCAACTGGTACCATACATACAGGAACATTACCCAAATAATGAGGGATACGTGATTTGGCATCAACTCATTATGCGAGGGCAACTGTCGCAAAACTTGACGAGTTTGGAATTCGGTACGTTCGCAAAGAAGACAACCCCCCAAGTGTCCCTATTGAGGATTTCTGGGCAACTCACAAGGCTTTGGTCTACGCCAATGGACGGGAAGCAAACTCCAAGGAAACCCTGATCAAGAGGTGGAAGAAAACATTCTCCGAACTTACTTCCCAGTATTGGCAAAACTCTTTCTCAGGCATACATAGGAAGGTGCGCTCAGCTGCTAAACATGGACCGGATAGTGCAGTCCATTGATGTCTATGTCTGCAGTACATGTCCAGCATTTACATGCTTTCACTGACACATTATTGTAAGTGTATAGTAAAGAGTTACTTGCTGAAACCTTTGTCTCTGTTTTTTTTGACCACACGTTATAACTGCAGTGTTCATGAAGCATTACTGTATAGTGAATATGTAAAAGTGTATGATTATGTTTTACATGTGAATAACTGATAAAATTCCATTCCTACTACAATTAAGAAAAATAATAATCTTCATCATGTACAGTGACGAATTGTCAAGTCTTGCTAATTGATAAAGTGACTGGAGCAAGTGTTACTGGAATTTACCCCAATGACAAACTTCCTGTAATGTGGAACCACCTGCTGCACTTGTGATTAATTCTGATACATGATTCAAATGGTACACACTGGATTGCAGTGTACATTAATGACAAAAAACAAAGCTAGATAGTCTTGCAATGGACATTCCCAAGGAAATAAAATTTCCATCAAAAAATACTAAAATATATTTTACGAATACTCACCAATATTAGGACGACGATTCGGTGTTGTGCGGATATTTTATTTTATTCTTTTTGCAGCATATTATTCGCACTCAATCATTTCAAAAGTGTTTTAAAAAGTTTAACAAAAAAAATTTGAAAAAGAATGATTATATTGTTTATAAACATGTAAACAAAATTTTAAAAAGAAAACATTTTTTTATTGTTTTATTTTATATATTACATTTAAATTTTTATTATATAAATATAATTTTTTCTTACATTTTTTAAAGATTTTACAATAAATTGTTTTAAAAATTACATTCCTGCATTTACAATTTCTCGTTACCATCTTGATAACGTATTAGTTAATGCTGTTGATTTTTCATATTTCCACGAATAATTCAACTGTTGTGCATTACGATAATCACATCTTGATTTCTTTACATTTGTGTGAAAAGGACAATAATCATTAAATGTTTCCACACAATTCATTTAATGAAGGATAATGTTTTTTTTCTAAATCAATAACATTATCTAATGCAAATATTCTCTTAATCGAAAGAGATTTTTCATACTTTTACAAGAAAAGTTTGAATTCTTTGCACATAATTGATATACAAGATTGGGTATGAATGATATAGTATATCGTATTTCTATCCCATTTCAAACCGTGTAAATTTAATGTTAACCAATCAATTTGTTTTAGGCAACCTAATGACAATAAATTATATGGCATTGGAGATTTTACCAAGCAATGAAAATTTACTGTCATCGCAGGCGCTTAGACAAAACTCACGAGTGATAAATTCGTTATCAGACATTTTAAAACCTTGAATATCAATAATGTACTGCTTTACGCATGGTGAAATTTCATTTGCGTGCTGAATAAAAAATGGTATAATTTCACCAACAAATTCTGTATTTCTTAAAAGATCACAAGTTTTATGCATGAATCCTAAAAATGGTATTTCATTATGTTCTTGTTCAAACACTTCAAAAGTTCACTAAGAGTTTTATCAAGAGATAAGTACTTCGCTGCAAATGTTCCAACATTATGATGATGAGTACAATCATGAAGAATATTGAATTTGCATTTCATGCATTCAATTGGATTACTAATACGTAAGTATACATTTATTGTTTTTTATACAAAATTCACATTAATATTTTCAGCGGTTCATAACACACATAAAACACTACCACGATTTGAATACATTTTTACCCTGGAATGTCCGATTTCCGTCAGTCTTTTCTTAATAAAACGTCCAGTAACTCCGGGTGATAGTCTTTATCAGTTAATAATTATTGATATGATTCATAAAATTTAATATTCCAATAATGTATGTATTTGCATACAGGTAAAACATTTCCTTCAACACTACCACTTGCTATAATACTCCATGCACGGGTTTCCAATGACTGCGTGTACATCCATACAACCATGAGGCATGATAGGAACCTTCTCTACATCCGTCGCATATTAATGTATCGTTAAAATCCCATTTTTTCAATAGCCTTCTTTATACATTCACAGTCCACTTTTTGACTATTACAACAGTTTAAACTCCAAAATCTTGATGTTGTTGATAAAATAAGTGATGATGGTGGGGTTTCTGAAACTGTTAGCGCTGGTGATTCTATTGCATCAATGTCAAATTCTTCATCTAATGATGATTCGTATATTTCTGTTGCAGCATCAGATGATGATGCTTCAATATTACTTTTGCAATAATCCTTTTTCTCATACTACTGCATGATATATCGTTATATAGTTTGTCTGTTATATCTTCTATTTAAAGTATTTTCATACCCAGAAGGTAATCACGTGTTCAACACACGCGGCGCCAAAGTTCTTTTCTATTAGTCGGCTGTTTTTTATGTCTACTCGCCGAGACGCCAAAGTTGTTTTTTACTGCGTCAGCAACTTTCTCTAATGTCACGTAGTAATAAGGTCCAGCTTAAACGACCAGCGTTCACTTTAGGCTTTCCGTCCGGGTTCCAAAACGCGCGAAAACCTCAGTATCCAGACCTCCGCCAGAAAGGACATACGAAGAGCATTCTCTCTATATGCACCAGTATACGTACACGGCGTCTTTTAGACGGAAAATTCACAATTTGGCCCGCATAAATAAAGTTTATTCCCTCACATCTTTTAAGTACTTCGAACTTTTAGTATGATCACACAGAGTTCAAGTAAATTACGAGAAAATAAAACACACAGAGTTCAAGTAAATTACGAGAAAATAAAAAATACGAATCAATACATACATCGGGTTTGTATAACAAACGAACTATACGGCATATAATTTAATTGGATCTCAATCGAAGATTGTTCCTCGTATCACAGTAAAAACTTTACTCTGCTCATACATAGTGTTCGAGGGGACCATTGGACGGGTCCTGCACAGGGGCCATTCTTTACAGGGTTTAGAGGCTTCATGGAGTATGCTTTAATCATGAACTTTTAACATAATTACAATCATTTTTTTAACAACGAGCTTTTTTTAATTTTATTACATCATTATCAGAGATTCTTCATCGACCATATAGTGTTCTGAATTTGCAAAAAGCAAATGATCCAATTTAAAATAAATAATACGAGCCAATTAAAATTAACAACGATTTTTGTTTGAAAAACGAGCCAATAATTAATTAACATCGAGTTTCAAAGGAAACGATGCAATGTAAAAAGAATCATTAGCTGAAGAAGTGTTGTTGAATCACCCGTTGTTGGATCATGATTTTTGTTTAGTAACGGATAGTTCCTTAGTAGCGGTTGGAAATATACTGTTTCAGGAAGTAAATGGTGCGGAACACATACTTGGCTTTTATATTGAAACTTTGAACAGTGCACAACGAAATTTCACTATAACTGAATTAAGAACGTATGCTATTGTGATTGCTATACGAAAATGGGGACATTTATTATATGGTCATCTTGTGAAGGTTTATACGGATCATAACTCTTTAGTGTTTCTAAATAAAATCCGTCATTGGAATTCCCGTTCGGCCCGGTGGAATCTTGAACTGCAGGGATTTGACATGGAAATAAAACATATTTCAGGAAGAAAAAACGTGGCTAGCAACGCGCTTTCTAGAATAGTTTTAAACTGACACACAATCATAGTCATACGTCTTGCAAAGAAAATCAGAGAAATAAACACACTGCTGAACAAGACTGCACTTATTTAATATAAAGAAACATTTGCACGTCCGATCTTCAAGCCAAGATCCTCATCAAACGTACATTCGCAGAATAGTTTTGGACAAACAATTTGGAAATTCTCCCTTCATTTTCCAGAACACTCGCATCAGGAGAGTTAGTGGAGAAACAAAAGGAACATCCTGAATATGATAAAATTATAAGGTACTTAGAGAAACCGGATAATCCTTACAGTAAAGTTAAAACTCGAAATGTGGAAAAAATTTATAAATTAGAGAACGGAATTTTGTTTTACAAGAACTTTTATTTTCCCAACAATTGGAGAATTTGTATTCCACCTTCTTTAGTTAATTTAGTTATTGAAAATATGCATAACAATCGTGGACATTTTGGGTGTGAAAGAACAGTAGGTTTTATTAGTGAAACGTGTTATTGGAAGTCAATGCGGCGAGATGTAATGAGTTACATAAACGACTGTCTCCATTGCAAAAGAACTAAAGCTGATACCACACTTCCAGCCAGACCTTTAGAATTTATAGAGGTAAAGGCCCCGAGAATGTTGGTTTCGATCGATATAATTGGACCTTTTGTGCCATCTCCTTCAAAATGTAAATTTATACTTTCTGCTCTGGAAGTTTTTACACGATATCTTGTTCTTTATCCTATTCGAAAAGCCACTACGAAGTGTGTAATTAAATGTTTAGAATCATTGTACTTTGTGCATCAAGGAATACCTTCTGCAATTCTAGCAGACAATGGTAGTTGTTTCGTTTCGAAAAATTTTAAGCAAAAGATGGAAGAATACGGTGTTAAAATTTTCTATGTGAGTCCTTACCACCCTTCTTCGAACACAGTTGAGAAAATTCATCGGGAAACGAACAAATTATTTAAGTTGTTTTATAAAGACAATAATTCGTCATGGGAAAAATTCATACCACAAGTTGTTGTCTTGTTGAACTACTCAATTTCAAGTAGTCTTGGCGTTTGTCCCGCACGTTTGCATTTAAATACCAAGGCTGAAAAACAAATTTTTGAACATTTTGGCATATTTTTAAATGAAACAAGTGATGACGATAGTGAAAGTTGGAACAATAAACTGGTAATGACAGATTTTAAAAGAAAGGAGGTAATACGAAAGCGAAACGAAAAGTATAAATCACAACAGGAGAGTAAGTACAAGGTAAAAGTAAATGATTTGGTTTTCTTAAAACAAACAAATTTAAGTTCGGCCACTGATAAGAAAATTTCGAAATTCTTTAATGTTTTCAAGAGACCTTATCTCTGTGTGAATAAGCTATCGAATTCAGAAAAAGTCAACCAAGAAAATCGGGCTTGATTTAGCAGTTAAACATAGCTCACAGAAGCATCATAATGTAATTTCCAATGAGTTCAGATTTGGAAGATAGTATTGAAATTATTACTTGTAATGCATTAACTGCAATACCTGTATGTTTATCCCAAAATGTAAAGTCGCGCATTAATGACAAAAGGATAATCGAAATTTTGGAAAGTTTGCTCGACATTGATAAGTACTTAGATTTCTGTACTGTAAAAATTTATTTTCATTCGATGTTTTGGAATTTGCATTGATTAATCTACAAAACCCTTACATGTTGTTGAATAAGCGTGTTCAGATCAAATAACATCATAAAAAAACTTATCAACTTTCAATAGCCCATTTCGCGTTTTTCGAATTCGTGTTTCACGTTTCGACGATTCCAGTTATTTTCGTCAAACTGTAGATGTAACTAAAGATGTAACATTCAAGAACATTGAAGAAGATTACAATTTATAAATTTCCAGGCTTCTGAGGATTCTTAGGGAAGAATCATTATCCTGTTGGCCCCATATGTAAGTGTGCAAGCCTATTATAATATATATATATATATATATATATATATATATATATACAAAAAAATGTTTTAAATCTTAAACCTATATGGAGTGAGGATATCTTCTGGTGAACTACAAGACATTGTTTCGTATAATCTGTGGTTGAACTTGTGTGAACATGTGTATTAGTGTGAGTAGATCTTCCGGTGCAAAATGATACTCTAATATGAGGAAGGTATGCGTCAAGAAACCGTGAGTGAACTTGTGGAGGATAAAGACTTTTTATTTATTTTTATTTATTTATTTATTTTTGTAAAAAATAGTTCCTATAAATCATTATTTATCGTGCTGCAATTATAAAAATATTGAAATTAATCACCCATTTCTTACATACTGATTCATCAAGTTTCAGGCACAAGGTATAACTAGTAAATTAGTGATATCACGTGTACAGGATGCATGAGTTAGCGATTTAGCAGTGGCGAAAGAATACAACTTGTCAAGTTATGCATTCACTCTGACTAATGGTGTGAAAACGAAAGGAACGATTACCACACCCCAGTGGAAAAATAGCATAATGTAAAATTCATGTGAGTATAATAAGGGCAGTGAAAAGAAATGTCATCATGATAGCCTGAGAAATATATATGTTAAACGAAATTAGAGTTGTTTAATGAAAAGTCTGGAATGGCGAAAGAAACCTTTAAAAGAAAGAAAAGTCTGTTTTGTGGGACCTTGAACAAAGAGTTGAAGTGTAAGAAATGGTGGGTGAGAAAAGAAATTATTAGGAACTTTTAGATATTATTAGGAAGAGGAAGAGAAACTGGTTGGGACATTGCCTAAGAAGAGATTGTATCATGAGGGACGTCCTAGAGGGTATGATGGCGGGAAAGAGAGGGAGGGGGTGAAGGAGACTACAATTAATGGATGATATTAAAACAGAAAGATCATACGCGAAGACGAAAAGGTTAGCGGAGGACCGTAGAGCATGGAAGCTTCTCAGCTGCGGCAAGTGACCTGCCAATAAAGGCAGAATACCTATGATGATGATGATAATGAAAAGTGTTCTTCTCTCATTGCATGATTAGTTATAAGTTGCATAAGTGCTAATTTTGTAATGTTTGTGCTTTAAGATGAACAGCTGAACAAAAATCACACCGGTATTTCGTACAATTATTCACATGCTGATTCACAGTATGTTCGCACAATTGAAGGATCTGGTCACTGAATGATTCATGGTCTTGGTTCGAATCCCAATGTGGTAATATAGAATAACATTCCGAACAGTTTGTGAGACGAAATGGAATTGAACGCGGATAATAGGATTTACGTTCACTAGGAACGGGAACCGGATTACTGATTCCGAACTAGCAGTTCGATAGACATATTAGAAATACTAATTATTACTGTAAAAAGATTGCCCGAGCAAGACAGAACCCAGTACCGTTACACTTATAAGATCTTCTCAGAGGTCATACCTGGAACTTTCTGTGATCACATCCGGATTTTTTTCTAATATTTTAAAAGAAAAATGTAACAATGCTTCCTCGAAAATATATATATATATCATACCAAAGCTTGAAATGTCCTCATTGTTCTAAAGTGTTTGATTGCTTTGTAGTCTCAATATTCACAGATTTTTGCGATTAAAGAATAATATCCGTGGTTTGATGCCCATGTGCATCACATCCAGAACGCACTTTTTATTTATACAAAATTAAATTTGATTTGAAAACCGATCTTTAAAGATAGCAGAAGCAGAATACAACTATTTTGCCATTGTCCAATAACCATTACATGGTATGCCTGAGTTGTAGAGTCACAAACTACTTTGGCCAAATGGCTTATATGATCAGTGTCATTAACCACTGGAATCATCTTACAATTAAAAAAAAAATGAAATTTTTAAGTTTTACGTACCACGATTATGCCGGTTAGGCTAAAGGAGACGGTGATGATGAGATGACTAAAATGGTGAAATGAAGAAAGTGGGAGGAAACAGGAGAACCCCGAGAAAACCCACGAGCACAGTGTTTGTCCACCACAAAGTACACACGGCACGAGCTGGGATCGAACCAGGGACCCCAAGCACCGGAGGTGAACGCTCTACCACTGAGCCACCGCGCTCCCATCTTACATTTCGAATTGGAAGAATATAAATCCTCTTCCACTTCAGCAGCAACACGATCTGCCTCTTTCTTTGGATATGTTGGTTCATACGCATGCAGAGATTGATCAGTTGCACTTATCGAAGACTTCAGTCACTCCTCTTTTGCGATTCTGAGCTGCTGCAGTCTTTGTGTGATTTTGTCACGTGAGCCACTAATTTATTGCGGTCCACAAAACCCTTAAGACAACTGTCACAATTGTAAGGATACTTTCCTGTGTGCTGTGTAAGATGCTTCTTGAGGGACGTACTGGTTATGAACTTCCTCTGACAGTGTGAACACGTGTAAGGCATCTCCCCTGTGTGTCTTCTTTCATGAGCTGCTCGATGATGCGCGTAACGAAACTTCTTTTCACAGTACTCGCACTTGTATGGGTATGGGTCATCATGCCAACGGCGGTGAGACCAATAGGTACTCCTATAATAAAATTTTTCCCCGCAAATATCACAGGTGAACCTAGTTTCTTTCGTGTGAGTCGCACTGTGTTCCACTAGTCGTTCTTTGAATGGAAATCCCTTTCCACAATGGGAACAATGATATTTATAGTTGCCCATGTGATGAGTCATGTGATACACAAATCCATTCCTTGTTGTAAAAGTTTGACCACAAATCTCACATATCTTCGGATCTTCTGTTTTTCGATGTCTGGTTTCGTGCTCTTTCAGTCGAATTGGATTCCTTATTTCTTTGCCACAGACGCGACAAAAGGGTTCCCGATGAAAAGTGTCTATGTGTTTCTTCAGTTGGTCCCTTCTCCAAAATGTTTTCTCGCATTCACCACCATTTCCACCACATGTCAACCGACCTCGCTTTTGTGTACTATGCGCGTTCTGTTCCGTTACGGCAGATGGAAAAGTTTCATGATGTGAATCACAGTTTACCTTATGCGCTCGAAAATGAGACGTCAATTTGGTTTTGGTTGCAGTTCTGAAAGAACAAAGACCACATTCATACATTGTTCCCTTTTGCGCTTCCATTTGAGTGTGTTGTTTTGGGATAAGCATCGATAACTCGCTACGGGCAACATCTTTCTGCTTATGAAACTGTAACATATGGATTAAAAGAGACTTTCTGAAAGGAAACTTTTTATTACAATGTCGGCACCAATGCTGTTTATTTGGTAAATGACTCTGTTCATGCTTTAACAACGACAATTTGGTATTTGTCTTATACGAACATTTTTTACACTGTAAAGGTTGAAATTGAATCTCTGGTACTGACAACAGGTCTTCATTTTCTGTTACAACTCCATAACTAACTGAATCGCCTAATTGACATGGCTTTGTTTCACCAACTACTCTGAAGTCACTATCAGTTATAGTTACAAGTTCCGATTTACTATCACATGAAATAGACACATTTTCTACAACATACAATGAATCACTGGCACTGTCATCACTTGGATTATTGGAGTTCTTGTTAGAAATCTCAACGCTGGAAAACTTATGCTCTTGTCGATGATTAATCAAATCACAATCTTCAGAAAATACATTATAACAAACTTCACACTTAAAACCCTTACTGTTTTTATGAGTTTTCATGTGGTTGTTTAAGGAAAATTTCTTATCGAAACTTTTGTTGCACACTGTACACACAAAACTTCTGAAAACCACATGCTCTCGACAATGATCCCCAAACAAAACTCTATCGGTGGTACGAAACTTGCAAATATTGCACTCTAATGTTCCTTTATCTTCCAAACTATACTGATGATCACTGATTACTGAAACGAGATTATTTGCATCTGCTCCATGTTTATCGGCCATCACGAGATGTTTATCCTGTTGTGGTGTTAACGGTAGATTGCTCGCAATTTTTCGGTGCATAAACGACTTTACTTCGCCAAAGGAGTGTATGTGTTGTTTTAGATCAGTTAAATATTCACTTTGGAAAGTACAATGTACACATTTATATGAAAACGCACCACTTTTGTTTGAAATTGATTTCCTGTAAACTATCTCCTTACCAGCTGTTTCAGGAGGAACACTTGGAAGAGTCTGGGCTTCAACTGGCAGATTTATAGATTTGTGTGCTATGCCGGCGTTCTGCAAAGAAAAAGACGTCAGAAAATGATAAGTCATTATCTCTTTACACTATTATATATATATATATATATATATATATATATATATATATATATATATACACAACTCTTGCGAGGTGACTCTTGCCACTGAGACAAGAAAAAAAAAGTTCTCTTGAACTTTCGGCTATCGGACATAGTTTCGGATCTACAAGGTACCGAAAGCGTGGGAAAATGGCTAGGGGTAAAATTCACTGAAGAAGTCATACCTGCTGTATTGAATTTTGCATGTTTCACAATCCTGCCATGCACGCGCAAGGGATTTCCCAAAGAAACGCAGGGAGTTCCGGATAATCTGCCAAATGAAAATTGGTCTAAATGGATATGAATTGATAGGGTTTCTACCAGGTAACAATAATTCGTTTGTATTAAGTCGATATCTGGAACAAATACAAAATGGCGGACACCTTCATGGCCGTAGTGTGTGGCTGCATAACCGCCAGGTACGGATGCTGGTCAACAGTGACGTTCTGATTATTAAGTGTAATGAATTTGTTCTCAAATGCTCTAGAAAGACATCTGGAGTGTCGGTAGAGAACAACAGATGAAGCAGGGTGATTCACGTGTGTGGAAACACGTAACGAAACATGCTCAGAAGTGCACGCATACTAAGTAAAAGCCATTGCCGATTCACCAATATTATTCCATCAAACCGATACAATATGATGTGCACGGTTGCATACCAATAAGGATGCAACAACTTAGGCCAAGTTGAAATTGTGCAAGGGGACTCTCAAAGAAACTGGGTAAACTAAATGAAAGTCACTATAGCGGGATCGCATGACCGATATTGAAATGTGGCCAATGTGTGTGTTGATATCAACATGTAGCTAATGGACAAATGTCAACATGTCCCACTACTGCTGGGACACCGTCCCAAGTGCGAAAACTAGGAAAATAACGTTGTACATTCCTCTATTACATCTGGTGCATTTTTTTGGTAGAACGTAACTAGAACACGATTGTATCAATGTCCCTTTTTGTTTGGGACATTGTTCCACAGTCGACACATGAAAAGAAATCTCTTAATCCATGGTTCAAATTCTGATAGAGCGTGAAAATAACAAACTTGTATCATGTCCCACATCTTGTCGGACATATGACGTACTCGAAATATAGGAAAATATCTCCAGAAATTCGTATATTACACACAGTGCACATGCCAAGACAAAGACGAAAATAAACCAATTTGGCATATGCAACACTAATGCTGGAACACCATAAATATGGAAAATAAAGCGACATGAGAAATAGGAAGAAGCGTTTTAAAGCTCTGATTGTTTACAACTGTACAGTAGAAGTAAATAATGAAACACACAAGCATGTTGGGAGGCTGTACAAGACCGCTTGCCAAACGAAGTGGGTACTCCTCAAAGAAATGAATACAGAGAAAGTGAGGCTCCCTCGAAGCCTCAGGGTTAGAGCGCTCGCTTTCGCTCGCATGGTAGCAGTTTCCAAACCTACTGGGAGCCCACGGCCTTAGATTCAAGACCCGAGTAGTTATTTTCCTATTTTTCGCACGAGGGACGATGTCCCAGCAGTAGTAGGACATGTTGACATTTGTCCATTAGCTACATGTTGATATCAACACACACATTGGCCACATTTCAATATCGATCATGCGATCCTACTAGTGACATTCCTTTAGATTATTCAGTTTTTTTGTGAGTCCCCTTGCTCAATTTCAACTTGGCCTCAGTTGTTGCATCCTTATTGGTATGCAACCGTGCACATCATATTGCATCGATTTGAGGGAATATTACTGGTGAATTGATTATGGCTTTCATGTTCTTGACGCTAATCCTTACATTTCCGACGCTTTGAACTCACGTTTACTGAGTATGAGTGCATTTCTGGGCATTTTTCGTTAATTGTTTCCACACATGTGAATCACCCTGCTTCATCTGTTATTCTCTACCGACACTCCAGATGTCTTTCTAGAGCATTTGAGAACAAATTCATTACACTTAATACTCAGAACGTTACTGTTGGCCAGCATCCGTACCTTTTACACCGATTTTCATTTGGCAGATTATCCGAGACTCCCTACGTTCCTTTGGAGAATCCCTTGCGCGTGCATGGTAGGATTGTGAAACATGCAAAATTCAATACAGCAGGTATAACTTCTTCAGTGAATTTTTACCCGACCTCTTTACGTTGGATAGTTTCCCAACTATTAGCGTCTGAAAGTAATTTTCCCAACCTTACGGCACCTTGTAGATCCGAAACTATGTCCGATAGCCGAAAGTTCAAGAGAACTTTTTTTCTTGTCTCAGTGACAGGAGTCACCTCGCAAGAGTTGTAACATTTATTTTGCAATACCCGATATATATACACAGTAGGACGTCGATAATCCGAACGTCAAAAATTCGATCGTGGTCCCTAGAACCTTTTTGCATTTTGTGTTAGCGCTAGCGAAAAACAAACAATAGGGCTGTCCGTCGGCGTTGTGTGAAGTTATGTTTTTACAAAAGCTCATTCATATGTAATTGTTTGTCATACATATTTTTATTTTCCTTTAGGCTTACACAAGTTAAGTATTAAGTATGAGTTTCAAGAACAGTGTAATTTACTGTATGAGTAAATGTAAGTAGCCTTACGTACGGTATTGTAATTAATGCATGTACTGTAAAACCACTGTATCGATAAGAGCATACCATACAATATATTTAAGCCTAAATGTCATTTTCTTGGTCCTTTTCGAAAATCCGAACTACCTGTGGTTTCAATTAGTTCGGATTTTCGACTTCCTACTATATATATAGGGTGTTCCAAAATACATGTTACAACGCCTGGGAATTTGATTCTGCAAGTAAGAACAAGGAGAAAATGTCAAGTGAAAAAATGTCGAAAGCGGTGAAAGGCGCCCAAAAATCGCTGCACACTACCTTTAAAGCACAATAACCCAAGAAAAAATAAGATAGTGGTGTCAGATTAAAAGAAGACAAAGGAAGACTTACCTGACGAGTACAAAGGTGAAGCAATTGAGGGCCAGTTTAAAGTATGCAAAGAGATTTTCAAAAGAAGTGGGGAATGCCTTGTAGAAAATACAAACAATAGAAGACTATGTTCCACATAATGTTGAGATCGAAATGTAGCCAGTGAAAAACAGATGACGAACGTCCACATGTCCCACTACTGCTGGGAACCGCCACATACTCCAAAAATAGAAAAATACCACTGCAAAATTTGTTATTGCACAGGGTGACGTTGTGATAGGAAAAGTAAAAGTAGCACAATTGTATGGATGGCCCACTATTGGTGGGATATCGTCTACACTGGCAAAGTAGAAAAATAACACTGCAAAATTTGCTATTACATACGGGTCACATTGGGCACAAAAGTAAAAATAACCAACAAATTAAGTAAATAAAATAAACAATAAATAACATTTGGACCAGATAAGCTGCCGTGATGGATTGCACCAGAGCTCTCTCGAGCTACGTATGTAGATGGTATACGCGCTTTGGAGTGCGAGGCAAAGGTTTGATTCCCGGAAGGGGTTCATGTGGTTTAGATCCCATGTTAAGCTGCAAATCAACGTCTCATATAAGGCCTCGCTGCTAAAAGGGACGCTAAACTCAGAATTAACCAAGCCAAATCAATTCTTTCCCATATCTTGACCAATTTCAACCCAACATTTCAAGAATAATTCAAAGGTTAAAGGGATAGCTTACACACCAAGATGCATATACCAGGATTTTGTCAAGTGAAGCGTACAACTTTCAAATTAGAGCTAAATTTATTTCTCACTTTTAACCAATTTCAACTCCTTGCAATAGGAATGAATCTAAACTCTAAACCTTTAACGAAATGCACGACAATTTCATAAAATCCGGGCGGTTTTTATTACTATTTTTTAAAGGAAAAATACGATGAAACATACATACAAAAAATTTTTGTGTAGTAATTAAGTTCACTTGTTTTGTCACTACATGCTAGAAGTGAGTGAAACTGACAGACAGTCTTTCTTTAAAGTGCATTTTTTTTTCTTAAGAGTTTAAGTCAGACATCACTAAAGGGAATGTTAATGTATTTTGTACTTAAACGGTTTAAAGTAATTCCGAACTGCTCTCCACAGTTTCTTTCACTAGAGAAACTTACTCGACTTCGTGCATGTGTCATCTTCCCCGTTTATCTTGTGCTTGTTTGCTCGCTCACATGAATGTTTTCCAAATGAACAGAAAGTGACAGACTCTTATGTTGAGATAGTCATTATGATTGTTATTATTTTAAATTAACGTCCACTAGGTTTGATGAAAAATTGAAAGGTAGAATGGGCAGACCAGATCTCAGTAGAAGCATGTAAAAGCTTGTGTAATGAGGGAGTTGATATTTTCTGGGATCTTATGAAAAAAGTATGAAGGCAGAAGAGGAGTAGAGGGAAAATGTATTGATGCCAATGCATAATGGAAAGGGGGATGTTTTGGAATGTGCAAACTATAAAGGGATAAAGTTAACGTCTCTTATAGTAAGGTATGGGGAAGGCTTGTTGAAAACCGAATACAGAAAGAGAAATGAAGTTTGGGATTATGCCGGGAAGGGGAAAAAAAAAAAAAACCTAAGACAGCTGATCGAAAGACATAGAAAGTGGTAAAAAGAACTACATGTAGTGTTTTAGACCTAGAGAAGCTATATGACAGTCTGCTCATCCAGGAAGTATGGAGGTGCATAAAAGAGAAGAGAGTTGCTAAAATATGGGTCGATGGTGAAGGAAATATGTTGAGGAGTAGTGACTCAGACCAAGTGTAGCATTAGTATATCAGAAGGATTCTCTATAGGGGTTGGAAGGATCAGCTCTCAGCTCATAACTTTTCACTTTGTAATGGACGTCATTGTAGAAGGAGTGAGATGTCATGGAACATGCTGTCTGTAGATGACATTATACTGGTTGAAACTTACAGAGCGAGCGAGCGAGCGAGCGAGAAAGAAAGAGAGAGAGAAAGGCTAAAAGCGAAACTGGAGGAATGCAGAAAGGCATTGGAGGATAAGACAATGAGGATTAGTGGCGCAAATGCAGCATGTATGACACGGTGGAGAGAGTGGTAGTTTTGTAAAACCCTACGGAGAAAGGTTAACATCGACGCCAAACTTTAAATATCTTACGTAGGGATGAGCAGATTCCGATTCTCGATTCTTCGATACCGGCAGTATCGAGGAATCGTCGATTCTCGATTCTTTGCGCTACCGGGTTCGATACAGATTCCGATGGAAAAATAGTGAAAACTCTCAAAACCATGTATTTTCTGATGGTTTGTTACGAAAACACTAAGAAATGTACAGAAAGTTTTAACAAACCATAAATTACTACCTTCTGCAATGAAAAGCTACGTAAATTATTTCGGACAGACGACAAAAATCACCGACTGATCGGTTCAAACCACTTAACCTAAATCGAACGTTCAGCATTGTTTTATTTGGACGACAAATATTCATAATTGGTTATTTAGATAGAAGGTTATTCTTTTTTAATATTAAAAATTGTTAATACATTGTTAGTAAAATTTTAAATTATGTATCCTTTATAAAAACCACAGCCTAAATTAAGTCAACTGGAAATTGGTATTGGTTGTCAGTAGTCAGTATATCGTCTGTCTACAGTACAGTTTTAATCCACTATTGCTAAAGTGTGGCCTTTGCTACACGAACGCCATTTGCAAGTACAACTGAAACTGAAACGTATTGCCTTATTGCAGACAATTTGTAATTATCCAACTCGGAAAAAGAATCGGAAATAAAATCAATTTCTTCAGTTTAAATGTTATTTACAATTGTACGATTAGTTTCACCTGGAAACGGGAATTTTTAACTGCTCATACATACAATAATTAATTCTGGCCAATGTACTGGCAACACTGGTTTTGCATGCCACGTCGTCTGTCGCCATTTCGCTCTTGCGTATTTGCGTCTATGTTTGTTTGGTCTATGTTGGTGTTTGGTTTTAAAACAATAATTATTTCTGAAAGTGTATGAAATGACGACCAAAAGGAAAATTAGTGAAGTTTGGCACTTTTTTACCAAAGAATGTGAAGAGAGTGTTTTTGCTGTTTGCAAGTTATGCAACAAGAAAATATCAAGAGGTGGTAAGTCCCATACAATTTCAACCCGCAACAAACATTTGCAGACCTTTCACAAAACAGAGTTCATGGAAATTAAACTTCAAAAATGTGAGACTAATGTAGGCCTATACGATCCACCAATAACACTAAATGTGACAGGTCCAAGCTCTGCAAAAGTAAGTAGGCCTGCTACCCCCCTTGCATATTGATATTACTAGCCCAGGTTCAAGCAGCTTTGGGATTTCACCTGAAGCTCTCCCAAGCACATCTCCCAGCCTGATCCAACCAACTCTTAGTAATTTTATAAAAAGGAAATCCAAATTGAGAAATGATGACCCTAAGGCTAGGGCAATAACCAGAAAAATCAGCGAGATGATTTGTCAAGACAATCAGCCATTCAATGTTGTTGAAGACAAAGGCATTATGAAGTTCATAAATCATCAAGAACCAAGATATGAGATCCTTAAAAGGAAATATTTTACCACAGTTGAAATACCCAAGTTGTATGATCAAACCACACTTGAGGTGTATGAATTAATTCAGGGTGCCGAGAATATTAGTATAACGACTGATCTTTGGACTTTTACAGCTAATGATGACTATATGAGCATAACTGCACACTTCTTCATAGATTCAGAATGGAAACATATATGCTTAGAGTGTATTCTTTTTCCTGAAATAAATCATTCGGCTTAGGCCATCGTCGATTTTCTGAAAGAAGTTTTCAAGAAATGAAATATTGCTGAAAAGATTCATGTAATCGTAAGAGACAATGGAAGAAATGTTATGGCAGCAATGGCCTCAAGCAACTTTGTAGCCATTCCTTGTCTGCACCCCCTGCAGTTGGTGATTAAACACGGTTTGCTAAACCAAAAAAATGTCCTCAATTTAAGTTCAAAATGTCGAAGAACTGTTGGGCATTTTAAACACTCAGCCCAGGCAACGAAAATAAATCAGCTCAACAAGTCGTATGGGTGAAACAATATAAGCTGATACAAGGTGAACCTACGAGATGGAACTCCACCAAACACATGATGGACCGTTTGCTGGAACAACGAAGAGCCATATCCTACGTAGCCCCAGAGCTAAGCAAACCTATTGAGTTAACTGGCAATGACTGGGAACTAATATCTAATATTGTGAAACTCTTAACAATTTTTGATGATGCGACATTCCAATGCAGTTCTGCTCAAACGGCCATATTCGAGGTCATACCGATAGTGAACAGCGGAAAGAAGGAGCTAGAAACCTTAAAATCAACTTCTGGATTGGAAACATTTACCAGAGAATTCCTTGAATCCCTCAACAGAAGATATGTCACCTTAGAAGAAGCGAAAGAATATGCTTTAGCCACTCTCCTTGATCCACGGTTGAAAGGAAGTGTTTTTTTGAGTGAAGAAAGTCTGCATAGAGCTAAAGAAATACTGCTGAGAGAAACTCAGATGTTGAATGGGACAGAAACCTCCATCAAATTACAGAAACCCAACATTCCTCAAGTGTCTTAGCTTCAACTTCAAACCATGTAAGTCAGCAATTTTAAATTTTAATTAGGCCTTTAATGTCAAATTCTTAAAATAATAATAATAATAATAATTTTTATTTGAATAAACTAAGAAAATAAGCTATGTGTCCCACGCTATAATTACAAGGCTAGGCTACATTTATTTAATGTGTTTTATTTAAGTAGGCTATTTATTTATTAATTGTGTTTAAAATTTAATCACATTTAAAAGTAATATGGCATAGCTAATAAATAAAGCTTGGGAAACATAGCCTATTTTCATAGTTTTATTCAAATTAAAATAAACTTAAATTAACAAAATACAAAATCTTACTCATATTAAATTTTTTAATGAACATTATGAAAAACAAGTCATTCCTTGCCGACCTATGAAAAAGAAATTCTATGTTAACTTACTACTAGCTATTTACTTTCAGTTGCAATTTCAGTTTGAAATTGAGTTAATTTTTTAATTGAACTAGTTGTTTTGCTATGTACTTCACAAAATATTTGAGCGTAATTGTTACTGTATGTTCAATAACATTTTCTTAGGTACTAAAGCTTACCTGAGCAATATATATATATATTTTAAATTTGAAAGAACAAGTATTCAGACATTCTCTTACTCAAATTTTAAGATGAAGAGATCTAAACTTATCCGTAATTGTTAATTTTCTCTTGAAATTTTTAAAACGGTACACTTGAAATGATTCGGGCTTGTTAAGTGTTTAATCATTTTTTTTTTTTTTTTTTATGCAGGTCGATTTTAAAAAGTTAAAATTATGTTGCTAGTAGAAATAAATTAGTTGGTCTCTGTGCTTATTCAGGTTGGATTTGCTTCAGTCATCAATTGACAGACTAAAGACCAAAATGTGGAAAAGATACTCAGTACTGATGGATGATCCTGATAAGACTTCGACTACTATAGTGTCAATAGCAGAAAAAGAAGTCATTCAGTACTTCGCTGAACCTCTGTCAAGTCCTCACACCAATGCTGGAAACTTCTGGAAGAGGGAGAGGATTGCATTTTCTCGACTCAGTAAATTGTCAAGATAATATCTCTCTGTTTCACCAGCAACAGTGCTTTGAGAGAGACTGTTTTCCATGTCAGGGCAAATTTGTGACAAAAAAAAGAAACAGATTGGACCCAGAGAGGGTTCAAATGCTTGTTTTTCTTAACAGAAATTTGAAATACAATCCAAACTTTTAGTCGGTACTTTTCTTTTCATTCTAATTCCATATTTGCACGTTTTGAACATTTCAGTTTCAATTTTTCATTGTTTTAAAAGAGTTTTTATTCATTTGCAATAGGCTAATAAAATGTTTTTGGATTCAAATGTGTTTTTATTACTTGTTTTACCCAGAATCGGTATCGAGCCCGGAATCGAGAATCGTGAGTAAAATTTCAAAATCGGAATCGGAATCGAGAAATTTTGGAATCGGCCCATCCCTAATCTTAAATCATGTGTTGAGGGAGCTCTCTGCTGAACCAACACAGATTACAAAGTGGATGGCTGACCTGGAAAAAGATCAGGTATGATAGGAGGGTAAATTGCAAGACGAAGGGTAGGTGGTACAGAAGGGTAATGAGGCCAGCAGTGATATACAAATCAAAAACCTGAGCAATTACATCCGCACAGGATGGAAAGATAAATATAACAGGAATGAAAATGTTAACATGAATGACAATGAAAGAATCCGGAACAATTTTATTAGAGGAACAGATAAAGTGGAGCCCATCAACAAGATGATACAAGAAAATAGGCTCAGAGAGTTCGGACGCGTGATAGAAAAAAATCAATGAGTTTCGGTTTTATTATTCCTGTTTTGGACCTTACCTCATCTTCAATAAGCTTTCTCGAAATTGTTTTGTCTTTAAAATCTTTTGATTCAATTCTAAAGCTATTAAGAGAAAGCTGGGTGAGAATAGGAGCTTTTCATACAGTACAAACATTTATATTCTCTCAAAAAACATTTATACTTACATCTGCTGCTACAGCGATTCCTTCTCTAACTGCAGCCAACGTTTCCTCTGCTGGCACTGTTACGATATTTGCAACTTGTCCTTCGTTCCTCTTTTCATCGGCGGTTGTAATATTGTCTAAAAAAGAAATTAATAAACGAATAACGATGATAAGTCACATGATTAAAAAATATAAAATAAATGCAAACTAAATTTACAATAATCCCAGAGAAGCAGCTCTTCATTGGCATTTCAACACATCAATCTTTTATTATTTTATTAAACAAGGTAGTAATCTTAATTTCAGGAATACTAATGTACATAGTTCTTGCTATTGTTACTTTCCTCTTGATCGTCAAACTGTAACTAGACAAATCTACGTGGCAGGTTGTTACGTTTGATTTGATTTTGTGTTTAGTGTCACTTTCAGCAGCTAGGCTATGTAAGACGTGGACCTACAGATTAACTATATGAGCTCCTGGCGGAAATCTAAGACAGGATTCCCACACCAGAGGCGCGTATGCTAACCGCTTAGCCACGAGGGAACTCAGGATTTGTCACGTGAATTCGATAGGAATAATATTAGGTTGATGTGATGTCCACCTCAGATGAAAAAAAAAAAAAAACTATAATGTCTGGTTAATCAAATTAGTCGCTGTCTGTAACCATACACATTTGCCATCGCTCAACCAAAGACTAGATTCCTTGGCGAAAGAAATCTGACATCAACGATGCGAAGGAGTCCTTAATCACATGTTGTACAGTTCACGGCACACAAAATGCTGCAGAAACGTTACGTCCAATTACTAACAAGCTCTTGCACCATGAGCTTAAGCATTCAGAAACATACGTCATGATCGACTAAGTCCTCTTGTATCCAATCCAACCTCTCCCCTTCCTTCTCTTTTCCTTGTCTAAAGCAGTCTGTGTGACGTAATATACTCTTTCCATTCAGACGAAAAAAACAGGAATCTGTCCACAAGCTTTATAGCTCTTTAAAAAAACGTCTCTTTCATTCGTTTCTTGTGAAATGCACTTTTACAGCCTAGATAAAAAATATCACAAAATGTTCCCATAGCTTCACAAACGCCTTTATTTACATTTTTCCCTTTTTCAAAGAGTACATATCAAGCTAGGAAGATGTACCTTGTGAAATCTGTAGAAATTGTCAATTCTGGCAGTAGGTTTTCTGCTTACCAAAGTCCGTAATACAAAGCTCTAAAAGCTACTGACAGAAATGAGTGTTTTTCAAAATTTCTAATAAAACTCCAAATGACCAAAGCAGTATGCATATATTAAGATTATATATTTGTGTTACAGTTTCGGCTACGTAACATAGCCTACGTTATGTAGCCGAAACTGTAGCACAAATATATAATCTTAGTATATGTATACTGCTTTGGTCAGTTGAGTTTTATTAGCAATTTTGAATTTTCCAAAGCTGCAATGAATAATTTACAAGTGTTTTTCAAAGTTTAATTTCATTTTGTTTCCCTGTAATTGCATGCAAATGTTCCAGAAGCGTCATTTGGGCAGGACAGAATGGTGTAATTCCTCCCTCCATTGAGTGTAATAAACACATATTGTTTGATCAAATATATACAGGGTGATTCTTTATGGGGTTTACAACTTCAATCAGTTATAATTCTTTATTGGAATCACACAGACTTGGTTTATGACATTATACCGCAAAACACTTTGTGACATCCATTATGGCTCAATGTGTGCACCTGCCATCATCTTGGACACATTCCAACGAAAGTCGATTTCCTGCCAAACAATAACCAGCATTTCGGGGTAACGTCCACAATGGCTGTTGTGATGCGATGTTTCAGTTCATTAACATTATCAAGTAGGGGAAAGTTGCACACCTTATCTTTTACAAACCCGCACAGAAAGAAGTCAAGTGGCGTGTGATCTGGAGACCGTGGCGGCCAGGCAATTGGTCCACCACGACCTTTCCACTTATCTGGGAAACGCTGATCAAGAAATTCTCTTACGTCTATCAGGTAGTGCGGCGGCCATCTTGTTGCCACGATAAGCAGCCATCGTGGTCATCTTCGTCTAACTGTGGATCAATGAAGTTCTCGAGCATATCAAGATAGGCGATGCCGGTGATGGTGCTCTCAGCAAAGAATGGTCCATGCACCTTTGCTCTGGAAACAGAGCAAAACACGTTCACACGAACCAGCTCCACATGCGCATTTCGATTTTCCGTGCCCTAAATACGACAATTGTGTGTGTTGACTCGGGCGGAAAGGTAAAAAGTTGATTCGTTACTGAATATCACATTGTTTAAGAATGACTCATCACCACTAATGCGATCCAACATGGTAACACAGAATTCACGTAGGGTATGTTTATCCGCTTCATTCAGTTCTTAAAGCAAGGACAGTCTGTATGACTTCCTGGACAAACGTCTACGTAATACACGCCAAACAAGTGGTCTGAGGGATACCAGTTTCTTGTGATGCATATCCCGTAGATTTTCGAGGGCTGCGGACAAAACTCTCCCTAACTGCTTCTACTACATCGTCAGTCACGGATGAGCGTCCTGAAGCCTTTGTGTGTTGCACAGAACAACTTGTTTCAACAAATGTCTGGTGCCATTTGTACACTGTTGGTCTGCTGGGTGGTTCCTTACCGTATTATGTGCGAAACTTGCTGACTTCGTTTCTTCAAATCAAAACACACATTTAGCTCTTTCCGCACCAGTGAAAGTCTATTTCCAACGACTGACCAGTGGCGCCGCGTGTGGTCAACTTCGCAACTACTCATTACGTGAGTCAAATTAGAAGTGTTTTGCAGTATAATGACATATAAACCAAGTCTGTATGTGGTTCCAATAAAGAATTATAACTGATTGAAGTTGTAAACCCTATAAAGAATCACCCTAAAGTGAAACTCATATGTCGGCCGAGAATCCCCCTTCCCCAAACAAAATCTAAAATGACGCTCCTTTTACCAACAAACCTATAGAGTTACTACAGCACATTGCTAGAACACTTACATTTGGAATCAAGAGTCGAAGATTTGACCCAAGCTATGTGCGTTCATAGTAGACGCCATTGAAAGAAAAACATTGAAATAGGGAGACAGAGAGATGATTTACATAAGCAAGTTTAGAATTAAAGAAAAAATGATTGGACAGCATCCATATTATTGACCTGTACGGGATTTCCCAACCTGCCTTCCAAATTTCGCAAAAATGACTCTTCTATCCCAATGGGGGATTTTTCTCATCATCTTCATCCGACTATGATCCCACATTAGGACTAAGATTTGCCACTTGATTGGTCTTATAAACAATATACCCTATATATATATATATATATATATATATATATATATATATATATATATATATATATATATATATATATATATATAAACATACATACCTTTATCAACTGTCGCAGAAATATCAGGTAACTGGGTCATCTGTTTTGTGGGTTCATCCAACTCCTCTAATTTGTATTTTTTCCTAAGAAAATCCACCAATATTTTTCTTACGACTTCCATGTCATATTGCAGTTTGTCCAAATGGTTTATTAGAGCCACACATCGAAGACACAGCAAATCGTTTTCAGACACTATCAGCATATATCCATCTCCTAGTAGCTGCCACACCTTTGACATCATTTGAACTTTGGAATAGGATGTCGTTCCCTTGGTAAGAGGCAGAGCTTTATCACATAACAGTTCTTCACAGACGAAACATTTTGGAACTGCTTTGGTGTCCTATGGATATATAAATATCAACTTGAGCGACTCTTAATATTTCCGATTACAATTTGCATTTAACAAAGGTTAGAGCTCATCTGCTATTACATAACAACTATACGAAATCAACTCGAATTAATTTATATCACTTTTACATTTTAAATCCTATGACAGTGAGAGAGAGAGTGAGTGAGTGTGAGTGTGTGTGTGTGTGTGTGTGTGTGTGTGTCTGTCTGTGTGTGTGTGTGTGTGTGTGTGTGTGTCTGTCTGTGTGTGTGTGTGTGTGTGTGTGTGTGTGTGTGTCTGTCTGTCTGTCCCTCTCTCTCTCTCTTTTGTCAAGCATTTTCAGATAAGGTAACATTCTTCATCAGATATCTAGCAAAAAATTGATTCAAAAAGGTTGCAAATAGAGAAGTTTACCAGAAATATTTTCTACTTCTTGCAAACAGTGACTCCTATCTTGAGAAATAAGGGGGGGGGGGATATTTACCGATGTCCTACGCATATTCCCAGAATATTGTACATGTCTGCTCATAAAGGGTCTCAGATAAAAATTTCCTGAGACATCCTTAATTACCCTAGCTCGTTCTCTTCAGAATGGAACACTCTTTCACATTGTATTTTTTAAATTTCCCCATCATGTACCATAGGCGGGAAATGTGAGGGAAAAGGGAAATTTCCCTGAAAAAAATCGCATTTGCCCCTTGTCGCCCCTCTGGACTCCGCCCATGTTATGATATAGAGCTGAAAAAGATATGGTAAATACTAGGGTAAACACTGAATGTTTGTACAAGATTTCAACTTCTAGCTGCAAAAGTAAGCCCGCCAAAAAATAATGAACTTAGGTGTAACAAAAAAATATATATATATATTTTCCCCTTATGACGTCATGACCCCAAGATGCAAAAACCCTCACGAAACATATTCTACAATGCTTCTATGCTTGAGAAAACACAAAAGACCCGAGGTCAAAAGATTTATTGGTTCATTTTTAAGCCCAAAAAGAAGACAGTGCTCCATGGGAACTATAATTCCCATCAAATTTAAAAGGGATAGAGAGATTTAAGATTTTTGGGGAAAAGCATAGATTTTGTTCTAAGACCGTCAGTGTCTTAGAGATTTAATAGCTTTGCGGTAAACTTTAAGCAAACAACTGACTTATCTGCGTCTATATGTCTTAAAATACCGATTATAATATTGATTTGGTAGTAATAAAAAAAAGAAATAATGACGAAAATTCAAATACATCCATGATTTTAGCGTAATGCTCCAAGGAGTTCAGATCATTGGGTTAATCATAAGAGCCAACTGTATAAGATAGACTGCATTAAGGTGGATCACTAGGTGTTCTCGGTGCTATGCTAAACACTGCTTGAATAGTGCGGCGTTGCCAGATAGTGTCGAGTGTTTACTGATGCCAGATAATAAAGGAACTAATCATGGAATTCTGCGTGGATACTTACTGGAGAAATTATTTTTCGACCGTTACTGCAATTCACAGCTAAGTTCCGCTTCTCGAACTGCAACGCTAGAATCCAGGAATTAAACGTACAAAGTCTGCAACAACGCATTATGGCGTTCTGTGCAAATTTCTTCTCAAAATCTATTTCCTTAAATATAAATTAACATTTAAATAAAATGTGAGACAAACACGAAAAACGGTCAAATAATATGTCTATTTCGTAATAAGATCGTTACTTTTAAAGTACTTTACATATTCAAATAAACATCTCTTAAAATTGAGCACTTCTAGTAAGTTCTAACAGCAAGTGCCATCTTGTGTGCTCATTGTAAAACGAATTAAATAATTTCTTCTATTTGTTACATTTTTCAATATCAGAAGACACAACCAAATGGATCAGTGTCTTATGTTGTAGCTGAAACATAACTTTATCTTATAGTACAATATTTATAATACGTAACGTTTCATTGCGCAGTAGTTAAGGGAAGGAGCTAAAATATGTACTGACTTCCGGGTGGTGATCCACCTTAATTTCCAGTGTGGGAAAAAGAAAATATGCAGCATTACTATACAGTTTTTTCAACGTTATAACTCAATCTGAAAATATTATTTAAATATCATAGGTCTCACAAACAATCGAATTTTAATCCTAACTCGATTAATATATAACAAAAGGCAAAATGAGATTTTGATGTCATCTCTTGTCATTTAAATTGAATTGTCTCCCCATTATCTGAGTTAGATAAAATTCACCTAGTAAATTTTATACATATGGATATTTTAGTTTTGGGTCTGAATCTAAGGCCTAAAATATTCAAAACAGGAGTCCGAATCCGAACTTCGAAATTTCGGATCTGGATCCGGATACGTCTGGCCATCCCTACTGCAAATGTTTTGTTCCAGTTCGATGCTTCTTGTGGCCAGAGCTAAAAACTTTCAGCGTGACCCTCGTATTTGGTCAAAATATTGAAGTTTGCATTCAATACTATTAATACTAATTAAGACAGTTTTCTGCTGAAGATCGAAAAAATGACTGTGAATGTGTGCTTGTTAAAAGCTTCATTATTTTACTTATATTCTCATTTTAAATAATATTATATTGATAATATCCAGGTCTCTCGCATTAATAATATGAGGTAAACGTACGAAGTAGCATCTTCATGCTTCTTTAGAGCAGACTTACTCCCAAGCAAACGGAATGTAAGTTTCAGAATAGATAGCAAAATTATATTTATTCAGACACAGTAAAGACTACAATTATTTCATTCTGGTTGAGTTGAAAATGTTATCACTTTCCTTAGAGCTTAAGATACGAATTTTCAAGTACATAACCACACTGAGTGTTTAAAAGAGACACGATGATGTAATTTGCACTTGCATATCTTCGGATTTATATTGCATTCGGCTTCACTGGAGGCATAGTTTCAAATTGATGGATCACATCAATTCTAAGAATAGGAGTGAAAAAAGTATGAACAATATCATGTAATTATTAAGGTGAGGTAAGTCGTTTTTTAACGCGATCTTCTAATGTATTATTAGATTTTGATATATATTCTATTTTCCAATCAAACCAGAATTCATTTAAAGACAATTTCGTCTCGTTTTGTCTAAGTATATACCGGTACACTTACCGTATATGGAATGGCACCTAATATTTTCACGGCAGGTTTATTACAGCTTCCAGGTAATGTCGAAATTCCACTACTCATTTTCTGAAAAATTAAATACAGTAATTACTAATATTAATGAACAATTCTAGCCTTCATACAATATTTAAAAATTGTAACGCATAATAACCGTGTTAATAATTTATAAGTTTTATAATGTTTACTTTTCTGTACATATGTCAAGAAGTATAAGTATCTATTATGACCATAAGTACCTGTTATGACCATTATTACTTCTTTATTGTTGTCGACTTTTTCGGAACTTGAAATTTTAAAATATCATCCAATCCTTTCGACAAATCATTCAATCATGCACACAAATTACCTTTATTTGTAAATTACTTTTAAAGTACAAGATATTTGTTTGTTCGTTCGTTATTTAGTGATCTTCTTTCCTAGTGAAAAGTTAGATCCAGTTTTCGAAAAAGAAAGTGTATTTTCAAAGAAAACGTTAGTCCCATATTTCATTGCAATTGTTTTGTATTTTTAAATTAGAATGAAAAATAAGCATAATGATTTACCACGGGGAAAACAAGTGACTGAGCTTTCTTCTCTATGAGAAGGTTGGTAATCACAAAAAAAAAATATAAAAAAATAAATAAATAAATAAAAAATAAAAAAATACGACGCTACTTTGTATTTACAAATACTACTAGTACTTATACTACGGGTCCGTACGTAAAATACTCCGTATAAAAAGGTTTTCACAAGTGAATTCACCGATAACTTAATATGTTACGTTAAGACTGGAGCAATCAGTCCAATAATTGTCGTACAGAACACTACTGTTCTGGTTACTAATCTAATAAACTTTTGTTGTAATATCCTATAACAGTAACCTATCGCATTCCCCTCATCATTCCTATTGGGCCATCTAGCACAAGTTGGTTGATATTTTATGCACTGTAGTTTTTATGCCGTACGTCCACACTGTATTTGTACTGGGGTTAAGTTTAGAGTTGCCCCTCCGACTTTTATAAAAATCAGGAAAATTTACAGGAGAAATTAGGTAAGAAATGATTATTGGAAGTGCTCATGTGATGTTTAGGTGTGTTAGTTTGGCAGTAAAGTTATGTTTAATACGAGAAAAGACATCTAGAATGGGTAGTATTTGCAAGACTCGGAAGGTTTCAATGATTCAGCAGCATGGTAGTCGTATAGGATGGCGAACCGGTTTACAGACTTAGTCAAATTTTTACTTTGACTCGGACAGTGACTGCAACCGATTCATCTGACCCTGCTCCCGAAGCACTTTAGGAATCACATTGAAGCTGCTCCACCCAATTGTGACGTAACGTGACGTGGTATTACATGTTGGAAAATGTGGAATAAAACGAGCACTGCAGGGCTTCTAACCCCTTTCGCTCGCTAAGCTATATTCCGTAACATAAGTAAATCACTTTTTTTATCAATAAAGTTGTGTGAAAAGTGGACTATATACCACGTGACAGCACCAAAGTCATGAACAGTTCCAGGAAGTGACTGAACCCATGAGAACCAATTGAAGTCACTGACCGTGTCAAAATAAAATCTTGCCCAGAACTATATAAGAATAATGAAGAGAATTTATTACATTTGGTAATTGTTTAGAAACGGAGGGCCAAAATTAGTGAAAAACAGGATAATTTACAGGAGAAATGGGTTGATAGTGTTGAAAAAATATTTTACATAATTTTTTAAAGGCAGTAGATAAAGGTAAGTGGAAGTGATTGCCATTTTATGCCGAGAGCAGAACCCAACGAACCCCTGCGGGGCTTCTAACCCATTGTTCCTTCTCCTCTTCCTCCTCCTCCTACTATTTCTTCTTCTTATATTATGGATGCTAGTTTAACGTATAAAACCATAAAACTACCCAATCGGAATAGAATATCGCAAAAACTTGGTGAAAAAGCTGGCCCCCAAAGTTAAACAATAGCCTTAAATTTTTATGAGAACCACGGATTACTAAATTTAAGGGTCCATGTTCCGTTAAGGGGGTCCAAAACTACACTGGACCTCCTTAAGCTAAGCTAAGCTAAGCTAACCTAACCTAACCTGACATAACGTAACCTAACCTTAGCTAATAGAACCTAATATAACGTTATATTATGAAATCAAACGAAAATCAATAGAAAGAAGCGGTGCCAAAGACACTGGACTTCCTTAACGGAATATTGACCAATTTAAGTGATAATTGAAGTTTCTATGAAAACTGGTTCCAGTCACTGGTCCAGGCATTTATCCTGAAGTTGGGCGTAAGCTTTCGCCACCTTTCATCGCTGTTATCTCTTTTCCACATTTTCTGCAATTTGTTATTCGGTTCATTAATCCGTGCTCTTCACAAACTTTTAAAAGATTTTGCTCGTTATCAACGTATTGCTTCACAAATGTTAAAACTGTTACTTCATTGCCCTTGTACATTCGCCATGTTGATAACATAAATGCTCATTACTTTACCACAATGCAACTGTTCGGTTACCTTGCACCAAGTAGTTCCCTCCGCTCGCCGTATAGTCCCATGTTTATAACCGCTTATATATAAATAAACAGATTTTTCGAGACCCTTATATATTATCGAGCACACAAACGATTAAATTATCCATATCTTTCCTGTAAATTTTAAAAATTTTCATGGAAACGGACGCCCAACTTTAGAACTTAACCCTGGTCTAGTCTAACAAGTCCTATGCGGTGACCAAACCTAACAATTTTTAATGTTTTAAATGCTTTTTTGTAGGTTTCAAACTGGAGAGGCGAACTCTAAATTTAAGCCTTATACTGAGCCCTCCTGAAGTCAATCTAAAAGCGGAAATCTAGCTCTTGGGTTAAGTTTAGAGTTACCCCTCCGCTTTTTATATAAACCAGGAAAATTTACAGGAGAAATGAGGTAAGAAATGATAATTTGAAGTTTTTATTTGATGTTTAGGAATGCAAGTTCGGCAGAAGAGTTATGTTTAATACGAGAAAAGATATGTGCAAGTTAGTACTATTTGCCGGATGCGGAAGCATTGCGGAAGGTTTCAGCAGCATGGTAGTTGTAAAATATGGCGAACAGGTGTAACGGATGCGCAAAAATAATGAAGAAAACCTTTAAAATTTTTGTGAAGCCCACGGAGTACTAAAGTAAATGAAATGCAACAATTTTTAATGCTTTAAGCACTGTTTTTTGTATGTTGCAAAGTCCAAGGGCACCTTCAGACTGGAGGGGCAACTCTAAACTTAAGCCGAGCTCTTCATTTACTGCATGCACTCATAAAAGAAATACTAGACTCTAACCTAACCTGATACTGTAAAAAAAAAATTGTCGAAATTTGGTAGCCGTTAAAATTATTTGGGTAAGCGCCAAGTAAATAAGGGAGTCGAATTTCTTTGGAAATCGTTTAGAGCAAAAACGTGAAACATTTTTCCTTTTAATTTGACGGTGTATTGTAATTTGCACGGAAAAATTGGTATGTAGCGAGCGATATCTACTCGAGCTTATCGCGTTCTGCATACTTGTATTATGGTTTGTTTTCAAATAAACTAGACCAACTTTGTGCTTTCGTTCGCAAACAACTTTTAAAATTAACTTACGAATCATGTACACATAAAACAACCCCATCGATATTCTCAATGCAAATAAAGTAAATATAAACAAATACCTGAGAACTTTCCTGTGCTAATTTTTTATTCATCTCAAACAAGAATTTAAATTCTCTCAATAAAGTTTCAGAAACATTTTCAGAGTACTTCTCTGTTTACAACTTTCTCTCTGTTTTGATGCTCTACCACTGTTGCCAGACGAGTCAGTTGGAAAAGCAGGAGATTTGAAGATAAAAAACAGGAGAAAGCAGTAGACACATACAGTTGGGGTGTTTGAATGTGAATCTGGGGGGGGGGGTAATAACATTTGCCATATTAAGGGAGAAGTAGTCAAAACAAGCAATCTAGAATTCATTTTCGATGAACTACGTTGAGCAAATAAAAGGGAAAAGTCCCGATTTATATTAATATTATTTGATACACACATGTGTGAAGTAAAACGTAGTGAAAGAGCAAAGTGGAGTGGGAAAATGTCTTTTCATGCACGTAGCGATAACGTAGCTACATGGTGCAGTCACACGTATCCGTGGCGTAAGACGATTTCTTCCTGACGATCGTGGAGAAACGATCTAAGCCACCCTTCAACCCAAGTCCCAATCTAAACAACACTTATTTGTAAATCTTACAGAAAGTCATAAAATCGCTAACCATAATGCATATAGAAGATGACGTACAGTTGTATTCTTTGGATTCATATTATATACAGTAAAGCTCTATAACTCTATAGAGCTATAGAGCTTTGTGTATTATAACATACAAATTTCGTCTTTTTTTGTGAGGAAACATTGAAAATTCAATATTATTAATAATATATTTTTTCAACTTCTCGAAGTAAGGAAAAAGCAGGAGATTGTTAACTTTTCATTTTCTTTCGCAGTAGATCAGTAGAACGTAGAAAAAGCAGGAGATCTCCTGCAAAATCAGTAGATCTGGCAACACTGTGCTCTACGAACATCCACTGAGCACCCCAAGCAAAGAAATAGGGATTTATACTTTGGAGATCACGGGCCGTTCTGATGTGTGATTAGCGACTTATTGAAGAGTTCAAAAATAATGTTACGTGCAGTAGTAAGGCCTTTAGTACTACACTAATCATATGTCAAAGCATTCTGCATAAGGCATGAATTCTCCGGAAACGAAATGAGAACACACAATACAATCAATCACTTCATGCTTAACACAAATTATGGTGGTGATACTATATACCACAGGCTTCTATGACTATATCGGACGGTAAACAACCGTTAAAGACCACGGAATGGTCATGTGTTCGATAGAACCACCGTCTTATCCACAATAACACAAACAGAACTGGCGCTGTTGTTTATATTGCTACGTAGAAGTCTTAGCAGTGAGGGACCTCCCACTTTCTCGTGGTAGGAAGAGTAGGCCTATCTATTTGCCAGTAATAAATCCCCGGTCCTGATCGTTGTTGTTATTGGTAGGTGCGACATTCGGTTTGTCGTTTCTTCAGCAACAGCTCAGAAATGGAGGATGCTGGATGACGGAGATCAATAGGCGTGCGATGTTGAGTTGCATATGTGCTAACGATATCACTGACTTCGTTCCCTGGGAAGGCGTATGAATTAGCGTAACCACTTGATCATTACTGTCTAGTATTTGAAGCTGATGACTAATATTAATGTATAGCCATATATTTGCAGATATCCATGGGGTTCCACATATTCCTTGTAGAGCACTAAGGGCATTACTTCAGATGCCAACTATGGGTAGTTTTCCTTCGAATTGCCCAGATTTCTGCAGTCTAAATTGAAGTGTTCGGGGAAGTCTGTAAATCTGCGTAGTTGTACGCTGGTATGCTCCAACAACAGATCCAAGCTCAGTAGGACTATACTGTTTGGAAACATTCGTGTAGATCAAAATGGTGTTTGAGTGATAAGATTGAATGCGATGTTCCCAAAGATGACGCACTATTTGAGTCTGATTGGACCGGAGACGTTTGAAGGAGACCACCGGTTGCTCAAGTGTGGGGTATGAAGAAGGGTTGCATATTGCGCGTTATAACATGGTAGTTTTGGTTCTCAATATAGATGGTTGAGCCAATTATGAATAGTAACAAATGCTCGATAAACCAAGGTAACTGTTTATGATATGGGCTGTGGTATGGATATTAGCCTTCTATTGTATAAGCATTGACGGATCCAGGGAAAGCGGAGGGGGCTACCGCCCCCCAAATCTGGTTTTTACTTCCAGCGTTTATCGTTCGGTAAAACCAAATATGGTCTTTACCCGACCAATTCAATCTGTGTGACAAGCTTATCAGAGTCTAATGGAAATGTGTGGTACTTAATATTATTCAATACACATACAGTGATGTAGTGCTAATTTTTTAGGTGGGTATACGCTCCATACATTCTTTGTTACACGTACACACAAACATGATATATATATATATATATATATATATATATATATATATATATATATATATGGGGGTTGAAAGTGGACAGGAAAACATAAAAAACAAGTTTATTACACCGAAGTCGAAATCGGCGTCCTTTCCGAGTTATGAACGCGGAGTTATTGAAAATGTTCAGAAAATTACGCAAGATTTTATTAAACTTCCCAATTCAATCCATCTGTGAGACCTTCACTTAATTTGTGAAATTCTGTATCTGTTGAGGCCGTTCACACAGATGTAAATTTCAATAATAATAATAATAATAATAATAATAATAATAATAATAATAATAATAATAATAATAATAATACTAATAGTGAAAAAGATGTGAAAAAACCTTTACAGATCAGTTATCATGAGAGAAGTTTTTCTTCATTCGCACCAGGCAAATGTCGGAATGGTACCTAGCTTGTAGGCCCTAAGTTATCTCCTTTCCAATGCCTTTAAAGTAGGATGTTATTCCTCTGACATCTTCATCAAGCCGGAGATGTCATAACACTATTGCAATGTCCTTTTTATATGCAATACGTATTGAGAATATTTTTTGACATTGTAAGTAATTAATTGAAATTAATATTTGTAATGCATTTATTATATATATACAAGTTGCAGGAAAATGTTTTTACTTACATTTATTTTATTTTTTACTTTATCGTATTTCGTATTTTTTTATCTTTTCTCTTTCAGTCTTTGAAGCTTGCTTATTTTCCTTTCCTGCCTATTTTCCTATAGAATAATGGTGTTGTATTAAAAATATTATGCTAATAAGGCAACTGTAGGATTGTGATCCTGTATGCCTTTTAGAAATAAATAAATAAATTTAGTAAGCCACCTATCAGCCAGGTGAAGGTATTGACATCCGACATTGCGAATGCAGTCATTACATTCATTTTCAAGGATTGTGATGAAGAGACTGAAGTCAAGTCAAGTGAAGTCTGTTTTCCCCTCGAAAGGGGGCGGGACGTCTAGATGTTAAATGGCTACTTTGTCCAATGTGTATATTTTATGTTCATGTGTTTATTGCGGACAAAATGTTCTGGGAGTTAGGGTATATTATATTTTGTGTAAATAGGATTTTATATTGAAGGCAGGCTTAATCATCTTAGGTAGTTCTGAATCATATTCTTTAAGATCATCCAGATTGAACGCCCATACACGCGATGGACACACAAAGCCCACAACATGGAATTCAATTGAAAAACTTTATTATTATTATTATTATTATTATTATTATTATTATTATTATTATTATTATTATTATTATTATTATTATTATTATTATTATGTTTTGCCAGGTTGGTTATAGTTTCGATTATTGTTCCCGAGTTTTCTGTGATCTTTGCTTCATCGAAATTCTCCTTGTAAAAATTTAATTTTACTAATCTGTTTGCGAACTTTTAGTTAAGGTGTCTTATGAAGTCTTCTAGTTCTGTAATGTTACATATACGATACGCTTCCTCCATTTCTGTATCTTCTCTGGTCATTCTGACCCAGAATCTTTCTGTGCGTTGTTGTTGTTGTTGTATACCCTGAAGTTTAAAGATTGATGAGCCATATGTTAAATTTGCTCCTATTACTTTCTGGTATATCCTGCTACTTATGTTGGCTGAAACATTTTTGTTGATATTGATATAATATCAACAAACAATATTGATTTTTTTTTTGAAGACGACCTCCGTGGTTCTTCTTAAGATATTTATTAGGCCCTGTGGTTCGTCTTTGTGCAGTAGCATGAGAGTGCTACTCATCAATGTTAGGATGTTGTCCTATAATACTTGTAATTCAGTTGTAAACTGTTCGAATAGGTCATTCAGCAGACTGGGTTTGAGTAATTCATCATCTTTAGGTTTCTCACTACTGGTTCCTGTGTTCTTCATCTTTTTTATATTGCAGCGTTGAGGCTGGTTTTAGGTGGTGAGATGATCTTTTTGATCTGATTGTCGGCGTTCTGGAATGGCCTGTCTGGGCATCGGCTACTTCCGGTTCTGTAATTATTAGCTTTAAAGGTCCTCAGTGAGGTCCTTTTTGATTCCAGCAGTCTCTTCATATACATGCACGCCCCTAACAACGCACGTAAAGGTTCCTTGTGGCTGTTTGTCGGAGTTGTTGATTTTCACATAGTCATTTGTGAGCCATTGTGCATGTGCTTTTGCTTGGAAGCCGTCTAGAAATCCTCTCTTGTCCGTCTTGTTTCCAAAGATTATTTTCACTCCATTATTGCGGTTTAGTTGATATATTGTCACTTTTCTGTTGGGAAGTCATTGTGTAATCACTCTTTTCAAGACCAGTGGCCCTGTCTTCTGGGTCTGCGTAAAATGGCCACTGAAAAACTTTTTGTTATTTTTCTTTGTGACCAATATTGTCTGTTGATTGTTGAGTTTCCTTCTGATTATGATGTGTAGTTGTTTCCCTGGACAGCACTCCCTTTCTCTCTACAGCATGGTTTTCTTTTCCTTTCTCTCTGTCTTCTTCCTGTTCATCTTTACATCTCCCCTTTTCTTGTATCTTGTATGGTTATGCGATCTTCGTGAGTGTGGCTTTATGGGCACATCTGTGTAGCAGCAGCTATTCTCAGCCATTTTTGAGTATTTCTTCGTCTACTAGTAAGTAAGCAGTTGTTTCGATCCCGTAGTGTAGATGACTTCGCAGCATCAGAATAGCTATAGACGGAGTTAGGTGATCCCGTAGCTGGAGAGAAGGTAGCTTCTGGGGGGCAAGTCTTCTTCAGAAGGTGGCTCCCTTGCAGGAATGTTTTGCACCGACTTCTCTGGCGATAGCAGGAAAGGTTTCCTTTGCTTTCCTCTTTTTGTTGGTTGGTCTTCTACAAGTAACATCTCTTGTCTGTTTCTGCTTAGAAGGCGTCTACTCCTTGTGTTCCGTGGCGTTTCCATATTTCCTTTTTTTTTAAGTTCCTGCGTGAACCTAAAAAGGCCCTTAACACGCTTCCAGTAATTTACAAGATGAGTAGATATTTGTTTTCCTGGTGTAACCAGCCCCTTGGTATAACACCGCAAGGTATCCAGAGGTACGGTGTTGTAGGTGTGTGTAGGTGTAACTAGAGTGTCGTCCTGTTGAGATAAATTTAGCCTACTTGCTCTCCGACTGTTGGCAAGGTCCGTACATGCAAGACTGCCTACTGTAAGCTCGGTCACTCAGGAGGGACAGGGGAGCATATAGTTAAACCTCTCCGTTCGGTTTGTTTAACGTCAGTACTGTTCAGAAGGGAAAACTCGCTTGTAAGATGTCTCCAATAAGAGCCGGATGATACTACTCTTATAAGAGCGGCACGATCCCTTAGCCTTATCTTGGTCAATCGTATCAATCAATTTTCTTTGAGATTTAACAGTCTTATGCAGACATAGTGCTGTCATTTACCCTGCTTCCATAGACTTGCACTGCTCCTGTACGCTGTAGACGATAATTCTTGCGCGGTCGCGTGGACTGCAGCTTGCCCTCTCGGCCCGTGGAGCACTTGTATTATGATGACACCGGAGATGTGGGCATGTAAACATGGTGACTATTTAGGGGCGGAGCTATGAATGGGACTTTCGATTGACTGAGGGCAATGCTGGCTTCTGGTTGGCTGAGAGATGCTAGCTCCTTATTGTCTATTCTTGTGACTACGAGAAATGGGTTTGTTGAATGTCCTTTTTGTTCCTGAAAAGGGCCAACCAGATAGGACTGAGTTGAACCCCATTGTCTATTGAGACTTAAGATAGCTGGCTTTCTTTATTATTTTGCCCTAAAAATTGCTGCACTTGACTACTATGGTGGTATATATAAAATCAATTTGTTTTTTTCATCGTTGTTCAATTGTACGTCCAGTTTATCCTAAGTATGATCTGCCACATTGACATGGTATACGATATACATCAGGAGTGTGCAAGTGAAAGTCGTCTTTCACTGATTTGAGTAATCATCTGATGTTGGTTGGAGGTTTATGAATAACTCTTATATCATGTCTGACAAGGCAAGTATTCTGTTGAATATGCCAGACGTGCGCCCTTTGGGTGGGGATTGCGTTTGATTTTGTTGAATTTCAGTCGGCCAGTAAATGAAAGGTAATATGGTAGTAAGAAATAATCCTCACTCTTAACTTTTTTGATCACTTTGTGTTGGGAAGTAACGGCCCTTTTTATGGACATGTTGATATATGTAAGACTGTAGTCGTCCTTTTGAAGTCTCGAACGAAGATGGTTGGATTCCTCTTGTAACCTTTCCTGGTCATTTACAAAGACTGCTCTCTAGATCAAGGTGTTTAGCACTGTAAGACGTTGTGGCTTGTGATGAAAGCTGCTTGCGTTGAGATTAAGATTCGTATGTGTCGCCTTCCTATGTACGTTATATGAAATAAATAAATATATTTACGTTTTTCTCTGAAGTAGTAGCTGGCAAATTAACATGTTCTTTGGATTTTTCTTCACTATTTCTCGGTCTTTTATATTTTCATCAACGGAATTTACAATGGTATTATCTCTTTTCCTTTTTAACCAATTTTCTAGAACCTTTTTGAACATCTTGCAAATTGCGAAGCAACTCTTAATTCGTCAACAACCCACAAAGAAAGCTTAAACACTACTAAGGAAATATTTTCAAAGTGACGGTTATACTGAAATGGTCAAAGATTGCTGTGACATGCTCATACACAAACCTTTCCTGACCTTTGTATTCTACCCCCTCGTGGTAACAATTTTTTCAAATATTTCTTATCTGAATGAAACCGGAACATGAAGAAATATGTTTATTTTTACCCCTCCTTTTTTTCCTGCCCAGTAGGCTGCGGGAAAACTACTACTACAGTACTAGCTACTGAGCATTTATAGAAATAAATTGCCGCTTTGTTTGATGTTAATTGTGGCTACAAATCCGAGGTTCACTGTTGTAGTTGATGGTATTGGGAAAGACGGTGAATGCTTCAAACTAGACCGACGATAGGGCACACGTTTTGCTATTTTTGTGGAGGTCAACGATTTCTTGGCGCAAATGTATTCATTCAATTTCCTCTCAACCCTTGAACTAAAGTAAAGTCCACTTTTTTCATAACCTCCTTCGGCGATTAGAAACGAGCTGGTTCCATCCCATATTGCCTCGCTCAAATTGTATCCCATTGGCAGACTTTGAATTTGGATCAAAGAGGGTATGAAAACTGTGGTCATTCCTATGTCAAAAGATAAAATTTTCAACGTTACCACATCAATATAGGCCCTACTCCTCACTCTCAACTCTCTATCTCCCACTGATATTTAGAAACAAGAGAGTTTTCAAGAAAAACGTTTGGAAACAGCTTAGCTTTATATAATTAATACCAGAGGTCAGCTTTCAAAATGTAGAGACAGCGCATCTGACATCTTGAGGAAATAAACACTGCAGGTTCAGAATGCTGTTCTCCATTATAGAAGGGATTCTGGGAAAACTATTTCCACACTCCGAAAACACAAACATTTTAAAAGAATTTAGACATCATTCGCGGCAACAACCTGACAACCAGCTTTTTAGTGAGATTTTTTGTTTTGAAAGCAGTTGTTGTTTGTTCCAATGAAGTGAGTATACTGTGGATCGAATGTAGCGTATACCTGCGTACTTTCTAAATTTTAGGTGGTTATACGATAGTTTCCAAAAATTAGAGGTGGGTATACGCCGTATACCCGCGTATACCCTCCATTACATCCCTGTAACACATATATTTGAATTGTGAATACTTCTGTCCCTAGTTCCTTGAGGCGGACACCATAAGCCCCAAAGGAGCGAGAACATGATTAATTCGTTGGACGAACAGCAGTAGGAAAAAGGATAATCTCTTTGAACTAAACTTTGAACTAAAAAGGTACGGTATGTATTTACGTCATTTGTCAAATGGGATGCTTTACAGAGCGAGAACTAGAGTTTAAAGTTGTATTTGAACCAAGGGCGCCCATGTTGTGGTTTCCAAGGGGGGCAAGTATAAGCGACGTTTTAAATATAATTTCAAATTTTGCTGTAACTAGTGTAAAAATTCAATTGGGTTTTCGATATTCCCCAGTACAATTCCCTCTTGGGGGAAGGGGGCGAGCGCCCCACCTCGCCACCCCTAATAGGCGCCCTTGATCTGAACCACTGTAGTGCGTTCGATGCTCACTCAACGGGAATCAAACCACAGAACATCATGCATCAAAGATCAAAGATACGTGCGCTAGCTACTAGATAAACAAAGAGAGCCGTGACTTTTGGGGTTCAAACATGGAAACATTAGGAAGAGACCAGGGATTCATTGTGACTTTTAATGATATTTCATCTTTTCTTGGGAAATATTTCATCTTTTCTTTTCGTTATATAAAAGACGAGGTCCTGAGTGAATAACTGATCGCACAGACCAAACCGCTCAAGCTACAATCGGACAGTAGATGAGATTTGTGACAGGATATCACTAATGAAAGATTTCTTGGAAATTCGAACAAAGGAAGGGGTGGCCATCTCTTCGAATCCCTTAAGGATGATACTTGATATTTGGTATTTGGATTTCTCATTTTAAATAATTTGACACGCGTTTCAATAGTTTTCGATACTTTAGTGAAATGTGGAAAAAAGAGGTGTAAAGAATCGAGCGTGGGGATTGCAATAATAATAATACCATTATTATTATCATTATTATTATTATTATTATTATTATTATTATTATTATTATTATTATTATTATTATTATTATTATTATTATTATTATTATTATAGGTTCGAGACATGAAAGTTGGTAGTTTAATTTTTCGTTTAAAATAACTAAACATGTATTTGAGCGTTTTTTGTCATTTGACGTAGTTGGGGTGGTTCACTAAAATGCCATTCGAGGTGTTTGAATTTCGTGACAGAGTTTTAGCTCAATCCAATTCTATATGAAAGACACAGAAGGAAGAACGCGAAATATTGTGCCACAATAGTACGTAGAAGCATTTGCTATACTGTGCGAGGCCGTATGCAGAGCAAATTGGGGGTCTGGGGGCGAAGCCCTACTTAGGCGAAGGCTAGTATAATATAATTTTATTGTTGTTGTAAGGATAGCTATAATTATACTATGTTTCTAACAACTGCATTTAAGAAATTATCTAAAAAAAATGAAATCTTTAAGTTTTACGTCCCACGGTTATGCCGGTTAGACTAAAGGAGACGGTGATAATGAGAGATGAGTGAAAGGGTGGAATGAAGAAAGTGGGAGGAAACGGGAGAACCCCGAGAAAACCCACGAGCACGGTGTTTGTCCACCACAAAGTTCACTTGGCGGGGGCTGGGATCGAGCCCGGGACCCCAAGCACCAGAAGTGAACGCTCTACCACTGAGCCACCGCGCCCCCCAAGAAATTATCTAATAGAGCCAATTTCCAACATCATATTCCTAGTCTGGTCTAATGCTTTTTTCTTTACATACCCAATTATACCACTGCAAAAGAGGTGTATTCGGACAAAATACACTATACAGAGCATCAGCCGAAAGAACATTTCAACACTAAAAAGGTTGAAGACATGACCCACCCAACACAAGTACATACTGATCATGTGTAAAGAATGTTCCTCGAGGTACATTGGAATGTACATGATAGGTACGTGAATAGAGCAATCATGTGAAATACACATGTAAGGAATAAGGTTACTTCCGCCCAAAAGTACGTGCATGACACATACCGAGGAATGTATCTATTATGTGTATATCACGTACCGTGTATGTACTTGACACATTTACTTGGCATTGGCATGTGCCAGGAATGTACTAGGCATGTCAGTAATGTTCCTTAGGGCAGTGCTACGCAACTGGGAGTGCGAGTACTTAAATACTAAAACCTTAACGCTTCATTTTTACTTTCGAATTTAGAAGCTTGTACTTTTAAAAAAAGCCAAGCAACTAACTCTGAAAATATATGCCCTCCTCCGGCATCTGTGTGGCAATTTAACTATCTATTAAAGTACTACAGTAACATTTACGAGCGACCGAGCTCTAACCTATAATCTTAGCATTCAAACCTTTGATTTACGGTTATTTGTGATTTCACGTTTATAACAAAGACAAATATTTTTAAAAGAGTGTAGTTTAAATAAATTACTGAAATAAATATTTTTCACAAAGTTTATCCTTTTAAATTATTGTTCAAAGGCCTTTGCCTTTAGTAAGCCTTCTCCGAAATACATGCAAATGAATTGTGCTGCCATCTTTGGAGCTCTTTTAAAATACACATATATGTTTCTCGACAATGAGATCTCAGAAACTACAGGCTCTAGAAAGATGGCGTTTTCACTGATCGATTGCAAATTTCATGTAGATTGTCCAGTTCTAATTGCATATTTAAAAAACATGGGCACTATTTCTTTAGTACATTTTTACGGGTACATTGGAAGTGTTGAACTTTCAAAAACATAAAATAAAACATCACATCCTAATCATTACACATTCCAACACCACACTGTTGTATATAGCGGTTGTATATGTCTCCTGCATTTGTTTCATAGCCAAATAATAATGGAAAAGGAAGGATAACCATTTCCTGAAGGATGTCTATATTATCAGGCTGAATTTCTTTAAGGAGTTAGTTTATACTTAAACTTACGTCTTCCCGAAAATTTTATTTAACGTCTAGTTTTAACGTACAGGTTTTGAACTAATTCTCTGCTGTGTAACGTCACAATATAACCATCAATGCTAATTTTATGAGGACAATTCTGCCAGTGGGGTTTAGAATGTTACAACCTAGAGAACGCATCAAACGTCAGAAAATTGCAAAATGACACACACAATATATTACAATGTGGCTAAACTCAGAAAGTGGCTATAGAAGTGAAAAGCATATGGCTAAAAAGCCACTATTGGCTCTTTGGAAATTATGTGACTAAACACGTTCTCAAAATGGCCAGATCTCGTCACAAAGTGGCTAAATTGGCAACCCTAGTCGCAATACGAAGCAACTTACGCACAACCATGCCATGGTACATGGGGTATGTGCCATTCACATTCCTCACATTCCAGTGAAGCATGTAAAAGTACCTTTCAAGTGTCAGAAATTCCTCGAAAGGCACGTACCTAGCGACACGTGCTATGCATATGAAATGTACATTTTTCAAGTACCAGGTACGTAAACGGTACATATGGAACTTAAATGGCACGTTCCTAGAATGTACCTGGTTGGGTGGGGACTACGGTCCCGGATGGGTGCAGATCGATTTAGCGACTTGGCACTACTGTAGAAAATATACGCATCGAGACAAACGTAGATTACGATCGTGTCATCAACAGATTTGCATGGATAAGAAAGTATGTAGATTTGAGTTTGTGCTGTAACTTTCACAAAGATGAACTGCAAGGCCGTGGTATGGTTTCTGCCCTTCGCGGTTTTTGCCCGTAATTATTTTTAACTCGTGGGGATTACCCAAGAGTCATGAATCTGAGTCTAAAGTTGAACTCCTTGGATGTATCTGAATCGCAAACAAAATCAAGAAAAATGAACGAACTCGAAAAAGTTTTTGAAATCTTTAAATCTTTACTTTTTTTTAAAATCTTTAACTGAAACAAAAGGGCACAACTACAATCGTAAAAAATGTGTACCGGTATAAGCTATATTATATTTTTAATAAAGAGTTATATATTATACATATGATATTTGTTTGTTTAACGTCTCACCTTTGTGCCAGAATAGCTAAAGGAAACGTGAGTCTACTGATTATGGTGGGATCCGAACTACTTTTTTTCGTTCAACTGTACCCACACCGAAAACCGAACCCGGGATCACGCGCACCAAAGGCAAGCTTGTTAGACATTAGACCAAACGGGGTCCATATTATATTTGAGATGAAAGAAAAACAAGTTATACGTACTTTATTCTCCATTGGTTATTTCGCTTAAAGGAGAGAATTTTTCAAAATTAAATTTTAATTTTCATTCTTTAAAAAATATCTGATATTGTCAAATAATATCTCCAGTCGGTATGTTTTAGGAAATATTGAATGGATTATATGTATGATGTCAGGAAAGTAAATGTACACCTATTTTTCGAGTCTGGCATTCCTGCGCTCCATCCGTGGAGAGTATGAGAATTAAATCAATCAAATGTTTACTGAGGGGCAAAAAGAAAAGCTTAATCTGAATAAGACATTGTAGAGGGGCACAAGCTGTGAATACGAATAGTGCATAATGTAAATAAAGGACGACACCGAAAGAGAAAGCCAGAAACAGCTGTTAAACTTACAAAAAAGAGTAAAAATTGTCGAAGTGGGAACATAAAACACAAATACAACAAATTACGCCGACAACTAAATGATCACCATGCCATGATCTTGGTGTAGTGGTTAAGGTGCTGGCTTGCAAATGCAAAGGACGCAAGTTCGAATCCTCGGCAAGGACATTTTTAAAAATTTTTGTTAATAATACATACAACTTATGAGAGATGGTAAAAGAGGTCGTATTTAGTTTTTCGTAGCAATTATTATTGGTAATGTTTAGTACTGATAATACTTTTTGTCTTTGCGTATTGCTTCTGTTCTTGTCTTCATTTCGAAAGAGAAGAATATACGAACAAATGCCAAAAAAAATTCCTCATATTTTGAATGTAAACGCCATTTGCAATTAGTGAAGAATAAAAATTGAACGTTCCGATTAGCTGCAAAAAGTAAAAGGAAAAACATGGAAGTCGAAGATACTCATGGTTACTAAAAATACAATTTCAACATGCCTTACACCTCCCGACCAGGTGTAATGTTCACGCCCTTTCGCTATGGCTTAGGTTTTTTTTTTTTTTTTTTTGCAGGAGGGGGTTATTTTCCTATCGGAACAAGATGATTGTTAGTGATGATATGAAATTACACATTGAAAGTGAAGTAACTTGTGAAACGTGTTATTTGATTTGCTTTTTAGTAACACATTGCATTGCAAATAAAGGTAGGCAACATTAGTGGTAAGTAAAATAATAATAATAATAATAATAATAATAATAATAATAATAATAATAATAGGTGTTGTTTGTGGCAAGGCAATATCTTCCTCAGTTCTTCTTCAAACGTAGTGATTGTAACGCCATATCTCCCTTACAAACAAAATATTAGCAATTTATATCGAGAGAACGGGAAACTGTAGAGCGATGGGACCAACGTTGGACAGTATGCACTCATAGTACTCAGAAAAGTAAGCGATTTCAATGCAAAATGAACGAAGAGTCATTGTCATGGGTACTCATGGGGCCACGGCAGAGCCCTCTTTAGGCAAAATGTCGATAGCTTATATCGAGAAAACAGGAGGTGATAGTGGGATGGGACCAACGTTGGACACCGTGGACGCATAAGGCGCAGCCTTACTTATTTCCACATAATAATATAAAATTATATTGTCGAAATACACACACGAGTTAGCTACTAATATTTCATATTATTATTATTATTAGGTCTATTATTATTATTATTATTATTATGTTATTATTATTATTATTATTATTATTATTATTATTATTATTATTATTATTATTATTATTATTATTATTATTATTATTATTATTATTATCATCTACAGCGTCTTTTCATTACGTGAGCATGTTTGACATGAAACCAAAGAGAAAATCCATCCTTTAGCGAAAAGAAACAATACTTTCTCTCAAATGGATAAAATATCAAGCCGAGATTGATTCGAACTCGAATGGATGGCGCGAAAAGCCAGTGCTTTGTCCACTACTTTTTTAACTGACTCACCGAACGCGTTTCAGTAACTTACTTATTGCTAATTTTACTTGCTTCACTCGTTTAACTTGCTTTTTCGAATAACTTATAACGACAGGGACACGAACACAGAAACATCGAGAACAGTTAAAAAGGATAGATGCTCTCCCGCCGAGAATCGAACCCGAGACTTCATACACCCAAGGCTCACGTGCTAGCCTCTAGACCAGCGGCGATGGCAACGCTCACTTCCTGTGTCGTTAGGGATTACGACCACTGTATTGCCAGCTATCACTTCTGTGGGTTGTATACTATGATCACATGTTTCTTCTTTGCTGGAAGAGTAAAACCTACATTATATGTAATACATGAGGTATTTAGACCTACATGCTCTTCATATAATGTAATAAAAGGGTCATGGTATCGGATTTTAATACATGACGTATTGCAGGATACAACATGCTTTGCATTACATGTTTGTTTGTAGACAGCTACTAGCTTAGTGTTCTGAAAGGTTGTGTATAAACTAGGGATAGCTCGTTCCGGAATTATTAGTTTTCGGACTCCCGAAAGTAAGGCCGGACAAATTCCGGAAAATTCCAATTTTGTAATAATTTCGGAATTCGGAAAAATCCGGAATTTAGAAATTTCTGATTTCGTTAACATTCCGGAATTCGGAAAATCCGGATTTTTTCGAAAGTCGGAGTTTTTCTCAATTCCGGAATTTTCTAAATTCCGGATTCTTTCCGAGTTCCGAAATTCTCCTGAATTCCGGAGTATAACTGAATTCCATAATTTTGCGAAATCCGGAAAGTGAAAGTTCCGCTTCCGAAAAATGAATTTATTTTGGTTAATATGAATCGTGGCGGAAATAAGTCTTTGACCAGGTAATGGCGACTGCTTTGAAAGAAATGGGGAGTATGAGAATTCAGTCTGTCATATTTGTAGTTTCGTGTGGAGAAAGAACGAACTTGTGAACCAGTGGTTTAAGAAAAACTCAAGTTATTAATGTAAACTTTGCCGACCTTCATAAAAGAAATACGAAAGACATTTTGAATCGAAAAATATAACATACAAGTTTGCAAGCGGAGACAAAGAAACCTAACGTAACCAGACTAAAGACGGATCGTTTACCGCGTAGCGATCGCGGTTCAGTGGTCAAGGTGCTTCTGCGAATGCACGTTGCAATTTTTTTTCTTACTTTAGAATTTTTGATGGCGATTGATCAGCGATAACATACGTTTTATTATATTCAGATATTTGAATACTCGGATGTTTCAATACCTGAACTATCAAATCTTCAGGAATAATAATAGTAATAATAATAATTATTATTATCTCGTAGAAGATTAAAAGCTAGAAGCTAAATTATCGCTCAGGTCATACCATTACAAGTAGAAACGTGACATTTGGAAAGAATATTTCGGTTTGGTTTAATGTTGCTCACGAGAAGAGGAGTTTCTCATCTCGTTTCTAAAACAAATAAAATAACATGAGAATTAACATTTTACATTCGAGACGGGTCAGGGCTAAATCAAAATTTTCGTCTCTCTTTGGAGATGAGAATCGAGACGAGACGAAAAGTATCGTAAACATTTCCCGTCTTGTCTCGATTCTCGAAATAGTGTATGTCCATTCTTTAAGTAACAATTGCTCTGTAGACTGAATCTCATAGGCTATTTCGTTACATTGTATTTCAGAGCTCATTGAATTATGCTCTGTGTAGGTATTTTTGTAGCAAAGCTTTTATATTTACCTCTGCATATTCTAAAAATTAGTTTATTATATGCCTTACTGTCGCGTGATATTCAGTTATATTTATTACAGTTATTTTCCTCAAAACATACTTTCTACATGAAACTTCAATGAAAGGTTCTAGTTTAAAATGTTGGTAGTTGCAGAGGTGTGTCTTGAAGGTACGGAACCCTTTCCCCGAAATCTCTATTTTAAGTAAGTTTTGCCAAATTTCAGGGCAAGTTTAAAACTATTATTATTATTATTATTATTATTATTATTATTATTATTATTATTATTATTATTATTATTATTATTATTATTATTATTATTATTATTATTATATCAACTCCATGTATAATCTTTAAAAGATATACGGTTTGTATCTGAATAGTAAAAGCTAATTGACTGTCGATCTCGGTCGTCTGGAAGTCTTCAGGAGGCAAGGACATCGGTCACGTTCTGGGTTTGAGTTCCGAAGGGGCAAGTATTCGGGCTCGAGCAAAAAATTGTTAAAAGCTATATGCTTCATCCAAACATATTCAAAACAGCTGGGACCGGGTTTGGGCTTCTCAACGGCTCGAGCGGCTCGGCTTACAGCTCATTCAATATCGAACCGAATCGAGAAGTGAGCCGAGCCAACAGCTCACCACACCGAGCCGATTTGAGCCATTGGCTTAGTTGAGCTGAGTCGAAACGTGCTGATGAACTAGTTTCAACTTAGCTGGCTCGAACCGGTTCACATGAGCCGAGTAGCTGACCCATCCCAACCGAGAAAGCTCGAGCCATCGGCTCAATTAAGCTGAGTCGATGGCTTGTTCCAACTAAGCCGGCTCGGGTCATCGGCTCATCCCAACCGAGCCGACTCGAGCTGTTAGCTTAGTTGATACGAACCGAACCGGTTGATATCACTACCCGACTTGGTCTTCTGCTTGGGCTCAAGAATTCGACCGTGTAGATCTCAGCCTTGATTTTAAGAACTACAGTATATACTTATATTGGTGATTACGACATTTGAGGCTGTCTCGTAATAATACTAATAATAATAAACTCTTGTCTTCTCGTTATCTAGACGAGACGAGAAACACTAAAATTGCCCCACGAGATGCACTAAAATTACGAGATGAGACGCACCTCTGTCGTGAGCAACACTAAAAGTATTCCACATTACTGCTTACATTTCTCATGGCTTTTGCTTTCCAGTCTGATCAGGCCAATATTTCAAAACGAGTTAAAACGAGCTGAACGAGCGAGCGAGCCATTATCAAACTCAACTCAACTCGAAACTCGACCTCGAAAACAGCGACTTGGCTCGGAACTCAATTCAAGAAAATTACCTTTGACTCGACTCAAATTGTACTCGAGTTGAATTGAATTTTGGCTCGACTTGTGCTCATTCCTATTCGTGTTTGTATTTTATGTTTCCACTTCAACAATGTCTACTCTTTTTTCTCCTTTTACCTGCTGTTTCTGGATTTCTCTTTCGGTGTCGTCCTTTATTTACACCGTGCACTATTCTTATTCCCAGCTTGTGACCCGCTTCAATGTCTTATTCAGTTTAGGCTTTTCTCCTTACATTGACTTCACATGTGATTGATTTAATTCTCACTTTCCGCGCACGACCGATGAAAATGTTTTTATTATTATTATTATTATTATTATTATTATTATTATTATTATTATTATTATTATTATTATTATTATTATTATTATTATTATTATTATACTATTGAACTTGCACGGCGAAATTACTGTATAATACGATATCATTTCTGTAATTTTACTCCATTGTATGTTATTTAGTTTATTAATGGGCACTAAATTGTCTTTAGATCAACGAATAAATTAACTACGGCATGCACTTTGGTGGAAATATCATTACAATAAGATTATTGGTTCGTTCCAAACATGTTCATGTAATGATATTTCCACCAAAGTGCATGCCGTAGTTAATTTATTCGTTGATCTGCAGACAATTTAGTGCCCATTAATAAATTAAATAACATACAATGGAATAAAATTACTGAAATGATATCGTATTATACAGTAATTTCGCCGTGCAAGTTCAATAGTATAATAATAATAATAATAATAATAATAATAATAATAATAATAATAATAATAATAATAATAATAATAATAATAATAATAATAATAATAATAAAACATTTTCATCGGTGGTGCGCGGAAAGTGAGAATTAAATCAATCACATGTCAAGTCAATGTAAGGAGAAAAGCCTAAACTGAATAAGACATTGAAGCGGGTCACAAGCTGGGAATAACAATAGTGCATGGTGTTAATAAAGGACGACACCGAAAGAGAAATCCAGAAACAATAGGTAAACGAAGAAAAAAAGAGTAGAAATTGTTGAAGTGAAAACAAAATACAAATACGAATAGGCATAAGCAGGAGTCGAGCCAAAATTCGACTCGACTCGACTTCAATCCGAGTCGAGTCAAAGGTATTTTTCTTGAGTTGAGTTCCAAGCCAAGGCGCTGTTTTCGAGGTCGAGTTTCGAGTTGAGTCGAGTTTTATAATGGCTCTCTCGCTCGTTCAGCTCGTTTTGAAATATTGGCCTGATCAGACTGGAAAGCAAAAGCCATGAGAAATGTAGGCAGTAATGTGGGATACTTTTAGTGTTGCTCACGGCAAGGGTGCGTCTCCTCTCGTAATTTTGGTGCATTTCATGGGGCAATTTTAGTGTATCTCGTCTCGTCTAGATAACGAGAAGACAAGAGTTTTTTAATTATTATTACGAGACAGCCTCAAATGTCGTAATCACCAATATAAGTATATACTGTAATTCTTAAAATTAAGGCTGAGACCTGCACGGTCGAATTCTTGAGCCCAAGCAGAAGACCAACTCGGGTAGTGATATCAACCGGCTCGGCTCGTATCAAATGAGCGAAGTTGTTGTATTACTATACATCTGCTTCCGCCCCTGTCAAATCTGGCCGATCTCGTTGACGCGACATATTTGCTTTTTTATACCCCTTTCTTCGTTTACTGAACAAAACAGTAACTATTCTGAAATATACTACTGCGCATGCCTCGTAGATAAATATTTCTGATGCTAATAGTTTCCGTTTTGTCCAAGGAATGTTCTTTTTCTTATTCCCAGCATGACCCTTTTATTACATTATATGAAGAGCATGTAGGTCTAAATACCTCATGTATTACATATAATGTAGGTTTTACTCTTCCAGCAGAGAAGAAACATGTGATCATAGAATACAACCCACAGAAGTGATAGCTGGCAAGACAGTGGTCGTAATCCTAACGACACAGGGAAAGAGTGGTGCCTTTCCCGCTGGTCTAGTCGCTAGCACGTGCGCCTTTGGTGTATGGGGTTCCGGGTTCGATTCCCGGCGGGAGAGCATCTATGATTTTTAGCTGTTCTCGATGTTTCTGTGTTCGTGTCCCTGTCGTTATAAGTTATTCGAAAAAGCAAGTTAAACGAGTGAAGCAAGTAAAATTAGCAATAAGTAAGTTACTGAAACACGTTCAGTGAGTCAGTTATAAAAAAAAAGTGGACAAAGCACTGGCTTTTCGCGCCGTCCATGCGAGTTCGAATCAATCTCGGCTTGATTTTTTATCCATTTGAGAGAAAATATTGCTTCTTTACGCTACAGGTAGTCCACTCTTTTCGTATTTTTCGCTGACGTTCACAGTTAAAGTAACTGACTATTATTCTTTCTACGAATGATGGATCTTCTCTTTGGCTTCATGTCAAACACGCACACATAATGAAAAGACGCTGTCGATAATAATAATAATAATAATAATAATAATAATATTAAATATTAGTAGCTAACTCGTGTGTGTATTTCGACAATATAATTTTATATTATTATGTGGAAATAAGTAAGGCTGGCTGGCGCCCGCCCCCCTATTTTTTTCGATGCGCTTTATGGGTCCACGGTGTCCAAAGTTGGTCCCATCCCAGTATCACCTCTCGATATAAGTTATTGACACTTTGCCTATAGAGGGCTCTGCCGTGGCTCCATGAGTACCCATGACAATGACTCTTCGTTCCTTTTGCATTGAAATCGCTTACTTTTCTGAGTACTATGAGTGCATACTGTCCAACGTTGCTCCCATCGCTCTACAGTTTCTCGTTCTCTCGATATAAATTGCTAATATTTTGTTTGTAAGGGAGATATGGCGTTACAATCATTACGTTTGAAGAAGAATTGATTAAGATATTACCTTGCCACAAAAAACACCTATTATTATTATTATTATTATTATTATTATTATTATTATTATTATTATTATTATTATTATTATTATTATTATTATTATTATTATTATTATTATTTTACTTACCACTAATGTTGCCTACCTTTATTTGCAATGCAATGTGTTACTAAAAAGCAAATCAAATAACACGTTTCACAAGTTACTTCACTTTCGATGTGTAATTTCATATCATCACTAACAATCATCTTGTTCCGATAGGAAAATAACCCCCTCCTGCAAAAAAAAAAAAAAAACCCTGACCATAGCGAAAGGGCGTGAACCTTCTTTAGGCGATTAATCGAGTCCAATATTTCAATAAGTTTCTGCACACAAATATTTCAGTAAAAGAGGAAAATTTATTCAAACTTTCTGAATACCTATTTATGGGCGAAATTTGGTTCCCTTGGAACTTTTTAAGAGTTTAAAGGGCCACCATTTTGAACATTTTCATCTGATTATTCTGGTTAACGAACTCATCAAGATATTTCAACAATTAATGTTTGTGCCAAGTTTCGTCTCAATCCGCTGAAAATTAGGGTGGTTATGGCATTCACAAATAGCGTTATAAATATATACAAATAGATAGAGAAATAGACACACAGAGGGAGAGAGAAAAAGTGTTTTTCTCCCTTCTCGCACCTGTGGTGCGTCAGAGCTAAACCGGGCCCTTTGCAAAACGTATTGACCAACCTAACCTAAACACAAACCTCTTACTTGCTAACGTAGAAACGTGGTCGGGAGGTGTAAGGCATTTAGAAATTGTATTTTTAATAACCATGAGTATGGTCCACTTCCATGTTTTTCTTTTTACTTTTTGCAGCTACATCGGAACGTTCAATTTTTATTCTTCACTAATTGCAAATGGCGTTTACATTCAAAATATGAGGAATTTTGGTGGAATCTGTTCGGATATTCTTCTCTTTCGAAATGAAGAAAAGAATAAAAGCAATACGCAAAGACAAAAAGTATTATCAGTACTAAACATTACCAATAATAATTGCTACGAAAAACTAAATACGACCTCTTTTACCATCTCTCATGAGTTGTATGTATTATTAACAAAAATTTTTAAAATGTCCTCGCTTAAGATTAGAACTGGCGACCTTTGCATTTGTAAGCCAGCACCTTAACCACTACACCAAGATCATGGCATGGTGATCATTTAGTTGTCGGCGTAATTTGTTGTATTTGTGTTTTATGTTCCCACTTCGACAATTTTTACTCTTTTTTTGTAAGTTTAACAGCTGTTTCTGGCTTTCTCTTTCGGTGTCGTCCTTTATTTACATTATGCACTATTCGTATTCACAGCTTGTGCCCCTCTGCAATGTCTTATTCAGATTAAGCTTTTCTATTTGCCCCTCAGTAAACATTTGATTGATTTAATTCTCATACTCTCCACGGATGGAGCGCAGGAATGTCAGACTCGAAAAATAGGTGTACATTTACTTTCCTGACAGATCATACAGTAATGAATGGATTTTTAGTTTTACATTTCTGATCTTCTTTCGTTCATTTTGTTGTAGGTTTTGCTAATCTTTTTTTTTTTTTACTAGTTATACATTATAATGGCGTATGTTGTGATTCCTTATAATTTTAATTCATGTAAAATTTATACACATTTCGTGCTAGATGCGACAAAATTTCTGTTGAGTTCGTGTAAGAGAAAATTTAGTATTGATATTTTTGTTGTTACATTATTTGCAGTATTTGATTGAATAATTGTGCATTTACCTTCGTAGTGATTTGTATGGTTAAGGAGTACTGCAATATATTATATTTATATAGGATTTATATTATACGTATTTATATAAGATTTATATTCACAATTCATTACTGGTGTAGTTTAACTTCAAACCGTTGCTCTGGTTGACTGTTAGTAGTACAGTACAAGGTTTAAATGCAGTAAGTATTAGTATTATGTATTAGGAAGTGTATCCATTTCATTCTCCTGTACTTGATGTCTGCCTTGAGCGAGCAGGCCATTTCTTTTAAGGCAAAAACCATAACATTCTTATTTCGGGGGAAAGGCACGAAATTCATGTTCGGGCAATCACTACCATGGGGAATAATCACGGAGCCACTAAACATCCTTGGAGTTTAGTTTGAATATTATATTTTTTTCTTTTCAATTTTCAATTTGCTGAATTATATATGATATAAACAGAAATGAAAGCAATGTGTAAAGATTGCTCCCCTATATTTTGGCCCATTTGGAACACTGTGTCATATACTATTAAACATCACTTTATAATTAATTATTCTATTATTTTTAAGGTACCAAGAAATGTACTACTATGAGCAAAATAAATGACGCGTCTCTTTATTTTGAAGTTTTTTGAAAATATCTCAGTTTTCTTTATATGTTCGAAATTTCGGAAGGTTTCCCCAGCAGGACAGGTTAATAACGAATCCGTTTTTAATATTTGTGTTAGATATTAGCTTAAAATAAATAAATTAGAAGCAAAAAACATTAAATCGACCGAAATTACGAGAATTACCAACTCTGCTAAAGTGGGAAATTTTCAAGAATGCGAGGGAATTCTGCAGTTCAACACGAAGCAGCGACACCTATGTCATTGAGAGAAATGAGAATTAAATCTACAAACGAAAATTTTAACGAAATATTTCTAATATGTCTTATTACATGCATTGTCTGCAAACTCCTAATATATGAATCTATACTAAATATTAACGTATAGATAGAGCAAAAAGTGGAAATTGCCTATGGAAAAGGACGAATTGGTAGCACGATCGTAATGAAAAATACGTCTTTACCGTAGAATAGGTTCGTTCACGTAAGAAAGCAAATAGCTCAATCGGTTAAATCAACGAGCCTGTATGCCGCAGGTTGCGTGTTCGAACCCTCATAGAAGTGGAATGGTTATTTTTATTACTATGGTTATTTTATTTATTTTTTATGTGGGAAAGAATCAAATTGTAACATGTATGTAAAACTCATGACGATACCAAAAAAGAAAAAAAATGTTGTCGCACTTGCATCAGTGTCCCTAATTTTTGTCTGCAAACAGTTTCGTAATTATTTTCCCTGTGCTCATTGCTCACTACATGCTCACTGGTGCATAACGAATGTTTTCCAGTAAATGTTAATTCTAATTTGGAGAATTTTATAAAGATTCACAATGTTTATCACTAGATAGTCTTCTATCTACTTTTTTTGGACACTTTGATAACAGATTTCCCTCTTAAATGTTTAATTTTCCTTATATATATTTAATTACGGAAAAGTTTTACAATGTATTTGTTTTAAATTGAAATTGTTTTGATTTTACCACATGAGGTAAGTAGCCCGAAGGAGAAGAACTCAAGTAACTGATATTCTACGTAAAAGCAACCAATTGTAGAATGCTTCTTACCTTCAGCACATAATCTTTACGTTAGAGAGTTGGACAGAAAAATCCTGTTTTTTCCTCCCCTATGACCACTCATCTTAGAGCTCTACATGTAATGATTCGTGTCACATAATTTCGGCTCCCCAAAGACATTCATATTTAATAATAATAATAATAATAATAATAATAATAATAATAATAATAATAATAATAATAATAATAATAATAAATGAATTATTATTATTATTATTATTATTATTATTATTATTATTATTATTATTATTATTATTATTATTCCTGAATATGCCACCCTTACATAATGTACTAACCTTAGACTTCTTAGTTAAAAGTGCTTTCTTTAGTAATAATTTGAGCAACCACGTAACAAAATTTAAAAGTAGGAGGGGCACAACGTTTTACTTTGCCCCTCTTTTTCAGCACCCTCCCAAAAGATAGTATTCAATTTCTGACAAGCAGAGCAGACAAAATGCATAAGAAATATATTTATAGCATTCCTTGACTGTAATATTACCGCTTCTTTATTTGTTCGAGGGCGCCCTACACAACCAAGGGTGACAAAAAGAATAGGAAAAGTGTCTAAAGATTACAAAACACATTATATTTTGTCAGAAGCATGGCAGTGTATACACAGCATTGCTTCCGTTAACAAGTGTTTCACCCTTGAGTCGCTTATAAAATTAGGCAGAATAAACTTTTGCCGATCGTTGCTCTAGAGGGATTTGTCCAGGATGGTTTGGTGTCGGGCTAATAACAATGAGTATGTTTATTTACATCACCGTTAAAGAAAAAGCAAACTTTCTGAAAGGAACTTACTTAGGAAATATCAGATCCTCCTTATACTTAGCGAGAGCCCATTGTGAAAAATTGCATCTGGTGTTATGGGTGAAAGTTCTATGGGACTATTAGAAAAATATATATTCCCGTTTCCACGCTGATGGTAGAATTTCTGAAACAGTTATTGAATTACGTTCGAAGCATAGGCGTAAATAGCGCCCCCGCAACCCTGTGGCGTGGGGACCGCACAAGCTGCAAATCCAAAAAATATATAGGAAGTACGCAGGGGCGGACCAGGCCAAATTTTCACCTGGGCAAAGTGACTTTTTGACACCCTCCTCCGTTGTACTAGCCTATATTTTACATTTTATCATAGTGTTTTTAATAGTTTAAACCCATTTTTTCAAAAAGACATTCGTCACCTAGGAAAACTTCACAAAGGATATGGCCCGCTATAAACAATACGAACTCTGCCCCCCCGCTTGGTCTAGTGGCTAGCATGCCTGCCTTCTCTGGTCCCGGGTCCAATTCCCGGTGGGTTACTGTTAAACGCCGCTAAAGATTATGTAATTGCCGCTACTTTACAAGAATATAAACCAAAAAAAGTCAGTAGAAAACACATTATAAAATTTAGTTTTTGAGTCTCGTTTTGGCGCCCCGGGTAGTTGCCAGGCCCTTGCTCCACTCTTGAAAGTACGGACGTATAACTAAGGGCTGCGGAGGAGAGGTTAACCCTCATGTTATGCCACTGGTTTGACGTGTTTGAAATGTTCAATAACTGATCGGTTAGTGAAATAATTTCGACGGTTGCTGATATTTAAAGTTTAGCGAAGACAAAGTTACCTAACCAAATACATTTGATATCGCGATGTCACCATTTGATTTTTCCTCACACAAAAAAGAGAAAAACAATAGTAATAAAAACCCTTACTCGTATTTTGCTCGAACTAACAACCTAATTCGTACAGACTAGTTGCTCTGACCAACTGAGTTTCAATTTCTTACGCGAAAGAAGTCTATTATACTACGAGGCAAGCTTTTCATTATGATCGAGCTGTTAATTTATTCTTTCGATAGGTAATTTCCACTGTTTGCTTTATCCATATAAATAAATGTATAGATTCATATATTAAGAGTCTTTGGGTAATGTGTGTAATAATTGCGCGACAAATATACTTGCTTAAATGTATTGTATGCTATGATTTGCCCTGATTGTCTGTTCCTATAGTGGTTGGAAAACATACGTCAAAACTGTTCGAAGTAAAACGAACACGGCTTAAGAACAGGGACTGAACTGAGTTACCACTCGATTGACATTGAGGGCAAATCACCAAAGGTTAGCTATAAACGAAAGTTCAGCATGCATTTCTGTGGAGTTCTGTTCAGTATCACGGTCCTCTCCCAAGCACGTTGTTCTTAGGAGGAATATTTTACAAACCTAACCTTACGACAGAGTGCAATAGCAGAGAACCAAAGAGAAGTAATTCTTGCCCTTGTTAAAGTGGAGTACCACCATGTGCAATAAAAATGTCGCGTCTCCTTGAAGTGTTATTTTATCGAAAATAACTCGTTTTCCTTTATATATTCTAAGTTTCTGAGGGTTTCAAAATGAGGAAACGTTAGTGACAAACAAGGACGCATTTAGGGGTGGGTTAAGGGGGTCCGGACCCCCTCTGAAATCCCAACTTTTCTGTAAATTTAACCTAATTTTGGGAGTTATTTTTAAAAATCTTATTATAATTTATCCTAATATTGAAGTCGGACCCCCCAAATAGCTTTGGACCGCTCCCGAAATAAATTCCTTCATACGTGCTTGCTGACAAATATATTTGCAATATATTCGTTACATAATAAAATAAAATAACTAAATTAAGAGCAAAAAGCTTCAACACAGGCTAACTTTTGTCCACTGCCAATATTGTTAGAAGGAATATTAATAGCAAAAACTCCTAGTAAATGTTTAACCTTGGAACTTCATCCCGAACAGCAAGCATATTTTCGAAATACACTCAGTCCTAGCCAGAAGGCATTGTAAGCGAGTTACGTTTGGCAACATCGCACGGAAACAAATGAATGCTGAAATACATTCTAACCCATTCCTACTACTATTACTACTTTTGCTATGGATCTGTATAGTACAAGGGCAGACTTATTTTAATGAAAGAAGTTTAATGAGAATTTAAAAAAAATAATCGTTAAATCACTTTTTGAATATTATTTTTAATCTTTTTTAACGAAGAAATGTTATATTTTTTTTAAAAAAAATAATAAAAGTAACTCTCCTTAGGCAGGGTTTGAATCCACGCCAAAACCAATTTCCCTTACTAGAGTAGTAGTAGTGGCCGACGTATATTGAGCCGAGTCAGCAAAAATTTTTGTGACGTTATAGGTCAAAGGTCAATGACCTTGGCCCGGGGTCAATGACCTAGGGGTACCTAGGACCACCCCCTCTAAATTTTGGCAGGGGTACCTTGGCCCACCCCCTAAATTTTGGCAGGGGTACATAGGACCACCCCGCTTAAATTTTGGAAATTGCCAAATTTAAAAATTGGGTATGGTAGCCTAGGACCATAGTATGTACCTCTATCAGTATTGGGGGGTCTATGTCGTTCCCTTTCATGGGTAAAAAATTGCCAAAAAGTCAAATTTCGGGGTTTTTTGACCTAATTTATCCCCTTGGATGAAGTGTTATTACCTTATATAGTTATATGGGCGTATACAGGGGTTCATTACCTTTCATAAGACATGGGTACATTAATGCACCCCTTGAAAAATTTGGGAGGGGTACCTTGGCCCACCCCTTAAATTTTGGAAATTGCCCAATTTAAACATTGGGTATTTTAGTACTGGACCCTAATATGTATCATGATAAATTTGGGTGGTCCACCTCGTTCCCTTCTAGGGGTACAAAATTGCCAAAATATAAACGTAAGCAATACGTAGTACCACGTGTTTGGTTTTTGGTCGATTTTATCCCCTTTGATGACGTGTTATTATCCTATATAGTTATATGGTCATGTATAGGGGTCCATTACCTTTCATAAGATATGGGTATATTTGTGCACTCCTTTAAAAATTTGGGAGGGGTACTTTGGCCCACCCCTTAAATTTTGGAAATTGCTCATTTTATATATTTGGTATTATAGTACTGGACCCTAACATGTATTATAATAAATTTGGGTGGTCCACTTCGTTCCCTTTTAGGGGTACAAAATTGCCAAAATATAAACGTAAGCAATACGTTGTACCACGTGTTTGGTTTCGACCCAAGTTATCCCCTTGGATGAGGTCCTATTACCTTATATGGTTATATGGTCATGTATAGGGGTCCATTCCCTTTCATAACATATGGGTATATTGGTGCACCCCTTTAAAAATTTGGGAGGGGTACATTGGCCCACCCCTTAAATTTTAGAAATTGACCATTTTACATATTTGGTATAATAGTATAGGACCCTAATATATATATATATTACTATAAATTTGGGTGGTCCACCTCGTTCCCTTTCATGGGTACGAAATTGCCAAATTGTTAGTACAACCACGTGTTTCGTTTTTGACCTAATTTATTCCCTTGGATGAGGTCCTATTACCTTATATGGTTATATGGTCATGTATAGGGGTCTATTACCTATCATAAGACATAGGTACATTTGTGCACCCCTTTAAATTTTTGGGAGGGGTACCTTGGCCCACCCCTTTAATTTTGGAAATTACCCATTTAATATATTTGGTATTATAGTATAGGACCCTAATAGAGATTACTATAAATTTGGTTGGTCCACCTCGTTCCCTTCTAGGGGTACAAAATTGCCAAAATATAAACGTAAGCAATACGTTATACCACGTGTTTGGTTTTTGGTTGATTTTATTCTCTTTGATGAGGTGTTATTACCTTATATGTTCACATGAGCGTATACAGGAGTCTATTACCTTTCATAAGACATGGGTATATTGATGCACCCCTTTAAATTTTTGGGAGGGGTACCTTGGCCCACCCCTTTAATTTTGGAAATTACCCATTTAATATATTTGGTATTATAGTATAGGACCCTAATAGAGATTACTATAAATTTGGTTGGTCCACCTCGTTCCCTTCTAGGGGTACAAAATTGCCAAAATATAAACGTAAGCAATACGTTATACCACGTGTTTGGTTTTTGGTTGATTTTATTCTCTTTGATGAGGTGTTATTACCTTATATGTTCACATGAGCGTATACAGGAGTCTATTACCTTTCATAAGACATGGGTATATTGATGCACCCCTTTAAATTTTTGGGAGGGGTACCTTGGCCCAACCCTTTAATTTTGGAAATTGCTTAATTTCATCATGTGGTGTCATAGTACTGGATCCTAATATGTATCATGATAAATTTGGATGGTCCACCTCGTTCCCTTTTAGGGGTACAAAATTGTCAAAATATAAACGTAAGCAATACGTTATACCACGTGTTTGATTTTTGACCTAATTTATCTCCTTGATGAGGTCCTATTACATCATATAGTTATATGGTCATGTATAGGGGTCCATTCCCTATCATAAGACATAGGTACATTTGTGCACCCCCGGGAGGGGTACAATGGCCCACCTCTTTAATTTGGAAATTGCTCAATTAAACATTTGGTATTACAGTATAGGACCCTAATATGGATCACTATAAATTTGGGTGGTCCACCTCGTTCCCTTTTAGGTGTACAAAATTGACAAAATATAAACGTAAGCATTACGTTGTACCACGTGTTTGGTTTTGACCTAATTTATTTCTTTGGATGAGGTCCTATTACCTTATATGGTTATATGGTAATGTATAGGTGTTCATTCCCTATCATAAGACATAGGTACATTGATGCACCCCGGGAGGGGATTCGGTATCATAGTACAGGCCTCAACATGTATCATGATAAATTTGGGTGGTCCATCTTGTTCCCTTTCATGGGTAAAAATTGCTAAAATATAAACATAAGCAATATGTTGTACCATGTGTTTGGTTTTTGGCCCAATTTCTTCCCTTTGATGAGGTTCTATTACCTTATATGGTTATATGGTCATGTATATAGGTTCATTTCCTATCATAAGATATGGGTACGTTGATGCATCCTTTAAAAATTTGGGAGGGGTATCTTGGCACATCCACTCGGTTTTAGAAATTGTTTAATATAAGCATTTGGTATCATAGTACAGGTCTTCAATATGTACCACTATAAATTTGGATGGTCCACATCGTTCCCTTTTCATAGGTAAAGAACTACCAAAAATCAAATTTCGGAGGTTATTGACCCCTATTTAGCACGTTATATGGTTTATTACCTTTATATGTTTATCTTCCCTTTTAAATTTGGGAATTATCGAATAACAAAATTCGGTAAACGTTTTCTAGGACCCGTTGGTATTCCTCTTATGGCCAAATATTCAAAATTTAAAGGTTATTGACCGGCTTTATTATTGAATAAGTACAGGATTTATTACTTTTTTCATAAGACACAGGTGTATTTGTGTACCAATCTTAAATTTTGGGAGGGGGTACATTTCTTATTGTCATATCAATAATTGGTAAATGTTCTTTGGGTAAATCATTGTGATCACGTGATCAGTTATTGACCTATGATGGGATTAGGAGTCCAGGACATTGGTACATTGAAACTTTGTAGGATAATTTGAGAATGCGTCATTGGTATTGATTATTACAGCCAAATATAAACGTAAGCAAGACGTTGTACCACGTGATTGACCTTGATGAGGTAGTGTACAGGGATACATAGCTAACCTTATTGAAACTTATGACTCATAGTCTTAAGGGAATACATGCTACAACACTGGCAAAGTTATTGTTGATGCAATTTGATTGGCTGATCACTATCTTTCGTGCAATCTGATTGGTTGATCACTATCTTTCGTGCAATCTGATTGGTTGATGAGTTTTAAATCTTTGCTGTATTTAGTTTTTAAGTTTTGTTTTACATTTAAAAATCTTGTTTTTGTTCAACATTTTGCACTCAATGATAAATATGATCAAAACCGTTTATTTGTTAATCGAATAGTTAAAAACCGGATAAAGTTTGACGGTTAACCGTGAAACGTAAAAATTTTTAGTTTGAAAATTTTTTTGCTTGAAACATTTTGTTTGAAAATTCTTGCTTTCAAATTTTTTGTTTGAATTTTTTGTTTGAGAATTTTGTTTGAATTTTTTTTGACAACTTTTGTTTCAAAATTTTTTGTTTAAAATTTTTTTTGAAATTTTTTTTCGTTTCAAAATTTTGTTTAAAATTTTTGTTTGAAATTTTTTCGTTTCCAAATTTTTTGTTTGAAAAATTTTTGAAATTTTTTTGTTTCAAAATTTTGTTTGAAATTTTTTTCGCTTCAAAATTTTGTTTGAATTTTTTCGTTTGAAATTTTTTGTTTAAAAATTTTTCGTTTGAAATTTTTTCGTTTCAAAATTTTGTTTAAAATTTTTGTTTGAAATTTTTCGTTTCAAAATTTTGTTTGGAAAATTTTGTTTGAATTTTTTTCGTTTGAATTTTTTTTTTCGTTTCAAAATTTTGTTTCAAAGATTTTTGTTTGAAATTTTTGTTTCAAAGTTTGAGTTGACATTTTTAAAAGTTTGTGCACCTATTAGTAAAGAACCGGAACTGTTTAGAACTAAAACCTCTGGCAACATTGTGGTGCAATAGTACACATCAGAATATGGGGTTGTACTTGAAATGAAAAAACACAATTCATTGAAATGGATCATTTTATTACACTCCACATACATCCATACCAGATAGTGGTTCTGGATATTGTCGATACAATGTATTTTGAACTTCTTGCACTAGTTTGTCTTTAGCATATAATTTTAATTCCAGTTGAAGTCTTTTAAGGTCTAATGCAATATCAATTGGTGGAAACTCAATGTCCATTTGATCACAAATAAACTGTTTATCAATACAGGTATGCACTAGCCGGAACTGATTGGAACAAAAACCTCTGGCAACATTGTGGTGCACGTCAGAACATGATAATGCAACGTCATCAGTTTTGCATCATATATAGTATCGTTCGAGTTAGTTAGTATTCATGATAACGTCATCATGGCTACTTGTCTGCAGTTTCTAAACACACGTGATGTGATGAAATCATTTACCAAGATTACTGATTTACAACAGAATGTACCTTATAGAATCTTAGCTAGCCAAATGATCCCTACAAAGTTTGGATTAAGAATCGTAGTGAAGCTTGAAAATGATAAGAATATAATTTTACCAGCAAGATTTTTACCAATGGAACCATCAAAACAAGAAGAACTGCTGCGTTTCTTAAACACTGGATCTGTATCATTATGTTACAAAGGATTCTTGGGTCGAAGTCATCAACTTGAATTTAGTACATAGCCGGATTCGTCAGCAAAATCATGAATCAGCACATTTCTTTCCAATGACGTCAGACATAGTTGTATGAATTTGGTTGATCGGCATGACGTCAGCAACTGTGATGAAATCATGAATCAGCACATTCCTTACCAATGACGTCAGCAATAACTATAAACCAGCAAATACAGTGTCATCCCACGAAATCATTTGAGCAAGTGCTTTTCAGGAGGAAAGATGTGTACTTCTAACGATAAAGAGTTCATCTTCGCAAGCTATTATCCAATCAATATATTTCAAACAAAACATGTGATGATTGGTATCAGTGCTAGAACATTTGAACCTGTGATTCGATTGGGCAAAGCAGAACAATTTGGTGTACAACTGACCTGTGAAGAATGGCAAATATTATGTTCACGAATCGACCAAATGAACGATTATTTTCATGATGAGCTAAATGTGACCATAGTCAAATCATTAGGCTCAAATCATGAAGTGGTGCTGCGTACAGTCCTCGAAGAGAAGATGGTGCTGTTACGTAAAAAGAGTACATTCCATGTCCCTCGCAACATGGTGTATCTAACACAAACTGAATGGAACAAATTTATCAGCGTATTTCAGTGTGTGAAACATGCAGTGGAAGTGTGCAACAAAACTAGTATATTCCTGAAAAAGTACTATTTTGAAAAATGTGTTATGCATATTGTACAACATGTATCTAGATATTGTGATGGTTGTCAACATCGTTCGTGGGTGCATACATGTATTGATAAACAGTTTATTTGTGATCAAATGGACATTGAGTTTCCACCAATTGATATTGCATTAGACCTTAAAAGACTTCAACTGGAATTAAAATTATATGCTAAAGACAAACTAGTGCAAGAAGTTCAAAATACATTGTATCGACAATATCCAGAACCACTATCTGGTATGGATGTATGTGGAGTGTAATAAAATGATCCATTTCAATGGATTGTGTTTTTTCATTTCAAGTACAACCCCATATTCTGATGTGTACTATTGCACCACAATGTTGTCAAAGGTTTTTGTTCTAAACAGTTCCGGTTCTTTACTAATAGGTGCACAAACTTTTAAAAATGTCAACTCAAACTTTGAAACAAAAATTTCAAACAAAAATCTTTGAAACAAAATTTTGAAACGAAAAAAAAAATTCAAACGAAAAAAATTCAAACAAAATTTTCCAAACAAAATTTTGAAACGAAAAATTTCAAACAAAAATTTTAAACAAAATTTTGAAACGAAAAAATTTCAAACGAAAAATTTTTAAACAAAAAATTTCAAACGAAAAAATTCAAACAAAATTTTGAAGCGAAAAAATTTCAAACAAAATTTTGAAACAAAAAAATTTCAAAAATTTTTCAAACAAAAAATTTGGAAACGAAAAAATTTCAAACAAAAATTTTAAACAAAATTTTGAAACGAAAAAAAATTTCAAAAAAAATTTTAAACAAAAAATTTTGAAACAAAAGTTGTCAAAAAAAATTCAAACAAAATTCTCAAACAAAAAATTCAAACAAAAAATTTGAAAGCAAGAATTTTCAAACAAAATGTTTCAAGCAAAAAAAATTTTCAAACTAAAAATTTTTACGTTTCACGGTTAACCGTCAAACTTTATCCGGTTTTTAACTATTCGATTAACAAATAAACGGTTTTGATCATATTTATCATTGAGTGCAAAATGTTGAACAAAAATAAGATTTTTAAATGTAAAACAAAACTTAAAAACTAAATACAGCAAAGATTTAAAACTCATCAACCAATCAGATTGCACGAAAGATAGTGATCAACCAATCAGATTGCACGAAAGATAGTGATCAGCCAATCAAATTGCATCAACAATAACTTTGCCAGTGTTGTAGCATGTATTCCCTTAAGACTATGAGTCATAAGTTTCAATAAGGTTAGCTATGTATCCCTGTACACTACCTCATCAAGGTCAATCACGTGGTACAACGTCTTGCTTACGTTTATATTTGGCTGTAATAATCAATACCAATGACGCATTCTCAAATTATCCTACAAAGTTTCAATGTACCAATGTCCTGGACTCCTAATCCCATCATAGGTCAATAACTGATCACGTGATCACAATGATTTACCCAAAGAACATTTACCAATTATTGATATGACAATAAGAAATGTACCCCCTCCCAAAATTTAAGATTGGTACACAAATACACCTGTGTCTTATGAAAAAAGTAATAAATCCTGTACTTATTCAATAATAAAGCCGGTCAATAACCTTTAAATTTTGAATATTTGGCCATAAGAGGAATACCAACGGGTCCTAGAAAACGTTTACCGAATTTTGTTATTCGATAATTCCCAAATTTAAAAGGGAAGATAAACATATAAAGGTAATAAACCATATAACGTGCTAAATAGGGGTCAATAACCTCCGAAATTTGATTTTTGGTAGTTCTTTACCTATGAAAAGGGAACGATGTGGACCATCCAAATTTATAGTGGTACATATTGAAGACCTGTACTATGATACCAAATGCTTATATTAAACAATTTCTAAAACCGAGTGGATGTGCCAAGATACCCCTCCCAAATTTTTAAAGGATGCATCAACGTACCCATATCTTATGATAGGAAATGAACCTATATACATGACCATATAACCATATAAGGTAATAGAACCTCATCAAAGGGAAGAAATTGGGCCAAAAACCAAACACATGGTACAACATATTGCTTATGTTTATATTTTAGCAATTTTTACCCATGAAAGGGAACAAGATGGACCACCCAAATTTATCATGATACATGTTGAGGCCTGTACTATGATACCGAATCCCCTCCCGGGGTGCATCAATGTACCTATGTCTTATGATAGGGAATGAACACCTATACATTACCATATAACCATATAAGGTAATAGGACCTCATCCAAAGAAATAAATTAGGTCAAAACCAAACACGTGGTACAACGTAATGCTTACGTTTATATTTTGTCAATTTTGTACACCTAAAAGGGAACGAGGTGGACCACCCAAATTTATAGTGATCCATATTAGGGTCCTATACTGTAATACCAAATGTTTAATTGAGCAATTTCCAAATTAAAGAGGTGGGCCATTGTACCCCTCCCGGGGGTGCACAAATGTACCTATGTCTTATGATAGGGAATGGACCCCTATACATGACCATATAACTATATGATGTAATAGGACCTCATCAAGGAGATAAATTAGGTCAAAAATCAAACACGTGGTATAACGTATTGCTTACGTTTATATTTTGACAATTTTGTACCCCTAAAAGGGAACGAGGTGGACCATCCAAATTTATCATGATACATATTAGGATCCAGTACTATGACACCACATGATGAAATTAAGCAATTTCCAAAATTAAAGGGTTGGGCCAAGGTACCCCTCCCAAAAATTTAAAGGGGTGCATCAATATACCCATGTCTTATGAAAGGTAATAGACTCCTGTATACGCTCATGTGAACATATAAGGTAATAACACCTCATCAAAGAGAATAAAATCAACCAAAAACCAAACACGTGGTATAACGTATTGCTTACGTTTATATTTTGGCAATTTTGTACCCCTAGAAGGGAACGAGGTGGACCAACCAAATTTATAGTAATCTCTATTAGGGTCCTATACTATAATACCAAATATATTAAATGGGTAATTTCCAAAATTAAAGGGGTGGGCCAAGGTACCCCTCCCAAAAATTTAAAGGGGTGCATCAATATACCCATGTCTTATGAAAGGTAATAGACTCCTGTATACGCTCATGTGAACATATAAGGTAATAACACCTCATCAAAGAGAATAAAATCAACCAAAAACCAAACACGTGGTATAACGTATTGCTTACGTTTATATTTTGGCAATTTTGTACCCCTAGAAGGGAACGAGGTGGACCAACCAAATTTATAGTAATCTCTATTAGGGTCCTATACTATAATACCAAATATATTAAATGGGTAATTTCCAAAATTAAAGGGGTGGGCCAAGGTACCCCTCCCAAAAATTTAAAGGGGTGCACAAATGTACCTATGTCTTATGATAGGTAATAGACCCCTATACATGACCATATAACCATATAAGGTAATAGGACCTCATCCAAGGGAATAAATTAGGTCAAAAACGAAACACGTGGTTGTACTAACAATTTGGCAATTTCGTACCCATGAAAGGGAACGAGGTGGACCACCCAAATTTATAGTAATATATATATATATTAGGGTCCTATACTATTATACCAAATATGTAAAATGGTCAATTTCTAAAATTTAAGGGGTGGGCCAATGTACCCCTCCCAAATTTTTAAAGGGGTGCACCAATATACCCATATGTTATGAAAGGGAATGGACCCCTATACATGACCATATAACCATATAAGGTAATAGGACCTCATCCAAGGGGATAACTTGGGTCGAAACCAAACACGTGGTACAACGTATTGCTTACGTTTATATTTTGGCAATTTTGTACCCCTAAAAGGGAACGAAGTGGACCACCCAAATTTATTATAATGCATGTTAGGGTCCAGTACTATAATACCAAAAATATATAAAATGAGCAATTTCCAAAATTTAAGGGGTGGGCCAAAGTACCCCTCCCAAATTTTTAAAGGAGTGCACAAATATACCCATATCTTATGAAAGGTAATGGACCCCTATACATGACCATATAACTATATAGGATAATAACACGTCATCAAAGGGGATAAAATCGACCAAAAACCAAACACGTGGTACTACGTATTGCTTACGTTTATATTTTGGCAATTTTGTACCCCTAGAAGGGAACGAGGTGGACCACCCAAATTTATCATGATACATATTAGGGTCCAGTACTAAAATACCCAATGTTTAAATTGGGCAATTTCCAAAATTTAAGGGGTGGGCCAAGGTACCCCTCCCAAATTTTTCAAGGGGTGCATTAATGTACCCATGTCTTATGAAAGGTAATGAACCCCTGTATACGCCCATATAACTATATAAGGTAATAACACCTCATCCAAGGGGATAAATTAGGTCAAAAAACCCCGAAATTTGACTTTTTGGCAATTTTTTACCCATGAAAGGGAACGACATAGACCCCCCAATACTGATAGAGGTACATACTATGGTCCTAGGCTACCATACCCAATTTTTAAATTTGGCAATTTCCAAAATTTAAGCGGGGTGGTCCTATGTACCCCTGCCAAAATTTAGGGGGTGGGCCAAGGTACCCCTGCCAAAATTTAGAGGGGGTGGTCCTAGGTACCCCTAGGTCATTGACCCCGGGCCAAGGTCATTGACCTTTGACCTATGACGTCACAAAAATTTTTGCTGACTCGGCTCAATATACGTCGGCCACTACTACTACTAGCATGTTGCGCTAGCTCACTTTTTTTCTTCTTAAGTTAACTGACTCACCGAACGTGCCTCAGAAACTTGAACTACTTATTACTAATTTTACTTGCTTTACTCATTTTACCTTGCTTTTCCAATGATCTAGAACGACAGGGACACGAACATAGAAACATCGAGGACAGATAGAATCACAAAGGCTCTCCCGCCGGGAATCGAACTCGGGACCCCGTACACTAAAGGCGCACGTGCTAGGCACTAGACCAGCGGGGAGGGCACTCACTCGGCTACGAGAGCCGACAGCATTTGGCGTTTACTTTGTGCTATATGTAGGTCATGACTCGTGATGTCACCAACAGGATCACAACATAGACGTCATTGTTTTTCCTACATTGCAGAGTCTCCCGATATTTGATCATTGTCTACTCGGACTGAAATTATCATTTGGAACAACACTTTAATATGAAGCCAAAAATTTCTTTAAAATTGACAAAAACTTTGAATTTTAAGAATTTTATTATTTTTGCCTTTTCCCATAAGGGGGTCATAGCCTTTACACCGAAGAGCCCCCCGAGATTTGATCATTGATCACTCGGACTGAAATTCTCATTTGGAACCAAAACTTTAAAATGAACTCAAAAATTAAACTTTTACATCAATTTGAACTGACTGGGTTCCAGTTCACCCCAGTATTATGTTTAGTTTAGTTAAGTAGTAATTTGTGACAGCTTCACATCATCAAAAGAATCTTTCACTTCACCGCCTCCCCCCAGGAATCCGTGCTGGATCCGCCACTAGAATCAAGAGACATTTTTCCTATACTTTTTGTCACCCTTGGTTGTGTAGGAGCTCCCACGAACAAATAAAGAAGCGGTAATATTACAATCAAGGGGCGCTGTATATTACGTATTTCTTTAGTTACCTACCCCTAAACGCACAGAATAAAAAATGCTACGTGATATTCCAATTATTAAGGGGGAGAGGATGCTATAAATATATTTCTTATTCATTTTGTCTGCCCTGCTTATCAGAAATTACTTTTTGTTGGGAGGGTACTGAAATGAGAGGGGCAAAATAAATCGTCATGCCGCCTCCCACATAGTTGCTCAAATTATTACTAAAGAAAGCATTTTAAACTAAGATGTCTAAGGTTACTACATTAGGTAAGGGTGGCATATTAAGGAATATTATTATATTATTATTACTGTTATTGTTAAATATGAATGTCTTTGGAGAGCCGAAATTATGTGACACGAATCATTACATGTAGAGCTCTAAGATGAGTGGTCATAGGGGAGGAAAAAACAGGATTTTTCTGTCCGACTCTCTAACGTAAAGATTATGTGCTGAAGGTAAGAAGCATTCTACAATTGGTTGCTTTTATGTAGAATATCAGTTACTTGAGTTCTTCTCCTTCGGGCTACTTACCTCATGTGGTAAAATCAAAACAATTTCAATTTAAAACAAATACATTGTAAAACTTTTCCGTAATTAAATATATATAAGGAAAATTAAACATTTAAGAGGGAAATCTGTCATCAAAGTGTCCAAAAAAAAGTAGATAGAAGACTATCTAGTGATAAACATTGTGAATCTTTATAAAATTCTCCGAATTAGAATTAACATTTACTGGAAAACATTCGTTAAGCACCAGTGAGCATGTAGTGAGCAGTGAGCACAGGGAAAATAATTACGAAACTGTTTGCAAACAAAAATTAGGGACACTAATGCAAGTGCGACAACATTTTTTTCTTTTTTTGGTATCGTCATGAGTTTTACACACATGTTACAATTTGATTCTTTCCCACATAAAAAACAAATAAAATAACCATAGTAATAAAAATAACCATTCTACTTTTATGGGGGTTCGAACACGCAACCTGCGGCATACAGGCTCGTTGCTTTAGCTGAGAGCTATTTGTTTTCTTACGTGAGTGAAACTATTCTACGGTAAATACGAATTTTCATTACGATCGTGCTACCAATTCGTCCTTTTCCATAGGCAATTTCCACTTTTTGCTCTATCTATACGTTAATATTTAGTATAGATTCATATATTAGGAGTTTGCAGATAATGCATGTGATAAGACATATTAGAAATATTTCGTTAGAATTTTCGTTTGCAGATTTAATCCGCATTTCACTCAATCACATAGGTGTCGCTGCTTCGTGTTGAACTGCAGAATTCCCTCGCGTTCTTGAAAATTTCCCACTTTAGCAGAGTTGATAATTCTCGTAATTTCGGTCGATTTAATGTTTTTTGCTTCTAATTTATTTATTTTAAGCTAATATCTAACACAAATATTAAAAACGGGTTCGTTATTAACCTGTCCTGCTGGGGAAACCTTCCGAAATTTCGAACATATAAAGAAAACTGAGATATTTTCAAAAAACTTCAAAATAAAGAGTCGCGTCATTTATTTTGCTCATAGTAGTACATAGAAATATAATAATGTCTTTTGTTATTTATTGATATTTTGTATTATTCTTTATGCATGTGTACTCTTGTTATCTATTTTTGTGTAGACCGAGCCTGTCGTTTTTTTCAACTGCTTTCCTGCAATTGTTATTCAAAATATAAATGATTAGAACAAATTATACACTCTTTTGTTAAAATGAATATCATCGTCAATACAGTATTTTCTTTTGTGCAAGTACTGTGCTAAACAGCGCATCTGATATATTGCGGTGACTAGTGAATTATGACACCGCCATGTCTCCAAAACGAAATTGCGTATTTAATTTAAATCTAAAGAAAGAATATACTTTCATTTAAAAAAAAGAAAAAAACTCACAAATTCTGGTTCCAAAATGGAATCTGGGAATCAGTCACCCCCCCCCCCCCCGTTAAGTCCCGCATTCACATACGTCCGATTTTTGCAAAGTAAAATTCTGGTTACCTTGAGGCTACGCTCATCTTCCAGGAAGAGAACCACCTACTGGATCCGCTAGTGTGTTAAGAGTTGTAGTTTCGGTAATACTAAAGAGAAGATGCAGCATAAGCGTTGAATGAGAAACTTTTTAGCCACAAAATATGTTCTTACTGAAAAAGGAATTATTCCAGCTTCTTCTAAGAGTGCTGAAGAAAGTGCCGTCTTGGGTTGTCGAAATATAATTCGTTGAAATGCGGCTTGAAGCGGATGTGGTATTCGCCGACCTGTTTAGGTAGCGGAGAGAGTAGGCCCTAATATTCCACCATAGTGAAGTTTTGCATTTACACATTGAGCACAGACTTGGAGGGAGGATATGTCTGTTCCCCAAACCTTGTGGCTGATGCAGAACATCAACTTGAAGTACAGTTGAGCTTTGAGTGCTAATGATTTTAAGATGTTTCCAATTTAGTTTGAGTCGAGATGAAAAACAAGATATTGCAAAGTAGGTGTAATTTGTATTATTTATATCACGGAGTGTTATTTGCCGTGAGATGGATGGAAGGTTGAATACTTTTCGGTGAAGAGAGTGTAAGATTTTTCCCAATTGACCGACATGCCGTTTTCAGAGGTCCAGAAATAAAGTTCTAGGAGAGCGTCGTGTAGGATAAGTAGCCCTTCTACTAGGTTAGAAGTATCGACGTATACGGGAAACCGAGATATTCGCGAACACTGTGGTAATTCCGAACACCCAAGTTTACGCCCAAGAAAGCTTGTTAGAAGCCAGACGATTTTGCTGATCGCTAGCGAGGAGATTTAGAAAAGTGTAGCATAAATTGGTGACAATTAGCTGTGTGGATTGCCAGGAAGAAGACGTTTTGTTGTTTTTGTCGATTCACTTATAATGTTAATTCAACAATCTGGGCACGGTAAGTTGGCTCTTATCTATATTGTTACAAATAAGCAGGGGTGGACCAAGGACCGGTCTACCCGGGCACTGTCCGGGGCTCCATAGTCAGGGGGAGTTAATATTGTTTACAGTGGGCTATGTTCTTTGTGAACTTTTCCCAAGCAATGAATATTATTGGATTTTATATATGTTACTCTTTTAAAGTGACAGTGAAGAGGGAACAGTATATACAGCACTTACTTTTGAAGTTTTAGAAACGACACCGCCACGCCAAGCTGTAGGACTTTGTTCTATGTACAGTTCTTGCCAAATCATTCATTTCGACAGTGTTTGTGAAATCGAGTATACCACTTTGCAACAACATAGCAAGGGGTTACAAGTGGCACTATGAAATAATAATAATAATAATAATAATAAATAAGGAAATACCTTTGAACCCCTCTTCCTGCCAGCACGTGTTGTTTTCGTTATTACCAATATCGTTGACCGATGAAGTAAAACTTAAGCTTCATTTCAACAACAACCACGGACTAACATACTTGACCAGTAACCAGCTGACTGAAAATTTCCCTAATGTATCAATTGCACTCAGAATCGCCCTCACTCAGGGCCGACGCTAGTAGTTTCGCCGCCCTGGGCGGTACTTTCACATGTCACCCCTGTCATCTGGAACCCTTATTTTAACAGAAGACGTTCAAGTGTCAGGAAGAAGAAGATGTCCCATTTAAAAACATGTATGGAATGGAAAAGTAAACAAAAAATTGAACTACTCCTCTCGAATGCTTACGTAATATTTAAACAAGTTCACACATGACACAATATTTAGAATTCTCGATTTCGCGGTATATTTGTGATATACAGCAGCACATACAGAAAATAATAATTATAATAAATGCTTTAGTCGCGACTAAGAATTTTAATTTTAAGCTTATTTTATATCAAGAGATGTTTCCAATATAGTATGGAGCATGAAGATAATATAGTGAATCAGATATTATACGACAAAATTAAGTGATTAGTTTAAGTCTTATAATGTACTGTACATACCTCAAGTGAAGTTAGCGGAGCTTACAGAAGATTTCGTAGTACTAGTTTTTCAAACTCAAGTTAATGTAGAAGTTATGGAACTTTTAAAGTAAAGGGAACCAAAGAAAAACTGGGTTTTCAATGTATTTGTGACTAGTAGTTTCGTAAACATGGTGTAGTCATCATTTGAGTGCTGCCGCCAACCCTTTCAGTTTATCAGTCATTTGGTTCTATTTCTTGAGGTTTAAAAAAAAAGCTAGTGAATGTGGATGGGTGTTATAAGCCAATCAGGGTTGGGTAATTACGCGTAAAAAAAGGTTTTCTACGTGACGTGTAAAATATGCGTAAAAACGCGTAATTTACGTAAAATACGTAAAAAATTAGAAACAGGTCTACAAGTTAAAAGAAAACGTTCTAGGCGCTGAGCTTAAAAAAAAAATTCTTCCTAAAATTGTATGGAATCTAGCTGGATTTTGCAAAACTTAATCCGTAAGCATAAACTGGGAATTTTGTATTGGCTTTGTAAAGTAGCATTGTATAATACAGTTTTCATGCGTGACTGTTCAAAACCCATTTCATCATGTTTCATGTTTTAAACCCTCTGTAATCGAGAAAAGATTTATGCCAGAGAAGCCATGGAAGAAACTATTGTGCAATATAACAACAATGGTAAGCCATCGTTGTCTCCATTTGTGACGACTTTCTGCAATGTCTGAGAATAGCATCACGAACAAGTAGAGGAGTTTCTGTTGGAAAACCTCGGCCCTTCAGGAATAACTAGCTACCAGCAATATCGGGGAAAATGTGGGAATTTTGAAGAACTTATGAAGAAGGGAATTACAACACCACGCACATTCTGGTATTTCGCTACTCGGCAACATAAGGAGTTGTCGGAATTAGCTATGAAGTTACTGAGCATCCTAGCATCTTCAGCGCAAATTGAAAGACTTTTTCTCAAATTGGTCCTTTGTCCATAACGTCACAAGAAACCGGCTCAGCTTCGAACGTTCGAAGACACTACTTCAAATATACTACACCCTCAAATTACAAGACCACTCAAGTTATGAATATTAGTGTGATTAAGAGTATTGTGTTCGAATTGTACTAAACTATAATGGAAATGGTATGTAACATTTTTTTTAGAATTAAAATAATGGCTAAGTTTTAAATGAAATGATATACGCAGTTTTATTGGAACCAAGTGAGATATATTCAGTATTCAAACTAGGAAGAAAGACAAACTGTTTCTCTCCCCCCCCCCAAAAAAAAACAACTAAGAAACAAGTAGTTCAATATTCTGTTGAGTATTTTCTTCGGTTTTGTCTATTTATTATAAACATGAAAAATGTCTACATTAAATGTTCAAATGATAGTCAAGTGCTAAGGAAAGTAATATATTTAGTGTTGTTGTTGGACTTGGAAGAAAAGAGCAAAATAAGTGAGTTCATTCCGAAAAATTTAGTATAATGTTCTGTTGGGTGCTTTTATATTTTTTCAGTTGTGTGTGTTTAAAACGAGAATCTAATCACTTTTACATCGAAAATTCAATATGTCGCCGTGCTAAGTGAAGTGGTATATATAGTATCGTTGAGACGTGGAAGAAAAATAAATCAGTTTATTCTAAAATTTCATTATTTCAATATTCTGATCAGTATTTTTCGTATCAGTTATGTGTGTGTGTCAGTGTGTAATATGAAGGTGAAATGAGCCTAACAATCAATCTCTTTTTCTTTTCTAATAGAAGTTTCAAAGTATACTGAAATGTTTCGAGTTTTATAATAAAAGCTGCAAAGGTATAACAATAAATTGATATAATCAAAAGATTACTTGATACTTTCAAACATATCCGAACCAACACATATTTTTAATGTGTGTGCTTATATGTTGGGTGGTTGTGCTTGGGTGTGCGCTAATAGGTGGAAAGTAGTAGTGGGCCGGCGAGGGGCTATCCAAAATTATCTTTTATTACTATGATTTGGCAGGAAATCATTACTTTCAAATATAATGTTTAGAAGATAATAATGTTTTAATGCTTAAAAAAGAAAACTAAGCTTACAATATAACAAACTATTCAAAATGATCTTAGTTTTAATGAAAGAAATATAGTTTTCTACGTCTGCGTAAAAAACTGGTTTTCTACATGACGTATATTACTAGTAAATTACGCGTAATTTACGTAAAATACGTAACAAGTAAATTACTTTGCCAACCCTGAAGCCAATGTTACAAAATAGAGGACGTGCTCGTACTGCAAAACCATGAAGACATATTATATATATACAGGGGTTGGACAAAAAAAAATCTAAAACATTTGCAAACTGTGAAAATCGTACCTAGTATGGTGTGGGGCCTCCTTTTGCGTCCAAAGTAGCTTGGATCCGACGTAGAATGGACGTATATAGCTCCTGAATCGTGGTGTGTGGAATTTTGTACCATTGTTCCTCCAAAGCATGCTCCAGTTCCTTAAGGGATGCTGGTGGAGGGTAATGAGACCGAACACGCCTAACTCAGACCACAATGGCTCAATGATGTTTAGATCTGGTGATTGTGGGACCCAGGGGAGGTGTGATAGCTCCTGGTCATGCTCCTCAAACCATGATTTCACAGTTTTTGCAGCGTGACAGGGTGCCAAATCATCTTGGTAGATGCCATCACCATCAGGGAACAATATTTGAACCATGGGTAGAACCTGCTCCCCCAAAATGGCCTCCTACACCTTAGCATTCATCATTCCATGCGGGCTACGATGGGACCTGCAGAAAACCACGATATCACTGCCCATACTATAATAGAACCACCCCCATGCTTTACAGTTGGGAGCAGACAGTCTGTATCATAGGCCTGCGATGGTGTTCTCCATACGTAAACACGCCCGGTTGTTGGAAACAAGGTGAAGGTCGATTCATCGGACCACATTACTTGTTTCCACTGTTCATGAGTCCATGCCTTGTGGTCATTGCACTAGTGGATACGCATCTTCGCACTTACTACTGTGACCAGGGGTTTGGCGATAGCGGCTCTGCCATGAATTTTCATTTTATGAAGTTCCCGTCGCACTGTTTTCGATGAAACCGGGTTCTGTAGGCCGGAATTGAGTTCAGACGTAATTTTCATTGCAGTGGTCTTCTTTTTAGCTGCTAGAATCCGTTTTAATGCCCTCCTGTCCCTATCTGACAGGATTGTCTTTCGACTAGTGTTGTGCATTGCAGACGTCGTTTGCTCATGAATTGTGTATGCCCTCGTGACATTGGACACATTGCCTTTCGATACCCCCACTGTTTCCACTGAAGCTCCAACCAGACGGGCATCAACGATGATGCCTCTTTGGAAGTCTGTCAGGTCGCCCATTTTACCGCACCACTTTCACATCACGACACTCACAGGTGAACTGGTTACTGCTGACGGAAGAGGAAGGTCCACATGACACATTGAAAACAAAAAACGATCGGCAACCGCAACACATGTTGTACAGTGGAGAGCCAAACTCACGTGTCCTGTATGAAGTGTTTTTAGATTTATTGTCGAGCCCATATATATATATATATACACAGTATATCACAACTTGGGAACGCCTACTTCAATCATCTTTGTTGGCTCAAATTGTAATCAATGTCCCATAAATTAAAGTTAAAAATCGCAATATCTCACGTGCTATTTTTTAAAATATTAAACAATAGGGAGTGAGCCTGATCACGAACCCACTTGAGGTTAGTAAGTCTTAGCTCGAGTCATTACCAGTACCATTGAAAGTAATGAGAGCAAGCACGAAAACAAATAAATTTGAACAAGATCTCGAGTGAGCCCAAGCCCCAGTGAAAGTAATGAATCTGAGCTCCTTTGAAGGTAAATGTAAATGACCGCATGCTCGAAGAAAATTCAGACTTAGTAGAAGCGAGTGTGATCTTTTTTGAGAGTAATGAGCACGAACACCGTTCAGGGTAGTGAACCAGATCCCAGTTGAAAAGGAGGAAAAATGAAATGAATTCTTTAAATTGTACGTTATATATATATATATATATATATATATATATATATATATATATATATATATATATATATATATATTAATGCAGTTAAATTTTGTTTTGGGTCTGGAAATGTTTCTTCCACGTTTCTCGATCTTCAACTTTCTCTTCTAACTCCCAATATTTTCTTCGATTCTTCAAATCATCTATCAGTTGTGTCCTTCTTCTCATTCCTCGCTTTCCTCCTATGGTGGCATGAAGAAAACAATTTATTTGCAAGATGTGCCCAGTCCAATTTACCTTCCTACGAAAGATGCTGGCTAAAAGCGTCCTATTTTCTCCTATCCGTGTTAAAACATCTTTGTTGCCCTACGTTCATTTTTTCTCCATCTTGCTTCAACGTCACATTTCGAAACACACTAAATATTTCTTCTCTAACTTCCGTAATGTCCAGGTCTCTGAACCAAACAGTCCAATACTCCATATATAGCACTTGACTAACTTCTCCCTTAATCCAATATTAAGCCTGCTAATAAAGAGTGGTCTTTTCTTATTGAATGCTTCTTTGGCTGGGGCAATTCTTGACCTGATCTCTTCGGTGCAGCAAGCGTCTTTCGTTGAAATACTTCCCAGATACTTGAAATTCTCGACCTCTTCAAATTCTCTTTGTTCTACACTGGCTCGCAAGGGCGCGTTTTCATGGGATATTCACATGGCTTTCGACCTTCTGATGTTGATTTTCATTTTTTTTTATAATAGGTTAAATTACACGGGGGATGGTCCAGGTATCATCCACTCAGTATCCATCAGGTTGTCTTTCACCATATCAGATTTCAAAGAAATTGAAGGCGGCTTACGAACAGGTGGGGAGTTTGTTCTTTTCGGAGAAAGGATCGTATCATTGAGTTGACGTGTATACTGGCTAAATATATAAGGTGAGAGAGAAGGGCTGAAGTTCGCCGAAGGCGAATACTAACAGAAACACTGAGAATTTTGGGGAGGGGGTAGCTAGTCGATGCAGCTGGGGTCTGAATTCCTGGACTTTTGTCGGGAACAAGATTAGTTTGGGTGAAACGTCGGACTACTGAGTTGCCAAACACAGATTTACAAGAGGTAGCTGCATGAGTAGCAAAGGGCACAGAAAGCGATTGAGGGACGCTATCTTTTAAACGACGCTTAGCATCGATAGCAGAGATCTTCTCAACAACCATTAGCTCTCGGATACGTTTCTCATGTTAGAAAGCTGGACAGTCTCGAGACCAAACAGAATGTTAGCCCTTGCTGTTGACACAAACGGGCTTGGTCGTTGCATAGGGTTCGCACCATGACTATCCTGATCACAATTAGCACGAAAAGCAGCACTCGCATACCACAACGTGCTGGTGTATCCGGTGTTGAGATTTGAAATATAGGACTGGAATATATGGACGAACCTTAAGTCAATAATAACCAGTCTTCACGTAGTCCGGAAGTGTAGGCAAACTGGAAGTAATAATCAGTGATTTAGTAGCAACGAGTTCACCTGACTTCTTACTTTTGAGGTAAGCTACCTCTACATGTTGGTCAGCCAGCTCCGATTTAATCTCCTCCTCGGTGGCATTTAGGAAGTCCGAACATGGTATCACACCGCGAGAGACATTCAGTAGATGATGGGATTCTACTGTCACATTTGCTGGTCCAATTGAGGTTACCTTGAGTAGCTTTGCTGTTTACTTCTCGTCGACCGTTTACACCAATAAAGTGCCATTCCATAATTTCTTGATATAACTGTCCAGTGTTATAAGTAATAACTTTATTAATAAGGAAAGGGGAAAAGCCCTTAATAGAACTCAGACGGTTAGCTTCAGCATTCGCACTATCAGCATCTTTAACAAGATACCAGACTACAGTCGTCGCGATACTTGTCTTATCCATACTATTTACAACTTGAGTTTGTCTTGCTCTCGCTTGTTTTTGGCTTTTTACGAGACAGTGAGCCCGGACGCGACTTTAAAGACTTTTAAATACCCATAAGTTACTAAGTACACATTTATAAGCAGAAAATGTGTATGAACGCCGCAACTTCACACCGGGGTACTTGCGAGAACTTATGCTACTTCCCTGGCTATCCCATAAGCATTCTCTCACCGTAAGATTAGCGTGGGGCCAACGCGGTCAAGGGGAATGGAGATACAAGAAAACCATTCCTATCGACAGCAACGCGTGGCCCCGAAATCGCAGGTTTTCGGATATAGTGTAAGCAGTTGAATTTGCATTTCGCATTCGCATTCGGATGCAATGGAGTAGCGGACTAAGTAACAGACGCAGCTGAAGTTTATTGGAACCCTTCTGCTTACAAGTACTCACTGTACGAAAACAAGAAAGGACGATTATATATATTGAATATACTGACACTTCATGGTGAACATGGATCACACATATACAGGGTGTAACAAAAAGGTACGGCAAAATTTCAGGAGTGGATTCTTTATAGGTAGATAAGCAAAAAAGTTTATATGACCATATGTCAGGAAATGCATCGTTACAGTGTTACGGCCATTGAGCCGTCTGATGCTGTGAAATAGTCACATTCTGATCGCCCCTTAATGTGACTCAATTTAAACCTCAATAACTCACCCCCTAATTAAGCTAGGAGGGTAATTTTAGTATCAGTGTGTGTCTGAAGAATGAAGCTTTCGACTGTTAATGTATTTCATGTATCTGGAGGGTACCACGGTAAACGGGGGAGGGTAATTACGTGATGAAAAAAAAAAAAAAAAAAAAAAAAAAAAACAGGTAGTTTCCTTACCCCGTGGTACTCCCCACATACATGAAATACATATCGGCGGAAAGCTTCAACCTTCAGGAACACAGGAACATCCTGGAATTGTTCAAAAGAATAATCCTTCTGTTTCCTACTTCCAATTGCCAAAAATCCATGGGAGAATGAAACAAAGTTAAGCAGCAGTATGACGCAATAATGCCTATCCACGTTGTCAATCTTTCATATCTTTTGGAGGCCAAAAATAAAAATAAAGAAGCGATTGCCTTATAACCGCCGATTTCAGATTACAAATGACTTTTACTTCTGAAGGATGGTGGAAAATCTTACACCAACTGGAGTAGAGAATATGGGAATAAATTAGAGAAAACAATAGTTTTGTTGGGAGATTCTGGAAAACATTACGTAAAAAGGAAGTAGTAGTACTGTATTTGTAGATTAAGTGACAACAATATAAGAGAAATACGAAAGAATCTTGAAACAAAGAAAAGTATCATAAAGATTCGAAGTGGGGACACAAAATTCAATTGCAGTAAGAACATCAATGACAACGTATTCAGGGTGAAATGGCTGTGGACTAATGCTTACGATAATTGAATACTTTCCCTGACCTGTCTAATTCCCTGACCTAACATAATTGAACACATGTGGTTCGTTTTGGAGACATGAATCTGGCGCAATTTTCGCCTCCATCCTCTCTCACGGAACAGTGATGCACTACTTGCGGGATGGTGTTATATTCCACTTGTTACAGTTCAATACCACTACGATTTCAATCCATGTCGCATTAGGGCTGTTCTGATGGCGAAAGATAATTCAACGCCATATTAATCTGGTGGATTGCATTTTTTGCGTTTCTATTAAATTTGATAAGTGTGTATATATATACGAGGGTAAGTAAAACATTATCCGTAATTTTGACTTAACTCTTCTTACATTGTTCATATTGACCTCTGTCCTCGTGAATTTTGTTGTGGCCATGAAAGTTTAATCCTAATTCCTCCATTTGTCTTCCTTTTATTGCAGATATATATTATGGCCGTTCCATTAGAAGTTTCCACCAAAGAGGAAAAACGAGCAGTGGTCCGGTTTTGTGGTCGGAAGGTGTCTCAGGGGCTGCAATCCATCAAAGACTATGGACACAATACGGGAACAGTGTCTTGCCGCAACTGAGTGTCTACGAATGGATTGAAAAATTCAAAAATGATCGCACAAGTGTTACGCACTAGGAAGGAGCCGAACGACCATCTACGGCCACAAAAGATGACAACATTGAGCGTGCACGTGACAAGGTTCTGTTAGACATACGAGTGACTATTGACTATTGTGCCGAAAGTCTTTGATGGATTGCGGCCCTTATACACCTTCCGACCACAAAAACCTGATGACTGCTCGTTGTTCCTTTTCGATGCAAACTTCTAATGGAGCGGCCATGACCTACCTGCAACAAAAGGAAGACAAATGGAGAAATTGGGGTCAAACTTTCATAGCATGACCACAACAGCATAACAATAAAATACACGATGACAGAGATTAGTATGAACGATGTACGAAGAGTTATGTTAATGTGTAAGTTTATTTTTTCTTAAGCATGATGCATCACTACTTTAATACATTGATTTCTTCTGTTCTGTCTACGTGTACATTGTTTGACCTAATAAGTACTACCTCGCTGCCTGTTAGTGGGAGAGAACTCGAATGTAAACCGCAGTCGGTACTTAAACCTCGTTTGAAAATCCTGCCACGCCATTGCAATTGCTCCAGTAAAGCAAAAAAGAGTAGTTCAGTCCTTTCTCATAAGAAAGAAAGAATGTAAAAGAGAAGTAAAATGAAAATCAGGCAGATGGAGGAAGGAGATAGATTGAGAATGAAGATTGAAGATAACCGAACAATTTCTAATTTCATTCACTTACTTCATATAATAAATTACATCAACAGGAATCTTACTTCCCCCAAATGCACTTTATCTCCTATGTATCGAACACCAGATTTTTTCACTAATTCAAAATTCATTGACCATACAAGAATTCAACACTGTATTTTACACTACAACATATCTTTATAATGTATGTAATTTTAGAATTTTTGGACTATTAAGAAAAATTGTTAACCAGAAATATGTTCAAAATACGCCCCTCCGTTATTTGTAACACCTATCACCACTGTACACAACTTTCTAAAATCACACTGCAGAAATATTATTATAACTACTGTGGCATAGTTTCGAATCTTTGGATAAAATTAAACTTACACCTAAAACGCACCCGCCTGTTTAATTGTGATTATCTAATGACCATACAGTATAACAAGCTAAATTTTGATAGTCTTATATTAAAATACCACATGTGTGCAATTCCAAAGAGGAACAGAATTTTTCAGACAGTATAAATATCGAATGTTCACTTCTAATTTTCAGGAATGGTCGTTGTTAACAAACTTCAAGAAACAGATTTGCCATTAATTAAAATTACATTCAGTAATAATAATTATTATTTATTTTTTAAATGTTATTTTCTTATTTTCTTTCTGTGAAACTCTCTCTCTCGATTTTTACACATGTACTAAAACTACGAAGTTTTTAGAAACAATAAACAATAACAAAAATATTCACAGAAAGATCAATATACATCGATAAACACAAAGCAAATAGTTCGGAAAAACAATCTGTCTCAATCTTCTACAATACTAAGTAACTTTTTAGACAAAATTTTTCTTAGTTCAACGTCCGGCAAAATGCTCAAACTCAAACAGAACTGTGTAAGGGCTTCATCCAAACTCAAATTCGAAGCATTCACCTCCTTAGAATTATTGATTTTTTCAACTGCTCCACACATTAATTCAGTTAAAATATTTGTCATTCCAACAGAAACACTATTCCTGACTGATTCTGGAAGCTGATGATGAAGATGGACTAATTGATGGAATGCAATTAACACTTCCTCGGCTGTCAATTGGTTCAAAGAGGATATTACTTCGTCCTGAAATAAAACAATAAATTAATTTTGATATCTTCCATTCATTCCGATAAATGTTTATCCTATCCTATCACTTCGCAATTATATACATATGTTCTCTTACGAATGAATGTAAGCCTTTCTACTATATCCTACAAGCAAGCAGATGACATATCAACATCACTAATATGTGATCCGAAAAAAAAAAAAAAACCTTAACCCCCACCCCCACCCCGAGGTTCTACGAGGACCCAGAATAGGGTATAAGAAACCGCAACACCTTCAAAGGTATCAACCTGTTTTGAGACTGGTCACCTTACCTTATTCTTCTGCAGTCGCAACTGGCAGAAGAGAATCCTAGTTTCTCAGTCGCCGAACTGAGAATCCTTCTCCAGGCTGCTACCGGCCTGGACATTCCACTCGTCCTCCAGCTACAACGGGCAGAAGAATTCCCTGATCGCCAACAACCAAATGAATTTACCACAATGAGTTATTTTGGTTTTCGGACCACCATTGTACTATACCGTAACATAATGAAGTTTTATAATAAAACGGTTATGGGAGACAGTTCAATCCCGTTTACGTTATTGCTCTGCCGAATCTGCCTAAACAGACTATTTTTACAGTATTCTTACAGAATCTGTAATTAATTTTAGTTTTAATAACAACGAATATTTACAAATACTATGATCGAAAGTTTAACTTACAAATCCGTCACAAAAGACGAATTCCTACTATTATTTTAACACACTACAGAATAAATATGAAACTTGAAACAGGACAAGAACCGATAACAAAAAGCTTATTAGAGTGCGGGCAGTTCGTGACATTTCACAACTTTTGCGTTACCTTGTAGGTCTTACTCGGAATACAGCATATTACAGAAATTAGTTTATACCATAAAATTCTTACTCTAGGTGCCATATAACATTTGGTGCTATTTTGACATCAGTTTTATCAACTTTTTCTGTGAATTTCATGCGTTTCATGCGCTAATACAAACGCTCACAAAGATAGTGCTTCCCAAAAATGTCATTTGTAACTTGTTTGTTTCTTAAAGTTAAATATCTTTTTAAGTACCTAGGTTAAATGAGAAGTGGACCTACAGTTTAAACTGGAATCCGAACCACCGTAATACATTCAAATTTCAAGACTCTCCTACGGAAATCGAACTTGGGACACTGCACACCAAAGGCACGCGCGCTAGCCACTAGACTAGTAGGAAGGGCTATATAATTTATCTGTTGTAGAAAGTGGACTATTAGGACATTTGTCATATAGTAAATATTCCATGAAAGAAAATCCTTCAAGTAGGTATACTTACATACTTCTTTCCAAGTCAAGATCACTTAATTCAATTTCTAAATTTTCAGTAGTAGTGGCCAAGCTAATGTTGAAAGGTGATGAGAATATATTGATACTCGTTTCCTCCTTACTTCAATCTGGCATTAAATTATCACAGTTAATGCGTACGAAGGGTTTAACATATTCGGTTTTAATTATTTTCGCCTGTAACAATATACTATTTATCATATCTTTTACTACTACATATCATGATAATGTGATAATAGTGGTTTCTTCTTATACACATCCAAAAATACACACTCTTGGAAAACATAAAGGAAACGTTAACTTTTTTCTTTATTTGTTTGTTTGTTCAATAACAATAATTTGTCCATAGACGACGCAGATACATAGAGACGTCAGATGCAGCACTTATCCATCTTCTTCTCAACCATGGTCTGTTTTATCGTTGTTGTTGTTGTTGTTGTTATGTTTTCCCGATTGTGCAACCTTTCCATCAAATGTGTGTTATAACAAGATCAAAAATGTATAACTAGTGGAATGTGAAAGAGGAACATGTTCACTGGCATTAAGTTACTCACTCAAACCTGAAATTATCTTGCAAATGTGGTGAAGTTACAAGAAAAGAAGACTTGTCTCGTGAAAGAATTGGAAAATTACGTTTATTTGTTGGACTTCATTTTACTACAACACAAGTTTTTTTAGGGGGGAAAAAAACTCCATAGTTTGTAAAGATAACAATGAATCAATTCTTCTGAATGACTCGTTAAAAACGTAAATCTAGACAATCCCATCACTGCGATTTCACAGAAAATAAATCATGATCATCATCATAAATTCCCGATTTCAGAATCGTGTCCGGTCTGGATGTGTATGACGCTTCCTCAACTTCTTTCATTCCATCGTTCTTTATCCTGGATCTTTCATTCCATCCTATTTCTCTTTTCTCCATATTCTTTGTTCTTTATTATTTTATCTGTTCCTTGGTCTTCTTCGTCAAAGTACACTCACGTCCGAAATTATTGTCGCATGTCTATAAATGTGCTGTTGTAGGAATATAATTTGATAACGAATTCGTCCGGTATTTCTTATAACGTTAGTATGTGTATAATCGGTAAAGATGTGTATGTGGTAAATTTCGTGTCAAAAGAGCAGTAAATAAGAACAATAAAACGCAAATTAAAAAAATTCTTGTCCATTTAGCAACATTTCGTTTTACTCATTCTAATTTTCGTATTTATAATTTTTTTCCTATGAAATTTACCACAAATATGCATTTCCCGATTATACACATAGTAACAGTGTTAAAAGTACCCTGCAAAATCATTATCAAATTATATTCTTACAAGAAGACAGTTATAGATATACGACAATCATTTTGGACATGAGTGTACATATAAAGAAAAGTAGTACAGTCTTGACTAAACGAAGGGAAAAAATTGTGTAGTGAGCGGAACCTCGCTATAATGTAAGAAATCGTATAGGCCAGACCACAGTACATGTACGGAGCAGACATCCCTTGTTGGAGGCGCGTGCTTTCTGCTCTGATATGTGGAACCAGTTTACATTGTTTTCATATTTGTCTTTAGTATTATTGAGTAATTAGAATAACGTACGTTGCGAGAATGTTAATTCGTGCAACTGTGTAGGAAGTACCTTCTACTTGTGCTATTGTAGCTAGCCGAACAATTCTTAGAATACAAAAAATATTCACTTCTTTGCCTTCTCTTAAGATATTAGCGCTCGTTGAGAGCCGATTGGAAAGTGCACAGGACAGGACAACTTACCAAAACTTCTAGGGTGTATTCAATTCATTTCAAAGATGGTTACTATGCGAGAAGTTTAAACTCCGAGCTGGTAAATTTAAATACAGCTTGAACCTCCCAATTGCAAAACAGAAGCTTGGAACATTTATATGAGAAGCTTATTTTCAAAAGAAGGGTTTTTTTTTTTTTTTTTTTTTTTTCGAAATTAATCTTTAATGGTTTCTCAATTTTTGGGATGGAATATTCTGTAATTGCTAATTTTAAAGAAGTGAATGAACGAGGTGGATATATTTCTTTCTTATGGACACGACCAACTTTATATTGTGAATTCTACCGAAAACATTCCCATTTGTATAAACTCTATTGCGTAATCCGGCGAGTTCCTTCCATAAATTCAGAAACCGTTGAAGATCTATTTAGCGGAAAACTGGAGATAAAAATGTTTTCTTTTGAAAATGAACTCATCATATATCATCTTCATTTTACAAATTAAAACCTTCCATGCAACATTTTCTGGACTTGTTACGATTTCAGTGTCAATTGGGTCCATATATTATATCCATAAGCAATATTGTATCCATATAATATAAATAAAAAGTGCCTTTGTTTTAGTGAAGTTCCTGATTCAGTGGTTCCTTATGTAATCTTAATAAGAACAATTTAAAAAATATTTTACCTTTTCATCAAAGTCCGCTCTTTTTCTCTCCCTAATTTTCCTTCCTGAGTATTATGCTTGCCTTAGCATTCAGACTTTCTTACCGAATTTTTCCCCAAGGGGAATAAAGCCTTTCCACAAGAAAATAGATACAGCAAGAACATTTCTGTCCTTAATTATCATTATTTAGCTTGTGAACAATATTCACAATAGCAACAAATATATGTTATGATTTTGATGCCCAAATGATAAACAAATGTATAGAATGCAGTTTTAGCGCTTCAAGGAGATATTGAGAATAGGGTTCAAGATCAAACCGATCCAAGCAATATCTGAGCTTTTGTTGATGAACCACATCTTCTGAAATTATTAGGAACCATTACTTTGATAAACAATTTGTTTCATTCGCAAATATTATCATAACGAAAGCAATAATTCAACTTATTTTAGATATAACATTACGGGAAACTGCATTTGCCTCTCTCCATATCAGATACATTTTATTACATTCAGCGAAAGGTAACGAATTTTATATGTATGAAAAAAACAATACTTTTTAAGAGTTTCTGATATATGTGTATGATATTTGTATGTATCCACATATTATCAAATCCACAGATTACACATATATCCTGTATGGACCCTGCGCACAATTCTGTGGCTTGTACCTAAAAGGACCAATGGCAAAAAATACCATTTTGAGAAAAACGCATTTGAAGTTTCTTACAATTTTTTGTTTGAAGGTATTTTCAAACATACTTGCCAATAGAAAATTCATACTTTTACCAATGAAAAGATATGTTTATGTCCTATCGGATACTTGAATTTTTATGTATATATATATCAGATACAATGACATTAGCCCTTTATTGAAGGTTTAAACTTTGAGCTTGCTTACAAATTATGCATTGAGCATAGCACATTCCGCTATAATATGCAATTGACATGAAAATTATGTAGCTAATCTCCTAGAAGTGAAACATTAAGCATGTAAGTAAAATTTTAACAAGTGTTTCCTTATTATATTACAAATACCAAAACAACCCTAAACAGTTGTTAAATATATCAAAAAGTGACTGAACTAAGAAAATGGCTGGAAATGGCTAAAAGCAAACAGCACATGGCTAGAAAAGCTAGTAGTGGCTTTTTTTGAAAATTTGTGCCTAGTCAGGTTCTCAAAATGGCCAGATCTAGCCACAAAGTAGCTGAATTGGCAACCCTATGCAGTGTTAACAAAATACATTTTTAACCATGATTGCTCACTATGAACCAGATTATTGTTGTTGGATTTATACTAACAGACACAAAAGCACATTATTACCTTTTTTTCCTTTAGGTGTCACACAAAAGACGCCATCTTTCAAATCAAACAAATAAGTACAAAGTTTAAATATTGGTATCAACAGAGTTTCCAAAACTCCTAGACAAAAAACGTCAATTCTCTCTTTGGTCGCGTCAAAATATTAACAATATTGGATCAAAAAAGGTCAATGTTTATTTTGGTCCTAATACCCATTATTTTTAATAGATAGAAGAAAGGCCAATGTATACTTTGGCCTTTTTTTTTTTAACACAGAAATACTTCATCCTGAGCAAGAGCCTATAACATTATTTGGAAAATTATTCTAAAACTATTTCATGTTGATACTTGCCCTTCTTACACAAGAAAATACACATTTAGGGACATTCAAATTGCTGAAAATCTCATTTTCGCCAAGAAGTGACATTGGCCTTTTTAGACCAAAGCCACAGAATTATTAGAGGAATTTTTCAAAATGATCACCATGTTTCATGCTTGATGGGCGTCATGTCATCTAATGAGCCTTTTCTAGAAACCCTGTGTATTTCCGAACTGTAACTTCTTTTGTAACTTTTAAACTAATACATAAAAAACAATCGAAATTTTGAATGATGCAACTATGAAGCGTTCTGGAGAATAAGAGCCAACTTACTGAAAGCTCGGAAATTAATGTGAGGTATTCGAATAGTAATACCAAACTGCTCTGTGGCATCCAGTTCTCGTGCGTACATATATAGTTTGTGCAAGTCGTTCCACTTTCTCTTAGAAACTACAGCTCCAAAATAAATAAGCAGTTATTTTGACCGTTTTTAGGAAACAAATAATTGTTGAGTTCGCCCTTACTACTCGGAATGCCCCATATCAACAAGGAAAATGGTTTGATGTACTGCACAACACCCAGATTAATAGCGTTCCCAACTCAACATGAAGTTGCAGTTTTTTTAATGGTACTACCTCAGATCAACACATTAAACGAAAACTAGATTTTGAGTTCATGTAGAGCCACCTCCATTATCATACATGGCATTAACTGAATGCAGTGTTGTTTACAACTGCGAAAAGTGAAAACTGCAAATATGATCTACCTCTGATCCATTATTATTTGCGTAATTTAATTAACGTTTCTTAATCTTCAGTCATTTTTCTGTGCAACATTTCGACTTTTTGTGACATTTTTTATTTAGTTAGTTTTTAGTTCTAACGTTTCCTTTTAGGATCCAGGATATATGAGACGTGGACGATCGCAGTGAGATTAAGATGACATTATTAGTTAATAATAATAATTTTGTTTCTCGTCTGATTACAGAACACAATAGGAAAAACTTACACCTTTCAAATTAATTAAATAAAATACAATAAAAGCAGGGACAGGAAGAGTCGTTCAGACCAAATATATATATATGTGCAGTTCTCCATAAACCAATATGTACAAATGGTAAAATTGCGAAACCTTGCAATGCTGTATCCTCATTCTTTAACGTTTTATTTCTGTAAAACTGTTTTCTAAAAATGAATCCAGTTTCTGTCCATTCTCCAAACCTCGACTGAAAGGTAAATTTCATGTTTTATTTTTTTGAAAGATGTGCGTTGTTACCAGGGTTGTTTTGTTTAAAACAAATTTTATATACATTTTGTTTTAAACACGTGTATTTTTTAAGACTTGTTTTAAACATAAGTTTATTTTATTTTTGTAAAAAAAAAAAAAAAAAAATGCCAGAGAAAGAAAATGGTTAAAAAATTCTTCCAGGCCCGTAACCAGGGAGCGGCAGAGGGGGCACAGTCTCCTCTAAATTATTTTTCGCCCCCTCTAAAAACACGCTGAAGAGAATTTTCAAACTGACACAAAACCAGTGAAGTTCTTGCTATTATTTTTATCAAATTAATTTCAACTTTGCGAATTCCACCCATTTATGTGTAAAATTATGTTTCTTTGCTATATGCACCAAACCTCTTCAACTGCCTTTACCCATTTCAAGAATTTGAAAACATGCCATGTTATTGCAACCAGGACAAGCATCCAAGAATACCAGATGCACTTCCAAACAACAGTTTCATAGTACATACACAACGTTAGTTGTGAATATAAATAAACTATAATGTCTCTCTTATTTTGGAAGGTAGAAAATTGAGTACATACGTTCAATAAAACATATACTTCTATTTTGTATTGATATAATCTAGCTGTAATATAATTTTTTTCAAATGTTTAAAAACTAAATACTTCAATTTTAATTAATATAAAACAAAGTGCCTCGCAAAGAGCTCGTATTAAGAAAAAAAAACAAAAAAAAAAAAAAAAAAAAAACGATTATACATATGTAATAATATTCTCTTTCAAGTTTTTTTCTATTAATAAATGCAAGTGCTTTGGTCTCAGTATTTTTATCTCATCATTCTTAGGAGTTAATACAAACAAAAAGCTGCAGTAAAGGCTTACGAGAAATTAATAATTTGTAAAACAATACTACAAAATAGCCCTTACCGCTGGTCTAGTGACTAGAGCGCGCTTGCTTGAATGTGATCTCGGGGTTTGATACCCGTGGAATTCTTGGAATCGAGAACAATGTGGTGATTCGTATTCCACTTTAAACTGCAATCTTCGCGTTTTTTTTTTATAGCCTCGGTACTGAAGAAAAAGATGCTAAATTTTAACTAACAAACAAACAAGTTCGCCTTCTACAAAATAAGAATGTGAAGGAAAATAGTTTTTTTTTTTATTATTATTATTTAGATACAAACATAAGAAATCAATTTTAATGAACATATAATGATGCCATTATACAATAAAGATAATTGGAGTGTTTTGTTGTGACAAAAAAGTCTACATCAAAATATTCTGTTTATAATATTTTGTTTTCTGCAAATGGAACAATCCTGATTCATGGGACGTATGCTCACTCTAACATTAAGTTAATTAGCTTTTGTTTAGTGTAAATGCGACTTACAATGACGTTTCTCATCTACGTTTGCCATACACCTCAATTGTATTGCATCGCAGTTTTTTTTTTTAAATCTTTGTATGTTAATGAACAATGTTTTTAATCTTGAATTGGTGTACTGTAATATTGTCAATACAGGATATTATGTATAAAAGAAACTATAGCTGTTACAGATTCTATAAATAATAAATAAGTATCCAATTTTGTGGTGTTGTGTCATGTCTTAAGCATTACCCCTTGGTATTCACTTCTGCCCCCCCCCCCCTTCCTAAGAAATCAGGCTGGCTACGGGTCTGAGTGCTTTTCATTCAAGACTATTTTCTTCCCATGTAAATGTTTTGATTTCTTGTGGCTACAGAAGGTCAATGTGGTGATCTACAATTTATTTTGCCTCTTCCCCCCCCCCTTGTTTTTAACGTTTCTTGTATTGTTTAAATGCTCATCAGTAACTTGCGAGAAAGTGTAGTATACTTATAGAACTGATAAATGAAAGAATTCTCATGGAAACAAGCTTTTGTGTTGTATTCAGAAAACAAACAAAGGGTTTTTTGCTAAATTGTGTTTCTGAAATATCGCAGGCATTCGTTGACACAGTACACGTTGGTTTTCAGTTTCCATACATACATACTTTACAGAAAGAAAGAATCCGAAATGAAAGAAAGAAAAACTACGTGACAAGGTGCAATCTAGAGTTTTATATGATTGTCGCTGGAGAGGGGCGTCCGTTTAGAGGTCATCCACCCCCTACCCTGAATTTCAGATATTGGGAGCGTAATGCTGATTTCCTGAGCAAACTCCACAGAAAAAAATTGAAGTCCTTCTACCAAACAAATACGGACTTTGATCACCATATCTATTGACCATAAGGAACTATAGGCCTAAATTGCTCTCTTGTATATTTTTTGGTCTAGGATTCCAAAGGTTTCACTACTTTCGAGTTTCGGGCCTACTTAAAATTCTGGAAATTGGGCCTAAGCAACTTTCCAGTTTTGATAATCTATATTTCATCCGTATTTATTCGGTGTAAGGACCCCAAACTTGTTCTATTGGACTTTGTTTATCAAAAGGTTTCTAAAACTGCCTTATTGTCTCCAAAATCCGAGATTCATGGTAGGCTGCCCTCTTGCCCCCACTGACGCCCCTGTCTAGTGGCAGTCATATGAAACTATCCCACGCCCTTTCACATGGATTTAGTTTCACTTACTTCGGACTCTTGACTGCGAAAATGTTACGTTTTGAAATAGAATTAATTTGCTGAGCAAAATTGAACCTTATTGAAAATGGACTTGGATCCGTTGTGCTCTGAACATCTCAAATATTACTTTTCTTTAATAAATTATTGACTTAAAAAAAAAAAAAAAAAAAAAAAAAAAAAAAAAAAAAAAACAATTACATGGGTTTGCAGAAAATATTCTAAAGTTAACACTACATGAAGTGTGCTTCAAATATTACTTTTTGAAAATTTATTATTTTTAAAACAATTTTATTACCATCAGTGTTCTGAAATAGTAATCAAATTTTGCAACTGAAATCTCACCCGCCTCCACGAAACGTGAGTTTAGCCCCTAAGGGCATAATTAGGAAACGTTCAGAAACTAACCTCAAAATGACTTGTCTTAGGGCTAATTAACCGCACAAGCGTATTTTTGGTAAAATTTTAGCCTTAAAACATGTAAAATGACTCCCTTTGCATTTGAAATTTCGAATTGCAATCAAAGATGGACGCACCATTTGATGTATCAGACCACTTTCAAGTTTCATTATCCTCCCTCAACCCGTTCTCAACACACAAGGGTGCCGAGGACTTTTATTTCACTCTGTATATCGATAGACTGTGTGAAATCCCCATAGTAAATAGATTTTAAAATCTACCTAAAAGCTTATTACAACCAAGTAAGTACTTCTGAGAGTTACTGGCAAGAGGGTGTAATAAAAAGGGGTCGTGATATGAAATAAGTTGAGAATTACTAATCTATACTGAAATATTCTGTACCCAACACAGTGTAGTCTTAACCAGGATAAAATAAATAAAAAAGTCGGTTGCAAGCAGTGGTGCTATTCAGCCGGTTCCGACCGGTTCGCTAGAACCGGTTGATAAATATTTCGAGTTCGCAGAACCGTTTGTTATAACCAGACATAACAGTAAATTTTACCCAGTTATACCCAGGAACAGTAAATTTTAGTTTAACTATCTTTTTTAAAAAATTCTCACAGCTAAACGGTTAAACAAATGATTCCGTAGAACAAAGTATAAGCGGTTTATTTCTTAATCTCAAATGCTAAGATATCAAGAATGAAAACTGGGATCACATGAGTGTAGTGATGAAGGTGATTTACGTATACTTGAAACGCATACATATTGTCAACACTTGCTGATCCATTGCTATATTAAGGTCTTTCCAATACTTTTTGAACATCTAAGTTGGATAATTTGTTTCCTAGATATTTGCAGTAGTACCTAATTTCATCACACCACCTTTTATTAGAATGCTGTGTAGGTCACTTCTTGTCACTGGTGGTATCCAGTAAAAAAATTGCTTTTGTCTACCTTGTATGGTTTGTTTCCTAAGTGAGTTTTATATATATATATATATATATATATATATATATATATATTGGTCTAGGAATTAATTCGTGCGGTTGGTACGCACACATTGAAGCTGTAGTACAAACACAAAATACATAAATACCTTAAGAAAAATATTGTCCATCGCTAGCCACCACTTTCGTCCATCTGTCAGGCAATGTACGGATTCCGTGGCGAAAGAAGTCCTCATCCTTGGAAGCGATCCAGTCAGAGACCCATGTTTCGATATCTTCGGAAGAAGTAAACCGCTGTCCAATCAAATCGTTGTTCATGCAATCGAACAAGTAGTAGTCCGAAGGAGCAACGTCTGGTGAATACGGCGGGTGGGGTAAAACTTCCCATCCGACATTTTCTAAATAGGTTTTGACCGGTTTTGCGACATGTGGGCGAGCGTTATCATGTTGAACAATAAGTTTATCATGTCTGTTCTCCCATTCTGGTCGTGTTCTGGCCAGAGCTTGCTTCAAACGCATTAATTGTCGTCGATAACGTTCTCCATTCATAGTTTCACCCGGTTGCAGCAGCTCATAGTACACCACACCTTTCATATCCCACCATATGCACAGCATAACCTTTGCACAGTGAATATCTCGTTTTGGTTGTGATGGACCTGGTTCACCTGGTTTCACCCAGGCCTTTTTTCGTTTAGGGTTCTCGTAATGGATCCACTTCTCATCACCCGTAATAATTCGATGCAGAAACCCCTTTCTGCTCTGTCGTTGAAGCAGCAATTCGCAAATGGTTTTTCGTCTTTCAACGTCTCTGTCTTTCAATTCATGTGGAACCCAATGTGACATCTTTTGAATCATTCCCATGGCTTTCAAGCGTTTGGAGACTGTTGTTTGATCAACGCCTAATGCTGCTGCAAGTTGTTCCTGCGTTTGACACGAATCCTGCTCGAGCAATGCTGTCAATTCTTCGTCTTGAAATTTTTTTGGCTGTCCAGCTCGCTCTTGGTCTGCCAAGCCGAAATCACCATTTCTAAACCGTGCAAACCACTTCTGACACGTTCGCTCAGCTAGAGCATGGTCACCATACACTTCCACCAAAATACGATGACTTTCAGTCGCACTTTTCTGCATGTTAAAGTAATGCAGCAGGACACCCCGCAAAAACACTTTATCAGGCACAAATTGCGCCATGTTCACTTAACTACAAACTGGTGTTGTTGACGCTTTAATCCACTGCCCTATACTACGAACGATACGCGATGACAGGGGTTTGCAACACATGTGTGGATACACGGAACTGTGGGACGCTCCGTTCGTTGCGCCATCTCTTGTCCACCCGCACGAATTAATTCCTAGACCAAATATATATATATATATATATATATATACAGAACCGGTTGTTAAAAAATTAGAACATCATCACTGGTTGCTAGTAAAGGGCAAGAAATCTTAACAAATAAGTTACTACACGATTTTGAAATATGTTTAAAATCATGTTTTAATCTATTCAAAATGTTTAAAACATGTTTTTTTCTTTTTGTGTGTATGTGTTTTAAAACATGTTTAAAACATTTTAAACAACTTTTTTATGTTTTAAAAATATGTTTTTTTTTTTTTTTAAATCAACCCTGATTGCTACAACAATGAAAAATATACTTGAATATATGGGCGCTCGCAGAAAGAGGGTAAGGCTCTTTCCTGGGTCTTCGAAAGAGGTTCAGTTTTTCGAAATATATGTCAAAACATATTAGATTTGCTTACTCACCCTCTATGGTACTTAATATATTGACTGTAGTTAATAGAATTATGCAATGTGGTTAGTTGGTTGAATTGGGGGTTAGTGTCCCCTTTCAGCAGCGAGGATATTTGATTTACAACTTAAAGTAGGATCAAAACCACTCCCATCGGGAACTGAATCCGTGGCTCCCGCGCTGAAGATGCATACACTAACCATATAGGCAGAGGAACTCGATACGTAATGTGACTAATAATAATTGTTTTACATGAAGTATTATGTGAATCAAGATGTTTATATTTGCGAGTTCGTTTCTGTGGACTTTTGCCCCATTCCTTGAAAAAAAAAAAGCTCTTGAGCTCGTGTTCTCCTTTTAAAGATGTTTGGAAAAACCAGAAACCAGGGTTTCATTCATAGTGCGTCTAGTATGCTCTTTATTTCCTTACATATATATATATATCTTTGTCATGCAGACGTAGTATTTTTCACGATCGCATTTAGTTTTGTAAGCCTCGCGAGCCCAAACAAAACTCAAGAAGTAGCTTTTCCAACCATCAAATGTTTTTCCATGTTTACGGAGGCAATAATGCTATATTAAATTAGTGTTGTTAAATTAGTCTCAACTGAAACACAAGTTGAGACTACTGGATAAAATACAAAATTATATTTAAGGTAATCGCTTTTTGTCTTCCATTAGCTATACATGCGCACGAGAAGTCTTATATCCACCTGTCGATAGGTATAAGGGTGTAGAAAAAAAAAAAGCGGTTCTTTCGGGATCGATTAAATCTCCCAAGAATATGTTCCATCTCCTTCATTAATCCTCTATTCAAATCAAAAATGGTAGAAGGCAACCATTTCTAGTTCCAACATTGATCGCCATATTCTAAAAACTTAAGACACAGCCAGAAATAGCTTTTTGAAATGGATTCAGTGACCCAAGGGTAAGTTTCACTTGCCCCTATATCTATCTATTCACATCGAAAGTGGTAAAACTTCACGATTTCTGGTTTCAGCACGGATTGGCATAGTGAAAAAACGGTAATAGATACTGAGAAGCGGTTTTTTGATATGGATTACCACTTCAGATTTCAATATTGTTTCCATAGAGCGAGAACGGTAATAGGAGACAAATGTTTTTTCGATATAGATTCAGGAATCCAAGTACAGATTTCATTTCAGCTGTTAATCTACTGAAAAAAATGGAAGTAGTAAAAACTAGTACAACTGCCGGTTGAGATCAGGAGTACGAACAACAAGTTCCATCTCTATTCTTATTCCTCTATCGCAAACAGGAAGTTACAGATCTATTGCTTCTTACTTCACACAGTTTCGAAGTCTATTGTAATTTCACAATTTGAAACGAAACTCACTCGTTTTTGTCCCATACTCTTTCTCAACTTTCTGTTTTGATCTCAATCTCTCTTTCTTTCTTTCAACAACTTCTACAATCGAAGTTGTGGCCCGATTTAAAAATAAGATATGAAAAGAAATTGTTGTTAAAACTAATACCATTTCAGGAGACGATTGGGAAGAACGGAATCATATTGGCTTTTGTAATTGCAACATATATACTGTAGACAAAAATCAACGTAAAATAATTCCAGCGTTCACAACTCTCCCTCTGTCTTTGCCCTTTTCTCACTTGCTGTTTAATTTTGGTTTGAAATTTATTCTACTACCCCAGTTGAAGGAAATAATTTTTGAAATATGGGAAGATCTGTCCTGTAATTCACAGTTGGAGTACGAAAAAGGTAAAGGTTTTAAAATTTCTTCAAAATATTCTATCCAAATTGCGTCTCTCTGCTTTCAATAAATTACTATCTGTTCTTTATTATTAACTTGATAACAACTATTGATTCCGCTATTCCGGATTCTTACATCATGGAGCGCTCGGTATTTATTCTATTTTAAAAATGGGTTGCAAAATGGGTATTAGATTATTTTAACATACATTTAAATTTATTATTATTATTTAATTACTCACGTACATCAAACAGACTTTGTAATTCTACATTTTCACACTTTTACCTCAAGTTACCACATATCTAATAATAATAATAATAATAATAATAATAATAATAATAATAATAATAATAATAATGACAAAAGTTAATTTTAGGAAAATTATAAGCTACTAACCTTTATAACGAATCCGAAGTTTTTCATACAGAATTCTAAACAGGCCATAGCACAAGTATTTTCTTCCTTTTCGTCATAACCTTTGATTACTTTGGTCAACAAAAGGAGAGCATCTGTGAACAATCCAAATACGAATAACGTTCCATTTCTATCTGGCAGACAGCATGAAATGATATCCTTTAAACAACGACCCAAATTTCTCCACTCCTTACACGTGCAAAGTGGAAGAACCTGAAAATATTCACAATGATTCGTGCTTTCTTTTATAAAACGAACAAAAAATAAAAAAATAAATAGGATACTAGGAAACTAATAATGAGACACTGTTCCACTATTATGGAAAATTGTGAGACCAGTGGCGGATCTGGAAGGTAAAAACTGGAGTGGGGATGACAGCCAGAATCCTGAATATGATAGGTATATCATGAATTTATGCACTTCGTTAACAGGAACTAGGAATGCAAAATGAATCATTCCTTTCGCCAATTATAGTTAGACATGAAGTACGATTTTGCAATTAATAAACTGTAAGCATTTACAGATACGGTAACTAAACCGATTAGCCACAAGACATTGCGCTTTATATGGTAAAAAATTGTAATTAACATTCAAGTTAGAAATTGTTAGAGAAAATAAATGTTGAATATAAATATACAATTCACCATTATTGTTATCCTAGAAGTGTCTTGTGAACCTTTATAAGTGAAGACTATTTATCAAGATTGTCATATTCTTCGCAATTGGAGTGGAAAATAATAGGAGAATATAGGTGTACATTTACACATATACACGCATACTACTCAGTCAACAGTATAGAAACTATGAAAAACTCTAGGGAGATGAAATGGTTTTGAGATAGTCAGAAAACATCCTTATATCACATATCTAATCTTCTGAGCAAATCCATTTATTAACCTGATAGATCTTGAAGTAGTTTTAAATTCAATTCTTTTTCGATTGAAGGAAGTGCAAGGTTGGATATCCTCCTTGTCGACATTTCCATCGTAAATACGATTTTACGCTTTTCATGACAGAAAAGCTCCGCTCTGCAAAAGCTGATGAAGAACAATTGGGAAAGCAACATTCATTTTCATAAGTTCGGAGAAAAAGGAAAAAGTGAAAACTTTGGTTTGAAACCCATTCTTGGCTACACTGATTTCAGATTTGAGTTTGTCGCTTTCAGAAAACGAAGGTTTATATGTGTCTGAATTTAAGAAAGCGTCACATTTTGGATTACAAGCATTCATGGCATTGTAAACAAAATCATTTAATGAAAATCTACGCTGCAACTCTTCTACCACATTGTCCAATACTTCACACAGTTGTCTTTTATAGTTTCCTGACTGTGTCGTATTTTTGATATTTCCCTCTCTGGAGATGGGCTCAGTTAACACATAATGACACAGTGTTTTGAGAATAACCATCATCAATTTTTGTACTTGATGTTTGAGCAAAATTGCATGTAACTGCTCACATGTTTCAAAAATAATCATCATTTCGTTTTCTTATAACTACTTTATAAATCTATCGACTAATCTCTGCACAGTTCCGAAGTCCGCATGTTTCTGCTATAAGAATACAGAAACTCTGTTGGTTAGTTAAAGAATATCTGAAAATATTTGCAATAGAAACAACATTTTCGCTTTACAGAGTTGCTTCAATACCTCTTTTGTTTCTGCTGCCTCTTTCTTTTCAGATGACTACGAAAAATATTCAAGGGATACTTTAACTGAAATGAAGCTTTTCTTCAAGTAAATCACTCCCCTATATCTACACAACCATCGCATGTTACTTTGAAGAGTTATCTCTACAATTGGTTCTCTTGGTTGAAAATCTTGTTCTCCATAAACTTCTGGTGGCGCACTTTAGAAGCAAACTGAAGAGCATTAATTGATTCCAACAAACCAAAAGTGGCACCTAAAATGTTAATGGCTTTGGGAACACCCACCAAAACCAAATTCAAACGATGTTCAATAATGCACGTAAACTCATTGATTTCCAACTTTTTCTCGAAGTATTGCTTGAACACCTCTTGACTTTTGACATGATAGATGCCTCGTCATAAGCATGCCTAATACACTTCCTTGGATCTGAATCAACTGAAATAGGACATTCTAAAGCTGAATTAGCACTGCTTTTTGCGTTTAACTGGGAAAAATGTATGAAACCAATGAAACGTTCCTCTACGTAATTTTGACATACATAGCAAAAACAGTCAGACATTTGTTCCACTTTGCTCACATCTCTCGCTTCATCCAATATGAAGGAAAAGTATCCGTTGCATTTCTTTATCTCCCCTACAATGATCAATGATTATATTAGCTGATATATCGAGTAATTTATTTTGCGTAGTTTTAGAAGCAATTGTAGCGCTTTTTGGAAGACCATTGATACTGTTCCTAGCAGTTTCACTTTTTAATTTAATAAGCTCTAAAATTTTGACCTTTGTCAGTCATGTCTTCAGTAACAGTTTCGCGATGACTTCTCAATGAAGTGTTTTGTCGAGCACAAAGTATCGCTCGACACAGCTGAGTGATTGTACAATACTCCACCCTTGTGCTTCTTGCTTAGCTTAGACGTCAATGTTCTACTATATTCACTCTCTAAAAACGAATTCCACTTCATTACTGAAGACTTGTGGCTATCAGAATCGGCGTGTTTTTCGAGTTTTCTCCTTTCTTTTTCCAGTTAGAAAACCTACACTGTAACTCTTCTATTATTATTATTATTATTATTATTATTATTATTATTATTATTATTATTATTATTATTATTATTATTATTATTATTATTAATATTATTATTATTATTAATAATAATAATAATAATAATAATAATAATAATAATAATAATAAATTGTGTGTGTGTATGAAAATGATGTTCACTTTCCTTCGGACCATGGACTGTGTAAATGTATCACTGACTGGTGGTCGCGATTCCAAAATTTTAAGGACTATGATACATTATACTTGAGTGTAATGTAACAACACTTTAATGAAAACCTCCTCCGCATTGTCTCATTCAGATTGAAAATGACGGCAAGGGAAACAGAAAACTGCATCTTTATGTTCGGAACATTCAACGAATTTTTATCTATCGAACACAATATTACTAAAACTTCTCTTCGTCATTAAAAAAAACCTGTATTAGTAAACTTTTGTACGTGGTTGGTACGGACAGTCAAATACACCTCTGCTTATATCACGTGGGGGTTCTTCTCCGTTCGAAACCGATACAGTTGCCTCTTAGCCATCAACTTGAGACGTTTCGGTTTAATGACAGTTTAATGTTTTCCAATTTCACATGGCAGATCTTCTGCTATATCCTTTTGACTATTAACACTTCTCACACTTGCGCTTGGTGCGAGACAAAAAACTTAGAATTACTACTTCGTTTCGACATTTCGTAAGAAGGCATAATTGACAAATCAGTAGAATTGTAGCAAACTGGCAAAATCAAGGATATAACTAATGCAAATGTTGCCTGTTCAATGGTAATAAAAGCAAAAGAAAGAAAAACGTGTTTATCCATTACCATTACTTTGGGAGTTTATTTTTTGTCTTGTTGCCAAGTTTTCAGTCCAGGTTGTACTTTTTTTAAATCAACATCTTCCATACAGTATAATTGGGAGGTGACAAAGAGAGCGCAAAATAGCATGAAATGGTGTTTACAAACAAAAAATAACGCAGTGAGTTTCAAACTCTTTTTCTTTCTCATTTTTGTTCATTAGTTCTTGGCTGTGATCACGCAGACTAGTCTTATTTAGATACAAACTAGCGTAGCTTCGGCGGCTAACATTGTTATGATTTTAAGCCTACTCAGAGTTTTGAAAGAGAAGTGGCGAACAAAGAAAAAATCCATTTGATGTACAAAGTTGCTGAAAGGTTGCAAACTGTTATTTTTGAAATGTACTTTGATGCATATCCAGTTCAATAAACCGAAAAAAACTGAATAGTGCTCTGATTAGTAACAGGTATTTTATACAGAGATAAGTCTTGAGTTAGAAGTTTTTGAAATTGACCGCTTTTGTGATTCCTTCTTTAAAATGCAATTGGGGCAATTTTCTAATTCAAAAATAAACTTTTATGATTTTCGATTGATGATTTTTTTTTTTTTTTTTTTTTTCATACGTGGAGACGAAAAGATTAACCGGAGATCCGAACAAATGAAGTTTTTAGCTCATGGGACCTATCATATGTTCAATGGTACTTATGATGATAATTAGTATGCTGAGCACACTTTCTGTTATTTTTGCCACCATATATTGAACCGACTTCTGCATAAAGCGCAATGTTAAATATTTAAAAATGTTTCATAACGGTTATTGCACTAACTAGAAGCTAAAAAACAAAGGGGACCAATTTATTTAACTTCTGCAGACATTTCGAGAATACATAGCGTCACAAATTAGTTTTACTCTATAATGGAGTATCCATCTTTAGTTGCAATAAATAAATTAAATTGAAGGGAGTGATCCCAAAAACCAGACAAAAAATAATTTTAAGATTATAGTACATGACATTTGTCTGTGAAAGTCTATAATATTATATTTCTTCATGTATATCTTCTAACTTAACTGTTGTTTGAGAAGTTGAATAATGCCAACAGGTGGAGATATTCAAAGAGAAGCTGGTCTACTATGTGAATGTATCTCATATATTATTTTTTAAAAAGATTTGTCTGGATTTTTGAATCAGCTCTTCGATTCAAAAACCTTCTTTTCATTGGCAAAAAACACGCAAAGAAGTCTTCATTTTCTTACATTTTACTACCAGCACAGTGACACAACACATAAGTGTGATCCATTCAAGAACTAATTAGTCAACTGCCTGTGTGTGCAAATTGATTTACAATTTTCCATGGGTCCTGCAGAAGTTTCCAACTTAAATCTCTCCCAATAGATATTATGGCTAGGTTGGACGCTGACAATGTGAACCTCAAATATTGTTTCACACACTGCATAGCAGAAAAACTGGAACTGAAACTATACCTAATGTTTCAAAAATTTTCCAATAAAGAAAAAAAAGGCAATGCTTACTACTAACTTTCAAAAATATTTAAATAATAGCTTCAATTATTTTTGTTAATCAAAAAACTGAGAGGCCTAGGCCCCCCGGCTAAATTCGCCACTCAGTAGTAATTGCGTTACTATAGGAAAATTTGGACTTTGACCCCGACCTTTGTGACGTCATAGGTCAAAGGTCAATGACCTTGGCCCGGGGTCAATGACCTAGGGGTACCTAGGACCACCCCCTCTAAATTTTGGCAGGGGTACCTTGGCCCACCCCCTAAATTTTGGCAGGGGTACATAGGACCACCCCCCTTAAATTTCGGAAATTGCCAAATCTAAAAATTTGGTATGGTAGCCTAGGACCATAGTATGTACCTCTATCAGTATTGGGTGTCTATGTCGTTCCCTTTCATGGGTAAAAAATTGCCAAAAATTCAAATTTCGGAGGTTTTTGACCTAATTTATCCCCTTTGATGAGGTGTTATTACCCTATATGGTTATATGGGCGTATACAGGGGTCCATTACCTTTCATAAGACATGGGTATATTAATGCACCCCTTGAAAAATTTGGGAGGGGTACCTTGGCCCACCCCTTAAATTTTGGAAATTGCCCAATTTAAACATTGGGTATTATAGTATAGGACGCTAATATGGATCACTATAAATTTGGGTGGTCCACCTCGTTCCCTTTTAGGGGTACAAAATTGCCAAAATATAAACGTAAGCAATACGTTGTACCACGTGTTTTGTTTCGACCTAAGTTATCCCTTTGATGAGGTGTTATTACCCTATATGGTTATATGGTCATGTATAGGGGTCCATTACCTTTCATAAGACATGGGTATATTAATGCACCCCTTTAAAAATTTGGGAGGGGTACCTTGGCCCACCCCTTCATTTTTAGAAATTGCCCAATTTAAACATTTGGTATTATAGTATAGGACGCTAATATGGATCACTATAAATTTGGGTGGTCCACCTCGTTCCCTTTTAGGGGTACAAAATTGCCAAATTTTAGTACAACCACGTGTTTGGTTTTTAACCTAATTTATCTCCTTGGATGAGGTCCTATTACCTTATATGGTTATATGGTCATGTATAGGTGTTCATTCCCTATCATAAGACATAGGTACATTGGTGCACCCCTTTAAATTTTTAGGAGGGGTACCCTGGCCCACCCCTTCAATTTCAGAAATTCTCCAATTTAACCATTTGGTATTATAGTACAGGACCTCATTATGTATCATGATAAATTTGGATGGTCCATCTCGTTCCCTTTCATGGGTACGAAATTGCCAAATTTAGGTACAACCACGTGTTTGTTTTTTGATTTAATTTATTCCCTTGGATGAGGTCCTATTACCTTATATGGTTATATGGTCATGTATAGGGGTCCATTTCCTATCATAAGACATAGGTACATTTTTGCACGCCTTTAAATTTTTGGGAGAGGTACCTTCGCCCACCCCTTTAATTTTGGAAATTGTTCAATTTAAACATTTGGTATTACAGTATAGGACCCTAATATGGATCACTATAAATTTGGGTGGTCCACATCGTTCCCTTTTTAGGGGTACAAAATTGCCAAATTTTAGTACAACCACGTGTTTGGTCTTTTGGCCCAATGTATCCTCTTGGATGAGGTCCTATTACCTTATATGGTTATATTGTAATGTATAGGTGTTCATTTCCTATCATAAGACATAGGTACATTGGTGCATCCCTTTCAATTTTAGGAGAGGTACGTACCTTGGCACGCCCCTTAAATTTTGGAATTTTTTTGATTTAAGCATTCGGTATTATAGTACAGGACCTTAATATGTATCATGATAAATTTGGATGGTCCACATCGTCCACTTTCATGGGTACGAAATTGCCAAAATATAAACGTAAGCAATACGTTGTACCACGTGTTTGACATTTTGACCCAATTTATCTCTTGGATGAGGTCCTATTACCTTATATGTTTATATGGTTATGTATAGGGGTCTATTCCCTATCATAAGACATAGGTACATTTGTGCACCCCTTTAAAATTTGTTAGGGGTACCTTGGCCCATCCCTTAAATTTTAGAAATTGCTCATTTTATATATTTGGTATTATAGTACTGGACCCTAACATGTATTATGATAAATTTGGGTGGTTTACCTCGTTTCTCTTTCATGGGTACATGTTATATGGGTATGTACAGAGGTTTATTACCTTTATATGTTTATGTTCCCTTTTAAATTTGGGGAATTATCAAATAACAAAATTCGGTAAACCTTTTTCTAGGACCCATTGTAGATGTTGGTGTTCCTCTTATGGTCAAATATTCAAAATTTAAAGGTTATTGACCGGCTTTATTATTGAATAAGTACAGGATTTATTACTTTTTCATAACACACACGTGTATTTGTGTACCAATCTTAAATTTTGGGAGGGGTACATTTCTTATTGTCGTATCAATAATTGGTAATGGTTCTTAAAATTGGATAGTATCTCATTCATTGGGTAAATCATTATGATCACGTAATCAGTTATTGACCTATGATGGAATTAGGAGTCCAGGACATTGGAACATTGAAACTTTGTAGGATAATTTGAGAATTGCGTCATTGGTTTTGATTATTCCCGCCAAATATAAACGTAAGCAAGACGTTGTACCACGTGATTGTCCTTGATGAGGTAGTGTACAGGGATTCATTTCCTTTGTTGTGGTACTTCTTAAGTTTGAGTACACACACACTTCTAGAAAACAGTTGGTTCTACTCAGGTAAACAATTGACGGACATTATTGACCTTATTGAACATATTAACTCTAAGACTTAGGTATATCAAGAGAAGTATTCTTTAAATTTGGGAATGGTGATAAACAGAATTTTAACATAAGGTGCGAAATTTGAAACAATACATTGAACTTTAGTCACAGCTCATAGTCTAAGATCATTGGTGGTGATTGATTTGAAATCTGATAGCTAACCTTATTGAATTTTATGACTCATAGACGAAAGGCAATACATGCTACAACACTGGCAAAGTTATTGTTAATGCAATTTGATTGGTTGATCACTATCTGTCGTGCAATCTGATTGGCTGATCACTATCTTTCGTGCAATCTGATTGGTTGCTGATTTTCAAATCTTTGCTGTATTCAGTTTTAAGTTTTGTTTAACATTTAAAAATCTTGGTTTCGTTCAACATTTTGCACTCACTGATAAATATGATCAAAACCGTTTATTTGTTAATCGAATAGTTAAAAACCGGATAAAGTTTGACGGTTAACCGTGAAACGTAAAATTTTTTTTGGTTTGAAATTTTTTGCTTGAAATTTTTTGTTTGAAAATTTTTTCGTTTCCAAATTTTTTTTGTTTCAAAATTTTTTTTTTTTGAAATTTTTGTTTGAAATTTTTTTCGTTTGAAAATTTTTGTTCGAAAATTTTGTTTAAAATTTTTTGTTTAAAATTTTTCGTTTCCAAATTCTTTGTTTGAAATTTTTTGTTTCAAAATTTTGTTTGAAATTTTTTTCGCTTCAAAATTTTGTTTGAATTTTTTTTTGGTTTGAAATTTTTTGTTTGAATTTTTTTCGTTTCAAAATTTTTGTTTCAAAGATTTTTGTTTGAAATTTTTGTTTCAAAGTTTGTTGACATTTTTAAAAGTTTGTGCACTTATTAGTAAAGAACTGGAACTGTTTAGAACAAAAACCTTTTGACAACATTGTGGTGCAATAGTACACGTCAGAACCTGGGGTTGTACTTGAAATGAAAAAACACAATTCATTGAAATGGATCATTTTATTACACTCCACATACATCCATACCAGATAGTGGTTCTGGATATTGTCGATACAATGTATTTTGAACTTCTTGCACTAGTTTGTCTTTAGCATATAATTTTAATTCCAGTTGAAGGCTTTTAAGATCTATTGCAATATCAATTGATGGAAACTCAATGTCCATTTGATCACAAATAAACTGTTTATCAATACAGGTATGCACTAGCCGGAACTGTTTAGAACAAAAACATCTGGCAACGTTGTGGTGCAATAGTACACGTTAGAACATGATCATGTAACGTCATCAGTTTTGCATCATATATAAGTATCGTTCGAGTTAGTATTCATGATAACATCATCATGGCTACTTGTCTGCAGTTTCTAAACACACGTGATTTGATGAAATCATTTACCAAGATTACTGATTTACAACAAAATGTACCTTATAGAATCTTAGCTAGCCAAATGATCCCTACAAAGTTTGGAGTAAGAATCGTAGTGAAGCTTGAAAATGATAAGAATATAATTTTACCAGCAAGATATTTACCCATGGAACCATCAAAACAAGAAGAACTGCTGCGTTTCTTAAATACTGGATCTGTATCTTTATGTTACAAAGGATTCTTGGGTCGAAGTCATCAATTTGAATTTAGTACACAGCCAGATTCGTCAGCCATTATGATGAAATCATGAATCAGCACATCAGACATAGTTGTATGAATTTGGTTGGTCGGCATGACGTCAGCAACTGTGATGAAATCATGAATTCAAACGTCAGCACATTCCTTACCAATGACGTCAGCAATAACTATAAACCAGCAAATACAGTGTCATCCCACGAAATCATTTGAGCAAGTGCTTTTCAGGAGGAAAGATGTGTACTTCTAACGATAAAGAGTTCATCTTCGCAAGCTATTATCCAATAAATATATTTCAAACAAAACATGTGATGATTGGTATCAGTGCTAGAACATTTGACCCAGTGATTCGATTGGGCAAAGCAGAACAATTTGGTGCACAACTGACCTGTGAAGAATGGCAAATATTATGTTCACGAATCGACCAAATGAACGATTATTTTCATGATGAGCTAAATGTGACCATAGTCAAATCATTAGGCTCAAATCATGAAGTGGTGCTGCGTACAGTCCTCGAAGAGAAGATGGTGCTGTTACGTAAAAAGAGTACATTCCATGTCCCTCGCAACATGGTGTATCTAACGGAAACAGAATGGAACAAATTTATCAGTGTATTTCAGTGTGTGAAACATGCAGTGGAAGTGTGCAACAAAACTAGTATATTCCTGAAAAAGTACTATTTTGAAAAATGTGTTATGCATATTGTACAACATGTATCTAGATATTGTGATGGTTGTCAACATCGTTCTTGGGTGCATACATGTATTGATAAACAGTTTATTTGTGATCAAATGGACATTGAGTTTCCACCAATTGATATTGCATTAGACCTTAAAAGACTTCAATTGGAATTAAAATTATATGCTAAAGACAAACTAGTGCAAGAAGTTCAAAATACATTGTATCGACAATATCCAGAACCACTATCTGGTATGGATGTATTGGAGTGTAATAAAATGATCCATTTCAATGAATTGTGTTTTTTCATTTCAAGTACAACCCCAGGTTCTAACGTGTACTATTGCACCACAATGTTGTCAAAGGTTTTTGTTCTAAACAGTTCCGGTTCTTTACTAATGAGTGCACAAACTTTTAAAAATGTCAAACCAAACTTTGAAACAAAAATTTAGAACAAAAAATCTTTGAAACAAAATTTTGAAACGAAAAAAATTCAAACAAAAAATTTCAAACGAAAAAAATTCAAACAAAATTTTCCAAACAAAATTTTGAAACAAAAAATTTCAAACAAAAAATTTGGAAACGAAAAATTTCAAACAAAAATTTTAAACAAAATTTTGAAACGAAAAAATTTCAAACGAAAAATTTTTAAACAAAAAATTTCAAACGAAAAAATTCAAACAAAATTTTGAAGCGAAAAAAATTTCAAACAAAATTTTGAAACAAAAAAATTTCAAACAAAAAATTTGGAAACGAAAAATTTCAAACAAAAATTTTAAACAAAATTTTCGAACAAAAATTTTCAAACAAAAAAATTTCAAACGAAAAAATTTTCAAACAAAAATTTCAAACGAAAAAAAATTTTGAAACAAAAAAATTTGGAAACGAAAAAATTTTCAAAACAAAAAAAATTTCAAGCAAAAAAATTTCAAACTAAAAAATTTTTACGTTTCACGGTTAACCGTCAAACTTTATCCGGTTTTTAACTATTCGATTAACAAATAAACGGTTTTGATCATATTTATCAGTGAGTGCAAAATGTTGAACGAAACCAAGATTTTTAAATGTTAAACAAAACTTAAAACTGAATACAGCAAAGATTTGAAAATCATCAACCAATCAGATTGCACGAAAGATAGTGATCAACCAATCAGATTGCAGGAAAGATAGTGATGAACCAATCAAATTGCATTAACAATAACTTTGCCAGTGTTGTAGCATGTATTGCCTTTCGTCTATGAGTCATAAGATTCAATAAGGTTAGCTATCAGATTTATAATCAATCACCACCAATGATCTTAGACTATGAGCTGTGACTAAAGTTCAATGTATTGTTTCAAATTTCGCACCTTATGTTAAAATTCTGTTTATCACCATTCCCAAATTTAAAGAATACTTCTCTTGATATACCTAAGTCTTAGAGTTAATATGTTCAATAAGGTCAATAATGTCCGTCAATTGTTTACCTGAGTAGAACCAACTGTTTTCTAGAAGTGTGTGTGTGTACTCAAACTTAAGAAGTACCACAACAAAGGAAATGAATCCCTGTACACTACCTCATCAAGGACAATCACGTGGTACAACGTCTTGCTTACGTTTATATTTGGCGGGAATAATCAAAACCAATGACGCATTATCAAATTATCCTACAAAGTTTCAATGTACCAATGTCCTGGACTCCTAATCCCATCATAGGTCAATAACTGATCACGTGAGCATAATGATTTACCCAATGAATGAGATACTATCCAATTTTAAGAACAATTACCAATTATTGATACGACAATAAGAAATGTACCCCTTCCAAAATTTAAGATTGGTACACAAATACACCTGTGTCTTATGAAAAAAGTAATAAATCCTGTACTTATTCAATAATAAAGCCGGTCAATAACATTTAAATTTTGAATATTTGACCATAAGAGGAACATCAACATCTACAATGGGCTTAGAAAACGTTTACCGAATTTTGTTATTTGATAATTCCCAAATTTAAAAGGGAACATAAACATATAAAGGTAATAAACCTCTGTACATACCCATATAACATGTACCCATGAAAGAGAAACGAGGTAAACCACCCAAATTTATCATAATACATGTTAGGGTCCAGTACTATAATACCAAATATATAAAATGAGCAATTTCTAAAATTTAAGGGATGGGCCAAGGTACCCCTAACAAATTTTAAAGGGGTGCACAAATGTACCTATGTCTTATGATAGGGAATAGACCCCTATACATAACCATATAAACATATAAGGTAATAGGACCTCATCCAAGAGATAAATTGGGTCAAAATGTCAAACACGTGGTACAACGTATTGCTTACGTTTATATTTTGGCAATTTCGTACCCATGAAAGTGGACGATGTGGACCATCCAAATTTATCATGATACATATTAAGGTCCTGTACTATAATACCGAATGCTTAAATCAAAAAAATTCCAAAATTTAAGGGGCGGGCCAAGGTACGTACCTCTCCTAAAATTGAAAGGGATGCACCAATGTACCTGTCTTATGATAGGAAATGAACACCTATACATTACAATATAACCATATAAGGTAATAGGACCTCATCCAAGGAGATAAATTAGGTCAAAAACCAAACACGTGGTACAACGTATTGCTTACGTTTATATTTTGGCAATTTTGTACCCCTAAAAAGGGAACGAGGTGGACCACCCAAATTTATAGTGATCCATATTAGGGTCCTATACTGTAATACCAAATGTTTAAATTGAACAATTTTCAAAATTAAAGGGGTGGGCGAAGGTACCTCTCCCAAAAATTTAAAGGTGTGCAAAAATGTACCTATGTCTTATGATAGGAAATGGACCCCTATACATGACCATATAACCATATAAGGTAATAGGACCTCATCCAAGGGAATAAATTAAATCAAAAAACAAACACGTGGTTGTACCTAAATTTGGCAATTTCGTACCCATGAAAGGGAACGAGATGGACCATCCAAATTTATCATGATACATAATGAGGTCCTGTACTATAATACCAAATGCTTAAATTGGAGAATTTCTAAAATTGAAGGGGTGGGCCAGGGTACCCCTCCTAAAAATTTAAAGGGGTGCACCAATGTACCTATGTCTTATGATAGGGAATGAACACCTATACATGACCATATAACCATATAAGGTAATAGGACCTCATCCAAGGAGATAAATTAGGTTAAAAACCAAACACGTGGTTGTACTAAAATTTGGCAATTTTGTACCCCTAAAAGGGAACGAGGTGAACCACCCAAATTTATAGTGATCCATATTAGCGTCCTATACTATAATACCAAATGTTTAAATTGAGCAATTTCTAAAAATAAAGGGGTGGGCCAAGGTACCCCTCCCAAATTTTTAAAGGGGTGCATTAATATACCCATGTCTTATGAAAGGTAATGGACCCCTGTATACGCCCATATAACCATATAGGGTAATAACACCTCATCAAAGGGATAACTTAGGTCGAAACAAAACACGTGGTATAACGTATTGCTTACGTTTATATTTTGGCAATTTTGTATCCCTAAAAGGGAACGAGGTGGACCACCCAAATTTATAGTGATCCATATTAGCGTCCTATACTATAATACCAAATGTTTAAATTGGGCAATTTCTAAAAATGAAGGGGTGGGCCAAGGTACCCCTCCCAAATTTTTCAAGGGGTGCATTAATATTCCCATGTCTTATGAAAGGTAATGGACTCCTGTATACGCCCATATAACCATATAGGGTAATAACACCTCATCAAAGGGATAACTTAGGTCGAAACCAAACACGTGGTACAACGTATTGCTTACGTTTATATTTTGACAATTGTGTACCCCTAGAAGGGAACGAGGTGGACCACCCAAATTTATCATGATACATATTAGGGTCCGGTACTATAATACCAAATGTTTAAATTGGGCAATTTCCAAAATTTAAGGGGTGGGCCAACGTACCCCCTCCCAAATTTTTCAAGGGGTGCATTAATATACCCATGTCTTATGAAAGGTAATGGACCCCTGTATACGCCCATATAACTATATAGGGTAATAATACCTCATCAAAGGGGATAAATTAGGTCAAAAACCCCCGAAATTTAAATTTTGGGCAATTTTTTACCCATAAAAGGGAACGACATAGACACCCAATACTGATAGAGGTACATACTATGGTCCTAGGCTACCACACCCAATTTTTAAATTTGGCAATTTCCAAAATTTAAGGGGGGTGGTCCTATGTACCCCTGCCAAAATTTAGGGGGTGGGCCAAGGTACCCCTGCCAAAATTTAGAGGGGGTGGTCCTAGGTACCCCTAGGTCATTGACCCCGGGCCAAGGTCATTGACCTTTGACCTATGACGTCACAAAGGTCGGGGTCAAAGTCCAAATTTTCCTATAGTAACGCAATTACTACTCACTCTATAGGGCTACTCCAAAGTAGAAACGTCTGCGATGCTGTGGTGCGGGGAAATTTACAAACTGTCGTCCTCTATTCTACATATTAAAAACTAAAATTAAAGTAATGCTACAATAAACAGAAACATGTTTATTTAGTGCACAAATGCACTGAAGGAATTAAGTATAGAAAATAAGTTTTCATAGCTCGAGTCGTTCGTTAACAGAACGGAAAAAGAAGACAAACAAACAACACAAAAGAAATACTAAACAAATGTTCAGTTTTATTAGTTGACTGGCTGGATTGAAATTTAGTGTTCTTTTCAGCACCGAGGCTATATGAGATTTGGACATTAGGTTGGAGCGAAATTTTTTTTTCGAAATTCGAATTTGGATAGGGGGAAAAGTTGCGTCATATCGTAGTACTTCACCATAGAAAATTTCAATTCTCTAAAAATAATTTTTAGCAGGGGCGCGAGGGGCTTTAAATTTGAGATTTTGCAAATCAATTTCCGTTTACTATGTAACTATTTAGCAAATTTTCGCTGAAAGTAGACTTTAATTTGTATTGTGGATAGAGGGCAAAAGATGCATCCTTTGTCAAAGATGATAACATGAATTTTTAATTCTCTAAAATTATTTTTAGCCGGGGCGCAATGGTCCAGAAACTTGGGAATAATAAGACGAAAAGTGATCAACTATAAGCATTTTGCGAGTTTCTCATACAGAAGCTTTTTGCTATTTAATAATCTTCTGATAACCTACAATGAACTTTTGGCAGTATTGTTAATAGTACAATAGTTTGGTTGGTGGTGACAGTGACATAACTAGGGGAGAACGGGGCTTGTGCCCCGGGCGTCGAATTGGGGGGTGCAAAACTGGGCAAATAATTATTTTCACTATAAAGCAAGGGAAGGAGTTTTAGCAAACTAAAGATCATAAAAAAATTACATTAGAAACTTAATAGGGCAACAACGACTCACCAACCTTAGGATCATATCCATAGATCATAAGTTAGCTTCAAAGCTATGTTTTGAGGACATTATAAAAACCTTTGCATCCAATTAAGGTTAAATTTTAGTTCCAGCTTTTTGTGTTTTTATTTAACTTACATCGATTTAAGAGATCTGTAAAATGTTCGAGTGTACTCGAGACAACAGCTTCATTGTTTTTCATAATTAAATATTTTATTTTAAAGCAAAATACTGTTGATTCATTCTACGCATATCCCCATCCCAATATAATTCCAAAAACATTGCGATTTGCACTGATTTCGGTAAGACTGCAAGAAAGTGTCGAGCATGCTACTCTCAAATTATTTGTCAATCAGTTAATCAAGCTTTATCACTTGAAGAAAGAATGGAATAGGAGAACTACTGTCTGATGCCAATATCAGATATACTTGGGGAGACTTTTGGTTTGGTTGGTCGGGGGGCGGGGCACTAAGGTGAGCTCTTGCCCCGGGCGATAACTAGCCTAGTTGTGTCTCCGGGTGGTGAGTAAAAAATGATATTCTGTATTATTGATATTACTTGGACAAAGAAATTCAAGAAAAGAGAAGGAAAGAACGCCAAAAAGAGATCTTACGGTGAAGCTTTCAACCAGAGTATTATACTCTACTAGTTACATTATCGAATCTTCAGACTACTTGTCATCTTCGGAAACAAGATAGGAAGGCAATAAAGAACACACTGAAGCTGGAGGAGATCATATTTTAGTTGGAAATACTCTTTGAAGATGACAAGAGAGCAAGCACAGATTGGATGCACGCAAATGAGAAAATTCGTCCAAATATTAGCAAAAGTGAAGGAGAAAACCGGCGTGACTAGAAGAAAAACTGCAGCAATTGCTACTGCGGTTTTGGAAGGTTTTAAATATGTGAGTCTAGAGCAGTCGCAAACCATACGACAGAAGTAAAATTCAGAGAGAGGTTATGAAAAATGGTATAAGTGTAACAACTGTTAATAAAGTGAAACCCCATGCCATCTATTTTGATTGGAAGAAAGACCAAACGCTCATGATGTCAGGAAGTCAGAGATATGAAGATGGAAGAACATTATTCTATCCGTGTAGAAACGGGTAACAAATTTCTCGGCTATGCCGCAATTGCTTTGACCGGATCAGCATCAGCAAAGAATATGGCTAGTTTCATCTGCCACGAATTACAAGAAAATAATGTGGACCTATCAGATGTGGTGGCTATCGGCTGCAATGGCACTAATATTAATGTTGGGTCAAAAGGAGGAGTGATTTAGAGTGCTCCAAAACCATTAAGGGAGGCCCTTGCAGCGGCGCATATGCTTATTGCATTTCATTGAACTACCACTTCGTCATTTACTAAAAGAAATCAGTGGTGTAAGTACTGGCCCTTACACTTTCTTTGGCTCTATTGGTAGATCATTTGAAGGGTAAGGGGAAAAAACAAGGAATGTCCATGTGTGTGCTTTATCGGGTACTTTGTCCCATCTGTTGGTGACTCTTGGTAGTATTTGACTGTATATGTAAGCATCCGTAGATGTAAAAATATCCATGTATAAAGGGGCAAAAGTATTGACTAATCCTATTCTTTTGTACACGGCTTTCAATATTAAAACGCCGTTTTCTCGAAAATACAGTTTTGTGACATTCCTTCTTTTTTCCCCTTACCCTTCATTTGTGAATTGTGAAACAAATTCTGTGTACGGCTTCGAAACGATTTATTCAGAACCTCCTACACTCCTAAATGTGCCTGATCTCAGTTAAGATCAGAGGTACTTGTGTGAAATACTCCAATCTGTCGTAAGAGAGACTGATAAAAGCCTAGCAGATTAAGAAACCTGGGAAACTTGAGCATGTTCGCTAGTTAACAGTGGTTTACAGACTTTTGCGTCTATATGTGTATATATCAATGCCAAATCCTTCAGAGGAGCTCAAAACTCTATCAAAGTTCGTGGTAAAAGTACATGCACCAGTGTGGTTCAACATCAAACTGAAACCTCTTGTCAAATACGGAGCTAAACATTTGTTCCTGACCACAAAACTATCACGATGTTTGCAAGAACCATACAAGACTCCAGTCAATAAAGTAATTTCCAGAAATGCATTCTATGCGAATCCTTAAAACATTCTCATTGCCATGATTGGTGTCGACAGATCAACTACACGAATCCTTGCTGCTGATAAAATATTCCAATCCAGAAAGCAGTCTAAACCTTCTGAAATTCGTTCCTTCGAAGTGCCAGTATTAAACTTCGAGACTAATAATTACACAGAAATGATAAACTGGAATGAGTGTAACATAACAAGAGTTGAGTTGAGTTGATTTTGAGTTGAACGTCCCTTTTCAGCAGCGAGGCTATATGAGACGTGGACCTACTGATTAACGTGGAATCTACAACGATATATGTACAACGAGTACAACGAATGATATTGTATAATTTCTGTTATTGGCAACGATGGAAAATGCAAGTAAGAAGAAGAAGAAGAAAAGGATATAGATGAACAATGACGCCATTATGTACTAATATACTTTCAATTGGTGATGAAAAATACATATAATTTTAAATATATTGATTTAAAATACCATTCTTTGCCTAAGGTATGCTATTTCATATAGTGATTTGTTATAGAATATATTAATAATACATAAGTGAACTGGAGTGATAGTTATATCATAAATGGTGGACCCGTCCCAGGAATTTTTGGATTCAATCTGAAGTTTAGTAAGGTTAGCCAAAATTTTAGACTATATGATATTAAGAAATAAACGAATTATTAATACCAGTCAAAAGATGGAAACCGTTCAACAAATTGTAGGAGAACAGTCGCATGAATTATCAAACACGGACTTTCAAAATTTTATACTTCAAATGAAAGAGTTAATGGAAAGTAAAATGGAAGCTCAGTCAGTAAAATTAGAACAGCTGACGAATAATTTAGAACAGCAAATGATAAGGAAATTCGAACTGTTTGAAAATTCACAAACAGCAAAGTTTGAACAGTTGGAAACATCGCATAAAGATCAATTAGAACAGTTTGAGAAATCCCAGGTTCTCAAACTTGAACAATTATCTCAAAGTTTGAAAGATAAATTTGATAGAATTGATGCTCGAATTGACGGTAATACAGCACAAATACATGAATTACAGAGGGAAGTTTTGGAACTCAAAAATAATAGGAGTGCTAATAAAGAAGATAGCATAAATTTCTTAATTCCAGAAATTGATACTGAAATACAACGTCCAATAATGCATCAAGCAGTACACAGTAGTGAAGTAAATCCTGCCATACCACAGTATGGATATGGAGATTGTAGTCAATTGGAAAGTCACTGTGATGATACCAGTTCCAATTCTGTAAGTGAGAAGAGTGAAGAAAGAACACATCGGAATTCTGTAAAAGTAAACAGTAGGAAGTTAAAATCTGCTAAACCTAATCATGTAAAATGTCTAAAAGTACCGGTAAAATTTAGTGAGATCAAGTCATTAACTAAATTTAGTGGTCGAGTTGATGACATACCGGCGAGCACTTTTATTGAAAAATTTGAATCAGAATGCGAGTTAGTAGGAATCGGTAAGTCTAACTTTCTTAAGATCCTACCTCATGTCTTATTACCTCCTTGCTCTATATGGTTTAACGCAGTTAAGTCAGGCATACGTAGTTATAATGATTTTAAGAAAATGTTATTAGCCAACTTCGAGAATGATTTCATACTGGCTAACAGGGATGCCCACATTAGAAGTAAAAAGTATGACCCACGTATAGATAAGAGTATTGTGGACTTTGTCATTAGCACATATAATGAGTTGAAATTATTGAATCCATATCAACCTGACTCAAGAATAATCGCATCTATTAGAGTTTTGTTGCCTTATAGTCTGCAACAAGTTTTGATGACGTCGCAATGTATAGATTTTAATAACCTATTGTTAGTAGTCCAAAACTTTGAAAATCAAAGAGTTACACAATGTTATACAAATAATAATGCACGTAATAATCCTTTACCTATACATAACATAAGTGTTCAACAAAGTAACTGTGGAGGAAATAGAAATTCTAGACTTAATAGTAACGTAAATCAAACTAATAGAAATTCCAGATTTACAGGTAACGTAGACGAACCTAATAAAAGTTCTAGATTTACCGATATTACAAATGAAGTAAATTACAGAAACAATAGGTGTATTTTACCTAACACAACGAATGTAAACAAATTTGGTCATAATTATAACCGTGCAAATGGCAGAAATTTCTATAATCGTAGACAGATAAGAAATGAACCGAATCTTTGTAACAGTTCCACAAGAGAATGTGTGATTCAGTGTGACTTAGTAGATGTGATGAACAATTCTACTTTAAACTAATGACAGCTGGTGGGGAATGGGGTGAAACCACGCCAGCAACTGAAATACCAAATCCTAAAATTATGAGTTCTTTGTTTGATAACAATACTTTAATATCTTGTATTAAATCTTCTGCAGATAAAGAATATGATACTAGTGATAATATCAATTCCTCTGATTAATTTTATTACATGTAATTTTAGTTATTATTGTAATTATATTCTTCATTGTCACTTTCATTTCATTTTTATTATTGTTATGATTCTATTGTAATGTTTATTGTTTTATGACATAAATGGTGTCTTAAATGTTTGTATTAGATACGCCCGAACAAAAAAACTCTGTTGCATTATACTTTATTTATAATGGCTTCAATAATAACTGTAATTGGATGTTAAGAGAAGAATTTGATATGGGACCTGATAAAATAACTAAGTTGTGAAATTTCGAATTAGCCCTTTCTTCGACATTAAAATGAAATATAATATAATTATTATAAAAAGAAGTATAAAATAATATTTTTGGTGATAAAATATAAAGTTGTGTAAATGTTATAATAATGAATTGGATTTTTGCTATATACGAAGGCAATTCAAAAAGTAATATAACTCCATTTATAACATAGTTGTGATTACGGTCCAGAATTCTTCCTTAAATTATAAATAATTTAAGTAGTCCTATAATTCGGGAGCCATTATATACAACGATATATGTACAACGAGTACAACGAATGATATTGTATAATTTCTGTTATTGGCAACGATGGAAAATGCAAGTAAGAAGAAGAAGAAGAAAAGGATATAGATGAACAATGACGCCATTATGTACTAATATACTTTCAATTGGTGATGAAAAATACATATAATTTTAAATATATTGATTTAAAATACCATTCTTTGCCTAAGGTATGCTATTTCATATAGTGATTTGTTATAGAATTAAAATATATTAATAATACATAAGTGAACTGGAGTGATAGTTATAAATCCGAACCACATGAGCTCCCGCCGGGAATCGAACCCGGGTTGTAACATAACAGAACGCTAATACTGACTCATGAGACGGATGAAAAATTGCAAGAAATTCGCGCTTCAGAAAATACATGTGTTGATATCCCTGAGTTCAAATTCATTGGCAAGTAGTGGAAAGATTAATTAAAATAAATAGTGAAACTTTTTTGAGTATGTGGGGCACGAGAGAGCGATTTCTCTATTCGTTCCAAAATTTACTCATGAAAGTACATGCCTACTTTTGAGACAAAGTCGCAGTATTTTGCAGGAAGACGTGAACGAAACTTATGAAACATTCAATCTAATGTTGGCGGGTGTGTGGGATTGAACTCGACGGCAGCCACCTCTTAGTGGTAAATTCTGGCTTGATGTAGCCTGTAACATAGAATATCAACTTCGGTAGCTTTAGAAATTCAACTCGTCACGACAACGAATCTTAACACCCTCAAATTACAGTCTACTTCAAGTGAAGAGCTGTCTAATAATTACACAAATACACAACAAACGTGTATTTGTTTACAAAATCTACGAAACTTAAGGCCCATTGAGCCCCGGCTAAAAATATTTTAGAGAATTGAAATTTTCCATAGTAAAGTACTACGATATGATGCAACTTTTGTCCTATATCCAAATTCGAATTTAGATTTTAAAAAAAATGTCTCTTTTCACTTATTTGCATAATCTATCAAACTTAAGGCCAACTGCGCCCCGGCTAAAAATTATTTTAGAGAACTGAAATTTTCCATGGTAAAGTACTATAATATGATGCAACTTTTGCCCCCTATCCAAAATTGAACTTAAAAAAAAGCCTCTTTTCACTCCACCCTATTGGACATACGGTTTAAGGTGGAATTAAATCACCGTAGGAGTTTGCTCGTGGCTATATGGCTAGCCTATGGCTTTGGCATGGGAGATCCGATTTCGATTTCCGGTGGGAACTCGTGTAGTTCGGCTTGCACGTTAAGCTGTAGTCCATGTTTCACATAACCTTACTGTTGAAAGAGACGCTAAATTCCAAAATCCGATTAAACCATCGTAATGCATTCAAGACTCTCCAAATCGGGAATCGAATCTGCGATCCAGTGTACCAAAGGCGGGTGCCAGCCAACAGACTAACGGGAATGACTTAATTTCATTAATGTTTTTATATTGGTTTCTTTTCCATAACTACAAACACCGTGTGCGTGGGTTTCCTCGGGGTTCTCCCGTTTCCTCCCACTTTCTTCATTCCACCATTCCATTCATTACTCATCATCACCGTCTCCTTTAGCCTAATCGGCATAACCGTGGGACGTAAAACTCAAAGATTTCATTTTCATTTTCTTTTCCATAACTATTTTCTCTTAATCTGATATTGTATATGCAATGTTTAACTTGTAATTTTATCTGACTGAAATATCTACAAGTTCCAAAAAACATAAACAAAAGATACGTACTTATGTTAACAATAAAACTGGTTTCACTGTATATATACTGAAATGATAATTCAGAACTTCCTTTACCTTAAACAAAGAAAACACTAACAGACTGGGTGTCTCTGATATTATTTTAAATGCATCCGTGGTCTCTTGTTCCATCTCTTTGTTGGCCTTTCCACAATGCATTAAATATATCACGTACCATGTGACGTCTTCAGGTATTTTAACGTCATGACCAAAGACTGCCCACAGTTTCCAGAAGTAATATTTGTTCAAAGGCAATGAATTTCGAAGATTTTTCCTTAACCAAACAACCTTCTCTTCTGCAAATACAAACATGCACTTATTACTACAGTATTTCTATTAAAATTTAAAGATTATAAATGGCTCATCTAAAACTATTACCTTACAATAATAATATAAAAGAGACTTGTAACAAAATATCATAAAAGATCAATTTCTGTGATTCACCAGAGCATAATAATGTAATGACTCATCTACTATTCCCTCACTGAGTGTTTTCTTAGTCTATATTTGAATTGTTCTAGCCTCGAACATTTTTCGTCAGGGTAAAAGGATTAAATTGTTTTGCTACGCAGATTTTCACATAGTTGTTGAAACTGACAGTAGTGCGTTGCTATATATACTGTAGAGGTATACGGATTTTAAGATTTTATTTTTGGTGACGGAGATAAAGATTTATTAGAATTAAAATTGAAAAGATTAAAATACTGTGATAATGTTATGTTATGTCATATTAACACGTCCATTTGTTTGTTTATGTAAATTGCCACACATGGTTGTATTTATGTTGTGTTGTTATTGAAATCATGGCGAGACGCTAGATCGTCAGATTGTTTGTTTTGTTTTGTAAAGATGAAAATCGAGAACTGTAATGTCATCAATGTGCAATCTAGTTTGTTAACATTAACACAATTTGAATGTGGCACAACTTTCAGATCTGCAGAGATTGTTAGTCTGGGAATTTGGTCACGATGTAATACGGGTTGAAACAAATGTTTCAACAATAGCTGAGGTAAACACAATTGAACGAAATAGCGAATTCCAGCGTCTGGAATTGAGCACAAAAACCTCGTGTTGGAGAGAATCGAGATCAGAAACCGAGTAGGTGATCAGAGGATCGTACTACGTTCAGAGGTCAACAATTAGTAGCCTAGCAGTGGTCTGAGATCGACCACGACCATAAGTAGATCAAGGGTGATCTATTCTACGTTGAAGTACAACTACAGTCCGATTGTAATGGTTGGTCTTTAGTTGGCATTCCGTTGGAGATCACACACAGACATCAACCTTGTCCAGGAGATCCAGAGCTGAGAAGTATAAAATCATCAGTCCAGACTGTCATCGCATAACGAAGGTATGTGTGCCTCAGCTATGTGTGTGTTGATCGTGATTCAATTTCCAGTCGTTTACGATTTGTGACCTGATTCGTTAGGCAACATTCACACAGAACATACACTCAGACACTATGACATTATTTAGACAAATACATTAATGAAACGAATTATAGAGTTTATTATAATTTTCTCTCACTTAAACATTAACCTACTCATTCTGGATAATGAGTAGTAGTAACTTCTGTACGTCACTCTTCGAATATCTCCATGCTTTATAGGCAGGACGTAAGGAGATTGTTAATATATATAGCATTTTTTCCTAATAATGAAGGTGCCGGTACGCTGACCTCACGTTCACAATGGTTAAAAAGTTGGTTACATACCCTTAAGGTTATAATACTAATAATAATAATAATGAGCACAATATATAACCCCCGACAGCATGCTTGCTTGCCGCAAGCTTGCCCATTGTTTTTATTTGATTTTATTTCGCTTTCGCTTGTACACAAAAGCTTATTTTTGCTTAGCGCAACCTGTGGTGCAGGCAACCCAAGCTTCACTTGCGATACGATTTTCTTTAAACTGAAGTAAAAAGGCAGCGCGCGTTCGATTTTCAGTTGTTCTCAAAAACCACGTGACGCTGACCTCTTAAGTTTCGGCGACAAGGTAGTGTTTGCGTTGTTACCGTCTTTTTAGCATTCACCTTGAATAAAGGACATTTTTTTTTTTAATTGTGCCGTCTAGTACTCTAGTCCCAGGTACTTTAATATCGTTCTTGATTTCCTCATATTTCAGTAACCATGAGGCATGACAAATTGAGGTATTTATGTATAAAGCATAAGTGTGAACATAGATGGCAGCAGATTTGAGCCTACTTATTTTGCGAAAGAATACTGAACTGTTGCAGATATTGTAATACGAACTTATAAAGTTTAACTTACAATATAAACTTTATTTGAATGCTGTGTTTAAAGTTTCAACATTTTTCTGTATTTTTATATAAAAAAAAGTAGAAATTTCAAGTACTCGCGGCTAATATAGTAAGATGTTGGATATTGGCAAGAAGCAACAGCGCGTTGTTTTTCCAGCAAGATCATAACTTCTATGCCAGCCAGCCAGTCTGGACCAGCACCCACTACAACTGAGGCTTGTCCTCTGTCAATTGATGATCCTCCCCATGAAAATGAATAAAGTTTCAAACTAATTGATAATTGAATAGTACCTAGACCCTCTCATGCGAACTTGGACCTCTTATGCTATTTTCTAACTCTTACCGAAGAAAGGACGCAATCCTATGAACGGGTAAACATACCAAAAAAAAAAGGCGTTGCTTATCATAACCAAACCATTATGATTATTTTGATTTTTTTGTAGAAGCAGAGTGGAGTCGTGGATGTTTTCACGGCTGTGCTTTTGCTTCAATTATTGAAGGAAAACTTATAGGTCATGGATGTTTTTGATATGCTCAAGGATTGTTGCATGGATTTCTTACTGTTTTATGTTATTCGTAAATTCGCTTGTATATGCCTTGTTTGGCGTGTCTTTTGCTTGCATTTAGCTTACTCAGGCTTGACATTGATGAGTTTCGCTTACCTTGGCTTGCGTTTCATTTGTGAAGACAAGCTTGCAGCAATCCTTGCTCTGATGTAACTAACTAGCATGCCACAAGCTTGTAATAAGCAAATTGGCTTGTACAGTAGAGCTTGCGGCAAGTTAATTGACCTGCAACGGCAAGTTTGGTTTTCTTGTATTTTCAACACTATCCCACACTGAAAATGTTCAAAATGTTTCGTGAAAAAATTGTCGAAAGTGAGGTACAATGTAAATCTTTACGACTGTGGAATACTTCACTTAGCTAACTCAGATAGCACTTTCGGATCACTTCTGAGATACGATTGCGAAGTCGTTTGTAAGCAGCGATTCAGGAATTAGTTGATTGGTAGGGAAACTTGGCAAGAAAGAGAAAGTTTAGAGGCTCGCTGCTTTTAAGTCTTTTCGAATAAAATCAAACAAAACAGCAACATATGACATGATTTTCCGGTAGAATGTATGCCAATAAATGAGCTGCGAGAAGGTATCTCTACTATATTTGCAGACCCTTACTTCCAACTGAACATATTTATCGCCATCTAGCAAGTACAATTTTAAATATGTTCTATAAAACAGTGAACAGCACCACATGCGACAGATCTCAGCATTACTGTGATATGAGAACTAGAATTAATAATTATCGAAATGGTCATAATCCCTTTGCTTCCACCAACAATTGCTCAGTAGTATCTTCTACCAACATAAGAGTAACGTTAAGAATATGAGACAAAAAGTCCACAAGCAGATTGGGCATATAACTTGTTGCTAAGTTTCGGCAACTTAAGAGCATGCAGAAAAACACATTTCTTCACTATAATGAAGATGTTTCGACTGTGGCATAACAAATACAACCATTATAAATATAAGGTACCAGCTAGGCACGTGATCGTTTGACCTAAGGGTAGTATCGCATCTGCTGAAAAGTTACGTAAAATTCTCTATATTAAAATTATCGAAACAACATGTTTCAATTGAAACTTTTTTTTTTTTTTTTTAACAACATTTTTGCAAAATTTCTTGATGTCTACTAACAAAGATCCTGAATACAGTCAAAGTTTTCATTCCAAGTTGCAAATTGAGTCCCTTCATGGTCTGCATGCTTTCTCTAGTCCAAAAGCGTAGTTCTCGATGGAATTACTACCCTCGAACAAAAATTTAATTAGCGTTTGAATTATATTGTAAACCATTGGTTTCATATCATGATAGATGATCCGTAATGATTTTAATGCATGTAAATACACTTATTCGTGTCTTTTGAAATGGTCGAAGTAAATACCGTACCCTGATTAGGCATTGAGAAATATGAAGTGAGTACCTAGGTATATACCTTATTTTTATGTTGAAGAATTACAGATGGTCGCATAATACAAGTCCTGTAGACGACACACTTCAGTTTTCGTAAGGTTAGATACAGAGTCCTCCTCTTACTATAGTATAACGTCGCAATGCCACGATTTAGCGATTCCAAGCAATTTTGTTTCTCGGCTAATGCTGAGGTCGTGCACTTACTGTATTCGTGGTGAAAATAGTAAGTACATGTACCTACAGGAATATACACACGTATCATCATGTTTGTTGATGCATGAATTTACATAATGACAAGTACGCTAGTTGACTTCGGTATGTGGAAGCAAATTCAAAGACAGCACTACACAGCAGTTTTTATTTTCCAGATGCGATAAGAATTCTTAAGTTATTGACAAATGAGTTTTGAAATTACTAAGGTTTCCTTTCACCATCTTTGGGAGAGTAATGAAGTAAGATTACAATCATGGACAAAAGTTTAACATAGTCCGTGGCAGTATTACGCTTCTGTGATATTAACTAACGTGAAAAATAGCTTAGCAAAAAAAGGTAGCTAAGTAGGCTTGTTTCAGATCTGTATCTATCTATCTATCTATCTATCTATCTATCTATATATATATATATATATATATATATATATATATATATATATATATATATATATATATATATAGTTTTATTATTAAGATAAAAGACCAAGCTAATAGACTGATTACAAGCGAATAATTAATAAACTCATTTACACTCGTAAATCTCGTAAACACTCGAATGTAGTAGCTAATACAAAGTAATAAAGACATTATTACACGAAATTCCAAATGAATAAATAGCAAATTGAAGGTGAGTGTATACTCTTTATTATTCATGTATTAAGCGCAATCATATTTCATTATTTACGTGATTTAGTTCAGCATTTTCACTTCTTATCTATTTGATGTAGCGTATCAAGGCGGCGTATGTGAGAAAAAAAAAAAAAGTCATCAAGAACAGGCTTATATTTATGAACCTGTGTTATTAGGTTTAGGTATATTTTCTTGTGAAAACAAAGTGCAGACATACTGTATGATTTTTTTGGGGGAAGGGGGGGGGGGAAGGGGCATGTACTGACATTTACGGTTTTTCAGCTTTATCGCTACCCTGCAAGAAGATTGCAGGTCGAAATTATGAGTAAAATTCAGAAATCAGAAACACACAAAGCTTAGAAATAAAAGGATTTAAATATGTTCTTTGCGCATTATTTCAAGTTATTTAGCGTAACCAAATAAGTACATTACCTTCTTTGGTGGTGTTTTTGATGAAGTCTTCTATCAATACGTCTATTAAATTTAAAGTCTCCTCACATACTGTAACAGCACTCGCTCTAAATGTCAATACACTCCATCTACCAATTTCCAACAGCTGACTCAACATGACCAATAAAACGGATGATTCTACATTTGGTCGTCTGGTTACAACTTCATTTATGAAAGGCTGAAACAATGATACATACAGAATTAAACGGAGAATTAGCTTGTTCTCAGTATTACCATGAAATAACATGCTTATTCAAAAGAACACCTCGTATGTATAACAAACTCAATTGTCAAATTTTCGCTGACTAATTTCAGAACTGTAAAGACAAAGGCAAGAAGTAAAGAAAGAAAAGAAATTAGTGAGGTAGGATGGATAGGAATTAAGTAGCATCTCCCTAACTACCATTCCCAATATTAAGATGTATTTTTATCTTTTATACTATTTTAGTGATGACGTGTTTTATAGAAGTGGACGAACTTTTCTTCCTCTTTCTAAACGTAGGTGATTTCTTAACCTTGACTAACTAGAATTCAAACCAAAAGAAGTTAGTTTTATGACTTAAAGCAAACGCTCGATGGTTTTCTTTTTAAATGAACATTAACCCTGAAACGTTATCTTAAAATTAAGAGACGAATTCACCACTTCAATCCTAAGCAACAAACTTCATAGAGAAAGCTTACGCAAAGCATGCAACTGCATGTTGAGAGCACTTATTGTGGCTATTTTATACTAAAATAACTATGGTTTTCTATAACGATACTATGAAATATTTGTGAGCTAATGTACGAATGTTGTTATTGGTGTGAGCCGAGTATTATTATTAGTTTAATGTCTCAAGATTATGCACCGAGGCTAAGGGAGACAGTAATGATGAGATGGAGGCTAGTATTAGAATGAAGTAAGTGGGAGAAAAAGGGAGAATCCTGAGAAAACTCACGCACACACTGTTTGTCCACCGAAAGCGCACGTGGTGGAATCTGGGATCGAATCAGGACCTTTATCTGAAAGAGGTGTAAGCCAATTATTTTCCCCGAAATTTTATTTCGGTTTGTTAATAGTTTTAGGGTATCAACATTAAGTCGCATGCCATTTTTGAATCGAAGAAGCGTAATATAGACAAGATACCACATGTATGTATGTATATATATACAGGGTGGGCCATTTTAATTAATCCACGGAAATATCTGAAAAATGATAAAACATAGAAGAAATGTTTGAAGTACACGTTATATATTGCTAAGGGGGAAAACCATTTCCGCCAAAAGTACCCCTCTCCACCCCCCGGAAATGGGGGTAACGGGGGGTAACTTTGAAATGTCAAATGGGAACATGGGTCGAGTAATACCTCGTTCGAAAGGTCTTGGAAAACTAAGTAACGCTGTACCAAAATTTCGTTCATATGGAGCACCAGTTTCAAAATGGCCGCCATGATATAGTTCGGAAACTCCAGTAGCCGTAGTATGAAAACCATGGGAGGTAAATGAATGGAACAAAATTGAAATACGTAAATATCATAGGGCATATCGAATGACGTGACCCCTGCGATCCCAGCGGCTTCCCTGAAGGGATCTTGTGAGCTAACTTCAAAATTTCAATGTCCGACCGGACAACGGTTCGGGCGTACGCTTGACCTACCCAATGCTGTTTGGAAGGCAGACTTCAGGGATAGAGAATTAGTGCACTCAGTTAATGCAGATGGCCACAGTCAAGGGCGCCCATAAGGGGGTCAAGGGGGGCTCTCTCCGCCCTAGAGGAAATTGTGCTTCGGAATATCGTAAACTCAATAGAATTTTTAGAATAGCTACAGCAAAATTAGAAACTATATTTGAAATGTCGCTTTTTCTTGCCTCCCTTGGAAACCACAACATGGGCGCCCTTGGCCACAGTTACATTTTGATTAACTATTAGCACTCATGTCATATTGTGAGCTTGAGGGACGAAACAGTGTGTACGTATATCCCTGAAATGCTTTCCGAATAACCAGCAGGCATTGCATAAAAGTTTCTGTGGCGACGGAGATTAGCAAATTCGCACGTTTGTAAGTTCCAGCAACTGCATTATTCGACAACTTCTTTCGTATAACGTTCCTTCTGTTTTCGCATCAAATCATACTTAGCCATACAGATATGCGTTACCATTCAAATAAAATTTCACCTTTTTTTAGTCACTACAGCGTCATCCTTACAAACAAATGTTTCAACCATATCATACCTATTTGTAAGGTAGCCTTAATTTGCGAATTAAAGTAGAGTTCTCACTTGAACTTTCACTGTTACTTTCCACCCCACTCACATACAGAGCACAGGAAAAGATTATTTTGCAGGACTTGGATATCTCTCTATACATTATGGCAATTTTACTCTAACATTTTTATCTCTGTTGTATCATTCTCGAGCCTTGGAACGCCTCCGTGGTTTTCCTATTTAATTTTCGTTATTTTCATTTATCTCTACCCGTATTATCTCTACCCGTTTTCTTAGACACATTCACCATGTCTTGGCGATCATTTTGAAAACGGTGTCTCATGTCGAAAATATTCTTACAGAAGCTGTTTGATATTCATTTGTCTATGTAACATGATGTTACTCGCTTCTAGTTGCTATTTGAAATTTTCAAGTTGGCCCCGGATACCTTTCAGTGGAGTCACCCCGATAACAACTCTCGATGTGCCTTACGTCAGTTACCTACTCCAGTTTTTCTTATGTTGATTTATCTCCAATCGCTTTCATACTACGGATACTAAACCTTTTCTCTGACACTGATACTATGTTTCGGTGGCCTTTTGAGAAAACTGCCATTTCACCTCAATCGTTTTCTCCTGCAAGATGTTTGATTTTGCAAGATTTATCGAACGAGATACCACTCGACTCATGTTACTATTTGAAATCTTGAAGTTAGCCCCCAAGACCCCTTCAGGGAGGCCACTGGGATCACAGGGACCACACCATTCGATATGCCCTATGATATTTACGTATTTCAATTTTGTTCCATTCATTTACCTCCCATGGTTTTCATACTACGGCTACTGGAGTTTCCGAACTATATCATGGCGGCCATTTTGAAACTGGGGCTCCATATGAACGAAATTTTGGTACAGCGTTACTTAGTTTTCCAAGACCTTTCGAACGAGGTATTACTCGACCCATGTTCCTATTTGACATTTCAAAGTTACCCCCCGTTACCCCCATTTCCGGGGGGTGGAGAGGGGTACTTTTGGCGGAAATGGTTTTCCCCCTTAGCAATATATAACGTTTACTTCAAACATTTCTTCTATGTTTTATCATTTTTCAGATATTTCCGTGGATTAATTAAAATGACCCACCCTGTATATATATATATATATATATATATAACCACGAAAATGGGAAATTTTCACTTGGAAAATTTTTGTTCCGTTGATGGTCGCCTATTTCGAAAAAAAAAATATCAGATGCACTTACTACCACTATAAACATGTTAATTAGATGTTCAGCAGAGCAGATTCGATATTGGTGTAGTAAATAAAAAATAATAAACTTTTCAGCACCCACGGAGTTGAGTCCATAGGTCACGGAGTTGGGATTAGTTAACACGGAGTTGAAAATTGCTGTAGAATTGAGAAACGCGACACATCTGGGTGATAAGTTTCGGTTTATAAGTGATTAAGCTTATAATTTACATAAAAATTGAAATAATTTTCCAATAAATTTTGTAAGTTAGAATTATTCTCCTTATGTTGAATAAAATTCTAAGAAACTAGATGACACGTAATTTGTTATCCAAAAAAAAAAAAAAAAAAAAACTCCAGAAAATACTGCAAACATATGAAAATATATCTAATGAAGGTTTCAAAATTGAATACATATATATATATGAATATGTGACGTACAATAAGGAAAGAAGAAATACACATACACTTATCAAATATTGAAAAATTATTGCGCTTTCAATATGTTGGTTATCATATGGAGAGGACAGACGTTTCATATAAGCTTACGAAGCAAATGAAGTAGTCACTAAACCTGTCTATTGTCTATTTCATTTGTTTTCTGAGTTTATGTAAACCGTCTGTCTTCTCTGTGTGATCAAGTCAACACGTCGAAAGTGCAATACTTTTTCAACATTTGGTAAGTGTATTTGTATATTTGGTATATATACACAAGGTGTTTCAAAACAATACAGACATCGTTTGGGAGCTTATTCCTGACACCAAGATAAGACGAAAAGTATAGACAACCTGGGTGCACAAATGCTTCCTTTCGGAGTTATAGGCTGCCGAAAACATTTATATATATATATATATATATATATATATATATATATATATATATATATATATATATATATATATATATATATATAAAGAACTTTAAAGGTCCATAGCTCCAAAACTGAGACCTGCCGTAGTCAGGTCACGACTTCATTTAGGAACTAATATGTGCGCTGCGCTATCCAAAAATATGTTTCAGAATCCTGAAGTACTCACGAAGCAATTTTTATAGAGGGAGTTTGGCTACGGGCATATAATCTAAAGTACTCACCAACTATTTCTATAGAAGTTGTTGTGGAAGTACCGCAGGATTCTGAAACATGGATATTTCGGTAGTGCACATACTAGTTCCTAAGTGAAGTCTTGAGCCGACTACGGTAGGTCCCATAGTTTTAGAACTATGGACCTTTAAAGTTCATTTTTTCATGTTTTCGGCAGCCTGTAACTCCGAAAGGAAGCATTTGTGCACCCAGATTGGTCTATACTTTTTGTCTTATCTTGGTTAGGAATCACCACCCAAACGTTGTCGGCGTTGTTTTGAAACACCCTGTATAATGAACACTAAATGACAGTGTAAGGCACTCATCATTTCTGAGTTTTCTTTGGATAATTCGATGTTTTTTGTTAAGTAGCCCACATTTTCCACTCCAAGGAAGGAAATATCTTGAGGAAACAGGGAAGGGTTGTTCTAGTCTACACAGAATGTCAACTACCAACGTTTTTTGAACGTCAGGTTTAGTGGGCCAAGAGAAATTCCTCCCGATCCGCGTCACAAAACTGACATTGCTTTCAGACTCTTCGACAATCCCTGAAAAGAAAACAATTAGCTGATCATAAGGTAAGATTTAGTTAAGTCCTTGTAATCAGAAGTTTTGGCCAAATAATAAAAGAAGCGAGAGTTTATAGAGTGCTTTTAAAAGTTAAAATATAATTTGAATTTTACGGGGGTACCACTCATCAAAGTATATAACTGCAACTTACTCTTCAGTTTTCGGTGGATTGTCATCTGTTAAACCAACTTCACAAGAAATGTTTACATTTGAAGAAACTGTTGCCACTGATGATGGAGAATAGTAAAGTTGCCCGAGATGGAAATGAATGCAGGTATCTCCTGCTAGACACGTAAAACACGAAAGAGAGCGGAAATTAATTACTTGTGGTGTTGTGCTACACTATGTTACTTGATGTATTTTTGATATTCCCACAAAACGTTTCGTGGTGAGAGGAAGCTGCTGTTCGACAGATGAAATTTCTTCCTTTGAAACAGTGTATATCTTGACATTTCTGCAATGTTTTCTCATTTGTTCAATTAATGTCTACATCATATCCTTGAGCAATAAGGCATTCTGCGGTTCTTTCAAGAGTGGCCCCGACCCCATCGGGAGCACCTTTCCCATGTACAATTTCGGAATAGTTCCATGTAATATTCTTGCATTTTATACTTGATGTTAACAGGAAAGTAGTAAATTTTTCAGCAACTTGTGCGGATTTTTTCTTTTCGTAATATTCTCTTGATGATGGTCGCCACCTTTTTCTCTTTATTCTTTGCTCTCTTTCGGATAATGACAATATGCCTTTTATTTTTCCTTCTTCCTTCCTCTTTCTCCACCTTTCTCGTTCTCTCCTCTTGAACTCTTCATACTTAATAGGATTATTCCTGATTACCAACCGACGTTTCTTTTCGGCTTCCCTCTTTCTTTCTAGCTTTTCCTTTTCACTTAATAGTTTTCGTAATATATATAAACTCTAACAAATGTTACTTCTTATAGACTATTACACAAGAAACATTTAGAAATATAAGAAATTCATTGATATTGAAAGATTTTGATGAAGTTTTTTTTCTTTCTTCGTTAAACGCCTACGTACCAAATTATACGTACCGAATTTATTTTTTCGGAATTTTTAATAAACTTCTATTGACTCAAATGTGACAAATAATGAGTTGGAAAAAGTTATAAGTTAGTTAAGAAGAAATAATTCAATATCATTCAATCAATCAATCAATCAATCAAGAGAGGAAATAAACCAATATCAATTAATGTACGCAACTGCTTTCCACGCACAAAAATTTTTTTATAGCTTCTTTAAAAGCTTTTTGTTGGTGCACATAATACTTATAGATTGAGACGTCAATAGGTTAAAAACAGACACCATCCATCTTGACTTGACTGAAGTTTTACCTCCGGCTACCTGACAGCCGCAAAACTGAACTTCCGCGAAAGACTCCTTGAATGGGCTAGGACCCACTTGCCGGCCTTTGTGTGTGAATGACACGTGGTCAGCGTGTCGGCTCCTACGGCCGTTGTGATGGTCTGCGCGATCAGGTTTCAGTACATCTCTACTCAAATGAGATTTTCAATTGCTACACTGTGCGAAGTAAACACCATTAATTTTTGAGCTTCCACCGGGAAACAAACCCAGAACCATGCACGAAAGGTGAGCGTACTAGTCACTGGACCATAAACGAGCTTTATTAATACGTTGAAAGAACAAATATTTGGAAGAGTATGAGCATAACAAACATTATAGGATTAACTCCGTGAACTTTCTCAACACCGTGGATTCCTTAGTTTTCAGATGGACATGGAGTTGAGAAAATTGAATATAATTTATCTTTACCAGCACACTTTTTAACCAGCACATGTGAGTAATTGTGTACTAATTTTCTACGTTAAGGCGTAGGTTTCTCAAGGGAAAGAAGGTATATACCATACAAATACATTCAGTAATAAATACCATGGTGTTGAGTAACAATTAATATACGCACCTGCTTTCCACACACAAAAATATTTTTCCTATAGCTTTTAACACATGCACACATCTTTTTCTGTTCTTCAGTCAAACATGTCTGCCTTGTCTTCTTGTGGGTGTTGCCATGATGTGGACGACCATGCTATCTGTTGAAAGCAATGACAATTTTTTCTCATGCCATGGAGTTGAGACGAAATAGAGGTGACAGAAACGAAGCATAGTCAAGCTTTCGAAAATAATCGTTATAAAGGTTTACTTTCCATAAAACCGAAACATTGAAATGTTCTCTTCCATTTAATTACCATTAAATGATGTTTGTCTTGCGACTTCAGTTGTAATTTATTGATTAAAATCAGTCAACTGTACTCCGTCACAGCCCACGGTGTTGAGAAATCTGGGCAATAATTATTTTTTTACGTATGTTTCGTGTTATATTTGCAAACTGTTATACATGGTATACCTACTTTGTGACAACTACTACCAAACAAAAAAAGAAAAAAGAAAGAAAAAAAGAAGCGATTCTTTCTAGTAGTAGTTTGAAGAAATGCCCGTGACAGAAAATTTCCCTTTTTCGTGGAATCACCCGTATATATCACCATAATTTGCCATTTTATCCAGTGTAAAGCAGAATTGAAGCCCATTTTATCCAGTGTAAACCTGAGCGTCAAGGGGGGGGGGAGTTGGCTATAGCCCCTTAGCCTTCCTTGGATCCGCCCTTATATATATATATATATACACACTGAAAATTAGCTTAACGGAAAGTTTTTAAAAGCAATAAATATACTTTAAGAGCAAAATGATGTGCAAACAATATAACAACTATTTTTTTTATTTTATTTGTGAGCTCATCCGTGGCTAAGCGGTTAGCGTAAGCGTCTTTGGCGTGGGAGACCCGGGTTCGATTCCCGGCGGGAGCTCATGTGGTTCGGATTCCACGTTAATCAGTAGGTCCACGTCTCATATAGCCTCGCTGCTGAACGGGACGTTAAACTCAAAATCAACTCAACTCAACTTTATTTTATTTGTGTGTGTGTGTGTCTGGAATCACGGTGTTACGATTATTTCCAAGGTATATATTAAACGTGTGTTTCTATTTCTTAAGGAATGTCATTATATTACTCGTGTGACCAAATACTGTATTACTCTTTACACTAGCTTTGAAACCTAGTTCCTATAGAATGATTAGTATAACGTACCTGCAGTATTTGTAAATGAAAAATGGTTGAAACCCAATCTTCTGATTCAATGCTTTCACTTAAACCAGGCAAAAGCACCTTCGTAACAAACTGAGTGGCATCAATGATGCAACTATTTGTTAGCAACACTACCTATTCAAGAAAGTAAACATTACATTAGAACACAGTTTCACTTCGCTTTACATTAATTTAGGTGTAACTCATTCGTTGCTAAATTGTATGTTTGCAATAGTTTCATGAACATTTTATCTAGGGTTGCCAGATCTTACGTTTTTTCCATAACTTTCACGTTTACATTAAATACGTTTATATTTTCCCCGTAAAATGATTTCTTCCATTTTTAACAAATAAAAAATAAAAGAATTCGGACGGGAATTTCGTTGTTACAAAATTGGCATAATTGATTTAGCACATCCTAATTGGTAGGATAGTTGGAGAGGGTGTAGGTGGAACTCAGATTGCAACCACCTCCTCGTTGTGAGTTCTGGACCATTTCATAAAGAAAGAAAAAAACAAAAAGAAAAGAAAAAAACTTGAGAAATGAGCGAAGAGCTGCACATTATGAAAATAAAATATATAAAATCACTCTCATTAGCGAATTATTAACAAACATAACCTCACACAACTAAAATAAAGTACTTAAACGCTATAGAAATAAAAAAAAAAAAAAAAAAAACCTTCTGTATATTTCCTGTATAAGGTAAATTTTAGTGTTTTTGTCATTTTTTAAAAGTTCAGGCCCTCTTGCGTGAACTGAGGATCCAAAGTGTGATTTTTCTCGTTATTTTTTAATTAAATAGCACGCGAATACGCAACTTTTGAGCCCTATTAGAATTTGATACTCGAAAATCTGATTTTTTCGCGTAAAGGTATTGTGCGAAGTGAAGATCCAAAGCGTGATTTTTTCGTTATTTTTTCATTGATTAGCACGGGAATACGCAACTTTTGAGCTCTATTAAAATTCGATACTCGAAAATCTGAATTTTTCGCTCCAGTCCACTATATTCACAAATTAATTTCAAACGGTTCGGCCCTTTAAAGTTCATATATAAAGTTCCAGTTACGGTAAAAAGGGTATGATACGTATTGTCACAATATGTACAATTCTGAACTTAAAAAGATGAGTATTAAATGAATTCAATTACGATGCGAGCTTCAGACTTACATTCGATCAGTGTCCCAGAATGGTCGGAAACATCACATTTTATTATCGTTTTAAGCAAAATAAATTTGAATTAAATCATAGACAAAAAAGATAATAAATCGATTTAAATCAATCAACCATATCTGAAATAGAACAAAAATTCAGAAAATAAATGACTTTGTACATACAGCGACCCGTCGCCTCAAGGAGAAAGAAGTAGGAATGGAAAATGCTCCCTCTCTCAATTATGGTTGTTATTTTGTCCTGGCCCACTGTAACTTATCAATGCTCATGAAAATACGTTATACGAAACTTAATAATAATAATAATAATAATAATAATAATAATAATAATAATAATAATAATAATAATGACCTTTTTCTACACAACAAACTCCAGATTATCCTTTAATAAACTACATACTAATTAAATAATTCCTCACCACTTTTATAAAGTTTGTCCTTTCTTGTTCTGTCCAACTATTGGTTTTAAGGATATTATTTAATATATGATAAATTAGCATTAGTTGTCTACCATCATCACGCACATTACTACTATGTGTAGCTGATGATGAATCTTGCTGTTCCCTTTGATCTAAAGGTGCAACACAAGCGGAACGTAAAGTTAAGAGGACATTGTTCACTAGTGCCAGCTGCCCAGAATTATTTATGCCCATCGCAATAGTTCGACGAATGACTTCGCTTGGAAACTGGAGACACAAACATATGAAATCTGAAAGAATCTAAGAAAAGGCATACACAATTACACAATATTGGGTTTCTGTAAGTAAAAGGTTAATTTAAAACTACTTTCCTCAGTTGTTTTAATGATACACTACGAACTATTGTCTCTAGAATATTAATAAAGACAAACAACATTACTATTGTAAGATTTTTTCTTTTAGCAAGAAAGTACAGCTCAACCTATAAAATACCAAAACCTAACCATTAGAAAGTAACGTTGTTCAGTCATTGATATATAACATGTTGATTGAAGAAAAGTGTACAAGTAAGAACAAATAATGAATTTAGTTTTAAGAATATACTATTTTCAATCAATGTATTTATTTATCACTGTATTGCGAGCGGTGATCATAATTAGAAATAAGGTAAGTAAAAGGCTAATAGTCACCGCAAGAAACAAACCACATCACTAGGAAGTACTTTCGAAGATCATCGTCAGCCTAGGCACACTTCGAAAAGGATTTAAACCATAGGAAAGAAATTATGGATAGGTAAAAATGCTTAACAAAAATTTTAAAAATATGCGAAGTAAAAATCTTCTTATCACTAGAAATAGACATATGTTAATAGTAATTCACTTGTCACTGTTGGTTACTGTTTTTCTTTTATAATTACCTTCCAGACGGCGGATATGAGTAGCAAAAACACTGCTCCAAATGTCATTTATGTCACTTTTATCTGAATTGAGTGCCGGTTTCTCCATATGTGTGCCTAGGCTGACGATGTTCTTCGAAAGTACTTCCTAGTGATGTGTTTTGTTTCTTGCGGTGACTATTAGCCTTTTACTTACATTATTTCCAATGTATTTATTTGTTGAATTATACACAAACAGTCATAATTTATGAAACAGTACTTGACCGTGTCGCAAGTTCTGCTACTCTTCTCTAATCTACTCTTTCAAAAGGGTTGTGAGCATCACAGATCAACATAGCTAGTTTTACGTGAATTGAAGACTTACAAACAGGCATATACTTGACAAACTGGATACTTATCTTGAAAATTTTGGGTAGTTCTCAACTTTCGGAGTTCCCCTATCAGACTTAATCACCCACACTAGACAGTACAATGAGGTACACAGCCAATGACAGGCAAGAGGAAAGAAAGGAATTCTTAAAAAAGCAATCACCGACAATTATAACTACTAAAGGGCGAACAATCCACAAGACTACTTTCACATCTCCATGCCGTTGGCCACCTTGTGGTTCATCCACCTTTTAAAACAGGTTCCCGTCCTATGGACAAGAAGGTGCCCTGACCTCTACCCACCATCCACTTCTAAATAGGGCGTTAGAACCTGGTAAGAGTTTGATTCCTTATCGTGGGAGTCAATCGGTCCCCGTATAAAGAAAAATAATTGTAATTAGACAGAACTATATTAAGCGAAATCTGTCCAACATAAGCTTACAGAAAGACACTGTAAGTGTAAATAATAAAAAATGTTTTCTGCTTTCTTCATATAGTATATCCGCTTGTTCTTCCACTTTTTCCAGTTACTTTCCAAGTTTAATTTGGACCTTTAAACTTTCTTCTTGCAAAGTAATCATGGATACATGTGCGTAAAAACGTGAAAAAAAAATTTTAAAAAATAATCAAATATTCGTTTTATCCGGCAAATGGGATATAATCGCATCTACTCTTAGAACAAACAATCCTTGCATCCTATTTTTCAGCTCTTCAGAAGTTTTTTTTCTGTTCATTGTCGAAGCTTCCTGGAATTATTTTGCCTTGTCATGTACTTAATCTTTCTATGTTTACAATTACCAGGTTTTCGAATTGTTATGTTAATGTTTTTATTAAGAAAATTGCTTTCCAAAATATCAAGATTTAATGACTAGATTTAGTGTATATAGCTTGAGTAATAGATTTTATGTACAGTGGACCCACGGGTCACGAACTTAAGTCGCCCCATAAGGATTCGTGCACCTAAATTACTTTCCCCATTGAAATTAATGTAAATACAGTTAATCCGTTCTGTACGCAGAAACATGGTACTGTACGTATCTTTTTCACAATTGTAAGTGTTTATCTGTGATGAAGAATACAGAATGAAAATAAAATTATCCTTTTTCAAGATAAATAAGTAACACTAGTCAAACAAAACAGTATGATAGCTATAATAACAAAGAAGAATAAAGTGCAAAGTGCAAAGAAGAATAAAAAGTTGTTTCGGAGCACAGCACTCAGACAAGTAGTAATTATGGCAAATGTGCAGAAGCATTACTGAGCGCGTAGGATTATCGGTACAGACGTGTGCGCGCGCTCGCACCGCAAAATACTATTCGTGAACAGAATGTTAAATAATTCACAAAATTTGTTCGTAAACCAATTTGTTCGCGAAGAGAGAGATTCGAAAAAAAAAAAAAAAATTAAGTGTGAAGTGTTTAAGTGATTCATATTAAATAACCTATTCAAAAACTTCCCCTTGATGTTAGAAATGCAAAAAAGCCGGCTTTTTTGAATCGAAAGCTTTTTGCACATAAAAAGCCGACTTTTTGAAAAAAAAAAAAAAAAAAAAAACGAGAATTTTGGAAATTTTGGCTTTTTTTCATTTTCATGATTTTTCTGTTTAAATAGCTTTCTTATAGTATACTCGAAAGTTAAATAAGATTTCATGACCTAAATACCATATTTTGCTCTGGAATTCACCATCATGATGAATGGAGCACATGGTTTATGAATTAAAGTAAACATAAAGTACGTACTATTTGAGGGCAATTCTAATAGCTATTTTACTTTATTTTAACTTCTGAATTATCGACATTTTTTTCTTCTCTAGATCATTTCTTTTTAGTCATCCGTGTTTCATTTCTTAGAGCTTAGTACTCTAGCTTCTAGCACATAACTAAACTTATGTTTTTCAATATATCCATCAGAGTATACTTCCACATTTCCATTATACTGTAGCTGTGCAATGATTTAACAATAATCTTCCGGACACAACCTTGAATACCATTTAATAGAAATAATCAGTATCGGATTTAAAAAAATATTTATGAGGGTTTTTTCTGAATAATGTTTGGGTTTTCTAAAAATTCCTAACTTTTATTTAAGAGGAGCTTAAGTTTATGAATACAGGCATAACAAATATTTCGTTTCGTTTGTATATTCAGCTATAATCTTCCAGATACAACCTTGAAGACCATTTTACACTGATAATCAGTGGCGGATTTAGAACAGTGTTTTGGGAGGGGCTTTTCTTATTAATGCTTAGTTTTTCTAATTCCTAATTATTTTATTCGAGGACAGCTTGAAGTTTATGAGTAAAGACAAAACTAATATTTAGTTTGTTTTAGAAATTCCGTAATTTCGGGGTAGAGGCTTCAATCCGAAAGACATCCCCACCCTAACCCTCTTCGCAAATCCATCACTGCTGGTAATTAGTAGTAACAAAGATTTAAAAACGATTAGAAAGGAAGTCGGCCAGGACACACAGTACACGCACTATCTCTACATTCACAGATGGAATTAAGAAAACTTTTGTCAAAATGGTCGAATGCGGGGTTGAATCCCGGACTTCACGATAGAAGCGCGAAAGCTAACCACTCACTCATGTTTGTTGTGCAATTGTGCTTAACTCTCTCTTTCTCTATGGCCACAAAAGCTCTCCAATGACTTCTGTCCCTATCCAATTCAATCCAGTTTCTACTCTGTATTCCTATTTCTGCTATATCCATCTTAATATTGCCCTCCCATCTGGGTCTAGGTTTTCTTAATGGACGTTTCGCGATTGGATTTTCAATTAAAACTTTGAAAGCTTTCCTACTTTCTTCTATTCTGGCTACATGACCTGCTCACCTGAGCCACCTAGACTTGTTGACTCTAACGATGTTTGGTAAATCGTATAAATTATGTAGTTCCTCCTTATGAAGTTTCCGCCATTTCCCATTCCCGTTCCTCTTGGGTCGGAATATTCGTCTCAAAATTATATTCTCAAATAATTTCAGTCTGCGTTCTTCCCTCAGCGTAAGCGCCCATGTTTCACAACCATAAAGCATAACAGGCATGATTATCATTTTATATATTTTAAGCTTTAAATTCCTTGACAGAATTCGCGACGGCAAAATATTTTCAACTGAATAATAACAAGAATTTCCCGACTTCAGTCGACATTTAATATTTTTGTGGGTATGATTTTGGTCTGGTAATACTGATTCAAGATATTTGAAAGTATCCACTGTGTCGAAAGTATTAATTAATATCGTTACGCATTCATAATTTACCGTATTACGATCCTTGCGAACTTCCTTGAATTTAGATTTCTCTGCATTTACTCATTTCCCTGCAAGCGTTTAATAAGGCCTTTGCATTTCTTTCGATTGTTCTCCTATTAGATTTACATCATCAGCATACATCATAACCTGGTGAATACCATTCAACTCTAGGTCCTGGTTCCTATCTTTGATTTTTCTTATAACGTACTCCGGAACAAAGCTGAATAATAACGGCGATAACGCATATCCTTGTTTCAGGCCAATCTCGCATTTTTCTACTTGGACTTTACTCCGAAATTCATTTAAACACTTAATAAATCTAGCTTTTTCGGTATTCCAAATTCTGTAAGAATGTTGTACAATGTTTCCCTCCTAACCGAGTTGTAAGCCTTTCTAAAATCAATAAACAGTTGATGTACTGGGTAATATATTCCCATTTCTTTTCGAGTATTTGTCGAATGGTAAATATCTGGTCGATAGTTAATCGATTTCCCTAAATCCACACTGATAATCTCCAATAATTCCATCTGCGTATGTGGTCAATCTTATTAATAGAATGTTAAGAGAAATGTCTCGATAATTCTTACAATAAATTTGTTGTCTTTCTTGTGAATTGGAACAGTGATCGATTCTTCCATTCTTTTAAAATGTATTCCATAAGTTTTTTTTTTTTTTTTTTTAAACGATATGTTGAATTTTCTTGTTAAAAATTCAGAAACGTTCAGGACTGGGTAAACCGTGATGGTGGTTATATATTCTACAGCCTAGGAAACCATACGCTCAGATGAACCGTCTATTACGTATATGATCCATGAACAGAAAATTCGATACTTTCCCTATTCTGAACAAGCTTAAGGAAGAGTCAGTGCATTACAAAATTTGGAGCTTTACCAATTTTGCAGATCCGAAGCACCTAATAGGTGGTAAGAGATTATTACGTATGTGATCAATCAGTGAAAAATTTGTTCGAAATATTCATACAATGTATATGAAAGTTAAAACTTTACTGAAAAATTTCAAGAATGTACAGAACCACCCGAAACGAAGTTCTTGATGTGCAGATTTCTCTCATGTTTTTTCTTTATTTTGCTTCAAAAATAGGGTGTGTGATATTTTGAAGTAAAAATACTACATACAATTTTGCTAGTTATTTGTGCATCATTTTTAAAGTACTTATTGTATATAAGAGGTTAAAATATTATTACATATATTGGTTAATCCTTTGGAAATCATAATGTAAATATGTTAAGAATTTTAAAAAATCTTTTTGAAAATCATGGTTTATTTTCGAGATTTCATATTATTGTATGCATCAACCACTAATTAAATGAGTTTTTTGTTGTATTAAATAGAGAAGCGAAACAAAGTCTGCATTATCAGTTTAAAGCAAAGCCGGTTTTTTTACAAGCCCTTGCATCTCTACTTGATGTACAGTCCGGAGCAAAATCTTGCAACATGAGTATGTAAATTTAATGTGAAACGACGAAGTCTTTTGCCGAAAAATAAGTGTGCACGGGAGTACAACGAGGTTTCTCCTGGCGTGATTCGTGCCACCTAGACGTTATGTTGATTCCCTGCGCTGTTAGGCGTAGTTTCACAATAAACTTACATGCTCATGTTGTAGGTTTTTGCTGCGAACTGTACAACTATTTCCCTTCATATTCACACCCGACTGAAGAAAGCACTCGTAAATGTTGAAAGTTTCGGCGAATTGAAATTAAGCGTAGAAGAAAGCAAAATATTTTAATTAAAAATGTGCTCTCCCGGTATATAAAGTAATTATGGGAATTAAATTGATAAAGAAAGTAAGAAACTTACGAACACGCCCTAACATCTGATCTGGAAAGAATCATATTATCCTATTGAACGTTATACTCACCTTCTCTTCTTTTTCATTAACATTAACAGCCTTATTGAAGACTTCTGTGGCACTTGTTTCAAAATGTTCTGTATTCATTCCTGTAGAAACACCAAATTTCGTAAAGAAATATTGCAAAATTCTCTGTTGAGTTTCTAAGTTCAGTATTTTTATACTCTTGAAAAGTATTTCCTTTATTCTTGCAGCTTGTATGAGTTCACTGCCACCTCTCAGTAGCGTGACTGATCTTTCCAGCAACAGTTTAACACTGTCTTCTTCAATAAGGTTCATATTATCTTCTACACACTGTAAACAACTATCACTAATTAACAATTCCTCGTGCTTTAGCAAAGCCATAAACCACTTTTTTTGAGTTTTACTTCTGTCAGACACACTTTTGATTAGGAGTTTGATATCAGCTTCTGCAATATCATCGTCTTCGTCCCTAGGCTTTTGCGCAAACTGCGAAAGTATTGCTTTCAACTGAGTGACTAACTCATAATTAGGACTGGATTCTGGAACAGAATCTAGTAATCGAAGAACATTATACGCTTCTTCACCTACAGAAAACTGCAAATTAATATTTTTATCCTTTAAACTTACTTCGTTCCAAAATAACCACACATCCACAGTTACATCACAAATATTAACTTGACACACACTGAGGAGTTCTTTGTTACATTTTTCTAAAATATCCATTTTATCACGCATAATTTTATCAGACCATACTTTGTAATCAAATAGTAGTGACATTTCATACTGATCTTTTGCGTTTGTTATGCAATCGCTTTTGTAACAATACGTCAAACACTTCCCAACAACAGATAATAAATTCCTAAGAACATGTCCCGCATATTCCAATAATTGATCACGAGACCAACCCTGCAAGTTTTTTGAATCCGGACACGTGTAGTATTTCAGAAGCGTTACAAAAGAATCAAAAAACTTGCCTAGAATGCATGGCATATGCTCATAATTTTCACTATGATCACGTAGTTCTTTTAGTTTCAAATAAATAGCACAGATAAGGTTCTTTGTTCTTTCTAGGCAAACATATGGAGGCTGTAAAGACATACTTTTTATAATAGATGTAAGCAACTCATCACTTAGGACAGGAGGACAGAACGCAATTGCTTCACAAAAATACGGTTCAAGTCCTGACTTCCATACAATCTCATATAATAAACACTTACTGACAGTAGGTGCAGTTTTAACGAGATGACCACAACATAGGTCATTTAAGAGATCATCCTGTGAACTAACGTCAGTATTCAGCAGCAAGTACAAATGTATATTTCTCAATATCCTGTCCAACTCTACAGGGGACACATTTTCTTTGGACCATCTCTTCAGTATTTCCTTTGAAATAGCTTCTGCTACTTCATGTATTTTACCCTGGTATTCTGTAATAAAAGAAATATAACAGTTAAGCAGTTATAGTTTCTCACTCAAAAACAATAGCAATATAGTTCTTGGAAATAGTAACATAAATGAAGGGAAAACCTATGAAAAAATTAGTCTATCTGCAGTTAAACATGTTTCGATTGTAAGATTATACATAATGTACGATATTGAGATATGAGAATGCTTCTCAATTGACAGAAAACAGATATCTCATTTTCTTTAGAAGTTTTATACTCACACAATGCGTACGGAAGTGTATGCGAACTTCTAAACATACTGTGGCACGATTTCTTCAACAAAACTCCACAAGTTCGAATACTTAAACGTACTGTATGATACAGTAACTTCTTCAATACCATGTAAGTAATACTACTGTCGAATTTAATTAAAAGTAATACTACTGTGTAATAATGACTGTCTTCTTCATATCGCCATAGAAGGAAAGATGGAAAGAAAGCGAAGAATAGGAAAAAGAACACAACTGATCGATGATTTGGCAAACAGAAGAAAATATTGTGAGTTAAAAGAGGAAGCTGAAGATAGAAAAACGTGAAAAAAACATTTCCAGAAGGCCTAAATCTAAAATTAAAAACTCATTAGTCCCAGGACCTGCCGAAAGGCAGAATACCTAATAATAATAATAATTAGTGTTGTAAAAAAAAGTTTTTTTTTTCTGTGAAGTTTTTTTTCAATAAAAAAACGTTCTTTTTCATGTTTTTTCTTCAAATGACTGTTTTTTTTTTCTGGCAACTATTATTTATTGATTTATGTTGCAGATTATTGAAATAATCAACAAAACTTGAGTCGAAGCCCTCGTAACTTACAAATAGTTTCTTCCTTTGTACCTATACGAGCAAAGTTGTGTGATTATTCCTTTCGGACCCAGGTCATTTTTGTCGTTTCCCTACATCTTCAGTTAGTGACTTATTACTCAAACAACATTTATTCGATTGATATGGTTAAGGCCTTGCTTTATTAGAAAGTGGATGTGGCTATTTTTTGGTGTAAGTTGCACCTCGGTGTTGCCAACGGGTGGGAAATTATAGAGGGAAATGTAGGGCTGAAAATTTACAAAAAATTCCCTAACCGAATTTCCAAATTTTTTGTATCTAGCACCACTGCTGCCATATGAGTTCAAGTCACTTAAAAAATTATTTGGTGTGTTGACAAGGTACAGTAAATCCTGAAGTCGCTGGCTTCCATTCAAAGAGGGAAAGAAAAAATTTTCTATCATCATATACAAAAATTTTGATACTTTTTACGCCTCAGAAGCAAAAATTAACAGATATGCCGGGGCTACAGCTTCTCTAATTATCCAATTGAAACTTTTTATGGTGCGTTCTGTAGGTCAAAGAGGAAGCTTTCAGGTAGTGGTACGTTTGTTTCCATGTAGCCAGCAAGAGGGAAATAATAGAGTGGAAAAGGGAAATTTTCCGATTTCTTCAACTAAAATCGGGAATTGTTTTGGCTGGAAACACTGCCATCATACAGACGCAAACTATCTGAAAATAAACCTTGGTACCCCAAGAATATATCCTACAAGTATCATGGCGATATTTAAGGAGAAAAGCTTCTAATTACCAAAAATATATTACGGTAAACAGAAAAGTAGGGAAAAACTAGAAAATTCAAGGGTTAGAACCTAAATACGAATTTTTCGTGCGCCCCCTAATTATCCCCATGTAACGATCAGTACCCGCGTTTGTTCAGTAAGGACAAATGTTCGACTGGCGTAAGTTGATTTGCACTCGGACGTATAGCTACGGATTTATAAACAAAAATTTAGAATTTTTCGCCCAAATTTAGGAAAATTTTAATTTCCCTAATTGGCAACACTGCGCGCAGACCCATCCAATTGATGTCAACAATTAGGTATCCATCCGAGGTATCTACCTGGCAAGTCTTAAGGAGGTCTCTCTACAACGAAAGAAGCTACAGCGAAAAAAGAAGTAAATTCGACACCCAGAAGAAATTAATATGATAAACTATGGTCCAACCATATTTGGCAAAAATAATATCCCGATATCTTAATTAGTGTCCACATAGGAGCGGATTAAAAAAGTGACACACCCGTGTGTGCCACTTTGGCCACTTGGGTCCGAAAGGGTTACGAGTGTACATTTGATTACATTTTTTTGACTACTAACCCGTATTGTTGTAGTAGTTATAGCCTCTACTACTAATAATATAGTTGTAAACAATAAGTTTATAAGGAAAATTTTCTCTCCTTTTTACATCTTAGTTCCAACACTGTTGGTGAGAAATGCAGGGTGTTTCAAAATGAATATCGGAGTTTTAATTCTTCGTAGTACTTATTACATTTTACGTACAATTAATTATAAACAATACATCAAGTAAAACAGCACCTCAAACAGTCTTTGCTACAAGTGTTCGATGTGAGATTAATTCGTCACACGGCACACATCTAGTAGATAGGCGAGAAAGGCCCATAAACTTTCCGCCATATGGCACAGAACATATTCAATTTAGGGTAGTCTCGTTTCAACTGTATATCCTGACCAGCGAACGAGTGCGGGCGGCCGGTTTTGGAACTTAAATACAAACAACAGTGTTTCTAACCGGATTACTTGTAATTAATCTATCACAGTTGTTTTTGCCCTGTTCATAATAAACCACTTCACGCATATGTTCAAGTTAAGACAAACACAATTTCAAAAGTTATGTAAGTTATTTTCAGAACATTTTAAGGGACTGCAAAAAAAAGTACATACACCCTCCATATTAATTTGGCAATAACTTGCGAATAAACTAACCTCAGTGTTGTACAAAGGAACACTGAGAACTTCGTAGCATTAGAGTGTAAGGAATTCCTACTTCATCTGTTAACAAAACCTCGAAGTTCATCTTTGTGAATCAAAGTTATATTTGGCAACTGCGCTTTCATTGTTTAAAGCAAGTTTTATTGTGTAGTTTTGAGATAAGGCGTTTTCGAAATTGCTACCGATTTGGACCATGTGATCGATTGATTGACAGTACCTTCAGTAAGAAATTTACATTGAGATCATTTTCGGATGTGCTGCGAAAGACTGGTGACAGAGAAACTGATAATCTAACCGCCTCCGAAGGAGATTTGGATCCGCCCCTAATTAAGATGGTAGATAAAGATAACTTTCTCTGATATCTAACCTGTCATTATTTAGCATGGTTTGGTAATTTAAAAATCCAGTATTTCTACCATATTTTGAAAAAAATATTTAAAAGAAATAAACCCAATGTTACATTGGGGGCGGTAGGGGAGCGATTAAAATTTAAAGTGGGGAGCCTGACAATTGATTTCTTATAGCCCCAGTGAAATTCAGAAAAAAACGAATTTCATATTAAAAAAGAAATACAAAATACATTTTCATGGTAACTCTTACATTCATTATGTTATTATAAAGTTAATGGTACTTTTGAAATTGATTAGAGTGAATAGATATGTATTTAAGTAACAAAACCACTTGCGTAAGTTTTTCAAAATATCAAGTTAGAAGATCAAGTTTGTCTTCCACTGTCATCTCATTGCTCAAAGATACCGGCGATGAAACAATTGGCCGGAAATCATGCGGCCGCTTCTTACATCAAATTATAAAGAAGATGATGAGTGCCAATGTTAGGTACGTAAGTTCAGTTCTTTTTTCGTTTTCTTTTTCAAGGATCCCCTCTTGGAACTATACGTAGCACATTTTCGTACTTACACTTGAAATAAAAACACAGCTGTTTAAAGACGATTGATTGCCTTTGTCTTTGAATTTCATATGTGCACACAGGATTTGTTAAACAAGACCGTACATCTGGTATGTTTGAACTATATGCAACTTATGCTCACGGGCTAAACTCAGTCTTCTGAAGTCAATTGACAAATGATTATGTATTACGGATACAAAGACAACACTAGGCTCCCAAGCTTCAAAATTATATTGTGTATGAAAACAGATAGTAGAATTAATTCTTTGTCACAAGAGACCTAGGGTTTGAAAGAAATTCAGAGGAAGTTCAAAGGGAATTTCTATACTCATAAATAAAATTTGTGAATTTATTGTGTATTGAACCAATGATATTTATGCTTATATTACCCATACGCTGATGTTTTATCGATACTTTTATTTCACATTTACCAAAAGGCTGGATTACGATAATAATCCTAAAAGAAAGATGCATTGTAATCAGGTTTTACAAGGCAATCCCGAAAGACAAGCTATCCAATCCCGTAGCCCTTTAAAAAATTAAGGAAAATTTCTTCTTCACTTCCTTTTTCTCCAAAGGGTTCACATTCATCGAAAAAATGAAATTTCTTTAGTTTAACATCCCATGATTATGCTCTTTATGCTAGAGGAGACAGATGATTAATGAAAGTGAAAGATTATAAAATTAATTGTTGGGCTCTCACAGAACCACGTACAACAGACACATGCGCTAGCCAATAGACCAACGAAGATAACTTCACATTCTCGAGTGGAAACGTATCGGAATTCTTTCTTGGCTACAACTTAAGAAAATAATTTAGTTGTCAATCGATAGACCTACATTAAAACAAATACAAGCATCGCGAGCTTTAACTTGATTTAAACTTACAGTTACAAGATATTGCGCAAGTATCTAAGCTACCAACCCATAATTAATCTTCTAGTCATTAACATCTTATTACTGAGTTTTACAGGTTTCTATTGTTTTATAATGAAATCAAATAAAACGTAATAATTTTTATATATATAGCTATAATCTGCTTAATACACGGTAGAAATTCACTTGTGTGCTATCTTGTTCTTAAATTGTTAATTTCCATGCATATGCCATTATCCACAATACATCTGCATTACTGCAGGAATAACAATTACTGCATTCAATAACAACTATACAATTTATGGAGTTCTTTATTAAGCGAAACAGATTAGGCTACTTATAACATGTAAACTGCAACTTTTGAAAATCGTTGGATACACTGCAGAGTGACGCTCTCCGTTCCCCTGTCCCACCGCGTTTACCTAGAAACTGATGTAAACACAACACTAGCGCCCTCTACGAAAAACCGCACTAATATCCTGAGGATTTGCTGACCGCCAGATGCTAGGTGAAATGTCGATTTATCGTTGAAGACGACACGATCCAGAAAATCTTCATTGTTCCTTAAGCGTCTCCTTAATATTCTTCACACAGACGGTTGCACTGAAACTACAGATTCAGTCTTTATTAAAACAAAAAGCTTTCAGCTCTCTAATCTCCATCTTTGCTACTTGCTCTTTCCATCGGCAGACAAGAAACAATGCATGTGCATGCGTGCGTACAAAATTGTTTGAGCTGCTTTTTCACTTGATATAATATTTATAATTGTAAGTTAATTGTAATAGATACTACAAAGTTAATTGTAATAGATACTACAAAGTTTCAAAACTCTAATATTAATTTTTTAACACCCTGTATTACTGCAAATTGTGTCACCCTATATTCATGTCTTGCATGAACATATCATCAGGGCCGGCCCTAGGCAATTTGTCGCCTCATGCAATAGCATAATTTGCCGCCTGCCCCTTTCTCCAGAAGGAACAAATCTTAAAAGTCATGATTTTAAGTATGCTACTCCAGCATGAACAACGAAGGGGAGGTTAAGTGCAGTTGCACTCAAAGACTTAAATACTTACTAAAAATACAATCTCGTTGTTTTTTTTTTTTTTTTTTTTTTTTTTTTTTTTAATATTAATCCATTATGTTAGCGAAAGATAAAGCAAACACACCTGCAGAGGAAAGATGGTAATCCTTTTTATATTATTCAATATCGAGCTTCAATTTCAATGTATCAGTTTGCAATTCCAGTGCAACTAGCTCTTTTATCTTTGTTTCTTGATTTTTCTTCTACATCTGTTAACATTTTTTTAAAAACTTGTTTCTATCTTCAATGATAAGGAACTTGTTTGTGACAAAAACAAGACTAGTTGTCATATCAAAACTGTGATAACCAGATATTCAGACCAGGGAATGGACCAGATATTCGCTACTATTCGAGAATTGAATTCTTGCATTTGACAACAATCAAGCAATTTGTGCTCGGATTTATTTGACCATTTGCTTTAGTATTGTCCATGTAACCTTAAACTACAGATGCAAAAAAGCCGGCCTTTTTGGGAAAAAAACGAGAATTTTGGAAATTTTGGCTTTTTTCATTTTCATGATTTTTTTATTTAGCTTTCTTATAGTATACTCTAAAGTTAAATAAGATTTCATGGCCTAAATGCTATATTTCGCTCTGGAATTCACCATCATGATGGATGGAACATATCTTTTATGAATTAAAGTAAACATACAGTACGTAGTATTTGAGGGCAACTGTAGAAGATATTTAATTTTATTTTAACTTCTGAGTTATCGACATTTTTTTCTTTTCTACATCATTTCATTTTAGTCATCCGTGTTTCATTTCCTAGAGATTAGTAGGCCTACTCTAGCTTCTAGCACATAAGTTAAACTTTTGTTTTTCAATATATCCGTCAGAGCGTACGTTTGTCAGTATATCTGTCAAAGCGTACTTCCACATTCTTGTTAGACTGTAGCTGTGCAATGATTTAGCAATGATCTTCCGGATACAAACTTGAATACCATTTTATACAAATAATCAGTAGCGGATTCAGAAAAGTATTTTGGGAGGTGTTTCTCTGCTTAATGTTTAGTTTTTCTAAAATTTCCTAATTTTTATTTGGGAGTTTATGAATACAAGCATAACTAATATTTCGTTTTGTTTGTATATTCAGCAATAACCTTCCGGATACAACCTTGAAGACCATTTTATACTGATAATTAGTGGCGGATTTAGAACAGTATTTTGGGGGGGGGGGGGTTCTTAATAATGTTTAGTTTTTCTAAAAATACCTAATTTTTATTTGAGAAGAGCTTGAAGTTTGAGTAAAGGCATAACAAATATTTCGTTTGTTTTAGAGATTCTGTAATTTCGGGTACAAGCTTCATCCGTAAAACATCCCCACCCTAACACCCTTCGCAAATCCGTCACTGCTGGTAATTAGTAATAAGAACGATTTAAAAACGATAAGAAAGGAAGTCGGCCAGGACTCACAGTACACGCATTATCTCTACATTCACAGATACAATTAAGAAAAACTTTTGTCAAAATGGTCGAATACGGGGTTGAATCCCGGACTTCCCGATAGAAGTGCAAAAGCTAACCACTCGCTCATGGTTGTTGTGCAGTTGTGCTTAACTTAAATATATTCTCTCTCTCTATGGCCTATGGAATACGAAGGTTCAATGCCGCGTTCACAAAAACTCTACACTGACTTCAATACTTAGCCAATTGGATCCAGTTTTTACTTTGTATTCCTATTTCTGCGAGATTCATTTTAATGTTGTCCTCCCATCTGCGCCTAAGTCTTCCTAATGGACGTTTTCCGATTGAATTTCCAGTTAAAACTTTGGAATTTCCAGTTAAAACTTTGAAAGCGTCCCTACCTTCTTCCATTCTGGCTGCATGACCTGCCCACCTGAGCTTCCTAGACTTGATGACCAAAACGATGTTTGGTAAACCGTATAAATTATGCAGTTCTTCGTCATGAAGTTTCCCTCATTCTCGTTCCTCTTGGGTCCGAATATTCGTATCAGGGTTTTATTTTCAAATACTTTCAGTCTGCGTTCTTCCATTATGCGACCATATTTCACAGCCATAAAACACAACATGCATGATTATCGCTTTATATATTTTAAGCTTTAAATTCCTCGACAGAATTCGCGACGACAAAATACTTTGAGCTGAATAATAACACGAATTTCCTGATATCAGTCGACATTTAATTTCTTTGTGGATATGATTTTGGTCTGGTGATACTGATCCCAGGTATTTGAAAGTATCCACTTTGTCGAAAGTATTATTTGATATTTTAACGCATCCATAATTTGCCATATTACGATCCCGGTGAACATCCATGTATTTAGTTTTCTCTGCATTTACTTCTAAACCAATGTCGCTGCAAGCGTTTAATAAGGACTCTGCATTTCTTTCTACTATTCTCCTATCATCCCCTATTAAATTTACATCAGCATACGCCGTAACCTGGTGAATACAATTCAGCTCTACGGCCTGGTTGCTATCTTTAGTTTTCCTTATAGCGTACTCCGGAACAAAGCTGAACAATAATGGCGATAACGCATCTCCCTGTTTCAGGCCATTCTCAACGTGGAAGCTCATGGACAAGAATTTTTCTGCTCGGACGTTACTTTGGGATTCATTTAAACACATTTTAATTAATCTTACTAGCTTTTTTGGTATTTCGAATTCTGTAAGAATGATCTACAATGTTTCCCTCCTATCCGAGTCGTAAGCTTTTTTTAAAACTGATGTACTGGGTAACATATTCCCATTTCTTTTCGAGTATTTATCGAATAGTAAATATCTGGTCGATAGTTGATCGATTTCCCTAAATCCACACTGATAATCTCCAATAATTTCATCTGCGTATGGAATCAATCTTGTTAACAATGCTAAGAGAAATGCCTCGATAATTATTACATTCAGTTTTGTAGCCTTTCTTGTGAATTGGAACAATGATTGATTCTTTCCACTCTTCTTAAATGTATTCCATAGTTTTCGCTTAAAAAAAAAAAAAAATCGTAATGATATGTTGAATTCCTGTCGTTAAAAATTCAGAAACGTTCAGGACTGGATAAACCGTGATGGTGGTTATAAGTCTAGGAAATAGCACGATCAGATAAACAGTCTATTACGCATATGATCCATTAACAGAAAATTTGGTACTTTCCCGATTCCGAACAAGCTTAAGAAACAGTCAGTGCATTACAGAATTCGGAATTTTACCGATTTTGCAGACTCCAAGCACCTGATAGGTGGTAACATTAACACGTATGTGATCAATGAATGAAAAATTTGTTCGAAATATTCATGCAATGTATGTGAAAGCTAAAATTTAAAACTTTCAAGAATGTACAGAACTACCCGAAACCAAGCTCTTGATGTGCAGCTTTTAAGAATATCATATAAATGTATTTCTCTCATGTTTTACTTTTTGTTTCCAAAAGAGGGTGTGTGGTATTTTTAAGTAAAAATACTATACACAATTTTGCTAGTTATTTGTGTATCTCTTTTTTTTAAAAAAAGTACTTATTTTTGTATATAAGAAGTTAAAAAATAATTATATACTCATAATGTAAATATGTTAAGAATTTTTAAAAAATCTTTTCGAAATTCATGGTTTAGTTTAGAGGTTCTATATTATTATCTACATCAATCACTAATCAAATGAGTTCTTGTGCTGTAGAGAAGCGAAACAAAGTATGCTTTATCAATTTAAAGCAAAATTAAAAAAAAAAAAAAAAAAAAAAAAAAACAAAAAAAAATTTCCCAAGCAAAAAAGCGAAGCAGAAGAAATCAAGTTTTTTTTTTCTAAAAAGCCGTTTTTTTTTTCGAGCCCTTGCATCTCTACCTTAAACTAGTGCGACCTAAACATAATTTATGAATGTAATATTCAAATAGAAGGTCAGCTTAGTAAATGTAACTACCATCATCATGAAGTCTGTTTCCAACAAGAAATATTTAATATACTTATGACAGATTTTACCGGACCCTTTAAGCTTGCCGCTCCATGCAAATGCTCGTGTTGCACATATGGTAGAGCCGACTCTGCATATCATATATATCTAGCCGACAAATTATTTATATATTTGGTCTAGGAATTAATTCGTGCGGGTGGACAAGAGATGGCGCAACGAACGGAGCGTCCCACAGTTCCGTGTATCCACACATGTGTTGCAAACCCCTGTCATCGCGTATCGTTCGTAGTATAGGGCAGTGGATTAAAGCGTCAACAACACCAGTTTGTAGTTAAGTGAACATGGCGCAATTTGTGCCTGATAAAGTGTTTTTGCGGGGTGTCCTGCTGCATTACTTTAACATGCAGAAAAGTGCGACTGAAAGTCATCGTATTTTGGTGGAAGTGTATGGTGACCATGCTCTAGCTGAGCGAACGTGTCAGAAGTGGTTTGCACGGTTTAGAAGTGGTGATTTCGGCTTGGCAGACCAAGAGCGAGCTGGACAGCCATAAAAATTTCAAGACGAAGAATTGACAGCATTGCTCGAGCAGGATTCGTGTCAAACGCAGGAACAACTTGCAGCACCATTAGGCGTTGATCAAACAACAGTCTCCAAACGCTTGAAAGCCATGGGAATGATTCAAAAGATGTCACATTGGGTTCCACATGAATTGAAAGACAGAGACGTTGAAAGACGAAAAACCATTTGCGAATTGCTGCTTCAACGACAGAGCAGAAAGGGGTTTCTGCATCGAATTATTACGGGTGATGAGAAGTGGATCCATTACGAGAACCCTAAACGAAAAAAGGCCTGGGTGAAACCAGGTGAACCAGGTCCATCACAACCAAAACGAGATATTCACTGTGCAAAGGTTATGCTGTGCATATGGTGGGATATGAAAGGTGTGGTGTACTATGAGCTGCTGCAACCGGGTGAAATTTTGAATGGAGAACGTTATTGACGACAATTAATGCGTTTGAAGCAAGCTCTGGCCAGAACACGACCAGAATGGGAGAAGACATGATAAACTTATTGTTCAACATGATAACGCTCGCCCACATGTCGCAAAACCGGTCAAAACCTATTTAGAAAATGTCGGATGGGAAGTTTTACCCCACCCGCCGTATTCACCAGACGTTGCTCCTTCGGACTACTACTTGTTCGATTGCATGAACAACGATTTGATTGGACAGCGGTTTACTTCTTCAGAAGATATCGAAACATGGGTCTCTGACTGGATCGCTTCCAAGGATGAGGACTTCTTTCGCCACGTAATCCGTACATTGCCTGACAGATGGGCGAAAGTGGTGGCTAGCGATGGACAATATTTTCGTTAAGGTATTTATGTATTTTGTGTTTGTACTACAGCTTCAATGTGTGCGTACCAACCGCACGAATTAATTCCTAGACCAAATATATTTAGAAAATTACTACTAGGCAAATTAGTATTAGTTTTTATCTTTAGACAAGTTATTTGAATTTTATACTGTTCGTGACATTATTTTCATACTTATTAAAGGCCTGCTTTCACGAAAAATCAAAATTTCATTTCTACTTTTATTTCTTAGTTGATATTGATGTAAACTGCTGAAACCCGAATTGTTAGTACGTATGCTATTCATATAAATTGTAAAATATTTGTAGCGTAGCAGTATCTAGCGTTTAATTTATGTTGCATTTTACGGTGATTACACGTGCATAAAAATATTTCATACTTAAATAGACGTAAGATGTATTACAAATAACTATTTGAAAAACAAAACGAAATTTAGGGGAAAAACAAAGAGAGAATGTTTTTTTCTACAAAAAACGTACATTTCTGAAAAAATACGTTTTTTCTATTTACACCACCACCACCACCACCACCACCACCACCACCACCACTACTACTACTACTACTACTACTACTACTACTACTACTACTACTACTACTACTACTACTACTACTACTACTACTACTACTACTACTACTACTACTACTACTACTACTACTACTACTACTACTACTACTACTACTACTACTACTACTACTACTACTACTACTACTACTACTACTACTACTACTACTACTACTACTACTACTACTACTACTACTACTACTACTACTACTACTACTACTACTACTACTACTACTACTACTACTACTACTACTACTACTACTACTACTACTACTACTACTACTACTAATAATAATAATAATAATAATAATAATAATAATAATAATAATAATAATAATAATGAAAATGTCAGTCATGTTAGCATATGAAATTAACCATTGAAGATTATTCTCTCATTTATCGAGTAGTCAGTAATAATTCGGTAGTTTAAAAATTTTTGCCGTGTTTACCTATCTTCAGAGAGAACTCTTATTTTTATTTTATTTATTTATTTATTTTCTTTGTTAATTGACAATTCAATCGTTGTTTCAATCCAACTCTCTCCGAAGTTTGTATTTTAGTTTCCGGTTTGGGAAATGAACTTTAACTGACAGATGAATATTGCAAAACTTTTAATCCTTAATATACGCTAATTTAAATAAATAACAATGGTTTATCTAAATTCTCAAAAGAGCCTTCATGTCTCTTCACTACTGCTTGCACAATCAATCTACTACAAAACATTTTCTGTCGTTTGACGCAAAGCAAAAGAGTTGCCTGCTAGGTCGTGTTTCAATTTGTCTGTTTATGTGTATATAATCCAGTAGGTTTCTTTTTCTATCTGCATATAAAAAGTCAATGAAGTGCATTTTACTAGTTTCTTCGTCAATAACATGAAAGAAACAGGAACTAAAGAACGCAATGCTCCAACAAATAATAAAATGTACAAGTCCATGGGGCTTATGCGCTTGCTCAACTCCATTAGGATATTCAAATCAAATCGACCATAAAGGGAACCCATCCAGTAGCTACACTTCATTGAATTTAAAATATAAGCTTTTGATATTTTAAGTGCACAGATGAGTTGTAATCCTCAAAATATAATACAAACAAGGAAAATATTAAATCTAATTCTTACAAAAAAAAAAAAGTTTTGAATTTAAATTTAACACCACAGGACGGAACTATATACTCGAGATTTCATTACAATATTCACTTTACCTTCTAAATTATGTTCTCTTGGTCGTCTTATTTCGTTTAGTTCAGTCAATTGTTGTAGCTCAACTTTTTCATGTTAATCGGATTAACCTCTGCATTGATCTTTGCCACTTCTTTCGCCAGATACGCTTTTCATTCATTGCATCCGTTCTCTACTTATTAATTCCTACTTATTCCGAAATCCCTACTTATTTCGCAACTGATTCCTGTCAATGTTTTGGCGCATTTTCTGATTCTCTTCAATGTTCTGTTTCTTCGGATCGTTGATAACCTTTAAAAACTTACTAAACTGCTTAGCCAAGAGTGCTAATTGTCTCATTATTATTTGAAAAGTTAGTGCATTGTCTTGATGAGGTCTAACTCTTTCCTCTTCTATCAATGCAGATACTTTTTTTTTTTTCCATCAGATTCCTCCTTTATTGATTTCATTCCATTCGATTCCGTATTGTATCCTTCCTTAACAGATTTATTTCCTTCTCTTTGTGATTCCACTTGATCCCCAGCCAAGTAAGTTTGTAGTGGTCAACATCGGTCCGTGGATTTTCTCAGGGTAGTCCTGTTACGTCCTACATTCTCATTCCCTCAATTCTTCCATTGCCATTCACTTGCTTATATCATCCGTCTCCTTTAGCCTAATAGGCATAATCGTGGGACGTTAAACTGAAAGATTTCATTTTATTACTTTGTGATTCCACAATTACTTCTTCCATTTTGTTACTTCCGCAATCCTTAAATAACCATTTTACTTCCAACCGACTCAATTGTCCTTAATGTTTGAAAGTTTAGATCAAACGAAGTGATACTATTTATAACAGGAGTCAAAAATGATCCGAGTTGACCAACTTGAGTCTCTTTCTTACAGGTCCTTCTTGGCCCATACAACAAGCTTACTTTAATTTCACTCTGTCCATCTTGTTTTCTGTCATCATCTTCCTTTTGCATTCAACAACACTGCATCAAGCCTTTACGATCATACAGTCGCCGAACTTGTACTAGGTTTATTTAATCTATTACGCCTTGCTTTGTGTAGCGTAGCGTGCACATCAAAAACTGATATTACTACGGAAATATTCATATGGATTGTCCATCAGACTAGAAATTGCAGATAACGCAGGCTGCAAAACGCAGGAGATCCATAAAGGAAAAGAAGATGAGTTCAACTTATCAAGAAATCAACTATTATTCTTAACGTTAATAAATTCAGAATAATCTTAGCAGCATTCAATGTGTTTTAGTGTAACTGTTAAAACATTGCATGTGACAACTACACGTACCAAGTAGTATAACTAGCTAACTATAAACTATACGAAACAACAAAAGGTTGATTGAGGTTGATTTTAGTTTAGCGTCCCTTTCAGCAGCGAGGCTATATGAAACGTGGACCTACTGATTAACGTGGAATCCGAACCACATAAGCTCCGCCGGGAATCGAACCCGGGTCTCCCAGAAACAACAAAAGGAAAACAGCATCACATAAACAATATACTAGTTCGTTGACAACAACTCCCGGAGTTTGTGTGGTTATTGCATCATACATTGCATAGCGATTCGTTCCATAATTTATCATAAATACACTCATCTAACAAACATTGTCGTATTTCATATAACATCATCATCATATTTCATTATTTACATGTATATATAAAATATTTCATATTATACAGGTACATTAAAATCATTGCTTTCTTTAAATTATGTTAATTCGATATATCAGACATTCGTTCTCAGCACGGGATTCTCTGGTGTTGAGTAACTTTGCAGTTGTTATTGAAAACAGGATTACACGTTTATGCCATCAATACGCTTCGTTGACTTCACGTTTCATACGATCATTAGCTGAGATGCAGTCAGAGTATGGATGTTTATAACATTATAATGTATTTCCTGATATCACATTTGATTTAGAGTAGGAAGGGGAAAAAAAGTTAAATAGCTAAATCCCCATGGATTTCGGATTTTACAACTTAGAGATTCAAAGTCACGGTTAGTTTTCCTTCCGAATAAAAATGCATAAATGTTACTTTAAATCTACTGAAATCATTGTAAATTACATTAATGTAACATTATTTTGGATATTTCGAAGAACTAATAATTGATTTGCGATAATATTAAAGTATCTATAAATTACTCTTATCCTACCATAAAAGAATCTACCTATCTTTCTTCTTCACTATTAACAGTGTTATAGGAAGTGCCTCCAACTTGAAATAGTCTTGGTAGGCTATAAGTGTTAAGTTTGTTAGATAATCAATTGTTTCCACTTAGATTTCAAACTTCTTCAGGTGAAGGAATATTTGGGGTAACACATTTAGTCATCTTCTTCAGAGTTTCTTCCTCAGTATCGGGTTGTCTTCTTCAGCAGTATTTAATATAGCATTTTTTTTCAAAGAATTAATATTCCTTCTTACATTTTTAGCTAGATAAATGATTTTTCATGTAATTCATTTTTTATATATATAAAAGAAGAATAAAATTTAGTGAATAACACAATGATTTTCTATATGATGCAACGAAAAACGCTGGCGATGAATTCGTTACCATGTTTCGTACCAACTATTTCTACTACGCACAAACATAGAACACACCGCATCACAATATTAAAATATTAAATACAACTAATAATGTTCAACATAAAATATGGTGCACATATGCAATATGGGGTCCCAAGAGAAATAAACTGTAACTGATTGTAACGAATAAACAATAACTGACTGGAACGAATCGTTATGGGATATTACACTCCCTTTTTCGGTGTTGGAGTTCAGGACTTTTCGTTCTAATTAAATATACCTCAAAAACGATCCTGTCAGTTTGTGATATGGCACGGTTCACAATCATATCCTGCACTGTACCGTATTCACGCATGGGCCAATACGGACCATGGCCGCGGAGGGGGATTTTCTCGAGCCATTTTTTTCATCCTTCAGCTGTAGAAATTTCAGAAATCTATTATACATGCGCGGAAGAATATTACAGGAGACTTTCAATTGCTCCGATAAAATATCAATCAAAAACAGAGTTAAAAACAAGAAGAAGTAGAAGAGAAATGATAAATACTTAAGGACAAGTCGGTGCCACTAGATCTCCCATATTTTATACTTGATAATAATTACTTGGGAGGTTCAGAAATGATTGGCACTACAATTAATTTGTTTTCACAGGAATCATTTATTGAACAAAGGATTACAGTTTATTTTACAGATATTCTCCGGCAATGGCTATGCACCTTTGCCACCGTTCTGGAAGCTTCCTTATTTGTGTAGCAAACCATTCTTTGGGGGTATCTCTCTGCCACTGGCAGACAACTGCGTGGAATTCATCATTTGTGTTGAACTTTTTACCTCTCATGCCCTCTTTCATTGTGTCGAATAAAGCATAGTCGCTAGGATCCAGATCCAGCAAATATGGAGGATGCTGCAGTATACTAAACCTTAGTTCATGCACTGTGGCAATTGTCTGGCGACTGACATGTGGCCGTGCATTGTCGTGTTGAAGAAGAACGCCACGGCCCCATTTTCTTTGTCGGCATTGTTGGATGCGTCGGCGGAGTCTATGCAGTGAACGCAGTAGCTCTCACTGGCGATGAACGTATTGGGAGTGAGCCATTCCACCAGCAGTATCCCTTCCTGATCCCAGAAAACGGTCGCCATTTGTTTCCGCACTAATAGTCCCATCCGTGCCTTCTTCGGACGAGGGTTTCCAGTATGCCTCTATTCCATGGACTGGCGTTTCTTTTCTGGAGTGTCATCGACGGTGATCAGACGCTCGAAGAACTCGGTCGGATTTTCACTAAACTGTGGCATAAACTGCTGGCAAATCTCCACACGCTTTTGTTTCTGTGCAACAGTGAGGTCATGAAGCACCCGTTGTGCACACACCTTGTGCAGCTTCAAATCCTTATGAATGATAGTGTAGAGGGAACCCGTGATAAACCTGTTTCTTTCTCTATTTCATCAAAAGTGTTTCTCCTGTGCTCCATTATCAAATCCATGTTTATTTGTGTCCAGTCACAAATACAGAACATCTGCATCTCATATGGAAATACGAAAGAGTTAAGAAAAGTAACAAAACTGTATTTTGCGTGGCCAAGATACGCAGGTAAATTTATTATTATCATAGGATAAACATTGCTTCAGTGTGACCAACTTCCAAGATAGACAGGTGGCCAACTTACAGAGTAATACGTAACGAATATCTATTTCAACTTCATTCTTTTTCCTCTAGCATAGTTATGCACAGGGTGGATTGATTTAAATCAGTCTGATTTAGGGCCATATGCATAGTCGACCGCGTAGGGATCCCCTAGACGAACCGTACCTCTGGGATACCTCAACCTTCCTCTTGACTGTGCAATGCATAAAGCTTTCAAAGTGATTCCTCAGGCACGGTTAACACTGAAGGCTGATTGGTCTAATTACACCTCGAGCGAGGCTAAAATTTCGTCAAAAAAAAGTTGAAGGTAAAACTCCTAAGCTCAATTCCACTATGATAAGACATTTAACATCGTAAGCAGCAACTGCATAGATACAATGTATGCTATATCAAAAAAAGTTCTGAACTTTGTTCTTGCAAAGGCGGAAAAATAATGGTGTAGATTAGGAATACAGTTTTTTAATTTTCAGGTAAAGTCTGTTAACTCACAGCAAGAAATAAGGAGGATATGTAACTAGAAAACGTGTGAGGCTGTAGCTTTACAATAGAGATCCTACTAGAAATAAATTACATATACACTGTACCTTTTTTTTTTTTTTTGATAAAATCAGCCCATAATATTTTCGAGAATGTATTTTCTAAACAATTTTCCAGTAAAGGTTAACCTTAGTAAGGCATAAAAATTATGTCTATAAATACAGTATTATTTGGGAAAATTCCATGTAAATAGCGTAAAAATTTTTATCTACTTATTCCTAGAGTGTTATCAACCAATTTCGTACAATTGCATAAGACACACACATACATAGCTAGTAAGCCACACGTCTCAAAACCACGCACCAAACTATGCAAACTGCTCATTACAAGCATTTATTATTGTTATTATTATTATTATTATTTGCATCTATTACGGTTTATGCCAAGGTAAACTGGAGGGCTATAGTTGAGGTGCATCCGTGGGGAACGGGAGAATTTGCGATGGTGGTTATAGGCCTACATGTAAGGGAATTAGGGGTTCACCCGAGCAGACGGTTCTACGAAATAGAAAATTTATAGATAAAATATGATTTCATGAAGGCATGAGAGTGTGAATGTAAGTAATAACCATCAATGACAGCATATTGAAATGAATTTTAAGTGATAATGAAAGAATTGTATGTGTAAATGTGCTCTTCAACTATCCTCTTATGTAGGTATACCCCCATCGCTGACGCGCCTGTTCCCTATGGATGCACCCCCTTGCTATAATTCGGGCCCGCCTGATCCGCTCCTACCCTAACTCAGTTAGATAGCATTCGTGCTTTTGGCCACATAGCACAAGTTGATTCGTGCCTTATGTATTGTAGTTTTTATGCCATACGTCCACATTGTATTTGTACTGAGCCCTCTGAAGTCAATCTGCAAGTATTAAGGGAGCTCTTCATTTAGTGCATGCTCTGCTAAAAGAAAAACGAAGCTCTAACCTAACCTAGAAATGTAAGAAATGTTTCAAAATTTTGTTGTACTGTCTGCTCGAATAATGCTCAAATCAGTACAAAAATATACATCAATCTGTAGTAAGTGGTCACTAGAATCTAGTTTTGCATTATAATTGCATAATTATGATTGTACCAAATAAAATGGTACTGGAAATAGTAGAAGAAAGATAATATACTAAGAACGTTTCGGAAAGAAGAGAGGAGACTATCAGACACATTATGAAACGTGGAGCAATTCCCCTATTAGCTATGGAGGGAATGGAGGGATTCATTCATAATTCTTAACACTGTTCCTATAATCACAGGTACAGTTTGCAGTGAAAAAAAAAAAAAAAAAAAAAAAAAAAAAAAAAAAAAAAAAAAAACCTGCAACATGAGCATGTAAGTTTATTGTGAAACGACGAAGTCTTTTCCTCGAAAATAAGTGTTAGAGGAGGACGCCGAGGTTTCTCCTGGCGTGAATCGTGCCACTTAGACGTTATGTTGATTCCCTGCGCTGTTAGGCGTAGTTTCACAATAAACTTACATCTCATGTTGCAGGTTTTTGCTACGGACTGTAAATGTGAACCGATGCGTACTTTTAGCAATATAGCGCAAAACAGGAAGTTAATGTTTTCCACACTTGTCTTTCCTTATGCACACACCACCATCGCCTGCTTCCCCGAACAAAATCACACGTGATCACTCAAATTGTGCAGCTTGGAATCGAAAAATGCAAACTTTGCTTGTGTTGGGCGCTTAGCAGACATTCGTGCATGGTTTTCTCACTTATTTATTTATAACATATAAGTTTACAAGCATATTATAAATGTATACGCAGCTGGTGGACAGATAAGAAACCAAGAATGCAGAAGACGTTAGATCATAAGTGGAAAAATATATGGTACCGCACCTCAACTTTACCTATGCTAACTAGGAAATGGAGGCAAACACAAAGAAAAGGAAGTAAAAACACATTTTCACGATGAAATATGTATAATCAGTGATGATTCCAGAATTTTTTTTTTCTGGTGGTGGCGAATTTCAATATATTGTGGATGAAATGCGGGAATCCGCATTGAGCACGATAGGTTATGTGGTCCCGAAGGAATGTTATGGTTATCGGGGAGCAATGCCCCTCGGCTGATTCCTGAAATCATCACTGGTCCCCTGAAATCAATTCTTAAGCTAATCCACAATCTAATCTAAAATCTACTACCAATATTGTAACACCAAGTATCACTCGCTTATTTTATTCCAGGTTGAATTTATTCGTTTACTCTTTAATCTTGTATTCAATATTTGTACTAGCGGAAGCAAAGTATCTTGCAATCTTCTTTCAGGAATTGGTATATATTTTTAAAATTGGCTGCCATCAAAATATGTCATTCATTATCGCTTAATCAGCTAAACGAATTCGGTAAACTCATTATACCCTGGCCGGTGAACGATGACTTCTGACAGCTTTGCACAAGGTCACGCCGAGCGAGCAGAAGACAGCAGGTCAACCAACCTTAGGCTCAGAATCTATCGCATCTCCATGGTAACCACCGCACATTGCCAAACTTTCACTCACCCCCTCTCGCCCTCAACGAGGGAGCAGACTATTCTCCCCTTGCGCGAGAAGCACATGGCAACACCGAACTCCTCAGTTGTCCTCCGGAGCTGATCTGTCAGAAATCATCGTTCACCGGCCAGGGTATAACATACTCAAACATTTCTTCAGCACGGAGCATATGCATTTTATACAACAACAGAAACTGCTACGGGCTAGCAAAGGGTGCGTTGAAACACCCCTAGCCATTCCCTCGGCTTACGGGGAGGTTGCGGGCTTGTTTAACCCTACGGGAGAACTCTGCAACGCAAATTATCGCGTGTCCCGTACGTAGCCCCTAAGTAGCCCGCAGAATAACTATGCATACGGCCCTAAATCACGATTTAAATCACTTGGTTTTTTAAATAAAAATCGTTGATTTAAATCAAGTTCCGAAATAATTTAAAGTGAAAATAAGAAAAGTCCTGTTCTGTTATTTCGATTATGGAAGATGATAATCATAATACAATGAGACTCAAATGTACAGTATGTACAGCATAGTATAAAAACAAGTGTCATGCAGAGGATGATTAGGGAAAATCCCGTTTTGAACGGATAACCGGACAATCCTGTTTTCTTCTCTTCGTAACACAGGGTTTATATTGTAAATCGTTAACTATTCCAACAGGGAAACCACCATCGATATTTAGGACGAAGATTCTTTTGTGTGCGCGTCTATATATTTGTTCCCAGATAATAGGACGTATTTAGAAGTGTCCTATCCCCTCTCCGAATTTTTTTTTAGATTTTATAACTTTAGGCAAAATAGCTTAAAATATCTAAAACGATAATCATGCCTGTTGTTCTGGCTGTGTTTCTGTATGGCTGCGAAACATGGTCACTTACTCTGCGGGAAGAACATAGGCTGAAAGTATTTGAGAACAAGATCCTTAGACGAATATTCGGACCCAAGAGGAACGGGAATGGGGAATGGCGGAAACTTCATAACGAGGAACTACATAATTTATACGGTTTACCCAACATTGTTAGGGTCGTCAAATCTAGGAGGCTTAGGTGGGCAGGTCATGTAGCTAGAATGGAAGAAAGTAGAAACGCTTTCAAAGTCTTGACTGGAAGACCAATCGGAAAACGACCATTAGGATGACCTAGGCGCAGATGGGAGACAATATTAAGATGGATCTCGCAAAGATAGGAATACAAAGTAGAAACTGGATCCAATTGGCTAATGATAGAAGTCAGTGGAGAGCTTCTATGAACGCGGCATTGAACCTCCGGGTTCCATTGGCCATAGAGGTTTTTTTTTAAGTACCACTCGTACCTTAAAGAACGTAAATCGCATGCTGTAGTAAGAATATTGAGAAGTAATTACCGTATGTTGCAAATACCCAACACACACTTATGTACTGCCATTACACGTTTCACTTCATTCGTATTTGACATTCACATACAATGCACCAACGTTCAGTCAACACTCACCACCTTTCGTTATATGTGACGGTATTATATACGTCTTTCCTTAGTCTCTGCGAAAATCTTTTAAGCATATAGCAGCACCACTCCACAAGGTTACCCCAGGCGTAAGTACATGTGGAATGCAATGCAATGCTTGGAAAGACCGAGATAATCTTTCATACTGAACTGGACTGCAGTTTTACCATTATCCAAAGTTGACTAAATTTCCTCGTATGTGATATGGCGATTTTCTTTCAATAATTTTCCTACTGCAGCGACATTTTTATCCGAACTTCGGTGCTAGGGCCCCCAGAGCGAGGCTCATCTGCCCGGCTTTATCGACCGCGTTTACATTCGTAAGCCAAATAAGAGAGATGGCACTGCTCTTATGTTAAACCGTACTTAAAAACATGAAAGTTTACTGACGCACATCATGTCGCTCGAGCTCTGTTTTTGCCGACTAACAGGTTCACAGCAACCTACAATTCCAGCCCACTAATTTTCAAACAAACAAACATGCAGCCTCGCAGTTATATCTTTCATCACTAGAGGGGGACACGCATTTAGAAGTGATACGTCTTAATACGAACCCGTACTTGAATTTTAGTTTCTAAAATCTTTCGGCAGCTCCTCGTACAATTCACACACAAACTCTAGTAGCGCATAATTTGAAGTTAATATTGACTGCGCCAAAGAACTTAAATGTATTTCATGCATGTCTTTTTTCTGAGTTCTTTTTCAATTGTTCTGATAATTTTCTCTGATGTTCACTTAGAAAGAAGGATATATAGTTTTATGCACTCAACAATTTTATTAACGCGCGCACATACACACTAATATATATATATATATTGCAGGAGTGCCCACAAAGGGGGGCTATGACGCAAACTGAGTCATTGAAATATTTGGGGGGGTAAAAATCTATATAAATATGTTTGAGGGGGTGTAAAAATTAATCGAAAAGATTTTTTTTTTCATGGAAGAACACCATGGATAGACAGCTGAGGGGGGTGCGTCATGGACATGAGGGGTGGGATGGGCACCACTGTATATTGAGAGAGAGAGAGAGAGAGAGAGAGAGAGAGAGAGAGAGAGAGAGATCGGGTAGTGTTGCGCTAATATACACATATACACTAGCTGAAATGCCCGTTCTTCACAAGGTGAGATTAGATTATTGAGAAATATCTGAATCCCTTTACCTTTAAAACATTGATTCCAATGAAAGTTTAATGAAAAAGAATTCAAAAGATACTCCACTTTTGAAAGAAATATTGAAACACGCTACCCTCCGCCCCAAAATACGCATTTAATAAAATTGATACGACTGAAAAGCCCAACCTGAAGTTGGTACTACCTATCTTCCAAAAATCATCAAAAAAAAAAAAAAAAAAAAAAATCACGCTTTTTCCGACTCCGAAAACAATGAATACGACAAAAATGTCAAAAATGTCAGTAATTTATTTTTTGACTCCTCTTTTCTTTCCTCATCCTCTACCGATGGGGATGAAAATTGACTTAAACGTTATTGGGAAGTCTTACAACTCATTTTAGCGACTCAGAAAACTATAGATTGCACACTAATATCAGTTGTTTTACATTATTTTTATGTCACTCCTCCCAAGTTCCATCCCCTGAGGTGTTTTACTATCACAGTACTTTTTTTTTTTTTTTTTTTTCAGATTGAAAGTCATATCTCTACCAAGATTGATTAAAGTTGCTCCAGATATTCCGGAAAATTAAATGAAATGAAATCTTTAAATTTTACGTCCCACGGTTATGCCGGCTAGGCTAAAGGAGACGGTGACGATGATAAAATAATGAAAATGGTGGAATGAAGAAAGTGAGAGGAAATGGGAGAACTCTGAGGAAACCCACGTCCATAGTATTCCTCCACCACAAAGTTCACTTGGCGCGAGATTGGATCGAAAGAGGGACCTCATGCATCACAGGTGAACGCTCTAACGTTAAGCCACCTCGGCTTCCAAATTTCCAATGCAGCTGACATGCTTGTTCATACATGAACTTGGGATTAAATGTCATCGCGATTGTAATCTGATAGCTTTACGAATCCAAACTATGTATTCATCTCTAATTTCATTCATTTGGGATCTTTCATTTTTCACTTCTTCTCATCCCCTGCTGATGGGGACTGAACTGGGATCTTAACGCTATCAGGGTTGTAATTATTAATCTCAGTGACATCAAGAACTACGAATTCGACACTAATATCGCTCGTTTTCGATTATTTTTACAACCCCTTTTCAACACCCCACGGCCAGTAATGGGAGTTAAACGTAGACTTAAATAGTGTAGAAAGTGTCGACAATTAGCTTTGGGGCCCCGAAAAGTATGAATTTGAATAATAATATCGGTTGTTTTTGATTGTTTATTTCATGCCACCATTCCCCACAACCCCCACCACCAGGAATACAAATGGGGCTGAACTTTGACTTAAACTTCACCGGAAGTGTTGCTATTCATCTCTGCGATCCCGAAAACTATGAACTCTTGATTAATATTGGTCGTTTTCGATCATTTTATGTTATTTCCTTCTACTTTTCCTAGGTGTGTTGGGTCTTACCTTTACTGGAGGCTATAGTTGAACATAAATCATCGGAATTGGTATCAATCTACTTAAGGACCCCGTATGGATTCGACAGTAATATCGGTCATTTTAAATTATTTTACATGTCACAATTTACATCAACTTTCAGGGTGCTAATGTGGGCTGAACTTGAAATTAATTGACATCTGGAGTGTCACTCTTTACCTAAGTGATCCCGAAAATATGGATTCGGTCTTTTTTAAAATCATTTTATGCATGCCACTCCGACCGTTCCATCTCAATTCAGGCAGGTATATGCAAAATTGACTAGGTGACTATCTCTGATTTTTTTGAAAAAAATATATTTGGTAACCCTGTTGGAGATATGAAACCTGCAAAGAGGTTTTTCCCAGAAAAAATTTTGTCTTCGAGTTATGGGCTAATGAATTTCGGACGAAAATCACTATTTTTAATAAGAAAGTGGGTGAGCAAAATCTTGAAAGACACGTAATTCAGTAACTACTTGTGATAGTTGGATGATTTTTTTTTTTTTTTTTTTTTTTAGAAGAACTCAGATTACATTTGTCGTTTTGATATAAAGAACTCGAATTACAGTCCAACAAGAGTATTTTGTAAACACCGGAAAACTTAGTAAAAAAAAGTAAAATGCAAGAATTTTGACATTTATTTTCCGTATGAAAGAATAACCGTATTATTGTGACACAATATAATACTCCTTCTGGGATCCCTATAGATAATTTTGTTTCCTATCTACGATGGCACATGGGTGAGAAAACGTGAGTGAAAGCATGATAAAACGTCATTTTCGCCTGAAATTAGGACGGATTTTCTCCAAAAGGCCATTCTTAAAAAATCTGAAAATCTGCCTGAACGATCTTTCATTGTTTCCTACGTGAATCATGCAAACAGAAATGGAGATATTTGTGTATTAAATTTTTCGTAAATTTTTAAAATATTGCGTTGCACAGGGGTCGGGTATGCAACCACGCTTGACATGGTAGTTCTTTTTTTCTTTTTTAATTTTCATCGTTTGAAGAAGTAAATCGAAACGTGCAATGATGCAATATTCTTATATAAATGTACACTAGAACATATATATATATATATATATATATATGGAATTTAACATTACAAAAAGTGGTCGATTTAAACAATTTTGTGGTATGTATAAATAACATGAAAAATTAATCAATAGCATAGTTAATTATTACATACTGGCTTCTCTCTCTGTAAGTCATGTTGAAGCAAAGAGGTCTTGTACCAGCATCACTTCTTTGGAAAGGAATTTGTGATAGCGTGCTGAGGCAAAAGTAGGAGACGGCGGAATGAGTTTTAGAAGAACATCTTTCAAATTAACGTTACACTCATCGTTTTCAGCTGGTCATTTAAAGGAAGTTGCAGGTCCATGAGGAATCATAAAAGACACTGTAATATCGCGAAATTCCTGTGAGAGTGAAACTACTTGACCCACCAATCACTGCTTATCATAGACGCAAGCAACAAAATCTCCAATTTGAAGGTCATTCAGAGTATAATATATTCTTTTGGAACTGTTAGCTACTTGTATTTTCTCAAGTACATGTTTCGTGCTTCTTGCCATGAATGTGCCTGTATTGTCGACCTGCCAAAAATGACTAGACTGAATACCAATCACAGGTTTAACATTGGCCCACTCTTGTGATTTTTTATTTCTGAAGTCTTGATTAGTACGTGCACTTAATAATAAGAGCCTTGTGCCTTTGATAAGTTCCGAAACCGTGTTGACAACGATTCTGCAGCCCTTATAGCTCTTACCGGGTCATTTCGAAGATTAAACGTTGTTGCATAATGTTTGCAGAGCCCACCTATACCGTCACATGCACTTTTTCCGTGTCCCGTTGCCGAGAAGATCCATCTTCTCTTGATTGAATCGTCTTGGAAATGTTTTTCAAGCTCATACAGCTGGATCCTGTTTTTAAAATGAGAAGCCGCTCCATCTGAAATATAAATTATGAGCAATTCATTGTATGAGTCGGTGATTTCATTAACATCTTGATGTATCAGTTTGATTGCACAAAGTGCATGAGCAGTATCATGTTGCAAGTCATTGCTCACTACCGCATAACTTTTTGTGTTGCCATTGAAGTACACTACACACGTAAATATAGATATCTGTGAATTGTGCCAATGATAACTTTGGATTTCATCTGGCAAAACAACAGACCAGTTCTCGGCAAAATCGAAATGCAATAACAAGGATGTTTTAAGAAGTGTAGATCTTTTTTATTTCCGCTGTGCTTTCTCGCTGGATTTTTCCAATATAGCTATAAGTTATTCCTTTTGAAATCCAGTATTTTACATGCTTTAAAAATCTATTTAGGTTTCCAGTTTCTTTCACAAGATCTCCGCTATCCCATTGTGCATACGTGATTTCATCAGTATCTTGTATCTCTAAACTTTGTTCCGAAATTGTATTTAGTCCTGGGCAATTCTCACCTTCTTGCAACCAACACTTTTTGGTAGGATCGCCACAGAGACACAAAAAGTACAGATCTGTATCTACTATATTTCGTTCAGTAAGATTGCTCAGGGATGTACATATGAGATTTATATTGGTACAATAAATAGATGTGCATGTTTGTTTCACCGGCTGACATTTAACCCACTTGGGACGTAAAGAGTAAAATTTAGAAATAGATATCTTTATATCGGGATTACCTTCATTCATCAATCTGAAGGCTTCTTTAATGGAGCGGGTCATAAAACGTTTAACTCTTTTTACTTTTTCACCGTTTTCATGTACAAAAACAACATCTTTTTGATTCGAACTTTGTCTAGAACAGTCTTTACTATCATCTACGTAATATGACAATGCAGTCTCGCGGTAAGCGGTAAAGGGTGTCCTTGGTACGGATCTGGCGTTGCCCACATACCCTTTTCTTTTTTCACTTTGCGTGACTTATCTATTAGATAGTTTGTCGCAGATGGGATGCGTTCGACGATCATGCGTTTACTGAAGGTTTCAGGCACGATACTGAGAAGTCGTACTCTTTCACGATAGGGTGATTTCTCTATTGCACAAGTGATGTTGGAAAACCACATTTCACAATTATTGCAACTCTCGGACGGACTTCCTGAGGAACACGGTACACTCACACCAAAAGCATCTTGTAATTTTCCAGACACTGCCGTCGAAAACATGTTTTCTAGTTGTTCTGATTTTCGTTTTACGTACGTGACTCTTCTTTCTTCCTTCACTTGCCATGTTTTTTTCACGGGTGACACTTGCGTATCAAGTACACTTATGCTACTATTTAAAGTACCAATCACTGCACTACTTGGAACGTAGATTGGATCTGAAGTCAGTGAATCGTCATCTGCAGTAATTTGATCTGTAATAATGATCGCACTATTTGGTTCAACCGAAGCAGCTGGTTTCTCGATCTGAGCCTTGTAATAAATAAAACAGTTTTTGCACAAATTATCGGCACTGTTTACTTGTACTTGTGATCCGAAATAATTTTGTAAGATCACCAACAACAGTAAAATTTTTCGTGTTACTTTTGCATATTACTTTCTTGTGTCTTTTTAAATAATCACTGCACTTAACTCTCTTGGTGCTATGTTGTGAAGACACATTTGCAATGCTAACTAACTTTTATATACATTAGATAGTATATCTATTGTGAAACACGAACAAGACGATGCATTGACATGCGCAATGGGTAATATCGTTGACATACAACACTTCACACAATGCAGTCTAAATGCCAAATGGGAGCTATTCCAGAGCGTTTGATGTACTGCAAAACACTTGCATCATACCTAGGTACATGTTGCGCAATACTATGCAACTACTCCAGTATTATGGTTGCATACATTACAGGCGCCAACGCTATGCGTGGTTGCATAGCCGGCCCCTGTGCAACACAATATTTTAAAAATTTACGAAAAATTTAATACACAAATATCTCCATTTCTGTTTGCAAGATTCACATAGGGAACAATGAAAGATCGTTCAGGCAGATTTTCAGATTTTTTAAGAATGGCCTTTTGGAGAAAATCCGCCCAAATTTCAGGCGAAAATGACGTTTAATCATACTTTCACTCACATTTTCTCTCCCATGTACCATCGTAGATGGGAAACAAAAATATCTATAGGCATCCCAGAAGGAGTATTATATTTTGTCACTATAATACGGTTATTCTCTCATTCTTTCATACGGAAAATAAATGTCAAAATTCTTGCATTTTACTTTTTTACTAAGTTTTCCGGTGTTTGCAAAATACTCTTGTTGGACTGTAATTCGTGCTTTTTATATCAGAACCTCAAATGTAATCTGAGCACTTTTAAATAAAAAAAAGAATCATCCAATTATCACAAGTAGTTACTGAACTACGTGTCTTTCAAGATTATGCTCATTCACTTTTGTATTACAAATAGTGATTTTCGTCCGAATTTCATTAGCCCATAACTCGAAGACAATTTTTTTTCTGGGAAAATCCTCTTTGCAGGTTTCATATCTCCAACAGGACTACCAAATATACTTTTTTCAAAAAAAATCGGAGATGGTCACCTGGCTCCCCCTGCCTGAATGGAGATGGAATGGCCCAATCCTACTCCCAACTAGGAGGGCTACAGGTGATATTGCCACCACTAGGGCCAGAAGTTGGAATTAAACTGTATCAGATCTATCACCAATTAAGTTAGCACCGCAGAAAACTAACGATTCAACACTAACATCGGTTGATTTCAACATTTTTATGTCACTATGTCATCCATCCACCCCGGGTGCAATAAGGGCTTAAATCGGAGTTCAATGGCATTGGGTGGGTCACTATGTATCTAAGTGACCGTGAAAACAGTGACGCAAAGCAGTGATGGTTCCATGTTTTATCATCCTCTATATCGGAAAAACGAATTCTATACAAGAAGTTGGAGTATGGGAATACTCCTTTAAGTACTACTGCTGGATTCGTTTCCCTGGTACCGTAGGATTCTGCAACATAAACAATTAAGTAGAGTGTATTTTAGTTCCCGTGTTATTCCTTGAACCGATTGGACAAATTCTATAATTTTCAAGCTAGGGAGATTTAAAACATGATTTATTGAATTTTCGGCGTTTACAACTCTAGTAAGTAGGCCCGTTTTAAAGGGTATAGTAGAGAATAATAGTTACCCTAGGGCTAGGTAAGTTTGCACCTTCAATGTTAAAATTAATCGAGTATAACTTCTTGGGATTGCAAGATACCAACTGGAGCGGCCATTGTAACGTTTACCCATTTTCTGACAAATCTTTTCTATGGTATGTTTAAACCCGTATTTATACCCAAAAGGGAGACTTGGTAAATTGAATTCGCACTCATGAATGCAACTCCTAACCTTAAAAATCTTCTAGGGGTTCACTCGAGCAAACGGTTCTCACAAATAGAAAATGTATAGGTAAAATACGATATAAAACACTTCTCGTGAAGAAATGAGAGTGTGAATATAAGTAATTACTGTCAGTGCACAGAATATTGAAATGAATTTTGAATGGAAGTGAAAGCATTGCATGTGTGTGCTCTTCAACTATCTGTTTATGCATATATACCCCATCACTGACGCGCCTGCTCCCTACGGACGCGCTCTTTCCCTATCGTTCGGGACCCCCTGCTGCGCTTCTGCCCTGACCGGTTAGATAGCATTGCTTTTTAGTGGCACCTAGCACAAGTTGGTTTCTGTTTTATGCACTGTAGTTTTTATGCCATACGTTTATTTATTCTGGGCCCTCCTGAAGACGAGTAGTAATGGAGCTCCTCATTTAGTGCACGCTTTGCTAAAAGAAATACAAAGCTCTAATCTAACCTGAAAATGTAAGAAATATGCCAAAATTCGGTAGTACCGTCTGCTCGAGTAATGCCTCTTCTAGGATACTGCGAGTGAATTTAGTGATGAAATAACTACATGTAATAGGATACCACCAGGGTGCGAAATCATTTGAAAATGGTGGGGGGAAGTTCAGATATCCACACTAATACTTCGTGGAGCCCCCCAAAAATTGAAATATTAATGTATTATTATTATTATTATTATTAATAATAATAATAATGTTCAAACTAGTCGTCATTGTTATTTAAAAACACTTTAATGTTATTTGTTTATTTAACCAAAATTGGTACATTTATCTACTGCATATCGGTGCGTACGGTCCAGGGTTAGACTCCCATGGGAGCACATTCCTCTTGTGTTTACCATCATATTGAAGACTGCATTCACGAAAATAGCAGTATGAGATCTAGAAGTAAGAAATAATAGCTCCTGAGAATCGTTGTGCTAACCAAGCATTAGATCTACTAAGTTGAAATGCTTCACCTGGCCAGCCATAGATCCTCATGAGCTGTAGAGTCAGAGTATAGCTTTTATTATTATTTATGAAATTACCGTTTCTTCGCTAAGTATGTAGTGTTTCAGTTTGGTCGTTCAGATATCCGGTCACCTTTGTAAGTCTAAATGATACTATGTATCTATATTGTATTATTAGCAAGAATACATTATTATAAATAACAGATATGATTTCTATACAAACACTTGATAAACAACAAAAAGCCGTGTTGCCACAATGGTAGAGCGCTCACCTCAGATGCGTGGGATCATTGACTGGATCCCAGCTTGCGCCAAATTCTGCTTGTGGTATACAAACAATTGTGTGTGGGTTTTCTCGGGGTCCTCCCGCTTCCTTCCACTATCTTAATTCACCATTATAATTCATCTCATCATGACAGTCTTCCTTAGCTTTGGTGAATATTCGTACGACGTTAAACTTTAGAAAATAAAACCACAAACACTATAAAACGATTGATTTGCTGATTTAAGTTTAATGACCCTTTTCAGCAGCGAGGCTGAGAGATGTGGACTTACAGTTTAAGGCGGATCCGAACCACGGTAATCGTTCAAATGTTTGTAAGGTGCTTCCACCGGGAATCGAACCCAGGACCCCGTGCACCGAAGATGGTGCGCGCGTGCTAGCCACTAGACCATCAAAGAGAGCCACAATAATACGAGTATTGAATGATTGTGTTACTGTATTTATGGACCTAAAATATAGTTTGCAATAATGTTTCTTATCTTAGAGAAATATTTTAAGATTAAACTTCACTTTCTTTCCGTGTGTAACGAGAGCTGGACATGTGATGGCGAGAAGAAACCCACGTACGAGCAGCAGTAACAGCATCCCATAATTTAAAAGGAAGTCCACCTGAGTTTAATTATCAATAAAGATTGCAAGGTGCTCGCCAACATACGGTTTCTTTCGGAACTTTTAATATGAACAACACTGAATCCACGTTCACAGGCAGCAGTTGATAACGAACTTTCTGCGTTAAGGCTTTAAGAACTTGAAAATCATTTACCGACTTTCAACTTGACTTGTACTCTCTCCATTCTGACACTGTAGAACCCCCACTTGGTCTAGTGGCTACCACGCTTGACTTCGGTTAGCGTAGTCCCTGGTTCGATTCCCGGTGGGGTACAGTTAAACGACCAAAGTGGTTCGGATTCCATTATAATCAGTAGGTCCACGTCTCCTTTAGCCTAGCAGGCATAAGCGTGGGACGTTAAACTAAATCAAACCAAATCATTCTGACACTGCAGTATCAAGATTCAAACCAAACAATTGAGCTGCTTTACATACGTCTACGTTACCGTATAAACCACTCATGCTATTACGATCTTTATTTTCAAACACTGAATAGCACTTTAGCACATCATTAGAAGGAAACCTTCTTTCCACTTCGTCTACTAAACGCTGGATTACCTGCCCCCTTATTTGATCAAACTCACTATCATCACTCTCTGTACCAGATGCTTGTGTGCAGTGCACTAAATACTTATCTTTGCAAAGACTTTGGTAGACATCATCTTTCATACGCATTTCTCTCAGAGCATGGATAGTAGATTCAATTTTTTCTCTTTCATTGTACGAAACTGCTTCCTTTTGGATTATTTCACTATTAGACAGAATGGACACAATACGAGTATCCAGAAGAAAACAGAACAATAGAATGTTCTTTTTCCCTGACAGTTTTTTTTTTTTTTTTTTTTTTTTTTTTTTAAATATGTAAATACCACTCAGTTTAAAACTGTCTGTTGAAATGGTCATTATTTTCGTACTCCAAGAGTAGGAATTGCATCATATAAGAAAAATATCTAAAGGCTGCCAATCAGGGTTGGCAAAAACCATGGTTTTTATTAAAAAAACCAAAAAAACCGGTTTTTTTGGTTTAAACCAGGTTTTTTTGGTTTAAACCAGGTTTTTTGGTTTAAACCAGGTTTTTATGGTTTAAATGATTTGCTCTATATATTCATATCATATATGGACAGAAATAAGTTTGTTTCGCCTTGATGTTATTATGCAACAACCGGGTTATGCTGGAAGGGGTCACATAAGCTTAAAGCGGATTAAAAACCGCTTCTCGAGTTACATCCGAGAGAAATTGTCCTCCATTTGAACTCGGAACCAGGACTAATTGGCCACAAATGCGATACGTCTGCCGACTCACTCACGAAGGAATCCTGATAAAAAAAAAAAAAAATACATTGTACTGGTCTTTACATGCTTCTTAATATAACTGTCAAGAGTCATTTCAGAAGGACAAAAAGATAAACAGTTGCACAAGTGAAACCATTACACAGAATTAATTACATATGAACAATTTCAAAGTACGACGGAGTACAGAAGAACTAATCTAGTTCAAGTTAGTTAACAACGACTTTTATTGGTCCAAATTAAAGAAATACACCGACTTAATCTGCATATCAATAAGAAAAGGGAATAAAGATACGAATTATTTGAGTCCACTTTGGCTCAGACTCATTTATACATAAATAGATACCAAAGATACTTATTTCACTAAATGCCTTTCGTGGGGTCTGTATGACCCCCCTCCCCACACACACACAAAGTACGGCATTTTCGATGTATTTTATCAATAGTAAACATTGAAACGAAACAATATTTAGAATTTTTCTTCGATTGCAATTACATAACAATAATAACAACTACAAAAAAATCACAAAATAAACATTTATAAACTTGTAAAAAAAAGTTTAGTCCAAGTAAAAAAAAAAAATACGACTTAATTTGCATATCAGTAAGAAAAGTGAATAAAGATACGAATTATTTGAGTCCACTTTGGCTCTGACCCATTTATATATAAGTAGATACCAAAGATACTTCTGATTTCAATAAATGTCTCTCGTGGGGTTTGTATAACCCCCCACCCCCCTCCCGAAAGGTATGGCATTTCGATATATTTTATCAATAGTAAACATTATTAAAACGAAACAATGCTTAGAATTTTTCTTTGATTGCAGTTACATAACAATAATAAACTATAAAAAAAAATCACATAAGAAACTTTCATAAACTTATCTAAAAAGTAGCTTTTGTAGTATAATCTTTTTGAGTAATGAATGGGAAATTTAGGTCTGAATATAATACGAATAATATACGGGAGTGAAACGTGATAACCCACAAATGTGTGTTCATCAAGATTTTACAAACACTTACATTTTTAGGAACATTTTTTTGTTTTTTGGTTTAAACCAGTTGGTTTTTTTGAAAAAACCAGCTGGTTTAAACCTTGGTTTAAACCATGGTTTAAACCACCTTGGTTTAAACCAGCCAACACTGCTGCCAATAATGCATCCTTCTCATTTGAAATCCAACGTGTGAAACAATCGTTTGATTTTCAGCAGTCCTGCGTATCTGTGACTATCGCGATACTTTTAAGTTTTGCAGCTGTAGATGACTTATTGAACACCTTGTAAAGTTCGCCGAACAAACATTCAAAGTTGTGAACAACATTCACAATTCCGAAAACTCTTTCAGAAACTAGGTCCATTCGATGTACCATGCAGTGTACGCTAATTAGGCACGGGTTGACATTTCTTTCAATTTGAGCAGCAACACCTTCGTTTCTCCCAGTAAACACTGCATCCCGGCAAGGTTCTAGATTACTGGTCCCCCTTCCCATTGAGCAGTAATAAAGACAGAAAACAACGTGCCCTGCGGGGCTCTAACCCGCCTTCACTCGCTAACGCTCGCTCGGCAATACTGTGAAAATTAAATGTATAAACTTTAGTACAGAAAGAAATCAACCTAGCTACTAACCTACACGAGGGACCAGTAATCTAGAACCTTCCCCTGCATCCCCGTCCGCACTAAATCCAAGTTATTCTTTAAGATTAAAAATATCTATGCCATCTTCGGAAAATGCTTGAATAATTGGCAAATCTTTATTTTAGGCAAGGCAGTGACAATAACCGATTCATCTGAACCGGTTCCCGCAGTTACAGTTCCCAAGAACGAAAGACAAAAAATAACGTGCCCTGTGGGGCTCAAACCCGCCTTCACTCGCTGGCGCTCGCTGTGTATCAGGAACGGCAACGACATTAGTGACGAATATCTATGTGAATAAGGAACAACAAAGAATCAGTGACAACCCGTGAATAATATTAACAGTGATAGCATATCACTGCCTTGCCCAAAGTAAAGAGTTACCGAATAATTTTCTCTTCAAGGGATTTTGCATCGGCATTCTCTACAGGCATTAATTTATAAAAACGACAACAAGGTTTATTTTCTTCGTCCACATATGTTACATATAACAGCAAGTGCTTATCCGCAAACCTGTTTGTACATTCGTCCACTGAAATTGAAAAACAATCTGTTTGTTTGAGAAATTTTACCAATTTTGCAGGTAACTGGTACGCTAGAGAATGAAGGTCTTCATCTCGTCAACAACCGAAAAAGTTAAACACCTGAACCTTTTACAAATAAACTGTGTTTTTCTAAACGGGAATGCATTTAAAATTATCGTTTGTCTGAAAATTTTCATTATAGACCTACTTATATTTTCCTATTAAGGTGTCCCCCCCTTACAGATTTTGGTGAGGGGGAAACGCAAGTGTAAAATTTTTGGTGGGGGGAAATCCCTCCCGTCCTCCCCCCGGGATTTCGCACCCTGGATACCACGTAGTCATTTCGAGAGACAAAATGTTTGTACGCATATTATCAATTTGTACGCAATTAACTGAGCATGTAACTGTGTAACAATCATACAGAACGGCTCAGAGAACCATTTAAACCAAGAAATGTAAAAGGAACATGTTTTCTTAATTTGACGGACTATTCTTAATCTGCACTATAGTTATCATGCAGAAGTATTTGAGAAGTGCTTTTAGAAACACAGATCCAAGGCTACTTACCATTACTCTCATATTCAAATGAAATAAGTGATCCATGCACTTTTTCTACCGTAATCAAAATCCCTTGAACTTGAGCAAGCACTTCATTGAATTCCATGTTCAAATATTTCTCCTGTTACATTAAATAAGATTACGTATTATATTATTTCAAGACTTCAAAACGATCAAATGTAGTCGCAGGCCAGTGATGCCAACCATTATGTGGAAGTTCCCCTTTCAAATTTTCCCTCATACTTTAAAAAATTCCCACACGCTGAAAATTGATAATAATAATAATAATAATAATAATAATAATAATAATAATAATAATAATAATAATAATAATAATAATAATAATAATAATAATAATAATAATAATAAAAGTAAATAAATGACCTAGGGTGTTCGGTATTGAGGTTATTTAAATACCGACTTTCTGTGTTTTGAAAACCGAAAAATATCTATACACGGAAAAAGCGAAATACTGAACGATACGCGAAACCGAAATATCGAAAACCAAAATATCAAAAAATATCGCCTAATACCGAAAACCGAAACACGAACGAAGTCCAAGACAACTAAAGTGTGTCCGTAAAGTTGCAACCCAAGTTTGATTGCGTATATCTTTTGAACCAAAAACGATAAAGACCTGTGACTTGAAACAAATGTAAGCGTGTTCTATGTAGATATTTTTGAGATCATGACCAATGTCGGAATTTGTAAAGTTTTATGCAGTAACTAAACAAATTACCGAGTGTGAAATAAAAATGTACAAACTGAAGAAAATCAATATCCAGTTGCAGAAAACTGATTTCCTGCGGATAAATCCCTCTATATATATGTGCAGTATGCATCAACATTTATCCATTAGTACGAAAATGTTACAAAGTTGATGCAGTGTTGCTATGTAAAAAGACTTTAATGCCAGTCCTTAAAATGGGTGTTTTTGACAGAAACGCGGCACCTGCCAACACTATTGTCACAAAATCCCTGCAACAGGCGTGTTTTAGGCTAATTAATGATAAGCAATGAGAATTTGCAAATAATTGATAACCTCAGTTTTTAAGCAAAAATTTGCGATACAAAATGATTCACCTACAGCTATTAACCTTGGCACCACTTAAAATGATACATTATACTTTTTGTAGACGATCCAAGAAAGCTTGAACAAGACTCTTGTTCAAGACCATTCAAGACTATTTGATAAAAAAGACGTCAGCACTGACGTCATTTTTGTCTTGAATTCAGTAGTTTCGTTCAAGAAATTTCGTTTCGGCCCTGTTCTAAACAATCCAATTCAAGAGCATTCAATAGTCAATTAGCGATCGAGTTGAGTGCAGGAATATAAAAAACAAGTATGATGGCGTCGTGAGACAGAGCTGCAGTTGAATAAATATCTTTTCGGTACTCTTTTCCATAATTATCTGATATTCCAAGTGTGTATTATAATAAACAAAAGCTAATATTTGCGTCGGGAGATATTGTTAGTATTTTTTATTGATAATATTCAGGATTTATATAGTTATAGTGCTTGCATGCCCATAACTTTTGTTAAATTTTGAGGCAATGAGAAGTATAAGTATTAATTTGAGAATTTAATATACAAGAATACCGGGTGTAGATTAAGCAAGAAGAGACCATTAAATAAAAAAATATATATATATATATAACTGACTTTTCTTGATTTAATAAGACGTTTTGTATTGTCATTAATCTCTGATAATATCAAATAATTGCGTACAGATTGATAATATGCTCGCAAACTGAAGTATCCTGGAAATGATTACATGTTATCCTATTGTAATCTAATTATTTTATCATGAAATCCACACGTAGTATTTGGAAGTTAGTAGTATTTAGAAGTTATTTCTTAAGGTAAAGATTGCATTCACGTGTGCAGATTAACTTTACCAGTGCTTTCTCGTAAGGTACAAATGTGCTTCCTAACATATGCTACATACAAGACTGTGCGATAATAGTAATAAATAAATAAAATCGAGATGCTATTTAACAGTGTCGGGGCAGGAGCATTGAAGGGGATCCACGGGAAAGTACGTCCGTACGGAGCAGGCGCGTCATCGACGGAGGTTATAGTACAAGAATAAAAATTATGTATAAATGAGAATAGTGCAACAAACCCTTTACATCATATTCACTCATTTAAACTGAACTATAGCTCTTGTAATTATTTGATACTGGTAACATTAAACTTCTAAACATAAAATACTGTCCTACATTATACAGGCATGTTTCGACAGTGGGAATTATAACGGTATCTCAGATAATTCTTCATACACACTCACATTTTAACAGTAATATTACTATTCGTTGACGGGTTATTCTTAACCAGTACCAAAACAGGGAAAGATTTGTGAAGAAAGTCTGATGCGGATATGGGAGGTAAGTCTTGTAACAGAAAAATATTATCATTGCTTCGTTTGGTTTTCTGTGATTTCAGCCTTTTCTTTAAACTTCAAATGGGATTGCTGCAAAATCAATTGACTTGTTTTCTAAATTATTTAATATAATCTATTAAATTACAAATGCCTGCAGAAAGTTGCGAAAAATATGCTAATATTATAGCTATTCATGTGCAGGTCTGAACTAAATCAGTACGCAGTTTCGCTTGTTTTCATAGTTACAGTCTATTGTTTTGGACTGTCATCTATTAACAAGAATATAAAACAGATTAAATGCCTCTATGATCGTGTAAAAGTTGTTTCAAGTCAATTCGAAACTCTTGTTCAAGTGTCTCAAACAATACTCCTTTGAACGTGTAAATTTGAGGTATTAAGTGGTCTTGTTCAAGCTTTCTTGGATCGTCTACAAGCAGCATTAGAAATGTTAGGGAAAGTTCTTGGTAATCAGATTATCTTCAAACATTTGTGGCCCTCCCATTTTCCGGACTTAACATCACCTGACTTTTTCTTATAGAGTTACCTAAAAAAAATGTGGTTACAAGAATAACCTCAGGACCACTGAGGAACTGAAGACAAACATTGAAACAAAAATTCAATTAATCACCAAGAACACTCCTGAAAAGGTGTCAAGAAACATGGTACGTGTAAATTTGTGTTTACAAGAAAGCGGTAGCCACTTCGAACATTTGCTGTAAAGCATCCTTGTTTTTCCACGAGGATTCCAGGGTTGCTAGCTGTAGGTAATTTTTAATCGCCAATTTTTGCACAAAAACAGGTTATCAATTATGTGCAATGCTCATTGCTTATCTTTAATTACCAGGGTTCATTTAAGAGCAATAAGAGGCGGGAGGTGAAGTCTGATAGAAAGCCCTTTGTGTGTAGGGGAGATGGGACATAATGATCTCCGGGGCAAGATGGTCACCTCGGTATATGACGATGTTCCTCTGGTGATAGAGAACTGCACAAGCCGTAGTTAGAGTAGCGCAAAGTGTTGAGAAAGGGAGACGTCGCTATCTACAATAGCGTGTGAAATAAGCGGAGAAAACCATTTTTATGGTACGTCGATATAAGGTATCAAGTGAATATTCTACCTGTTGCTGAAAAAAAGTTATTACTTGCATAAAACCTGTTACACGCATTGACGCATAGATAGTGAGAAAGGTTTGGCCATCAAACAATCAAGAATGATTTCCTTGTGGAAGATTGCGAATAGCAGGTAAAGGATTTTCGAAAGTTATATCAGGATTGGGGCAAAATGGTCCCTTAAAATTGTACAGGGTACCAACATACTGCGTGACGAATTGAGCAGCGTACTATACCCTGCGACGCCCAACACAACCATTGCTTTTTTCGTCAATGTGGTATTTTCTCGTATGATCCACATGTGTTTACGGACGTAGTTTTTTGCCGTCAGAAGTCACGGTGCAAGAGAACAGAGTGCCAACGGTGGAAATCACAGTAGTTGCTGAAGGCATGCAGCGTGCGGGATATGTACGAGCAACAACGTCGCCCCAATTGCTCTCCTCTGACTCTGTTGGACCTTCTGATGACGTTCATGTGCCTAGCCTTCCTCCAACATCTGAACCGCCGATGGAATCTATTCAGAACACAGCTTCCTCAACACCTGACTCATTGAAGGACTCTGCTCAGAACACTGTTGTTAGTCCTAAGAACATCTGCCTCATTCCCATATGTACGTCTCTACAACAAAGACGGGGAGTGAAACGCAGAGAAGGATGTGCCTTAGTTTCGATATAAGCATTATCTTGAAAATACACAAAAGAATAATGGAGTGGGAGATATGAAATCGGGTAATCCATCACGCATACGAGCGAATTGTACGAAGCTGTTGGGAGAAATAGCATCTAGTAGAAGATGGCAATGACATGTATATTCTGTTGTGACACATTCGCGCGATCAAAGTGTGATAAGGGGGTGGATTCGTTACGATCGTTGTTTAGAATGGCCACACGACGAGTGTGCCGGAGCAGGTGCAGAGGATGAAGTATAGCTCACAGATGACGAGAAGAGCCCTAAAACAGAGGCAGTGGGGAAAGGCCAACGACACGGTCAAGTCCATTTTCGGTTTTTGAGATGTGGTCTATACTTAGATGTCGTCTGCTACTTCGGGCAATTATTTGTATGCTATTCCGTGGTGTCATTTGAAACCCCCGTGCGAAAAGTGGGCGAGCCCATACCTACGTCACACTACTTCTGCTAGGGTTCTTCTCGTCATCTGTGAGCTGTATGTCTGTGACTTGTGCGTGACATAGTGCTTCAATGGCGATAGACAGGATTTTCTGGAATGACTGCTGTACAAATTTCTGTAGAACATTTAATTGTAAATCTAAAGTTTCACGCAGTTTTGAGACTAGTTCTCTAACACGTCAGTGTACCACGAGACATAGGTGTTAAGAGAAAGCCTACTCTTTATATCAATAGTTATGCAGTCCGTGCTATTGTGACTGCGTGCGTCCCCTTTTGAGATTGCTACATGAACAAGCTATCGTGGCATTCGGTAACTTGTGCATGAGGCTTGTCGAAGAACACACGGTTTAGACATTTTCTGTGTTGAGCTCGTTTGAAGTCTTTCTGATCTTGCCTCGTTTTCCATTGATGTTCTTCCAATCTGGAAACGCACATGTCAATCAAGCTAGTCGTTCATGTTGGAATCGCAAAAGGGGTGTCACATGTAGTCACAATAGCGCGGAATGCACAACTATCGATACACACAGTAGGCTATTTCTTAACACACTGACTATGAAGGCCAGTGCTCCTGTGACCGAGGTAACATCTGTGTATGTTAGAGACCTAATCTAGAAAATTTATTGATAGACTTTCTATTCCACTTTGTATTTTCTTCTTCACTTAGTTTTATTTAAGTATTATTTTCGCTTTTATAGTTTTCCGCACATTGTTTTATAGTTGTACAACTAATTGTTTCATTAATATTTTCAAAATGAGTAAGGAAAATAGCATTTCCTTATCGAAACAACATAATTTTGGTTAATGTATATATGTTCCAACAAGGGTGGGGCCATTTTCACCAGTGGGTAGGATAAAACGATCATTCACAATAGGTCAATTTATTTGCACATACAACTTGTTTGGTCAAAAGTTCATGCCATACACCTACTGTGTTTACATTTGTAGGAGAAAAAATAAAGTATATTGTACTGAAAAATCATCGACTTTCCATTCACAGGAACGTTGGTATTTCAATCTTAAGGTGTCCATTATGGCTCCACCTCCCCTAGTCATGTGGAAAATACGAAGATCATTTAGTAGGCACACAAACATGTATAACACTTAACTCTAGTACCTAGGTATAGAGTTTGCATATTAGAGTCTAGTTTGCATATTAGGTCACATTTAAAAACACAAATAATAAAAGGGAAAGCCGCATATTGTAACTATAATAATAATAATCTTATCTTATCCTAGTTCCATGAACAGGAGACAGGACACATTATTGTTTCTATTGAGAATAACTCTTCTTCCTTGATTTGTTCATTTTAATTACGTACACATTAAAAGTGACTCTAACATAGTTGCAGGTATTTCACTTCCATTTTCATGAATAAATGTCTTTTCGAGAAAAAAAAAAGTATCTGGAACCACTAATTACATGTTATAGAAACACTTACATTCTGTTTAAGGAAGTATGTTAAAATAAGCCTACTTTCATATACTGAATTGCTTCTTTCTTGCTTTCAGTGCCTCTTGCTTCAGTTCAGTCAGCAACTTTGTAATCGTTTCAGAAAAGTCCAGTTCTCCCGTTATGTCATGTTCTGACGATAGAATGATAATGCATTCAATTTATCTTCCTTTAACGCAGTTCGTAGAGAGTTTTTGATGAATGACAATTTTGAGAATGCTCTTTTAGCCTCACAACTAGAAATAGTGAGTGTTAGATACAGGTGAAGAGCAATAAAACTATCGGGAAAAAAACTGATTGCAAATCATTTTTATAAATATGCTTATAACATGTTGTCTTATCTTGAGCTTCAAGCTGCGTTTTCGTAATATAGCTAGAGAAATAAAAATGAAATTTTTTAGTTTTACGTCCCCACAGTTATGCCCGTTAGGCTAAAGGAGACGGTGATGATGAGTAATGAATGAAATGGGAGGAAACGGGAAAACCCCGAGACAACCCACGCACACGGTGTTTGCCCACCACAAAGTTCACTTGGCATGCTAGAGAAATGAGTGATTTCATCTTTTATATTTTCATTTTCCACGCCCTCCTTGTGAACTGTAATGAATTGTTGGATACCTTCATGACATATTTCCGTCCTAATTTTGGAATAGAGTGGAAAATAGAACAGACGTGTTCATATGCTGCAATTCTTTTGATTTCGACAAGAAGTATGTCGATAATAACGGTAAATGTCTCAACTTTGAAAATTTTCCTTCGTGTTAAATGAATGTCATCATTGCGTTCAGGGAACCTTTTGGTTCTGCTGCTTTCAGGTGCATCATTTTCATTTGTCTCTTAGAGAGGATACGAAAATTTCCAGACTTTTCATCAAATTAACTGCTGTTACAATATCTAAGCCAGGCTTTTACAAGTAGTTGCTGGTTTCATTAAACCTTGTTAATATTCTGTCACAAAACAACCCAAGTGCAGTTCATATTTCATCATCTGTGTGTGAGGAATATTTGCATCTCGTCGAGTATGGGTGCGCTCTTCTTCATTCTTGCTTATCACCTCAAGGATCTTCGTTATTGTTTGAAAATTTAAAATACAGCCTTACATGATTCAGCATGGCTTCACCATCTAGTATCACTGAGTGATATTAGGATCGATTGTTTTCATTTGGTTTAACACCCGAACACAGCAAATTCCACCTGTCTAGAACTTGAGAAAGAAACTTACAAAAAAAAAAAAAAAAAAAAAAAATCAGCTTGCAAGCAACATTGTGCTGCACGCACACCAACTAAATTTAGAGCATAAGAAGCTCATGGAGAAGGCAATTGTTTGTTTTTCTTTCTTCAATATTTGCTTGCAAACTATTGTATCGCGCACACATATTTGCAGCAATGTCGTAGCTCTGGCCTTGGCAATGAGTTATATCTAAGCCATGTTGTTCAAGAATTAAGATAATATCTGACAAAGATTTCCCAGTGTGGCGCTTTATGGGAATGAATGATAAACAACGCTCGTACAACTTTCCTTCGACACAATAACGAATAATTACATAAAGTTGATCAATACGCGCACTGTCCACTGTCGAATCCAAAATTAATGCATAATACTCTGACTTCTTAATTTCTGTCACAATTTTCTTTAATACTTTCTAAAACCATGACGTGAATAAGTTTATTATATACCGTCTGTGACAAGTAAGATATGTGCCCCTTTCCGTGATTTCCATATTTTGTTGTGTCCTTTCAAAAATGGATCAAACTGTGCTACTAATTCCATTATTTAGCTCTCCTATCAAATCTTTTACCTTCGGATGTTAATCCGTTTTACACTAAAAATTTTATAACAGCAACCACGCGTTTTAAAACTTCTTCCTGCAATACTGTGCTTCCTTTTCGATTTGTTTAACTCTTGGGGAACTTTTGGTACAGATCCGTACCATGGTATCGACCTTCGGAATTTGCTTTACAAATCTCTAGTAGAGCTTTTCACACAGTTTTTCTTTTTGCATTTATTCAAGCGAAGAAGCATCAAAGACTACGTTTCACGGGCATATTGCAGTCACGCGTGCGATGCCTGGGGGCAGTGACGTCACAAATATGGACAAAAGAAAAAAGAAAAGGGTAAATTTTAGAACTTCTTTTTTTAACTCCTGACACATCGCTATTAATCCTAGATCATGGTCCGTACCTCACTGTGTCCGTAATGAAGGAATGTTTCCAACTGCACCACTCAAATTTCCCTATTATGTACCAGAAGCGGGAATATCTTGCCCAAAGTAGAAGAGGGGATTTTCCCTTTTTCGGGAATTCCTCCCCTCAGGTACATGTGAGTGGTACCGTTTAAAACCTAGCATCATTCCGAACAAAATGAGGTACGAACCATGATCGGAGGGCAAATATAGGTTTTTCAAGAAAATTCTGAATTTCTCCCCTATTACACATTTTTAGTCAATGTGTTTAGTAAAGTAACTAACAGTGTCATCCCTATTTGTTGTAGGATCATGATTCGTACCTCATTTTGTTCGTAATGATAAGTTTCCAACGGTACAACTACCGTTGCTCTGTCATGTACCTGAGGAGATAAATTTCCGAAAAAGGGAATTTTTGAAAATTTGAATTTCCCGTTACTTTATACATTTTGGGCGGGAATTCCTCCCCTCAGGTATACGATAGAAACATGCAAGTGGTACGATTACGAACAAAATTAGCTACAAACCATAATCCTAGAATAAATAGTCTTGGTGCTAGAGCTAATTTACTAAATTTCCCTCCCCATTTTTGGGTAATAATTACTAATGTATTGTTATTCAGTAAGCTCTAGCGTCAAGTGTTCATTGTAGGATCGTGGTTTGTACTTTGTAATGAAGCAACGTTTCCAACTGTACCACTCACGTGGCGCTAGCATGTGCCCGGGGGAACAAATTCCCGAAAGTGTTTTTTTTTTTCTGGCAAATCTTTTTTTCCAATTTGAGCGGGAGTTTTCCACTTCTAGCACATAATAGGGAAATTTGAGTGATACAGTTGGAAACATTGCTTTATTACGAACACAACGACATACGAACTATGATCCTACGATTAAGTCTTGATACTAGAGCTTACTGAATGACAATAGATTAGTTACTAGGGAAAAAAATGGGTCCAGAAAAAATAGTAAATGAATTTTAGCACCAAGACTATTTACTCCAGGATCATGGTTGATACCTTGTTTTGTTCGGAATTAAGCATTTTTTTTTTTTTGTAACATTCGCACGTCTGTGTCGTGTACCGCAGGGGAGAAATACGCGGGAAATTGAGACCTTTAAAAAAATCAAGGCAATGTTAATTGTCTTCTTCGACACCAATGGAATTGTAATGGTTGAGTGGGTTCCCAGTGGTCATACTGTTAATCAACACTACTATATTGAAGTGCTAAAAAGACTTCGTGAAAAAATTAGAAAAAAGAAGGCCACACTTGTGGAGTGATGGATGGCTGTTGCACCAGGACAACGCATCCGCTCACACGACTCTATCTATCAAGCAGTTTCTAACAAGGAAAAACATTAGTGATGGGTATCATCCTTATTCAGCTGATTTGGCTCCATGCGACTCCCCCCCCCTAAAGTTAAATCTTGCTTAAAGGGAACCCATTTTACCTCAGTTGAAGAGGTTCAGGCAGAAACGGATAATCTCCTGAAGGGCCTTCCAAAATCCTCGTTCCAGAACTGTTACCAGCAACGGCAGCACCGAATGTAGAAGTGTGTGAAAGCTGACGGGGACTACTTTGAAGGTGATAATGTTACGGAGAACTGATTCTCTAAGTATGGTGAAACCCATCTAAGTTGGACACCTGCAGTTCCTAATACACGAGATATGACAAAAAGAAAACGAGACTGGTCCAATAAATCATTGTACAGTGAAACCCCTCAACTTGGACACTTCTTCAAAACCAAAAAAAATCTCATTGATTTATGTGTATTAGAAACCCTTGTAAACCTGGACACCCTTCTATCTTGCATCTTGGACATACACATTTGAAACTAAGTTGGACACCTAAAAGACACCATACAGGTAAAGGAGAATGAATGAACCGCTGACAAAAGGTTTTATATATTAATATATATATATATATATATATATATATATATATATATATATGTGTGTGTGTGTGTGTGTGTGTGTGTATCAGCATGTTCTTGATCGGTCAATGACTTGATATCAGTATATAAAAATGTTGATTTGTAATTTAAAGCTTTTGAGCAGGAGAGAGAATTACCGTTAACTATGGAATTGGAGCTGTATTTTTCAGCGAGGATCGAATCTGGATCACTCACACAGATTAAAGGAAAAGAATTAACACTACACATGAGATTCTTCTTTTTAAATGTTTATCCCTTGTGAACAGTTTTAGAAACCTAACAAAACTAACAATACCACTAAGACACACTCGCACAAAGTAAAGAATACTTAATATTATGGGTGTAATTTTTTATTATATAAACATTTCAAATTATCATATTACTCATATGAAGACACGAAATTAACGTTGTTATTTATTTATTTGTACATCTGTTAGACGCTACAATACAACGAAATCGATCTATTATGCATACAACTTCTATATTCTATGAAAGTATGTTTTATTTTCTTAGTTCGTCACCGTGCAATTTATATAGAAATATCATGATTTTGTGTGTATTTCATTTTTTTTTTTTTTTTTTTTTTTTAATGTTTATGTTTATTAACAACAACGCTAAGATATTAAACAGAGACGACGACATACTTTTCTCTGTGTTCAAAAATGTTCCAAAATTGGGTAACTTTATCATTGTTTTCTACCCTTAACAAAGTGTTAAATGTTATAGCAGTCGACTGTTTCCAACAGGCTCCTACGTACGACCACTTCTTAGCAGGCATATTTCATAATGAGATACATTTAAAAAACTGTCACGTATTCTATTCCATGAGATTTTATTTGGAGTATGAAATCACAATATAACGTTTACCAAAACAATGAAAACTTTCAAAAAGAAGTTATCACTTGTAAAAACGAATCCATTGTATTTTTTTTAAAATATAATTTTTAGTAGGGTAATACTAACATTGATAGTTCTTACATGGAATACTTGAGAAAAGTACAGACTGATGATTAATATCTGTTACGAGACATTTTTTTTTTTTTTTAAAGAAAGGCTTTAATTATGCAAAGTAAAGTACTCTGGAGGCGGAACTTTTAATCAGAATTTGAGTGTAATTTAAAAGTAAAGGATGAATCAAGAAAAGTAACATATCATCAGGTTTTCCAAGTTGGAATATAATGCATAGTAGAGGTGTCATAATATACAACGTTGAGAGGTAAATGGAATTGCAATGGAGGATTGAATCCCAACATATTGAGGAACACAGCCACAGGCACCCATCAGAAGCATTGAAGAAATGTGTATCAGTAGCGAAGGTGAACTTTTCATCTATTTTTCCTACGTATATATCTTATATGACAGAATATTAAACAAAAGGAATGTTGAAATCCAACGAGGCATTTCCAAATTATATATATTCCTGTTAACTAAGACTGAGAGGTTCTGTTTTCTTAAGTATCTTCTCTTCAAGAATCATCCTTTTTACTTTTGTTTGTGTTATGATTATTCTTGCCAATGCTTCTGTTGTGGCGGATTCGCAGCCTAAGTTAAAGGTTGCAGAATACTCCTACATTAATTATACACTCCATCAGTGATAATAATTGAACTAGGTTTTAGACAAAATATGGTATTTTATACTCAACATGATAATATAGTTTGCTGTAAAATTTTCCTTTTTCCTCTAAAATTATTCATTTTTGAATTGAAAAAAAGGACCATCTTACTGTAGACTTCAATTGTAGATGCTAAACGGTCTTTATTATTATTATTATTATTTAAATGCTTAGAAACTCTTTATAATGGCTGTCCCTATATACATACCAAATAAAAACATCATAGGCACAATACAAATTTACAGACGGAAGTTGCGTTATGATAAATCCCAGCAAATAGAACGAAAATTAAACTAGACATAAAGAAAAAATTAAACAGATACATCTAGACAAATAAACGTCGTCTTTAAATACATTAGTCTTGACCTGTTAAAAAAAATTGTAAAAATGACATGCACATAACGCATTCTATATACATCAATTTAATCAGGACACCAAGAAATGTCCCCCATTTCACTCTATATTACCGTGAATTTAATTTACTTGGAATTCTCAACTTTAAGTTTTAGTCGCAGGAATGTTCATACAGATAATTATAACAGGCCAGTAATTTACTCTAGCGTGTTATCTCAATTTTCGACGGCCTATCATTATTTTCCTCAGCCTTTAGAATTTTGACATAAGTTATTTAATAATGCTCCACTTACTAACATAATACTGACCGTAACAACGCTTCTCTTGCACAACTTAATATACAAGCTATTGGGACACATTACACCGACTAGACTGACCTTAGTCCCGCTTCTTTGTGTTGAGCTTACCACTGAACTCTACGGTCAAGTTTATTCTATATTAGGACGGTCTTAGGTTTATATGCTGCACAAACACTTGCTTGTGTTCCCTGGGATCTTATGAATACTTCGTATTTTCTAATCACTTGAATCTATCGCCTATCTCCCAAATTATACATGTGGGATGATAAGATTCCATTTTATTTTCAAATTAGTGTGATCTTTTACTCATCTTTACTCAAATTACTACAATTCACTGCTACCGCCGACGTAACTAACCAAGTTGGTTAGTTAACTTTTAAATTTAGTAGTTAACTTTAAGAACAAAATAGGCCATATCAATGTTTATGAAATCTGTTTAATTTCATTCGTTCTCTGACAATTTGCGTGTGACAGTAGGAACTTTTGGTAATTTGCAAAGATATCAGTACTTTTACTAATATCTTACATTTATGTATAAAGAAACCACGCACATTCACTACCACCATTCAGTGATTTAACAATTCTGATGTTTTCAAAGATAGTCATACGGGTATCGCTCATTTTACTTATATGTAGACACATTATAGAGTATAGGATGTTTTACGATGAACCTGTAACACTGTCTTCTCTGAAGACATGTAATCACATTTGTAAACACAAAATAAGGAAATAAGTAATATCAGTATTAAATAAAACCCAGAACATGCTTTAATCCTAATCAAGTGGTACGTCAGCTTCAACATCTAAAAAACAGTAGTCATTATTTTTTCATCATATATTTTTTTTTCTTAATCACGCATACTTATTCATTTCTTAACCCACTACAAACTATAAACGGGTTTTTACAACTGTTATTGTTCATCAAACTCAGTCACTCAGCAAGTTACAGAAACGGAAGTTGATGCTAGCATGTTTCCAATCTGATTGAGTTAGATCAACAGACTTCTATACGGCATTGTTCTAATGTTCACAAATAAACGAACATTTATCTAAACAAAATACAATAACGTATCTTTTACAACTTAGGAAGTGTCCACGAACAAACTGAGCGGACTCTACTTATGTTACAGTGGAAAAATAAAACTGGCAAGTTTTCATTTCGGACAATTACATGAATCACTTGGGAGTGCAAGGAAACTGAATACGCAACGAAGTTCTTGGATAAAAACACAGGAAGTACTGAACGCTTACCTACACATAGAATATTAACAGAAATTATAAGAAAAAATTGCAATAATCAACAAAGAATTATGTGCTCCTGTTCTAAATGCTCAATGTTTTCACTTATTTCATTTCTAATACAAATCATTTAGCCGATGACGACGAAACATTCTTACTGGTACCATAAATCAGAAATCATTGCTGAGTTTTCCTCCAAATTCACAGCAGACACAGCTTGACCGGAATCTTCAACCACAATGTTGACAACTCTGGAATCACTCATCTCAATACCAGCTTCCTTCATCACGTCTTCAATTCTGGAAGAATCTGCTACGGACATCTCTGCTTCCCTAGACTCATTGTCCATTGCAATGTCATCTACCACCCTCGATGACGAAGATGATAATTCTGGATTGTCTAGAATAGAGTCCATCATTTCCCCATCGAAGGAAGCACTTGGATGACTACTCTCGGGCAGAAGTTTTTTCTCTGCCTCCTGTGCAGAGGCATTATTCGAACTTCTTTTCGCCAACGCCTCCTTCTTTAGACGAGAAGTTCTTTCCTTTGTTTTCCTCCTCTTAACCTTAATCAACATACTGTTGTCCGCATGTACCACTGACATGTGCCTTCCATACCTGTAACGTCTAGCGAAACCCATCTGACAAATCTTACAAATATATGGGTAGATATCAGTATGCGTCAGCAAATGTTTTTGTAAATTTCTGCTATCTTCAAACGACACCAAACAGTGAGGGCATTTATATAACTGTCCACCACTGTGGTTACGTTTATGAACATTCAGCTCGGAAAATGTACTGAATTTCTTGCTACATACATTACAGTTGTAGACAAAAGGATTCTTGTGCCACTTTCTGTGCAATATATATGAGTTGTAGAAGACGAACTTTCTATTGCATAGTTTGCATGTGTAATGGTGCTTCTCATTATGTTCATTCATATGCTTCTCAAGGGCAACGAATGTTTTAAATTCTTTAGCGCACAGAGTACACTCCACTCTGGAAAGAGAAGTGTGTTGTTTCAGATGCTGTCGGAACAGCCTTTTATTTCGAAGAAGTTTACCACACTGAGAACATTTGTATCTTTTTACTAGACGCACCCTCTTTTCTCCTTGTGGTTTCTCTGCAATTGCAGGAATTTCTCGTGCTTTATGAGAAATTTCTTGATGCTTCTGAAGTGATGCTTGTGATGGGAATTTCTTTTTACACTCTGCACATTCAAACAACTGCTCCTGTTCGTGTTTCTTTTCGTGTTGTTGTCGTAGTTCTTTTGTTGGGTACATCTTCAAACAAAACCTGCATTGTTGAGTTTTATCTGGATGTTGCATTTCCACGTGCTGTTCTAAAGCAATTTTGTCCTTCACTTCTTCATTGCAGTACATGCAAATAGTATGAGTTCTCAAATGCTTCATTAAATCTTGAGGACTTTCTACTACTTTGCCACATGCATAGCATTTGTATGTTTTATCATTTCCATGTACTTTCATATGCATATTCAGGCTTCCTCTATCTAATGTCCTATAACCACACATTCCACAAACAAACAATTTTGTTTTGTTAGATTCTGAGTTCGTGCTATCTTTCTGCTGCTGTTTGGACGTATCAACATTTGCCATGCCTAAGTTCATTCCGACTGGAAATGAAGACTCGCCTCCAACTGACTTCACTGGTGTCCCGCACCCATTTCCATCTTTGCATGTCTTTTCCTTATCTTGGCTATGCACATCCGTCTGTTCATTTTCCGTATTTTGTTCTTGAAGTTCACTTGTTGCTGGTTCTGACATCTCACCTCCAGAATCTTTTGTTTCTTCAGGAAAAGGTTGGCTATTAGATGCAGAGTCGATCATTTGATCTTCCATGGTCTTATTCTGCTCTAATTCCTCACTTAATTCGCCTGGTCGTTCAGCTTCACTAAGGACAGCATTTCCCTCCTCTTGATTTGAAGCAACTCCACTCTGTTCCGCGGCTGTTCCTTCATCCAACAGACTTGGCATATTTAAGTCTCCTGGTGCTGTTTGCTGGTTTTGGATTTCATGTTGTTTCATGTGCTGCTGAAACAAAGTTTCATTCAGGAACGTCAGTGAACAAGTATTACACTTATTCTGATTACTGGTATCTGCAGGAGCTGGTTCTTTATTCTCGGCATTTTCCAAGTTCATTTTGTGAGCTTTTACATGTGCTTTAATATCAGGTTTTGAATACGTCTGGAAAGTACACCGTGTGCATTTATAAAGTTTAAATGACTGTGAAGGTCGGCCACCAGGGGCCCCCGACTGATCTTCTGTGGGAAGTCCAGGTGTTTTATTTATTTCTGAATTTGTTTCACCCTGTTGTCCAGCTGAGGCATTCCTGTGGTTCTGTAAATGTTTCACTAGGTCAGCCTTCACCTTAAACAGAGTTGAACAGAGTCCGCACTTGAATATTAACTTCTTATGAGTCTTCATGTGGATATTTAGGTGATCTTCCTTCTCGAAAACTTGTCCACAAACTGTGCACTTGAATGCTCGTAAGGTTACATGTTTCTTGCAATGTGCATCAAATATTGCTTTGTTGACTGTATGAAATTCACAAACACTGCACTCATAGGACTGCATAGTTTCAGTTCTTGGAGCGTCTAGATCTGTATCCATTCTTTCCTCTCCTGTTGCAGCATCATTACTAGAATCGGAAGTGATATGCGTTTGCATGTGAGAAGCATAAGAAGCATCATCGGCAAAAGTTTCTTCACAGAAATGGCAAGTCCATTTTTTCAAATGCTCTTCCACAACATGTTCTTTAACGTCAGCACGCTTGGAGAATAGTTTGTTACACATTCCGCATTTAAACTGACTCTGAGGGGGAGTTTTACCACATGTAGCAATATGAGGCTTCACATCACTTAAATTGAACGACTTAAAATTACAATTAGAACATTTATACAATTTTTTCTTTTCAGGTGGTGCTTGATCCTTCTTAGGTGAAGTGTTAACTTCCTTCTCTGCTGCTGTGGCTGGTGACGCTTCTGCATTAGTAGCGGCTACTCCGGAGGTTTGTTGGGAACCAACAACACTTGGCTCCTCTCCCAATATGCGAGCAAGTTTCTCTTCCAGATCGTCTCCGGGGAAAGCATTGGAGTCAGCCGAATTCTCTTCTGTGTTTCCTTCTCCGGGCTCATGTTTCACTATATCTAATCCATCCTCCTAAGAGAGAGAAAAACATATTGCAATTAGATATTTATAGTGACCTTCACGATGATTAAGAAAATAATATTAACAAATATAAATAAAATATTAGGAACTGTCATTATAGCCTACAAAAATTTATAAACAATCAATTGGTTTCAGATAGGTTACATTCTGGCCAACACATCTGCTACTTCTGGCATTCCCGACAGAAGTTCGCTACCTATGGACTGCCTTCCCATCTATCTCACGATACTGAGTCAACACATCGCTAAAATACTGAGCCCCTGCAAGAATCGAATCCCGGACTGTGTACACCAAAAGCAATCGCGCTGATCATTTATGTTAAACGGGGACACCATTTATATCGAAACAAAAGTGGGAAGAATAGTTACATTTTTAATTTAGGTTTAATTTTAAGCAGTCACCAGCAAAACATAGTTACTAACTACTTATTCTTTCGTCAGTAACTAACGAACTTATCACTAATTATCTGGTTATGTGATTTCCATATCGAAGAACCTGAAACTAATGTTGATCAACTGCATACCAAGTTACTGACAAAGTACAGTTACTATGTAATCTTCTCCAATTTATAAATGCGCAAGTAAAATTTTATAAGTCCCTTAAAATTGTAAGGTTGACAACAACGCATTCTGAGTAAGAGGGGAAGGAATGAAAAAAGAAACAAGACTTATGAACGCAGCTCACAGTTCGCTGTTTGAAATTCTCAGTTTTTCTTTTGTTACTTCTTATAACGATACTTCTAGTACAAAACAGTATCTTAGCATTAATGCAGCAAACTTATAGAATATCCACTTAATTCTATCGTATGGCTTTCTTAAACTACTACAGACCGCTATGCATTCACATTCTATATAAAAAATACATAGGACATTTAAATAAGTACATTTCACTAGTAGTTAATGAAGACGATATACTATGAACTATACTATGAAACTATACTTATAATGTATTATTTTCGTATAGAACAGCTTACAGTATTTATTTCAAGAAATACTTCACAACCATACGTTAGGAAATTTCAATGAGATAGTGTTGTAAAAAAATTCTATGAAGTTTTTTTTTTCAATAAAAAACATCGTTCTTTTTTATGATTTTTCAAATGTCTGCTTTTTTCTGGTAGCTATTATTTATTGATTTATATTGCAGATTAGTGAAATAATCAGCAGAACTTGAGTCGAACCCCTCGTAACTTACAAATCCTGTGATTATTGTACATTTGATTACATTTTTTCATTAGTAGCTCGTGTTGTAGTAGTTATAGTCCCGACTACTAATAGTCTCGTTGTTGTAAACAATAAGTTTATAAAAAAAATCTCTCTTCTTTTTACATCTTAGTTCCAATAGTGTTGCTGGGAAATAAAGGGTGTTTCAAAATGAATACTGGGGTTTAAAGGATTTGTAGCACTTATTACATTTAACGTACAATTATAAACAATACATCAAATCATCAAGAGCAACTCGAACAGTCTTTGCTACAAGTGTTCAATGTGAGCACCATTCGTCACACGTCACACATCGAGTCGATAGACGAGAAAGGCCCATAAACTTTCCGCCATGTGGCACAAAACACACTCAATTTAGGAGAGTCTCGTTGCAATTGTATCCTCTCTTGAGGATTTGCTGATTCCCAGATGCAAACATTTTGAGTGTTCACATTAGCACTTAGGTGAAATGTCGATTTATTACTAAAGACGGCACGATCCAGAAAATCTTGATCATGTAGAAATATTTCATTTGCAAAATTGGCACGTAAACCGTAGTTTGTAGGCTTTATACCTTGTAGCAAGTGCAAACGATAAGCACGTAGTTGCAAGCGTCTACTTAAATTCTTCACACAGACGATTGCACTGTAACTACAGGTTTAGTGTTTGTAAAATTAAAACACAAAAAGCTTTCTGCTCTCTAGTCGCCATCTCTGACACTAGCTCTTCCTAACGGCAGACAGACGAAACAGTGCATGAGTCTGAGTGTACAAAACTGAGTTGCTCTTTCGTTTGATATTATTTATAATTGTAAGTTAATTGTAATTGATACTACAAAGTTTCACAATCCTAATATTCATTTTGAAACACACTGCATTGCTTCAAATTATGTAATCCTATATTCATGTCTTTTATGCACATATCCGGGACCGGCCCTAGACAATTTGCTTCCCCGTGCAATGGCATAATTTGCCGCCTCCCCCTTTCTCCAGAAAGAACATACCTTAAAAGTCACCATTTTAATTACGCTATTCCAGCATGAACAACTAATGGAAGGGAAAGTACACTCGTACTCAGAAAGACTTAAATACTACAAATACAATCTTCTTGTGTGTATTTTTTCTTTAAATAATAATCTGTTATGTCAGTGAAAGATAAAGCAAATACACCTGAAGGATAGTAACCCTTTTTATAGAATTCAATATCGAGTTTCAATCTCAATATATTAGTTTGTAATTCCAGTGCAACTACCTCTTTTATCTTTATTTCTTGATTTTCCTTCTACACGTTTTTCTTTCTTTTTTAAACTTGTTTCCACCTTCAATGATAAGGAACTTGTTTGTGGCAAAGACAAGACTAGCTTTCATACCAGAAGTGTGATAACTAACTAAATGGAACACGTGTTCGAGAATTGAGTTCTTGTATTTTGACAACAATCAAGCAATTTATGCTGGGATTTATTTGACCATTTGCTTTAGCACCGCCCATGCGATCTTAAACTAATGTGACCTAAACTTGATTTATTAAGGTAGTATTCAAATAGAAGGTTAGCTTAGTAAATTTAACTATCATCATCATGAAGTCTGTTTCCAACAAGAAATATTTAATTTAAATAATATACTTATGACAGATTTTGGAGCCCTGAGCAAATACACGTGTTGTACATATGGTAGACCCGGCCCTGCATATCATATATACAGTATCTAGTCGACAAATTATTTGTTATATTTAGAAAAATACTAGTAGGCAAATTAGTAGTGGTTTTTACCTGTAGACAAGTTATTTGCATTTTATACTGTACGTGAGTTATTTTCGTACTTATTAAAGACCTGCTTTGACGAAAAAACAAATTTTCATTTATACTTTTATTTCTTGGCTGGTGAAACACTGTTGAAACCCGAATTATTAGTAGGAATGCTACTCATATATACTGTATACGTCTCCTTGGCATAATGCCTAGTTGGCATAACCGTGAGACTTAAAACTCAGATTTTCATATATATTGTAAAACATTTGTACCGTATCAGTATTTAGCGTTTAATTTATGTTGCATTTTATGGTAATTACCTACATAAAAACACTTCTTACTTATATAGATATTAGATATACTACAAATGACTACTCTATTTTGCGGATTATAAGACGCTATGGACTATAAAGATGCACCTTAATTTTTAATGATTTCTTTTTAAAAAATTATCGTAACATTTTTACCATTTTTGTTGTTAGATCGCAAAGCCAGACAATGTTAGCAAGCTTGTTATACCCCACAACTGATATTCGTCGCACTGCTGCTGCCAGTTGAATCCAATGTTGCCAAATAGAGATAGGTTTCCCAGGCATCGAATATATAGCCATTTTAAATACTGGCGAGAATTTTAAATCAAACACTGAACATTTTTATATTTATTTCGAGTATAAGACGCACCTGAATTTTGGAGGCAATTTATCAAAGAAAGTGCATCTTATACTCCGTAAAATAAGGTATTTGAAAAAACGAGAGGCAGTTTGTTTTTAAGAAAAAAAAGTTTTATGAACGAATACGAACTTTATTATTATTATTACTATTATTATTTACAACACTACAATAAGATAATTTCTCAGCAGCAGTGCCGCATTAAGCACGGTAGGTCTGGCTTGTGGAACCCATTAATGCCTTCTTAGGGCCCCCCGAAGGTTATTCTTGAACTGTAACTAACCTTTCATTTCACTCTCAAAAGCCCGTTGAACATTCATGATGCAAATGTCTTAAGGGTAAAAATTCTGCTTTTTAAAGAGTGAATGATACAAGAGCCGATACGACCAGGGCTAAAAAGCTTCCAAATGCCTTTCGAGTCTTTGGGGAAGATATGGATCAGAAACTAAAGACAATTTCCACAAACCAAAAATATCTGCTATACGACATGTCACAGAAGAAAACCGTCGTCATGACATGCTTCTAAGATGCAATTATATACCGAATCAATCCAGTTATAGAGTTGAGTTGATTTGGAGTTTAACGTCCCTTTCATCAGCGAGGCTATATGAGACGTGGACCTACTGATTAAAGTGGAATCCGAACCACATGAGCTCCGGCCGGGAAGCGAACCCGCGTCTCCCATGGTAATGGCGCGTACGCTTACTGCTTAGCCATGGAGTTCTCAACCCAGTTATAGAATCCGTACAAAATGAAACAACTGTTATCGGTCTTCTGAAATCGCTACTTGATTTCTTAACATCGAAAGAGAATGTTTGATGATTACAAGGGAAAGGCCGACGAGAAAAATGATGAGCAATACTCCGATGAGAACAAGAGAGAACGTTTAAGAAAGAAAGAAAAAAAAAAGGTAAAAATGACAACGCACAAGAATTTCCGTTCCAAGGTAAGTTATAGGCTGAAACTTACTTACCAATACAGGATAAGTTACATGCAAAACTTTTAACATCATATTGAAGTATGTAAGTAAGGTAGTTCATTTCCTACTTGAGTTACTCGTGTGATTCTGAACTCACAGAGACTGAAATTAAAGAAGCAACTCAAAAATTTTACGAGTATTATCCTGAAAATACTGAACTGGATTTTGCGGATGATATGATTCATTGCAAGTACTTCATGTTACAACTGGAATAATTCAATACTGTTGGAAGCACTGCAAATACTGCTGATAATCTACAAAATCACTGCTGATAATATGATGCCAACAACGTGACCAAATGTTGTAATAGTATTAAGAATTTGTGTGTGTGTTATGATTACGACTGCTACTAGTGAATGAACTTTTACTAAGCTAAAACTGCTTAAAGTATAATCATCGATCTCCTATATTTCAGGATCAATTAATTTACTTGTAATTATGATCACTGAATACGATGTTCTGAAAATAAATACATAAATAAACAAACATTCAAGATAATCTAGAAGATATAACCACAAAATTGAGGAAAGTGGATTTTAAAGTGTTGGTTTGTTATTTGCTTTTTATTGTATATTTCTTATTAGGCTATTGTACAATTAAATTAACATTAAATATAATTATTAAAAATTACAATATGAAACCCTGAGAGTAATTAATGAAGTATGAATGTCATTTTTTTTAATGTACTTTTAATTTGGCTTGATAAAACTGTTGGTTGGTAATTTCAATGTATTACAAGACTATTTTAAAAGATGAATCACAACATTTTTATTGTCCAGGAACTTTCACGGAGTTCTATTTAGCATTCGTCAACCTATGTGACATTGTCAGTATTTTCTCCTCGCGTCTCATTTTGTCCGTTTGCTGTCAACTGGGACGACCAACGTACTTCATTTAAGATCAAACTAGTAATTGAAAACGGTTATGTCAGATATAGGATTAGAGGCGTCACTGAATATTTGATGCTTCTTTGGCGCCGAAATCATTTCTCTGTCTTTTGTTCAACAATGTGAAAACTTTTTATATACTTTGGGACGTAACGGACTGTCAGACTGAATGACTTACCAGTATTCTAGCATCATTATGTTCACAGGATCCAAGAATTCTCAGGTAACTACGATTGACGATTTCAACATTCTTCCCAATTTTGATACACCTGTTCTTGGAAAGCACGGTCATACGGAAACCTTTCTGCTAATAGGGTCTGTTTAATTTAAAAAACCTGCTTGAAAATTATTTCCCTCAAGCTTTACGGCAATAATTCGAATGCTTTTAATCTCTAAGTGATTTAACAGTCCTGCTAAATATGAAGAGAGACAAGACTTTAGTGATAGGTTGATTGACTAGTATTCATGTCTAGCAGCAAAAATAATGAACAGAATTAAGACCTATAGTTTAAAGTAGGACTTGGACTACTGCACTGAGTTCGACGCTCTAAAGGAAAGCGCTAGCTACTACACCAACAAGGCTAAGTGTAATGATGTAACGAATTTCGATCCTGAAAATGTTAGTGACTTCTAACAGTAGATGTCGTAACATTCATAAGCTTTTCTTCCTTGATACAGGGAGTTGTCTATTCTCAAAAAAATTATTTCGTTTAGAACAGTTTTCCAATCTTACTGATATTGTGGATGTCTTGAAGCGACTGTTCATTCTCCGCAGCCCTCCTTCAAATCGAAAATTATTCCTTTAAATTTATTTTACATATCATAAATATGAAGTAGTAAATTACATTTTTACAACACTAAATGTATCATTTATAACAGTACAATACCACTGCTACTATTCGATAAAATAAGATAATACAAGTTAGGCCTAATAGTATGAATTCAATATTCAGCTTATGTGATGTATTTTACATCATAAGTTTAATCGAAATAAAATGCCCTGCGGACTCTCTTTCAATCCCTCGCTCCCCCTCCCCCAGGAGTATGCGGACCACATATTGGGAACACTGGTTTAGAATATAAGGAAGTACAGAAATTCCAGCAACATAACGAAGCTGTCTTATGATCAATGGTAATGGAAATGATAGATTTACATACTTTGTCAACTTGTCTTAACTCTTTCACACGAAATGAAATGGACAGCATTAAAAAACCTATGTCACTAATAACCTGGTTTTCTAATGTTGCTGAATATAGACACACATGTACGCGTGTACAATGTATAAGAATATATTAGGCTGGGTTATTATTAATTCTGTTTTAGATACATTATTTTTGGATTACCATTTTCCGAAATAAATTGGAAGTTCGCAAATCGTGCAATTTTTACAATAATATCTAATTCCATTTTGTCTGAAAACGCTACTAGTACTACTACTAATAAAAATAACTGACGATTGTATTTGTTCTGTCAAAATAAATTACTACTTTTTACCATACGAAGTAGATTTCCTTCCAAATGTACGTAAGTAAAATAGGAATATTCTGGTTTGGAATAAAACTAATAGGCTTACTAATAATTTTAAATGGCTCATTCATTTCAAGTGAGCAGCAAGTGTGACCTTGTCGATGAACCCAAAAATGGATGAACGAATGTCAAATGTCATGGCGAAAACAGGATATTTCTTCCATGTAGTCTAACTTGAAGTATTCAGAACTCTAGCGAGTAAGTTAAGGAAACAAGTGTGTGCATATATACAAAAGCAAATCCCGCTCTTCTTGCTCTCCCTGATACCGGAATTTGTCATCATCTAGCGTACATAAAAAATGACATGTTCTTAAGAATGAGTTGTCGAATTTGGAAGGAATTTACACATGTGTATTTCAATGGAGGCCTTATTGCTACAAGAAAGACTGCTACAGTCCAAACCTTAAATATTTTCTGTCCTTGTGGATGGTGCAAAACAATGAACCGAACGATACCGCTTGTCCCCCCCCCCTAATTTAATACAACTCCCTCTAATTTACTGCTTGCTGCGGGCTTGTTTTAATGTGGTATATTTTAAATTGTACTTTAACGCGCATTTTCAGGATCGAGAGTACATGACACAAGGCCTACAGCTTCAAGTAGGATCCAATCATTGCTCGTTTCTTATCCGAAGCGTAACAGGTCCACTGAAATCGAAACCGGAACCATGTCCATACAGAGCAAGTACGGTAACCACTTACATACAACGCGAAATTCAGTGTTGTATTTGTTCAACATCTTGTTCAAATGTTCTAGCCTATTTATTTGAAATACGTAGGCACATTTCCTATGCTATATGAGAGTAGGATGGACAGTTTCCCCTACAGTTCTAAATGTTATATGAAAAACTGACAGACTGAGAACTAGGATTTGGATACCACGTCCGTAAGAACAATAATTCTAGTTTCCTTACACGTATTTACTTGCACTGTCAGTTAAAGTCATTAACAGAGATACATGGAAGGTAACAGAATGAACAAATATTACAGTAATAATAATAATAATAATATTAAAAAACGCGGAATTGGCCCTCACACATTTAAATAATTCGTCCTTAATTTGCGACGCAACTTTCGTTTCCAGAAGCCCTACACGGATGATTTTCTCCATTGTACAGTAATTACAACCTTGTCTAGACAATAAGATATGCAGGACACGTATATTCATAACGTGGCAGTCTTGGTGAGCTGTCATGTAAAGAACTGACTCGTGAATCCTGCCTCTGGCGTTCCCCGAAAATTAAATATCTGTTTTCGTTTCACGGTTATGCCGGTTAGGCTAAAGGAGACGGTGAAGATGACAAAAGAATGAAATGGTGGAATGAAGAAAGTGGGAGGAAACGGGAGAATCCGAGAAAACCTACGCACACGGTTTGTCCACCACAAAACTCACTTGGTGCGAGCTGGCATCGAACCAAAGACCCCATGCATCAGAGGTGAACGCTCTACCACTGAGCCAGCGCGGTTCCCTGAGAGAACGCTTGCCTCCAGATAATGATACTTCTTGAATGTAATCACCTAAATCGAAATATAAGGAATTTTGAATTATATGGCGCGGTTCTGAAACTTTTCCTATCACTGCCATTGTTGTGATTAGACAGTGAATGATGAATCTTCGTATATTAAAAAAAAAAAAAGATAATGCACTGCTGATACATGCAGATTGGTTGTAACTGATTTAGACATTTCCACAACTTAAGTCCACTCTTGTATTCACAGGCAGGTGAGTAATTCGCTAACGTTTTGGCAACATCCAAGATGATTCAACAAAATGGTTCGTAACTATTGCCACTGCAAGACGGACAGAACTGTAGAGGTTGTATTCGTATCGTGTTTCAAGTTTGACGTCTTGCCTATGAAACCTGCCTCCTCTATTTCCAGCACTTGTTACAGCCACATTGTTCACTACAGAGCGCACAGGCACATGTCCTGCTGCTTCAAAACATCAGTTTCATCTCACGAAAAAATGTTCACTTCGATTTCATCATCCGCTCCGCAGTGTTGCCATAATGTGCATTGTTTATGAAATGACAGTCGTACTTGTTATTATTGGAAGAATCATTATACAGTTTTCACTTATACGCATATTGTATCTTTAATCATCATTTAGTTACCTACCTAATATTTACAAGACGCACGTAAAAAACACGAAAAAAAGAAACTCGCAACACTGATGACGCTGGATGTGCGCGGACATGTTCTAGTATTCTGTGCGTGCAACAGCGATATAATTATCAATGTAGGAGAGCGTACGTCCGAGTGGTAAAGTTCAAATTACTTCCGTCATAGAAAATCGCGTCAAATGTAAAGTGAAGTCTGAAATCCGATTTTTCAACGGAAAAGGACAGAACGCAGCTGGCAGCATAGCAGATGTATATTGCCAAAAGTTGTCTAGTATGCGACGTGAACCAAAATCGATTAAGAGGGATGTTACGGTTTGCAATTCGTCGGATTTATGACAACGCCCGCCCACAAAGACGCACTGTTGACACTATTCAAAAATTCCGATGGGAACTTTCTAATCACAGTTCCAATTTTGCCATTATTTATCTCTGTTGGTTTGTTTTGTTTCTTCACCTACAACAGGGGCTTGCTGTGCACAATGTTTCAATGGCGGTGAAATTCAAGACATTAGTTCTCGACTAACTGAAGTCTCAGACGGCAAATTCCTATACGGTGGGGTCTATACTCCACCAAAAATGCTTGGAGGTTTATGTTGGATGCGTAAGTAACAGCCAAGGAATGCACTTATATAGAATCAACAATAAAAGTTTACTCCTTTTATTTTCTTCTCCGGAATAGCCAACTCGGCATTTTCTGACATACGCCTCGTATTTTCTGAAGAACTTACCATCTCTTTTAAGCCTAATTAGGGTGACAATTAATGAACTATATGAAATAAAACCGTCGTAATTTCTGAACGGTTCGCGTGATGATGTCGGAACTGCGTGGCTGACCACAGAGTATGATGGGAATTCGTATGCGCATGCGACGAAGTCCACTTTCATTTGGCGTCAAGAAGCAAAACTGGCGCATGTATGTATGTGGCAAATTTCATGTCAAAAGAGCAGTAAATAAGAATAAAACGAAAATAAAACTTTCTTGTCTATTTAGCAACATTTTGTTTTACTCATTCTAATTTTCGTATTTACAATTCTTTTCCTATGAAATTTACCACAAATATACATTTCGCGATTATACACATAGTATCAGTATTAAAGGTACCCTGCAAAATCATTATCAAATTATATTCGTACAAGAAGACCGTTATAAATATGCGATGATCATTTTGGACATAAGTGTACATATCACTCTGCTAGTGACTTTTTCTCAATCATTTAATTTTATTGAGTTAACACTTTCGAAGATACTGTGTAAGAAAAGCATACCTTGTTTTCTTCATTCATCACAGAGCAGATAATTCTACCATCACATGTATTCATTAACATACCCACTGGGTTGTCCAAGCACGACAGAACTTTTAACAGTCTATTGAATGGCCAAGCACTGATTCAAGAGTGAGTCGTTAAATAGGCGGACTGGTTATCACTAGCGAACAAACACGGCAAGCTGCACTCAGGTTCAATTCTAGGTCCGGTAGTACATTTTCACTCTGAATATCACTGTTTGTTACCTGGCACGAATCTTATAGAAAAGACTAGAATCGACTAAAACACACTGAGTATGAATCTCTTAATTCCACACACACTGTAAGGTATAGCAGACTATTTTTTGGCATAATAAATGATATATCAAGAAGAATTCAATCATGTATAAGTACAACGGAAAGTTTCACAATGTATTAATGTTTCTGTGCAATGTAGCGCTGGACGTATTGCTCTAATCGTGTGTAGGCACTCCTTTCGTGAGCAATACATATCGTGGAACCGACAAATTTCAATGTAACTATACTGTTTTGTACTGCTGCGGCCCTTTTTCCTGAGTGCTGTATACTTTTCCTTTCCAATGATGCATAACTTTCTTGGTGAGTGTATTTTATAAGCCAAACATGTATCTTATTTCACTCCAGATTGAATTTAATCTTTGACTAATTATTATTATTATTGTCTTGCCAATTTTCCGATATGGTAGACCCCCTTCTTAACACTTTTTCGACCATGTGAGAATTTTTCGGACTGTTAGCTTGCTATTTAGAAAAGAGTGCAGAATTAGTCATGAAATTTTCAGCTTTATATTACGCATGTTTAGATTCGACTGATTTTGTTCAAATGCACTGGACTAGCAATTTTTATATTTTCCATTGTCCATGAATCTCCGAAAATACTTGAATTGTCTGGTCCAAAGGTCTCTGACGGCATTGTTTCCTGTTTAGTACATACCAGTTCCCCTACTACGCCTTCAGCAACTGTCGACATATTTACATTCTCCGCAGTACTGGTAATAAAGTGGGGTGTTTCTTCGTTTTCTTCATCTCTATGTATCACCATTTTGTATTCTGTTTTCTTTTTAGACCTATTTAAAAGACAGTCATCCCCGTGAACTTTATATAAATGAGCTGCTAGCTTATGCTTCCCATCAAATCCTCTACTGCATAAATGACAATTGTGAGGGTATTGTTTTGTATGCACAATTAAATGTTTCTTTAATGTGCTACTGATTAAAAACGCTTGAGGACATCTGGGACATTTATACGGTCGTACACCAAGATGTCGTCTTTTGTGAACAGCTAGACGAGACGAATGACGAAATTTCTCTCCACAGATATCGCACTTATAAGGGAAAGGATTATCATGCCAACGACGATGAATCCAGTACGTGCTCTGATGCAAAAATTTCCTACCACAAATCTCACATGTGTACCTATACTCCTTTGTATGAATTGCTATATGCTCATCAAGCATTACTTTTGCAATGAAGCCTTTAGCACAGTACGGACAAATATGCTTGAAGTTTCCTGAATGTCGCTGAATGTGCTGTCTGAGACCACTCTTTGTTTTCAACATTCTCCCACAAACTTGACAAATATGAGCATCGGAATCTCTACGATGTCTCTGCTCGTGTTCTTTAAGTGTAATTGGATTGTGAATTTCCTTCCCACATATCCGGCAAAATGGTTCTCGGTGGTAAACCTCTTTGTGCTTCTTCAAACGCTCTTCTCGTGGGAACACTTTCCCGCATATTTCACACGTAACATCATATGGTCCTTGATGGGTATATCTGTAATGAAGAACCAATGCATGTTTTGACGAACAGGCTTCGTTACATAACTTACATGGATACGGTACATTTATTCCATTATGTTTAGTTATGTGATACTCATACTCCAGAAGATCATTGAATTGAATCTTACATATTGGGCACTCTACTTCATAGCAATGTCTTCTATGATACTTCTTGTGTTTTGTCAAACGTTCCTCTGAGAGATATGTCCTGTCACATTTGTCACACTCAAAAAGATCTCGTGACTTATGCACTTCCATATGTCGACGTACATGAATTCTATTACTCGATTTGAATCCACACAATCCACACTTATACAGTTTCAAATTAGTTTGTGTATCACTGGAAGAATGAGATCTAATTACTGTGCTTTGTCTCTTATTTACATTTCCATGTTCAGTGTAATTAGGTAAGTCCAAATTTGGTTTGAACAAAGAGACGTCACCTACTGTTAAGCACTTTTCACCATCACTTAAATTCAAAGTGATTTCTTTTACTGGCACTATATTACCTTCTTCTACATGCGAAGAAAGATTGTCGGTAACGTTATCTGAATTCTTTTCCCCTAACTTAGTCTCTACTAAATCAGGAAAACTAATAATAATGCCTTTCTTAGCTGCTGTAGAATGACTGTTGATCTTTTCTTCCCATATATTTTCGATACGATCTTCACAACTGATTATTTCAGTGGAAACAAGACTTTCTTTTCTTTTTTTCTGTATTTTCTGTTTCGGTTCAAACGTTCGATTACTAGTATAATCAGAAACTAGTAGTCTATTCCCACCCTGTGAACATCCAGGCTCTCCGTAACTCGGTGTTAAAACTGAATAGTCGTTATACGCTGCCTGTTGCTGATTAGCACAATTATCATCAGAAGTACTAAAATGATCCATTTCATGAGTGTCTCTAGATTTTTTAATATAGAACTTTTTCTTGCATACGGAACACTGATAAAGATGTTTAAAAGTGTGGTACTGCAAATGTATCAGCAATGATTTTTTTTGGATGAAAATTTTACTGCACACTGTACATGAAAATCGTTTCCTATGTTTCCTATTATGCCGAATTAGATCTACCTTCGAACTTGTCAAATAGTTACACTGCCTACAATGAAATTTTGTTTCCGATTCCGAAACACCTATTGTTTCTGTTTCACTGGAACTAATATGGTTAACAGACCACTCAACTGCCGACGTGTTCTTTTTGGTGTTGTGACGAACTAAATGTTTAACTAACGTGTTTCTCTGTAAGAAATTCTCGGAACACACACCGCACCTAAAAATTTTTCTTGCTACATGGTTCTGACTATGAAGTCTATATTCAGTTTTGTCTTCAAAATTCTTATCACAAACTTCGCAATTATACAGTCTGAAAATTACATGTTCTCGACAGTGATTGCCGAACAAGTTATTGTCATCTGTTCTGAATTCACATATATTACACTCTAACACTTCCCCTTCTGTCACAACATTATATTCCTGAGGAAAATTTTCTCCGTTTAACTCAGAGTCAGTGACACTATTTGAAATATTGTCCTTCCAAAAGACCTCAGTTTCATGTATCAATCTTTTGTGTTCATTACAGCTTTCTTCACTTGGAAATAATTTGTCACAGACATGACACTTGAAAACTTTCAAATTTTCATGACAATACATATGCAATTTCAGTTTCGATGAACTGTCACTTGCAAAGTTGCAATGAACACACTTATATATTTCTTCGCCGTGCTCAGCATGGAAGAGTGCATCAAGTTCATCCTTTCTACTCTCCGCAATAAAATTAAAATCTTGATTATTATCTCTGCTTGCACACTCTTGATTCTTTTCTTCAATAGACATTATCTGCAAATAAAAAATACAAACAAATTAAGAACTTCCACAGCATTTACATACAATTTGCCATTCCTATGGCTGTATCATTTTGGTCTCACTTTTTTTTTATTTTTTTTTTTTTTAACATAAAACTAACGTCATACTTTATTCTTATCTCGTACACTAAATGGAATATTCCTGTACAACAAGGAAACTTGATGAACTGAAGATATCAACCTTAATCTTTGTAACAAAACAACAATGTTATATCCGAAACTACACAAAAATTAGATACAGTGAAACACTTCATAAAGTTACGTTATCAAGAGTAATAAATCTGTATCGTATTTATTCAATTTAACTGAAAATTGTACACATTAATATCCGCTTTCTAGTATTAAAAGTAATTTATAAAATTTATTAATCCTTTTAAGAGAGCTTTTAAAGATATTGTAGATTTTCACTTAGAAAATTTCTGTTCGCAGCATAAATACTTTAGTTTTATAACTCGTATGTCTAATGCCCTTTCTGTTGGTCTAGTGGTTAGCGCGTACGTGTTTCGTATACGTGATGCAGGGTTTGATTACAGGTGGGAGAGCACAAAAATTTAATTTCACAATAATTCACCTTCATTAGTCATCAGTCTTTTTTAGCGGAAAGAGCATAACCGGGAACTTTAATATGATTTTGTACGTCTTGTCTTTCGAATGAATCAGGTCTTCGAATGACACCAAACACATGTCACTCCTTCATGCATGAACCTGAGAATTCCTCCCCCAAAGCTTTTTTTCTTCTATTTTTCCAACTGGAATACAAATGTGTTAAAATTATTTGAATGTTATCGGCATCAGTTCGTACATCATTGTCTTTATAACAAACCAGGCTTTCAAACAGCATCATATATGCATTTATCATGGAGAGGGCCGATTCTAGGTATTTCAACATCCTAGGTGGGAAATATTTCGGCGTCCCCTCTGATATTTCGACGCCCCCTGATTTAAAGATCACCCTTTTTTGTTTAGCTGTAAGGGCTTTACCTAAACAAACAAAACAAAAACTCAGCGAAGCAAGTATCACTCCATCCCCTATGATTTGTCACGTTAGGCAACTCCCTAGTTCGTCTGCATGAACAAACCGGCACTGATCACGGATGATATTCTGGAGAAAGTGGGATCTTTTTCAATTTGGGTATGCACATTGGGACCCTGTGCTTGGTAGCTGCACGAAAGGTACCTCGATATGCATGTGCCAAGTTTCATTAGAGCACGGCTAGTATTATGACAACTGACAAACTTTTTTTTTTTTTTTTTTTTTTTTTTTGAGGACTTTAAAAAATCGATTTTAGATTGGAACAACTTATCTTTTCCTTATATTAATGAAAATAATTTTCATTTTATCGATATTTAACTACAGATGATATACTAAGACGGAAGAAGTCTAATCATTAAGAAAAAGTACAACTTGAAACAATTTATTAAAAAAAGAATCATAAGGGAGAGTCGTAAGTTCTGCAGTATTTTCACAACACAAACAGTCAGTGCGTGTAAATTTCGTGATCGACCGTAAGTACAAGGTCAAATTGGTACAAGACGTAGCAAGCGGACCATTTAATACGGAGGCTGCCATTCCATCAGCATCTTCAATCAGCTTTTATTGGCAGTGACGACCAGTGCTCAACGTCTGATGAGTGAACTGTTACTGTACGAGTTCGAAGTCAGGCATAACGAGGTAGCAGTAACGCAGAACATTTGTCATGCGAAAGGAGAAGGAACAATGAACCACAGCATAGCAGCTCGTTAGTTCCAGACATTTTGTGCGGATTGTAAAGATGTCGAAGATTAGTTAAGGTCCAGTCACCCCAAGGTAGAGGTCATACGACAAGTTAATGAAGAAAATCCATCCACTAGCACAGGACGACTGTCAAAACAATTTGGCATGTCTCCGTTCAAGTAACGCATCACCTTCACGAACTTGGGAAAATCCATCAGGAGTTGCTGCATTGTGCCACATGAGGTGACCCCAGCTCAAGCCCCGAGGAAATTAGATATGTGCCGGCAATTGCTACAAAATGTCCGTTTCCTGATGTTCATGTGTGACGAAAAGTTGGCGTTTTTCCGAAATCCGAATTAAAAAAAAAAAAAAAAGCAAGGGCTAATTTCCAGAACCGGTACTTCAAATAGGGCCGTTTCGAGAATAAGTCATGCTCTATGTGTGGTCGAACTACGAGAGAGTAATTCACTTGAATTCATTCCTGGAGATAGTAACATCAATGTCAACCTTTATTCAGAACAGTTGGGACGGATGTATACTGTATTACACCAAAAAATCCTGCATGGGACGGATGTATACTGTATTACACCAAAAAATCCTGCATTGGTGAATCGAAAGCGCGCTCTGCTGCAACGGGATAACGCAAAACCACACTCGACTCGGAAAACGCAAAAAGCAGGAACATGAAGGCATCAAACTGATGTTGCAATCGTCATATAGCCCTGTCTTTGTTCCTTCGGATTACACTTGTTTCGGTCAATGACATACTTCCTAAAATCACGATGTTTCACCAACTAGCAGATGGAAACAGCCGTGACTGACTTGACTTCTTTGCCTCGGACATGATGTGGAATAGAGGAACTGACAGGGTGGTGGTTGGAGACCGTTCAACATGAGGGGCTACACTTGGAACGTTAACAAGAAAACTGTTTTATACACAGTAGCTAGAAGTACATACACTCAATCTGAGATGTTCATTAATGAAAAAGAATCCCTAGTAAGTCAATGTAACTGCACACTAAAATTATGTTAGTGTTTCGTGTTAGTGGAAAATTAAGTTGAATAAATACGATACAGTAACTTTCATAATTGTGTGACGTATGTCACGGGTCTTATCAGTAATTGTACTAACTCTGAGCACCCACTCACCTGAAACATTGTAGTTCTTCAACAATCTCTTCTACTTGGACTGGCCCTTCTTTAAGACTGATCTTCCCAACATTCAATACGGTAAAATTATATCAATCTCGAGACATAAAATCCAGAACATTCCTGATAAACTATGCCCTGACAAAAAAAATCCTTCCGTATTTTTTGAAAAAGGAAACAGTAGAAAATATACATACGAAAACGAGACTGAAAAAGTAAAACTGGTAAAATTATCTGAAGATACAGCGTCAGTCATGTCGAAAACACTGTATTAAAATACTAAATACTGTATTAAAATTTATTACACTGCATTGTATGTTAATTACTCTCATCAATAACTCTGAGCAACCACTCATTCATTGTTGAAATGTTAGTCTACATAACTTCGAAGACGGAATGGAAAATAAAATACTTACGAAAAAATTGTGGAAACAAAACACACATAAACACCAAACACCAATAAATTATTTATTTTCTTGTAATTCATATATATCTGGAGGTTGATACCTAAATAATGGAAAGACTTTAACAAAATGCAATTTAGCTTATTAATACGCATTGTACCATCTTTACCACGTAGACAACTTGTATTTATCACGGAACTGAGGCATATATCTCGTGAATCTTTTTCATGAAATAGAAAACAATTATCCATAAGTGCAACACTCAGTTGCGTCAATAACAATAAAGGAGAGAAGGATATCAGGATATCTATAACGGACTCGCTGCTCTAATTACTGGTAGACTGTGTCGATTACATGAGCCAGGAGAGGTGATAAAGTTCATCCTGATGTTCTCAAACCAATGGAATATAATAGCATTACACCTACACCAGCACAAAGCTGCCGTCATGTTTCACAATAGAAACTAGGCTAGGTTAGGTATGGTGTTCAAACCACACGTCTCTTTGAGCTTCCGTCATATGTAAATCCTGTCTGTTACTGGAAACAAAGTGAAAGATAACTAAATATTCTTTTCCAATATGGCGGTCCATGTTTTATGTTTCAGATACAATCTTTTCTGCACACTTCTAATTAGACTCCCTAAAATCGGAGAGATCTCCCACTTTGCACCACCAAGTCTGGCCTATTGTACACAGGAATCCATTAAAAAGTCATGTACTGTTTGTTTACCGAACACAAGACATTCGCAGTGCAGGTATGTTCAATGTTAGTAACTTCATTCCAAGATATTCAACTTTTTCCCCCTCTATACATATGTGCTGATAATTAGAAATTATTTAATATACACTTAAAAAAAAATGTATCATTTCTTTAACAAATACCTCCATTAAAAAAGAAGAAAAACCTGATCTATGAAGGCCCTGGTTCGATCCAGGCTACCGCCAAGTGGGCTTTGTTGGTGGAAAAACACCTTGTCCATCGGTTTTCTCTGGACTCTCTCGTTTCCTCAATTCACCATTTCGTTCATCATGATCACCGTGTCCCTTAGCTCGGAGCATAGTTATGGGACAAACTCAAACACCTCCATAAACAGATGGAAACATGTTTGAAAATTATTACTAGCAAATCAAATCATTGGCTTTTTATTTGAAAATCAACTTTCAATAACATAAATAACCATATATACATACCTGAAAGGCATAACTTTACATATTCACACTCTAATCCTGAGAAACTTTAAACAATAATTTGTACTAGCCTATGAGTTTCTTTCGAACAGATTTTGCAATTTCTCGCTGACCACTTCCTGTATCACCATATATATATATATATCTATCTATATATATAAAAGAGAACGTACAAAATCCTTTGTCCGCTCATCACGCTAATACGGCTGAACCAATTTCTTTCATTTTTGGGGGGTTATTAGGATTTGGACCCTAGATGGTTTTTATCGTATCACTTTAATTTTTAATTACCAGTGTCTTGAGATAATTGACCATTCAAGTGTCCATAACGTACAAATCCTTTGTTATTAGTTCATCATAGGTAAAAATAAACGTATTTATATGCAACCCGCATGACCGTGTCACTCGGCGGGTTAACATAAATGACAGGCGATATACAGCGGAAAATAGCTTGAATCTTCTGTTTAAAATTTTTTAATTGATTTGCTTATTTTTACAGACACTTTTACAATATGCCAGCACCGTGATGACCGCAGCGAAGCGGGGCGGGTTAACATAAATGACAGGCGATATAATGTTAAGATTTACTGCAATCTTCTATGGTTTTTATCATATCACTTGAAAGCGAAAAAGTAAAAATTATCTAAGTAACAAAGTTTATTGCGTTCCGGGGTGACCGCAGCGAAGCGGGGTGAACGCTGCTAGTATATATATATATATTAAACTTTTGTGCTCTCCCACCAGGAATCCAATCTGGGACCACCTACACCGAAGGCACACATGCTAGCCAACTAGATCAGAGGGGAGGATATTTAATTCAATTTAGTTTCAAATGCGTTTACCTCCTCCCTTTCGTCATTCAATCTGCCCTGGTATCATAAAATGGGACACTGATTCTCACTTGTTTGTAAGGAGGAAATTTTGCTGAGCATTATCTTCAAAATACAACTTCATACGAGTAGTTCAAAAGATAACTTTACCTAATTGTAGTTTTTTTCTTTTTTCTTAAAAAAAAAAAAAAAAAAAAAAAGTCTTAAATACACTTTTGTAAAAAAACTGAGTTTTATGAGCTAAATAAAACTTCGCATATTACACCCAATCTCATAATTGTTCTTTCTACAAAATACGGACGGCCGATACAGTACAACATACAGTATAGGTATTATGCAAAAATTAACTCCTTAGTAACTGTTTGCATGAGAAGGAAGTTAACAACAAAGCAATTCACCTTGTGTCTTCGTCTTTTTCTTTTAATTAGATACGGTACTTCCTTCCTCTCCCTTGCTTTACCTTTCCTGTTGTAGTATATGCTATTCTATAAAGAACAATTTACACCGAGTATTCTGTAGACTTAATTTCCGTTTTTAATATCATTTCATGTTTGTCACTATATTTTAGCAGTTCACTCTTGGTTTGGTGAAACTATTACTGTTCCTTTTAACGGTTTATTTGGCATTGCACTGTTTCCTTTTGTTATCACTAAATTTATTTTTTGTTGCTCCTGCTTTTCTGCTAGCGGATTTAATACTTTCATAAAAGCAGTTAGTCCACTGCTAAAATATAGTGACGAACTATAGGTAATATTAAAAACTAAAGTCCACCGAATACTCAGCATAATTTGTTCTTTAAAGGATAATGAATACAAAAATAACATATGTAAAGGAAAGGACGCGGTAATGCAGAAAAATAATACTAACGACGTTCCCAAATAGGGAAGAAATAAATTAAAAGATGAAAGCACAAGGTAAGTTACTTTATTATGAATGTGTGCTATAGTTTCTTTTATAAAGATAACCACGAAAGCTCTGTCGCTTTTTCACCCCTACCTTCGAACATCAATGTGTCACCTAAGACTTACCTGGACGAAAAAAATAGTCCCCATCAGCATCGACGACCTTCTGCCAATGTTCTGGAAAGCCATGGATTCCGTCGCGGTAGAACTTGGTGGGCAGTGAAGCGAAGAAGGTACCAAGTGCATTTTCGACCTCTACTAGGAATTTAAACTGGCGTCCTCTAAGGTGATTGTCGAAGGAATGGAACAGGTGATAAATGGACGGTGTAGTCCAGGGAGTATGGCAGATGCAATAGTTTTCCATCCAAGGCGTAGAATGGTAACTCGGGTCATCCTAGCCATCTGGAGCTTAGCGTTGTCCTGTAACAGGAGGACCCTTTTACGATTCAGAAGTGCTGAGTTTTTCTTGAACACGGCTCAACTGCTGACAGTGCACAGCTGCATTGACGCTCTGACCAGCAGGTAGCAGTTTCCGATGTACGCTGCCGCGAGCAGTCCACCAAACACACACGACCTTCTTCTGGTGCAATGCTGGTTTCGACTGTTATGGAACCGGTTCATGGGTTGCTAACCAATGATGACGTCGCCGTAGAGCTTCGTACAGGACCCACTTCTCATCACATGTCAATATCCTGTCCAGAAATGACTCCTTTTTCAGACGAGACAGCAAAGAAACACAAGTGTGTGCTCACGTTGCCTTCTGGCCCGGAGTCAAATCGTGTGGGACCCATCGACACAACTTACAATGCTTCTCAAGTTGATGGAGGTGCTGCCGAATGGTTTCTCCACACACACACTAAACTGTAGTCCCAGTTCGTCACGTCTGGCCACTGTTCGCCTCAATTGCTGCCTGAAGATCTTCATTTTGTAGATGTGTTGGTCTTCCGGCACGTGGAGCGTCTTCGAGTGTTTCGTCACCGTCCTTATATTTGTTCAACCAAAGCTACTGTCCGCGTAGTCACAACACCCTCACCAAAGGCCTGACATATTTTTCGCTTCGCTGCAGCGGCGTTTGACCCCAGTCTGAACTTGTACAGCATACACGCTTTTATGACGCTCTGTGGAGGTCCCATGTCCTCTGTCCTTACGGGATATACTAACACCAACAACTGGCCTTCGTCTTATCTCCATTCACATACAACTAACGGTGTGAAGGCTAATTGAACAAGAACTCCACAAAAAGCGATAGAACTTCCTTAGTAATTACCTTTATAGTAGATAGGTAGTTATTTGCGTTAAGAAATGTAACTGTCACATAGCTGGGTAGTGAAACCTTCAATATGAACTTTTTATTTAAACCGATTATGAATACGTAAATAATATTTTGCAACAAATTAACACGTCGAATTAAGATTCAAAAGATGTACTTACTGTTATTAAGATCAAAATGACAGTAAAGCATTCCAGAACGACATTAGAAATCTTATCAGTTTCAGAAATATATAATTTTTGAGTTTACACGGTGAATAGATTTAGTAGAAACAGTAATAGCTTAAGCAAGTCCAAATAAACCAGTCACTCGGCTAAATAAGGTTGAGATACCACTCGTTTAACACTCTCTTAGACTGCCATTATACTATACTTGTTTGTCGGAATGAGTGGGTGCTCAGAATTACAACTGGAAATCATAACAATAAGGACGACACAAATTTGTAAGCAATGTTGCACAAGGAAAATAATAGCGAGTCACAAGTAACAATATTTGCCTTATACAATTTATCAACGCTTTCACCAGGTATTGTCAGTTTGGAATTTAGATAAAAGGTCGATAGGTAATAGAAAGGTGATACAAAATTCAATAGAACCATTCGTCCAAAATCAATTATTAGATGCTAGTAACCTAACACATATAAGGAGCACAGAGCTGGTTTGATACTCAAACTTGATCTTCAAGAGGTACAAATTTGCAAAACTGAGGAATAGTAATATAGATGCTTCTTCCCCTATTTCATCATTTTGGTTTTAGGAAAAAAGAAAAAGAAAAACAGTACTAATAGTATTCTATTAAACAAAAACGACAACTTGTAACTGATGTAATGCGGTTACAGTTAATTAAAAATATTCCAGTTTACATTTTTGTATATTACTAGGTTTTCATATCTCAAAATAGTCCCTACAATATATATATATATATATATATATATATAATTTTCATTAAAATTACCCTAATTCTCTATCACGAATATACACAATATCCAAGATCATAGTAATTTGCATCAGCCTTTTCGTATCTCCTTACATGTGTTCTTAGTGCTATCTATTTCAAATAATTAAGTTCCAGGCCTTAGTTTGCGACAACTTTACAACTGTGATTTAGGTTTTCATTTTGTTTGTAGATTTAAAATATGTAGTAAGCGTACTAACGATTTCTCCCTCCTCACATCTACTTAGTACTCACTTTCACAACTCTCCTGTTTGTTTCTACGGCTTGTAGTTGAACATGTACTGTCAGAACATTGGCTCCCTTCACCGTTATTTTTGACTTTCTAGACAGATATTCCTAACTCTTATTGCACATGGTTCCTCAACTGGCTCGCGTTGTTGAACCTAGTACACGTATTTTACGTCGTGATTACGGTTCAATGTGCACAGAAGGTATGCACTGGTTTCAGTTCCTGGCAGGACAATATTTTGGATGAATTTAATTCCAGGGGTATATAATAGTGTGCTAGTAATTATTCAAAGCTGCAGAGATGTGGTGATAAAATACAACAAGCTTCATTCAAAACATCCAGGAATTACACACAAGACAGCGACAACTTGCGGAGTTACAGATCAACCGAGAACAGTACCCTTCCAAAATATATACCGGTGGCCTGATCTGGGATCGCTGAGTCAACCTCTGAAGCGTAACTTACGGCTATTGTCAGAGACACGATCGTGTGCACCAGTAGCTGATTAGCACCGTAGCCAAACAAATCGTATCCGTATGAAATGCAACAACTGCATCACTAAGCAATATAGTGCACGCCACCAGAGCGCCATGTCGGCAGCAAGCATCTTGATTTTAGATGTATAACGGTAAAGCGATTCACCAAAACACATTATAGGCGTAACAACCCATACTGATTTAGTTACAGCAAACAAGAGGAAGAGGGGATGGTTTAATTTATTATTTGGAGTATCCCATGATTTTTAGTGACAGCTATTACATAATTAATATGTACCTGTGCAGGACGCTGTCATTCCGTTGATACTGAATGAAAAGAGTTTCCACCTGGAGAGATCGAAACTAGTTCTATGAGAAATATTTAGGACAAAAAATTGACAAAAGAATAAAGGTTATTTAATATAAAGTACCACAATACCTACTAGTTCCTAAATATAATGCGAGAAATTACGACGGGCTTTTTAAGATAGGCGGGAATCGCATGAGAAAAACGTCGAGTGCATTGAGTGCTAATTGGAAATGCTTAAGGAAATAAAGTGAACCAAGACGGGCAGAAGAATACTATAAGAAGTAAGAAAGTTGCTAACAATAATAACAACCCTTTCTGAAATTAATCTGGATCGTAGAAAATTCAATGATAAATGTTGTTTCTACAGCGTTGAACGTGGGGTTCCTTATACCGCATGAGTTAAACTTAAGATTTTCCATGTTCTTTCAGTCCTTTTTCCTTTACTTGGAAACTTGCTTAAAAATGAGAATGCTTCGTAAAACCGAACTGAAATGTATGAAAGTAATATAATATATTTATACAAGAAGAGTGTCAATCAGTTTACTCATATTATATACAGGCACAGTTGTCTGGTTAATTATAATAATAATAAAAAGTTTAAACCAAAAAACGAAAAATGTTCGTAAAAGTGTAAGTGTTCGTAAACTCTTGATGCACACACATTTGTGGGTTATCACGTTTCACTCCCGTATATTATTCGTATTATATTCAGACCTAAATTCCCCATTCATTACTCGAAGAGATTATACTACAAAAGCTACTTTTTAGATAAGTTTATGAAAGTTTCTTATGTGATTTTTTTTTATAGTTTATTATTGTTATGTAACTGCAATCAAAGAAAAATTCTAAGCATTGTTTCGTTTTAATAATGTTTACTATTGATAAAATATATCGAAATGCCATACCTTTCGGGAGGGGGGTGGGGGGTTATACAAACCCCACGAGAGACATTTATTGAAATCAGAAGTATCTTTGGTATCTACTTATATATAAATGGGTCAGAGCCAAAGTGGACTCAAATAATTCGTATCTTTATTCACTTTTCTTACTGATATGCAAATTAAGTCGTATTTTTTTTTTACTTGGACTAATAAAAGTCATAGTGAACAAACTTGGACTAAATCAGTTCTCCTGTACTCTGCAGTATTTTGAAATTCTCCATATGTAATTCTGTATAATGGTTTCACATGTGCAACTGTTCATCTTTTTGTCCTTCTGAAATAACTCTTGACAATTATATTAACAAGTATGTAAAGATCAGTACAACGTATTTTTATCAGGAGTCCTTCGTGAGTCGGTAGACGTATCGCATTTGTGGTCAATTAGTCCCGGTTTCGAGTTTAAATGGAGGACAATTTCTCTCGGATGTAAGCCGAGAAGCGGTTTGGATTTAAGTTTGCCAACTGGCCGGTGACTGGTACAAACTTCTTACCAGCCCGTTTATGACCGGTTTTTTCAAATTTGTCTCAAGTTCGAAGGAATTTCATCTAGTTCGAAGTATAGATTTAAAAGGTAACTTAAATTCTGTAAATCCAAAACTGTCACCTTTTACCATCTATTAATAATTAATATATTTTGTTCATCTGTTTAGATAATTTTAAAGAAATGACAAGGACTGTATCAAGGAAAATTTGAAATTTACTTCTAAGGAATTTTATACATTTACTGAGACTGAAAAAGGACTTCTTAAAAGCAATTTCCTGTAATTGAAGTGTACGTTTAAAGAATAAATTTCATTTTCCACATCCAAAATTGTCACGTAAAGATTAATATACTTTTGTTCATCTGTTTCGATAATTTTAAAGGAGTGGCAGTTATTGATAAGTACAATAAAATGATTAATGCCGATTTCAGTTTCTCATTTACAGCACAATGTATCTATTAAGTTTGTTAGTGAATGTACTGAGGATACGTAGAATAAAGGTGCTAATGCACTTTTGTTCACACGATAGTACATTTACTTCCCATGGATGGGTCCTAACAGAGGTCCTTTACACTTAGACATATATCATAGGAAATTCTGAGAGGTGCCTTTTTTTTTTTTTTTTTTTATTTTCCAGAGTTGGCAACCCTATTTGGATTCCGCTTTAAGCTTATGTGAACACTTTTCAGCATACCCTGGTTACTGCATAATAACACCAAGGCGAAACAAATTTATTTCTGTCTATATGTGATATAAATACATAGAGCAAATTATTTAAACCAAAAAATTCTGGTTTAAACAAAAAATAAAAAAGGGATTTAAATTAAAAAAACCGGGTTTTGGGGGTTTTTCAATAAAAAACATGGTTTTTGCCAACCCTGTATACAGGGTGTTTCAAAACAATACCGACAACGTTTGGGAGGTGCTTCCTGATACCAAGATAAGATAAACAGCATAGACCAACGTGGGTGCACAAATGCTTCTTTTCTGAGTTATATGCTGCCGAAAACATGAAAAAAATCTAAAGGTCTATAGTTTCAAAACTATGCGACCTGCCGTAGTCGGGTCAAGACTTTACTTAGGAAATAAAACGTGCGCTATCCAAAATACTCAGAATCCTAAGGTACTCACGCAACAATTTTTATAGAGGTAGTTTTGCTACGGGCACATGATTTCAAGCACTCACCAACTACCTAAAAAAAGATGTTGCGGTTGTACCGCACATTGTGGAATTTTGATATTTGGATAGGGTACATACTAGTTTCTAAGGGATGTCATGACCCGACTACGCTAGGTCCCACAGATTTGGAGCTATGGACCTGTTAAGTTCCTTTCCTTCAAATTTTGTGCATCCTATAACTCCAAAAGGATGCATTTGTGCACCCAGATTGGTCTATACTTTTTATCTCATCTTGGTGTCAGGAATCACCTAACAAACGTTGTCGGTGTTGTTTTAAAATATCCTATATATATATATATATATATATATATATATATATATATATATATATATATAGTATTTCAAAACAACACCGACAACGTACACAGGGTGTTAATGAACTATACAGACAAACTGTAAGAAGTGATTCCTCACATCAAAATAAGAGAAAAAGTTCATATGGAGCTATGGCAAACTTCCCTATCCTTAACACTTCCGACATTGCGCCAAAGGATTCCGTATTCACTGCTATCAAGGCTTATCGTTTGCCTGCTTTGGTCCAATCATAAAATCAGAGCATATCTCAAAATTCAGTTGATGACATGTCTGGGAATTTCATCCTGCAGGGAATAATCTGTACACCCATTGAATATTAATGAAATATGCATTTTTGGGTTGCGTACGCGGACTTCCGTTACGCGGATAAGGACCACCATCCACAGTCTCTCGAATCTGAAATAGGGCCTTTTGAAATTTGGCTTTTTCGCGATTTTGGACAGGCCTAGCTCTGAAACTATGCACTTTTCGCCATAGATCCATATGAATTTTTTCTCTCATTCTTATGTGAGGAATAATCTCTTAAAGTTTGTCGGTATGGTTCATTATTAACATCCTGTATATATATATATATATATATATATATATATGAGTAAACCGACAAAGTCACTCTCACGTTGCATAAATATTCCCAGTGTACCCGAGGCTCACAAGATGATAAAAGGTTTTACGCAATGTGATTCCCTAAGGGGGAAAACAGGGTGAGCGTTTACGTAACTCCAGTGACATCGAACTTGCATCAGCAAGTATTTTCAAACAAAAGAAATTGAGTTGATTTTGAGTTTAACGTCCCGTTCAGCAGCGAGGCTATATGAGACACGGACCTACTGATTAACGTGGAATCCGAACCACATGACTCCCGCCGGGAATCAAGAAAAGAAATTGTATACATCTTTCAAATACTTTCCCTAAATCTAAAACTTCCTTTGCGAAGCACGAGCATTCTGGAAGTATCCCATAAATGGATCAAACACTTATAATCACAATCAATGAAACACTGCAGTTTCCGAGAACCTTTCACAGATTTTAACTACTATCCCCCCTTCCTTGTATACTGGTTCCTGAAATTACAGTGTTCTCCGATATATCCAATGTCATGAATTTAAAGAAGAAAAAAGTTATTTCCTTTACATGTATCGCGTGTGCAACGTAAAGGAAAGAAAGAAAAAAGTGTCAAAATTTCTTTAACTTTTTAAGAGTTCTGTAAATCCTGTTCTACATATATTATTTTTCTATAGCATTTTCTGTTGTTGGTTCACTTGCAGTTTACAGAACAGACTAATAAGCTTCATATTATCCACAGGGATAACATCAAAAATAGGCTGGTTTAATGACGTACTAATTACAAAAATCTCCAGCCAGGAATATGGCTTAAAATAACAATAATAGAAACTGTGAATCGGAAAGTGCAAAATGAATATCTTGTAATGAAGCCGTGGATAATTTGTATACGTATTTTCCCTAATTTCAATCTTCCATATTGTTTTAAGCCACAGGAAAAAAGAACTGGCCACCCTTTGTGACCTCATTTAATTGAGTTTGAGCATGTAAGTTAGAACCCACCCTCGAGTGAAACACGTGTAACCCCAGGTATTAGTTATCAAAATGTAAACTTACATTTGTCTGTCCATCTGTCTCCATGGGTTCTGATTCCTTTTGACCTCCTTCATCTGACGATGCAGCTGGCGCTTCCTCCAATACTGATGGTTCATCTGCATCTGCTGATTCCCTTGCTCCTCCCTGTGAATCAGATTCTTCAATTCCGATTTCTGCTCCTTCATCTGTAAGAATGAAAATCAAATGACCAATACGTTCAGCTTTGTTACACACCTTAATTTTAAATTTCTTGGGAGTTCAACTCCCAATACGTAAATAAAATCACAACTTAGGAAACACTTTTCGATTCAAAAATAGCCAGTGATACTAATACACCAATTTAACTATGATATCTGAATATCTAATGACAGAATATTTATTCACTTACACCTAATAAACAAGCTGATCATCGACTAATAGAACGCACAGAATACAAGTTAAAAATAGTATTAAACAAAATGGTTAGTACAATTCTTATCAGATAATCATCGATATTTTGAGCTTTCTTTGTTCATGCTATAGATATGGGGGACTTTATATAAACTGAAAGTTGTTCGGATTCCACGTTCAACCGCTAGACAATGTCTTTTATAGCTTTGGTGCTGAAAAAAAAAATGTCGAACTTCAGAAAGTTGCCAATATTTCATAAAAATTTCACTAGATAAATTCTATCTATTTTTTAACTTTACCCGTTTAAATAATGATGCTTTCGCAGTTAAACGTTAGATGCAATAAGTCGAAGAGCAACATATACCTTCCGTAACATCGAGCTTCCTGTAGCATTAAATGTCTGACATCATAATGATACTCAACTCTGTCACAACGCAAATGGATTTATAGGCACCTTCTAATTAAGTCCTAGTAAACTACAAACCTACGCTTGTCACCACTAACTCAAATGACTGGGGTTCTCATTAAAGTGTATTTTTGACCTGTGTCAGTCCTTCGTCTTGGACAAGATGTAAACTTGCATCTGCAGTTAAAATAATCTATGGCGATACAGGCGGTGAAGGTGTATGAAAGAGGGTAGTCGATGTCTCGTTGTACAGTCCACAGAAAAAAAAAAAAAAAAAAAAACTGTAACATGAGCATGTAAGTTTATTGTGAAACTACGCCTAACAGCGTAGGGAATCTACATAACGTCTATGTAGCACGAATCACGCCAGGAAAAACCTCGGCGTCCTCCCCTGCACACTTATTTTGGAGCAAAAGACTTCGTCGTTTCACAATAAACTTATATGCTCGTTGCAGTTTTTTTGCTGCGGACTGTACATCAGAAATCTGAGCTATATTAAAATATATATTGGTGCTTAATAAATCTGACGATTTAAGCAAATCGATCTACGGGTGTGTTAATACTAACATTTCATGATAGCAACATTGCGGCTACTTATGAATATTAGTATGAAGGTGGTGTAGCTGGATACACCCCACAATATCGGTGCAAAATCGGACACGTCTCCGATTCTGAATGAGAGTAAATCGTGGGTGCCAGGTAGCTGTAGCTAGTGTCTGTCAGTGCATTAAATGTATTGAAAGTACATTTGACTAATTAACTAAACTTGTCCAAGGTATGAAGGCATACGTAAGTAGCACCAAGACATCAGAGATAACCGGGTTCGATGAACTGCTGAATAATAATAATAATAATAATAATAATAATAATAATAATAATAATAATAATAATAATAATAATAAACCCTAACGCGGAACAACTGACTAGTGATGCTTAGGAATTTTTTACCAGTTAAATGCTACGACTGGAAATAGAAAATAAGGATTAATGGTTACAACACGACTTCGAGGGTATTACCCAAGAAATCAGAACAATAAACCAGATCACGCTATACCGAGTTATGGAGAATTTTTAAATCCGCAGCTGCTTTTGCTTACCGAAAGTGCAGGGAATGCTAAACAAATTAAGCCGTACAGCTCTCCCACTACTATATTGATATTCGCACAGTGATGTCACAACCCAGTTGGACACTTTATTCCCGTAATCTGTTCCCCATTCCATTACCATAGGTTACACGAGTGTAAACTTTCATAAACTTCACTGTTTTGTATGGCTCGAGTAAAATAACCTTTGTAAGCTGTTGATCATATGTTCAATGTTATTCAATATATATATACGTATATTCAGTTTACATGTTGTGTTACTACCATGTTTGACATTTTAACTTCTTTGGTTGACTCAGGATTTTCGATTGTTTTGACACTCCTATTCATGTTCTTTTATTATTAATTTCATTTTCCTCTACTAATCTTTTATATCGACGGACGAAAACACCGTTCAACAATACCTTCTATCTCACTGACGCCCCCCCCCCCTTTCCTCATACGTAGACTTCACATTTATGTCAAAGAGAAACATTAAATCATTAAAGTTGGTTTGGAGATCAACATACCTTTCCGTAGAGAGGCTATATAAGATATGGGCTACTCAACGAGGTATCTGAACCAAATGAGTTCCCACCGGGAATCGAACCCGTCCCCTACACAGAAAAATCCTAAGTTCTTCACATTTGAATACAGATTTCAACTTTCCTAAAGAAATTCTATAAGTCGACACGGGTGGCCAGACGGGTATGGAAATACCAGAACCTTGCTGTGTGTGTTCTATAAACTTTAAGTAATTATCTTCCCTATAAATAATTCTAAAAAATTTAATAGATTGTTATTTTGGAAACTTTTTAAATCTGTTATTTTCATTGATTTAAACCTTATTTGCATGCAGAAAATACAAATGGAATGGGTCTCGAATTGTAATGTTAATTACATTTAATGAATATTGTTTTGAAATTATTTTGCACTTCCTAAGAAGTTAACTTTAGCTTAAGTTTCACAAGTATTTGTTATTACGTGTCTGAATTTTTGCGTACTGGAAAACCTTACTTAATTTATCATTTAGACAATCCTTTGTTAAAATGTTTCGAAAATTATGGTATCACCAATCATTCAGCAACTGAATAGTAATAACATCAATATACAATAACAAAGATAATAACTCACTGATTTTATTAAAATTGTGTGTACAATAGCCCTCTCTACAGCTTTCTCGTACTTGTATTGTCAGCATGTAGTTCAGATTTCACATTAAGTTGGTCCACATCTCATACAACCTCCCTGCAGGACTGTTCTCCCCCAATTCAATCCTATAGAATTCAGTTAAATCATTACAAAGAACACATTTTGAAACACAAATTTTAGAATATATACATTAATATCGTACCAACTGCAGATGACATATGGTATCTGAACGCTGTTGGAAGTGCAGATTGTCATTCCCTGTCACTTCATCCAGGCCATGAAACCCACCACTTCAGATTTTCATGCCACTTTGTATATTGTTGGAACCAGCAAGTTATTAACTCCTGTAAAACCTTCCTTCTTTAGCTCGTATAATTTTGGAGATACGGGTTGTGCAAGTTCGGGAAAATTACTCGTAAGTAAAGTTTACGAGACTGCTTGTGAATATAGTATTGCAGGACAAGCGTCGTAACTCAGTGACTAATGAACTTATTCACCTCGAAAGCCTACTAAAATTTAAATATTATTCAATCAAGAGAGTTTTGAGAGTCGAGTCAGAAAATGAGTTATAACTAATAGGCAGTAAGAGTTAACTCTTTCGTTTTGTTTTATAATGAACCTGAGAGAATGCAGAAATATTCTGGTATTTGGTAGAAATTTGAGGTGGATAAGTTATCAGTCACCGAGTTTTGCCACCAACACTGTATTCACAACCAGACGCTTGTACACAATATTCACGAGTAATTTTCTCGAACTTTGACAACTGCGGTACGTGACGTTTGGGCGCCGCCGTTTGGGCCCCGCCGTTTGGGCACTGGACGTTTGGGCGCGAAGCCATTTGGGCGCCAGACGTTTGGGCGCGAGTTAAAAAGTCGTTATGTTAGGCGCTGAGTACTAAGTTCGAATCAAGATATCACATGGTGTCTACTGTAGTGGAAGTCCTTGAATTATACTGGATTTTGTTTTACATACTAGAAATACTGGAATTTCAAAATTATAAAAACTGAATTAACAATTAAATTTTGTAAATTTAAGTTTCAACGAAAGTTAAGTGTGCTTTTTATTTCATAACTTTTCAAGCCAAATGTAAGTAGACCAGACTACATATGATTGACTGCATTACATACATAGTGAGCCTATTCCATTAAAAAAGTTAAAGCAGGCCTTCTACTGTAGTTACGCAATAAGTGTGAATGTCAAACACATTTCTAGTGGCTAAATGACCAATATATGTACACTTAACTATTATTTTGCACTTTGAAATCGTTTTGTTTTTTTTCCTTTCGCCACTTTCTTTAATGCAGATTAAATGCTTACAATGGGACGAAAAAAATGTGTGTTAAGTTTTGATTTTTATATTGGAATGTTAATAAAAAAAAGTGATACCAGAAATACGGCATACTACAATTCCTAAACTCAATGTGTTAGACATCCTGTATGCGAAATATGTCTTAGACACCATGTATGCAAAATATCTTTCCCTCAACTCGATTAGGATATAGGATTTTTAGATTTCTGGGCTCTCGGCATCTAAGACCATTTAGCCCGTCACGTTTGAGGGAGCACACTATCCGGGGAAAGGGAAGGAAGAAAGGATTGGGGAAGGAAGGAAGCGCCTGGACCTATAAATTAGGTACCACCCCGGCATTTGCCTGATGTAAATGAAGAAAACCCAGGAAAACCTCATTCAGGGTGGCTGGCCTGAAAGAGCGTGTTACACTTTTTCGACCGAGTGCCCCCACCGGGAATCGAACCCGGGACCGATCGCACCGAAGGCGAGAGTGTTAGCGACTACGCTGAAATCTTTTATTGGTAGTTCTTTATTGGACTTAAGGAAGAGAAGAGTTTGGCAAACGTAATACGAAAGAAAACAAATTTTAATATTCATAAATATGTAATTATTAACTTTCTTTAAAAAAATACAAAAATTAAAGCAATATGTTTTATTTAACATTAAGAAAATTATTAACAGTTCGTCTGATTCCTTCATTTCCTAGCTTTCTTATATATTACAAAAATTAGATCAACATTAGATCAGAAGTACAAGAATCGTGAACAAGCGAAAAATCAATCCATGACGAGGTTAGGCAACCAATGCCAGAAACGCATTAAACTATTTAATTTAGATGAATAAATAAGATAGAAAATATACAGATAAATGAGGTAAGATAAAGATAGAAGTGTAGGAAATGTATATATCTTGATTGGCGCTTAGTTTTCAGTGCCTAACTTACTTTATATGTCGTAAATTGTGATTTTTACTAAGTACCTCGCGCCCAAACGTCTGGCGCCTAAACGGCTTTGCGCCCAAACGGCAGCGCCAAAATGTCCGCGCCCAAACGTCCTGTCCCGGACAACTGGTATCTCCGAAACTAGACGAGCTAGAGAAGAAAAAATTTACACGAGTTAGTAACTTGGCGGCTCCAACTCCTGTATTAAGTAGCACGAAAATCTGAATCGACACGTTTCATTTTCACAATTTGCTGAGCGATCTGACAGGGAATAACGTTGACGGTAACATCGGACCTATTTTTCTATCCATCTTCGCTCTCTACGCTTTATTGAGGAGCTATAACAAGCATGAAAGCCGTTCCTGTATCTAAACTCCTCCGTAGCCTCCAAATTATTCACTTTAGAAGTAGACATGAAAAGTTCGCGATTGGAAACCACTGAAAGATCGTCTCAGAAAATGAGAAATAAGTACTCAATGCATTATGATCTGAAATCGAACCAATGATAATGTGAACTAAAGGGATGTCTGACGTTAAGACCAAAAGTAGGAACATGAGGTTCGCAGACTTCCCAAAAAGGTCAGAAGAAAAAAAGAAATTACGGATCTATAATTAAGTGCCTCTGTATCTGTGTTCTAAATTGCTATGTATCTTTCACTTAGACTTCTATATCCTTATATTGGGATCACATACATACACAAAATAGTGATTCAGTTTCCGCTGCTGACGAGGATGTAAATACAAATCAACCAAATAAAGGAAATAACTTACCACTATTAACTGCTTCAACATCAGGAAGCTGGAGTTTTTGCTTGGGAGGTGTGTCATCTCCAAGATGATACTTCTTTTTAAGATAGCCAATTAGTGCCTTCTTCACAATTTTGAGATCCCCTTCTAATTTATCCAAGTGATTCAACAGTGCAACACATCGAAGGCACAACAGATCATCTTGTGACACCACTACCATGTAACCATCTCCCATCAGCTGCCCAATCTTTGTTGGCATTCGGGTCTTGGAATGTCGCGTGTTGCCTAATATGAGAGGCACTGCTTTTCCAGCGATCAATTCATCGCAAATAAAACAGCGTGGAGCCATGTCTACTGAGTCGACGACCAGCTTCGGAGACGACGACCGCTTCACCTGCAACTGAAGAAATAAACAATATACTAACTACATGAAATACTTAACTCTAAATACAAACGAAGGGATGTTACCAGAAGTCTCGTTCTCCGAATAAGACAATTAGCTTTAATGAATATCACATTTATAGCTAATATTACAAGGATGTTAAAACACTTGTTTAATTATTTTAAATGAGAGGTCTAAATGTCAAAAATTAATTTCTCTACACTTAGAGGTTCTGTGACATGGACATCTTACTATAACAATTCCAACCTCCATCCTTTCTCTTACCTTCTAGGTTAAATAAATAATAATGAGTGATATCAATAAAAATAAGTAACAACTCCTGAGAAGTTCTACTCGAGAATCGAGTAACTACACCTGGAGTAATCTCCTCCCTCAATTTCGTATCAATAAAACGACCCACTACTCAGGTCTAGACTGCTCCAGATTTATGAACGTTCACTCGCGTTTCCTCTGCGCGTAGTAGTGAGTCATATCAATAAAAAGAATGCTTACTCATTTCTCCCATCTGTCGGGCGGTCATTTTGTTGTGATTAACCTATGGCGTAGTATCCTAAACACCATGGAAGGGACAAGTAGCAACGACAATTTCAATCAAAGTGCATTTGTGAATATTATAAAAGAGTTTCCAGTGGTACTTTCGAAGCCACAGCTACCGGGAAGTAAACGAAGGAAAGCTGAAGCTTTGAAAGCAATTACAGTAAAAAGCAACGAAATATCAAATACACTAACGACTGAGATACAAATCTAAAAGAAAATCTTTAATATTCGAGCGAGAAAAAAAAAATAAATAAAAATAAATCGGAAAAAGGGAAACAAGAAAGTAATACTGAAACCATGAGAACAAACCTATTGGAGCTGATGGATGTTGATTCGAATCCAGCAATATCAAGATTAACACGACAAGCGCATATCACGTGTTGTCCAAGGTCTTTTTTTAGATCGTTTGGCTTTAAGAACGAAATCAGACGCTTGGTCCCTTTGTTTTCTTTTTTAAAAAAGTCCAGTCAGTCACATCATAAAGCACGTCCATCTGATTGCGTTTTCCACACCATACGTGTCCCCTCCTTCCTATCAACGTTGAGTTTAGCTGATTTTGAGTTTAACGCCCCTTTCAGTAGCTACGCTGTATGAGACGGGACCTACTGATTAACGTGGCATCCGAACCACGAGATCCCGCCGGGAATCGAACGCGGGTCTCCCACACCAAAGGCATGTACGCTAACCGCTTAACCACCGCTATTAACGTATTCGTCTCCAAAATACTAGGTTTCTTCATTGCCATGTATGTATAGTCAAGTACTCCAATAGCATTCGGAAATATACAGTATATCGTTCTTGACACCCTGCCTTTGCTGCTTGCATATTACGCCCATTTGGCGGAAACAACCAAGTTTTCAGATTTCGCAATAATCGCATCCGTTACACTTGTAGTAGTCATAGACACAGTACTTTGAGCCACACCAGAATCTTCTGACACTCCGACCTGCAATCTCGGATCACTCACGTAACGCATTTTCTTTCATGAACCAATAATACTTTTTGTAATCACCATTCGCAACATTTCTATGCAGTTTATAAGTTTTTCTACACTGCAAAACAATAATAAAATCAGTCATATTTCGCACGGAGTCACCCACTGAGCTTGCTCCACAAATTTGGAGAAGTTACTTGCAGCACAGAGGAGAGTCTGATTTTTATTGATATCAATCGCAGAGTAGTTACTCGGCTCGAGAATAGAGGCGTGGTTTCTCCAAAGGGGCGCGGCTTCTCCGAGGTCAGCCGAGACGAGTGGTGCCCAGTTCTCTTTTTATTGATACTAATGCAAGTAACTACTTCAAAATTGGGAATGAATAACTTCTCCGTTTTATTGATATCACCCAATAATAATAAAAGGTGAAATACGAGCTTAATTATTTTAAATAAAAAGCTCCAATATTAAATTTCATGTCCCTAACCTTAAGGAATTCGGAAATACAGACACCATATTACAATAACTGGAACCCCCTTCCCTCTTCCACGTACAACTTAAAAAAAAATTCTTAGCGGACTTAACGCCACAAATACAATGTATTATCCAAATTTCAAGTTTCTAGGTTAAGAAATTTTGTCTAGGCATTGATCAGTCATTTAGCCAGGACGACTTATTTTATATAGAGACATTACACTACATTCTTTATGCAGTTTCCAAATAGCAGTTAAATCCCAATGCAGATCTTTTAAGAAAACTGATTTATTTATTGATGTGGTTTAATATGGTACGTGGTGATAAATGCAATACGTGAAATGTGACTACTAACAAAATTTTTGAAGACTCAAATTAAACTGTATCAAATTTTATGATTTTCACCCTATACGTACATTTTACTCGTTGAACTATACAGTTTAACATGGAACAAGCGTAAGTATCAAGTTTAGGAATTTAGAAAAACTGCAACAGTGACTTCTGAGACATTATGAACTATGATATGAAAAATTATCAAGATTAAATATCTTCTAAGAGGGTCGCGAAAAATGTTGGCGATAGCCGAAGAACAACTTTGGATTTAAAACGTCAGAACTTGATTTAACTCCACTGCAATCTGATACAAATGCGAAATGTGAATTCAGTCAATGTGCTCTTAAGATTACGTACGAAATACTTGTATGTGTAGAATATGCGATGAAGATGAATGTGGATAAATTACACTTTTTTGATAAGAAACCAAGGGGTAGAATTATGGTTTCTCTTACACATGAAATACGAAGAAGGAAACTTCTGAAAATTTTAAATGAAGTTTCATTAATATTGAAGCCTATTTTATATTTTATGTATTTACTGAAATGAAAAGAAATACTCAATTTTCCGTCTCATGATTATACCCTTCAGGCTATGATGGTTGATTCAGGAAAGTGATTATGAAAGAAAAGAAATTGTAAAATTGCAATGAGAAACGAAAAGTGAGAACCTCCAAAAATTCCAAGAACACGACGCTGTCCACCAGAAGCTCCTTCGGTCTGGCATCGAACCAGGTACCCCTCGAATCACATATAAGAACTCTACTACTGAGCATCAGCTCATATTTAGGTATTTATTACTTTATTTTTAACTTGCGTATGTAGATATTGGTATTCGAACAGTGGTGTTTTACTTAAAATTTCGGAATGAGATCGCTGCAAATGAATGAGTAGCGCACATATGCAAGGTGGAATTTATGTAACAGTGAAACTCACATCGCGCAGTCGATACCACATTGGGAACAGTTAAAGCTTAGGAACACCATAAGAAACAATTGTTCAAAAATTAATTTCTTTTTCACTACTATTTTCTAATGCCTTTTTAACTTACATTCTTGGGCCCTGCCTAACAATTACGCCCAATATCTCTGCAAATTTATATGTGATCAACACATGAGAAAACAGAGTGAACAATGGCTAAGTGGTAGGGTGCTCACCTCTGGTCCTGTAGTGGACAGAATAATGCCCAAAAGAGTTCTGCTCGGAGTTCTCCAGTTAACCTCCACATTCTCATTCGACCAACCCTTCAATAACATCACTTAACAAATTACCAGTCTCTATAGCCTAACCGGCATAAACGAGAAACAAAAACTGGACTTCATTACATGAGAAAATCACTCACCAATTTGTACTAGATGGTCACTATAAACTAGTATTGTATCTAATACAGTTCATGGTAGGGTAAAGTTGAAGGGCCCGTGTGATACGCGGGGTGCGCCAGCGATGGTAAATATGCGATGATAGGTGATCACCACAAGCTAGCTTCACATTATTCACTGCACAGTAATGATTCATATTTTTTAGCCCTGTTTTTATGTCCACAGACGATTCTTGATCTTCGCTTATATGAGTGCTTTGAATTTGGGAATTAAGAGATTTTACATGCAGATTTTTAAATGATTTGTACTTCGCCCACACCAAGAGTACGAATGATTACATCACAGTAGCGTTACTATCTTTGTATTAGCTGTTTACTCCGTAACTTGGAATCAGCTATTTTTCTTTATCTTTGGTCCGTTCCTGGTTTAATTTTCTGAATTTGTTACACAAATATTATCAACCTATTATTATGTCACTACGCATGAAATGAAATGAAATTTTTGAGTTTTACGTCCCACGCTTATGCCGGTTAGGCTAAAGGAGACGGTGATGATGAGAGATGAATGAAATGGTGGAATGAAGAAAGTGGGAGGAAACGGGAGAACCCCGAGAAAACCCACGCACACGGTGTTTGTCCACCACAAAGTTCACTTGGCGGGAGCAGACTTGAACTCGGGACCCCAAGCACCACAGGTGAACGCTCTACCACTGAGCCACCGCGGCCATATGTCACTACGCACACAACAGATATTTTTAAGTTTTGATCAATTTAGGGACCATGCCATCTAAAGATTACCTGGTCATTGTCCTTTTCCGTTATCAAAACAATTAGATCCCTGCATTCGAAAATTATCAATGCTTAGAAGTTCCGAACAAGTCAACCCAACATACTGAACTAATCCAACCTAACTTCCTAGACTGAACTCACTTAACAAAAGGTTAGGCAAAACTTATCCTACGTTTATCCACGCTGAACTGAAACGGTGCTAAGCAAGAAAAGCCATACTTCAGTGTTGTACAGAATAACCCTACACTTACGTAAGTGAAGCTAATTTAAGATAAACTGTACATGGCACGCCCTATTTTGCGAACATAGCACACCCAACTTAGTGTATTCTGAGAAAAAACAAAAAAACATTACATTAGATTCCTCATTACTAGTGCTACGAATTTTAAAGGATGTACAAATTTTAAAAGAGCTAAAAATTTCAAATATTCATACTAGAGATGCAAAAAAGACGGCTTTTTTGAATCGATGTTTTTTTTTCTTCACATAAAAAGCCGGCTTACAACCTACCCCTCTCCCTTTACCTTCCCCCAGAGGGTGAGGTTAGATATATGTACATTGAAGTTGCACCATCCCCCATTGAAGTGGAATTATCATAGGGTTAAGGTGAAAGAAAACGAGCCCTGCGAGGCTTCTAATCCTTGCTTAGCTATGTTTAGTAACGTACCTAAATCACTTCTTTTATCATTAAAGTTTTGTATGCAAAGTGGAATAATTACCACGTGACATTACATCACAACCGGATGGTGCAACTTCAATGTAAATTTAAATACACCCTCCCCCAGAATTCACTCCCAGACTACTCCAGAGAACAGAAACATCATTGGAAACTGCTTCCCAAACTACTCTGGAAACCGGTTCAGATAAATCAATTCTTAAACAACCGTAATTCACAAGTTCTCCAAAATCTGGACAAAAAAACACCAGATAAAACTAACATACTTTAAATGAAGTGAAAACCAGTTTCATTTTTCTGTGAAAACACATTTCGTAATTTAAAAAAGCAGAAATGCAAAACAAATCAAGAATAAAAATAATATCGATTAAAAAATAGAAACACTCACTCCTAATGATATCCAGCTTGGCCTCACCTGCTCAACTACCTAACTAGAGTTCCTAAGCAGACCTCCCAACAAAACGTTAGCCAATCGGAGACTGTATTATTACTTAATTATCGCCATAGTAGAACACTCATGAATAATAAACACATAATTACTTATTCTACACATGAAAAAATAAAACAAGAACATGTCCCCACTGAAAAATGATCACGTATTTCACCAGTGCATAAACTTGACACACACCGACTACAAGTAGATAGAACAGGTGACATCTCACTAGCAAACTACCATATAACTGTAGACAGACACCTAGTGAAAAAAAAAAAAAAATTACCATCAATCTATCTTAAAACTAAGAATGTCGCACCAAAGGCACAACAAGTGACAAAAATTCGAACAAGTGACTGAACTTTTAAGAACCGAATGAAGTCTCTATCCGAGTCAAAGTAAAATCTTGCCGACAACCTATTACGAGGAACTCACTCCCAGACTACTCTGGAGAACGGAAACGTTTTTGAGAGCTGCGTCCCAAACTGCTCCGGAAACCATAACCACAAGTCACAATTTCTGCATAATGTGCATTAAGACACAACCACTGATAAACCTAACGTAATTTAAATGAAGTGAAAACCAGCATCTCAAACTAACCTAATCCAAACAAACCATAATCTTTAACTACGATACACACACATATATATATATATACACACACAAAAAAAAAAGTAAAATGTAGAGAGCTTATCTTCGAAAGTACATGAGGGTTGATGGCTACCGCCTCCGAAACCCTCTAAAAAAAGCTAGATAAAATGAACTATCAAAACACGTTGTGTAATTTTGATAAATGTCCAAATTCAGAACAAAACAATAATAATAATAAAAAACAATCATCGCTAATGATATTGAGATCCAAGATGGCGTAAAAATTGAAAATACCGCTCTCCAAATGACAAATTATCAGCAAATTTAGGACGAAACAAATACAATGAAAAGTGTAACAAAAGGCTTTCTGAAACTTGACACTAAATTTTATTTCAGAATTCCTGTTATAACAAAGAAGAAAAACTAAAGAAAAACGGCCACCGGTAGGAACAACCATCATAAGTTTTAACTCGTACAACCTTATTTAAAAAAGATGCATTCAAGTTCTTAGCATCAAATCAATTAAACGGACTTTCAATCTCATTCACTAACTCTACAGTTGTCATGAAACACAAATTACCTCCGCTTCCAAGAAATTGACAACCATCGCATAAATCAAACACACTGACACATAGCAACTACATAGAACTACGAACAGCTGACTTCACAATAGCAAACTACCATATGACAGGACATTAAGGACGGATACCTTGTGTAACAAAAATTGGAACTATCACGCTAACTCATCTCACAATGAACATCGCATTTGCTCAAAGCCACAAACACTTCCAGCAAGTGAATGAACATATAAGAAGCGGCTCCGGTCACTGTCCTAATCAGAGTAAATTTTTACCCGTACTATTTTGTTCGTTTGCCTTACAAAAAAATAAGTAACACTGGTAATTTTTAGGCCGTGGAAAAGTCCAACAATCCTGGTATGAGTTCATCGCTATTCAACACATATTGCGCAAAATGTGCACAAAACAGTTCACCGAAATGTAATGCTGGCTTTCTAACTTATAACCTTGGAAATGAGCTTGATGTGTGCAGTTAAACATTCACCAGCCAATTCCTTGCATCAAATTACGCATCCATCTTTCAAAATTTTACGAATACCCCACGTAATCTCGGTTCAATTTTAGGCACTAGTCGAGCAGACGGTTCTACCAAATTTTGACACAACTCTTACATTTATAGGTTGGGTTACCGCCTTATACTTCTTTCAGTGGAGCAAGCTCTAAATCAGGAGTTCCATTACTATTTCTGGATCGACTTCAAGACTCAGTGTAAATACAGTGTGTAAATACTTGTGCTAGATGCGCACTAAAAAGCACAAACAGTCAGAGAAGGAGCGCAACAGGAGGGTCCGAGCGGTAGCGACGAGTGGTATACGCATAAACAAGGATATTGGAAGAGCACACTCACACAAAATTTATTTTCACTACCACTCAAATTTTAGGCTAATGTTTAGCAGAAGAGGTCCAGCAATTGTTTCTAAAAACTATTACAATCTCGGTAATTATTGTTCACATTAGGTTACTTCCGGTTAGGTTAGATTACTTTAGGTGAGTTTGGGTTAGTATATGCTAGATTATATTAGTGTAAAGGTCCAGCATAATTTTCCAAAAAATGGTAGAATTTCGCTTATATCACGTTAGTTTATAAACGTGCACCACCTAAAATTTCAACTTATAAGTTACCGATACTAACACTAAACGTCTTTGGTAATAAGAAGTATATTTTGCCAAACAAGTGTCTGATTTGTAACTATTTTCGGCCTATGTTTAGCAGAAGGGGTCCAGCTCTTTTCCCTAAAAAAAAAATGTTACAATTTTGGTAATTTCTGTTCACATTCGGTTAGTTTAGGTAATGTTATATTAGTGTAGGGGTCCTGCATAATTTTCCAAAAAATGATAGAATTTTGCTTATTTCTATTAATATTAGGTTAGTTCCCGTTAGCTTAGGTTAGTTTATGTTAGATTTGGTTACGTTATGTTACGTCTCAGTACTTGCATCATTCATTTCTCCTGTAAATTTTGTGTTTTTTACGTGCTTCTGAACCCCTTGCACTAAACATACTCCTTATTTTCTTATAGCAGGTCTAATATAATGTTGTTCTTACTGTTATAATAAAATCAGCCCACATTACGTTATATGAAAAACATGTTCATTTTCATTCCTCTCATTGAGAATTATCAATAGACTATTTTAAAGAATTACTTAACTCTGAACTCCCATACAGTTATTCAAGTTATTAAAACTCGCCGATAAATAATATGGAAAGGTGAAAATTAGCCTACATAAATCAGAACGAAAAGCATACATCAGAAGCGAGATAGAGCGGGATTGCATTTTCCTCTGTAATTATGCACATGTAAATTACACAATTTAAATTCTTAAAAATTACCTGCTTAGATTTTTGTGCTGGTTTTCTCCCCATTGTCACATGTATATTAAGTGCAATGAATAACACTAATAAAATTCAATAACGAAGGAAATACACCAAACACAATACAACACTTCCTCTCACGGGAACGCCATAACGCCAATATGGCGCTCTTTTATCCTACTACTTTGCGTCAGTGTTGCAAACAAACTAATATTTTTCAACCATATTCTGAGATTTAAATATATATTTACATCGAGGGATTCAGATTTTGTTTTATCATATTAAAAGAGAGTAATAATAGTAATAATAATAATCGTGCAAATTGTACAAATTAGTATTATTATACTTTTCAATGATACTGTCAGACGTCATTCACTGTTAGTTTTACGCACATTGTTAAATAATCACGTACACATTGGAAATATGGTTGCAAACAGATAGTCCATGAAAATGATAATCCTCATCCTAACTATATATAAAACTACATGAGCTGACATAAATTATTGAACATTTCCTGTACGGCTACAATGATTGAATTTGGCATGATTGTAGCTTTCCGAAACTAACCGACAGGAAAATTGCCAAAAGTGAATATTTTTAATTTTTAGAGGTTTAAAGAGGGGATGAAAATTTTCCCCATGTTATTTAAATGGGACTTTTTTGGAACTTATAATCTCATGTTTTAGGTACTTAGAATTGGAATAAAAACTTGAAATTCGGTATGCTAGTACGTTTTCGTTAGCACTACCGAAGTAAATCGGTAAAAATTAGAAAATTCTAACTTTAGAGTGGTTTTATGGAGAAATGAAAAATCTTTCCTTTATTATTTATATGGAACATCTTTTACACCCCCAAATTATCGAGCACTTCCTGTATAGTCCTGGACCCATAGTATACCCCCGTAAAAAAATCGAGGTCCAGAGAATTTGGTTTTTGATTTGTGTTCTGGGATCATTATTGAACTAATTTAGCTTGGGTAGACATTTCTAATCCGGGCCGATTAGGTTCTGACCGTCATTTTAACCCTTTCGATACTGTGCGCTTTTTGATGTTTTCGTTGACGAAGTTATGCAGGTACTGCAGCTTCCCTAATTATCCTATTGAAACTTTCTATGGTGCGTTGTGTTGGCCAAAGACAAGGTTTTCAAATGCTGGTATATTTGTTTCAAATTAGCTAATAAGAGGGAAATTTTTAAGGGAAAAAAGGGATTTTTTTCAAAATTTTCACTTAAATCCGGGAATTAAAATTCTCATGGCTGGAAACACTGCCACTAGATAGATGCAACTCATCTTAAAATAAACTTTGGTACACCACTAATATCTCTAAGAAATATCATGTCGATATTTAACAAACTAAGCATGTAATTAAAAAAAAACATATCATTCTATCTTTTAAAAAATCGCCATTTTCTGGACGTCATTTTTAAGAATGGCGAATATATTTTAATGATGACTTAATATTTCGTGAATCATGAGATCTACATTCAACATTCTTGTGTCAAAACGTAGATTATGAAGATCAAATATCCTTATAAACAGAAAATAACCTATCAGAGCAACCTTTTAGTCATTTTACAAAATAGGAATACTATATAGGAAACTATAATAAAGGATGTTATATTTTTGGTTTGTTTGAGTTATGCCATAGTGTTTAAAGGAGACGTGGACCTATTGATTATAGACGAATCCAAACCACTTTTTAGTTCAACTGTACCCCCGGGAATCGAACCCGGGACTATACACTCAAGGCATGCGTGCTAGCAACTAAATTAACTGTAGGTCTAACGGAAAGTTATGATGGAGACTATAATAAATAACGAATAGACATGTATTGAAATAAACTAAATATAAATAGGTTTCAATCCTTTTATTGTGATCAGCAAAGAATGTCTAAGATCATGAATAGAAGTAATTAACACAAGAATTTTCACACAAGAAAATTTTCAAGAATTAACACAAGAAAATTTTCGAACAAGAATGAAATGAAGATTTTTCAAACGAAAAATTCGAACTGAGATTTTCGAATTAAAAGTTTCAACTTGTGTCAAACTAAAAATTTTATAACTTGAAAATTTCAAATTACAATTTTCGAACCAAAAAAGTTGAAACCATATTTTAGAACTAGAAGGTTGAAACTAAAATTTTCGAAGAAAAAAATGAAATCAAGATTATTTCATACGAAAAAATCAAACTGAAATTTTCGAATTAAAAGTTTCAACATGTGTCAAACTAAAAAAAATTATAACGAAATTTACAAATCAAATTTTAAACCTAAAATTTCAAGCCAAAATTTAACTGAAAGTTTAAAGTTTCGAACAAAAAATAATTCGAAATTTTCATACAAACTTCTTGAAAAAAAATTAAGCAGAGGTTCGAAAGTGATCAGTTAATTCGATTGCACCTTAGAAATAAACGGTTTACAACAAATGAACGTTTTCGACTACATTTGCAATCTTAAAATTTAAAGTGTAAAATTAATGAATGGATTTCAAGGTCGAACTAGAAATTAGAGGTAGGGATTAACCAATTTTGGGCAAAAGTAACTTTTCATCAATAACTATCCTCTATTCAAGTTTTATAGTCATAAAAGCTTATCATTTTAGATGACGAGAAAACTCAATAAAATTAAAAAAAAAAAAACAATGATCTATTTGGTCATAACTCATTTCATAAGGCATTACCATAGCCGTTTAATGATTTTAAAATTTTAATTGTCTTGAAAAAATATTTGGGACTTAGTTTTTAAGACGATAAACCGTTTGGTAAGCCATAGCCGAATCGAGACATTGATATTGCTTGAAATGAAGCTTAATCAAGCTTTACCTCATCAACAGCTCTAGCTTACGAACCCTTGTAGTGAATTGTAACATTTATTTGTTTCAGATCAACGTCGATCTGATGAGCTAGTTGACCAGCCATATTCGGAGTTTTTTTCCTATCATCTTGAAAGCACGCAAAGCTTCTTAGAACGGTTACCCAGGTTCGATTCAAGGTCTTGAAAATATGCGTTTATGTTTGTTCTGTGGTAGGGATTCGGGTTTTCACGTAGCGTAACAGCTATAACCCGGGCCAAAGCATCCCTAATTCATTCGCATTAACGTTATAAGGCCCCAAATTGGATAATCAAAAGTGAGATAGGGTGCTGCGAGTACTACTGCATGCGTGCAATTTTAACTGTTCTCGCATTTCTGTGTTCGTGTACCTGATATGCTTAGCTAAGGAGAAAATGAGAAAACATACTGCAATTAGGACAAATTGAAGTTATTAAGGGTTGCTCGGTTCATCAGTTAATAAAAAAAGGTAGCTCTGTCCTTTTGGTGCACGTGGACCGGCTTCGATTCCCGATGGGAGACAACATAATTTTAAATTGTCATCATTCAGTTTCATTAATCATCCATTTCCTTTACCTAAAGAGCATGACATTAAACTAAAAATTTGTGACAATTACTTGCACACACATGATTAACTACTCATGTATTTGGATTAAAATAATAAATATTTAAATTCAGTTAATTTAAAAACTCAAGAAGCATATTTTATTTTGTTTCATTTCTTCTGCAAAGCGAATCCTTTATTTTTCGCAGGTTGTAGTTAAAAAAAGAGAATTATTAACAAGGATTGGTTTAGCTCTTCAGCTTTTATCTGTATGAATTCAAAGACCACCACAATAGCACCGCCCGGCTCATCGCTAATGCACTGCTATTGTTAGTGGAGCCAGAATTTCTCAGAACATAAGTATACAAATCTTGTGAATCGCACGCAGCAGACAGCCAGGAACCAAAAATTTTTATCTTGCATATTCGCAAGTCCATATGAAGTTCACCAAAATCACGTACTAGCAAGAAAACGACGCTAGAAAGCCAAGCCATGCAACTAACCGACTTTTTGGAAAATGGTGTCACGGATCCACGACAGCGAATCAGACCCAAAAATTCAAAATTTGACAAAGAGCAGAAAGAAGCGTCAATTTTCTTTTTTAAAGAAAACTTCGGAAAACGCCTCAGCAGAGGACAAAAACACTCCAAGATCGTCTTTCGTACCGAGAACATCTACATTACGTCACGTCATACTTAGACACTCGGGCGAACTTATATATATATATATATTTTTAAGTATTTTTATACAATAAACATGGCAGGCTAAAACCGGGTTAGCTGCCGGCTCAGTGCTCACACTTCGTCCATAACTACGGTCGTTATCGATTTTTCTCTAGTAAATATTTCATACGTTATAATGGTTATTTTATTATCAGGATTTAATTGTGACGCTTCATTTTATTCGGTGAATTAAGTAATTTTGGTGACTGTGAGCTGCGTGCAGCGGAAAAATTTAGCAGTATGCTATAAGTGAAAGAGGAATAGGCAAAAGTTTGTGGTGCTGTCGTGCCTAATAAAAACTGTGCTATTTTAAATGAAGATGTACGTGCCAATGGATAAATACTTGCAAGTACGCGAATCGCTGCATCCCAACACCATGAAAATAGAGAGGGACATAGACACGAGTTCGAGGCCCGTCAACCAAGACAGATACCCTACCAGAAGGAGAGATAGACACTCCAGGGAGACGAGGACTTCTTTTCCGGAATTTGAACCCAGGAAACTGAGCGGGAGACACTACCGCAAGACTTGGAAATGGACACTATGAACCATTGTGGTACTCCGGAAAGTAAAGTGCAGTTTTCATATAAAGTGTGGATATATAAGCGGAGGAGGAAAGTCTTCATAAGGTAGGATGAACAGAAATATTTTCTTTATTGAGGAAAAACGGACCAATTTCCGGGATTCGTGATCTTCTCCATACCTACATTTTTTTCTAAAAACTTCGGAACATCGTTTATCTATACGGAACTATCCGTAAATTTTAAGAACATTATTTTTTAAAAGATATAGAGAAATAATCTAACCTTGATTGCATTTCTAAAATTAATTTATTTGCTTTAGAAATTATGGATTCAATTCTTGAATTACTACAATGAATTTTTGATTATTTTACTGGTGACATCCGCCTACCTGAGTTAAATATCTAATCGTGCATTTATTTAAATTTGTCATTTGTAAATATAAAAATTCTGGAAGGTGTCATTGCAATCATTAATATGTAACTGAATATTTATCAATATCAAGTGTGAGTAATTTTATTTTATATATATATATATATATATAAATTGCGTGTAAGATGTCTGCATATCGTATAACTTCAATCTTGACAAAATCATATTCTAACGTAAAAATATAGTTGTGCAGATTCTAATTTTTGTATAGGCTATGCTAAGGAAATTGGTGCTAAAGCATCAAACAAGCTCGATATCATTTTATTGTAAATCGTGAATTATTATTATTAAATCAACCATTGCTAAGGAATTTCCAAAGTCGTGCTATTTCAAGCTAGTTGTAGACAAATAAGTGTGTATCTTCTTATCGCGTAATATATTAATAATTCCCTAAAACAAGTTAAGACACTCGAATAAAAATTGTTTTCAGAGGTACCTATCTGAGTAAAGGAGCGCAGATGGGGTCCATAGCTATGGAGAAACTTTTTTTTAAAGAAGGAATCATTGAGATAATTAAGTGTCGACAGTATTTTTTTAATCAATTGGCCAATAATAGTATTTTATTGTTTGTGCATTATATTTGAGTATAATATCTGTGTAGTTAGTTTTTGTGTGATAATTTTTATTTCATTGCATTTATATATATATATATATATATATATATATATATATATATATATATATATATATATATATATATATATATATATATATATATATATATATATATATATATATATATATATATCCTTCCATTAGTCGCGCCGCGGTCAAAAAGACCGCAGGAAAATTATTTTTTGTTATGCGGCCACCCTGTTTGTCACACAGGCTCCACCCTCTAGCTAATCTCCCCCCGTACCTTTTAGAATATTTCTGCTCAGTAATTCTGAAATCCATTGTTTATTTAACAGCCAGTGATTGGTTAGTGACTCTGCGGTGCTTTCCACCGCGCGCGACTAACCGTGTATTGTAGTTTTCAGTGTTTCTCTCAGCAGACGGCTTTTGCGTTAGGGACATTTTAAGCTCTATAAACATAAGTATTTTTTAAAAAAAAAATGGAGAGGAGAGAGTTTGACAGGGTTAACAAACTGTTACTAAGTGTTGAAAAAGAGGAAAGTAGGAACGAACAGATTAAAAGAACACAGGAAACTGTTAGGAAAGGACTTTTCGAAGAAATTAGTAAAGATAAAGATCTCGTGGAAGCTTTGTCCGAGGAAGAAGATGACAAAGAAGATAATGTTGAAGTGAGTTATCACGAAAGTTGAAGTGAGGAGTCTGCAAGCGAGTTTGAAAACTTTCAATCCAGGAATGATCAATGTATCCCTGAGCCTGTTCGTTTGTTGCAGTATATTGGAAAGGACAATGAAACGAAATGGAACATGCATGAAACTAATTACAGAAGCCGAACCCGTAAGTACAATATTGTGACACATGTGCCAGGACCACTCGGTGAAGCCAAAAATGTGACAACTCCTCTTGAAGCATGGAAACTCTATGTTACTGAAGAATTGTGAGAAAAAATAGTTGAATACACCAACCTGTGGATAGCAAACAGAAGGAGAAATTACAACAGATCCCGTGATGCAGCTGATACCAACAGGGTAGAAACAGAAGCAGTGATTGGTCTACTCTATCTGGCTGGAGTATTGAAATCGTCGCATACAAACTTGAAAGATTTATGGGCACGAGATGGAACTGGTGTCGAAATTTTCCGCACAACCATGACTGAAAGAAGGTTTCAATTTTTGCTGACGGCAATACGTTTTGATGATTATAGGACAAGAGGAGATCGACAAAAAGTTGACAAATTTGCAGGTTTTACAGAATTGTTTGAGGAGTTCGTTGAAAACTGCAAAAAAGTATTATTCTTTTAGTGAGTATGTAACAATTGACGAAATGCTCGATGCATTTCGTGGAAGATGTTCATTTCGGCAGTACATAGCGAACAAGCCGGCAAAATACGGTATAAAGATTTATGCAGTGTGTGATGCCAGAACATTTTACACAGGAAACATGGAAGTTTATACAAGAAAGCAGCCCAATGGACCTTTCAAAGTGAGCAATAAATTACAAGACGTTGTCGAGAGGAACGGGAAGAAATATTACTATGGACAACTGGTACACGTCTGTACCTTTGGAATTTTCCCTCTTGTCAAATCACAGACTGACAATGGTTGGAACGATCAAAAAGAACAAGCGGGATATACCTCCATTATTCGTTCAAACAAAGGAGAGACCGGTCAATAGCAGTATGTTTGGTTTTGGGAATGTTTCTACATTACTGTCGTACGTGCCAAAGAAAAATAAAGTAGTGTTACTTCTGTCAACCTTGCATAATGACGGGGCCATCGATGAATCCACTGGTAAAGCAAACAAACCTGAAATGTTGACATTCTACAACCTTACCAAGGGGGGTGTGGATGTGGTGGACAAACTGAAAGGAGCGTACACTGTGTCAAGAGTTTCCCGAAGGTGGACCCTTACCCTATTTTACAGTATCCTGAATATTGGCGGCATCAACAGCTTTACCATTCTGCAAAACAAGGTTGAAATGGATCGAAGGACATTTTTGAAAACCCTCTCACATCAACTCTGCCAGGAGCACCAACGTTATCGCCACACCCTCGAAACCATTCCTCGACGCATCAGAAACAGGCTTCATGAACTACTAGGAATTGAGGAAAAAGAGAAAAACCAAAGGATCCCAACATTGGAAGATGCTACTACTGTGACAGAACCAAAAACAGAAAAACAAAAACTGCCTGTACCTCTTGTCTGGCTCCAATGTGTAGAGAACATACTGTTTTTACCTGCAAAGAGTATAGTATTGTCAGAACAGCAGAGTCCGAAATGAGCAACGACGAAGTGTAAAACGGCGTGAAATTGAAGATATGACTGTCTAAAATAATTCAATTTAGTGTTGTATAGGAGGTGAAGTTTCAAAATAATAAGACTCTGAAAAATAATTCTGTACCGGTGTTTATAGCTGTGAAATTTTCGAATAGGATTGTAAAATAAGTCCGTGTAGAAGTGGCTGTGATATTGTAAAATAACAAGAGTACCAAAAATAATTCAATGTAAAATATGCTATAAAGTTTTGCCTTATTGTCATATTCATATAGTATTTACTTTAGTCATTTATTATTGTATTTCTAATTTTGGGTAACCAAAGAGTTAACTTGCAAAATATTCTATTATAAAGGAAGAAATATTGTATTACCATGCAAGAGCAAAAGATCATTCTCAGAATTCGAATCGTCCCTAAATCCAGTACCTAGTTCGCTATTTAAAGAGTTATGTAAAAAAACATTTTAGTCCAAATGAAAAAAGGTGTCTAATTGTAGGTTGTTCTAATACTTTTTGCTGTAAAACGTATTATAATAATAAATACATTACAACCTCCTAGTCAAGAAAAAATATATTTACCCAAGGTATATAAAATAACAGGTAGCCCCAGTTCGCGATTAGCGTTCTGATTGGCTCCCTGTCCATGACGTCATGTGGAGGTATGGGTGAAGATTTTTTCGCTTGCCTGCTTGTTACCCTTCGCGCTTTATTCGTAAAACTGGATTCAAAACATAATTATGATATTCCTTGTCTTTCCAAATACAAATAATGCGTTATTTCTACTCACAGATGAGACAATATAATGTAATAAATATATAAATACCGTCAATAATGATTAATTATCTATACAAATACAAATAATATAATGTTTACCCGCTAATTCATTCTAGAGCTTTGGATTGATTTTTATAATTTTTAGTACCGTACATGAGTTGACCTGGCCCTTATTACGTTGATTAAAAGGCGAATCCTAAAGGGGTAAAGGGGTTTAAAATTTGTACCTAAAATACAGTATCTCACGAACCTATCAAGTTAGAAAGATGAAACTCGGTATATAAACCCCTCATTAAGCTTAAAGAAAAACTAACGATTTTGGGTACTTTAATGCAGCCAGACCTAACTTAGGATCTTACCATTTTTTCACTCGGGATGAGAGAGGAAGGATGTGACAAATAATCAAAAACAGCCGAAATTGGTGTCCAGTCCATAATTTTCAGGGTCACTGAAATGAATAGTGACCATTCCGATACCGTTTGAAACCAAATTCATTCTCTTTGAGCATGGGGAAGGGGTGGTATTATGGATTTTTGTTGTTGCACTTTCATTGAAACGTGAATTCTAAGGGTGGAAGGAGTTCAAATACTTTCCATAAAACAATACTCTCAATAAGAACATTTCAGGTAGTAAAATAAATAAAGCAAACATTATTAAAAATTTCAGAGATTCCGGGTATGTAATAACAAATTAGGTTAGGTTGTGTTAGGATAGGTTAGGTTACGTTAGACATCTAATCTACCCTAACCTAATATAATCGAATCTAACCTAACCTAATTTGATTAGGTTAGGTTAAGTTAGGTCAGGTTAGAAATCTAACCTAACCCGTTGTATTTAGTGTATTAACCAAATTGTCAGAAATCGTGACTGCAAAATATTTCCTTTACATTACTAATATTTGTTTATTACTCAATATAACATAATTACATTATGTATTACAGGTTATAAGTTGCACAGATGTCTATGGAGTGGTATACATACATAAAAGAACCACCTTCACAGGGGAAAATTTGCAGTTATTTGTTCTACACTTTGCCCTTCGATTTATCGGAATTTAGTTTTTGTGGCTTAGCCCCCCCCCCTCTGGCCAGCCCTTCAATTATAAGAATATGGCAAGAGTGCACTTTGATCAGAACAATTGATTTTGTCACACGATGTAGCATTCGAGAAGGAATAAAATCAGTGTGATTTGTACGTAACAGATACGGTTCGGTTAAACAAGATTAGATTGGGTTAGATTAGGTAAAGTTAGGTTAGGTTCGGTTCGTAATAGGTTCCTATGAATGTTCTGGTCAAAGTGTACTTTGCTAGAATAATGTTTCAGATACTTAACAAAACTTACGAATATCATTTAAATTAAAGAATATATGAGAGTATACTTTTATATTCTCGTTGGTACCCCCTTCCACTTCGCCTTACGTACATAAACTCCTTAAGCTTCAGGTCCTCAGAAACAAATGCCATAAAAGTAAAATTAATTATTGTTGTTACACACCTGTTTTTCAACTTGACTAGTGTCTAGTTTATTTTTCCCCATGCCAGTTTGGTATCAATAATGAAGGAACAGCGTCAGACCTTAAACACTACTTTTGCAGGAAACTTAGAAGCTCGTTTTTTTCAAACTCTTTGATAATCCTCTGGTGAAAAGCGAGCAGAACATATTCGTGCGTTATCCACATTAAAAGCACGCTTTCTCTTACAGCAGGAAATCAATCTTCGAAATTTTTTAGGGAATCGATTGAACATTATTTCGTTTGTATTGCTTCCTATGTTATTAGAATGAGCTACTGCACAAGTAAAATAACTTTTCCCCATCTTGAAACAGTAGTGTTATTGTTTATGCAGAATTTCACTTATTTTGAAAAATACCGCGATACCTCCACCTGACGTCACCGACCGCAAAGTATCCTGGGAAAAATAAGAGCAGAAAAGCTATCCCGAGAGTCCCCTGATATTTACCGTTATAATGGAAAGAAAAATGTTTAAAACGATATTAGGGACACGTTACGTTCATGCGGTCCTTTTGACCGCGCGCGACTACTCGCGTTACTTCGGCAACGCGACTTCCCGAGGGATATATATATATATAGTATGTATGTATATATATATATATATATATATATATATATATATATATATATATATATATATATATATATATATATATATATATATAGTATGTGTATTAAACTTGTGTATTGATTGGGTAAAGGAAATCATAAATCTTTTAATATTAAAGATAGCATACACTCAGAAGAGTTAATTAGAGACAAGTGCACTAATTTTTCGTAAAACCATTCTATCACTTCTTACTTAATATACTTCCCATATAAGTCTTGCAAGCTACCAAAAATTATTATTTCTTTCATTCATCAGTCAGATTATTAAATTTATTTCCTTTTCTTTTCTTCTTCAAAAAGGTGTTTATTATAAGTGACTTACATAATAACTGTTTATGTTTAGGGGAAAAACAAACAATCGCATAACAAGTTAGGTTGCTAATTAATATTCAGTATAATGGAAATTTTCTTCTGTAAAACTAGGTTAACAGTAATTACAAAGTTTAGAATATTGTCAATTCAATAAGCAGTATTAAATTGTTGCTATTTTTTTTAAAAAATGAATAACTTAAACATTGGGTTCTTCAGTTAAAAATGTGTTTAGAGTAATCAGAACACTTTATAACAACAGTCGGAAATATGATTCATTCTCAACAAATTCGATTTATTAATTTCATCGCTTTCACATGTCATTTGCATTAGCTTTCTTGTAGATTTTTCTAGAAAATGATCTTATTTCTCGTTAAATTTATTAAATCTATTTAATGTTGAGACGGACTGATTTTCCGCCTCAGTTAATTAGATATTATTCTTCTCTGTACGGAAGAATGCATAAATATTTCAGTAACTTTTACACCGAAATTTCCGAAGCTTGTAAATTCCGTTGCCAATATTGCGATTTGCGTTATTCAGAATGTGCGAAACACCCGGCGCGAGGCTAGCTTGCGTTAGTCAGAACTTGCGAAAGCGCACCTGGCGCGAGGCTAGCTTATCAAGGAGGACGTAACAATATGAGTTTTTGTACAATATATTACGCACAATATTACGCTGAAGCAGTGTTAAATAGATTTAATGTGAAGAAACAATAATACGAAAACATTCAGAAGCCATACAGTGTTTAGTGTGTGTTAAAGGAACTTCGTTACTTGTATAATTACAACAATATCGTAAAATATAAAAAGCCGTGTAACATCAACTTGCAGATACACGTGTTTATAATTGCTGAAGTAACGTATAAGTGGGAGTTTGAGTTCTTGGTGGCTTGTTTACTTTCTCTGCTTCTGCTTCATATGCAGGTAAAGTTTAGTTACTAAGTGTATTCATATATATCCAAGATGTTTTGGAAGAAACTCATTTTATCTGCATAACCAGTGGGACGAACTGCATGGAAACACATTTCTAATTATATTTGAAATACTGTGGTCTTCATAGAAGTATAAACAAGGAAACTCATCAACTAATATTCAGAAAGTGATAGTTTGTAGTTCGTTTCATCACCTGGAAATTCTTGAACCAAAAGCCAGCTCTCAGGGGGCTTGTGATTAAAAATTGTAAGGTCCGGGTACTGCTGATTTTATTTTTCATATTAATCCAACGACTTCTTATTGGTGTATTGAGGTAATCTATTGCATGAATCACTGTAATTTAACAAGAGATCTATTTACATGTGAGCAGTCTCGTGGCAAAATATTACAATGAGTGCTTAATTACAAACGTGTTTTCCCGCAGTGAGCTCCCACAACTTCGATAATCTTCATTCCTATTAGCTTAAACGTCCGTCCTCAACCATTAAAAAATCAACAACCAAAGTTATTTGGAAGAAATTTATGTATGTTTCTTGGTTGTGTATTGTAAGAATTTCTATATGTCTATTGGTACTTCTTGCTATTATTGGTATTTAATACAGTATATAATTTGCTTCGAAATATTTACGCTTTTATGTTAATAATGTTCTTTTGATTTTGTGTTTATCATCACTACTATTCCGTAGACAAAAGTGTGGTATGTTATTAGAGATGATACCGAAGAGCAGTTCCTCTCAGATAATTTGTCAGGTTCATTCTACGTATTTCAGTGTAGTTTAATCAGAATTGGCTTCTGATAAAAGAACGTGTATCTCCTCGATGCTCTCTAGTCAAAAATAGGAAAGTAAGCGTTTACCATCAGTTTCGGCGAATCTACCTACTTCAATCTGAAAAGTAGTTACGAAATATTTCTATCACACCTGATAGTTTGTCAAAGTGCACCATCATAGTACAGTGGAGTCCGTCAAGGCTATGGACATAAATAAATGTTAATACAGTGGAGTTCCGTCTACACAGGTTACATTTCAGATGTATAAAAAGGTGAGTGACAGTTGCTGAGTAAATCGCACGTATCACCAGTGAATATATTTGGGTGACGGTTGCTGAATAAATCGCACGTCCCGCTGTCAGAGTAATACTGACTTGTTTTGTATTTTAAAAGTGTAATCCCGTTTGTAGTGGTTCGGAACTAATTTTTGATAGTATTACTATTTATTGTAAGTCACGACGTCTGCGCTGATACATTAATAGTAAATCAAAGAAGTAAATGTTATCACTCTAACTGCTAATTGTGTAATTAGAGCAAATTTTTAGGTGTATTGTTTCACGCTCTTATCAGAGAAAGCAAAGGTGTGAAAGGAAAATCATTAATATGTCCAAATTTGATAATAGAATGATGTAAAGCAGTATACTTGGCCGGTGCTATTATGTACTTCGTCCTTGTCTTGTGTCCCTGAGAGTAGATTAGTGCGTCGTGTTCTGAAGTTGGCTAGAGCTGCATATTATTCCCCAGGTGTCAAATTTAGTCATTCATCACCTTGGATATAGCAGACTTATCAGGTACAATTACGTGGAAGAAGATTAAAGGAAACTCGAAGTCTGGAAACTGAGTTGATGTTCATGGACTGTTTTTTTCTTTAATGGTTAAAAAATTGATTTTTCTCTTCATTTTATTTTCCTGTTTCTCCAAAGACATAACTTTGTATTATCGAAGATTTGTGAACAATAAACATATTCCAATTGATATATATATATGTTTCCAAAAATACCGATAGAATAGATAGACTGCCAACAGACTATCGAGGAATTATGTAGTAAGGTAAGATTGATTACATTTCTTATGATATTGTTTATTATAAGTTAGTAATTTCATTTGATTGCACCAGAATGCAAGAGCCTTAAAAGGTTATCCAAGTCTAACAACTTGTAGAACGTAAGAGAGTAAGTTACAAAGTGGCGACCCAGTGTCAGGATTAATTGCATCTGGCTTGCAAACTGAAAATAAGACTATTGAAGGTAATATTCGTTAATTATTAATGGTTGAGAGGACAAAAGGCGGAATGAAGAATTTTCGAAGTTGTTGGAGTGTTTCTGTGGGAAAACCATTTTCTATGATTTTGAAGTTTATTGTGTGTTATATCTAGATATATATATTTTATTGTGTGTTACATATATTTAACTGTGAAGTTACATAGAGAAAAACAAAAATAGGCAAAATGTCAAATAGTTCCGAAAATAGTCGTAATAGCTCTGACACGGGAGAGCGTGCATATGCTTGTTGCCATCATAGCGTATCAGAGGAAGTGTTTGAACTTTCCGAGAAAATTAAATCAGTCATGTGCGGGAAATGTTTGCGCTGGTACCATTTTCGTTGTGTAGGCTTGAAGGAATCGCCTAGCACGTATGATTTGGTCAGTGCTGAGACCTATCTTTGGTATTGTAAGGAATGCGAATCCCAAAAGATTTCTGATGATGGTCACAAAATCCCTAAACTTGAGAAGGATCGGGAAAACGACGAAAATGTGAACAATTCTGGAGTCTTTCGAGATCCAGTTGTCACTTCTTCGCCGGTGCTGCTGCACAGGGTACCATAACTATTGAGATGATGTTCGCTCAATTGCTAAAAATGAATAAATGTATTGAGCAAATTAGCATTGACCAAAAGAAAATAAGTGAGGATCAAAGAAGCATAGGAATCGAACAAACGAAATTAAGGGCTGTTCAAAACGAGCAGAAGGCTGAAGTTACAGCAGGTTTTAAGGAAGTTGCTGCAACTGTACAGAATGTCACTAAGCAACTCGAGAGTTTTAAACTGGAAGTAAGGGAAGAGTTAAACGTGGAGGCGTCGCGACTGGACGAATGTATAGATATGGTAACCGCCATTGTTATGAAACATGATGACAGGATTAAAACCCTTGACGAAAGTGTCAGAGAACTTCATGAAAAGGAGAGAACTCGAAGCGAGACATTGAGAAGTTTGCCAGAGGAAGCAGAATCACGAGATCGCATCCCTTCATGAATACCAGGATACTAATAATGATGTCCTTAATTCGTTGCAAGTTCAAACAAATGATATCAGTAACCGTATTACGGTACTACAACGGCAGACCCACGCTAATCATAGTGAAGTAGTCAAGGATATCTCGCTCTTCAGGCATGAACTTGATAATCTTAAATCATCTTCGGTTCACTCTGATTGTGAGAGTGTATGTAGTGATGAAGTAGTTCCGCGGAAGCGATCTTTTGTGAGTTCTGAACCAGTTGAGAATGGACATGCTCTTAAAGGTCCAATACGGATTTTTGAAGTAAATAGGGAACCGCCCCTAAATTCCTATTGTACTTCTTATTCTTTTGTGAGCCATAACTGCAATGATGTTCCTATTTACAGCTCCAATGCTAGTAATTCCTTTGGTTCTATATTCGCGTTTGGTAATTCCTATTGGACAAAATATTAATGATAAAGTGATATTTACTAGGAACGGTGCTAATGACTTACCTCAAGTATCAACAGTACCTTCATATCGGATAACTTCTTCCGTCCAACCTAGCGGTTTTCCACCCTGGACGATGTTTAACTGTAGTTATAGTATACCAACAACGACCACTACTACGGTGTCATGGAGTATGCCAACGACAGTGGAAAGCAAAAACTCGGTTCAGCGTTGTATGGTTGGAGATAATCATCCTCATGTTTCTTTTGATTGTCCCAGGTTGAAAGTTTGTGAAAATTCCAAACCTTCAGTTGGAGATTCTTTTGATGGTATTAATACTGTATCGCAACCAGTGTCTGCTTTTCCATCTGTGTTCAGATTAAAAGATCTCAAAGATTTCCCAAGATTTTCAGGAGATAACCAACCAGGGGTAGCTCGCAGATTCCTTCGTGATTTTCAACGATGTATTGAAATATACTCAGTCTCGGATGCTGAGAAAATTAGGGTAGCTAAAAATTGTTTGGTAAACACAGCTTATATTTGGTTTCACACGGTTGCTGGTGAAATAAGATGCTACGAGGACTTCATCCGACTTTTTAAGAAACAATATTGTTCGCAAGAGATGGAACATATTCAGAAACGACAATTACAAAATCTCAAGTATGATAAAACGAAATTCTCGTCTTTACTTGAATTCTCGTGGGCTTTGATCGAGAAGTATTTCGATGTGACTGAAGTTCCTAACTATACGGAACTAATGAACCTCATCCTTGGATGTATTCCGGAAGAGGATGTGAGGTGGCTGACTGTCAATCCTTGTCATGATTTCGACGAATTTATGAGTAGAATCGCTACTCATCCAGCCACTCTGCGACATCCCAAGTTGATTCGGCAAGACTTTCTCAGAAACGCCCGTTTGCTAGGCAGGCTAAAATTGTTTCAAACAAAGGCAAACAGGTAAGTGTGAGTAGTCAAACTGATTCAAACCAATTTGGATATTCCCACAATAATTGTAGTTGGCAGAATCGAATTCACACAAGTAATAGGAATAATAGGAATGGATGTTCTTCACGAGGCAATAGTAGGAATCGAAGATTTCGAGGACATGGAAATCGAAGGAGATTCCATAATAATGATAGCCAGAATCCTTCTGGTGGAAACAACATGGCGCGAACCGATAGGAATGGAGATAGTGAGAATGTTTCTTATACAGATAGAGATCAATCTCGAGCATTTAATCGAAATGGTGCCGATCATGACCATTGCTCGTCAGGTACGGAAAACCCATTTCGCAGCAATCTTTAGTCATGGGGGAAGATTGCTGCGGAGGGAGTTCAAACCCCATTAGTCAAAAGTCTAATTCAGATGTAACTATCAAACCTTTTCTTCACCAAAACGAACCTAGTGTTATTTCAGACCCGAAATTCGATCATTTTATTGAATTTAATGTCAGTTTTGTAGTCGAAGATGACCAATCCTCGTGTCGTACAGAATATTATTTTTCTTCATCTCCAGTAGTAAAGGGGACTATAGGGGGCATTGACTTGAGCTGTACGATAGATAGTGGTGCCGAGCTAAATCTCATGGACTGGGAAATTTGGAAGCGTATTAAACTTGCTTTTCCATCGGCCAAGTTACGGCCCTATACAGGACTATCACTTGGAGCATTTGCAGGAAAGGAAAAGTTTCTTGTACAGGGTGTACAAACTTTTAACTTAAATTTACAAGGCCATCTGTTTGAAGTCCCAATCTTCATAATCAAGTACTTGGGTACAGATTTGATTCTTGGATGCCCTTTCTTGGACAAATTTAAGGGAATAATAGATCGACGCACAAAAGAATTTAAATTGAAGGATCAATCTGGTACGGAAGTTATCCTCCAGACATATGAACCCAACCTGCTATTGGTAGCTGTCAATACCAAGGAGAAGGAGGTGAATATTCATGAAGACTTCAAAATTATACCTGTGGCAACTGAAACGATGCCTGACTACTCTTTCACGTGTCAGCCGGTACCTATAAATAAAGTGTCAGCCTCCACTACATCATTATTGACGAATGTTCCTATTGAAGAGTCTGAACCTAACATCTCTGAAGAGGATATACGAAATTATATTGAAACAAGAACGGACTTGGATTCTTCGTCGAGAATTCGTCTGCAACAGCTTCTTCTGAAGTACAGACCTTTATTCTCAGAATATTCCCGAAGAGTGCGTGCTCCTTTGCATAAGATTCAATTGACTGACGAGATTCCCATCGTTGGACCATATTATCCTGTTCCACAGGCCATGCAGGAGGATTTTGAACGTGAATTGCGTACGTGGATTAGATTGGGGATAGCCAAGGAACAACCCTCTCCATACCGTAACCCTGTTCACTGTGTGCGTAATGCGTCAGGAGGAGTGCGGCCTGTTCTGGACTTGCGTGCCCTTAATAAGAAGGTAATAGCTCCCAAAGTACAAGTTGAGCCCATCAATGATATACTGAATAAAGTAAGTAAAGCAAACTTCTTTAGTAGCTTTGACTGCTCGGCCGGATATTATGGAATAAGGTTGGATCCTTCGTCATATCAATACACTAGTTTTGTGTACATGGGGAGGCAATTTGTAATGTTTTCGCTCCCAATGGGAATCAAGAGTTCACCAGCTATCTTTCAAAATTGTATGTACAACTTTTTTGACACGACTACAAGAGCATTTGCAACTATTTACTTGGATGACGTACTCGTCTCAAGTTCTTCATTAGAAGATCATTTCCAGCATCTGGAGCGTGTTTTTGAAACGTTTCACAGTGCAAACTTCTCTCTCAATTTCAAGAAATGTGACTTTATCCGGCCTGAAATAAATTTCCTGGGTCATGTTATAAGTGGAAGTGCTGTGAAACCAGATCCCAAGCATAATGAACCGATCCGGTGCTTTCCAGTTCCGAAAAATAAGAAAGCATTGAGAGCCTTTTTAGGTTTAGTTGGATGGAGACGCCGTTTCGTGCCAAATTTTGCAGCTCTCACGGGACCATTGTATGACCTTCTTAAGAAAGACGAAATTTGTACTTACAACAGAGTTATTGGAAAATTTCAAGAGACTTAGGGAACTAGTAAGCCAACCTCCTGCCTTAGGACAACCTGATTTCTCCTTAATATTCCATCTGTATTCAGATGCCTGTGTAGAAAATTTGGCTGGCTACCTTGCTCAGTGGCCATCAGGGGACACAGATCCAAATGTTATAGCATATGCGAGTCGTAGGGTTCGACCTCACGAACTCTCTTTCAATCTTCCAACTGGAATTGCTTTCTGTGTTATTCCTCTGTGAACACTTTTCACAGTATATTCTCGGCAGGAATACTGTAATCCACTGTGATAACGCAGCTGTAACTCATGCTTTTACTTTGAAGAATTTGGATCCAAGGACAACCCGGATGCTATTAAAGCTCCAGAGATTTGATCTGATTTTCGAACATCTTCCTGGAAAAAGTAATCACATAGCAGACGTGTTGAGTCGATACCCACCGGAAGTACCATCTAATTCCGAGGAAAAATTTGTAAACTTTCATTCAGTGAAGGATACATCTCTCTTCGACTTAGAAGAAATTAAAGAAAAACAAGAATCTGATATGTTTTGCCGAAGGACCAAATCTTCTCTCGGAGAAGCTATTGAATCGGAACGTTTCCTTTTGCACCAAAACATTCTGTATATGAAGAATCCGAAAACATTGCAGTGGCTGCTTGTTATCCCACAGGAGCTAACTTTAAAAATAGTTAATGCTATCCACACGACAGGCCATTTTGGAGTCCATAAGTGTTTTTCTTTCTGTAGAAATCTCCTACTGGCGACATATGAAATCCGACATCAAGAAGTATGTTAGGGACTGTATTCGCTGTGCCGAAACGAAGTACGCTAATCGCGTCATATCGAAGGAAGATTGTGTGATTGAGGCAGACTCGCCTCATGATAAACTAGGCATTGACATAGTGGGAAAATTGCCGTGCAGTCACGGATATTATTACATTCTGTCTATAATAGATATTTATTCAAGATTTGTGGTGTACTATCCAATGAGAACTGCCCATGTGAAACAGATTCTTGCTCTTCTTGAAAATAGATATTTTTATCTAACACCCTATCCTCGTTCTATTATCACGGATAGAGGTCCCCAGTTTCTTTCAAAAGCCTGGAAAGACTACTGTCAGAAACATGCTATCAAACATTTGTTGACGTCTAGGTACAGTCCAAACAGTAACGGAACGACTGAACGTTCCCACAAGGAACTTAATCGTTTAATAAGACTACAGTGCAGTCAGAAGCAAACTGAATGGAGCAAAGTCTTGAAAACATCCCAAGACTTATTAAATTACTCTATCTGTACGAGTATTAACTGTACGCCAGCTGAATTGTTTATGTCCTACTCAGCCGCGGAGGCATATAAACGTTCTTTCCCTTGGCCACAAAGTCTAGAGAAGATTAGTGATAAGGATCGTCACCTCTTAGTGGACGATAACTTACCCTATAAGAAGAAACAGCTAGTGAAGAAATCAGGACGTGAAATTGTCCTTAAAGTAGACGATCTCGTCATGTTACGGACGCATTATTTGTCATCAGCTTCCCGCAAGGAATCGTCGAAATATTTAAATTGCTTTGTTGGTCCATATGTCATAGTGAAAATTTTGCGAAATACTGCTGTTTTACACAACCTTATTGGAGATGCGATCGGAACACATAATTTCCAAAACATGAAATTGTTCGATTGCTCAGCAGAAAAGAGACAGGAACTTTTATCTCATTATCCTCACAAACTGAGTTTCACGATGTAAATAGAGATTTGATTAGTTGTGTTTCTTATGTTTAAATATTAGTGGTAAATGTTTTAAAAAATAAATTCACTCAAGATGTTCATTTATTTTCTTTTTTGGCCTAGAGCGAGGCTGAGACGGACTGATTTTCCGCCTCAGTTAATTAGATATTATTCTTCTCTGTACGAAAGAATGCATAAATATTTCAGTAACTTTTATACCGAAATTTCCGAAGCTTGTAAATTCCGTTGCAAATATTGCGATTTGCGTTATTCAGAATGTGCGAAACACCCGGCGCGAGGCTAGCTTGCGTTAGTCAGAACTTGCGAAAGCGCACCTGGCGCGAGGCTAGCTTATCAAGGAGGACGTAACAATATGAGTTTTTGTACAATATATTACGCACAATATTACGCTGAAGCAGTGTTAAATAGATTTAATGTGAAGAAACAATAATACGAAAACATTCAGAAGCCATACAGTGTTTAGTGTGTGTTAAAGGAACTTCGTTACTTGTATAATTACAACAATATCGTAAAATATAAAAAGCCGTGTAACATCAACTTGCAGATACACGTGTTTATAATTGCTGAAGTAACGTATAAGTGGGAGTTTGAGTTCTTGGTGGCTTGTTTACATTCTCTGCTTCTGCTTCATATGCAGGTAAAGTTTAGTTACTAAGTGTATTCATATATATCCAAGATGTTTTGGAAGAAACTCATTTTATCTGCATAACCAGTGGGACGAACTGCATGGAAACACATTTCTAATTATATTTGAAATACTGTGGTCTTCATAGAAGTATAAACAAGGAAATTCATCAACTAATATTCAGAAAGTGATAGTTTGTAGTTCGTTTTATCACCTGGAAATTCTTGAACCAAAAGCCAGCTCTCAGGGGGCTTGTGATTAAAAATTGTAAGGTCCGGGTACTGCTGATTTTTTTTCATATTAATCCAACGACTTCTTATTGGTGTATTGAGGTAATCTATTGCATGAATCACTGTAATTTAACAAGGGATCTATTTACATGTGAGCAGTCTCGTGGCAAAATATTACAATTAGTGCTTAATTACAAACGTGTTTTCCCGCAGTGAGCTCCCACAACTTCGATAATCTTCATTCCTATTAGCTTAAACGTCCGTCCTCAACCATTAAAAATTCAACAACCAAAGTTATTTGGAAGAAATTTATGTATGTTTCTTGGTTGTGTATTGTAAGAATTTCTATATGTCTATTGGTACTTCTTGCTATTATTGGTATTTAATACAGTATATAATTTGCTTCGAAATATTTACGCTTTTATGTTAATAATGTTCTTTTGATTTTGTGTTTATCATCACTACTATTCCGTAAACAAAAGTGTGGTATGTTATTAGAGATGATACCGAAGAGCAGTTCCTCTCAGATAATTTGTCAGGTTCATTCTACGTATTTCAGTGTAGTTTAATCAGAATTGGCTTCTGATAAAAGAACGTGTATCTCCTCGATGCTCTCTAGTCAAAAATAGGAAAGTAAGCGTTTACCATCAGTTTCGGCGAATCTACCTACTTCAATCTGAAAAGTAGTTACGAAATATTTCTATCACACCTGATAGTTTGTCAAAGTGCACCATCATAGTACAGTGGAGTCCGTCAAGGCTATGGACATAAATAGATGTTAATACAGTGGAGTTCCGTCTACACAGGTTACATTTCAGATGTATAAAAAGGTGAGTGACAGTTGCTGAGTAAATCGCACGTATCACCAGTGAATATATTTGGGTGACGGTTGCTGAATAAATCGCACGTCCCGCTATCAGAGTAATACTGACTTGTTTTGTATTTTAAAAGTGTAATCCCGTTTGTAGTGGTTCGGAACTAATTTTTGATAGTATTACTATTTATTGTAAGTCACGACGTCTGCGCTGATACATTAATAGTAAATCAAAGAAGTAAATGTTATCACTCTAACTGCTAATTGTGTAATTAGAGCAAATTTGCAGGTGTATTGTTTCACGCTCTTATCAGAGAAAGCAAAGGTGTGTAAAGAAAATCATTAATATATCCAAATTTGATAATAGAATGATGTAAAGCAGTATACTTGGCCGGTGCTATTATGTACTTCTTCCTTGTCTTGTGTCCCTGAGAGTAGATTAGTGCGTCGTGTTCTGAAGTTGGCTAGAGCTGCATATTATTCCCCAGGTGTCAAATTTAGTCATTCATCACCTTGGATATAGCAGACTTATCAGGTACAATTACGTGGAAGAAGATTAAAGGAAACTCGAAGTCTGGAAACTGAGTTGATGTTCATGGACTGTTTTTTTCTTTAATGGTTAAAAAGTTGATTTTTCTCTTCATTTTATTTTCCTGTTTCTCCAAAGACATAACTTTGTATTATCGAAGATTTGTGAACAATAAACATATTCCAATTGATATATATATATATATATATGTTTCCAAAAATACCGATAGAATAGATAGACTGCCAACAGACTATCGAGGAATTATGTAGTAAGGTAAGATTGATTACATTTCTTATGATATTGTTTATTATAAGTTAGTAATTTCATTTGGTTGCACCAGAATGCAAGAGCCTTAAAAGGTTATCCAAGTCAAACATAACTTGTAGAACGTAAGAGAGTAAGTTACAATGTTAGCACAAAACCATTTCTGTGATTATCATTTCTAAAATATACCTGTTTCGTTAACCTGTACTTACATATCTAAGATAAGTTATCTCAGATTGCTCTATATTTTTAAGTCAAAGACGGTTACATTGAACATCAGATTTTTTTAAAAAATTAGCTCATTTCTTTTTTTTAGTTTCAATTTTATTTTCTTTTTTTGTTGCTTTTATATGATTTCCGCTTTATCCAAACATGTTAGTGTTAGAAGTGATAGTCAATGTAGCCAACTTGAGGAAAAACTCCAATAGCGAAAAATCTTTCTTTCAGCATTGCAGCTTGTGAGATTCAACATATTATTTGGATACGCTTGACAATTTAACTACGCACCTGTTTTCCTAGCGCCTTGGAGACACCGTTATGGGGAAAACAGAATCGATTAAATTTAAGTCATCATTCTTTTCAGGTAGGAGTACTAATATTTTTTAAAACTCAGATAAAACGCACTCATTTTGGCGCATTTATTTAAACTGAACAACTATTACATATAGTAAATGATTTTTTTAAAAACATACTCAAAATTTTAATTTAAAATTTTAAAGTCCAAATTGTTTTCAAGCGCAACGGTTATTTATCCAAATTTATAAATAAGTATTCCAGGAACTTGCAGCAGTGCCATTCCGAACAAGAAACCTCAGCGTATCTTACATACTATACTATTAAGTGAACAAAATGCTTATATGTATATATTATTATTTCTAGCCTATATTATTATTCGTTTAAATGGAAATAAAGCGATATCTCTGAAATCTATAACGTTTGGCGTTTATTATTTTCAGATGTATGATGCAGCTCATAACAACGAACTTAATTAGCAAATTTATTACAAAATTATGGATAATTTATTATAAGTCATGTTAACATAATTTATCTAAGTTTTCAGTCATGTAGCCAATCAGTTTAATAAAACACCTTTCCTGCCTTCAATGCATGCTTATTCATTTATTTGTATATTTATATATCATATATTGGAATCTATGCCTGGCTTTCTGCATTCAGTTAGATTTCTGGATCGAATAATAAGAAGCCTCCCTTGCTAATTGATAACAACAACTTAATACGCATTTCACATTACTTTCTTTATGAATTATAAAGATTTTCAATAGTGAGCTCGATAACACAGAAATGTCTGTTTTTAGCTAGGAACAATTAATTCATATTTGTTCTAACATAAACAGAATTATTAATATTATTTTTATATATTTTTCTCTTTCTAAGGAGCAATATATTTATATTTACTTTCAAGCATTACAAATCTTTTTTTTTCACTTTAGTTATGTCTACATAACAATAATACAGTTAATAATAAATAACGTACCTAACCTAATATGCTATACCTAACCTAAATAACTTAACCTATCTAACTTAACCTATTCTTTTGTTATAAAACAAATAAACTCGGATATATCACTTATCCTTAGCAAACAATTATTGATTGCATAACCAGTGCATAGATCACAGGCATTATACATAGATAGCATAAAAGGGCAAATAAGAAAAGGTGATATTGCTGCGCTGACTTATAATACTCAACTTTTTCTTTGTCTCAATTTCTGATCAATGGAAACTACTCTATTGAGAACGAGCTGCAAATGTGAAATATCAATTCGACCTACAATGATCCGTTAAGTATCGTTACCCTACTTCAATAGTTTCGTTATGTAGTCTCTTGTGTGCCATTGTAATTACTTTTCTCGCTGGATTATATATACACACAATTTTGAACATGGGAGCTCATGTGGTTCGGATTCCACGTTAATCAGTAGGTCCACGTCTCATATAGCCTCGCTGCTGAAAAGGGACGTTAAACTCAAAATCAACTCAACAATTTTGAACATGTCCCCCTTATAGTCTGATCAGATATGTGCGACCGCGAGTGTAACTTAATTAGCACCACACACTTCCTTTAAACTTGCAAAGGAACACATATAATGAAGAATATATATTGAAGAATTTCTATTTCACTTTTATGAAATTAAAATTTATAAGAAACAGGTTCTTTCAGAAAACATTACCAAAGACGACGATCTTCATTTCTTATGACAAATCTAAATTTATATTACCTTCATCATACACTTGACCCTTTTTAAAATGTCCAAAACATTGTTAATATCGAAATTAACTTTGGGGTATGTTTAGTACAAGGGGTCCAGAAGCACGTAAAAAACGCAAAATTTACAGGAGAAATGAGTGATACAAGTACTTAGACGTAACATAACGTAACCAAATCTATCCTAACCTATCATAAACTAACATAAGCTAACCTGAACTAACCTAAACTAACGTAATATTAGTAGAAATAAGCGAAATTCTATCATTTTTTGGAAAAATAAGCGAGACTCCTACACTAATATAACATAAACTAAACTAACCTAACGTAACCTAAACTAGCCTAATCTATCTTAAACTAACCAACCCTACCCTAAACTAACCGAATGTGAGCAGAAATTACCAAAATTCTAACATTTTTTAGAGAAAAGAGCTGGACCCCTTCTGCTAAACATAGGCCTTAACTTTTATCAGGTCGAGTTCAAGTCCAAATATATATATTTTTTTGAGGAAAAAGAATTAGATTTTCCGGGCCAGACGACGGACTATGTATGTTAATTCATATTCTTCATGACTGCTTTTCTTCTATTGTCACAAACAGTATAATTATGGTAATACGAAATCTCATGGAGTATAAATGGAGTATAAATAAATTCGTTCAGTTGAAGCTATGGACTATTTACTCGAATTACATTATAAAATGTATATCAAATTTGTGTACATTCGCTTGAACATGTTAGCACTATACTTAGAATTTACTTTCTATGGCCACACAAAATAGCTTTATATATATCTGTATTTTTTTTATAGAATGCAACGGATATCTATGGATAATGTATGAATACGTACGACACATTATCCATGCGACGCAGGTCAACATTAATGGCACACAAGTAAACATCTTTTTGGTTAGCACAGGTCAACATTATACACACACCAAATAAATAACATAAGTCAACATTATACACACACCAAATAAATAACATTAAGTGCAGGTCAAAATTAAACACGCCAAGATAAACGAACTCATACCTAACAATAAGCATATTTAAGATTGATTTCAATGATACGATTTGCTTTTACCAAAAGCAGGTCGTAACACAGAATTATTAAAAACCCGTACTTATGTAAATTACCATGTAATTACCATGCAATAAAATGTAAATTACCATGTAAGTTCTATATGCAATAGGTTTCAATTAGCAGGGGTGTAGCCAGCAGGTTTATGTAGGGGGGCCCGTCGTTTTTGAGGGGGGCCAGCTACAAAGCCAAAAGAAATTATGTTGCAGCTAGTGTTTTTGAGGCATGAAAAAACCGGCAAATTTTGGTTTCCAGCTTCTTCTTCTTATTATTATTACTATTATTATTATTATTATTATTATTATTATTATTATTATTATTATTATTATTATTATTTGCTTTTTGTGCATAAATTATATTCCAGGTAGTTTTATTATGTTTAACCAATAATCACTGTCCCGGACCAAATTCCTTACCGGACCCGGAATATACCTTTTGCATAACTAGTTTAAGCCCTTGTACGCAGAACCTATCTACATAAGGCTAATTTTCTTTGAAATTTCACTTATTTTCTTTAAGATTTCCTGACAAAAATAATTATTTATTATTCGTGACTAAAAGAACATAATTATTTTATTAACATCTACAGTACTGGCACAATTATTGTGGATTTTTGATAAAGACAAAACTTTTGTGCAAAAGTGTCTTGCAAACAATTTTATTAACTAATATTTTATTTACTTTACCACACCAGTACCAAACAAATATTTATTAGTTATTTTAGGTTGGTTTTACAATCTTATACGGGAATGTCTGGCAATACAGAGAGAAAATGTCTGACAACCCTGACACAATCACTGCATTGTCTGGACAGAGCTCAGTAATAGTCTGGCATTTGCGTGGAGAAATGTGTGTTTATTGCATTGTCCGCCTGCCATTTGCATGTTATCACTTTAGTTTTGTGTGCTTGTGCATTCAAGTTTAATACCAACTTTTTTTCCCGGATTTTCTAATGTGTTTATGCAATTGAGCAGACATGGGCAAAGTTCGTGATTTGAGTTCTCGCAAAGTTGGACAGATTAGTGTTTTATTGAAAGAAACCACCTTAAAACAGAAAGAAATAGGGAAGAAACTTAAAGTTTCAACTCAAACCGTCAGTAATATCAAGAAGAAATTGGAATATGGCCACAGTTTGGCATCAAATAGGGTTGGAAAATGTGGTAGACCTAAGAAAACAACACCGAGAATGGACAGAAAAATAATTAAAATGGCAATTAACAACAGAAGATCATCTTGCAGAATGATTTCCAACTAACTTGAAGCAGAGGGCACTACCATTGCTCGCAGAACAGTAAATAAGAGACTATTGGAAGGTGGACTAAAAGCATATCGTCCCAGAAAAAAGCCTCGCCTTACTGATAAGATGAAACAGGCTCGCAAGGCCTGGGCAGAGGCTCACGTTGACTGAACATCTGAGCAAGGGGAGAAGGAAAGAGTTTAAAATATTCATGTAAAAACGTTAATAACACAAATAATTAAAATTATGCAAAATATTAAACTTAACTTCCAATTTTAAGCCTTGCAGACTTTCACGTCATTAAGCTTACTCGTTATTCAATTGCTTCCATCACTTTCATCAGCTGTTCAACGCCTTATTTTGTGGCCTGTATTGTTGCAGATTGTGTTCTGTGACGAGTCTATCGTTGCAGTGCTTAACGACCGTGTCCAGACTGTAAGAAGGCGATCAGGTGAGCAATTTACACCGGAATGGTTAAAGAAGACTGTAAAATTCCCTCAGAAGGTCATGGTCTGGGGAGCCATTTCTGTGCATGGAACAATTCGTTTGGAGATTGTTGATGGCACCATGGACCAGTATAAGTACAAAGAATTACTACAAATTCGTTTGCTACCTCAAACAAGGGACTGGTTTGACGATAGACCTTGGATTTTTCAACAGGACTCTGCCCCGTGTCATACGGCAAGGTCAGTGAAGTCCTGGTTTGAAGAAAATGGTGTAGAAGTGCTCTCATGGCCTGGAAATTCCCCGGATATGAATCCGATTGAGAGTTTATGGTCTGTATTGAAAGATGAAATACATGAAGTTCCCGTAACAACCAAAGCAGAGCTCATACAACGTCTTATCAAAGTATGTATTCATTCAGGTAGAATCAGGGAATTGTGCAGGAAGTTGATCACTGGAACACCCAGACGTGTTAAAGCACTTGTTAATGCAAAGGGTGAACAAACTAAATATTAAAATAGTTGTTTACTATTGACGTACTCACTATTTGTGAATAAAATTGATTTGCATTATTATTTGTTTGCTTAAATGTCGTTTTTGTAGAAAACTTATGTTTTTTCCAAAAATCCATAATAATTGTGCCAGTACTGTATGTCTTATTTCCTGTTCTAGAGGCCGTCCACATATTACGTAACGCTATTTTTGACCAATTTTACCCCACCCTCCTGCTTGTCACACTTCGTAATGCAAGGCCGAACCCCACCCCTTTGTTACGTAACACTTTTTGATCTTTATTTTTTCATTATTTTGATTATTTTAGGGGTTATTACAATAAAAAACTATTTTTAATGGTAGAACTTTTTATTAGAAAATGCTTATATAATTGTGAATATATTTATAGCGTTTTTCGCCAACAAATCAAAGTATTAGAAAATGGTAGACTCGTAATAATCTTTTATCCCCATAAGGTTGTTTAATTAACCAAGGAGGTCGCACCCATCATTTTAGGTCACTGGTGATTGGCAAGAAGAAAGTACTGCGGAAGATGCAGTTAAAACAGGATTTAAAGAAATAACATCGACCTCTTCTTCCGAGATACAGGGTGCTTCGTGCATTTGAAGTTCGCCAGTGTTAACGATGCAGAGTTCTGTTCCTCGTCGACCACAGATTCGAAGTGGCTGCACACGTGAAGGGGCAGGGACATCTCGTTTGTAAACAAGCTTTCGAGCATCTTCTTTGCACTTCGGACTTCAGTTTACCACTATACAAATTCTTTTTTAAAAAATTAGTGCGAGAATGCGAATAAACTCGATTTCTTCAGAAATATTCAAATCCAAAAATAATAATAATAAAGTAGTACGACAATAATATCCGACGAATTAGGTTTTTAATATCTTTAGGTCTGCAAATCGTGCATTGTTCCTTCAAAAAATGTTTCAAGAAAAAAAAAGTTTCTTCTGTTTCACATGCGAAACTTCTTCGAAGGAAAGAGTGGGTAATGATTCGAATCAGAAGTTGTAAATAATATTCTCAGAAATAGCGATACAAGTGGGAACGCGAAGGAATTTTAAAGCGGTGGTTACGATCACTAACAACTAACTCCAGAAAATCGTGTGACGTAAACGCAATGCTGCGATAGCCGCAAAACCGAGTTTTATTGTATTGTGATATACACAGAGTTCTTCACCAGTCATGCTGGTGTCTAGTGCGTCTTCGAATAACTTCTGTATGATTCAATTTATATAGGCTATAGTTCGAAACTTTCCAAAATAATGTAATTAATTATTTATCTATCTATATATACAGGGCGAACGGTAACTACGTGGACGAACTTGGACGGGTGATATTATATCTTTAAAAAAGCAAAGATGTCCTAGTGAACATGGGGGAAATTCCGTTCCGTTTAGGAATGACAGAGTGTTGAAAGCATGGGAACAGGTACTTCAGTGGCCAACAGCTTAAAAACAATACATCGTGGAGAGTGCGGTTAAAAACGTCACTTAGAAAGTCATACCTACTCTATTGAAAAATCCATATTTAAAAACGCAGCTATGTGTGCGCACGGGATTAACAACATGTGACACTTCTTTCCTTTACAGCATATCCGGGAATCCCTCCGCTCCTTTGGGGAATTCCGTGCGCACGCATAGCTGTGTTTCCAAACATGCATTTTTCAACAGAGTAGGTATGACTTTCTAAGTGACATTTTTAACCGCACTCTCTATGATGTATTGCTTTCGACACTCTGTCAGTCCTAAACGGGACGGAATTTCCCATGTTCACTACGACTTTTTTTTTTTTTTGTTTCTTGTTAGATGAACTATCACCCGCCCAAATTTGTCCATGTAGTTACCATTCACTCTGTAATATATATATATATAATGAAATTACTACATTTGTAACAACTCTTGAGCCACCCGACTGATTTCGATTAACTTTTCAACGTAGATGAGTTTCGGGCCTGGAATGTCTTTTATAGCTTTACTTTGAATGTGCACTTTGAAGAGAAGGGGGAGAAATACAAAAATGATCGAAAATGACCAATATTAATGTTGAATCATAGTTTTCGGAGTGGCTGGTACGAACAGTGCCACTTCTGATGCCGTTTAAATCTAAATTCAGTCTAATAACATGTAAAAATAATTGAAAATTACCGATTAATTGAAATCCATACTGAAAAACGTTGTCTTTCACCAAATTTTTCATCTGATATAAATATGTTTTTTTTTTTTAAATACTAGTTACAGCATATAAAAAATGTAATGCAGGCCTACTTATAAATCAGTTTAGTACCATTGTTTTATGGTAGTATTTACAGTAAATTGTTGAAACATTTGTTTTCAAAGTGTCAAATATATATCGCAGTAAACTGTGTGATCTGCTGTAAAAAAAATAATAAACCATACTGTTTTCCGACTGGTATAAGGAGGAAATACCATACAATTTTTCGATTGGTATAGTAAAGTAGTATTTTCCCATACTGTTTTACCGTAAATTATCAATTATATGCAAACTTTGTTATTTTCAAGTGACTGAAGCGAGGTAATCTTACAATGATGTTTTAAAAGCTGGTCATTTGGGGGGGCCAGGAAGTCATTTGGGGGGGCCGGGCCCCGATGGGCCCCCCCATGGCTACACCCCTGCAATTAGTTTTGTGACTAATTACTCTAGTTCGAATTACTGTAAGGAAGCTTCAGATATTGGTTTAGTTCAAACTAGACTTTCTTTCATGTCGGCCATTCTTGTAGAAACATTTCGAACATTTCGAGCATTTCAATTTAACCAAATGAGAGAGTAATTTTAAAATCATAGTTAGTGTAAGTTTAGTTTGGTTGTGTTTCCTTATAATAAAATTTATTATTTACTCCATATAAATTTATTCAGTAGACATTTGAACACATGCCCATATTCTTCCTTCTTTTTTGAGAATAAGGCAAACCAAATCAATTTAGCATCTTTGTCTTATATTATTTCATGGAGTACCCGTAGGATAAAACTGTGTCAAGTTCATTACTTTAATAGTAGTAGTAACACGAGTGGCGTGTTTAGGATTTTGTTTCGGAGTCTTACCTCGTCTTGTCTTCGTCACCACTAATGATGTTTAAATATTTGGTGTACCAAGAACTAACGTCATGTGTGCTAAAAATGCAGAAATATTGAATTATTTGTGTAGAAATGAATTATTTGTATAAAATTGTATTAAAAATTTACAAATGGCGGACGCCGCCATTTGTAATGATTGGCCGACTTGAAAGTCGAAGGGGCCGCGGTGGATCAGTGGTAGAGCGTTCACCTCTGGTGCTTGGGGTCCCGGGTTCGATCCCAGACCCCGCCAAGTGAGCTTTGTGGTGGACAAACACGGTGTGCGTGGGTTTTCTCGGGGTTCTCCCGTTTCCTCCCACTTTCTTCATTCCACCATTTCGTTCATCACTCATCATCGTCTCCTTTAGCCTAACCGTGGGACTTAAAACTTAAAGATTTCATTTCATTTTGAAAGTCGAAGTGTCTGTATTGTATTGTATTATTAATAAATTGATAAATATTAAAAATTGAATTCAGTATAATTATGAAAAAGTAAAGAATATGTCAAAATCGGGAGAAGTGTAAAATTGTCATCAAAGTCGAATTCAGGAAGGAGGTCCAGCGGGACGAATAGGGCCAGCTACCCAGTTGAACAGGGTGTTAAAAATGGGAAAAAGTGAAAATAAATGAATTCTAGATGAATAGGATAATTGCGGATAAGTGTAAGTGTGTTTGTGATTAAATGCGGATGTGTGAATTATATGTAGGATGAACACTTTTCACTTGAACCACTTTCTCTTCTTTACAACACACCAGGAGATGTTATCACTACCAAAGTCACCGCTGAACTCCGTTTCGGAGACAGAATCTAGTTCCAGTTCCAGTTACCTCCCTTACGGGAGATTTATATAAAGGAAATCCCGGCTTTAGAGCCATGTAGACTGCTTCACTAATGTTATTTTAAATGAAAATTGTTTGAAATAGATTTAGGTATTAAGATGGCTCGTGCCAAAACGGCCGAATTAGCCTGTTTTAATTATAATTTGTTTTTCATACTTTTAATGTAATAAGGAAGGATAAGCGGCGCACGTACATATTGAAATTGAATAACAGTATATTAAAGTTGTAACAAATAACAAAATTGTCAAAACTATTGAAATGTAAATAGTAAAAATTGAATAAAAACTGAAAGCAAAGCTCCCCAATACTTAGTGTTCACAGCGCCATCTCTTATTCCCGAGACAGAATCTGAATACAAAGTACAAATAAACCTGCTTCTATGACATAGAATGGAAAAGTTTGAGTCCATATTTGAAGAAGAAATCCTTAAACCCTATTGATCTTTGTAAACACACCTCTGAGTAATCCCGATCATTCCCCTATGCATCCAAAAATACTTCCCCAGAAAAATATTTCTGAAAGAAACTATGAAAGAAACAGAATAAAAATTTACGATTTTTCTCTTATTATCCTTTCATTCTTCTTTGATTGCCGTGTTCTCTAGAAAAAAAATGCTAATTAGCTTAAGAATCGTGGTAGATATCACTACTACAATTTGTTTTGTTTCAAATGGATGAAATGCTTTACTGTCGACTTACTGTTTCATTTTCTTTTCGTACTTCGTAATACATGCTTCCTGCAAATTTATGGTGGATTTCTGCTATTGTGTTTATGTTTGCTGTGAACGGCCTAGAATTAAATTCCCAAATGAAATAAATTCAATCTGCAATGTATCGTGTATTTCGAATTTCACTTTAGGTACTGAATATTCCATTTCTTATACCAGTTATTAAGTCGAAACACATTATGTGCAAAAACTAACTATAACATCCAGGCCCGCAACCAGCCACAGAGATTTGGGGGTGGGGGTGGCATGAATAGCATAGGGGGCAAGTGATTAAAAATTCTCTTACAAATATCAAAAGTGTGTTTTTTGTATTAATAAGAGCATTTTATATTGAGGTCTGGAGGAGACATGAAAAGCTTAGGGGGCCAGGCCCGCTAGCCCCTCTCTAGTTGCGGGCCTGATAACATGTATTATATGAGCACAAACTAAAATACAGATTTAGATTCACGTAAGCGGAAAGCTGTTACGGAATAAACTCGCCATAGTTAAAACAAGTTAACTTTAGGTTAGTTCTAGAAACGCTCGTGAAGGAATTCACATAGGGGAAAGCAACGAGCTGGCCACGTATTAATAGCTAGGCTGGGCTAGTTCAGCCGGTCGCTAACAGATGGCGTTGAAGTGGCTCTGGTCTACCAAAGACTATCACGCCAGTTGGTTTTGTTTTTATTAGTGTTTGTGTAAATACATGAGTAGTAATCGCGTCACTTTGCCTCACTTTTTGGCCCCTGGGTCCCTGCCTCAGGACCCATGGTCCCTGGCTGGGGTCAATGACCTAGGGGTACATAGGACCACCCCCTCTAAATTTTGGCAGGGGTACCATGGCCCACCCCCTAAATTTTGGCAGGGGTACATAGGACCACCCCCCTTAAATTTTGGAAATTGCCAAATCTAAAAATTTGGTATGGTAGGGTAGGACCATAGTATGTACCTCTATCGGTATTGGGTGTCTATGTCGTTCCCTTTCATGGGTAAAAAATTGCCAAAAATTCAAATTTCGGGGGTTTTTGACCTAATTTATCCCCTTGGATGAGGTGTTATTACCTTATATAGTTATATGGGCGTATACAGGGGTCCATTACCTTTTATAAGACATGGGTATATTAATGCACCCCTTGAAAAATTTGGGAGGGGTACCATGGGCCACCCCTTAAATTTTGGAAATTGACCAATTTCAACATTGGGTATTATAGTACAGGACCCTAATATGTATCATGATAAATTTGGGTGGTCCACCTCATTCCCTTCTAGGGGTACAAAATTGCCAAAATATAAACGTAAGCAATACGTTGTACCACGTGTTTGGTTTTCGACCTAATTTATCTCCTTGGATGAGGTCCTATTACCTTATATGATTATATGGTCATGTATAGGGGTCCATTCCTTTCATAAGACATAGGTACATTTGTGCACCCCTTTAAATTTTTGGATGGCCCACCCCCTAAATTTTGGCAGGGTACATAGGACCACCACCCCTTAAATTTTGGAAATTGCCAAATCTAAAAATTTGGTATGGTAGCCTAGGACAATAGTATGTACCTCTATCAGTATTGGGTGTCTATGTCGTTCCCTTTCATGGGTAAAAAATTGCCAAAAATTCAAATTTCAGGGTTTTTTGACCTAATTTATCCCCTTGGATGAAGTGTTATTACCTTATATAGTTATATGGGCGTATACAGGGGTCCATTACCTTTCATAAGATATGGGTATATTTGTGCACTCCTTTAAAAATTTGGGAGGGGTACCTTGGCCCACCCCTTAAATTTTGGAAATTGACCAATTTAAACATTGGGTATTATAGCACAGGACCCTAATATGTATCGTGATAAATTTGGGCGGTCCACCTCATTCCCTTCTAGGGGTACAAAATTGCCAAAACTATAAACGTAAGCAATACGTTATACCACGTGTTTGGTTTTTGGTCGATTTTCTCCCCTTTGATGAGGTGTTATTATCCTATATAGTTATATGGTCATGTATAGGGGTCCATTACCTTTCATAAGATATGGGTATATTTGTGCACTCCTTTAAAAATTTGGGAGGGGTACTTTGGCCCACCCTTAAATTTTGGAAATTGCCCAATTTAAACATTTGGTATTATAGTACCGGATCCTAACATGTATTATGATAAATTTGGATGGTCCACCTCGTTTCCTTCTAGGGGTACAAAATTGTCAAAATATAAACGTAAGCAATACGTTGTACCACGTGTTTGGTCTTTTGGCCCAATTTATCCTCTTGGATGAGGTTCTATTACCTTATATGGTTATATGGTTATGTATAGGGGTCTATTCCCTATCATAAGACATAGGTACATTTGTGCACTCCTTTAAAAATTTGGGAGGGGTACTTTGGCCCACCCCTTAAATTTTAGAAATTGCTCATTTTATATATTTGGTATTATAGTACTGGACCCTAACATGTATTATGATAAATTTGGGTGGTCCACCTCGTTCCCTTTTAGGGGTACAAATTGCCAAAATATAAACGTAAGCAATACGTTGTACCACGTGTTTGGTTTGACCTAAGTTATCCCCTTGGATGAGGTTCTATTACCTTATATGGTTATATGGTTATGTATAGGGGTCTATTCCCTATCATAAGATATGGGTATATTTGTGCACTCCTTTAAAAATTTGGGAGGGGTACTTTGGCCCACCCCTTTAATTTTGGAAATTGCCCCTTTTTACATGTTTGGTATTATAGTATAGAACCCTAATATATATTACTATAAATTTGGGTGGTTCACCACGTTTCCTTTGATGGGTACGAAATTGCCAAATTTTAGTACAACCACGTGTTTGGTTTTGGCTCAATTTATCACCTTGGATGAGGTCCTATTACCTTATATGGTTATATGATCATGTATAGGGGTCCATTCCATATCCCCTTAAATTTTGGAAATTTTCCAATTTAAGCATTCGGTATCATAGTACATGACCTCAACATGTATCATGATAAATTTGGGTGGTCCATCTTGTTCCCTTTCATGGGTAAAAATTACTAAAATATAAACATAAGCAATATGTTGTACCATGCGTTTGGTTTTTGGCCCAATTTCTTCCCTTTGATTGGGTTCTATTACCTTATATGATTATATGGTCATGTATATGGGTTCATTTCCTATCATAAGACATGGGTACATTGACGCACCCCTTGAAAAATTTGGGAGGGGTATCTTGGCTCATCCACTCGGTTTTAGAAATTGTTTTAATATAAGCATTTGGTATCATAGTACAGGACTTCAATATGTACCACTATAAATTTGGATGGTCCACATCGTTCCCTTTCATGGGTAAAGAACTACCAAAAATCGAATTTCGGAGGTTATTGACACCTATTTAGCACGTTATATGGTTTATTACCTTTATATGTTTATGTTCCCTTTTAAATTTGGGAATTATCAAATAACAAAATTCGGTAAACGTTTTCTAGGACCCATTGGTGTTCCTCTTATGGCCAAATATTCAAAATTTAAATGTTATTGACCGGCTTTATTATTGAATAAGTACAGGATTTATTACTTTTTTCATAAGACACAGGTGTATTTGTGTACCAATCTTAAATTTTGGGAGGGGGTACATTTCTTATTGTCATATCAATAATTGGTAAATGTTCTTTGGGTAAATCATTGTGATCACGTGATCAGTTATTGACCTATGATGGGATTAGGAGTCCAGGACATTGGTACATTGAAACTTTGTAGGATAATTTGAGAATGCGTCATTGGTATTGATTATTACAGCCAAATATAAACGTAAGCAAGACGTTGTACCACGTGATTGACCTTGAGTTTTAGAAATCTGATAGCTAACCTTATTGAAACTTATGACTCATAGTCTTAAGGGAATACATGCTACAACACTGGCAAAGTTATTGTTGATGCAATTTGATTGGCTGATCACTATCTTTCCTGCAATCTGATTGGTTGATCACTATCTTTCGTGCAATCTGATTGGTTGATGAGTTTTAAATCTTTGCTGTATTCAGTTTTTAAGTTTTGTTTTACATTTAAAAATCTTGTTTTCGTTCAACATTTTGCACTCAATGATAAATATGATCAAAACCGTTTATTTGTTAATCGAATAGTTAAAAACCGGATAAAGTTTGACGGTTAACCGTGAAACGTAAAAATTTTTTAGTTTGAAATTTTTTTTGCTTGAAACATTTTGTTTGAAAATTCTTGCTTTCAAATTTTTTGTTTGAATTTTTTGTTTCAAAATTTTGTTTGAAATTTTTTTGACAACTTTTGTTTCAAAATTTTGTTTAAATTTTTTTTGTTTGAAATTTTTTTCGTTTCAAATTTTTGTTTAAAATTTTTGTTTGAAATTTTTCGTTTCCAAATTTTTTTGTTTGAAATTTTTTGTTTCAAAATTTTGTTTGAAATTTTTTTTGTTTCAAAATTTTGTTTGAATTTCTTTCGTTTGAAATTTTTTTGTTTGAATGTTTTTCGTTTCAAAATTTTGTTTCAAAGATTTTTGTTTGAAATTTTTTGTTTCAAAGTTTGGTTTGACATTTTTAAAGTTTGTGCACTCATTAGTAAAGAACCGGAACTGTTTAGAACTAAAACCTCTGGCAACATTGTGGTGCAATAGTACACGTCAGAACATGGTGCAATAGTACACGTCAGAACATGATAATGCAACTTCATCAGTTTTGCATCATCGTTCGCGTTAGTATTCATGATAACGTCATCATGGCTACTTGTCTGCAGTTTCTAAACACACGTGATGTGATGAAATCATTTACCAAGATTACTGATTTACAACAGAATGTACCTTATAGAATCTTAGCTAGCCAAATGATACCTACAAAGTTTGGATTAAGAATCGTAGTGAAGCTTGAAAATGATAAGAATATAATTTTACCAGCAAGATATTTACCCATGGAAGCATCAAAACAAGAAGAACTGCTGCGTTTCTTAAATACTGGATCTGTATCTTTATGCTATAAAAGACTCTTGGGTCGAAGTCATCAGTTTGAATTTAGTACACAGCCGGATTCGTCAGCAATTGTGATGAAATCATGAATCAGCACATCAGACATAGTTGTATGAATGTGGTTGGTCAGCATGACGTCAGCAACTGTGATGAAACCATGAATTCAAATGTCAGCACATTCCTTTCCTATGACGTCAGCCGTAGTTCTATAAATCAACCAATACCGTGAAATCATTTGAGCAAGTGCTTTTCAGGAGGAAAGATGTGTACTTCTAACGATAAAGAGTTCACTTTCGCAAGCTATTATCCAATAAATATATTTCAAACAAAACATGTGATGATTGGTATCAGTGCTAGAACATTTGAACCAGTGATTCGATTGGGCAAAGCAGAACAATTTGGTGTACAACTGACCTGTGAAGAATGGCAAATATTATGTTCACGAATCGACCAAATGAACGATTATTTTCATGATGAGCTAAATGTGACCATAGTCAAATCATTAGGCTCAAATCATGAAGTGGTGATGCGTACAGTCCTCGAAGAGAAGATGGTGCTGTTACGTAAAAAGAGTACATTCCATGTCCCTCGCAACATGGTGTATCTAACACAAACGGAATGGAACAAATTCATCAGCGTATTTCAGTGTGTTAAACATGCAGTGGAAGTGTGTAACAAAACAAGTATATTCCTGAAAAAGTACTATTTTGAAAAATGTGTTATGCATATTGTACAACATGTATCTAGATATTGTGATGGTTGTCAACATCGTTCGTGGGTGCATACCTGTATTGATAAACAGTTTATTTGTGATCAAATGGACATTGAGTTTCCACCAATTGATATCGCATTAGACCTTAAAAGACTTCAATTGGAATTAAAATTATATGCTAAAGACAAACTAGTGCAAGAAGTTCAAAATACATTGTATCGACAATATCCAGAACCACTATCTGGTATGGATGTATGTGGAGTGTAATAAAATGAACCATTTCAATGAATTGTTTTTTTTTTTCATTTCAAGTACAACCCTATGTTCTGACGTGTACTATTGCACCACAATGTTGCCAGAGGTTTTAGTTCTAAACAGTTCCGGTTCTTTACTAATGAGTGCACAAACTTTAAAAATGTCAAACCAAACTTTGAAACAAAAAATTTCAAACAAAAATCTTTGAAACAAAATTTTGAAACGAAAAACATTCAAACAAAAAAATTTCAAACGAAAGAAATTCAAACAAAATTTTGAAACAAAAAAAATTTCAAACAAAATTTTGAAACAAAAAAATTTCAAACAAAAAAATTTGGAAACGAAAAATTTCAAACAAAAATTTTAAACAAAAATTTGAAACGAAAAAAATTTCAAACAAAAAAAATTTTAAACAAAAAATTTTGAAACAAAAGTTCTCAAAAAAATTTCAAACAAAATTTTGAAACAAAAAATTCAAACAAAAAATTTGAAAGCAAGAATTTTCAAACAAAATGTTTCAAGCAAAAAAAAATTTCAAACTAAAAAATTTTTACGTTTCACGGTTAACCGTCAAACTTTATCCGGTTTTTAACTATTCGATTAACAAATAAACGGTTTTGATCATATTTATCATTGAGTGCAAAATGTTGAACGAAAACAAGATTTTTAAATGTAAAACAAAACTTAAAAACTGAATACAGCAAAGATTTAAAACTCATCAACCAATCAGATTGCACGAAAGATAGTGATCAACCAATCAGATTGCAGGAAAGATAGTGATCAGCCAATCAAATTGCATCAACAATAACTTTGCCAGTGTTGTAGCATGTATTCCCTTAAGACTATGAGTCATAAGTTTCAATAAGGTTAGCTATCAGATTTCTAAAACTCAAGGTCAATCACGTGGTACAACGTCTTGCTTACGTTTATATTTTGGCTGTAATAATCAATACCAATGACGCATTCTCAAATTATCCTACAAAGTTTCAATGTACCAATGTCCTGGACTCCTAATCCCATCATAGGTCAATAACTGATCACGTGATCACAATGATTTACCCAAAGAACATTTACCAATTATTGATATGACAATAAGAAATGTACCCCCTCCCAAAATTTAAGATTGGTACACAAATACACCTGTGTCTTATGAAAAAAGTAATAAATCCTGTACTTATTCAATAATAAAGCCGGTCAATAACATTTAAATTTTGAATATTTGGCCATAAGAGGAACACCAATGGGTCCTAGAAAACTTTTACCGAATTTTGTTATTTGATAATTCCCAAATTTAAAAGGGAACATAAACATATAAAGGTAATAAACCATATAACGTGCTAAATAGGTGTCAATAACCTCCGAAATTCGATTTTTGGTAGTTCTTTACCCATGAAAGGGAACGATGTGGACCATCCAAATTTATAGTGGTACATATTGAAGTCCTGTACTATGATACCAAATGCTTATATTAAAACAATTTCTAAAACCGAGTGGATGAGCCAAGATACCCCTCCCAAATTTTTCAAGGGGTGCGTCAATGTACCCATGTCTTATGATAGGAAATGAACCCATATACATGACCATATAATCATATAAGGTAATAGAACCCAATCAAAGGGAAGAAATTGGGCCAAAAACCAAACGCATGGTACAACATATTGCTTATGTTTATATTTTAGTAATTTTTACCCATGAAAGGGAACAAGATGGACCACCCAAATTTATCATGATACATGTTGAGGTCATGTACTATGATACCGAATGCTTAAATTGGAAAATTTCCAAAATTTAAGGGGATATGGAATGGACCCCTATACATGATCATATAACCATATAAGGTAATAGGACCTCATCCAAGGTGATAAATTGAGCCAAAACCAAACACGTGGTTGTACTAAAATTTGGCAATTTCGTACCCATCAAAGGAAACGTGGTGAACCACCCAAATTTATAGTAATATATATTAGGGTTCTATACTATAATACCAAACATGTAAAAAGGGGCAATTTCCAAAATTAAAGGGGTGGGCCAAAGTACCCCTCCCAAATTTTTAAAGGAGTGCACAAATATACCCATATCTTATGATAGGGAATAGACCCCTATACATAACCATATAACCATATAAGGTAATAGAACCTCATCCAAGGGGATAACTTAGGTCAAACCAAACACGTGGTACAACGTATTGCTTACGTTTATATTTTGGCAATTTGTACCCCTAAAAGGGAACGAGGTGGACCACCCAAATTTATCATAATACATGTTAGGGTCCAGTACTATAATACCAAATATATAAAATGAGCAATTTCTAAAATTTAAGGGGTGGGCCAAAGTACCCCTCCCAAATTTTTAAAGGAGTGCACAAATGTACCTATGTCTTATGATAGGGAATAGACCCCTATACATAACCATATAACCATATAAGGTAATAGAACCTCATCCAAGAGGATAAATTGGGCCAAAAGACCAAACACGTGGTACAACGTATTGCTTACGTTTATATTTTGACAATTTTGTACCCCTAGAAGGAAACGAGGTGGACCATCCAAATTTATCATAATACATGTTAGGATCCGGTACTATAATACCAAATGTTTAAATTGGGCAATTTCCAAAATTTAAGGGTGGGCCAAAGTACCCCTCCCAAATTTTTAAAGGAGTGCACAAATATACCCATATCTTATGAAAGGTAATGGACCCCTATACATGACCATATAACTATATAGGATAATAACACATCATCAAAGGGAATAAAATCGACCAAAAACCAAACACGTGGTATAACGTATTGCTTACGTTTATATTTTGGCAATTTTGTACCCCTAGAAGGGAATGATGTGGACCGCCCAAATTTATCAAGATACATATTAGGGTCCTGTGCTATAATACCCAATGTTTAAATTGGTCAATTTCCAAAATTTAAGGGGTGGGCCAAAGTACCCCTCCCAAATTTTTAAAGGAGTGCACAAATATACCCATATCTTATGAAAGGTAATGGACCCCTATACATGACCATATAACTATATAGGATAATAACACCTCATCAAAGGGGAGAAAATCGACCAAAAACCAAACACGTGGTATAACGTATTGCTTACGTTTATAGTTTTGGCAATTTTGTACCCCTAGAAGGGAATGAGGTGGACCGCCCAAATTTATCACGATACATATTAGGGTCCTGTGCTATAATACCCAATGTTTAAATTGGTCAATTTCCAAAATTTAAGGGGTGGGCCAAGGTACCCCTCCCAAATTTTTAAAGGAGTGCACAAATATACCCATATCTTATGAAAGGTAATGGACCCCTGTATACGCCCATATAACTATATAAGGTAATAACACTTCATCCAAGGGGATAAATTAGGTCAAAGAACCCTGAAATTTGAATTTTTGGCAATTTTTTACCCATGAAAGGGAACGACATAGACACCCAATACTGATAGAGGTACATACTATTGTCCTAGGCTACCATACCAAATTTTTAGATTTGGCAATTTCCAAAATTTAAGGGGTGGTGGTCCTATGTACCCTGCCAAAATTTAGGGGGTGGGCCATCCAAAAATTTAAAGGGGTGCACAAATGTACCTATGTCTTATGAAAGGAATGGACCCCTATACATGACCATATAATCATATAAGGTAATAGGACCTCATCCAAGGAGATAAATTAGGTCGAAAACCAAACACGTGGTACAACGTATTGCTTACGTTTATATTTTGGCAATTTTGTACCCCTAGAAGGGAATGAGGTGGACCACCCAAATTTATCATGATACATATTAGGGTCCTGTACTATAATACCCAATGTTGAAATTGGTCAATTTCCAAAATTTAAGGGGTGGCCCATGGTACCCCTCCCAAATTTTTCAAGGGGTGCATTAATATACCCATGTCTTATAAAAGGTAATGGACCCCTGTATACGCCCATATAACTATATAAGGTAATAACACCTCATCCAAGGGGATAAATTAGGTCAAAAACCCCCCGAAATTTGAATTTTTTTGGCAATTTTTTACCCATGAAAGGGAACGACATAGACACCCAATACCGATAGAGGTACATACTATGGTCCTACCCTACCATACCAAATTTTTAGATTTGGCAATTTCCAAAATTTAAGGGGGGTGGTCCTATGTACCCCTGCCAAAATTTAGGGGGTGGGCCATGGTACCCCTGCCAAAATTTAGAGGGGGTGGTCCTATGTACCCCTAGGTCATTGACCCCAGCCAGGGACCATGGGTCCTGAGGCAGGGACCCAGGGGCCAAAAAGTGAGGCAAAGTGACGCGATTACTACTACATGATTGGCAAACTAAAAAAAAAGTTACGTGTAAATAATTAGATCTTTTAATCAGTGATGATTTTAGGAATTGCCCCGGGACATTTATCGGACTGTGCTCAGCATGGGTTATCAGTATATTCGAAGTCAGGGGCGCATTTAAGGGGGGCAGGAGGGGCAATTGCCTCCCTAAGAGTTTGAGGAATACATATACTGTAATCGATTGTCTACTGATATACTAGTACAAAACATGAAAATCTTATATCTACAGTGCTCTTGCCCCCCTCAAATGACGCTCCTGCTCTAGGTTTGTTCAAATTTTGACGTTTGTAACATTAATAGTAATGAAGAAAATAGTGAAAAACTTTGCTATGCTTTTTAAATGGGCTAACTTTCAAGGTTGCTAGGGGTACCAGATCACCTTAAATATATAAGAGGAATACTTCCTTAATATATTAATTTTTTCTTTGCCCATTGTAATTTCGCAGGAACTGGGGAAAGCCGTACATATTTTTGGAGGCAGGGGGACGGCGTCCGCGTCACTACGTTTTCCCGCACTTTTACCCCTTGACCTTATGCATTTTGTGTGTTTCGTTGCTATAAATATAATTTTTCAAAGACTAATACGGAATGTGTTCGCAAAAGAATTTCTTCAGTCGTTCTTGAAGGTTTTGTGCCATTGTTAATACTAGAAGAAAAGAAGAAATATATTTATATTTGATTTCGGGGGAATCTGACGTTGGGGTTTGCTGGTTTGTCTCGGGCTCCCATTTTGTGCTATGTGTGGGTCTAACACAGTGCTGCTTCTGTGTCTCCTTTTGTTTAATTCAATTTTAGATGCAGTTTTAAAATACGGATCCCCATGGGCGTCGCCAGAAACTTTCGCAGGGGGTGTCAAGAACAAACACTAATAATAACACACACACACACACACACATATATATATATATATATATATATATATATATATATATATATATATATATATATATATATATATATATATATATATATTAAACAAAATCACAATATTATAATTAGGAAGTCATGCAAGTATACTATATTGACTTTAGAAGAACTTTTCGAAGACAGAATCGTATGTTCCCTCCTTAATACTTCATAATAATTCCTGTTTTCAACATCTCAAACGTTGAAAGAATCAAGAAGAGAGAGAGAGAGAGGGAATGCATGTTCGTGACTATGTTGCTGCCGTACGTACCTTTGGTGTGGGAGATTCGAGTTAGATTCCCGGTAAAAGTTGAGCTCATGAAGTTTGCATTCCATATGAAGCTTTAGGTCCACATCTCACCCTCGGGGCTGTAAGGGACACTAAGCTCAGAACAAACCAACCCAAAAAGAGAAAATTCTGTAACAGTACTGTGTTTCTTGATGTTTATTTATCAGTCCTTTACGAAGTCATACAACAACGAGACTGCTCTCGGGATTTCGATAAATACAATAAGATATTTTTTGTGCATGAAAATCAGAAGCTAATCATTTCACATAAATAGAAATTTAAAAAAATAACACATGCAAAAATGTATTTACGAAAATATTACGGTTTTACTTACCAAACAGGAAAAGAGCAGATTTTATAAGATAAAATCGTCTTCATCTTCGTGTTTGTAAATAACTAAGCCACCAGGTAGAAATAATTCCTTGTCTTGTTTCATAAAGTTCACACAAAATGCACAAAATCTTTCTTTCTTCCGTAACCACTTTACAAAACGCAGAACAATCAAATTATGTTTATATATATAAAGAAAGCGAACACACAATATAAAGGAAAGTGCACGTAAAAAATCTCTCTATATAGATGAGCATTATTACGTGTCATATAGGTCTACTTCTTGAACAAGAATTGCATACATCTTGGTTCTTTCCCAAAACATCTAACACGTCTGATATGAATTGTTATTGTTAATTGTTATGTTTATGTTTTATTTTTATTTATAAGTTCCTGATGGAGACTTTTCATACACAATCCTGTCAATCTTTCTTCAGAGATAGTTGACCTTAACCACGTTTTCACACGTCTTGTGGTGCTAAAACTTCTCTCAACACTACATGTTGTACCGGGGAGGGTAACCATTAGTTGTATTCCTTGCTTTATTGCCGGATTAAATGTGGCGTGATCCATCAAATCAAAAAGAGAGAGTTTCTCTAAACTGTCTACATCTAGATTTCTGTGTTTCCATAAATCGTACCAGCATTCAGCTTGAAGGAAATTGTCAAGTTCATAAATTTAATTTAATTCATCCATCATCTTCATGAATTGTAGTTTAGAGATGTTTTTTTATTTCACGGGGATGCAATGTGAAGAGTGAAAACCCTGGACTAGCGACTGTAACAAAGAATCTATGTACAGTATAAATATGGTTCGCCGATAATATTCTTCCGCATTTGTGTATGGAGGATTAGCACGATGAACTTGTCGAGATGCAAGTCTGGGAACTGACAGCTGAATATTTAGTTCATCAGCAACACGAATACACTTTTCGAAGATCGAATGAAATGTAACTTCAGCTGTATCTCTCTGTTCTTTGAACATACAAATCAACTCCGAAATGTGTGATTTTGCGGCCATTAAGTTCAACTGAACTCCTTGCAAAATTTGTGCTACTGCCTCAAGGTACGAGGAATATTGACTGATAACTGACAAAGAAACAATAAAGGCTCCTGTTGTTCCTGTACATAAAAGACGATAAGTTTCTAGTTTCAGAAACTGTAGAATTTATTGACAGTTCTTCTAACGCACACACTATTTCTATGAAATGTTCAGAAAATTTTCTGATGCTGCTGTATTTGGAAGTCCAGCGGGTTTCAGAAAGAAGTGGGATATTTGGAATATTTTTTCTTTTTAATGGGCTCTCGCGAAAGAAAATTGTGATTTCTTTGATAGTATCCACTGTGTTTCGTATGTAAGAAACGGGACATAGCTTATTAACGACAAGATTAAGCTTGTGTGATGCACAATGGTTAAAAAAAAAACAAAAAAAAAAAAAAAACGCTTTTGGGAATTGTCTGATAATGCTTTGTACACCGTTACTACATCCAGCCATGTTGGAACAACCATCGAAACCCTACCTACAAGTTCACACTGAGATAATCCACGTTCTTCCAATGCTTTTAGAATTATTCTAGCAATGTATGCGGCGTTTAACTCTCCTAATGGAATGAAACCTACGAAATCTTCTCGCATCTGATTTTAGACAGTGTCATAAAACCGAATACCTAGAGACAATTGTTCTACACCCCCACAGGCACCGACTTGAAGAAAATATTGGGGGGTCCAAGCAATGAATAAATATATCATCATCGTTTTCAATTAACTGCTTGATGAAGGCCCCCTCCCCCCAAATCTCGATCCGCTACTACGCTGCAAAATTCACAGTGCATTGATCTTCACTTGTCAGGCCAGTGTTGCCAGAGTTTTGGTTGGAACTTCAGTGTTCTATTCAACACCAGTCTGAAAACCGCCTTTTCTATCGAATAAGAAGGCTATAGGGATGGCCACGAGTGACTTCGAGCGAGTTTACTTTGAAACTCGACTCGACTCGAAACAGACATATTTAAGCTCGACTCGAGAACTCGGCTCGAAAATGTTCCTCCAACTCGCCTCGAATTCAGGTCGAGTTTCGAGTCGAGTCTAGCCAGAACGAGCCATATGGAGCTAAATTTTATGTAGTTTCAAGTACTCTCTTCAACTATCCTACATAGACAGTGTAATTATTATCAATGATACTACTGTTACTGCAACTTCTTCTTCTTCTTCTTATTATTATTATTATGAAAGATAGGTGGTTTCTATCTGAATACTAAAAACTAATTGACTGCCGACCTCGGTAGTCGTGAAGTCTAGGAGGCATGGCCATCGTTCACGAGATTCTGGGTTTTTAGTTCCGGAGAACCAAGGATTTGGCTAAGGCCAAATATTGTTAAAAGTTATAGGGCGCTGGCCAAACATGTTCAAAACTGCTCGGCTCGGGCTTAGGGTTGTCGGCCTGGATGAGCCGATCTAAGTCGATGGCTCATCCCAAAAATGCCGGCTCGAGCATTTCGCTCCGTTGAACTGAGCCGGGCAAGTTTACATCACTACCCGGGTTGAGTTTCTGTTTGGGCTCAAAAATTCAACAGTGCAGGTCTCAGCCTTGATGGTAAGAACTAAAGTATATACTTAAATAGGTGCTAACGACATTTGAGACCTCGTTATAAAATCCTTTGTTGCCTCGTTATAGAGACGAAACGAGATACAAGCAGTGTCCCCTCTCGTGAACAATACTAAAAGCATTCCACTTTATCGCTGACATTTTTCATGGCTTTCGCTTTCCAGTCTAATCATGCCATGATTTTAAAACGAGCTGAACGAAGGAGCCATTTATCAAACTCGACTCAACTTGAAACTTGATCTAAAAACAGCGACTCGGTTCGGAACTCGATTCGAGAAAATTACGTTTGACTCGACTCGGAACTCGATTCGAATTCGAGTCGAGTCGAGTTTTAGCTCGTACCCATTCCTAGAAGGCTATTTCTAACGTTGAATTAAAGGAATGACGACGTTTACAACAGAAATTCTTGCTCCTTTTTGTTAATTCTTCCTCGGCCGGATTATATTGGAAGGGCGAGGACCCCACCTCTAAATATTCGGGGGGAAAAGTGTCCTGCCCTCCAAAGTCGGCGCCTATGTACACCCCTAATATCAGCTGTCTCATCTGCAAGCACACTATAATACTGGGAAGAAACAATTTTAGGCTTTATATACTGTTCATATAGTGTTGCCTGCAACTGATATCAATTCATTTTGAGTCTGCACTGAGTATTTTGCATTTTGAGCAGCAGTTTCAAAGTATTGCTTTAATGTTATATCTCCGGAATCTACTTTAAATTGGAGAAGATTGTAGAAATTGCCAGATTTAGCATTCTTTCCTCGTAAAGACAAATCATGTGTCGCACAAAAGACAATTGTCTCAATGATTGATTACAGTTTTTTTCGGTTTTCCTCAACTTGCTTCCGAGTCGCTTCATCATTTTTCAAATCAACGGGCAAACTTTTCGTAGACATAACATTCGAAAATAACTGAGCTCGTTCTGTGGACGCCCGATGCCATTCAGATTGTTCGTGTTGTCGAGCAGATGCAAAAAATTATTGTATTTGCTAAACGGTGTTAGTATAAAAGACTCTTGCAATCCTCTTTTTACCGGAGATCGAAAAAGAACACACTGCTTGCACAATCCCTCTCGCAACTTTCTAGAGCATGCGGGCCATGGAAATTCAACAAACCACTTATACAAAAAGGGGCGTTTCCTGGCATAACATCTTGTTTAAAATCATATGCTTCGGTCGGGTGCCACGGAGACATCAATATTTCATATCGACCAGTGTCCGATGTAACGCCCCTATATAACTTAGTTACAATTGTATTACTAGTGCAATTTACAATATACTTCTTGTAACCTTTTTGCATTTAGCAACCCTGTTGAAACATCATGTTCGCGGGTTCGCGCAAGGGATTCTGGGTACTCAATAAAAGACATGAAGACGCAATGGCAGAAGCAACCTTTGTCTGCTAACAAAATTTCGTTATATCTCAATCGCTAGTGATCATCATAGTATTTAAAAATGGTTTACGTTACCTCGTAACCTGGTGAACAATCTCTCACATCTTATCGTGTGCAACTAGTTTGAATAACATCAAATTTTGAATGGAGTTGGGAAATAGTCATTTGCCCTAGCTCACACGTGTGCCGTCTTTGTGTGTGTATGTTTCAAGTTTGCCTATATTCTGTTATACTATCATATTTGGATATCCAGTGTGAGTTCTGTTGGAGTGATTTAGTCATCATGTTAATCTCAATTCGCAATTTTTGCTTGCAGCTTGAGTCAAGTAACTTAATGTGCAGCTAAACTCTTAGCAGCGGGGCCCCCAACCCATTCACAATGTCCGTGAAGCAAGGCAAAATTAAACATTCTCTTCATCTGTTCTATTCAGTTATATCAATGGAATTATTCGCTATGGAAGTGCCAAGAGTGTATAGTAATCTCACCAGTAATAATATAACCTTCTGTGAGTGGAATCCAGAAAGTCGCTACCGCAGCAAGTTACGTGAGTGGCACGCATGGCTGCAGGGCTACCTTATGTTCATAATAATCTTGTACGTACTGTTCAGCCACTTAATCGTATGTAACCTTTTAATCAATGTGAGCAATCATCTTTTGTGGCTATTCAAGAGGTTAAAAATGCAGCATCACGTCAAGTAGAAAGTGGAATTCTATGTATATACTCATATGTAAAGTGTTAGCCAATGAGAGTCATTTTCATATACTTTCATTAATCATCTCTTTGGAATATCAACAAGGCGTGCAGTCCCTAGTTCATTGCTATAGCCTTATGTATATTCTACTTACTAGTTGGATTTAAGTTTGCAATCTTAGATAGATGTATCATCATCATTATCCAGGCTGTCTAGTGACCTCCGAGAGGTGGATGCACACCAGCTCCTACGTGCCCAGGCCGGATCTTGTAAAATGAAGACGTCTTCTCACGCTTAATCTCCCATACCAAATAAGTTAGAGGAATAACTCAACAGCAGTGATTATTTAATTTATCCAAGCATCAGTGCCTTGTATGTGCTTAAAGCCGCCTATACCTGCCAAAAGGGTAAGTACCTTGTATCATAAGAGCCCGCCTTCGTAGCCGGCTAATAATTCTGCCTCGTACAGAATTATCGTCTTCACTATTGGTGATTTGTTGAATTACGTGTACATATCGCACCCTCATGTGGATTTGCTGGTGCACGCTTAAAGAATGTTGTTCTGCAGGTATTCATTTGCACTCATCAACGCCGCAGCTATGTGAAGTATTCTACCAGTAATATAAGTGCATAGTTAATTACTATCTTTGGAGTTTATCACTGTCTGAGTCACGAGCACGTCTCTCGCATTTAAGAGTCACTTGGCTATCTAGCACGAGTTGGTCAAGAATGTTGTCCCTTTAGTTTATTATGTTTGTGTTGCCATTGATTCAACTTTGGCCAGTTCATGTTGTCCCCCTGTTGGTTCTTTCCTCTTAATCTTCGCCAAGGTGTGTCCGAGCCACAGCAGTGTCCTTCTGTGAAAGGATTACATGGGTTTTATTAAGCATGTCGCTATGTCTATATTAATATGGCAATCTACCATGTCCAGCATCAGGATACGTTTGTTGTTTGTTTTGGCGATCCCGCATCAGGAACGGAGCATGGTTGTTAGCAACCTACTTGTCAGGACTGGTCACTATGTCTTGCATCTATATCTGTCCAATTTGTCCACCTTTTGTCCACTTTAATAGCCTTATTCAATTAGGGTAGTTCATTTATTTTATGGCGACGTATAATGTAACGAAAACTAAATCTAGCATGATGTTTCCTTGGGGTTATTGGTATTTTATTAATTACTTACTGTTATATAATGGTTGAAAATAAGCACTACTTATTTTTGTGTACACCCGACTAGTCGTGGTCCGCAAAGCTTACCTCGCTCGAGCTATTTGTCCTAATAATTGTTAAAACCATGGTGAACTCTTTAGCATGACATTTTTCCTATAAGCTATATTATTTGTGTGTATGTGTAATTGCTCATCGTATGTTCATTTTACCGCCAACGTATAGTTGTATCTAGTATGATTTTGTTCAGTCTTGTACCTGTATAGGTTATAAAGCAAAATGTCGTAGAAAATTCTCAAAAACTAGTTTCAGTCTTAATTTCAATATAATCACGTTGTTCTATTTGCCAGTGTATAATGAATAAGCTTAATTGTGAGAGTACGTTTAGCCAAATAAATATTACAACACCATAACTATAAGGGTTATATTCCATGAAACCAAACATTATAGGTTTATCTTTCAGCAGCTGAGTTCTCTTGGAGGGCATATAGGTAAGGAAATCACCACATAAGAAAAGGGCTGTTCTCTGTGCACTCGTAGAGCGTATAGGGTGCAGTCTCGCACAGGTTAGATTCGTTTACCGTTGCATAGTCATAGTTTTGTTTTCTTTCTTTTAGATAATTTTAATGCAGGTTTATTCTGTTCTTGGAGTTGATCTACTCATTTCCTGTGTTCCGGGCAGATCACAGGTGGCGACCTCTTTTCTTATCTATCAACTCAGTGCCCCGGCACTGAACATCAAACTTAGCCGTAGCCTGCCAGGGATTAGGGCCCTCTGGGGCGCTACACCGACAAACTTGAAAGCAAATTTAAGTCTACATAATTGTCAATGTCTTTTGGGTCACAGGACGTCTACTCATCTAATAAAGTTGCACAAGAGGACATTTGGGGAGAAGGTACGCTAACGATATTGCCCTCCGGTAACTCTTTTTCTTCGCTCAGATTTTCAACACACAGAATATCACGTTTGGTGATTTCCAATTTTGAGGACATTTGCTGTTTTAGAAAAACATTGAGTTTCATTTGCTTATGCTTATGCATGATTAATTTTTAAAAACAATTCTTTCTAATTCACTCATCTACGCATGAGATATTAAATAAATTATAAACTAAGGGGAAAACACCCACTAAACTCTGAAAGAGACAAGAGAAACAAAACCACACACATTTATCACTTTCTGACACTCCCGAGCAACTTTGAAGTTTTGAAAATGAAAACCGTCTATATGACACACCAGAAATATGGATTTCCAATAACTGCGCACAACCAACTATGCAAAACTAAACCTTTCTCTTCTTGAAAAGGGCCAATCTCCATCCTCTCCGCTAAAAATAGTATTGTACTTTTAAACCGCGGGGTCTCATAGGGAAAAAAAACTCAATTTCTTTCTGCTCAGAACGCTACTAAAAACAAGGAAGACAATGTTTAACAGTATTAGAATCATTGTCCCTGCTGCTCCATTTGCAGTTTTGTCTTCTAGATCCTTTCCCCTCTTTTTAATCCATCAAGATTCTTGGTTTAAAAGGAGGCAGGGTCATTCAGGGTCACCTTGCTACAGCCAGAGGGCAAACAGGTGCAGAGGAGTCGGTGACATTATTGCCTTCACAAACAGAATTCTTGGGTTATTTTTAACATCAATATGTGTTAAATGCTCGTACTTTTCCGATTGTTGCAAAGGTCAGACAAATGAGTCAGAGAAACACTTTTATTCTGCTTTACAAAGGAAACCACTGCAGAAGTATTAAAAGATGTGGCTCTTCATTTTCTATGGGAACGATTGGGGATAACTTGCTGATTCTTTCAACGTTTGAGATTTTGAAAACAGGAATTATCGTGAAGTGCTACGGAGGGAACATACGATCATGTCTCAGAAACTCCTTCTAAGTTCAATATATATACTTGACTACTTCAAGATCAAGGTAATATTAACTAGATTTCCAGGGGGGTCGAAGGGGTCGGTCGAACCCCTGCAGACGCCCACGCGGATCCCCAGATTATAAAATGTACGGAAAAATTTGCGGAAGTCTTTAATTTGCCCATTATAGTTCGAGAACAGAACCCAGCAAACCCCTGCTGGCTTCTGCTCTAACCCGTTCCTACTACTACTACTTATACTATGGATCCGTATAGTAAAATTGCACGCAATTTTCCTAGTGCGTGGACATCCCTGGCGTCACTACTTTTCTACAATGACTACTTTGTAACAATTTTGATCAACATGGGCAAATTTGGGTTTCTCACCGGCGCTGTTCTGGTCATGCTGTGTCATGATCACGTTTTTAGTTTACTGAAAACCATTTAATGTTTAATACAATTTATTGATTTTCTAACAATTTTCAGTGTATTAGAGCAGTGCTATTCAACCGGGGGTATGCATACCCCTGGAGATACGCGAAGATATTTCTGCGGTTTCGTAATACTAAAACAAGCATATTTACAATATTTATTGAATGATCGTAGTTGAAGAAAATATTGATATTTTCCATGTTAGTTTTTTCGAATGTGCAGTTTATCTCTCTGTAATTAGTCCTGATTGGCATACTGATTGTCCTTTTATTGGGTTCCCATTTGCCACCTTTTTAATCAACAGAACATGAGTATTAAGTTTAATAAGCTTTCGATTTAATTTCTTTTTAACATCTTTAAGCAGGGTACACAAGTGAAGGCGAACTATATCTACAGGTACGCGAGAAATATGGTTGAATTGCACTATATTAGAGGACATGTCTTCTGAGGCTACCTAGAACAATATCTAAACTATTCACGGGTAAAAATTTACATCTTGCGGTTAGTATTTGCCTTTTGAAGAAGATAAAATCATAGTGCGGTGTGACGGAGTTCTACGGAAGATTAAGAGTGCTTCGAAATGTTACTTGGTGATATTGTATTCTAGACTTGTCTTGTGTTATACTACTCTTTATTTTCTTCGTGTATTGTACTATTGTGTGATTCTTGCCTTTGGTTTTTCTCCTTTTTTCGTTGTCTAACATGGCAGCTACATCTGACAGACACGTGCTCCCGCCATATACTCAATGCGCCATATACTCACACTAATACCAATTCTTAAAAAATCATCACCTTGGGTCTTTTGTTGTCCATGTTGCATCTACTTCATCCATTAGCTAACAACATCCCATGAAACTTGGAAGGTTTTTATATAATAATACCTTTACCGATGTCACTGACGTTCGTACTCTTGGCCTAATGGCTTAAATGTATGTTTCGTAACGGCAAAGCCGCCAATGACTTCCTTCAACACCCATTACTGACGGCACATAATTGGCCTGCTAACATTCTCAACTATGCAGTTTCTTGTCAGGGCATCTTACGCAGACCCGTCCTCTACGGATGATGAACTTCTTACTGCGTTGCTGCAGTGCACCTATTTTGCATGTACGCCGCATATTTCGCAAACGTTCTTTTCCTGATGATTATCCTGTTAACATTCATTTGAAGCTTTTTACCCCCTTCTTTTAACCCTAACCCTTTTGTTACGGATTCCACATCCTCTTCAATCCCCACCGGCACAATCGTTGTTACTTTCAATGCCAACACTCTTCCCTCCCATTGCACTCTTTACTTTTTCACCTTCCCGTTGAAACATACATCCCACGCCTAAAACAATGTACTAGCTGAATATTTTACTGCCACTTAAGCAAGTCTGTCGTGGTAAGCAATCTTGTGTCACGTGCGGCCAATCTGGCCACCCTTCTTACTTCTGATCCGCACCTCCCAAGTGCAAGCACTGTGCCGGTGACCATTTGGCTACATACCCTTAGTGTCCGGAACAACTAATTCAAATTCAAATTAACACCCTTATGGTCATAGAACACCTATTCTATTCCGAGCCTAAACGACGATATTTAACTAATATCCCTGCTCAATGTTCTTTAAAGGGAGATCAACCTCCCCATTCTCATTTGTCCTCTCCCGCCACTTCCAGTTTTACTCCGTCCTCTATCCCTACCTCTGCTTCTTTTTCTTATTCAGCTGCTATCTCTAGGCCTTCCTCTCCTTCAGTTGCCCTAAAAACACTCTTTCAGTCCTCACTCCTCTCCTTCTGTTTCCGCCCGGCCCCCTTCTCCAACAGAACGATCCCCTGTAGCATTTTCTCCTCTTATCAGTACCGTCCCATCTTTTCAGAAATCTTCACATACGGCAGATCCTCTACCTTCTTGTTCCTCCGCTGTTTCTGCTGTCCTAGTTCCCTCTTCCAACCCTGCTGACTCTGCCCTTTATCGCTTACTTCCCGCTTTACCATGTCCTTTTCTGAATACTGGAACTCCCACACGCCTTTCCCGTTTCCACGAACTCCCTACTGCTCTTGATCTTACCTTTTGTTACACCTGCTTACTCTAGCCACCTAACATGGACAATTTCTTCCGACTCTCACGGTAGTGATAACTTCCCTATCATTTTACATAATAACGCATCTCCTCCATTTCCTTCCTTATCACCTACAGGTCGCCCATATTCCACTAACCTTGGTTGATCCGTTTATTCTTCCTATTTTAACAATCTATCACCCCCTCCCTCGTCCTTTACTTCTTCCCACTCCGTGATCCTTTACTTCTTCCCCTTTATATTCTCATCTTTCCCAGGCAGTATAACACTTTCATTCTGATCCCTCCCACCCAATTTTTCCCTCCATCGTCCAAATGGTGGACTCGGGAATGCCAGCAATGGATTTTCCGCAGGCGCCAAGCCCTTTAAACATACCTATCCACTCGATTCTATTCCAACTTACTGGTATATCAACAAACCCAAGCCACCACGACCCATATTCTTCAACAAATGCCTGGCGACAATTTTGTTTCAGCCTTCGTTCTGGTTCCTCCTTATCCTCCATTTGGAAATTTTATCAGTCATTACGTAATAAGACGTGTCGTCTTACCTCTGACGAATCTCTTTCTACCCCCTGACCCCAACAATTCCATTCCCAATTAGCTCCTGCCACGTGTCTATTTCATCCTCTCTGTCTTTATCCTCTTTATACCCCAGAACCATCCAGCCCTATTCATTTTCCTTTCGTCATATCTGAACTCACTCTCATCTTATCTCGTCTACTCAACTCTTTCTCTGGCAAAGACGGCATCCACTACCGTCATAACCAACACCTTCCTCCAACGTACCAGAAATTTTTACTCACCTTATATAACACTCTTTGGTCTATTAAACGTATTCCCCTCCATGGAAAAATACCTTATTATTCCCATCCTCTAACTCACAAAACAATCTGGTATCGCTGATTATTATCGCCCCATCACCCTCTCCTCATGTCTCTTAAAGGTATTTGAAAATCTCCTTAAACAACGCCTCCAATGGTTCTCTGGACACCATCTTGTATTTTATAAACAGCAATATGGTTGTCGACTTGGTTCCTGCGTTTATAACTGCCTTTCCCTTCTTATCTCCGATATTTGGTTCGTTTTCTCCCGTAGTCAGTCTGTTTTCGCTGTATTCATTGACCTCTCTCAGGCTTATGACTCTGTTCTCCTTTATGACCTCATAGATATCCTTTGGCAATGAGGCATCCCTGCTAAATATCTCCGTATTATATACGACCTTCTGGTCCAACGTACCTTGTGTATTCGCCTCGGTTCCCAGCTCTCCGCTGGACGCATAACTTTCCTAGGCCTTACTCAAGGTTCTGTATTATCTCTTCTTGTATTCAACCTTTTTCTGGCTCCTATTCTTCACCAACCAGTAACACCGTTCGGGTTCTTTCTTATTGTGATGATTTAGCCTTCTATACTCTTTCTTCCTCCCTCAACTCGCTATGCTCCAACTTATTTCTGCTCACCTCCACCCCTGCTCTCACCACCTTTCCCACCTGGTGTTCTAACCACGGCTTCAGAATTAACTGGAACAAAACACCCTTTCTCGTTTTTACCCGTAAACGTACTTCCGCCCTCCCCTCCCTTCCCTTTAATGGTATTACCCTTATTCTCCGTCCTTTGTTAAATACAGGGTGCAGCAGCGTTCATAGCGTAATTTGACTTGCTTAGTACAATGACGTACTGTATGAATGCGCGCCAGCTTGTGCCGCATTCGTGTACTAATGAGCTGCCATTTCGAGTGTGACAATGATACGAAGCGGTGGAGTGCACAGCATCGTGCCTTTGCTGTTGAAAGTTATTTCAAGAATAACGACTCTGTTATTGCTACCCTGCGTCTATTTCGGCAACATTTCAACTTGGGACGTCATGGGAAAGTTCCAGATGGACGGACTATTGTGAGGTGGGTACGTGCATTTCGAACAACAGGTTCTCTTTGCAATGGCAAACTGGGAAGAAGTGAAAGAACTGTGCGGACACTAGAAGCAGTGGAGAATGTTCGTGCTGCAATATTGCGTAGCCCAAAAAGATCTTCTCGTCGTTATTCACAATCTGTGCATATGTCTGATCGCTCATTCAGGAGTATAGTGCACGAAGATATCAATTTTCACCCATATAAGCTGCAGATTGTTCAGAAAATTAGGCCTCACGATTGGGTTTCACGAGAGACATTCTGCTTAACCATGCGTGATCTCCTTCGCCAAAATACACAAATGTTGCACACCATCCTGATGTCAGGTGAAGCTCATTTCGAGTTATGTGGTTCAGTGAATAAACAGAATATGAGTTATCGGAGTGATGTAAACCCGCATGAACTGCACATCAAGCCCTTGCACAGTTCTAGTATCACAGTGTGGTGTGGAATTGCTTCGTTTGGGATTATTGGCCCTTACTTCTTTGAGGATGACAACGGTGTGGCTGTAACTGTCACCAGTGAACGCTACCTAAAGATGCTGCAAGACTTCGTTCTTCCTCAATTAGGTATGGTCGATGTGGATGTGGAACAATTATGGTTTCAACAAGACGGAGCGACCTCGCATATAGCCAGAATTTGCATGGATTTCTTGCGACAGACATTTCCAGGTAGAGTAATTTCCCGTTTTAGTGACATTTCCTGGCCGCCTCGCTCACTTGATCTTTCATGTGCAAACTTTTTCCTTTGGATCTACCTGAAGCAAGAAGTGTTCCGAACACGTTGTGTCACCATTCCTGAGTTGAAGGATCGCATCAGAACTGCCGTCGGCAATGTCGCAGAGAATACGTTACGCCGAGTTATGGAAAGCTTCCAACGCCGCCTAGATGAATGTGTTTTGCAGAGGGGGCATCATTTGACAGGAGTCATATTCAAAAAGTAATCCACGCAATGGACAATGACTTACACATTAGTAAATGGCATACCTTTAACTATTAATTGCCATAAAAGGTAATAAATAAATTACAGTTACTGCCTGATGGTGTGTTTTTAATATCCTACTATGAACGTTGCCGCACTCTATATCTCGGAATCGTCTTGGACTCTTCTTTACGTTGGACCCCACATTAGCAACTTCATCTCCACATTTACATAAAAAAAAACGTCTTCCTTCTTACGTTTAGTACGCTCCGTTTCCACTTCTACCTAGTCTACATATTTCCGTGTCCTTCTTCTGTTATATAAACAGGCTTACTTACCTATTTTAAAGTATGGTGGTTTCTTTCTTTCCCCTTCTCCTTCTAGGGTCTTTCAACAATTCCAATCCCTTCAATATTTTACTCTCTGCTGTACTCTTAGCCTTCCTATCACAACTGCTGCCACAGCGCTTTTTTCTGAAACCCGAGTTCGGCCCTTAACAATTTACCTTCAGTACCTTTCGGACAAATTCTGTCTTCAACGTTTCCAACTTACCCGATCCCCTCTCCTTCCCGAAAATCACTTTCCTCCGACACCTTCATTCAGCCTACAAACGTTCTCCATATCTCGCATCTCTCCCTTTCATATACACAAGTCACATTGACCTTGCACCACATCTGTTACATGCCCACCGCACATGTACTCTTCCCTGCTACCTCCTAGTGATGTGAGGTGGAAAATTTTGCACTATATTTTTTCGGAAAATTTTCCGTTCTAAAAAAAATCTATATTTTTCCGGAAAATTTTCCGTTCTAAAAATATCAGTAATCAAATAACAATTTCTCAATAATCATAAAATTGATTGAATTCATGTATAGAAATATTAAAAGTGAAAGATCGTGTAAAGAATCTAAAAAAATTCATGGCTCAGACAATTTTCAGTACTATGTAGGAACAAGTGAAACAATTTTTTCATGAATCGAAATATTTTCTGTCTTCTATGGAAAAATTATATTTCGAAGAACATTTATGAGTCGGAAAATTTTTACATCATTTTGAAGCAAAAAGTAAAACAACTTTTTGTGAGTCGGAAAGTTTTAGTGCTCTGAAGAAACAAGTGAAAGGAATTTTCATAGATCGGAAAATTTTCATTACGATGTTGAAACAAGTGGAAAAACTTTTCATAAGCCGGACAATTTTGGATATCTGTAAAATTAGTCAGCAACAAATTATAATTTTCCAATTAGCTTTCGGGAAGCGGAACATTTTCTAATATTTCAAGTTCGGAAGTAAAAATTTACATAGTATATCTCTCTCCTTCTGCGAGCTCCTTTGTTGCTAAGCGGTTAGCATACGCGTTTTTGGCATGGGAGACCTGGCTTCGATTTCCGGCGGAAGCTCAAGTAGTTCGGATTCCACATTAATCAGTTGGTCCCGTCTTATATAGCCTCACTGCTCAAAGCGACGTTGAACTCAAAATCAACTCAATTCAACTCTCTCTCTCTCTCTCTCTCTCTCTCTCTCTCTCTCTCTCTCTCTCTCTCTCTCTCTCTGTGTGTGTGTGTGTGTGTAAAGTGCAGAGAACATACATCTAGTTCGTAGAGTACAAATATCAAATTCTATTATTTTAAATTTAAATTTATTAAAAGTGATGAATATTTTTCGATTCATAAAAACATACTCCACTTATTCCTACATCGTTGTTTAGCCGTAAAATTTATTGATAATAAATATTGTCTTAAAATTTCATTAAGTGAAAATCTGACGATTCTTCATTTCTTCAAAAAGTTTAATAACCTTCAATGCGTTCTTCCCTCAGAATCCACCTTTGATCGCACAAAATTATATTTCGTCAGTTTAATACGCGTAAGACTTAGTTTTCTCATGGCTTTACAACTTTTCTGATGTACACTCATGTTCAAAATTATTGTCGTATGTCTATAAATATTTTTTTGTGGAGATATAATTTGATAACGAATTCGCCCGGTATTTCTTATAATGTTAGTATCCGTATCATCGACAAAGACATGTATGTGGCAAATTTCGTGTCAAAAGAGCAGTAAATAAGATCAATAAAACGAAAATAAAACTTTCTTGTTCATTTAGGATCATTTTGTTTTACTCATTCTAATTTTCATAATTCTTTTCCTATGAAATTTACCACAAATATACATTTCGCATTTATACAGATAGTATCAGTATTAAAAGTGCCCTGCAACATCATTATCAAATTATATTCTTACAAGAAGACAGTTATAGATATGCGACAATCATTTTGGACATGAGTGTACATACTGCAACATTTATAAACAATTAGAGATAATATAAAGTGCCTACTGTAAATTTTTGACTACCCAAAATTCTAGTTTAAGTAAATCATGAAAACGAATATTGACCATTTTCTGGAAATAAAGATTTATTTACTCATATATTCGTTCAGAAAAGAAAGTGAAATATAACTAATAAGGAAGCTGATTTGAGTAGGTTTTCTTCGAATAAAATAATAAAAGAAACGTTAGAAGCTGCAGTTAGCGCTCTTCTAAAAGCAACAAGTAATTTTATTTTAATTTACAAAATAAAAAACATATTTATTTTATATATATACTTGTTCTATCGAATGGTCATTACTTCTAATACATTTTTATACATAATAATGGTATTTTTGCAATACAAATATTTGCTCTAAGATGTTGATTATACAAAATTCCAATATTGAAATTATGATTTACAAGTGTTTAACACAATAAAATCAGAGCATATCTTCTTATTTTGTTTTACAAAAGTAATCTTCATAAGGAGTAGTTATTTCATGTAGCCTTGTCCGACCAGGTCGGACAAAACCGGGTACATATAAAAAATCATTTAAAAACTTTTCTTTTACGAGAAAAATATGTAATTACTCCAAGAACTAGTATAGTAAGAATGACTACAACTGAAAAAATATGTGAGCTTAAAAAGTACGGAAAATATAGAGAGCTAGACTATATTAGACCAATAACATAGAAAAAATAATTTTTATGTCACGATTTTTTATACCTAAGAACAAAAATCACAAATAAAAGTTTCATCATATTCGTGCACATTACTACAAGGTTCGCGTGCCCATCCTTTACAGTTAAGACACTATATCTAACCTTTTCACATTTAGAGCGTACTACCCGGTTCTATCCGACTGTTGATGTCCCGGTTTTATCCTACTACGCCACTATTCAGAACTACAGGCCTAGCACATCTCAAAGAACACAAAAATCCTGATCCAAGACATGAAATAACAGCAGGAAGAGTAGCCGGCTCAAACGATGCTCGGTTGTTTTTTTGGCTTCATTCAGTTTATATTATGAAGATAGGAATGGACAGATCCTCTATTTTATAATATCCTTGCAGAAAACCCAGGTCCCGGTTTTATCAACCTACCCGGTTTCATCCGACTTTCCCCTACTTAGTGAAAATTCGATGGCATTACTACAAGATCAATTGATCTGTTTTTTAAATGATTTAAAATAATCTGTTAAATTCCAAATGCCTGGAGAAAGTTAGGAAATAAATGCTAATATAGTTATTCATGCACAGGTCTGAAGTAGATCAGTACGCAGTTTCGTTTTTATTTGTTTTCATAGTATTGGTCAATTGTTTTTGACTGCCACCTATCAACAAGTACATAAAACGTGATTCAATACCACTATGATCGTGTACACGTTGTTTCAAGTCCATTCGAGACTCTTGTTCAAGTGTCTTGAACAATATTCCTTTGAACGTGTAAATTTGAGGTATTGAATGGTCTTGTTCAAGCTTTCTTTGACGGTGTACAAACAACATTAGATTAAGTCTACAAATTCACCTAGTTCGACACAAGAATTTAATGTTTACACTGTTTAAGACGAGACCACCAGCATTAGCCTCGATTAAAGCAGAAAATCGCGACCTAACTGAAAGTGACTGCGAAAATAGTACTCATAGTTCGTGTACCCACTGCAAAGAATTTCTCACTACTTCTGACGAACTACAGGCACTCTTAATCACAAGATTAGTACTGTGAACTCCACAATGTACATACAAGGCAAGAAGTTTCTGTTTACATGTAAACGGAACACTAATTCCACAGCCATCACTAAGTATTTCCGGAGCCATCATAAACTTGTCCATTGAGTTGAGCAATGGAAAGCTGGAGTCTCACCATCTCTTCCAAATAACCGAACCTATAAACTCACCAGTAGTTTTTTGATATACTGTAGAACACAAGAAAACTTTCATGAGAACAGAGATCTTTATCAAGTCACCTGGCACAAATACTTAATTGTTCTTCGCCATTCACATCACTGGAACCATCAGACACGATAGAGTGCGGAGGAGGGATTTGAACTTGGACCATGGTTTCGAGATTTCGTTCTGGATATTAACATCCATGAAATTACATCTCTTCATGATTCCCTTTATCCGGCTCTTCAATTGTGGAAAATCTTCAGAGCAAAGGCTCATCAACTGAAATAAATTCCTGAACCAGGAATCATGTCCTCTAAATGCGAGTCCTTGTCTTGCAAGATGACGTATACTTGAGACTACATTTTTTCTTAGGAATTTCCTGGCTTTCAGTTGCTCATCTAAAATTTGTCTGTTTAGTTGGATTTCTATTAGATTTTTTCTGCGTGTAGCGCAGTACAGCCAGTTAATGGCATTCTGAAGTTTCGTGTATATTTAATTTCTCTTTAGCCTTCTTCCAGTTGCAAAATCCTACAGTGGACAAAGAGTCTTCCATGGTTTTAGTAAGAACTTTTATTAAATAAAAATGTTTTTTAAGATGTCCATACAGTAAAAACACAAAATGACGTTAATTTTGTTTGGATGGACGTGTAGTCACGGAAGGAACCAAGTTGGCACAAATTTCAATGTTCGACCTTTCAAAGACTGTTGTGGAAAATTTGTTGGTAACACTAAAGTCTAATTGTGCTTTGAAAGGTTCGAAGGGTGGGGAAAATCTTAATCACTTGCTAGACGTGGAGATTGAGAGATTTCTTCTATAGACACTGATGGTGATGGTGACCGATACAAGATTTGAATTTCCATTGTCAGTTTCAGATTGTAATCCATCAACTGAATTATCATTTGAATTGGTTTTTCTCTTCTTTTCTTCAACAATGGCACTGCTTTTGCCCACGTGCTGTCTTTTTTCTTTTTCTTATGACAAATTGACCCATTTCAAACAATAAATCAACACTAAACAGAAACAAGAGATGAGAAACTTCATATCAACGTTATATTTACAGGAACACACTTAAACACAGCTGTCTAAATAACGTTAATGTTTGAGAAAACACGCTGGAAAACATGTCCTTTCAAAAACAGTGGCGCACTTGCGCACAGCCGAGTTGACGAAGTTCAACAATACATTAGAAAGAACGCAAAGAGACCTACGTTACCAGCACACGAAGAAAAAGGACTTTTTTTTAAAGGCAGGTTCTGAGTTATATTTCCGAAGCTAAACAGTGTTGTAAGTCTTCCATCGATTGTCGAGATTGGCACAATAATGGTGGTATTTTTACACGAAGCCGATACAGCAAGAGTCGGTATATTTAAAAAAATAATTCTACATTTTCTCTTTTCTCTTTGTAATGCTATAAGTGTAGAGGGAAAGGAATCTTTTTAGATACATAGAAATCGACATTTTTTCCCTTGCAGATACCGCTTTCTTGGAAGACTAAAGATAAAATCTCAAGGCAGAAATATTTGAAACTGAGCATGAAACTTTTGATAAGTACTAAGTCAAATTCGAAATATTTTTGTCTTGGAACCAAGTTGTAAGTCTTTCACAAGCGGTAGCTGTTCGAACTGAAAAGACACACTAAAAACTGCTTACTTTCAATTACAATCTGCTATTTCCATAAAGATACTATCTCACACGCACAATTAATTATAATATCAGTAATAGGCTACATGGTGTTCATTGGGCCAAACACTCCAAACAATAAAGTTTCATCTTACACTGGAGAAATAGTTATGCTTCGTTTTTCATTATCATTTTACCATGAAACAAGTGCTGGAGAAATATATTAACCTCGTATACAAATGTGCGGTATTGGGAATAATAACTCGTTGAGATAAGATGCTTTACTTTTTAAATTTCAATACTTTCGCGTAATCCTAAAAAATGTGATAAAGAAATAACATCCATTTAAAAAATATTCAAATATAACTCTACAATCTTCACAAAATTTGCAATCGATCAGTGAAAACGGCATCTTTCCAGAGCTTGTAGTTTCCGAGATATTGTTGTTAAAAATTAGCCACCAATATATAAACTTTTCTTGACCACAAACATATAAACGTAACATTTTAATATATAAATTTTTCAAAATTTTCTTTTTGCCGAAAATGAAGGCGTGCACGCTTTATGGTAGCTTTATGGTAGCTTTATGGTAGCTAATATAGTGTCGTTACTTTCTGTACTTCATTTATATACCCTGGTTATTGATACAGAATTTTCTTCAATGAAACTGTGATTTCTTTCATTTCCAGGAATTATTAATTGACAATCGACGTTCCCAGTCCAGTATTTCATAATTTCTGCCGAGATATTTGAAGAAGAATCCCTGCTATACAATTTTCTGGGGAAGGGACAATCTCCTCATAGAAAAATTTCTGGGGAGGATGCGTCCCCCTTATTCCCCGCCTGCACGCCTATGCAACAATCTTCCCCTGGACTTATTACAGTTTCGGGCTGGGATTCAATTCAGTGGGCCTTATGCAGAGTCGTTTTGAAGTCTGATTAACGCCATAATACGGGGTTGACTAACGGATGGTTATCAAAATTGTATTCAGTCTCTGATTAGGACGTAGTATTTGACGAAGTTAATCACATGTGACTAATTAATCTAGAGCAGAGGCTAATCTTTTACCCACGGTTTAGCGTGCGACACAACATTTCGTATTTCTTATATTTTCATCTTTACAGACTACGCATGCGCTCATCTACTTTTCTGTAGTTGCCACATTTATTTTTCTCACCCGATGCATTGGGATTATATAAGTTATCATACCCAAATAATAATTTTAGTTGTACTCAAAGTAGACTGAATACCATAACGTGCACCTTCCTTAGTAAAGAGTGAGTATGATAACTAACTAGTCTGAGAGTAACCCTCGATTAACGAATTCTCTCTGAATACCGCCCAGTATGTCCCTGTTCGGGAAGACATCTATAACAGTATCAGGATTCGATCCTTGTATGATTCTGTTCGGAAAGATATCTTATAACACTACCTGGTAAAAGTCTCTGTGGTGGATCTCTGTGAAAGCTTAGGCGTTTTATGACAGTCTAGGATTCGATCCTCTATGTTATGGAAGTCTTCTTTAGGCTTTAATAGCGATTCGGAGCTTCTACCAAAGCCGACCATATAACAACTGGACAAAAAAGTTGAGAGTTCGGGTCAGAACATTCTGGGAAATTGACATAAAGACTGATTCTAATCGTATTCCTAGTGCCGATACAATTTAATAATGCAAAAATTATTACGTTCTATAGGCATTAATTATGTGTGCTGGAACGAAAAAGTGAATTAAATTCTCTTAAAATATAAAACATAAATTTAAATCATGGTGATTATTTTGATAAAAGGATGTATACGAATGTTACGTTTTCACTTTAACTAACAACACTTAAACTACACTAACACAAATTAAATTATACACTCGGCCCAATAATCTTCATTTAGATCGCGGAAGACGCGGGAGTCGCGAACCAGCGGTTGAATTTCACAACATTATATGTTTTTTATTAATTCACATTTTCACTTGTCGCTCATTTTGGTGCGGAAGGAAGATGATTTCTGGCAATTTCAGGGAGATGCAAGTGAAGTTGGAACTGGGGTGTCCTTGCTAACCATTTTACCTTCTTTCGGGTGGTTTTAAAATTGACATGAAAGAAACGTTCCGAAGGCTCAGTCTTGAATGACTCCTAGTTATTATTAAGTGTCACCAATCTTTTTAAATACTTTACGATTTATGAGGGTGTATGGTTCAATTTCCATATGTCCCTCATAAATTGGCTATTTCGAACAGGGACAGACAAGGATCGAACACTGATACTGTCACAAATTGGCGCTCGAACAGGGACATTCAAGGATCGAACCCTGATACTGTTATAGATATCTTCCCGAGCAGGGATATACAGAATTGAACCCCAGCCCGAAACTGTAATAAGATGGCGCCCGAACAGGGACATACAAGAATTGAACCCCAATACTGTAATAAGATGTCGCCCGATATCACAGGAGCGTTTGGTAGAATTGCATAAAGGCGACGCTAATTGTATCTTTTATTGAGATAAATTACAGTGCCTGTTAGTGTTATATAATTTTGTTGTTTTGGCATTCGTAAATTAATCATCATGTCCGTAAATAGAGAAATAATACCTGTTTTGCATTAAATGTGAAATTTTTGGAAAGAAACAGAATATCTAATAGTAGAAAGTCAATTTATATATCGAAAGAAAGCATTTACGTAGTTTGCAATTCAGAATGCATTAAATATAGATCAGGAAGTGTGTGAAATTTGAAAAAGATCTAAGCAAGAAAATGCAAAATTTCCTAGAAAGAAATGTAGAATATAGAGCAAAAATTGAAGATAAAATTGTTGCGAAAATGCGTGAATTACGTAGATATGATCTTTATAAATAATCAAACATGAGTGTGTTTTTGAGACAGAATTTGTTTCTGTGTCAGATATTCAATATAAGTCGAAGTTCCACTACGAAAATTCAGATATCGTACGAACCGCGAAAGGAAGTTAGTAGAGAGAATATACGAAGAGCATTTGAAGTATCACAATGTCCGTAATAACGAGGTTTCCAGTGATGATGGGAAGGTAAACTGTCAAGTTGTATCACCAAAACGGGTGAGATTTGCAGATTCTGCTGAGATTATAACTTGAACACGTTTCTGTAAATACTAGTAATGTTGAAAGTACTCAAAATTATGAGAGTTTTAAACGCAATGTAGTACTGTTATAAATAAAAATAGCTTAAAAGTAATTACGAGTGGGTTAGATCTGAATTTGACGGCATTTTATGGGATATTGGCCCCGTAGCCCAAAAAAATATTCGCACAAACAGTGAAAAATAATGTGTTTAGAGTTGTACTATTTTACTACTTGTTACTTCTCAACCACCAGCTGTTATTTTAAGTCAGGCTAGCATTAAATTTCTTGACAATAAATTTGAACAGATTGAAGAAATATCTGACTAAATTAAATGTAAGAAGAGACATAATTCCCCTTCTTAGTCACGTTAAAGTTGAGTTAAACAAGGCCAAGGAGTTTGTTATGACTTCTTTAAATAGTATTGTTGTAGTTAGAAGCAAGGCAGAAAAAGAAAAAGTAACGAACGCAGCCCAACTGTTGAAAAAGAAGTTTCTCGACCTCTACACTCGACCACTTAGTTGGCCACGCCTACACATGTCTATCAGCGGTCAGATGCTTCCGCTATTGTTTGTTTGTTTTGTAAAGGAACGAAAAATGTTCTTCGGTGCAACGTCTGCCTCGCTACAAAAAGGTTTAAGAAAGTAGTAATAAATTGTGTTGAGAAAGAAGGCACGAGTAGCCCATTCACGCATCCTTGTGGTGCATTATATTTGGTAAAACAGAATTGCTTTCCCGGCACCTTGCTAGCCAGTAAATTAGAATGTGTTCCTTTTCACGAAAATTGTTTTTTTTTGGATATAGTGGCCGTTGAGATATGTCATGGACAGAGTAGTTTTTAAGCTGTGAGTTGAAAGTAATTAAATGAAGATAAAACAAATGGGATGTGTTACTTTCTGCATAGTCATTTGCACACAAATTGTGAATTAAGAAGATAGTGAAAATGGCTTTATGCCATGTAGGACTTATGATAATAACAATAACTCAGTAACGTGGGAAAAGAAATTAAAAACCTGTCAAGAAAATTTCAGTAGGTTACAACATGTTGTTGGTCAAATTGTAAAGAAATAATTTGCAAGTTCGTTGTAGCAAAAAACACCGGCAATATAAAAAGAAAATACGTAGTCAGACGGAAATTAAGAAGAGTCAAATGTATGTTGTACTGTTTTCGTAAATTCTTTAAGTTTGTTCGTAAATTTTCATTGAGGAATAAATGTCATAGTCAATGCAATGCACAAAAAAGTAGTCGTAAATGTGAAGTTGTTTTGTCGCACAAATGTAACCAATACCCTGCATGTACTTTTGGAAAAGGTGATCAAAATTTCAAATCGAATCAAAGTAGCAACTTAGCAGTTCATAATTTAGTAAAGGGGTCAGGTGCCGAACACGTATCACATATACTTAACAAAAATCACATACCTTTTCAGGTAGAATGTGCTAAGAGAGTGAGTATTTCGCATATATCTAAGCGATTTGAAAACGAATGTAATAGCAAAATTGAATGTCGGTCACTAATTACTATTAGTGGTGTGCCATCAACCTATTGTGATGTCATAGTGAAGGTCAAGTACAGAGGTAAACGGAAAAACCGAGTGAAACGAAAGGCAATTTAATGTTTAAGCTAAGTGCAGTGAAATTGATATGTATGGAGAAATGTTACGAAAGAGAAGAAATTGTAAGTCAAGCAATAAGAAGTCAGCCAATTTCTTAAATATTGAGAAAACAGTTTTGTATACTAAGCTACTGCTTCCTAAAGCAAAGAGAATTGTTAGAAAACACATAGTAGCTTATACATTCACATTAGTCCTTTATTGGCAAATGAAGTTTTTTGAAATTGTCTTTGAGTTGAAAAAGCCTCAAGTAGGTGTAGGGTAAACAAAAATCTTGTTTAGCTGGACTGCTAGTATTTTATGAAATTGACGAATGCAATGATATTAGTAATTTAAAGTTTTATTTTATTTTGATCATTCTATAGTTTGAAAACATTAATTTCAAATAACAGTGTACATAAATTTCAGCAGTGTAATCAAAATTGATTTCTTTGTACTTCCCTCCCATTATTGGGTCATATATTTATATAAAGCTCGAAGTAGGCAATTTTCGTAATATTCCATTCTTTCTTCTCTTAATTTCAACCTTTTATTCTGTGCTTCACCCTCATCTCGAGGTTGGGATACAGATAATTTTAATGTAGGTGGCATATTCTAAATTTAGGAAGGTAAGCACTTTAAAAGTGTAATGCTTTGACAAACCATCCACTACCTGGTCCATTCCTAGTTAGATAATGTAACTGGAATGTAATAAATGTAGAATATGGTAATTAATTAAAATATTAGTGTAAATATAAAACTAAATTTTGATATTAAATCCAAACGTTTTAAAAATATGTACGAAAAGAGGCGAAATATTACGTGTAAATTTAATTTGTATGTAATATCATTGTTTCATAGTAGTAATAATAGTTAAAGTAATACTACTATTAATAAATAAATAAAAACAGACATACATTTATTGTGTTAGTTTCCAATATGTTTGAAATCGTTAATAGAAGTAAAAATTGAATATTGTTTTATTAAACTATTAAGGTTAACACATGTAAAAATTAAAAGTACAAGGCACTACATTAGTTATTATTTTATATTACAGTAGCTAGATAGTATGATCTTGAACATGAATGAATAGTAAATAATGTCAGAAACTAGTTAGTGAAATAATCAAATATAATACTGTGAAAAACAGTAATAACTTTGTTTATATTTTGATGTTTTTGAAATTTTGTCACTTTGTCAGTTTGAAATTTTGAAAGTATTTTAAAACAACAAATATTAATATAATAAAAGACATTAATAAACTTTATTAAAATTATATCCCAACCGTGATCCGAAATTCGTATCGTATGGCCCACAGGTTCGTTACGAATGGACTTTAAAAATTTTATCATCCGTATCATCCCAAGAAGACTCTATGTATTAGCTCTTTCAAGACCAATGGAAGAAACTTAAGAATGGTGGAGTGATTATTATTGCAGGGTTCTGTTTGTTTTTCAGTTCCCTCAAACGTCTTGTCGAGCGCCTATGTAAACATTTATTCCAACTTATCGAATATTATTAAAGAAAATTTTAACTTATAGAGTGAATCTCGTATAATAGCACTTCTAAGAATTTTTATCTCCGCAAACAGACGAATATTCATATATGTGTGTGTGCGTTGCGTCTGCGACGGAAGTATTGGTGCACCCCTCGCTTCTCCAAATAAGGTTCTAGAATCTAGCGTAGAAAGCAAACTTCGCCTCCAAGCATTCCTGTTTATAGTCTGTCATGCTTATTTTTAACTCTGACATCAACAGGTTGCATTGCGAGCCTCTCAGCTGGATAGAAACACAGAGTCGGGGAGAAAAACCAAGTTAATCTGACTGGTGCAACGAATCTGACATGTAAATGTGTACGTAATAGTGTTTAGATCAACTAGCACTAATGTGCCAACTGTGCAACGATAATCAAATTTATAAGTTGATCATGTGAATATATATAAATTAAAATAATCGCAAAGTATTTTAAAACAATGTGACACTTAATAATAACCACGAGTCGTTTAAGACGGAGCCTTCGGAACGTTTCTTTCATGTCAATTTCAAGACTACCTTAAAGATAAAATGGATACCAAGGAAACCCCATTTAAAACTTAAGGTGCATCTATCTGGAATTGCCAGAAATCATCTTTCTTCCGCATCAAATGAAAGTGTGAATCAATAAAAAACATAATGCAGTGAAGTTCAACCGGTAGCTCGCGACTCCCGCGTATTCCGCGATCGCAATGAAGATAATTGGGCCTAGTGTAAAATTGCATTATCATATTTAATTATTTCAATCAAAGTGCTAGTGTATAATTTAATTTCTGTAAGTGTAGTTTCAGGGTTGTTAATTAAAGTGATAACGTAAAAGTCGTATATATTCTTTTACCAAAATAATCACCATGATTTACAGTTCGCGCGGGAAGTATTAACGCGACGCAAGTGAAAGCTAGAACCACAATAAAGACACCGAACACATTGCAAAATAAAAGTTAGAATACTTATGGCATAGTCAGAATTTTGTTGGACTTCCTTTCGTCTTCTTGCTTGCTTTCAGTAGCTCTGGAACACTCAAGACGAGAGTTTGGAGGGTAACAAGTGACTAATTGTCCTAAACCTCCCTGATGGCAGCTTCCAGCAGAGGCAATGTAGAGATGTCCATACCCTGTAAACGTCTGTTCATGACAGACCATAGGTTTTCTATGATGTTTAAGACGACTATACCGTGGCCAATCTTCAAAAAATAAGACGCAAGCATATTTAAGCCAAGAAACGACACTTGTGGTTGTATGTCAAGGAGCTCATGTTGCGAAAAAAAGACGCTCCATTTTTTGCAAAGGACGATTCCAGTACATCGTTTAATAGCTCAAAATAGAGAAACTGGTTCATAGAATGGTTTCTAGAGAGAGTAACCAATTCTTCTACCCCACCATAACTAAAGGAACCCAAGACCATATTAGTGGCTGGGTGTTTTACAGATAGACATGTGTTCTGAAGTAAGGTGGAATCGTCACAAGGAAGACGGTACATTCGCTGGCAGCCAGAGACACTAACGAAAAACGTGGCTTCATTAGTCCACAACACTATTTTCCAGTCATTAACAGTCCAAATATCATATATATATATATATATTCAGAAAGACAGTCTTTTCTTACGATGATCCTCTGTAAAAAGGCGTTTCCGGGAGCTCTGTGATTTTTTACCAGCTTTAAACAGGGCAATCACCGCCTCAGTTTCACCAGGCATCAGAACGCTGTAAGGCATATTGTCACAAAGAAATAAGATCGCAACACATAGAGCAGCATCAAAATTACATGAAATACCAAAAGCAGTGCACACTCCAAGTAATCCTGTCAACCCAACAGAGCAAACTGAAGCTTGTTATTCTACAGCAGCACAACAGGCGGGTGTTTCCTGCCAGCGAGCGACAATACTTTACGTGGTTTCATTAGGGAAGTACACGGATGGTGTATAAAAACGCGAAAAATATTGGCAGTAAACTTTAGGTGTTAGTAATTTCCACGCGCACTGTAAATTTATGTTTTATAGTTTAAAAGAATTTAATCTACTTTTTCTTCCCAGCATCAATAATTTAATGCTTATACAACGTAATAATTTTCACATTATTAAATTGTATTTGCATTAGGGATACAATTGGAATCAATCTTTATGTCAATTTCTCAGAATGTTCTGACCCGAACTCTGAACCGTGCTGTCCACTGATTATATGGTTGGCTTTGGTACAAGCTCCGAATCGCTATTAAAGCTCAAAGGAGACGTCCAGAACATACAGGGTCTAACCCAGGACACTCATAGAGGTGTCATAATGTGTCTTCCCAGAAAGGAGGCATAGATGATCGAATCCCGGACTCTGATAAACACCTAAGCCCTCATAGGGATTCACAGGAGACGAACCTATGTAACGATATCTTTGTATTTTCAGTGTAATTCTACTTCTGGGTGCATTTTTGCCGATCCCAAACGTTTCAGCATTCTTGCCAGAGAACATAATCCAAACAACCCCTGCGGGGCTTCTAACCCGTTCCTACTACTACTACTACTACAACTACTACCTTAGCTGTGGATCTATATAGTACAAGGGCAAACGTACTACTACTACTACTACATTTGCTGTGGATCTATATAGTACAAGGGCAAACTTATTTTAATGAAAGAAGTTTAATGAAAATTTTAAAACAATGATCGTTAAATCACTTTTTGAATATTATTTTTAATCTTATTTTAACGAAAGAAGTGTTATAAACATTTTTAAAAGTAGTAAAAAAACTGTCCGTAGGCAGGATTCGAACCCTCGCCAAAAACATCTTCGTTACTAGCATATTACGCTAGACCACTCGGCTACCAGAGCCGACAACAATTCTCGTTTACTTTGTGCTATATGTAGATCATGTCTTGTGATATCGCATCTGTATCGACCAATCAGATCAGAGGATATGCTGAAACGTTTGGGATCCGCAAATATGCCTTCTGGGTGATGTGTAATTAAAAAATATGTACTAACTAGTGTGAAGAAGAAGAAGAAAGTACGAAAAGAGATAGAATCAAAAATTCATTCTAAAATGTGGATTGGATGGTTTTTTATTCTTAGGATTGCTATGACGACGAATAATCAATAAATTATTATTCCAGAATCATCTTAAGAAATGGATATACACACAATCTTTTGAGGTGTAGTTATTTTAGTGATTATGTGCCAAAACAAAAGGCAATGTTCAAAAGCAAATAAACAGAGGTTTATATGTGATTATCGTTATTTTATCGTTATAAAAATCTGGTGGGCCTTTTTCGCAGGATCATTTTTATCGTTATAAATGTTTGGTGGTTCCGCCCAGGATCGAACCGGAGATTTGGATGAAGTTCAATAGACAATCTCCTAAACAATAAAATTTAAATATAGAGAGTGACTTTAAGGTTACATAGTTTTGATAAAAAGAAATATCAGTTCGGAGTATACATTATTAAGGAGTGGCATAAAATTTTCAGAACTATCAAAATGAGTGTATGAACGTTGGAAATGCAACAAAATCAAATGGTGATAGGGAAATGAGCTCTTCTGACCTGGCCGATCTCATTAAACAACAAATGGAACATGAAAAAATTAAAGCAAGATTTTGGTGATCGAGGGGATCAACAAACGAGTAAAATCGACCATCAGATAGAACAATTAAAGCAAGATTTTGGTGACCGAATGGATCAATGAATGAGCCAACTTGACAGTAAAATTGATCAACAGATGGGACAATTAAAGCAACATCTTGGTGAACAGATGACACAACTCAATAGTAAAATCGACCAGACAACTCTACGAATTGAAGAAAGTGGTCTTAAAATGGAACGATTATACACAGATTTACTGAAATGCAAAATTTCATCGAAGTGGTAGAAACTATAGTTAATTATCACTCCACCCGAATAAATGAACACAATAATGAGAGAATTGCAAGAAGAAGTAAATTCTATGAAAGAAAATCTTATGGTTGCTAATGAGAATCCTGTTGATGCTCATACGAACGGTGATGGAATTCTTACTGATATTAGGCAGGCATCCCAGTATCATCATCATCGGAGTAACGTGAAGGAGAGTGATGACTCCGCTGAATACATATTCGACAAGCACTGATAGTAGCATTTGTGTGGGCTAGCGTTCCTCGCATCGTGACAGAAATCATACCGTGAATTCCCTACAGGTGAAGAATAGAAACAAAATTAAATATTTTCGTGTCAGTGAAGTTAAATCTCTCACAAAGTTTAGTGGCGGGTCTGATGATATACCGGCTAGCACATTTATAGAAAAATTCGAAGATGAGTGTGATCTACTGAGGATGGACGAATCTAAATTTCTAAATATTCTTCCGCATGTTCTATTGCCTCCCTGCTCCACTTGGTTTAAGGCTATCAAAGTTAATCTACGTAGTTACTCTGATTTCAAAAATGCGTTATTGGCCAACTTTGAAAATGACTATGTTAGCCAATTGGGATACATTAATTCGTAACCGACATTACCACTCTAAATTGGATAGGAGTATTACGGGTTTTGTAATATCAGCTTATAACGAATTGAAATCTATTAATCCTTTTCATTCTGAATCCAGAATTATAGCATTCATACGTATCTTATCTTTTAAAGTACAGCTAATGTTAATTTCAGCCCAGTGCGTCAATTTCAACCATGTTATCATGATTGTTGAAAATGTTTAAATCCAACCCATGATGCAAAACAACAATAGAGGGCAGGCTAATCTTAATCGTAATCACGTTAATTATACCTCTGTCCGAAATATTAATATCCAACAATAGGATATTTCAAGCGTGCGAAGTAATAATAGCTCTCATTCTAATAGAACAAATTAATTAAATGCTACCGGTACTCGAACTGAACCTAATCACAGGAACTACAATAGAAATAGTAATCGTGGCACTTTTTCACGAAACAGGTTCACAGGTGGCAGGAATTACCAATATAGAAATCGGAATACTGCAAGAGTATATAGCAGGCAAGAAAATACACAGGACTGTCGAATACAGTGTAATATAACAGAATTATCAGAATGTCGTAATTTAAAACTAGATCCAGCGTGGAGGGGTCACGAGGAACGACGTCAGCGTCTGATACGCCCGAACCTTCTTAAAATGAAACTAATCTTAAAATTTTAGATACTAATGATAAATATTAATATATTCCTATAGCAAATTGTTATTTGATGTTTGATGATGAAATAGAAGAGGTAGGCACCTCTGAAGATGATTTTGTTTTTCTTAAATTGTTTAGTATTGCTAAAATACATGATAAAGTTAATGGAATTCCTCTTCAAGCTCTAATTGATACCGGAGCTACAGTATCACTTCTGTCTTATTCATTTTGGCGTGAACTTACAAAAGATTATTCTAATCCCAGATTGCAAAAGGTAGATAATTTGATATTAATCGATTATACAGGCAAACATAAGAAAAGGGTTATGGGTAAAACACAAATACTAATTACCATACAAGACTATGAAATTACGATTCCTATTTTAGTCAATAACGAATTAAATGAAAATGTATTAATAGGATTAGATTTCTTAACCCAATTACGTGCTCTTTTAAACTTTGAGAATAAAACATTTGCAATACGTACACTGGATGACAAAATTATTCAAGAATTAATCCCCGTTAGTGACAGCGTTGCGTGTCAATGTCAACCGTTTATTAATAATGTTTTAAGAACCAACTCAGATATTCAGAAGAAAACCAATGTTGAAGAAATTGAAAGGGAACAATCTACGTTAGGAAACAATGATTATTCGTTTCATAAGAGCGTGGATAACATTATAAAGCACATAAACATTACTGATAAAAACATAAAAAGGTATTTTCGCTTAGACCTGGATGTTGCCAAGAGTTTGTATATAACATTGAAGTCGATACCAAAGACCCCATTGTAACGAAGCCTTATATCGTGCCATACCGATTTAGAGAAAATGTACGCCAACAAATATTTGAAATGGTATAATTCGACTCTCTCAGAGCATCCATTTGAATCCTTTGCATGTGGTCCCCAAAAATGATGGCAAACGTCTGAGAATAGTTTTGGAATTAAGAAAGTTGAATTCCCATATAAAATTACAAGTGAAATATTCACTTGTAAACGAAATTCTCAGCTTATTACAAGGAAACACAATATTTGGGAATCTGGATCTCGTAATGGCGTATAATCAGATAATGAAATGAAATGAAATGAAATTTTGAGTTTTACGTCCCACGGTTATGCCGGTTAGGCTAAAGGGGACGGTGATAATGAGTAATGAATGAAATGGTGGAATGAAGAAAGTGGGAGGAAACGGGAGAACCCCGAGAAAACCCACGCACACGGTGTTTGTCCACCACAAAGTTCACTTGGCGGGAGCAGGGTTTGAACCCGAGACCCCTAGCACCAGAGGTGAACGCTCTACCACTGAGCCACCGCGGCCCCCTATAATCAGATAATGTTGGGGTAAGATTCAAAACCATTCACTGCCTTTTCGTTCGAAAGTCAATTGTACGAGTATAATCGTGTTTTCTTCGGATTAATTAATGGTAGTGCTGCTTTGGCTTCATGTCTAAATCAAGTGTTAGGGCAGGATTCACTTAATAATGTTGTTTATTATGCCAACGAGATTTTGATTATGGTAAAAACACCTAAGGATTATTTGCGAAGTTTGGATATTTTTTCGAAGCTATTAGAAAATTTAGGTCTGACTGTTAATCTTGAAAAATCAAAATTTTTCAAGGAATCAATCGAACTTTTAGGATGTTTTATTGATGACAGAGGAATGGGTTTTACTGAGTTCAAAATACAGGCCCTTAAAGTTTTACCTGTTCCCACCAATGTCAAGTAAACACGACAAATTCTTGGTCTATTTAATTGTTTTAGAAGATCTATTCCTCGGTTTGCTGAAATTGCTGAACCCTTATTTTCAATAACCAAGAAGGGAATACCGTGGTAATGGGGTAATTTGCAAGAACAAAGTTTCCATCAATTAAAATTGTACATTATGCAAAATATCCATTTAAATCATCCTAGGTATGATTGTCAATTTTTTGTACGATGTGACGGCTCATTGTTGGAATTTCAGACATACTTTGGCAGCCGAATCCTCTCACTAATGAACCAGCTGTCATACATTGTGTCAGCCGAATCCTCTCACTAATGAACCAGCTGTCATACATTGTGTCAGCCGAACGTTAAAGAATGCTGAAAAGGGATATACTACTATAGAAATTGAATTACTTACTGTGCGTTTCTCATTGCGAAAATTTGTTCCATATCTTAGTGGTTGTCATTTTAGTGTTATCACTGATCACAATTCTCTACGTTATCTTAAGAAAGTACAAGGATATAATAGTCGCTTATTAAGATGGTCTTTAGAACTTCAATCTTTTGATTTTGACGTTCAACATATAATGGGGATTGATAATGTTCCATTTGATACATTGTCTAGATTGTTTCCAAATGAGAATCATCAGGTATTATCTATAAATGTATTTAAAGTTTTACAAGAGGAAATATCCCAAATTTCTTTGAAGAAGTTGCAAGAACATCAAAGAGATATGAAGAATATGCTAAAATTATACATCATTTGACATCTTGTTCTGGAAATTGCGATTGTCCTCGTACTTGGAGTGTTTTGTATCGAATGTCTAATTCTGTGTTAGTAATTAAAGATTTTTAAATATGAACATAGCAATAAAATTTGTGTTCCGCCGATATTGGTAACTCGCATCTTAAGGGCATACCATGATGATTTTGAACGTTTTGGATATTTGAAAGTGTATTCTTTAATCAGTAAATCTTTTTATTGGAAATCTCTCAGGTCACAAATTAAAAGTTATATCAACGATTGTGAGGAATGTATGAAAATCAAACTCAATTATCAATCGCTATATAAACCTATGATGTCAGTAATGCCTGAACGCCCTCATTCATTTATTTCTGAAGATTTGTATGGACCTCCTCCGAGAGCGGCCACAGGCGAAACTTTCCTTTTCACGGTTGTGGACATTTTTACTCGATATTTAGTATCCTACCCTTTGCGCAAAGCAACTTCCTCAGCAATTGTTAACGGAATTTTAAATGTATATATACACCACATTGTGGTCCTGTAGAACATACTTTGTGATAAAGGTGGGCAATTTCAATTTGTTCATACGTGCAATGAACAACACCAATATTAAGGTGCATTTTGTTACTCCTTACCATCCCAGTAGTTGTTTTGTGGAAAACATACATAGAAATCTTGGTATGTTATTTAGACATTATCGTCGTGATAAGCATTCTGACTGGATTAAGTATGTTACTGAAATTACATACTTTTGAACTATTCAGTGTCAGATACACAGTGTGTAGCGCCAGCTAATATCCATAATGGAACCGATTTCATACAACCAATTGAGCAACATTTTGGTGTTACACTCAGTGAGAATAATGATATGGATTATTCACATCTTGTAAGTATGTGTAAGTATTATTCACATCTTTTTCGCAGGACGCAAAAATTTAGAACTCAATCAGAAAATAGAAGAACAATTAGGTAAAACTAAGATTCAAACTAACGATTTAGTCTATGTAAGATTACATCCACAGAGTGATGCATCTTTAAAAAGAATTTATAATTTTTGAGACATATGCTGGACCTTATCTATGTATAAGACAAGTTAATCCTAAAGTTTTCGAACTAATGGACGTGAAGACTGGAAAACTTTTGGGGTTGACGAACTTAAGTTATGGCATCCTTCAAAGTATACTAAGAGTAAATGGATGCAATTAGTTAAAAAGGTTGTTCCTTCTGAAATTGTGACTAAAGTTAACGTAAATGAACTATAACAGATAGCACTAATTCTTAAATGGGAAACAAAGAACTTTAGAGATATATAACGTGTCATGTTGTATTGTAGTTTATGATATTTAATATTTAAGAAATAAATGAATTTGTTGGATATGTAAAACAAGCTAATTGTTGTAATATATTTAATTAATTTGTGTTATACTTTATTGTAGATGTCGTTATGATCCCGTTTATCGTTCATATTTTTTATTTAAATTCTGTACATTCATGATTTTGGTAAGATCTTGTCTTTTTGATCAGAGTGTAACTTTAATTTTTGTTCTGATATTAATTGTCATGTTTTATCTTTAATGTTATTGTTGAAAATATGTTTTTCATCCTTTTACGTACAAAGAACAATCATATGAATATCATATATACACCTCAAAACCTTCTTCATTAAACCCAAGTAAATAATTATTAACTTGTAACAAACTTTTAATGGACCCGAAAAGGACTTAAAATTAAATAACTTGTAAATCAAATTTCGATTGTGCTTTACCGTCGTTGAAATATATAAATAAATACAGTCAATGATAAAATTTAAAATAAATATGATAATAAGATTATAAAAATAAATATATTTGTATATTTATATGAATTGTAATTTTCATATACACAAGGTGCATTCGAAAACCCGAATGATTAATATGTATTATTTAATGGTCCAGGATTCTTTTTTTTTTGTAAATTCAATAAAAGAAAATCCTATATTTCGGGCGACATGTGTAAGGCTATCTTTGTATTTTGAGTGTAATTCTACTTCAGGGCAATGTGTAATTTAAAAATATGTACTAACTAGTGTGAAGAAGAAGAAGAAGAAAGTACGAAGAGAGATAGAATCAAAAATTGATTCTAATATGTGGATTGGATGAGTTTTTATTCTTAGGGTTGATATGACGACGAATAATCAATAAATTATTATTCCAGAATCATCTTAAGAAATGGATACACACACAATCTTTTGAGGTGTAGTTATTATAGTGATTATGTGCCAAAATAAAAGGCAATGCTCAAAAGCAAATAAACAAACAGGTTTATATGTGATTATCGTTATAAAAATCTGGTGGGCCTTCTTCGCAGGATCATTTATCGTTATACCTAATACAGTCATAAGATGTCTTCCCGAACAGGGATGTACTACGATTGAACTACATACTGTTATAGACTTCGACATTCTCCTGGATTCTTTCTCAAATCCATTTCCTACTTCATCATCACACTTCCCTCACCTTTACCACTTGGTTAATCTGGTCTAAAGGTCATGTAGGTATACTTGGGAATTCCTTATTTATTTTATTTATTTGCCAAAGTTCCAGATACAGGAAGGCAGCCATTTTACACTGAAACTATATAACAGATTATAAAATTAACAATAAGAAGTGTAATCAAAAAGTTTTATAAAGGTCCATAATTGTAGCAATTACAAATTGAAATAAAACTTAGGTTCCATAAGTGTAGCAATAATTTCCTGTTGGAACACATTCTCAGATTTAAAAATATCCACGTCAGAAGCAATGGAGTTAAATTCAGAAGCCAGTCTGTAGAACAAAGAACGCTGAATAATTGATAATCAAGGCGTGTTGCAATGAAGTAGTTCACTATTTCTAGTTCTTCTTGCAGGTACCCGAATATTAAATTTAGAGATTAGTTTTTCAGTTCTAAGTTTCCCATTTAGAATTCTATGAAGAAACATCATATCAAGTGGCATGCGACGAGACGAAGATGTACGAATGCCAAGAAGTCAACATTTCAGGCTTACTTGGCATGCAAGAGAGATTTGATGAGCTAGCCATACTCCAAATGGTGGAACAGTACTCTATTTTGGTTGAAATAAACGGTTTATAGAATATACTTAAGGCTGTAATATCCCTAATCTCTGTAAACCTGTACAGCTGATCTAATAATCGCATAGCACTCTTGGTCATGGCAGCAATTCGATCAGTAAACAGAAGTCTTTCGTCGAACACAACCCCGAGATCCTTCTGAGATGAGACCTTAGCAATAGGATCATCTCCAATGAGGTAGTAAGAAGGAATTTTGTTTTTCTTTACTGAAGATGTAATAGTAGAAGATTTTAAGGGATTTACTTTTAAATTCCACATGCTACACCAGTCCAGAATATCTGAGAGGTTTCTTTGCAGTTCAGTCACATCTTGAGCTGTTTTAATTTCCCGAAATAATTTGCAGTCGCCAACAAAGAGAAGAATTTTGGTGTCAAATAACTTAAGATAAGACGGGAGATCATCTATGAAGAGAAGGAGAAGAAGTGGGCCCAGAACACTACTCTGGGGAACACCAGTGAGAACAGGAACAAAATTTGAAGCAGATCCAGGGAGAACAACATGTTGTTCAGGTTCAGTGAGATAGTCTCGTAACAATGAGAAGAAGTTGCCGTGAATATTAAATCTATGTGCTAGTTTATGAAGAAGAAGCTTAGCGTCAATGCGATCAAAAGCTTTAGTTAGGTCTAGATAGAATACATCAAGTTGTGTGTTATTGGACAAAGATTTGATTGCTTCCGAAAGTAATAAATATAAATTTGTGAGAGTAGAACTGCCTGAAAGAGAGCCATGTTGAGCAGGATCTAAGTAGAGTGAAACAAATTTATGCAATATATCCTTGATTATTTTCTCTCACACCACAGAAATGATGGGCAAGAGAGAAATTGGTATGTATGATGAAACATTGTTTGCGCTGCCAGGTTTCAAAATAGGTACAATATTAGCCTGTTTCCACGATCTAGGGAAAACTAACAAACTAACTCTATGGCCTATGGAACCCGGAGGTTGAATGCCGCATTCGCAAAAGCTCTCCACTCACTTCCATCCTTAGCTAACTGGATCCAGTTTCTACTTTGTATTCCAATCTCTGCGAGATCCATCTTAATATTGTCCTCCCATCTGCGCCTTGGTCTTCCTAATGGTCGTTTTCCGACTGGTCTTCCAGAGAAGACTTTGAAAGCGTTTCTACTTTCTTCCATTCTAGCTACATGATCCACCCACCTAAGCCTCCTAGACTTGACGACCCTAACAATGTTGGGTAAACCATATAAATTATGTAGTTCCTCGTTATGAAGTGTCCCCCATTCCCGTTCCTCTTAGGTCCGAATATTCATCTCAGGATCTTGTTCTCAAATACTTTCAGTCTATGTTCTTCCCTCAGAGTAAGTGACCATGTTTCGCAGCCATACAGAACAACAGGCATGATTATCGTTTTGTATATTTTAAGCTTCAAATTCCTCGACAGATTTCGCGACGACAAGATATTTTGAACCGAAAATAGTAACACGAATTCCCTGATTTTAGTCGACATTTAATTTCTCCGTGAATATGATTTTCCCCTGTTAATATTGATCCTAGATATTTGAAACTATCCACTTTATCAAAAGTATTATTTAATATTTTAACGCATCCATAATTTGCTGTATTCCGGTCCCGACGCATTTCCATGTATTTAGTTTTCTTTGCATTTACTTCTAAACCCATGTCCCTGCAAGCGTTTAATAAGATCTCTGCATTTCTTTCTATTGTTCTCCTATCATCCCCTATTAAATTTACATCACCAGCACATGCCATAACCTGGTGAATACAGTTCAACTGTAGGCTCTGGTTGCTATCTTTGATTTTCCTTATAGCGTATTCCAGAACGAAGTTAAATAATAATGGTGACAACGCATCTCCTCGTTTCAGGCCATTTTAGACGTGAAAGCTCGTGGACAAAAATTTTCCTACCCCGACTTTACCTTGGGATTCATTTAAACATATCTTAATTAATCTAATTAGCTTTCTCGGTATTCCAAGTTCTGTAAGAACGTTGAATAATGTTTCTCTCGTAACCAAGTCGTAGGCCTTTCTAAATTCAATAAATAGTTGATGTACCGGGGTATTGTATTCCCACTTCATTTCGAGTATTTGGCGAATGGTAAATATTTGGTCAATAGTTGATCGATTTCGTCTAAATCCGCACTTATAATCTCCAATAATTTCATCTGCGTAGGAGGCCAGTCTTGCTAATAGAATATTTAAAAGGATTTTATAGGATGTTGACAGAAGAGAAATGCCTCGATTATTATTAGTCAGTTAAGGAGGGTGAGTTTGTGTATCTTGTTCCACAATTTTTCGCCTCCAGCTAAAATTAACTCAACGGAATTTCATCTACACCCGGAGATTTGTGTTTCTTCAATTTCTTTATAGCGGTTTCTACTTCTTTTCGGTTGGGTTCTGGAATATACGGTTCTGTGGTGAGTATCTCCTTCTCTCCACGCACACTAGCTTTTGGTTGCGTGTTGAGCAAATCGTCAAAGAAATCTTTCCATCTATTTAAAGTGCTATCCGTGTCAGTGAGAGCTGTACCGTCAGATTTCTTTAATATATAAGCACGAGGGTGATAGCCTTTCTTAAATTCGTTGATTCCCTTATACATGTCCCGGATGTTTTTATATTTACTATTATCTTCAAGTTCCTTAATTTTAGCTTTCAAAAAATCGCGTTTCTTTGTTCTAAAAGTTTTGGAAGTTTCCCGCCTGATATCTGCGAAATTTTGTGTAGTTGTTTCATTCGGATTTTGTAGCCAGCGTAATTTCGCCTGTTTTCTCTTCTCTGCTAGTTTTATGATATGATATGATATGATGATGATATTTATTTGCCTGTTCATAGCTTACAAATGAGGACAATCCTCAATTAAGCATTACAGTTGTCAGATATGATTTACATTCTCTTGGTCGAACCATGGTTTGTTCCTACTTATTTCCGCGCCCAATTTTTCTTTTGCTGAAATTTTAATGCTATCTCTAATTTCAATCCAGGTATCCTCAACGCTAGTGCACTCCGAATCTTCTAAAACCGAGAATCTATTCGAAACTTCAATCTGGTATTTCTCTCTTACCTGGCTCTCTTATAATTTCTTTAAATTGAATCTCTCCGTTTTCGGACATTGAATATTACCTTTATTTAACGATAACCTCTCTCGTATTATCGCTGCTATCAGGTAGTGGTCAGTGTCACAATCAGCCCCTCTAAACGGTTGGACATCAATTATGCTAGATTGCCTTCTTCTATCTACTAAAACATGATCAATTTGATTATGTGTTTTCCCGTCTGGTGATGTCCAAGTGTATTTATGAACGTCGCGATTTGGGAATTTTGTACTCTTCACGAGTAGGTTTTTGGATGTTGCAAAGTTCACGAATCTAACACCGGTGTCATTACTTTCCTTATGCAGACTTTCGTTCCCTATAATCGGTTTGAAAATAACCTCTCGTCCTACCTTCGCATTGAAATCCCCTAATAGAATTTTCATATGGTATAGCGGGAGTTGGTCAAATATCTGTTCCGCTTCTTCGTAAAAACTGTCTTTTATATCGTCATCCTTATCTTCAGTTAGGGGGTGTACATTTAAAACAATAATATCACACCACCGTTCCTTAATAGTAATAAAAGAAAGTCTGTCAGTAAGAAATTCAACCCGTTTAATTGCTGGTAATATACGTTTATGAACGAAAAACCCTGTTCCTAAGTGGTGATTTTTATTTCCTTCCCCGTAAAATAACGTAAAATTTCCGGAATTCACAGATCCATTTCGTTCGCACCTAACTTCCTGAATTCCTACTCCTCCATCCTGTATTTCTCTAGCTCTCTCGTTACGGATTTTAACGCGCCTGCCCTATAAAGACTCGTAATATTCCATGTTTCAAATCTCATGTCCATTTTCTTTTGTTGAGGTCGTGCCAAGTTATCAGTCCTTATCTGAGGCTTTTGTAAATATTTCTGAACAAGTGCTTTTTTTTTTTAATAGGATGAGGTTGTTAGCCATACCCAAACCCCCAAGCTGGAGGACCACTCCTAGTCGGCTGTCCGCGACTGCTTATTCAGTATATTCGCAGCTAACCTCTATATCTAGAGGCCTTCTCCTCGATCTGCAACCTGAGGACGCGTCATGCCGTGGTGACAGTAAGCCACCTTCATTAAAGCATCTATTTAATAATCGTGATAAAGGGTTGGCCAGAGATTCTACAGTATTATTTAAGAAGATTGAACTGATATTGTCAGGACGAGAAGAACGATTCAAAGGTAAAGAAGAAAAAAGATGTCTTACCTCGTCAGGAAAAATACTGAGTGAAGATAACGAGTGTGAACAAACTTGCTGAACAGGAGGAGGAAGTGTAGGAGTAGTCTGAACACAAAAATTCTTGTAGATATAATCACTAAAAATATGAACTCTATTTCACCAGTTGCTGCAATAGAGTCGTGAAAACTTTCTTCAGGAATGCGGGAGGCATTTCCTCTTGAATTTATGAGAGGCCAAAATCTGTTTGGATTTGTAGAAATATCAGATCTTACACTGGCAATATAGTTTTCGTACTTTATTTTAAGCAACTGTTTTCAGTAACATCTTATCTCAGAAAATTTCTTATATGTATTCTCATTTGGATGTTGCTTTCACGGTGACCATGACATTAAAAAAAAAAATCGTGCCTCCGAATCAAACCATGGAGGGTATCTACTAGACTTACATTTCTTTTTAGGAACAAAGTCTTCACATGCTGCATGTACAATATCATTGAGAAAGTCCAGAGCTTCATTGATAGAACCCAATTCAAGAATGTCCCATGGAATAAGAGATGGGGCACGATTAATGTCAACTCAAGGGGCTTTCCTCCACAGGGGAGCTTGATGCTTACTAGATGAGCAAGATTTCTTTATTCTGTGAACTTTTTTTATATGGAATAAGGCCTCCAAGCTTTCATGATCAGAAGAGAACAGATTAAGTAATGGAGTGATTACACATTTATCGAGCAAAGACAACACATAATCAAGTATCCTATTTCCTCTTGTTTGTACATATTGTGTTGGGCGAGTCTCAGTCCATGAATAAAATTTTCCAGGAACCAAGTCTCTTGTAGGTCAGTGGGAATAGCTGTTCGTTCATCGGACCACTTGATGTGCATGTTGAAGTCACCAAAAAATAAAACATCTCCTTCCGAAAGTGCAGCTAGTGTGGAATCCCGGCAGGCTTCCAGAAGAGCTGTAGGACTAGTTTTATACGGACGATAAAAACAGCCAATTAGCATGTTGTTTTTTTTTTTTTTTTACGTGGATTAATACACACCTCAGCCCAAATTATTTCACACGCCTTTTTCAAGTTTTCCCTCAGTCTACTCGGCCCCTTAGAATGAACGCACACGGACACTCCACCTGCATGAGTTCCTCGATCGCTCCTGTAGATGTTAAAGTATTAAAATAGAGAAATTTCAGCACTCGATACATTTTCGTTTAACCACATTTCATCACGTTGGTTAATCTGGTCTAAAGGTCATGTAGGATACTTGGAAATTCATTAGCGGATGTTGCAGCCCGCTATGGAGCCCTTAATGGCACCCCCCAACGATTTTTTAGTCTCGCCTATTGACCTGTTCCCGCTACTTACCACACTTCATTATCAATGCTGGACTGCTTATAATGCTTCTTGTACAAAGGCACATTATTACTGGCTCCATCCTTGTTCTCTCCGTTCCCCATCTTGGTTCCTTCATCATACTCTCCCTTCCTCCATTTTCTTCTCCGGAACAGACTTCACATTCTTTATACTTCCCACCACTTATTTCTTTTTCAAAAATGCACTACTTCTCTTTGTAATTGTAGTCTCGATACTGGCATCATAAATCATCTCATTTTCTCTTGCTTTCTCTACCAACAACATCGCTGACATTTCTCGCCATTCCCCATATTTCTTGGTTCTGGCCCATTTAATATCTATTCGTTAATTTTCACCTTATCTCCACCTGTTTTTTACGCCTATTATCTATATTTACAACAGGGGCGGATCCAGGACTTACTTTTGGGGACCAGTGGGTCGTCATACTGCTACTTTTAAGGGTTCCAAACTTTGGGATGGGTTTTATTTATATAAAAAAAATAAGAATTCATTATCCCAAGTACCAATGAAGAAGAAGAAGGAGAAGAAGAAGAAGAAGAAGTATGAGATTGTTTATCTTATTTTTCCTAAGGAATTATATACAAGTTTGTTTTAGGAAGAGAATTTTCCGAAATGGCGTTTTTCTTCCTATGCAGCTACATATTTGAAGATATGGCTTGATTTTTCGCAGTTGTCCTCTTAAACAGAAAGAATTTGAAGCGTAAAGAAAGTGAATATCCATCCAGGATGCCACCAAAGGAAGTAAATTGTTTTGTTTGTGATGTGAATGTGGCAGGAAAACATTTCCCACTGGCTTCAACGCGAACTGAATATTCGAAAGTCAAAATGTGGGAAAAACTTAGTGAATTGGTGGGTGAAGAGTATATGGTAATTGTATCAGAAGTAGATATTGTTTGCAGAGGATGCGCTAGCTTAATAAATACAATTGATAGGCTTGAAAGTGGACTTAAAAATATGAAGCAAGTCCTCCTACAGTTCTTAGAAAAGAAATATTCATTAAATGAAGATAAAGTGGGTCAAAATTCACAGGCACATCCATCTGGCAACAATGACAGCAATAACTCAGGTTTGTGATTTTTTTTTTTTTTTTTTTTTTTAGATATATATTCGACATAAACATCTAGACGTCGGCAAAAGTGCACTTGGAGCAGAACATTCGGCCTATGTTTAGCAGAAGGGGTCCAGCTCTTTTCTCTAAAAAATGTTACAATTTTGGTAATTTCTGCTCACATTCGGTTAGTTTGGGGTAGGGTTGGTTAGTTTAAGTTAGGTTAGGCTAGTTTAGGTTACGTTAGGTTAGTTTAGTTTATGTTATATTACTGTAAGAATCCCGCATAATTTTCCATAAAAATGATAGAATTTCGCTTATTTCTACTAATATTACGTTAGTTTAGATTAGTTCAGGTTAGCTTACGTTAGTTTATGTTAGGTTAGGTTAGATTTGGTTACGTTATGTTACGTCTAAGTACTTGTATCACTCATTTCTCCTGTAAATTTTGCGTTTTTTACGTGCTTCTGGACCCCTTGTACTAAACATACTCCGAACATTCATTAAATATTAGGAGCCAGTTAGCTTAACTTTACCTAAGCTAACCTTCAACGACATTACTCGAGCAGACGGTTCCCCCAAAGTTTGGCACATTTGTTACATTTTCAGGTTATGTTAAAGCTTTGTATTTCTTTTAGTAGAGCATGCACTAAATGAGAAGCTCCACTACTATTTGCAGATTGACTTTAGGGGGGCTCAGTATAAATATAGGTGGTCGTATGACAAGTAGTACAGTGAATAGAACACGAACCAACTTATGCTAGGTGCCCACTAAAAAGCACGAATACTATCTAACCGACTTAGGGGAGGAGCTCAGCATGAGGGCCCGAGCGTTAGCGAGGGGGTACGCCCGCAGCGAGCAGGCGCGTCAGCGACGGATGTAAATCCATAAACGAGTATAATGGATGAGCACACACACAATACTTTCACTATCAGTCAAAATTAATTTCATTATATCGTGCACTGACAGTAATTACTTATATTCACACTCTTTCCTTCACGAAAAATGTTGCACATTGTATTTTACCTATAATTTTTCTATTTGGAAGACCCATGTCCTTGAGTGAACCCCCATCAACAATAAATAATCACGTGACTTGATACCGGTAACGTATCTAGAACAACATATACGTTCACAAAACCGGAACCACTTGTTCTGCTCAAAGTGCATTCTTACGATTAGGGGCCTTCAATCTTTTTTGTTTGTTTGTTTGTTTGTTTAACGTCCCACAATATGCATCGAGACAACAGGACACTATGTTGAGATGGATGGTGATAGTGTAATGACGAAAGGGGAGGAAACGGAACGTCAAGAAATCCTACGCACAAGGTGTTCCATCTTCGCGGTAACTGGTATCGAACCAGGGACTCCAAGACGCAAGTGCTGAATCTCTACACTGAAAGACCGCAGCCCCTTCAGTATATCATAGGGACAACGTGGGTAATGCAGATGAGTTGTTGACTGAAACGACATGGATGTCATTTGATTTGTATTGTGAAGTAGATCATTAATTGATATGCCACTTTCCCGAAGAATCCATTTTTACCCGGAAAATCAATAGAAATTCCTGATCTTGGGAAATGCGAACCAGTTGTCGACTGAGGCAAAATTGGAGACATTCGATTTGTATTGATAAGGAGGTCAGTAATTGATAATGGCATTTTACCGAAAAAAAATGTTTACTCGGGAAATTAAGGGTCCATGACGTTTGGGTACAGAACTTTTTATTCAAATAGGTTTATCTACCTAGAAATGTTATCATATTTCATAACTAGAGCCCGGATGTTTAGGCACTAAAATATGAAAGTAGACACTGAAAATTTCGAAAAACTTCCACAAATAATTTGGATAAACAAAAAATAACATTTGGAACACAGCAAAGTTTCTGCACATCTTGCACAAGTTGTCGCCACAAATAGAAAAGAAATGGGAAGAAACTGCAGCTAACTATTGACTATCTGGTCTCCGTACTATGCGGTTAATTTTAAAAGTATATTTCTTTTTAATAAAATAAGACATAGGGTAATAAAAACATATAATTTGTGTAAAAAGACTTAGGTTTTTCGTTAATGTTTAGTTACTTACTATATAAAGATGTGACTATATATTCATACTGCACTATGTACTTGATTTTTTGAATTTATCTTAAAATGTATACATTACTGTACATGTTTTTATTTTTTATAATAAATTAAAATGCGTGGCGCAAAATATAACAAGTGTTTATTAAATACTGGCCTGTACGAAGAGGTAAGAAGAAACGAATAAGAGCTAGTTTTGGGATAAAAATGATGTTTTTAATGCTATGGATGGTTCAGGAAGTACTATGAAAGTATTTATTGAATGCTTTTTGTTATTTGCTCTGCCCGTTAGGCCGGATAGTTGATACTCTATTGTATTAATAGAAAGTATTTCAGATTTCATAAAAATAGGCACTGCTATACATTGAAATGGAAAGAATAGGCCAAATACAATTTACTGTAGGCAGCCCCGAAAACAAATTTCTGTCCTTTAGAATATATCTAACGTAAAGAAACGATACGATTGGTCGCATAAGAAGAACAGCATTATTTCCAATAAGGATATGGAATCTGTATGATAGTATGACAGAGTTCTCAATGGCCAGTCAAGAACGAACAACTACACCGAAGAAGCTCATTGTGGACTGCTTTGCGCCCAAACGTGCTAGTCCGGAAATTAAGGAGTTTTAAGCAATGCGGACCAGCCGTGGACTAAGTAGATCAATGCTTGATAAAATATTTCCCAACAATTTTCAGAGGTATGGATAATATTTTGAATAGTTCGAAGTATTTCTATGACAAATTATTTTATACGTAGCCCAAAACAGTTCGTGGAGGAAGCGAAATGCACTCAGCAGAACCGTATATTCCAGAGCACAACTAAAAAGAAGCGGAAATTGCCAATATTAATTAAAGGAACAGAAATATCTGGGCTTAGACGAAATTCCACCTGAATTACCTTTAGCTGAGGGAGAAATGTTGTGAAACGAGATACACGTTCCATTCTCCTCATCTGAAACAAGGATAAATTGCCATAAAGAGTGGAAAGAGTCCAAGGCATGTCTCTTTCGTCAACATTCTATAAAGGCCTCTCAGATATTCTTTTGGCTCCATTAACTCCATATGCAGATAAAATTATTCAATGTGGATTTAAGCGAAATCGATTAATTATCGATTGAATATTTGAATATTACTATTCATGAAGTATTCGAAAAGAAATAGTAATATGCGTTAATACCCCGATACATTAATTATTTATTGATTTTGGAAAGACATATGACTCTGTTAGGAGGGAAACAATGTACAGCCATCTTACTGGATTGGGTATACCGAAAGGTTGTTAGATTAAAATGTGTTTCAATCAGGGTTGGCTGGTTTAAACCAAACAATGAAAAATGTTCGTAAAAGTGTAAGTATTGGTAAAATCTTGATAAACACACATTTGTGGATTATGACGTTTCACTCCCTATATTATTTGTATTATATTCAGACCTAAATTCCCCATTCATTACTCAGAGATTATACTACAAAAGCAACTTCTTTTTATAAGTGTTAAAATGTTTCTTTCATGATTTTTGTATAGTTTGTTATTATTGTTATGCAATTGCAATCAAAGAAAAAATTAAATATTGTTTCGTTTTAATAATGTTTACTATTGATATAATACATCGAAATCTCGTACTTTCTTTTTGGAAAGGGGTCATACAAACTCCACGAGAGGCATTTATTGAAATCACAAGTATCTTTGGTATCTATTTATGTACAGATGGGTCAGAGCAAAAGTGCACTCAAATAATTCGTATCTTTATTCAGTTTTCTTACTGATATGCAAATTAAGTCGTCGTGTTTCTTTAACTTGGACTAAATTAGTTATTCTGTACTCTGCAGTATTTTGAAATTGTCCATATGTAATTCTGTATAATGGTTTCACTTCTGCAACTGTTTATCTTTTTGTCCTAGTATGGGTCTTGACAATTGAAGCGCTTGGAGGATAAAAGTATTATGTTACATTTTTTGAAACGTTGCATTCTGGCGGTTCATGCACGTGTTATATGTTAATCATGCCACGTGACACCTTATTTAGTGAGTCCTTGTCTGGGTGCAGGTATTTAGAAAGGATGAAGGCGGTATGTTAAGGAACAAAGTTGTAATAGTAAATTTTCCCGTCATATTCAATTTGTTACATATCACCTTTATCCTCCAAGCGCTTCAATTAAAAAGTATGTAAAGATCGTATTTTTTATCAGGAGTACTTGTGAATGAGTCGGCAGATGTATCGCATTTATGCCCAATTAGTCCCGGTTTGAAGTTCAAATGGAGGACAATTTCTCTCGGTTGTAAGCCGAGAAACGGTTGGGATTCCGCTTTAAGCTCTTGACCCCTTCCAGCATAACCCGGTTGTTGCATAATAACACCAAGGCGAAACAAATTTATTTCTGTCCATATGTGATATAAATACATAGAGCAAATTATTTAAACCAAAAGAACCTGGTTTAAACAACAACAACAACAACAACAAAAAAAAAGAACCCTTTTTTTTTCAATAAAATCCATGGTTTTTGCCAAACCTGGTTTCAATGAATCCCAAAGTATAGTCCGAGTAAGAAAACACTTGTCCACGAGCTTTCGCGTCGAGAATGGACTGAAAGAAGGAGATGCATAGTTGCCGTTATTGTTAAATTTTGGTCTCGAGTACACTATAAGGAAAATTAAAGGTAGGAGCCAGGGCCTAGAGCTGAATGGTACTTAGTAGGTTATGGCATATGCTGGTGATCTAAATCTGATAGTGGATGACAAGAGAACAATAAAAGGAAATCCAGAGAATCTATTAAACTCCTCCAGAAAAGTAAGACTTGAAGCTTTCCTGGCGGCGTATATGATAAAGTTCTTCTCGGGCAATCAGCCAGGTGAAAACTGGTGGATAGGCCAACGTTTCGAGAACTGTCAACGTTCTCATCATCAGGGCAATTATGTGGTACTGATGACCGGGTTCCACAGGGGGCTGAGTTGAAATCCAGTGTCTCTATTAACTTTGTTCGGTTCATGAACTATGGCAAGAGATTCGGTTACTATCCTGGTCCAGTAATTGGTGCTCTTGGTAATGATGGATGTGTCCTTAAATAAAACTTTATGTCCTTCAGTTAAACTGTGTTCAGCTAAACCTGATTCAGCCATTAGTAGGACAGTGTGAGCATCATGTGAAAAATTCATCCGACTTCGTGAATATACTAAAAACAATACGCACAGCTCCAGGAGACCTTCTAGTCAGCTTCGATGTGGTTTCATTGTTCACCATGGTTCCAGTTCAAGATACGTTACTCCTACTTAGTGAACACTTCACACCGGAAATTGTGGAATTATTCAGAATCACCCTAACTTCAACATACTTTCTATATGATGGACAGTACTATGAACAGACGGATGGAGTCGCCATGGGATCACCACTTTCACCAGCAGTTGCGAATTTCTTTATGAAAGATTTTGAACAAAAACCATTAGAACTGACACCTTTCAAACCATCATGTTTTTATAGATTCGTAGATGATACGTTTGTCATCTGGCCTCACGGGGAGAGGACACTGCATTTGTTCCTAGAATTTCTTAATAAACAACATAGTAACATTAAGTTCACAATGGAGATTGAAAAGGACGGATGCTTGCCATTCCTGGACATCCTCATCCGCTGGAAGCCCGATGGTAGTCTCGGCCGTAGCGTCTACAGGAAACCTACTCACACTGACCTCTATCTCAATGGCAACAGTTTTCATCATGAGTCACAGCGAAACACCGTCATCAGCACACTAGCACATAGAGCGAAATACATCTCAGACGAAGAATCCCTCCCTCGGGAACTGGATCATCTCAAGAAGACGCTACTCCAGAATAATTACAAGAAGCGTGATATCAGTTTGGCCCTGAAAAGGAACTTTTCTGAACGAGGAAATCCAAAGAAGAAACTGAAGAACCATTGAGTATAGCAGTTTTACCATACACTGGACAACTTTCTGGAAAGATCTCCCGGATTCTGAAAAAACACAACATCGAGACCATACACAAGCCGCCACCAAAAATCAGAAACTTACTTCGCCCGATCAAAGATGACTTGGGCTTAAAGACACCAGGCGTGTATCGTATACCCTGTGAATGCGGAAAGGCTTATATAGGACAAACAGGACGCACCATTGAACAACGTTGCAGAGAACATGAAAATTACGTTAGATTATTCCATCCAGAAAAATCAGGTTTAGCTGAACACAGTTTAACTGAAGGACATAAAGTTTTATTTAAGGACACATCCATCATTACCAAGAGCACCAATTACTGGACCAGGATAGTAACCGAATCTCTTGCCATAGTTCATGAACCGAACAACGTTAATAGAGACGCTGGATTTCAACTCAGCCCCCTGTGGAACCCGGTCATCAGTACCACAGCAAAGAAAACGACACACAAACATCCAGATAACCCTCAGCCAATCAGTACCACGGACTACGGACCATAGCCAGCCAACCACAGCTCCAGTCTTCAGATGGAATTAGTCAATTAGGAACCAGCATTTTCAGCCAATCAGGAACCAGCATTTTCGCCAGTCCAGGCTGATCTCTACATAATTGCCCTGATGATGAGAACGATGACAGTTCTCGAAACGTTGGCCTATCCACCAGTTTTCACCTGGCTGATTGCCCGAGAAGAACTTTATCCTCCAGAAAAATTGATTTAGAAAAAAATGCAGAGAAAATTAAATACATGGAAATTTACCGTGTTCGTAATACTGTGGAATACTGTCGTCAAAGTGGATACTTTCAAATATCTAGAATCAATATTAACACACTAAAACTACATCTACGAAAAAATTAAATGCCGACTGAAAGTGGGGAATTCGTGTTATTATTCTGACCAAAATCTTTTGTCTTCATGAATTCAATCGAAGATTTTGAAGCTTAAAATGTATAAAACGATAAGTATGGTTGTTATGCTATATAGTTGCGTAACATGGTCGTTTGCTTCTAGGGAAGTATTTGAAAATAAAATGCGGAGACAAATATTGGAACCCAAGAGGAAGAATATCGAGAATGGTGGAAAATTCATAGCGACGAACTGCATACCCGGCGTCGGGATGTGACGTCCCCATCGTCCAGTTTTTCGGAACTGCAGTCAGCCACTGGTCCTTCAGATTAGGGTTTGTGCCGAACCGATCCTTGGCATTTAAATGTGCTATTAAGCACAATAAAAAGATAAGCCTGGGATGCGTACTCCTTTCTCTGGACGCCAACTTCGCTATGGTCTGTTTCTTATAATTGGATTTGTGATTTGGAAGACGCATGGACCCGGAGTCATGGGATGGAAGAGTGAAGCGTTTGAGGCCCTATCAGGATCGGATAGGAGTGGTACCCTAAATGGTTGGTGGAGTCTTGGGAAGTAGATGATCCGTGAACGTTTTCCTCCATTTGGGGTAGACGTGCACGCATCCCGGCCGGCTGTTGTCTGCGTCCTGTGTTTGTGTTGTCCGGTGTCCAAATCTTTGAAAAAGAAAATAAATAAAAAAAAAAAAAAAAACTATTGAAACAAAAAGTGAAAATATAATGGAAGCACAAAAGGATAAAAAAAAAAAAGAATCCGCACATTTTATTCTTACGGGCTGGTGGGGTCTATCTTTTTATTCGACAGTTTGTTTCTTTTAAGTCCAGTTCTTTTTTTCGGAACCATGTGTTTCCGTCGATGGAAGTGGTTTTCTTGCACCCCATTCCCCGGCTCCACATTGATCCTAGAGTGAGGGCGTGCTTATGGGATAGTCAGGGGAATAGCGTAAGTTCTCGCAAGTGCCCCGGTGTGAAGTTGCGGCGTTTACACATATAGACCTATATTTTATACCAATTTTTTATGGGTACTTAAAGTTTAAAATCGGGTCCGGGCTGACCCTCCTGCAAAAAGCCCAATAATCCGGTATCTTGTAATTAAAGATAAAGATACTGAAATGCCAATGCTGAAGCAAATCGTCTGAGTGCTTTTAAGGGTTTGTCCCTGTTCCTCATTAATAAAGTAATTACTTAAAACGCCGGACAGGTTAAACATATCAAGAAATTACGGAATGGTATTTTATTGGTGGAAACGGTCGATAAGAAGCGAACAGCGAAGCTAGTCAAATTTACTAACATTGGATCAGTGAACTTGTCGGTAGAACCCCATCGTCTTCTGAAGGTCTCTCGCGGTGTAATATCATGTTGAGACTTCCTAAACTCCACGAGGAGGAGATTAATTCGATTCTTGGTGAAAACTCATGTGGTTCGGGTCCCACATTAAGCTATAGGTCAACATCTCATATAGCCTCGATGGTCAAAGGTACGCTAAACTCCAAATCATCTAACCATCTAGTTACCGGTATCAGGTACTGTTCATAGATTGAATTGTACTGTTGTCTTGCGTAATTTTAAATGATATATATATATATATATATATATATATAGAGAGAGAGAGAGAGAGATATATTATTTGATATTCTGGTGTATATTTCGCAGTATATATGGTTCTGAAATTTTTATGGAAATACATATTAAAAAGTTATATTATTCATGTTTTTCAGTCTCTTAATAATGTAAGGAGTTCAGCTTCTGATAATGCATAGATACCAATCTATTAAGTTTCGTATTTGATATATTTCAGGTCAGGATGATAAAAGCACAGAAACAGGAAGTGATGAAGTGACAAATATTGAGAGACACCAACCGTCTTTAATTAATATTGTAAGTATTTTCATTACGTGGTCAGATTTTTAATAGACAGCTATTTAACTTTCTTCTTTAATTCTAATGAAGCAATCTGATTCTACATGTTTAGTATTGTAATGTAATTTTAAATTGTTCTCATTTAATATTAAACATGTCTGTTTGTCGATTTTCTTTTTATGTTCACTTTTAGTGGCAGTAGAAATTAATGAGCATATAGTTTACAAAAATTAAAACTTGCATGTTTTCTTTGTTTCTTTTCAAATTGCTGTGTACCTCTAGGATACAAAACTTGGATTAAACAAAAAAATCAAAACAATTTTATATATATATATATATATATATATATATATATATATATATATATATGGGAAAGACAAACAATCTGAAAACACTTCATACAGGACACGTAAGTGTGGCCCTCCACAACACGTGTTGCGGTTGCCGATCGTTTTTTTGTTTTCAATGTGTCATGTGGACCTTCCTCTTCCGTCAGCAGTAATCAGTTCACCTGTAAGTGTCCTGGTGTGAAAGTGGTGCGGTAAAATGGGCAACCTGACAGACTTCCAAAGAGGCATAATCGTTGGTGCCGTCTGGTTGAAGCTTCAGTGGCAACAGTGGCGAACATTGTGGGGGTATCAAAAGGCACTGTGTCCAATGTCACGAGGGCATACACAATTCATGGGCAAACAACGTCTGCAAACCACAACAATGGTCGAAAGACAATCCTGTCAGATAGGGACCGGAGGGCACTAAAACGGATTGTAGCAGCTAAAAAGAAGACCACTGTAATGAAAATTACATCTGAACTCAATTCCGGCCTACAGAACCCAGTTTCATCGAAAACAGTGCGACGCGAACTTCATAAAATGAAAATTCATGGCAGGGCCGCTATCGCCAAACCCCTGGTTACAGCAGTAAATTCGAAGAGTCGTATCCAGTGGTGCAAGGACCACAAGGCGTGGACTCATGAGCAGTGGAAACACGTAATGTGGTTCGATGAATCGACCTTGACCTTGTTTCCAACAACCTGTCGTGTTTACGTATGGAGAACACCGTTGCAGGCCTATGATACAGACTGTCTGCTCGCAACTGTAAAGCATGGGGGTGGTTCTGTTACAGTATATCGTGGTTTTCTGCAGGTCCCATCATAGCCCTGCATGGAATGATGAATGCTAAGGCGTATGAGGCTATTTTGGGGGACCAGGTTCTACCCAAATTTAGCTTTCCTTTGCAGCACTAAGTTTGTATGAGACGTTTGCATGGATACAAACTACAGAATTCCCTCTAGCAACTGGGATTTGAAATTTGTGGCGGGTAGTTCCTTCTACTTTCTGGCAACGTTAGCTATTTAAATAGTTTTCTGGAAGTAATAAAAAAATCAACTTTACTTCAAGATTCATTCAACAGAAACGATGGATTGAACCCCATGAACCAACTTTCCCGTGAATAAACATACGTAAGTAACATTCTAAAAAAATACAACGTTCGTCTGTCTGGTGGCTAGCTCGCGCACCTTTGAATCACGGATCTCGGATTCGGTACCCGGTGGAAGAGTCTTGAAATTTCAACACATCACTAAGGACTCGGATTCCACTGAAGGCTCACGTCTCTTATAACATCAATGTAGAAGGGGACGCTAAACTCTAAACCCATCAAACCAATCAAGCTAATAAAGAACGGACGTAGTAATGTCATAATAATTCAGACTACGTGAGTGATTTTCTAAAGTATTCAGATTATGGTAATAAATTTAAGTGGAACTAGGGCCTCGAGCATTTCTAGTTCTTGTTACTCGAAAATAAGCAATATAATATATACACATGGTGTCAGGAAACAACTTCGGCAAGTGAATCCTCGGACGAAAACATGAAAAAGCCTATAGACCAAAGTTGGTGCACAACTGCGTTATTTCAGAGATATTGTCCACAGAAAATTGGTCGTAACGGTACAAGAAAGCAATAACTCGAGCAATATTTTGGAGTTTTCCGAAAACGCCTTAAAGTGTTGTGTTTGACTGCAGCATAATATGATTTAGTTCAAGAAATTTGAGCGAGAATCTTGAACGGTAACCCGTAACTTTCATTTTATGTTCTCGTGTAAGGATTAATTTCCCTAAGTTGTTTAATGTCGTTTCCGAACACCCTGTGAAGATACCAGGGTTGGCAAAAACCACGATTTTTATTGAAAAAAACAAAAAAAAAGTTTTTTTTTTTACTTTAAACCAGTTTTTTTTTTTTTTTTTGGTCTAAATAATTTGCTCTATGTATTTATATTACATATGGGCACAAATAAGTTTGTTTCGCCTTCATGTTATTATGCAGCAAAGGGGTTGTGCTGGGAGGGGTCATATAAGCTTAAAGTGGAACCCAAACCGCTTCTCGGCTTACATCCGAGAGAAATTGTTCTCCATTTGGACTCGAAAGCGGAACTAATTGGCCACAAATGCGATGAGTCTACCGACTCACTCGCGAAGGACTCGTGATAAAAATACGTTGTACTGATCTTGACATACTTGTTAATATAATTGTCACGAGTCATTTCAAAAGGACAAAAAGCCAAACAGTTGCACAAATGAAACCATTATACAGAATTATATATAAATCGGGAAACTCCCGCCTTAGCCATTGGGAAAATCGTGTTGTTACTTTAAATGCAAAGCAGTAACGGAAAATCGTGTTATTGCTTGGTATGTAAAATTTTATGGTCAACGTACGCTAAAACTGACGTATTAAATTACAAATTTAGTATGTACATATCATTCAATTGAATTAAAACTGAAAGTCCAATCGGAGCTAATGTTGGAAACTACATAGGGAGTCGATAAATTTTGCCAATTTCCATCAATATATTTAAGCAACCATGGCTACCTAATAAAACAGACATTCAGGCATACAATTTGGTTTCGTTTCGTGTCTTTAGGCTTAACATCCTTACGTAATACCAAAATAAGAAGAAGACTTTCGCTTAAAGTGGCATCCGAAAGAAGGTTTACACTTGAATTAATTTTTCTTTTTTTTATTAAGAAAGAAAACCAGCTGGTTTAAACCAGCCAACCCTGGAAGATACAAAGTAAGATCTCGGGTCACGAATTCATACTTATTCCGCTGTGTGTGAACCAAAATCATTTTCCCATTGAAGTTCAATAAAATAATATAAATGGTTTAGAACCAGAGTGAATTTAAATGATTCATATATTTATTCACTTCTTATTTATATTATTATAAATATTTATATAAATTTAATATTTATATAATATTTACATAAATTTATATTATTATTATAAAAATTTATATTATTATATACTCGTACATTTATTTGCAAATTAAATTAGGTCGCTAAATTTCTGACTCTATGAAGTAACTTGGAGGAATGAAGTATATCTTCTTACTTTGTATTGATTTCACTTGTGCAGTTTTTTTTTTTTTTTTTTCTGGTCCTTGTAAAATGACTCTTAAAATATTCACAAGTACAGTACATGCAAGATCAGTACAATATATCTTTATCAGGTGTTCTCCGTGGATGAGTCTGTGGAATTGTCATTTTTGTAATTAGAGGTCCCAGGTTTGAGCCCAACTAGAGTACAATTTCTCTCGGATTCAAACTGAGTAGTGGTTTGTAACCCACTTTAAATTGTAGGTTCCGTCCTTCATAATCCCACTGTTACATAAGAATGTGCTAAAAAACTTATTTCTATCCATATGTAATCTAAACAAAGTAAAGTGTTGTAGCCATGGCCCTTTCTATTTTTTTAATGAACAACTGCAATTTGAGAGTGCTAATTCGACTGAGCTCGGTCTCAATCTCAAGAAGTGACGGCAAACCGGTCTTGAGTTGAAAGGTCGACTAGCTCTTTTCGCTCATAATCACGACATTCATTACAAAAATGTGTAAGCGCTTACGAATTTTATTGGAGATTATGTAACCTAATTCGTTGTCACAAATTAGCATGATGGAAGGTTTTAAACTTCCCGCTTTATCCTAACTTAAGCTCTAACCCAATCTATCTTATTCTCTTATATATTTCTTAACTGTAACTGTGTGAACCAAATAACCTCTCAGATGTTTAAGATTTCTTATCTCTTATTACAGAAGGTTTAACATCATGCAAATAATCTTATATATTAGTTTCCCTAATTCAATCCCGTGTTCAGACGCGCTACTCGGTTTGGCTTATTAAATCTTGAACAGTGCTGAATGGGCAGACTAATAAATAATTTCTGTTCTACTGGTGAATTATTTGTAAAACTTCTTTACGTATGACCTCGAGTTTGACTTGCTTTATTGTTTAAGAAATAGAGGCCACGATTATCCACAAAATAAAGAAAATGGTTCAAAAACAAGTAGCAGTGCCACGTGTACAGCACGCAAAGGAGTTTGGTTTCTGTGGTACGATATTTTCACAATATTGAAATTGGAAATTTTAGATTTCTACCACTTTCGGTTTTAGTAGAGAGATTAGACTAGAGATGAAATATATTCTTCGGATGCTTAACTGATTGCAGAAAACTGCTTGTTGTTATCTATTATAGCTTTTATTATACAGGGTGAGCACAGAAACAGTACCTGATTTTAAAGTGCCATATAATCAAAATTTAATTGAATATTTACATGAAATTTTGTACAGAGCTCAGTAAACTCAAAGTATTTTCCCATCTATCTTTTCAGAATCCTAGTTCTGAGCAAGGTAGCTAGAGGGCAGTAACAACAAAAACGGCGTTCACCCCACAGCAACGAAGCTGGTGCGTTTTACAATTTGCAAAAACAAGCAGGTTTGTGAGAGTGCAGCGTGATTTCAAACGACAATTTAATGCTGATCCACCCACACATAAATCCATTGTGAAGTGACATAGAACGTTTATTGAGGCGGGGTGCATTTGTGATCAAAGAAAAGGACATTCAGAGCGACGTCCAGTCTCCGATGAAACTGTTAAGCGCGTAAGAGCAGCCTTCGTACACAGCCGACAGAAGTCTACTCGTAAAGCTAGCAGAGAGTTGCAGATGCCACAAACAACAGTAAGCAAGATCTTACGCAAGCGTTTGCGGTGTTACCCGTACCGACTGCAGTTGGTTCAGAAGTTAATACCCGCAAGACAAGGTAAAGCGCCGTGAATTCTGTGAGACTATGCAAAATTTCATGGAGAACGACGAAAACTTTCTGACGAAGATCATTTTCAGCGATGAGGCGACATTTCACTTAAGTGGAAAGGTTAATAGACACAATGTAAGGATATGGGGAACCCAGAATCCTCATGCAACTGTAAATGTGGAACGTGACTCACCGAAAATAAATGTTTTCTGTGCAGTATCAGAGCGTCGGGTGCTCTTCTTTCAGGAACAGACAATTACAGGTGAAAGTTACTTAGCATTGCTACGTAACTGGTTGATTCCGTAACTTAGTAATGCAGAGATAGACGACTTCGTTCTACAACAATGGAATGCCGCCACACTGGCATCGTGCTGTACGCAGGTTTCTAAACGAGAACCTCCCAAACCGATGGATAGGGCGCGCTGGAGTCAATGATCAAGTTCTTTGCAAGTAACCTCCAAGATCACCTGACTTCACTGTTGTGACTTCTTTCTGTGGGATTTGTGAAGGACAAAGTGTATGCACCTCCACTACCCGCAACTCTGAACTATCTCCAAGAACGCATCAGTGATGCTGTCAACTCCATCACACCGGATATGCTTCACAACGTGTGGTTGGAGCTAGATTACCGCCTCGATATTTCCCGCGTTACAGGTGGCGCGCACATCGAGTGTTTGTGATTTCAATTATTGCTACAAAAACTTTTTTGAGTTTATGTATCACTGTTTCAGCAAAATATTCCTTCGCATATTAAATTTACACTAATTTGAAACCTGGCACTCTTTCTGTGCTCACCCTGTATAGCCATCAACGTTAAAACCGGAAGTAGTTGATTTCCACCTCTTTTGGTTAGAATAGAGGCTTAAGACATAAGATAGTAGTTATTTTTAGAACACTGAATAGAAAGCAAAAAAAAAAAAAAAAAAAAAAACTGCTTCTCGCTTTTATCATTCCTGTTCTATGGAGATCACTATTGAAACCGGAAGTTGTTAATTTCTACGACTTCAGGTTTCAATTGAAGATCAAAAGAGGAGATGAAAGGTACACTTGAAACGTTTGAGAGGTGCTCGATTGAGGGAAACGGCTTTCATCTATCTTTTTCCAGTTTTGCTTTATGTAGATAAATATTTATTGAAATCAGAAATTATAGTTGATTTTAACTATTTTCGGTTTTAGTAGAGAGTTAGTTAATAATAGAGATTAAATATTAACAGAAAACCGGATCTTACTACATATTACCTTTTTCGATCTATGGTGATCAAAGATCAATCCAGAAATGGTTTATTTAAACCACTTCCTGTTTGAGTAGGTGGTTTTAATAATAAATTCAATTCCTAACTCTTGACTTCTAGTTATTTAAAAACCAAACAAACAAGGAAAACTTGGTTTTTGCCACCCCTGCATACAATTAATCCGTTCCAACCACAGAAACATCGCACTGCCTGTTTTCTATGATAAATAATATAAAATGAAATAAAACCTATCCTTCCAGAAAACAAAAGATAGGTAAATAAGAAACATTTACACTTTTCTTGGTTGTATAGTTGTGAGTGGCAAAGGTGAATGCTACTGCTTCGAAGAAGAATCCGTCCATTTCAAACAACAAAAGACGAAGGAAAGCAATCGGAAACGTGTTCGATACTGAGGTTTGAAAGATCATTATCTTTGTTCTAACAAGTATTTTGTTGACAGGTGACACCAGCTTTCACCGAAAAGGCAAATTCAGATAGTTGCGGTCATAAAGTTGTAGAAACTCAGTAGGGAAGTGGGGGTGGGGAGTGGGAAGGGATACTGCTCAAGGCGTAAGTGATTATGAAAATGGAGGTGGTAGACATGAGTTTTGATTCTCAAATTGCCACAATGAATCCCTTCCCAGCATGTGTTCTTCAAAGAATGTCACCTGTAGTAATTTGTGAGGTATGAAAGTGGTCTTTTGATCCTTTACCTATAGTAGTGATTACCTCATTACTGAAGTAATTATTACAATTAATCTAAGTCATTAAGTTTAAAATTGAGTTGACCATCTCTTTTGTATTGCTTTCTGGCATTCGTATGGAAAATTGCAAGTTTTAAAATGCAGTATTTTGTAAGATATTTATGAATTAAATTTTACATGTTACCTTATGGAGATTCTGAAGCCTCTGATGATGGGTAGACATCCCCTTAATCTCGCGCCTCCTGAAATTGCTAGCACTACCAATCCCAACATACCCCTACACATAATTCATCCTTCATTATCACTAATAGAATGAATAATCGCTCCCCCTACCTGTCAGATAAAATCTTAAGCAGACAGAATAACAGACGGTTAGTCCCGTAGAAAAAATAAGAGGAAAAAACTTCCTACATTAATCAAAGCTAGAGAAGAAACTTCTAAAATTAAGTCCTTGTGGTAAAATTCAGCTTAAAATGGCATCCCACACAATGCTAAGTTAACTACGTTCAAACATGACAAAGTAAGAGGCATTTGTCCTACAAGTGCTCCTATTGTACGAATATCTTGAGTATCTCCCACACCATGAATAATTGCTCACGCACACAAGAAAGTAATGCTTTAAATAAAGCATGAGTAAGTAAGTGAAAAAAGGCCAGCATCGGAAATCCCATTAATAAAATTATCATCATAAGACCAAGTTAACTCAAAGTAGATAGAGCAATAATTTTCTTTAAATCGTACTCATAATTAGCCCCAATGCCAGCTATAAATATGGGTAATCCAGACAATAGTAATAATACATCCCCCCATACACATTTAATAAAACATCTCTAAAGCGAATCAATAAATAAACACCAGCAGTTACAAGATTGGAAGAGTAAACTAATGCAGACACTGGAGTTGGTGCCGCGCAGCCATGCAGAGAAAGGAATTTTAGCACTCTTTGTCATAGCGGCTAAAATAATTAAACAAGAAATAATTACTATTTCATTATTACTTAAAACTGTATGTAAATAAAAAACATAATTTCAACTACCATAATTCAGCATTCAAGCGATAGCTAATAAAATCGCCACATTTCCGATCCGATTAGAAAGAGCAGTTAATATTCCAGCATTATAAGATCGGGCATTTTCATAATAAATAACCAAACAATATGAAACTAATCCTAGCCCATCTTACCCAGGAAGAATTCTAATTAGGAGAAATAATTAATAGTACCATTGAAAGAACAAATATTAAAATTAATATAACAAAGCGGTTAAGATACCGCTCAAAACCTATATATATATATACTAGAAATGTAAAGATCAAATCCCATAAATATAAATGATATTCAATCAAGCAAAAGAGTTACAACAATTTTATTTCTATTGAAGAAAATAACTTCTCATTCAATAAATACTCTATATGTATTAATTAAAAAAAAATAGACCTACTATAAATAAATAAAAAAAAATACTTATACCATTTAAAAATACAAATCTAGTCACACAAATTGAGGAAAGTCAAATCACGGCCTGGGGGCATTGAAAGCATTCCCAAGTTCCACAAACTAAATTTTCCCTAAACTACTCAAGCAATTATAGACATAAAAATCTTGGATCAGCAAAAAAGAGTAATAAATTTAAAGATAATCAATGTAATATTAAGAATAAGTACTACCGAACACTTCCTCAGCAATGTAGAAGACAGGATTCTCCACTCTAAGTATTATGTTTTTTTGCATTTTACAGCATTATTATATGTGCACAGTACTGCGTGAAAACAAGATAATTGAGTATACAAGTAGTTATTGGTGTAATCTTAATCTTGTTAAATAACATAAAATTAATTTTCACGTAAAATGTCCAGTTGATTTCATTTTATGGGATTCCTGAAAGCTCTCAATGAACTTGATACTCAGAAACTAGACATCATTTGAGAAATTATGTTTTTCTCAATTAGGTCTTCACATGTCTAATGAAACCTTTCGAATCGCAGTAGCCTTAAGACTAGGTTCAGATGTTTGTGAGCCACATCGCTGTCCAGCTTGCGGGGATCAAGATACCCAACGCGGCCTGCATGGCCTCTCATGCATGAAGAGCATTGGCAGGAACACCAGACATTCATCTGTTAATGACATCATTTTGCGAGCCCTCACAACGGCAGGAATTCCTTCCATTCGTGAACCGTCAGGCTGTTGTCGTTCTGATGGTAAACGACCTGACGCCATGACATTAATACCTTGGATGAGAGGCAAATCACTAGTTTGGGATTTTACATGTTCGGACACATTTGCTCATTCAAGCCTCCCATTGACTGTTATGAATGCTGGAGAAGTTGCTAGACGTAGAGAGGCAGAAAAGGAAAGGAAATACAACAATCTCCTCGACAAATTTATTTTTGCTCCAATAGCCATCGAGACCAGTGGGGCATGGGGTTCTAGAAGCCTTGATTTTATCAGAGAAGTAGGCAGACGCATATCTATCGTTTCTGGAGATGTTCGTTCAGCATCCTTCTTAATACAACGTATATCCATTGCGGTCCAACGAGGCAACGTTTCGTAAGTTCTTGGTACGTTGCCGTCTGGAAGGGAACTGTAGAAGATATTTCTTTTCTAGTAGAGTAAAGTGGGGCAAAAGGCCGCACTTAATGTTCAGCGGGGCAAAAATTCCTTCAGTTAATGGGTAAAGGGACGCATAATTTTGTTTGATAATATAATGTAAAATGCAGACTTTTTTCCATTACAAACTAAAGTAAATTAGCGATATCAATGTTACTTCAAAATACTAAAACTATTTCTTATGTTTGTATCTGGTAGTTTCATAATCTGATTTGAAAGAAATACTACAATAATTGTACAATATCCGAAAATAGACAACTTTGCTAAATGGAAATTTCAAGGCAATGTAACAAATAAATAAAATAATAATTTGAGAAATAGTTTCAACTTAGTAAAGAATGAGCTAGACAAAGAAAGCCTTATTGAAACATGAGCCTTGACGGTATGTGAGCATAGAATCAAAAGTTGCAGCAAATACACTAATAAGCTATCCATACAAAAACATTTTTTTTTTTTTTTATGGAAGTCCATTTGTTTGACATTGCATGTATGCGGATATAAACTGTATATTAAAAAAAATATGAAAAAAAATCAGATCAAATTCTGAAACTACTTTACAACAGTAAAAGAATAAATTCGCAGCTATTGTATCATGTTCGGCATTTGAGAGTAGCACAGTGGATTATTAGCCAATGTTGCATTAATTACTACTTGGAAAGTTCGAACAGTGCTTTTTTTTTTTTTTTTCTTCACAAGTTACAGAAAATAGTTGCAACTGTCTTGATTTGTTCTATATATACGTATATTTCAGAAAGTTACCTCTAGAAATACTGTGCAATATTTCACCTCAAGTGCAAGAGGGTTTAGTTCGCCTTCCGCTGATGTAACTGAGTGCCAGTGTGGCGCGAGCATGCATGTCATTGTTAAAAATGAATCACGAAACACCAGTCTTGTGGCCTACAAGATATATTGCATATTGATGTGGTTTAATTTTAAAAAACGTGTTTAATCTTCTATTATTAGATTGGTGCGAATGAAATGTCTCCTTTGACGTCTAGTGAGAAACTCATCTCAGCAACACAACATATGAATGCACTAGGGTCACGTGTCTAACATCACAAACTCAGTGCAGTCCGACAAATAGGTTAGGGTACCCAGTATAGAGATAGTGCATTATGAAAGCGCCCCATGAGGAACACAATTACGAATGATTTTTCTTTACGAACTGAAACTTAGACATTCAGCTGATGATGATTTAATGTATCATTCGCCGTTGGTTTGTCAAATTTTGTTCCAATGACACAGCGTTGCAGAATGACTCCAGTGACAACCAACTAACACAATTTCGGATGAACTTTTCAGGAACACCGTGGAAACGGACCGACCAAACTGTTTAACAGTTCGCCCCATTTATCAGAAATTTGGGAAAACTGGATCATTAGCGAACAAGTATTGAGGAAGTGCAGGACGTCCACGATCAGGAAGAAATGAATTAAATGTTACTCTTGTGCAACAAGCCCTATTATAGTGTCCGTCGAAGTCAACCAGACCATGCAATGTTGAAACTGAGGTATATCAGCAGTGTAGCATATCTTAAAACATGACCTTGGGATGCGATCATACCACATCCGATTATCCCAGCTTTAACAATGACGCAACAACGTGTTGGAGTACAGTGTTATCAGACTTAACTGAAATGCAGAATATCCAGGAGGATTAAGCCACTTTTCACACAAGTGGACTTGTCAACCGACGTAACATGATTTTCTGGGGAACTGAAAATCTTCGAATTATTCAGGAACTTGTTCGGAAATGCCAAAGGTAAATGTTTGGTGCGATGTGACCACCACTGGAGTAATTTGATCTTACTTTGATAACCACACAGTGACAACAGACATATACTTAACGACGTTGCAGCAGTACGCCATTAATAAACTACCACAACGAATCTGACTTGCAGGGTATTTCCAATAAGATGGCACTGCACCTCGTTATGTCCCTACTGTTCATGCCTATCTCGATCACACATCCTAGTTGATGGATTGGTCGTGGTAAACTACTGCGTTGGCCTCCACAGTCATCAGACTTAATAGATTTCTGGTTATGAGGTATGGTAAAGGAGCGTGTGGATAGCAGGAAAGTTCAAGATATGAGTGACCTAAAGGACCGGATACGAAATGAGATATCCGTATCCTCGCGAAATGTATTTACGGGCATCGAACTGTACTACTCATCGCTGGTTTTTGTTTATTGAACATAATGACTAGCAGGTTGAAATCGTGTAAATTCTTTATCACATTTGATGAATGGAAATTTTCCACTATTTAAGTGGTAACGTAATATGGACTCACCCACTATTTCAGACAAAATATCCATTGTCCTTTCTCAGTAGAGGAAACAGGCTTAATCGTCCTATGCATAAAGTCGGACACACGCTACGATTCAGAAATTTTAATTGTCATAGGAATATGTATAAGCTTAGTAAATTCTTACGTTCTATAAGCAATTACTGTTTACGTACTTTAATATGTCTACGCAAAAACGTTCTTGTAAGTTACCATTCAAATACAAACTTGTGGTGCATCATTTCTTTCTCCAAATTGAGTCTTACGACAAGAAACAAATAAAAGTGGCATTAGAAGTGCTTGTGGAAAAGTTATTTGTCTGGTCCTGTTGCTGATAATAAGGTTCTAGTATTACTTCTACATGGAAACGTCTTGGTTGAACTTGGTTTTCCTTTAAATAAGGAGTACCTTGTGAACAATTTACACAAACTTTTTCACAGAGATTAGTACAGCATACTGTCACATCCTACGAGGTATTCAGCTTGCCAATCTTGAAACAACTAATTCGTGCAGCAAGAGAGGTAAACGCCAGCTGGAAAGGGACTCTCCAGAGGAAGAATGTAACAACTAAAACTGAAGAAGATCGTGTGGAAGAAAGAGAACTAACTGTTGCATCACTAGAAGAGCTGAAAAGAAAAGAACTTGAAGAAGTTAGCAAATGAAATTGATGAAGTCAATGAACAAATTAACGATTTGAAGAAAACGCTCCAGTAGTATAGTAGAAGATTGTAAGCGGAGTGGATTAGGAATTTCTAATCTCATTATTACCTGTTCGTAAAAGTTTCCTCTAAATAAGTTATTTGTAAATACCTGACCTTACAAGAACTTCTTTCACGTATTCATATATATTGTAAGTGTTTTGTTAATTGTTAGTATATATTGTTTTATAATTTGAAATATTAGAGAAAATAGGAGGTATGTTAAAATATAAGGATGAATATGTGAAGGTATGGAGAGACAAAAATACTTCTAATTTAAAGTTAGCGTTTTTTATTGTGGCAGACATATATCATCAACAATAGTGACACTTACAACACCTGTCACATCTATAACGAGAGGTGATAAATGAACATCACAGGATTTATTTATTTTTAGTGAAATATAGCCTGGGAAATTTTATCTTGGTCTGGAAAACCTTGAAATGTCAGGAAAAATTTGTTTCTCCAAAATAGTGGACACTGAGTGGGAAAAAAAGTTGTAGACAGCTGAGATTAGATCATACACTACCAAGACATCATATTACATGATTGAATAGACTGTTGATCCCAATTTATGAGCAACCAAATTTGAGGTTTGGACTTATTAAAATTGTCTTTTGAAAATTTCACTTAAGATTTGCTTTAAGTGCATTTTTCCTCCGCAGTAGAGGAACTTACGATTGGATTTGTAGTGCTGGAGCTGTTGAAAGGTGGTTTCATGAATATGAGATAAAATACTTCATTTCAGTTCAGTTATGTCAAGTTCCTGTAGTTTATCCTTGGTTGTTTGAGTGATTTTATATTGTCCTGTTGCAACAGGATTCGCTTTCTTTTGAACAATGCGGGGTATTTTTTGGCACTGAATCACGTACATGTCCTCCAATTGTTCGCAATACAATCTGAAAGTGATGGGTTAACCGTTCAGAACGAATTCGTACTGAATTATTCGTTCATAAATTCACCAGTCTGTATACACTACCTTGTGTTCGGGAACACAAGTTTTGTCACTTGGTCTTTGTTTAATCAGTACTTATGCACGTTACGGTTCCGAAAAAGATATCCACTTTCGTTCCACGTTATTATTTCCTTTAGGAAACACATATTACGCGGGTTTTCTAAGAGTATCGTGCACATATCAACTCGCTTCTGGGTTTGATCTGAGGTTAATTCATGAGGCACTATTTGATAGTTCCGGATGGTTTTGCCGAGTCATCAAGAATTCGAATCTCACTGGACTGAGAGATATGGTACCTGCCTGATAACCTCGGAATCGACAGTTTTCGACCTATTTGACTGGCATAGCGGCAGAGCTCTTACACTCAGAACGAAATTTCTTGTGTATCAGCTGGTTGCCCTACTCTGAAGAACTGCCCTTTTATGTTTTTCTCAACGAATGTTACGGTTTGCTTTCAAGTCGGCATTGAGTTCCCCATGAAACGAAAGCTCCAGAATTAGACGTTGTTGTAGCTTAATCTTTACAGCTACAAATCACATTGAACGCAGTATTGCCCAACCTCTGATGGCACAAACTACTATTATTTGTAACAATGCTAGTGAGTACCTTCAACCGTTGGAATTGCTTCGGCACAAGGCATGTATGCCGCAAATGATAATAGTAGTAATTCTTTTTAAAACTGCGTTTATTCTAACTACAACTTTATATGCACATTTTTTTTTTCCTGTTAGTAGTTTTCTAAAATAGCAGCTGAAATTTTTAACACTATAGAAGCTACTCTCGTACGTAGAAGAATCATACAAAACCAACTAAAATAATCATAACGATGTCCGAACCACAAAATTTGGGTATATTTACTTTTCTGTTCCATAATTTAAAGAAAATCCAGCATGTTTTCATTTAAGGATATATTAAGCAATTAAGAGTTATTATATGTGTAAGAAATTAATTTACTTTGGTTTCAAATAAATATGTGGTTTCCTTCGCAAGAAAGTGATATCCATAACTCTCATAATAGCATGGGCCGCCGATCTGGAGTCTGAGAGGGTTTGGGCCTCCCAAAATTTGCTTGGGCCTCTGTATTTTTTATTAATATTCTATTGGTTTCTTGTTTAATGATATCTGACAACGAACCGCTCATACCTGAACATACGAAATCACCAAAGTTACACAAAAAACGTTGCCGATGCATAATAGGAAATGGAGCTAAGGAAATAAGCCAGCATAAACAGTACATATACCAGGAAGATAAAAGTAACATTGGAAGTAAAAAGTTATTCGGAGTTGATTGAATATTTTAGTCTAGTTAAAATTGAAAAGTTGGTAATGGGTATTATAATTCTCCTTGTCACAGTTACAGTGCAAATTGCAAGGTTCGTCTCTTGCAGCCCTCTTAAATTTAACATTATTGCTTTCCCTTTTTTAATTATAAACCTTATAGCATGACTAGCGCAGCATCAGTTTGGAACTCTTCCGATTAATACAGAAAGTTTGGCTAATTAATATGAAGTGTGTATGTTTGTATAATATTCTACTTGTGTGCTTGTTGAAGAACCTACAGTACATGATGTCTTACAATCCACAATATATTATAAATTATACCAAAAGCTTACCTATTCATTGGCCACATAGCTTGGTGGAGGCTCTAGCTAATGATTATGGTACCTCTGATATGTTAATGTAGTGAAGAATAGGACTTAGATTTCTAAAGCGTATAGTGAACTAATGAAACGATTATTTTTTTTTAAAAATATTATATATTTAAAAATAGTTTTGCAAGGTAATAATGTATATATGCTCAATTTTAGGTTGACAAGAAGGAAGACGCAGGACTTAAGATGGAAATTCCAACGAGACCACGTAATATGAAGCCAGCGAGACCGTCGAATCTCTGGATTCAGTGTGATCTGTGTAAATATACGACTAATTATAAGTCTTTCATGATCTACCATATCCGGCAACATATGAAGAAGAAGGTAATGAACTGTGACTTCTGTGGTGACGAAGTAGGTGCCGAATATGTGAAAGCACAAGCAGAGAAAAGTAGTGATTCTGCAGGACAGAAGGATGCGGAGGAAAATCAAGATAACTCTGTGGATAATGGGGACAGTAAAACCACAGCTCGGACGTGTGAAGATGTGAAATTGGAAGGGGACTCTGCAACTGTTATTAATGTTTCCCAAAGTATTAAAATGAATCATTCAGAAAATGTACTGAGAACTGAACGGAGTAATGAGTTCGTGGTGGTAGCTTCTGATTCAGAACCTGTAGTACCCAATGCACATTTAGTTTTAAATACATCTGTTGGATTAGATATATCAACTGAACCATGCAGTGTATCTACAACGAATTCTCAGAATCCGGAAAACTCTTTCGATAGTTCTCATGGCATGGAAACTTATACGGTAAACCAAGACTTCAGTGAATCTTGCCTAAGTGCTGTTGAGCAAAGCAGTTTGTCAGTTCATTGTAAAGAAGAATCCTTTTGCGATTTCCGAATAGGATTAGAGAAAGATAACTATCAGGAAATCGTACAAGACTCTACAGAAAACTTGGAGTCAAATTGTAAAATTGAAGTAGATGATAACGAAGTTGTTGATGAATACATTGTGGAAAATAACGTTGCTGAAGATTTTATGACAGAAGAAGATATAGAAATGGTTGAAGTTTGGGATAGTGATCAGATACCTTAGGTGTTATACACATTGAATTAGGAAAGAAACTTATTGGCTGTTATGCAGACTCGTTCTGACGCGTGATTAGTTCCATACTAAAGAGTTCGACTAACATGTTTCCTGCAGTAGTCAGGCCTTTAGTTTGACTCTAATCATACGTCAAAATGACTCTGCATAAGGTGGAATATCTTTTGAAATCTGATGTTGACTTGGGTTTAAATACCTTCATTGTGTGACAGTTTCAGTTTGTTTCTTTTCTTTTTCTTTCCTTTTTTTTTTTTTTTTTTTTTTTGTGCTGGAGTCATGTTTACTATAATACTGTAATAATGAAGTGTGTAAAAAAAAATGCATTGTAATTATGTGATTAATTTATTTCCGTAGATACGAATAAACATTTCTGAATTTTATCTTCAGAATTTCGAACGAACCTAAGATATTTAGTGTAATTATTATTCCGATTAATTCGCTTAGTATTTTCTATTTAATGAGTTCCTAACAGCAGTTATTAATTCCGGTAGATTCTCAGATTCAGTAAACTTTTAGTATAATAAGCTTCCACGTAATTGTATTACTGGGATGGATGTGCTTGCATAGCAAAAAAGGTATCCGTAGTAATCAAATAAGCATGTAAGATGGTTTTAACGCCAAGCCAATTAATTTGTGATGTGATGGTGTAATTAACAACAAGGCAGAATTATTGTTTAATATTAGCTTTTGATCTGAGACTACTTTTTATCTCATATGTCTGTATTACTTTCTGGGCATTGTATTATAAAAATCGCATGGGCCCAGTTAGGTTTTATCGGACTTTTGAAACAATATGCATTTTGGTATATAGAAAGCTACAGCGAAGTGTCTATTCTTCGCATGGGAAAAGTAAAATTTATGTAAAATATTTTAAAGAGATACGATACTTGTCGCAAGATTATTTTCACTGTGGTCGCATGATTATCTCACAGTCGTCCTTACTTCTTTACGTAAAATGACGTCAAACTGTTTCCTCACACCCCAAAAGGGTGAACTTGCTTGCTTCTACCTCAATTAATCGTTAGGCAAAATCATTATTTCATTCCCATCTCCCCGAAATTAAGTTTTCCAGCGGTTCCCCTAAAGGAGTTGATCAAAGCTAAAACAAAATTAAATGATATTTTTAAAAACAAAATCAGGATGCGAATTGTTTCTAATATTGTTAGACTTAATAGCAACAACTAAATAAAATCAAATCGGTTTCTCGCACAAGATATTCACAGTCTATATATAAAAAAAATACTCATTACAAATTTCATGTATGTATAGTTATAATTTCTAAAGAAACATGTAATAATGATGGAAAATGTTTTAATCCACAAACCTATCCTTCCGAATGAATTTGTCAAAATTTCTTTTTGCCCAAAATATGAGGAAAACAAAATTTCAACTTCTAGGCGAAGTCATTGCGGAACTTCTGAAGAACGACAAAATATTTAAGCCCGCGTTTCCGCCCTTTTAAGTTTTATATTTCACAAATTCCGCTGTAAACTGAATCGAGACTCTGAAGATCATATTGGCATAAAACTTAATTCCTACGAACAATACTTTCGGAGATCTCGTGAACGGGCGAGAAATCATTCAAACTTTCTTTTCCTTATTAAGCATCACATTTTTCAGCACCCAATCGTATTCACATTCTAAGGTTTGTGGACGACGTTTGCTGCTCCTAAAATATTTAAAGATTTAATGCAAAGTCAGAACTTCAACCGCTCTCTGCATCCTTTCATGTTTTACAAATCCCTCGTCTTAATCACAGTTTACGATTCATATACAACACATGTAGAAAATTTCAATATCTTACGCTTAACAGTTTCGACGATCTCATGAATGGAGAGATAGTTATCAATCCCATTTTCCCTCTCCATTGCTGTCAAATTTCTCCAAACATTACCTTACCCACAGCTTAATGTACATGGGTAATTTTAAATTAAACATTTATAGAAAATTTCAGTTTCCTACCCCAGCGGTTTCGGAAATCTGAAGAGAGCACCTTTAATCCCTTTTAAATGTTTAATTTAACTTTCCCATGTTCAAATTCTAGGGCCTAAGAAAAGTATTTCTTTCTTCAAAATTTTAACACTTCCTCCCTTGTTTTAGAAATCACATTTCACAAACCACCTGCTTAATCTTAAAGAACAGTATTGTAAAAAAAGTTAGGTAGTCCTTTCGAGATGTACTAGTACATCCGTAGATAATTTTGTCCCCCAAGATATCAGGAATCGAACTCTGGTTTACTTGATGTTAATTAGTTTCAGATTGTTTTGGTAATCATCTGGGGTAACATGTGTAAAACTATTGTTGACTATTTGAGAACGGTGTATTAAAAAGCTGTATTCGTTTAGAAGGAATAATATGTTGACTCCTTCGTTCTTCAATGTGACATGATATGATTTTGGTATTCCTGGGAAATTAGTCAATAATAATGTTTATAATGCATCTATATTTCAAAAGTATGTGCGAGATTTTTTTTTTTTTTCATTGAGTTAATGGAAAAGCTTATGTGTAAACACTTACCAGAAACATATTCTTATCAAACAATCTGCTACAAGGAAAAGAATGCTCTTATTTTCGTCCTGTTAATAAATTATTATGCATATCGACAATACTGAAATTGAAAGATAAAGAGGTTTTCACAAATGAATATCGGAAAAATAAAGATTTGTTGTTGGTTTCTGACATTTTGTTGTAGAGATGTATCAAAAGAATGTATTACAAATACTTTCTAGGTATATTTCCACGGATACTGTGTGTTTAATTTGATACTTTATGGTATATGATGTTGTGATGAATATTTCATACACTATGCTCTGCAATAGAACTTTTTCATATTGTCTTTACTCATATTGTATATATTGAATAAATAAAAGGAATGATCTGCGTTTAAGTAGTTTGAAAACAAAATTATGAGGAAATGATCAAAATAAGTGACGAGAGAGAGAGAGAGAAATATTTCTTTCCATTTAAATATTATTGCTAAATTATGCCATTCTTTCTCTCTTATATCAAAAGAGTGAAATAACGTGGAAATAAGTATTGTGAGCTTTGGATTTTCTAACATTTGTCATAACTGCATTCGGTAGGCTATGTTTGGAGGGAGGAATATGAATTGAAAGCATACTTTAAATTGGCGTTAATAAATATATTACCTATGTATGTGTGTTAACAGAATTACTAAGTAGATAACTTCAGTAAAAAATAACACTATCTCAAAATTTATGAGCTTTTCATGACCAAAAAGAGATTTCTTTAAATCCGCGTATTAGTATATTAGTCTTTTAAAGACTAGTTTTAATAAGTAAATGTAGTTGTGAACGAAACTATTAACCATTTTCAAAAATTTGCTTTCGCTCCAAATACGAGAAAAAAAAAAATATTATTTTGTCGTGCTTTGGCACAATGAAAGAGTGACGTATTTTTCTCTCCTGTTCTAGGACTTTTCCGGCATGAACTGAACTGAACAATGAGAGATTTTTTTTTTAAATTTCTCTAATTAAATGGTTAGAGTTTATCTCGAGCTGAACGAACCCTCTTGGCTCTCTCTGCCTCTGGTAAAGTTGTACAATGAGGCGGAAAGTGAAAGCCAAAGAACGCTATCTGTGATGTATAGTAATTTTCAATTTAATAACTTTTCTCTCAGCTGGAGTATTGAACAGCGACTGATTTTACAAAGTATTGTTATTAAATAAATGCTTACTAGAGATCATTTGTCGTGATTTAAGCAATTTATAGTTTTATCGAATTTTGGTTGCCATTACCAGAAGTTAAATTTGAAATGTACTTTCTCCACTAATATGAACATCTGGGGTGGGAAAAGCCATTTTGAAATGTATCGATTTTACTGTAAATCTTGAATAGCTCTCGACCATTCTGGTACGCTCCACATCTGTCAAATATTTCGGCACCTTTGGATTTCAGTTTAAAAACATAAGTGTGTATTTAAGTTATGTTTAAGATCCACCGCAGACTTGTAGGTTCTTGTAAATGTTATCATCAGCTACAGCCCCGTGTAAGAATAGCAAACCATGAAAATGGAGAAAGTACTAATTCTACTTCTGTTTGTTAAGATTGTATATTTTTTTTATAGTAATAAATAGCTAATATAAATTTCGTAATTGTTCACTGTTTTATTTGTATTTTACTCTCACAAAACTGAAGTCAAAATTATTAGGTTTTGTTGTATAAAGATAATCTTGGAAGTTCTGTATCTTTTCGTGGAGGTCTGTGTTCCATTGGCCCTCAAACCGTGAATTGAATGCTAATGGAGATAAGGCGAAGGTCAGTTGTTGGTGTGGGTATATCCAACATACTACCCGGTTGCGGTAGTTTAGTTATATTGTGAACTTGCGTAAGGACAGAGTGAACATGGGACCTCCACAGAGCGTCATAATAGCGTGTATGCTGTACGAGTTCAAACAGGGGCCAAACGCCGCTGCAGTAGGGCGGAAGATATGCCAGGCCTTTGGTGAGGGTGTCGTGACTACGCGGACAGTGTAGCGGTTGTTTAACAAGTTTAAGAACGATGACGAAACACTCGAAGACGCATCACGTGCCGGAAGACCAATACATGCACAAAATGAAGATCTTCATTCAGCAATTGAAGCGATCAGTGACTTGAAATGTGAGAAACTGGGACTATAATTCAGTGTGAGTGGAGAAACCATTCGGTAGCACCCAGGGGTAAAAGTGGATCTGAAAAGGTAGGGGGGCACTTGACGTCATGCCGTCCCCCGTGCCTATCTTTGCCTATTCTAATTTGTTTAGAAAGTGGGAGGACGGCACATATTTTCTGGAGGTGGGTGGACGGCGTTCCCCCTCACTTTTACCCCCTGGTAGCACCTCCATCAACTTGGGAAGTACTACAAGTTGGGTCGATGTGTTCCACATGAATTTTACTCCGGGCCAGAAGGCAAGACGAGCAGACACCTGTGTTTCTTTGCTGTCTCGTCTGAGGAAGGAACCATTTCTGGACGATGTTAACATGTGATGAGAAATGTGTCCTGTACGAAGCCCACGGCGCCGTCATCATTGGTTAGCATCCCATGAACCGGTTCCAAAACATCCGAAACCACTACAGCATCAGAAGAAGGTCCTTCTGTGTGTTTGGTGGACTGCTCGCGGTGTCATGCATCGGGAACTGCTATCAGCTGGTCAGAGCATCAATGCAACTGTGTACTGTCAGCAGTTTAGCCGCGTTGAAGAAAAACTCAAAACTCTGGAGCCAGCCCTTCTTAATTGCAAACGGTTCCTTCGTTACAGGACAACGCTAGCCCTACGTCGCTAGGATGACCCGGGACACCATTCTACGCCTTTGATGGGAAACACTTGCATCCGCAATACTCTCCGGACATTGTACCGTCCAATTATCACCTATTCCATTCCTTGGACAATCACCTTAGAGAACGCCAGTTCAGATACTTAAATAGAGGTGCAAAATGCACTTGATACCTTCTTCACTTCACGACCCACCAAGTTCTACCGCGGTGGAATCAATGGCCTTCCAGAACGTTGGGAGAAGGTCGTCAATGCTGATGGGGACTATTTTTGATCTTCTAGGTACGTCTTCGGTGACATATCGATGCTCGAAGGTGGTGGATGAAAAAGCGACAGAACTTTCTTGGTTACCTTTATAGGTTTCATAGGAGCAGGAAATAAACTGTCTGACAGAAGGTAGGTACTCCAACTATTAGAGAAGTAACAATATAGACATAAAAGAATAAATTTCAGATTTGCTGAAATTATTTTCAAGGCTGTAACATACAAATTCGTAAACTCAGCCATATATTTCCTGAAGTCAGCAGCTAATAAACTGCGATTTTTGCTTAGGTTTAAATGTACATTTACCTTAGAACGTCGTAGCTTTACGAATTAGTTATATTCTCGTAGACAATTCATCTTACTTTTAATTACTAAAATTTAATAAATTATATTTCATTCCGCTACCAATATCAGTCTTCATTAAACATACCAAAAGGGCATATGTCACGAAAAATTCAAAATTCAATTGGACATTATTTTTCTTTTGCACCTTGATTTAGCTTTTTATATCGGAATCTATACTTTGAGGTAAAGTACAAAAGGTGTTCAGCAGAATATCACAGTTAATAAGATAGAAAGTTTAAATTGTAAACTAACAAAATGCGGAAGTCGGCTTTGAAAAGTAACTTACATGATATTCCATTTACTAAAATCAATTTATAGAACTTAAAATTATAGTTCGCGCATGAAATATCTGTTCAAAAGCATAATCGGTTAACATAAGGATCCAGATATGACGTCATAATGGTTTATAGCTTCGAAATTACTTTGTCTTATTTTTCTTGAATTAGGCCGCACATTGACCGCAGGCTATTCAGCAGTGGGTTAACTATTAAGCAAAATGAACACGTACTTAGGGTATCAAGGGAATGAGACACCACAAATTTTTCATAGCTGAATTTGCTACCAGCTCAGAGGTGTAGCCAAGGGGGGGCCATCGGGGCCAGGCCCCCCAAATGGTTTCCTGCCCCCCAAATGGTTTCCTGCCCCCCAAATGACCAGCTTTTAAAACATCATAGTAAAATTATCTCGCTTCATTCATTTAAAAGTAACGAAGTTTATTGACAATTAATTTATGGTAAAATAGTATGGAGAAATATTGTTTTTCCATACCGATCGATAAATAGTATAGTACCTCTTCCTTATACCGATCGGAAAATAGAATACTTTTTTGTGATAGCAGATTTTATATTTGACAGTTTGAAGACAAACGTTTTAACAAGGTACTACAAATACAGCCATAAAACAAAGGTACTAAACTGATTTGTAAGTACAGTATATTTTTATATGCTTTAACAAGTGTTTCAAAAGACATAGAGGATGGAAAATTTGGTAAGAAACAATGCTTTTGTTCAATTTGGATTTCATTCGGTCTCTGTTTTATTTCTCCTCAGTGTAATAAAATAACTATGTTTTTTAGTCACAAATAATAAATAAATATTTTTGTCAGGAAACCGTAAAGAAATTAAGTGAAATTTCAAAGAAAATCAGTCTTGTGTAGATAGGTTCTGTATACAAGGTCTTAAATTTAAATATAAAGGTAACCAAGAAAAATTTTGTTGCTTTTCACCCACCACCTTCGAACATCGATATGTCACCTAACCTGGAAGATCAAAAATAGTCCCCATCAGCATCGACGACCTTCTGAAAACGTTCTGGAAGGCCATGGAATCCATCGCGGTAGAACTTGGTGGGCCGTGAAACGAAGAAACTATCAGGTGCATTTTGGTCTTTTACTAGGGATTTGAACTGGTGTCCTCTAAGGTGATTGTCCAAAGAATGGAACAGGTGATAATCGGACGGTGCACTACCCGAGGAAATATAGTGGTTGCAATATTGTTTCCCATCCAAGGCGGAAAATGGTGTCCTGAGTCATCCTAGCCACGTGGGACTTAGCGTTGTCGCGTAAACGAGGACCCATTTGCAATTCAGAAGTGATGGCTCGAGAGTTTTGAGTTTTTGTTGAGCACAGCTCAACTGCTGACACTACAAAGTTGCATTGATACTCTGACCAGCTGGTAGCAGTTCCCGATGCACGATGCACCAAACACACAGAAGGACCTTCTTCTGGTACATTGCTGGTTTCGGCTGTTTTGAAATCGGTTCATGGGATGCTAACCAATGATGAGGGCGCCGTGGAGCTTTGTATAGGAAACACGTTTTATCACATGTCAACGCCCTGTCCAGAAATGGCTCCGAAACAGTAAATAAACACAGGCGACTGCCGCGTTGCCTTCTGGCCCGGAGTCAAAATATGTGAGACCCATCGACCCAACTTGTAGTGCTTCACAAGTTGATGGATGTGCTGCCGAATGGTTTCTCCACACACTGAATTGTAGTCCCAGTTCCTCTTTGTATATGTGTTGGTATTCTGGCACGTGGCGTTTTCGGGTGTTTCGTCATCGTCCTTAAACTTGTTGAACCATCGCTGCAATGTCCGCGTCGTCACGACACCCTCACCAAAGGCCTGGTATATCTTCTGTCCCGGTATAGCGGCGTTACCTCCATTTGAACTCGTTCAGCATACATGCTCTTATGACGCTCTGTGGATGTCCCATGTTCCCTCTGTCTTTACGCAAGTTCACGGTGTGTCTGAATTGCGACAACCAGGTAGTATGTTGGATATACCCACACCAACAACTGACGTTCGCCTTATCTCCACTCGCATTCAACTCACGGTGTAAGGTCCAATTGAACACAGACCTCCACGAAAAGGGACAGAACTTTCTTGGTTACCTTTATAGTTATGCACAAAAATATAGCGTTTGGTCCCGGGCAGTAGTTCTTGATTAAGCATAATAAGAACTATCTTGAATATAATTTATGGATAATAATAATAATAATAATAATAATAATAATAATAATAATAATAATAATAATAATAATAATAATAATAATAAGCTAAAATAGTGTTTTTAGTTTTCCAGATGGAAACCAAAATTTTCCTTTCTTTCAGGCCTCAAAAACACTAGCAGCAACACATTTTTTTTTGGCTTTGTACACCTTGTCTCAAAAAGGTTGAGCGCATTCTTTATTGGTGTTTTGAGGCAAAAATTTTCTAAGTCCAGCTTCGGGTATCTTCGGGAAAAAGTAAGCCAGGTTCGAACCTCCAAGCCAGCCTTTGCAATCGGGAAAAATTTTGCAGATGTGTTTTTCTTCTTTTAAATATAATAAGACTTGTTACCAAGTGTTTAAAAAAGCAACATTGATTGAAATACTTAATGATATAATATTTCGAAACCTTTTATTAATATGAGCACATGCTTGTTTGTCATTTAGTTTTCTGTACGTAATGGAACATTTAAATACGTTAAAGAATCTTTCCATATGTAAAAGAATGCTCAAAGTTAAGAAATAGAACATAATTATCGCCTGAGTACTAAAATAAAAGTCAAAGTAGAACAGAAACAGCGTTTGTCATGGATATGAATGTCATAATTATCTTGAGATCCGTTATACATCGCTAGAAGCTTAGTTCTAGAAGTCCTTGTGTTAGCTCATTGGTAAGCTGTCGGATTTGAAATCATAAGGTTGTGAGTTCGAATCCCATCTGGGTCAATACTTTTTTTAAAATTATATTTTCCGCAATGCATGAAAAATTATATAAAATAATTACATTAAAATACATAAGTTGTTTATATATAACATAATAATTGCAGAACATAGTAATTATTATGTTTAAAATATAACATCTGAGATAATTTTCACAGTAGGTCGGTATTATATATGAGGATGTAAATACAAGTTAAGAAACTCGTTCAATAGCAATAAATAAATCATGTAGTGTATTTATTTGCAGCTATTTGTCATATAGAGAGTAATTCTCAACATTCATAAAATAGAATGTCATTTATGTTCTTGAAAAGTTATTCGATGCATAAACAGAGGGTATAAACAGAGAATCCAAAGTCGGAACGCTCGCAAAAAAATTCATGAACCCCAAAGGTCACGTGAGCAGACTGGAATTGTCCTTATGAAGCATGCCACAGCAGAAAGTCTTTACATAGATTTTCAATTCAATTCCTGATATATGCTTTTGCAATGTGGAAGTGGTGATGCCTTGAGTCGCCGTCTCTCGCTCGCTCACTCTCTCTCTATTTATACAGAATATAAAAGTGGATTTATGTGTGTGTTTCAACATAATTCTGATATATCTAGAGCAATTTTAACTATATTTCTTACAGTCTGGAAAAAGAGTACTGTCGGGATACATATCAAAAATGCTAGAAACGGGTCGATATTATTATTGAATCCATAGTTTCGTGGTCGCTTAGGTGAATAGCTCTACTTTCAATTCAAGTCCAATTAAGCTCCCATTAGGACCCAGGGTGGTTACGTAGCGAAATAAAGATATCGAAATCAACCGATATTAGAATCGAATCGTAAGTTTTCAGCGCCGCTAACAGTACAGCTAGTCCACATTAGTCCCATTGCCTAGAGGGCAACATATTTGCAGAGTGCAAATTTTAAAACTTGAATAATATTTTAATTTTTTCCGTATGAAAAAGTTAAAAATCATGAGCAAATATACTATTTCACGAACAATCCTCTTTTACTATTCTAATATGTTTAATAATAGCGTAAGGAATGTAATAGTAATTCAGAACATGCTTCACAGTTGTTATTTTTTCTTACATAGTTGTAGCTGTAGCATGTAGTGAGTGGAATTTAACTGTAATAAATTCACTAATTAACCATATTCGAATTAAGTTTTATTTTTAAGTTCGGAATGAAGGGGCGGAGAAATATGGAGTTATTGGGGGCACCGAGCTTTTCTACATTTTACTTTCCAGATCTCCATTTTTCTTTTGTCATTTGTTCCTAATAAAAAAAAGTTCAGTCACTTTTGGATTGTCATAGGATAGTAGGAGTTGGATTTTGGGATGCAGCCTGTGAGATTCTAGAGGAGCTAACTGCTTGAAAAAATATTTTTGAATCATCTGTAACATATGAAATAAGGATATGTATCATAAAAAATTGAAAGTAACTATGTCTGCGTAATCATCACGGTCAAATTGCAAAGTCAAATGAATTGACGTTTGGTATATAATCATGCTCCAATCCCAACTGGGAAGTTATCATACGCGTGTCACTTTCATTATAATACATATCCTTAGGGGGAGTAGAAGTCCGAATTTTTGCGAAAAATTTAGTATCTCACAAGCCGTTACACTGAGAGCTGAAATTCAGCATATAACTCTTTATTGAAAAATAAAGAGAATATGCCCTGCCACTTTTTAAAATTGTCTTTTATGAGCGGGGGGACGGGGGTGCATTTTCTATATATTGGAAATTGGTAGTGGGTTGATTTGTAAAAATAATCGAAAACGATTGATATTAGTTGAGAAAAAAATTGAGTAATGCAAACTAAAGTTCTTTTTGAATTTTATACCCACTGCTTTCTATTTATAATTGCTGAAGCTGGTGTTTAATATATGGAGCGTTCCGAGCATAAGGCAATCAAGCCATAAAGTTAGAGAAAAATGGCCATAAAATTTGTATTCTAAACTTAATTACATGGGCATTTTCAATTAGTACGGCATGCTTAATTATATAGAAAATTAGTTTCTCTCTCTCTTTTTTTTTTTTTTTTTTTTACGTTGGTCTACTTTTCCTTGATTCGAAACTTTTAAATTTCACCTTATTTTCTACTGAAATGTGTCTGTAAGGCAACAAAGAAATAATTACATATGATAAATTTAAATTCATTTTAATTCGGAAGATGAGAAACACTTTGCCATTATATATCGTAAAGGTCAGACCCACCAGTATTGTAACAAAGAGGTACTTGAGCCAATGACGGTAGAAATTCAAACTCCGATAAGTGATAATTTCACAGTCTTGTTTTATTACAAGTGTAATCTCTTTAGTCAATGGAGAGGAGGACGTGGGTCATCGGTCAAAGTTGATGTCGATGGGTTTTGGTGGGTCGGAGTTGGTCGCAATGGTTCAGAGTGGTTCATAGTTGGTGGTGGGTCAGAGTGGATCACGATGGTTGATGGGTCAGAGTGGGCCAATGGGTCATTTGGGTGGTGGGTCATAGTGGGTCATGGTGGGTCGTGGATCAAATTTTCATTGACCCACACCATCTCTGGTTAAAATTGTACTAAAGATAAGAGGCACCGAAGATGCATGTCGGCTATTATGCTCAAATTTTGCGCATGGATAGTACTCCACCAGAAAGCAATAAATCTGAAACGGTTCACGGTATGACCTCCTAGAACTCGAGATGTAGGGGTTTGTCTGATTGGCTAAATTAAGACGTCAATGATTTATCCTTCAACAACCAAGCTTTTTATGATCGTTTCCGTGGGGAAGTCAGAAGAACACGTGCCTAGTAATCGTAATATTGATAGTTCGCGTCCACCCCGGGGTATTTGTTTTGTGTTTTTTTGTTTCACCTAAATATAAACAAATCACACATATAGGCATTTTAACATATTTTGGGAGAGTAATTTTGTGGTTCGTTGGCGTTTCATCGCGTCTCTGCCGCTGGTAGTAAAGTTTTCAAAATGGAACTTGGGCCATCACGGATCGTCGCTGCGGGGCCACCAATTTCTGGCGAGAGGTTAATAGTTGACCATCTGTATTCCACCGACGCTTACAGCTTAGGGTAATGAACGATGTCCTTGCCTTGTAGACTTCATGACTACCGACGTCGGCAGTCAACTAGCTTTTAGTATTCCTTTACTAAACATCTATTGTTCATGTTTGTACACGGTGTTGTCATAATAATAATAATAATAATAATAATAATAATAATAATAATAATAATAATAATAATAATAATAATAATAATAATAATAATTATTATTATTATTATTATTATTATTATTATTATTATTATTATTATTATTATTATTATTATTATTATTATTATTTGTAGTAACAGTAGTATAATTGATGATAGAATAATTATTGTCTATGTATTGTCTAGGTAGGACTACACACAGGATTTGGCTCGTTTTGGTTCGACTTGACTCTAATCCGAGTCGAGTTGGAAGATATTTTTCGCGCCGAGTCCAAGAGTAGACCTCAAAGATGTCTGTTTCGAGTCGAGTCGAGTTTCAAAGAAAAGTCGTTCGTGCCCATCCCTACTAATGAGAGCTTAATCGGAGTTAAGCGAAATTGAAAGTCTCACTATTTATCTAAGCGACCCCGAAAACTATGAATCTAATATCGATCATTTTCTAGCAATCTTTTATATGTATCCCCTTCCCATTCACCATAGGTAACCCGACAGCACTCTTTTTGAAACTATAAGAAATGTGGTTAAAATTACTCTAGGCCAGTGGTTCTCAATCTAATTCCTATCACGATCCCCTTTTATCACACGCTCTTGCCAGCGACCCTTTTATAATTTGTTTTATAATAAGCTTGTGTGGGATTTTTAACATACCTATTTCTATAATAGTAGAATCCATTTTTTTTGTTTATAGTGAACAGTGCCATGGAAAATCATTGCCCGGGGCGAGAGTATAGTACGATGTCACCGTATATATGAGTGACGTCGACAGACTAGCTACGAAGCGCCACCATGGTTGGCACGAAGCTCAATAACATTTTCAAAATAAACCCTACCTTTCCTTAATTTTGAGCACATTTTATTACGTTTTTCCTTCTATTTTACACATGTGCACATGCACTTTCCTAACTTGAGTAACACACTTCCTCCGAAATGTGTGGCCCCTCTTTTCGGCGCCCGGCACTGACAGTGGATACAGTAACTGTAATATCTATATTCCCAACGACGAAGGTGCTGGTTCAAGATGGATGTTAAACTCCTTCATTTAAGAGGCCATTAACGTATCCGATCTAAGCCCACAACTTCTTGACCAAATAATAGAATGATCATGCGACAAGTCTTTGCAACTGGTTTTCTGTAACGAAGACTTGGACAAGTTCTGCCTGATGAGGAGAGAAGAATATCCTGGTCTGGTGATTGCTGCTTTAAAAGTAATAATTCCATTTGCTATATCGTACTTGTGCGAAAGTGTTTTTTTTTTTTATGGTAGACATTAAAACGAAGATAAGAAATCGCTTATCAGTTGAAAATGGCTTGATAATATTCGTCATGAAGATTGAACCGGGCATTGCTGCACTAGTGAAATTACACCATGCTTAGGTATCTCATTAGGTTTTAATTTTAATTGTATTTCAATGTGCAGGTTTTGTTTCATGTGTATTTTTCTAGTATTTCTATATACAGTTCTCATTAGTTTTATATCATACCTCTTTGATTTAAATTCATTTTTAAACAACTCTACTAACTAACTAACTCTATGGCCTATGGAACCCGGAGGTTCAATGCCGCGTTCACAAAAGCTCTACACTGACTTCTATCCTTAGCCAATTGGATCCGGTTTTACTTTGTATTCTTATCTCAGCGAGATCCATCTTAATATTGTCCTCCCATCTGCCCCTAGGTCTTCCTAATGGTCGTTTTCCGTTTGGTCTTCCAGTCAAGACTTTAAAAGCGTTTCTACTTTCTTCCATTCTAGCTACCTGACCTGGCCTCCTAGACTTGACGACCCTAACAATGCTGGGTAACCGTGGGTAACCGTATAAATTATGTAGTTCCTCGTTATGAAGTTTCCGCCATTCCCCATTCCCGTTCCTCTTGGGTCCGAATATTCGTCTAAGGATCTTGTTCTCAAATACTTTCAGTCAATGTTCTTCCCTCAGAGTAAGCGACCATGTTTCGCAACCATACAGAACAACAGGCATGATTATCGTTTTGTATATTTTAAGCTTCAAATTTCTCGACAGAATTCGCGACGACAAGAGAGTTTGAACCGAATAGTAACATGAATTCTACACCCTTTGAAAATGTTCAGTAGACTTATTTTTTATTGTTCTTTACAGTGTGTATAAAAAATAAAAGTATGCCTATCAGAACAAAATTAAAAATAATATTTAAAAATAATTTCTGGTATTAGATTCTAACTATATTTATCTCTTCCGCCTATCTTCGCGATCCACTAGGGGCCGCGACTCCCAGGTTGAGAAACCCTGCTCTAGGCATACATGAGTTATGATGGAACATACATACATACACTTTTATATGTATAAATGCAGATAAGAGAGAGTTGAGAGAGAGCGATTAAGGAATTACCGCTCTCAATCTCTTCATTTTACTTTTGCGATTCGTGAATTTCTTACGTGACAGTTTGGGGCTTGCTAGTTTTTTGTCTTGAACCACGATCCGATTTTCGATATGCTCTACCTAAATGCTGTAATGCGAATATTGAGAAGTTATCTGCGATGAAAGTAGCTGCAAATAAATCTATTACATAACTTATTTATTGCTATTACACGATTTTTTAAATTTGTATTCAATATTCACACATAACGCACCGACGTTCTGTGAATACCTCAGATGTTATATTTTAAAGATAAGAATTACTTATGTCGTGAAATGATATGAATATATATATTCAACTGATATATACAACTGATGATATGAATATATATATACAACTGATGAATTGTAATGTAACTATTTTACATAATTTTCATACATTGAGGAAAGTAGAATATCATAAAGGAATCTCACCTGAACGGGTATCGAACTCACGATTTAAACGCTCGGTGGTGTACCACTGAGCTAACATGACCGCTTTTCGGAAGCTGCTTCTGAAATATAACTGAGCTCATACGTAAATTCTCTTTTCCGTATGGAAATCACAATGACGAAACGAGAGTGTGAATACATAGTCTCGAAATATTGTATCATTAAGTATTTCAATCAATGTTACTTTTTTCTACACTTATTACCATTTCAACATGTCTTATTATAGGCTATTTAACAGAAGGAAAAACATATCTGTACATCTTTTCCCGATTACTAAGGTTGGCTTTGGAGGTTCGAACCAGCAGCTTTAGTTTACTGTTTTCCGAAGACACCCGAAGTTGGACTTCGAAAGTGTTCGTCTCAAAACAGCTATAATCATATCGCTCAATCTGTTTGGTATATGGTATATGTTTTTATACGTGTAAAGTCAGTATAACAATTCATTCTTTAAACAGCTTTTCGTATGTATTAATATTCCTTTATAAAAACTGTTTTTATTATTATTATTACGGCGCACCATTTTCAGATTTCTTTCGCGAGTCGTTGACCAAGTCGTTCGCCACCAGCGTTGCCAGACTCACAGCTCGGAATTATTCCAAAACCTGATCGAACTTATGCTAGATTCGGTCAAATTATGCTAGATCCTCATAATTACTAATTCAGGAGTTTAACAAAGTTGAGATACGATAACGTAACTTAAAATACACAGAGAGCAAGAATGCATGGATAGAACTCAATACTTCACGCACCAAAATTTTAACTCAACTAAAACTGCAGTCGTTGCCAAACTCAATGGCGTATATATCGTATAAACGAATGCAAAGTTTTTGTTTACATATTTTGAAAGAAAATTACTTCGCAGAATAAGCGGAGTTGGGAATCGTCTGCTGGGGGAGGGGGCAGATTTTTGGTCGGTCTCGGAGCTGTCATTTCAGGAATAAATATGATCATGAAGTCAGAAGTAAAGATGGTGAAGTTGTCAAAAAGTTGGGGGGGGAGAATGGCCCCCATAGCTCCGCCCATGCCTCGGAGTTAAAGGATTAGAAAACCCTGGGTGGAGCCACATAAAAAAAAGCCCAAAGCCATTCCGAACTTACTTAGGAAAATAAGACTGCCTGTATGGTTTACCGAGTGTATGAATCAATGGAAGAGGATACATTTCTGCCGTTCTTTTTCTTCCCACGACCAACTTCTCCAGGTTTTACGGCTTTTTGATAACTTGCTGAAATTGTGCTAGATTTGGGCAGGATGCTAAAAGCAAGATGCTACGTGCTAGAGACATGCAAATTATGCTAGATCTAGCATCATTATGCTAGATCTGGCAACGCTGTTCCCCACAATAGGCGTGTCGTGCAAGTAACCAATCACACGTCAGGTACTAGCTTTTACCTATTGCTTTCTTCTCACAGCTCAGAACATTGGTAACTATGGATAGACGTACAGCAGTAATTACTTTATGGGAGTTGGAAGGTTATTCTGCAACTGCAGCTAGCAGGCGAGTAGGTGTCCCGGCCTCTACAGGAAGGCAATGGATTCGGAAATATGGTGCTACAGGTCAGACTGGTAATTTACGATCTCTTGGTCGTCCGCATGTGTCAACCGAAGCCCAAGATGCGAGATTAGTAAACGAAGCCCGGTTAGACCCACTAAGGACGTCTAGACAGATAAGGGAAGCTTCTCTCTTTCCTGGTAGTAAGCATACAGCTCTGCGAAGGCTTCGTCATGCTGGGTTACGTGGCCGTGTTGCTGCCGTGAAGGAAAAACTCTCAGACGACCACAAAATTTACCGTCTCGCGTTTGCACAGGCGAATGTGTGTCTCAATTGGGAAAACGTAGTTTTCTCAGATGAATCCATATTCACAACATCAAAGGAGGGACGCCGTTTTGTGTATCGTCCGAGAGGCACCCGATATGACCATGGATATATGGCTACTTGCAATCGCAGTGGCCATGTATCTATTTTATGTTGGGGTTGGATTTCCAGTCGCGGAGCAGGACAGCTTCATAGAATTGAAGGACATCTGGACAATGCTCAGTACTTAGACATTATCAGTAATATCATGGTGCCATCTGTTTCAGCCTGATGGTGTAATTCAGTTCCAGCAATACCAGTCGCCAATACATAATTCCCGTGTGGTTCAGGAATGGTTCGCAGGGCACCCTGAGATTGATTTAATCGACTGGCCGCCTCGTGGAGCAGACCTCAATCTCATGGAAAATATGTGAGCAGAAGTGAAGCGTACTCTAAGGGAAAGTTGGCCTGAGGCAGATCCACCAAGAACTCAGGATGACCTGTGGCATCTTGTTTCCGAAGCATGGCTGGAGGTAGGGGAAGGAGATAGATTTGTCACCCATGTAATAGATTCCATGCCCAGAAGAATGGAGCGTGTAATAAATTCAGAAGGGTCTAGGACACAATATTAATATCCCCGCCTTAACTCCCGAAAACAGCCCTTTTCAGGGCTACCTAAACGCTTCTGAAAATATTTCTAGAAGTAAACCACTCCTTGTATCCGATTTCTGTGCAATCCTACTAACAAAAGAATGATAATTAGCTGTAGGCTTTGAACTCAAGACCTCTTCAGTGGCAAGTCCGTACTCTACCAGTGAGCTAACATGAACACGCAAACCTAACCTGAAGAAACACGACTTTCAATTTCTGGTATTCGATGACAATGATGCTCATATACTTTGCAAATGTTGTATTCAACTTGGGATATTCCGCAACACACACACACACATAAACAAAGCGAAAGAGAGAGAGAGAGAGAGAGAGAGAGTGAGAGAGAGAGAGAGATGAATACACAAAAGCATATTCAACGTATTCGAATGAGACTCTAAGTAACGACATTCCGTTCTAAAGAGAATTTGTGTTTCTTCCCGTGACGTTAAGGGGATCGGGAAAAGCTATGTGTCTTGAAGCAGGATACGACTTTGGATACTCTGTTTATACACTTTCTATATCCGTAGGAATATACTGTATTTCACGAATATAAATAACATACTGTAATGAGAATATTGAGAAGTTAAATCTGTATGACAAATAGCTGCAAGTAAATACACTACATAACTTATTTATTGCTATTAAACGATTTTCCTAACTTGTATTTAACATTCTCATATATAATAACGACCTACTGTGAAAATTATCTCAGATGTTATATTTTAAACATAATAGTTACTATGTTCTGCAATTATTATGTTATATATAAACAACTTATGTATATTAATGTAATTATTTTATATAATTTTTCATGCATTGCGGAAAATATAATTTTAAAAAAAGGATTGACCCAGATTGGATTCGAACTCACAACCTTATGATTTGAAATCCGACAGCTTACCAATGAGCTAACACAAGGACTTCTAGAACTAGGCTTCTAGCGATGTATAACGGATCTCAAGATAATTATGACATTCATATCCATGACAAACGCTGTTTCTGTTCTACTTTGACTTTTATTTTAGTACTCAGGCGATAATTATGTTCTATTTCTTAACTTTGAGCATTCTTTTACATATGGAAAGATTCTTTAACGTATTTAAATGTTCCATTACGTACAGAAAACTAAATGACAAACAAGCATGTGCTCACATTAATAAAAGGTTTCGAAATATTATATCATTAAGTATTTCAATCAATGTTGCTTTTTTAAACACTTGGTAACAAGTCTTATTATATTTAAAAGAAGAAAAACACATCTGCAAAATTTTTCCCGATTGCAAAGGCTGGCTTGGAGGTTCGAACCTGGCTTACATTTTCCCGAAGATACCCGAAGCTGGACTTAGAAAATTTTTGCCTCAAAACACCAATAAAGAATGCGCTCAACCTTTTTGAGACAAGGTGTACATTATAGCTGGTCCCCACTCAAAAACGACGCCCCCCCTACACAAACCTGCTGGTTACACCCCTGCACCAGCTGTATAGTAAAATCTGCAAATAGTGCGGTTAAACAAGTTCTGCAAAAGGGAAGGATCCCACATTAAATGAAAAAATACCGGGTGTTCCAGACCACTTGTATATCTCTCTGGAAATTTGAAAATCTTAAGCGGTATTTCTTGTATTTCGCTATGCTCTATCGAAGCGTGCTATTTCCAGCTTCCTATTTTTACCAGAAGTTGAATGTTTTAAATGGAAGATGGTACTTTTGATTACAGTTTTCAAATTTACGTCAAAACAAGAAAAGAATATTTTTGTTTGAAACACTTAAAAAATACCTCTACAGACTTTTCACTACCCTTTGAAATCGGGTGTTTCCTGAACGCAGTGTTAGTTTCCAGGCCACCTGTACTACCATGAGCAAAATAAATGACGCGTCTCTTTATTTTGAAGTTTTTTGAAAATATCTCCGTTTTCTTTATATGTTCGAAATCTCGGAAGGTTTCCCCAGCAGGACAGGTTAATAACAAACCCGTTTTTAATATTTGTGTTAGATATTAGCTTAAAATAAAGAAATTAGAAGCAAAAAACATTAAATCGACAGAAATCTCGAGAATTACCAACTCTGCTAAAGTGGGAAATTTTCAAGAACGCGAGGGAATTCTGCAGTTCAACACGAAGCAGCGACATCTATGTCATTGAGAGAAGCGTGGATTAGATCTACAAACGAAAATTTTAACGAAATATTTCTAGTATGTCTTATTATATGCATTATCAGCGAACTCCAAATATATGAATCTATGCTAAGTATTAACGTATAGATAGTGCAAATAGTGGAAATTACCTATGGAAAAAGACGAATTGTTAGCCCAACCGTAATGAAAAATCGTCTTTACTGTAGAACAGGTTCAGGTTACGTAAGGAAGCAAATAGCTCAGTTAGATAAAGCAACGAGTTTGTATACCGAAGGTAGACGGTTCGAATCCCGTGAAGGACTGTTGTCATTTTTATCACTAAGGTTATTTTATTTATTTTTTATTTGGGAAAGAATCAAATTGTAACATATGTGTAAAACTCATGACGATACGAAAAAAAAAGAGAGAGAAAATATCGTCGCATTTGCATTAGTGTCTCTAATTTTTGTTTGCAAACAGATTCGTAATTATTTCCCCTGTGCTCACTGATGCATAACGAATGTTTTCCAGTAAATGTTAATTCTAATTTGGAGAATTTTATAGTTTCACAATTTCTCACTACATAGTCTTCTATCTACGTGTTTGGATATTTTGATAACAGATTTCCCTATTAACTGTTTAATTTTCTCTATAAATATTTGTCTTAAATTGAAATTGTTTTGAATTTACTACATAAGCAAAGTTGCCCGAAGGAGGAGAGCTCAAGTAATAGATATTCTACGTAAAAGCAACCTATTGTAGAATGATGATGCTTCTTACCTTCAGCACATAATCTTAACGTTAGAGAGTCAGAGAGAGAAAAATCCTGTTTTTCTTCCCCTATGACCACTCATCTTAAAGCTCTACCTATAATGATTCGTGTCACATAATTTTGGCTCTCCAAAGACATTCATATATTATTATTATTATTATTATTATTATTATTATTATTATTATTATTATTATTATTATTATTATTATTCCTGAATATGCCACCATTACATAATGTTGTAACTTTAGACATCTTAGTTTATAGTGCTTTCTTTAGTAATAATTTGAGCAACCACGTCACAAAATTTAAAATGTATGAGGGGGCACGACGTTTTATTTCCCCTCCTCTCTTTTCAGCACCCTCCAACACAAGGTATATAATTTCTGAGAAGCAGGGCAGACAAAATGAATAAGAAATATATTTAGAGCATCCTTTCCTCCTTCGTGAATGTAATATCACGTAGCATTTTTTATTCTACTGAAGACGACCCTAGGCCGTTATGGTTAGGTAACAAAAGAAATACCTAATATATTTATAGCGCCCCTTAACTGTAATATTACCTCTTCTTTATTTGTTCGAGGCTTCCCTACACAACCAAGGGTGACAAAAAGAATAGGAAAAGTGTCTAAAGATTACAAAAGACTTCATAGTTTGTCAGAAACAAGGCAGTATATACACAACATTGCTTTCGTTAACAAGTGTTTAACCCTTGAGTCGCTTATAAAATTAGGCAGAATAACTTTTGCCGATCATTGTTCTAGAGGGATTTGTCCAGGATGGTTTGGTGTCGAGCTAATAACGATGAGTATGTTTATTTACATCACTGTTAAAGAAATAGCAAACTTTTTGAAATCAACTTACTTAGGAAACAGATCTTCCTTCTACTTAGCCAGAGCCCACTCTGAAAAATTGCAACTGGCGTTCTGAGTGAAAGTTCTATGGGACTATTAGAAAAATATATTCCCGTTTCCACGCTGATGGTAGAATTTCTTAAACCGTTATTGAATTACGTTCGAAGGGTAGGCGTAAATAGCGCCCCCGCAACAATGTGGCGTGGGGACCGCACAAGCTGCAAGGCCAAAAAGTATACAGAAAGTACGCAGGGGCGGAGCAGGCCAGATTTTCACACGGGCAAAGTGACTTTTTGGCGCCCTTCCCCTAGTAGTAGCCTATATTTTACATTTTATCATAGTGTTTTTAATAGTTTAAACCAGGAGCGTCATTTCAGATTTTGCTTTGGGTGGGGGGCAAGACCTCTTGATATAAGTAAAATTTCGCGTTTTTCACTGATTTACTACTATTCTAATGATAAAATCTATATACATCTCAAACTCAGGGGGGAGCAAATGCCCCTCCCTGCCCTCCCTAAATGACGCCCCTGTTTTAAACCCATTTTCAAAAAGAAATCCTTACCTAGGAAAACTTCACAAAGAATATGGCCCGCTATAAACAATACCAACTCCATCCCCCCTGGTCTAGTGGCTAGCACGCCTGCCTTCTGTGGTACCGGATCCAATTCCCGGTGGATTACTGTTGAACGATAAAAGTGGTTCGGATTCCACTATAATTAGTATCCACATCTCCCTTGCCCATTAAGGCATAACCGTGGAACGCTAAACTCAAGCAAACAAACAAACAATACTTAATTCCCGGCACTCTTTATTCTACATGCCATCTCTCAATTTTTCGATACAGCCCCCTTAGTACTATGAAACTCTCTTCTTCCATAGTGAAATGGAAAAAGATAATATAATTGCCACTACTTTACAAGAATATAAACCAAAAACGTCAGTAGAAAGCACATTATAAAATTTACTTTTTGAGGCTCGTTTTGGTGCCCCTCTTTCTCTGGCGCCCCGGGCAGTCGCCCGGCCCTTAGTCCGCCCTTGAAAGTACGGACGCATAACTAAGGACTGCGGAGGAGAAGTTAACCTTCATTTTATGCCACTGGTTTGACGTGTTTGAAATGTTCAGTAAGTGATCGGTTAGTGAAATAATTTCGTTAGTTACTGATGTTTAAAGTTTAGCTAAGACAAAGCTACCTAATCAAATACATTTGATATCGAAATGTCACAATTTGATTTTTCCTCACACAAAAAAGATAAAAACAATAGTAATAAAAACCCTTATTCGTACTGGGCTCCTAACTAACTAACAACCTAATTCTTACAGACTAGTTGCTCTGACCAACTGAGTTTCGATTTCTTACGCGAAAGAAGTCTGTTATATTAAGAGACATGCTTTTCATTATCAAAAGTGTTCGAAGTAATACGAACATGGCTTAAGAACAGAGACGGAACTGAATTACCACTCGATTGACCTTGAGGGCAAATCACCAAAGCGTAGCTATAAACGTAAGTTCAGCATGCATTTCTCTGGAGTTGTGTTCAGTATTCCTATCTGCCAGTCATGCTTGTTCGTAGGAGTAATATGTTACAAACCTGACCTTTCGATACAGCACAATAGCAAAAGAATAAAAGGGAAGGAATTCTTGCCCTTGTGAACGTTGGATACCACCATGTGCAATAAAACTGTCGCGTCTCCTTGAAGTGATATTTTATCGAAAATAACTCGTTTTCCTTTATATAGTCTATCCGAAGTTTTTGAGGGTTTCAAAATGAGGAAATGTTACTGACAAACAAGGACGCATTTAGGGGTGGGTCCAGGGGGTCCGGACCCCCTCTGAAACCCCAACTTTTCTGTAAATTTAGCCTAATTTTGGGGATTATCTTTTAAAATTTTATTATAATTTATTCTAATATTGAAGTCGGACCCCTCCCGAAATAAATTACTGCATACGTGTCTGTGACAATTTTCAATATATTCGTTAAATAATAAAGTAAAATAACTAAATTAGGAGCAAAAAGCTTTAGTAATAATAATAATAATAATAATAATAATAATAATAATAATAATAATAATAATAATAATAATTGAAGCGAGCTTAACGAGTTTCAACCGTACGACTTAACCAACGTTTGGGTGCCTGTTCGTTCCTCTCATAAAAGACATTTCATTTTAATGAAACTAGTAAGTGCCTTCTTTTAGCTTTGCGGAGTAACTATTGCTTGGAATATGAATCTGCAAAACATAAGAGGTAAAATTAACCAAATGGTGCAAGTTTCCACTTATATATATAAAACAATTTTGCAATATCAACTACGTGAATCTTGTCCCATAAAAAAGCCGAAACCCCTACACCGAAGAGCCCTCCGAGATTTGATCATTGTCCACACGGACTGAAATTGTCATTTGAAGCCAAGACTTTAATATGAAGCCAATAATTTCTTTAAAATAGACGGAAAATTCGGAAGTTATAAGCATTTTCATATTTTTGCCTTTTCCCATAAGGGAGCCGTAGCCCCCTATACTGAAGAGGGCCCCCCCGGAGATTTGATCATTGTCCACTCGGACTGAATTTGTCATTTGGAACCAACACTTTAATACGAAGCAAAATATTTCTTTAAAATAGACGAAAAATTCGAAAGTTATAAACATGTTAATAATTTTGCCTTTTCTCATAAGGGGGCCGTATTAGCCTACACTGAAGATCCCCACGAGATTTGATCATTGACCACTTGGACTGAAATTCTCATTTGAAACGAAAACTTTAATATGAAGCCAAAAATTAAACTTTTACATCAATTTAAACTGACTGGGTTCCGGTTTCCCCCACTATTGTTTAGTTTAGTTAAGTGGTAATTTGTGACAGCTTCACATCATCAAAAGAATGTTTCACTTCCCCTCCCCTCCCCCAGGAGTTCGTGCTGGATCCACCACTGGAATCAATAGACACTCTTCCTATTCTTTTTGTCACCCTTGATTGTGTAGGGGCTCCCTCGTACAAATAAAGAAGCGGTAATATTACAATCAAGGGGCGCTATATATTAGGTATTTTTTTAGTTACCTACCCCTAACCGCAAAGGGCCATCTTTCGTAGAATAAAAAATATTACGTGATATTCCAATCATGAAAGGGGAGAGGATGCTGTAAATATATTTCTTATTCATTTTGTCTGTCCTGCTTATCAAAAATTACTTTCTGTTGGAAGGGTACTGAAATGAGAGGGGCAAAATAAAAAGTCGTACCCCCTCCTACATGGTTGCTCAAATAAGTACTAAAGAAAGCATTTTAAACTAAGATATTTAAGATTTAAACTAGGAAACTGATATCCTTACATTATGTAAGGATGGCATATTCAGGATTATTATTATTATTATTATTATCATTATTATTATTATTATAATTATTATTATTTGAATGTTTTTGGAGCACCGAAATTTTGTGAGACGAACAATGATATGTAGAGGTTTAAGATGGGTGGTCATAGAGGAGGAAAAACAGGATTTTTCTCTCTCTGACTCTCTAACGTAAAGATTATGTGCTGAAGGTAAAAAGCATCATCATTCTACAATAGGTTGCTTTTACGTAGAATATCAATTACTTGAGTTCTCCTCCTTGGGTCTACTTACCTTATGTAGTAAATTCAAAACAATTTCAATTCAATACAAATACATTGTAAAACTTTTCCGTAATTAAACATCTAGGGCAGTGGTGTCCAATTATAATAAGCATGAGGGCCATAACTGTCTTTACTAGTAAGGTGGAGGGCCTCAGCTAATAATAATAATAATAATAATAATAATAATAATAATAATAATAATAATAATAATAATAATAATAATTATTATTATTATTATTATTATTATTATTATTATTATTATTATTATTATTATTATTACACTACAAAAGAAAAATATAAAAAATATATTTGAAATTTAACATTCCTATTCAATGTGACTAATGAGGGTGACTAGCAGCGTTTACAAGGGCTGGGGTATCTACATCCATTCCTCTTGTAAAAGATGTAACCCGCAGATGTAAGAGAGAAGAATCTCCAAGGCAGCTTCTGTAGCGATTCTTTGCAATTTTCATGGTGGAAAATGCACTTTCGCACAGATAAGTACTACCAAACAGTGACACTATTTTCCAACACAACACACAAAAGCTAGGAAAACGTTTGTTAGAAAGTAGTCTGAAAAATCTACTCCTTTCTTTGTTCTTGTCTGAAACAATGGGTCAGACTGAAAGTCACAAAGTTCGAGCTGTAAGTTTGGAGCTTGTTCTTCGATGTTTATTGTCAATGCATTAGTAAATAATGCTATGCCGTTTTTTTAATTTGTCAAAATCTGAGAATCTCGCATTAAATCCATTCATGATACTCTCGATGTTTCTACAGAACTCAGAAAAATTAAACGCTTCCTTTTCAAAATCTAATGTCAGACGATTGCAGCTTGGAAAGTATGGCTTCTAGGCAAAGTTCGAGGAAGAAAGGGTCTGATTTAAAAAGCTAGATCAAATATAAATTCATTCATTGAAGTAATCGTCCCTTTCAGCAACGGTTACATTACTGACTCCAGTGTTGTCTTGGATGCCTGCTCCTTTTTGTTGTATAGAAGCGCTAAATGGATGCCTTATTACGAAAGAAGAGTGGAAACATTAAATGAATGAATGAATATAAATTAAAATATTATCAGTTATAACAATCGTAAATCATGAAAGCTTTGTGGGCCGCAGGAAATGGTTTGGCGGGCCGTATGCGGCCCGCGGGCCGCCGTTTGGACAGCCCTGATCTAGGGAAAATTAAACATTTAATAGGGACATCTGTTATCAAAATATCCAAACACGTAGATAGAAGACTATCTAGTGAGAAATATTGTGAAACTTTATAAAATTCTCCAAATTAGAATTAACATTTACTGGGAAACATTCGTTATGCGCCAGCGAGCATATGGTGAGCAGTGAGCACAGGGGAAATAATTACGAAACTGTTTGCAAACAAAATTAGGGACGCTAATGAAAGTGCGACAACGGCATTTTTTCTTTTTTTGGTATCGTCATGAGTTTTACACATACGTTACAATTTGATTCTTTCCCACATAAAAAAATAAATAAAATAACCGTAGTGTAGTGATAAAAATGACAACGGCATTTCCATGGGATCGAACCCGCTACCTTCAGCATACAGACTCGTTGATTTAACTAACTGAGCTATTTGCTTTTTACGTGAACTGAGCCTGTTCCGGTAAAGACGATATTTCATTACGATCGTCCTACCAATTCGTCCTTTTCCATAGATAATTTCCACTATTTGCTCTATCTTTATGTTAATACTTAGCATATATTCATATTTTTGGAGTTTGCAGATAATGCATATAATAAGACATACTAGAAATATTCCTTAAAAGTTTAGTTTGTAGATTTAATCCACATTTCTCTCGATGACATAGATGTAGCTGCTTCGTGTTGAAATGCAGAATTCCCTCGTGTTCTTGAAAATTTCCCACTTTAGCAGAGTTGGTAATTCTCGAGATTTCTGTCGATTTAATGTTTTTTGCTTCTAATTTCTTTATTTTAAGCTAATATCTAACACAAATATTAAAAACGGGTTTGTTATTAACCTGTCCTGCTGGGGAAACGTTCCGAAATTTCGAACATGTAAAGAAAACGGAGATATTTTCAAAAAACTTCAAAATAAAGAGACGCGTCATTTATTTTGCTCATGGTAGTACATCCCCTGGAAATCTGAATCAGTAAATTAAAAATTTAGAGGCAGTATTTCGTGTATTTGGCTATACTCTATTGCATCTTGTTATTTTCAGCTTTCAAATTGGAATATGGTTCCTCTTACATTGGTTTCGGGTTGTGCGGTCTGTAAAGAAAAAAAAGCTTGTTAAAACCTTTAATTGATCTTTTAAATGCGAATTTTACATTTAAAAAAAGTGATCTGCCCGCCTATTATATTATTTTGTGCTCTACGAATGCGCATTAGGTCGGTTTCATCTTTACCCATGCGCAGTAGATATGTGTGTGTCTACGTATGTATAGTAGGTTGGATTCGTCTCTACGCTTGCGCAATAGGTCAGGTTTAAGGTGAAACTAATTCACGTGACCAACACCATCTCGAATAGCATTTTGGGGGCGCGGTGGCTCAGTGGTAGAGCGTTCACCTCCGGTTTTTGGGGTCCCTGGTTCGATCCCAGCTCGCGCCGTGTGAACTTTGTGGTGGTTAAACACCGTGCTCGTGGCTTTTCTCGGGGTTCTCCCGTTTCCTCCCACTTTCTTCATTCCACCATTTCACTCATTTCTCATCACCGTCTCCTGTAGCCTAACCGGCATAACCGTGGGACATAAAACTTAAAGATTTCATTTCATTTTTTCGAATGGCATTTCGGTAGTCTGGACTACAGAAAACAAGGACGAATCGAATTATTCAGAGCGCGTGGGTTTGAACAAACAGCGCGTTCTGTAGCTAGGGTAGTCACCGATCATTTTACTCCGTGGCTGAAGTAAGTGTCTGCTTAGATGAAGATGTGGTATGATGTTGAGACGATAAATTAAGTAAATATATGTGGATGTGTTTCCGTAAATTATGCACCTCTTCTCGAGGTAGAAAACAAAGTCAGTCTTTGGTGCTGCTATATTAGAAAATTCAGCATCTAGCTTTTTTTTTGCTGTGGTTTGTTACTTTCGTCGTTGAATTACAGAATAAGATTACAAGCTAGCAACTAACAATCTTCAGGGAACTTACGATGAGGTTGATGTTATGATTTATTATGATTTATTATTATTATTATTATTATTGCTAATATCATATTGATAGGCCTATATAGTGTACAGATATTTCGTTATGCCAATGGGACACTGTGGGTCAATGGCAGATCACCTCTAGGCGATGAGTTGCTGGTTAGTCCCGGCTTATGTTCCAGGAATAACGAGACTTTAAAGATTTCATTTCTTGTGTTTCGTGATAATTAGGAATAATTTCGTTTAGGCTTACAGTGCTGAGAGGGAATTTGGAGTTGCAGTATATGTATATAATACACTGTAAAATCATTTAAAACTGGGTAGACAACCAAAAAATATTTATTTTAGTACACAAACGCTGCCAATATGTCTGCTCCTTATACGTTCGATAGTAGCCACATTCTAACTAGTAATAAAATCGAAAGCAGTCAGAAATAATGTTAATATCAACGTATAATTTTATAGTGCTTACTTAATATTTCTAAACTTCTGTAGACAAGATTAAAATTAATTTGATATCCTATTTTAGAATAAATATGCTACTAACAGCTAACATAAAACTGCAGGAATATCGTGCCGGTCGGTACCAATGGTACAATTAGCTAGTGCCAGGAGCAGATGATGTAATTAGTTATGATTGCCGCTGGCAGGATCGCTGATATTTCGTTCCATTGTGGGAACGAATTCCCTTTGGGTCTATAGAGAGTGGTGCATGAGGGTGATCGTGCCCCTACTCATCTCGTTCGTTTCCGGTTTGGTTAACGTGGGTGGCCTGGAAACTAATACCGCGTTCAGCAAACAGACGATTTAAAAGATCACTTAAAAGCTCTTTAGAAGCATTTTTTTTACAAAAAAGGTTTGAAACAAATTCTCGCCATATTTTGAAGTGGAATCCGAAACAGCAATGAAAAGTACCGTGTTTCTTTTAAAAAATCCAACTCCCAGTCTGATAACACTAGTTAACAAATTTAAACTTTTTGTTTGTTACATGAGAAAAATCACCTGATCTTAAAGGAACTTTTTGCGCTGAATTCGAATAGGCACTCGGTTTCTCTCCATCACGTACAGCTTTCCCGTAACAGAGGGATTTTCGGGAAATTCCCTCAAAATTTTCCCTTTTTCAGATATTTTATTCCCCTAGCTCCTGTCCCCTTACATATAGTAACATAGAAATTATACCTGAGTATACCTTGATTTATATTTAATAAACCCTAAAAGTTTCGTAAAAATCGCTTTGTTCTTTCTAGAGAAATAAATATATTTGTATGTATACTGTGTGCACTGTTTATTGCACCTGATAGTAATGCTTTCAGATCTCCTGAGTTGGGGTAAAAACGATTTGCTTTATTACTACAAACACAGACATAAAAATGAATATTTACAATAGTCAACAACACACTTGTATTGCTCTCTGTAAATTAGAAACGTGTATAAAAATAGAATGTACTTCCAACGTATATTTTTTTTAAACGTACAGTATATGTATATCTTAATACATATATATACAATTCTCCAAGTTTTTTCGTTTTGTTCATGAAATGGTTATCAATATTTGTTATCAAATGTAACAAAATGCAAAAGAAAGAAGGAATGGAATACAGACTCATTGTTGACAACAATGAACTAATGCAGTCTGAATCTTCCACTACGGTATCGTTTCCCCCTCCCCCCGCGCATTTCTTTCTTTCTTGTGTTCTTGACACCTGGTGAGGGAGTTTTGTACATTTTTATATTGACGTGTGGTTTAACACTACTTCACTTTCAAAGTTGTCTTTGCTGCTAAGAGTGCTTTCATGTTTGATCTTAACGGCATTATACCCAACTAAGACCAGAAGTTTAGTTTGTGATCAGTACAATGGCGTCAAGAGGACGGCGTTCGTGTGTTAACTCACCAAATAGTTTTTGTTATGTGTGTGGCCAGTTTGTAGTTAAAGGACAGTGTAGATCCATTACGCCATCGGTGAAACTAGCATATTATATATATATTTCGGATGTCGTGTGGGAGATCAGGACAAAACTTGGGCACCCAACATAATTTGTGCGTCGTGCTACGTCACTTTACTTGCATGGGCCAAAGGGAAACGGAGGTTCATGAAATTTGCTGTACCAATGGTGTGGAGAGAACCCACCAACCATCTGGATGATTGTTATTTTTGTCTCACAGTAGTTAAGGGACATTCTAAAAAAAGCAAATACACAATAAGTTATCCCAACGTTAAATCCGCAATTAGACCTATTCCGCACGGGGATGAACTTCCACTTCCCGAGCCCCCTACCAACTGGGAAGAGATATGGCCAAAAGACTCTGATGATGATCATGTCCTTGATGAACCATCGACATCAACATGTACGTGCAAGGATCCAACGTTCATCCCTGACTGTGTTCGCGAGCCACATTTCATCCGGCAATGTGAACTTAATGACCTAGTCCGTGATTTGCACCTGACAAAACAAGAGGCGGAACTTCTGGGATCAAGGCTCCAGCAGTGGAACTTATTGGATGCAGAAACGAACATATCAGTGTACAGGAAAAGGCATGTTCAATTTTCAAGCTATTTCTCAATGCAAGATAATGTGTACGTATGTACAGATATAAATGGGTTGATGGCGGAGCTAGGAATTCCTTACGTTCCAGAAGAATGGAGGTTATTTATCGACGCGTCAAAGGTCAGCCTTAAAGCTGTCCTTTTACATAATGGAAATAAAAAACCTTCTATACCACTTGCGCTCTCAGTGAAGATTAAGGAATCCTATGACACCATGTCAACTTTGCTAAATCTTATAAATTACAAGGACCATTGATGGCAAATATGTTGTGATCTCAAGGTAGTTGGTATTTTATTAGGACTGCAGTGCGGTTACACGAAGTACCAATGTTTTTTATGTTTATGGGATAGCCGAGCTGATGACAAACATTATGAAGTGAAGGAATGGGAACCTAGAGTGAATTACGTACCTGGAGAATGCAACGTCAAATACGCTCATTTGGTAGATCCTAATAAGATATTACTACCGCCACTTCATATCAAGTTAGGACTTATGAAAAACTTTGTCAAAGCCATGGACACATCTGGTGAAGGTTTCAAGTATTTGCGACATAAGTTCCCTAACCTGAGTGATGCTAAGATTTCAGCGGGAGTGTTTATTGGTCCCCAAATTAGGAAATTAATGCTTGATGATAGCTTTGACAGAAAGTTAAACAGTGCTGAGCTAGCTGCCTGGACAGCATTTAAGTGTGTTGTGCGCAACTTTCTGGGCAATAACAAAGCTGAGAGTTACACAGAAATCGTACAGGACATGATACAGAAATACAAAGAGTTGGGTTGTAGGATGTCTTTAAAAATCCACTTTTTGCACTCCCACCTCAGCTTCTTTCCTGCTAACCTAGGTGCTCTCAGCGACGAACAGGGGGAAAGATTCCACCAAGATATAATGGCAATGGAGAAAAGGTACCAGGGACGATGGGATCCTTCAATGATGGGGGACTATTGTTGGGGTCTTGTTAGAGAATGCAACATTTCTTACAAAAGAAGGAAGTAGTGTACGTTTTTGTAACCCAATGTAAGTTTCATATATTGTGATAGTTTTGATTGTATTTCATGGCCTTTTGGTACATTTGTATTATTGTTTATTGTAAATTGTCACACTTGTAAATTATATTGTATTATATTTTATATATGTGTTTGTGGTAATAAAGCAAAACGTTTTACATCAACTTAAGAGATCTGAAAGCATTACTATAAGGTGCAATAAACAGTACACACAGTATACATACAAACATATTTATTTCTCTAGAAAGAATAAAGCGATTATTACGAAACTTGGAGGGTTTGTTAAATATGAATCAAAGTATACTTAGGTATAATTTCTATGTTAGTATATGCAAGGGGACAAGATCTTGGGGTGTAAAATAAACGAAAAGGGAAATTTTTGAGGGATTTTCCCGAAAATCCCTCTGTTAGGGAAAATTGTACGTGATTGAGAAAAACCGAGTGCATATTCGAATTCAGCGCAAAAAGTTCCTTTAAGAACAGGTATTTCCTTTTATGTAACAAAACCTTTGTTAACTAGTGTAATGTACTCAGTAAAACCCGTAAGCTGAAACTGGCAAGTTTTGATAATACAAAGTGGAAAAATCAGTGTTGGATAAGTTACTTGTAAAAATGTAACGCGTTACAAGTTACTTTACTTTCTCTTAAAATGTAACGCGTTACTTGCCTCAAAAAAGTAACTGTTACTTTACTTCGAAAGTAACGCGTTACTAACGCGTCACTTTTAGGTCCGAAAGTTGAATATGTGAAAAAAATCTTATTACTTCAGTTTTCCGTACTGCTATTACTACCGCTATTATTATTATTATTATTATTATTATTATTATTATTATTATTATTATTATTATTATTATTATTATTATTATTATTATTATTATTATTATTGCACGTTCTGAATCGATTTATGTAAATGCAAGGACAAATTTTTACTTAACTATATGAACATTTTAATGTAATGTAACATTGACTAAAATGCCATACTGCGTTACTCGTAGGGATGGGCACGAATGAATTCGAGCAAGTTTTCTTTGAAACTCGATTGGACTAGAAACAGACATCTTTGAGCTCGATCCGAGAACTCGGCTTGAAAAATTTCCTCCAAGTCGACTCGAATTCGGGTCGAGTTTCGAGTCGAGTCGAGTCAAATCTGGTGTAAAGTTTCGAGTACTCTCTTCAAGTATCTTATATAGACAATTTAATTTTTATCAATGGTACTATTACTACTACAACTTATTTTCTTCTTCTTCTTCTTCTTCTATTATTATTATTATTATTTTAACAACACTGTGTATAAATATGAAAGATAGGCGGTTTATATATGAATACTAAAAAAGTAGTTGATTCCCAACCTCGGTAGTCGTGAAGTCTAGGAGTAAAGGACATTGTTCACGAGCTTCTGAATTTGGGTTGAGGGTCTAGGTTGAGTATTCGGGCTCGAGCCAAACGTTGTTAAAAGTTATAGGACACTGGCCAAATATCTTCAAAACTGCTCGGCCCGGGTTTAAAATTGTCAACGACTCGAGGAGATCGGCTCACAGCTCATTCACTATCGACTCAAACCGAGAAGTGAGCTGAGCCAACAACTCACCCAACCGAGTCGGCTAGAGCCCTTCGCTCAGTTGAGTCGAACCGAGCAGATGGCTTATCCCAACCAAGCCAGCTCGAGCCGATGGTTCACTTCAAGCGAGCCGGCTCGAGCCATCGGCTTAGTTAAGCCGAGCCGAGCTAAGCTTGCTATAAAAAAGTCTCTTGTAGTCTCGCTATCGAGACGAGACGAGATGTGAGCAGTGTCCCCCTCTCGTGAGCAACACTGAAAGTATTCCATATTACTGCTTAGCTTACATTTCTCATAGCTTTCGCTTTCCAGTGTAATCAGCCCATGATTTCAAAACGAGTTAAAACGAGCGAGCCACTTATCAAACTCGACTCGACTCAAAACTCGACGCCAAAAGCAGTGAATCGGTTCGGAACTCGACTCGGATTCGAGTCGAGTTTTAGCTTGACTCGTGCCCATCCGTATGCGTTAGAAAAAATGGTTGTTTATTATTATTCTGCTAAACTAATTATATAATAATAACAATGTTTATTTATTTATTTATTGTCCTTCAACAGAGAATAGAATCTCCAATTACAGAAGGTACATAATATAGATAGTTCATATAATATAATATTACACATAATAGTGAATATAATGATACTGACAAAATTCCTGTAGATATCTGACAAAGACAATAATAACTATCGTAAGAGTATAAAGCGTTAAACGTGAAGAGTATTACAAGAAACCATTAAAAGTCAAATAATTGGTTTACATATGTATATGCAAATACATGTATTCACATTCTAATACAATATATTTTTCAACTTCTTTGTATACAGAGACAGAGGTAATGCTAAATCTAGATCTTTGTTTAACACTGATATGCTATTAAACCTACTGCACATTCTATATAATGGTGAGCCTTTATACATTTCAGTTCTCGGAACATCTACAGTCAACAGATGTCGCTTACGTAGATAGCCTGGTCTAGCATTGAGTCCAATTTTTTGTAAGAAATTACTATTGCCAACATAAGAATTCATAATTTTATAGAGAAATAATTGTTGGAAAAACTCACGTCTGTTACTCAAACTAACATAGTTAAATTTATCTAGAAGGGTTTTATACGATATTTAGTTTCTTATAGCGGAAGCTCCCATTGTTTTAAAATAGAGATACCTTAGGAATTTCTTTTGAATACTTTCTATTTTCTCCTGAAGAGATTTATAATATGGAGCTCAAACAACGCATGTATATTCTATTTTGGTCCAAACCAAGCTATTATACACCATAGAAATAGCTACAACATCATTTAAATTTCTGGTGTTCCGTATAATGAAACCAAGCTGTCTATAGGCATAAAGAATCACTTCAGTGATATGGTTATCAAATGATAAATTACGTGTAATTTTTACCCCTAAATCTTTACATGTGGTAATTTCTTCCATGTTTTCACCATTAAGAGTATATGAATAACAATTAATACGCTCTTTCGCTCTTGACATTATCATAAATACACATTTTTTAATATTAAGGTTAAGCTTATTTTCTACACTCCATTTATATATTAAATCAAGATCTTCTTGCAGCTCTATTGTATCTGTAATACACCTTACTTCTTTATATAATTTTACATCGTCTGCATACATAAGGTACCGTATTTGGAATGTTTTATTGAGAACTGTAAGTCATTAATATACAATAGAAAAAATAATGGACCCAGATTTGATCCTTGAGGTACTCCCGAGGTAGCTACGTATTCTAATGATTTCGATTGTTTGTATTGAACAAAATATTTCAATGTAATATGTTGCTATGTAAAATTAAAAATACAGAATATAGAGAAACATTACACTACAACTGACGAAATGAGAATACATGAACTGGGGGTGAATCAAAATTGCCATTAACTATAAAATCGATACATGCTTTTTAAAGCAAGTTGTTCCAAACTCTATAATCAACGGGACTTCAGGATATGCAAACTGTTCTAAAAGAACCCTAATATTACATGCCATCAACATTACATCAATAAAGTAGGCCTGATCATCAGAACACCGTTTATTCATATTAAACCCTTACTGAATGTCGGTCATTATGGCACCCTAAATGTTGATAAATATTTCCCGCCGGGGCACCACTTTACTTTTAAATTCTGTTCAGCAGTGGTGTACTTACGATTTTGTTTCGGTGGGGCTTTGCCTGAAAATGTGAAAATTCTGCATGATATTTTATATGCTTGACTATAGTAAGTAAGATTTCGGGAAGGGGGGCTTAAGCCCGGAAGCCCCACCCCTAAATACGCCACTGCTGTTCATCATCATCTTCAGCTTTTAAGAAAAAGTATTCTTTCAAATGTTCGAACGATAAAATATTTTCGTTCTCCATCTTTATAAAAACAACACCATTCAAAGTAAAATAGACTACCAGTACCATTGCACTCGTAGTTCACTCACTGAATGCATTGATTTGGAGTTGTCAAAATCTAAGACAAAATCTTCCAGGTGCTTGCAATCAGTACACGTGATTTCCCTGAGGCTGTCCTCATCTTCCAAAGCAGCAAATGGCACTATATTTTGTTATGTAAATAAACAAATCAAATTGTATCTATGAGTGTATTTGCAAGCCTACGAACATGAAGTTCGTGAGGCGAAACGGGAAAATGCACATCGAGATTTCCCGTTCCGCCTTGCATTAAGATGAAAAGTGATAACAGGTTTTACATACTAATTTCATTGCTAGAGGTCATAAGGCGAAACGGGAAAAGGCGAACAGTGCAGGAATTGTCGTTCAGTGACATCGTTCATGCTCCATTGTTCCATTCTGGGAAATTCACTTACAGGAAAGAAACATTTGTTTCCGATAAAAAAATAAACATATATTGTAGTTACTCATCCGAAATGTAACGCGAAAAAGTAACGCAAACTAGCTACGTTACTTAAAAATTTGTAACGCGTTACCGTTACAGTTACTTTGGAAAAAATGTAACGCGTTACTAGGAAACATTACTTAAAAAGTAACGCGTTACTTGCGTTACGTTACTTCCCAAGACTGGAAAAAATGAATTACCGTTTTTAAAATTTTGTTTAAAGTACTTATCCACATTCTCAGAGGGTGTACAAATAATCTCGAAACCACTACTTCAGTTTCTAAAATATAGGCAAAGTGTTTCTAATGTATTTTCCGTATGCAAAATCCAGCCGTCCCTCTAAAAATGTCTTTGCTGTCTAAGAAATTAAAACTGTTTGTAATTATTGAGCATTCGCCGGAAAAATACCAGTGCAAAATGTCTTATGTTAGACAATCATTTAAAATTATAAAAATAAAACATATTTTTTTAGTTTGATGACCTATTGTAATCATTCATGATTATTATTTGGATTAACCCTTTGGGGATCTTATGGTACATTTTGTACCATACGGGGTGTTTCATGGTACATTGCGTTATAACTCTCCTATTTGAGCTTTTTCGTCCGTTTTTTTTTTTCAAGTCCAGAGGCATTGCAAAAGACATTACGGATGGTTTCACACCTTCCTGTGTCGAGACATAGGAGGTGATGACGTCATAAGTCTAAAATTTATATTTTCGTGTAATACTTTTTTTGGGGGGGGTTATGTAAAGTATTTTTGGCGGGCTTATTTTTGCACGTAGAAAGTTGAAATTTTGCACAAACATGCAGTCCACCGAGTAGTATTTACCAGATTTTTTTCAGATTTCTGCGTTAAAACATGGGGGGATCCAGAGGGTCAAAAAGTTAAAAAAAAGGGAAATTTTTACCCAAAAATCCCGTTTTTCCTCATTTTCCCGCGTTAGATACATGATGGAGACAAGTGAATGGTACCGCCTGAAAGGCAGTTCTATTCGGAAGAGAATGATGTGCGACACATGGCTCTAGGGTAATTAGGGAAGTGTCAGAGAATTTTTATCAAAATATACTTCTGTATAGGGGGATTTTGGACATTTTCGGTACTATTTTTGTGCTGGCTTATTTTTGCACCTAGAAGGTTGAAATTGTGCAGAAACATTCAGTCCACCAAATAGTATTTACCAGATTTTTTTTTCAGATTTCTGCGTTAAAACAAGGGGGTACAGAGGGGCTAAACCTTGAAAAAGGAAAATTTTTACCAAAAAATCCCTTTCACGGGATTTTCCTACCTTAGATATATAATTGGGACAAGTGAATGGTACCGCCTGAAAGGCAGTACTATTCTGAAGAGAATGATGGGCGAAACATGACCCTATGGTAATTAGGAATGTCTCAGGGAATGTTTAAAAATTTCCCTCTGTATACGGGAATATGGGACATTGTCGGTATATTTTTTTTTTTTTTGGCGGGCTTACTTTTGCACTTGGAAAATTGGAATTGTGCATAAACATTCATCCCACCGAGTAGTATTTACCAGATTTTTTTCAGATCTCTGCCTTAAAACAGGGGGGTCCAGGGGGGCTAAAAGTTGAAAAAAGGATATTTAGACCCAAAAAATCCCGTTTTCCTCATTTTCCCGCCTTAGATACACGATGGAGACACGTGAGTCATACCGCCTGAAAGGCAGTTCTATTCTGAAGAGAATGATGGGCGAAACGTGACCCTAGGGTAATTAGGGATGTCTCAGGAATTTTTTTTACCTGAGATCATGGTGTTTTACGGTAATTTGGGGCATGGTGGGAATTCCTGATAAAATTTCTGCCGCCCTTGGTATTCAAGATAGAAACTTGAAATTTGGCACACAAATTCAGTATACCAAGTACTATTTATCAGATTTTTTTTAGATGGCTACGTTCACACAAGGTCGCTCCAGGGGGCCCAAATTGCGAGAAAAATTTTTTCCTCCGAAATTTTCCCTTTGACATCATTTTTCCCGCTCCTGGTATATGGTATGAGCATGCAAGTGGTATCATTTGAAAGCCAGCTCTATTCTGAAGAGAATGAGGTATGAACCATGATCCTAGGATAAATAGTGACGATGCAGTAGCTGCTTGACTGAAAGTCTAAAAAATATCCCCAAAACCCCGGATCTCTTAAGGGTTAAATCCCGGAGAGTAGGTCAAAATATGAAACATAACCCAAAATAATCCTTAATGACTAAAATAATCCTTAATATTTTAGTTTATTCTCCGGTACAAAGGCCATTATACTATTATTATTACTAGGGATGACCAAATCTGGAATTTGTACTTTCCAGAACGCGGAAAGTAAAATTGAAAATTTCCGGAATTTGGAAAAGTTCCTATTTCGGAATACGGAAAATTAAGGATTTCGGAAAAATTAAAAAATCCGGATTTTAGAAAATTTCGATTTCGGAAAAATTCCATAATGTTCTAAATTTTTATTAACATTACATTAAATGTTAATCATAACATTAAATTATTATGTCATCTTCATAACATTAAATTATTACTAACTGAACCTGCGCTCTCTACACAGCGCATCATTCACATTTGAGTATGAATCTCCTCGTCATTTCTCACAACATCCAGCGCCATAACTTATATATTTTTCTGGGGGTGGTGGCAAGCATTAATATGCGTATTTGAGCCCCTAGAAAAGTTGTTTTAATTCTTGGGTCTCGCTCTTTCCATTTTTCTCTTCTCTTTATGGGCCCCCGGGCTTTGTGGGCCTACCTCCACGGCAAGGTCTACGGGGCCGTTAGTTACGTCTCTGGGCCCGTTCCATATATAAATTAATTAAGGAGACATATTGACAAAAAACGTTTCCTTTTTGACCAAAGGTTGTAATTTAAAGACATCATCGTATAGAACTAATCTTCAATATACCACATACCAAAAATCTCAGAAAAAATATTTATTTATTACGGAGATACAACACTTCAAACAATGGAAAAATGAGCTGCTTACGTCAGGGCAACACAGACGAGGGTTTTGGCGTGACGTCACAGGTCCGTATCGCTCTGTGAGTCGCATTGGAAGCTTCAGGGGATCTTTTCTGTTTCAGTTTTGTACTGCAAATTACAAAGAAATTTAGTAGAACAGTAAAAGGAAAAATGGCAAAATAAGTTGTAGCGCCCCAGAGGATGGCCCGGAACTTCTGAGTGCTACAGAGCGGAAGGCGTCTAACGTACTTAGAACGCAGACTAAAGAAAATCCAGAAAACTGAGTATCAAGGGGTCGCCAGTCTGTGAAAGATGAAATGGCAATGAAGTATAGGGCGCACAGACAACGTCCGACAACACGAGGCTTGCCCACACCAGCTCTACGAGAAGGCATGAACAAACCCCCCTTCCTCTTCTTGCTCCTGCGTATACCATAATTTAGAAATAGCTACCCTTAAATTAAACTTATCTAGCTACTGGGGACTTGCACTTGAACAACAACACTTAAAATGAAAAAGATTATTTATTATTTGATCAAAAGTCGGTATTAAGGCCATGGAAGCTTGATATAGAACAGGTACTTTATAACAGGTACATATACTATCATGCACGAGAACATATATTCGTATATTTATAAAAAAAACAGTAAATAAAAAAAAGTCATGCGTGAAAACATACAGTTACTGATGCATGATTACATCAAAATTCTTGCAGCTATAAACAATTGAGGAGGAACAACCATCTTCACCTCCCTTGTATAATGATTGAAACATTAACACACTTCATAATAATATGCAAGTTAGATTCTTACCAAATTCCAGAAGAATTGTCACTTCTGAAGATAATGAAAGAAATAGTTTAAATTTTATTATGCGAAAGATAATATCGTATCATAATTGTTAATTGTTGTACACTGCAACTAGACTTCAAGGATAATAATATAGCTATAAGGTACTAGCCAGCGTATACCCACCATCGGGTGCGCGCCTACATGTGCACTATCCAAACATGAGTGCAAAACTCAGTATTAAAATTGTTACCTCTAAGAAAAGGTATGCAATAAAATTATACACATTCATCTAATAACCCATTGAGACTGATTACCTGTTACTATGAGATTTCCATTTCGGTCGCTCTTGGAGACACACCCCTGGTACCAATCTAGTGTGAAAATAACAATACACTTCAGTACTACGCATGCGCAGCACACACAAATTGCTTCTCTCGTCGTAAATGTGCATGTACAATTCTTTGATAGCGTCATTACTGTTACGTCATAAACCAAACTGTAACAAGCCTTATAATTGGATAAAAATTATAGCAGACGTGTTATCAATTCAGTCCGGGCTCCGGGGAGAATAAGTGATGAAAGGATAATTGTAAGTAATTTTAAACACCTCTTTAATACACTTCCACTTTGGCACTTTGGGTTTATAGATAAGTTATAACCTTGAGGGTTTTTTTTCTTTTAATGTAGTTCAAGTATAACATTCCCGGCGGCAAAATAACAATTAATTTAGTGCTATGATATGTGATTGAACTTCGGTAGTGCAACTTACGAATATGGGGGCATTGTATTAATATCAGCAGGTAAAATATGTTACTTCGGAAGGGAAGGATAATATTTAAAGAACTTGAGGGTTAAGTTTAGAGTTACCCCTCCGCTTTGTATAAAAATCAGGAAAATTTACAGGAAAAATGAGGTAAGAAATGATAATTTGAAATTTTTATTTGATGTTTAGGAATGTAAGTTCGGCAGGAGAGTTATGTTTAATACGAGAAAAGATATGTGGAAGTTAGTACTATTTGCCGGATGCGGAAGGTTTCAGCAGCATGGTAGTTGTAAAATATGGCGAACAGGTGTAACGGATAGGCAAAAATAATGAAGAAAACCTTTTAAATTTTTGTGAAGCACACGGAGTACTGAAGTTAAGTGAAATGTAACAACTTTTAATACTTTAAGCACTGTTTTTTGTATGTTGCAAAGTCCAAGGGCACCTTCAGACTGGAGGGGCAACTCTAAACTTAAGCCGAACTTGATTATGAAGGTGTGGAACATGTAAGTCATTTATGAAGGTAGATACAGTATAAAAGTAATATTTGTTTTAAGTTTAATATCTCATGTGATATGCCCTTTAGGCTAAAAAGGACAGACATCGTTTAAAAAAAATCGTTCATTACTATTGAGTATTGTGGAAATTAGAAATGAAAACAATTATGAATCAACGGAATTTACATTTCCTTTTGGAAATAGCATCCTCATGCTTTTTAACCTATTTGGGCTAGCTTTGGGGGGCCAATTTTTCGCCTACTTTTTTGCGATGTATTTTTTCGATTCGGTCGTTTTAGGGTTTCATACTTTTAATTAGGTCACCAATATTAAATTCAGATAGTATTGCCAAGCGAGCGTTAGCGAGTGAAGGCGCGTGAGAGCCCCGCAGGGCACGTTGTTTTCTGTCTTCGTTACCATGAAATCATTTGTTTTTCTCTATATATATTCAATGTATATATATTTTGTATACTCTCTTGACGTTGTCTATTGCAACAAATGTTGTTTAACGACAATAAAAATATTCTATTCCAGTTACCTTTACGGTTTGTACAGGTCCCCTACTGCCTTTAAAAAATTGTGTACAATACTTTCTTGGCAACTTGAACACCACTGTCAACTCATTTCCCCTGTAAATCATCCTGGTTTTTGCCAGTTTTGGCCCCCCAATACTAAACATTTACCCCTATTTGTTGTTTTCGCACATGCCGATACTACACTTAAAACAAGTAAAGTTCAGGGATGCCATTCAGAAAAAAAATGTAGTTTAAAAGTTACAGCCACACCAGCGTTGTAAGGTATTACCTAGTTCTGTCACTGATTTTCTCGTAATGGTTTCTGTATTATTGTCTTTCCGCCTACTAGTACCCACCCACTCCAACAGCTTTCGTTTTTCTACTTTAGTTGTGATTGTATTTCGCAAATAGACAAACCAAATTGTGCTAAGTGGCCACTAGAAATGGCATGAATCTTATCTAGCCGAGTCAGGGCAGGAGCGCAGCAGTGATACCTGCCGTGTGTGCGTCCTTATGGAACAGGCGTCTCAGCGATGGTGAGAAATGAATATTAGACGAAATATCATCATGAGAGCAATAAACGAGCTTATGAAGGTCGTCAGTATAGATTGATTAATAAGGGAGAAACCGATTTTAAATTCTGGATTATATCAGTTCACGGGTGGATCCGATATGAGATAAACGGAATATATCAGTGTTTCAAACACGATGTGTATGTTACGGTAATGGAGGAAAATACAGAAATGTAGAGCTGAAACTAATAAGAAGAGATCGCGTCTGAACCAAATTGGGCCCAAATTTTGATGCTGTCCCTTTCATGGGGGGTTTAACTTTACAGTGCCCGATCCAGCTGGTATACTCATTCAGAAACGAGAAATTACACTCTGTTAATTTTACGGAAGTGGGTCAAGACTTCTCTTCCCTTAAACTGACCCGTTCCTGCTCCTACCCTACTTATTCCTATCTTACTCTACTATAAGTAGCCTTTTAAAGTGGTCCTACTCATCGATGCGCAGCTGGAGCATGTATTTGTAAAGTTTATCCATATGGGGAAGTAAATTTGTAAGACTTACGGAAGAAATATTACTTGATTTCACTATAGAATTGTACAGGTAATGAAAATATATCTAACCTTTACATGTATAAGGTAGAAATATGATATGTAAAGCGTGTTCTTTACTACGTAGTTCTCCATATAAAAGACATGATGAAGTGAAATGCTATGACAAGACAGTGTACACAGTGCCGCAAGACTGTGCCACACAAGGCATGTGCTTTGTGTTTTATATAGTGTTTTTCTACCATCCTCGTTTATACGTAGCAGCGCTGACGCATCTGCTTATAACGGATACACTCCTCGCTCATGCTCGGAACCCCTTCTGCGCTCCTGCCCTGATGGGTTAAATAGCATTCGTGGTTTATGCGGTACAGTTTTTATGCCATATATGCATACGCTCAGTCCTGCTTAAGTCAGTCTCCGATTATTAAAGCAACTCTTCCTTTAATAAACAGTTTGTAAGGCAGTAAGAGTGCATTTTCTGCCAAGAGGAGTTCATATTTCTTGAATATGAGCATCCCTTCTATAGCAAAAGTTTGCAACATTTAACAGTTGAAAGATACTAATTTTGCGAAGTATTACAATACAGACGAATAAGTATCTAGCGAAGAGCATAGAATCCATGAATATAGGAAATACTTGTGATTAATAGTTAAGAATGAACGACGGAAATGAAAGAAGATTAATTCTAGGTAAGGTGTATTATGACAACAAGAAATAAATAGCAGCACAACGTGGAAAACAGGTTCATGTGCGTCTAATCCGGGGCCGCACTTTGCGGAAGATTAATCATACTTTCTTTCTTTTTATTTTATTGTGGAATCAGTTCACATATTTTGTGCTTAGATTTTACAAGTTTTTGCACCCTTAAAATCAGGGTTTGAATTTTTTTTTTTTTTTTTTTCACAACGCATTTGGGCCCATGGTATATTTTCAGGTTTAATTTTTTTTTTCGAAATATTTCCGTGTCTTTGGGGTATAAGTGTTAAAATGTGATTTATATTTCAAGAATATCATTGTCACAACTTGCAACAATATTCTATTCACTGCTGTTTTAGAAAAAAAAAGCCGCTATTTTGAAATTTTACATTGGATCACCGAGAAAATCTATACAGCAAATTTAGAATGTCTCGTGCTTCTACTCTCAAAATTTCGACTTGAAAGTCCGAAAATTGCACCCTGTAGCGTGGATAACAGCTATTTTGAAAAATGACCACCATTTTGAAATTTTACGTTGGTATGCCGCCAAATTCTATATAGGAAATTTAGTGTCTCGTGTTTGTATCCTGAAAATTTAAACTTAAAAGACCGAAAGTGGTGCCCTGTAGTAGTGTGGTTACTGGCAGACGAACGAACAGATGTAGTTCGAATCATCCCAGGAGCCTCAGTGATATTCGCCAAATGTTTCGTTGAAATTCACTTTCGATACTTTGTGTGTTCAATTACGGGAATTTCCCAAGCACTTGTTGCAAGACGGTTCTTTCCAGAAAATTAATTTGAAATAAAGATATAATTCATATTTTATAAAGCAAGTGTTTCAAAATGTCTTAAATGAAATTAAATATCTTCCAGCGTAAAACAAATAGATTTATTGTTAAAGTATTCACTTCCGATGCTTTGTGCGTTTAATTTTGGGAACTTCCCGAGCTCTTTCACTTTTTTCCTTCTTTCGAAAATGCAGCTTTCTTCACTGTTCATCGAAATTTCAACTAGTACGGAATTTTGAATTGAGCACTTGAAGTAGTAAGCGTTACGCAGTCTTCCGAACTCCGGACCTTAAGCATTTTATTTTGACAAGAATTTTTACGCTATTGCTGGTATTGATTCTACAGAATGCTTATTTGAAGAGTAGCAACAAATAACTGAACTAAACTGTTGTTGTTGGAAAACCAAATTTTACTGAAAAATACTTGTTATCATCAAAGGTAATAAAAAATAATACTAATAGTTTTACTAATGAACTACATATTTATTGCTAGTATCGGCACCTATGGCCGTAAACCCGTTAAATGTATGAGGGATAACGTCCCTCGGCGCCGCCGAGTCGGTGAGCACACTATTCACGGAAAGTATTTTCTAAAATATAAAATTGTATATTTTACTTCAAACAGGCTATAAGCATAATCCATATATTAATTTGTTCTACAATTATCTCAAGCTAAGGTAAGGTTTCTTATTTATTCAGGATTTTATAAATGTCTTATGTTGAAGGGTGTTGTATACCTTGACGCGAAAGCATCTAATTCGCCCAAGGAAAGACCAAAATCTGATAAAAATAACTTTCAATGTGATCACCTTAGTTTTACCAACAATATACTAACAAAAAGCTCAAAAACCCAGGTGTTTTTTTTTTTTTTTCAGGTGGGTCCAACCCGAATAACCCCACCGGCTTTTTTTCGGGCTGGGCCCACTTGGGCAAACCCTGCTTAAAATAGGATAACAACGAGACCCGAAGGGCAGTATTATTGGAATTCTAACTAGTCACAAAATCCACAGTGGGTTTTATTGCAATAGGTTTAAAAATTTCTCCAAAATTATACTTTAAAGCATAGATTTAACTAATAACCTTAATGTGGTTATAATTACTTCGTTCGATCATTTTCTTAGAACGCGCCTAGTGTCAGAATTGGCTTAAAATATGTATTTATCAAGACATCACGACAATAGAATACAATTGAAAAAAGTTCGGGAATCATGCATAACTAATTCTATAAGATGTGTGAAGTGCTTCTGTTATGAAGACACATATGGAGATCACGTTCACATATCTCCGATCTCTTCATAACAATCCTTGAAGGTGAATGCAATGTTTACATTCGAAACATCAGAAGTCAATATTTTCTATTGGCTGATAGCCCGAGAAAAGTTATTTGAAGTTAACTCTAGTTCATTTTGGCTCATTACACGTCAAATCACGCAGAAAGAAAATCAGAATTGTCACCCACAGAGTCATGTTTTAATGAAACTTCGTTTACTTGTTAACACTATTTCGGTTTGAAGACCTGTGAAATCTTCCTTCCGTTGTTCTAATAGTTTGTGGAGAAAGAGGATCAAAGTAGTAGAATAGCAGATTTCCGGATCGTTCTCGAGAGCTTCTAATATTGCATAGAGCATAATACAGAAAATCATATCCCAGTATGTAAGCAGTGTATCACTTTAAGATTTTATCTTAAGTGCATGAAGGTCTGTAGATCTAGTAAAAAAGATATATCATCAAGGTTACCGTACATTAAGAGTGTAAAATGCACCCTTGCACCTCAAAATAATTAACTTTTTGTATACTATTCTCATTTTAGGACATGTGCGTTATCACTATAAGGCAAGAATAGTTTTTCTGCCGCTTTCTTGGATAAACTGTAGGTGGAGGTATGGTTTGAGTCTGAAATAGTATTCACTTACATTTAATTCTCGACAATATCTTTCCTTCCCCACGACAAGGGCATGAAAGTTAGTAGCTGTATTTTTTCTCTTTCTTCGAATGATTTGACTGTGGAGTTTGACCGTTATTAAATCAGAAGTTTATCCATATCACGAGTCTTTTGGGATTCTACGAAAATCTTTTTCAGGGGAAAACTATGTTCCCAAAACTTTGCTTAGTTTAGTTTTCAGAGAAGAACTTTAGTCCTCCTCTTAGCATATGCATGCTCACTGTGACGGAATGGCATGGAATTTTAAACGTGAGTACCCTCATGCTGTAAGTGAAACATTAAGATGCTCTTCACTTTTTTTTTCTTTCTTCAGATACTTCAAAATAGATATATTGTGTTCACTGTTGCCAACTTTGTTCACATTTTACATGGGAAAATTTGCCGAGTTTGTTTCTGCACGTATCAGGCATTTTGACTGCAAATATCCTTTACGAAGTCAATGTTTTTCCAAAATGAACACTTAGTGTACATTTCTCAAAGCTTTAGTGATTGGTTTTTTGTGACATGTAAATGGGTCATAAACAACTTGTGATAATGGTCATAAGTTTTCAAGTAAATATGCCTTGTGATGTTTACATACACTTGTTAACAAATCAGAAGTGATTCAATTCCTGAAAGATAACACTTCTTTTCAGATGCACATGCAGTAGAAATGCAGTGTAATTTTATCACCCATGACATTCACTTTTAGTTTCCCTTCCTACACTGCACTGTTCAAATTTACTTCCTGACATCGTTGTAAGCCAGTGATTCTCAACCTAATTCCTATCACGATCTCCATTTTATCACATCCTCTTGCCAGCGGTTCCCTTATAATTTCTGGTTTGTACAAGGTCTGTATGATAAGTAATGAGACTCGCCGCGCCGCGGCGCGCGTGTCGCTGGAGCGGGTTTGTCGGTGATGGAGGATGTAGGGGGGGGGTCCGAGCAAAGCAACGCACCGCGCGTCAGTTGGCTCCGAGCCTTAGTGGAGCGCGGACAAGCCTTGGACAAAGCCCTTGTGAACATTCTTGTCACGGCGGAAAATCAACAAACATGGAGGGTTCCATCGAACAGCGTTATGCGATCAAATTTTGCGTTCGCCTGGGGAAAACGGCTACTCAGACGCTTTCTCTCATCACGGAGGCCTACAAAGAGGAAGCCCTATCCAAAGCCCAGGTGTTTCGTTGGCACAGTGCGTTCCGGAACGGCCGGGAAAGCGTTGAGGATCTGGAGAGGGCTGGACGCCCGACAACAGTGACTACGGACGAAACTGTGGCAAAAGTGAGGGATCTCCTGAACTCAGACCGTCGATTATCGTTGAGATTGATTGCTGATGAACTCGATATGAACCACACAACAGTGCACAAGATTGTGACGGAACAATTGGGAATGAGAAAAATCTGTGCGAAACTGGTGCCGCGAGTGTTGACTGACGAACAAAAGCAACGACGTGTTGATTGTTGTCAGGAACTGTTGAACCTCATGAACAGTGACCCTAACTTTGAAGATGACGTCATAACAGGTGACGAGTCGTGGGTGTTCCAGTACGACCCTGAAACGAAACGTCAAAGCGCGGAGTGGCACACTCCTGCGTCCCCGCGCCCCAAGAAGGCCAGAATGTCGAAGTCAAAGGTGAAAACAATGTTGATTGTTTTTTTTGACAATGTGGGGGTGGTCCACAAGGAGTTTGTACCCCAAGGACAAGCCGTCAACGCCGCCTTCTACAAACAAGTCCTTGAGAGACTGCACAGGAGCGTCAAGCGGAAAAGACCGGCGATCGCTAGCCGGTGGAAGTTGCATCACGACAATGCCCCTGCCCACACCGCCTTCTTAGTGACCTCCTTTTTGACCCGGATTGGGGTGGAAGTCCTTCCACAACCACCCTACAGCCCAGATGTGAGCCCGGCCGACTTCTTCCTCTTCCCGAAGCTGAAGCCACGCTTGAAAGGAACCCGTTTTGCAGACGTCACAGCCATCCAAGCAGCCGTGACCACATTTCTAAAGGACATGCCGGCTGCTGACTTCCAGGGGGCGTTTGCAGCGTGGAAACATCGATTGCAGAAGTGCATCGACGCAAGAGGAGAGTACTTCGAAAGCTTTTAAGTCCCTGTACAGATCAGATCAATAAAACAATGTTTCCAGACCTGGTCTCATTACTTATCATACAAACCCTGTAATAAGCTTGTGTGGGGTTTTTAAAATACCTATTGCGGAGATCTCACAATATCCACCTATTTCTATAATAGTAGAATCCATTTCTTGTATATAGTGCATACAGTAACTTCCCTAAAAGCGAATGGATTAAAACCAAATTTGGTCACTTCATTCATATTACAAATATCAGATCCGATCCGTCATACTGTTTCAAAATGGAGGCCGTTTGAAAATTTTAAAACTTCATAACTCCCTTGATTTTGGGTCATATGATAAAGAAAATAAAGTGATTTCTAATTTTGGTTTTAAAAAACTCGGATAGTTGTTAAAAAAGTTACTTTTAATTATTTGATAATGTACGTCACGAAGATCAAACCAGGCATTGCCGCACTAGTGAAATCAATCATGCTCAGGTATCTCATTACCTTTGAATTTTAATTGCAGGTTTTATTGCGTTTGTATTTTTCTGGTATTTCAATATGCAGTTCTCATTAGTTTTATATCGTACCTCTTTCATTTAAATTTATTTTTAAACAGCTCTGCACCTGTTGAAAATCTTTAGTAAACCTATTTTTTGTTGTTCTTAACAGTATGTATAAAAATTAAAATATGCCTATCAGAACAAAATTCAAAATAATATTTAAAAATGTTTTCCGGTATTAGCTTCTAATTATATTTATCTCTTTTGCTTAGCTTCGCGACCCCCAGGTTGAGAAACCCTGTTGTAGGCTAACTTCTCACTTGGCAGTACGAAAGTACTATATTGCCGCCACCCCAATAAGTATCCAGTCTTACGCACTGAGAATGACATGACCCCTGCATACAAGCACAGCTGAAACGGAACTGTACATTACTGTAAAATTGAGTAACATTTCAGACGGAGAAAGAATTTTATTTGTGTTTTCATAGAAACAACATTTTTCCATCTATGTATTTAAGCAAACAGCATATATTTGATACTATAGACACACACATCAACAAATATAGTAACTAAATATAAGCTCTTCAAGTCATAAAATACTTTGCATTATGACCGAAGCTTGTACTTCCTTTTGTGAGGTTATGTTAAGTCAAGTTGGTGGTTCTCCCTGCCATACAGCCTTCATATTAGTTCATTTGACGACAATATTTGTAGACTTGGAATAGTAGTTAAATTTTAACATTAGATTCACTTTGGCTGTGATCTTGTTGATTTTTACTTGGAATAAGTCTTTTGCGCGTGCAATTTTCTTATTAATATCGGTTACGTGCAAATTCATGATATTCTGACTAGTATATTGTGGCTACAAGTATGAATTTTTCTGCACGAAATTGGTTCCCCTTTCCTTCCATCCTCCTATTCTTATATTGTCTTCAGCATTTATTGTAGATATACGCAATATGGTCTTATATTTGAATGCCTTTGATACAGATAATACTATCTGCATATTATTTCTACAGAACATATTACATATATAATGTTTATATTATATTGCCTAAAATATTTTATTTCTCACTTTGCGGAATTATACTGGTTTGTAATCAATACTCACCACCAATTGTGTAAGTAAACCCACGATTTTCCTATTTTAGTGCTCAAAAATAACGAATGAAATGTCCAGTGTTCTTATATTAAAATCCGTAATTTTAGATGCGACCTTATATTAGTGCTCTACTTTAGTCTCTTTTTGTATATTTATTTAATGATAGAAATTGAAAATATTTGTAATAATTTATAATGGTAAGTTTTGCATTTACATTTTATTACCTCTTACAGAGGTACAACTGTGCATTTTTCGTAGTTCTTCTCAACACAATCGCTACAACCCCCTCTTTTCACTTCCCAAGTATGATCCTGGACTTTTGTGTGTACACTGGAGAATGGTAAGGTGAAAATATCATGACAAACCAAATTACCTTTTTCTTGTTATGACTATGAGAATTTTTGAACAGTTAAATCGAGAAGTACTTCACATCAGTGGCGGCGTAAGATGAAAAACTTTGCCCGAGCTGGACTTTACAAAAAAAGTTTTTTTTTTTTTTTTTTTTTTTTTTAATCGGATATGAAGCAAAGTCCATCGTCCCTCCCCCTTTTCAATACATACTGTGTGAGATTTAACTTGTAGACTTTAGTGAGTTACAGCAAATAGAAGCTATTCTTAAAAGTGACATTATCAAATTAGAATTGACCATTTTCAAAGTATATTCAGGATGAAAAATATTCATACACCAGTCGTCGCACTTAGTTGTCTGCATTGAAATGTATTTTAAAGTTCAGTTAACTTTAAATATATCAGGGTTGGCAAAAACCATGTTTTTTGTTGAAAAACCAAAAAACCCGGTTTTTTGGTTTAAATAATTTGCTCTATGTATTTATATCACATATGGACAGAAGTAAGTTTGCTTCACCTTGGTGTTATTATGCAACAATCCGGGTTATGCTGGAAGGGGTCACATAAGCATAAAGCCTAGTCCAAACCGTTTCTCGACTTAAATCCGGAACAAATGGTCCTCCATTTGAACTCGAAACTGAGACTAATTGGCCACAAATGCGATACGTCTGCCAAATCACTCTCGAAGGACTCCTGATAAAATATGTTGTACTGATCTTTGCATGCTTTAAATATAATTGTCTAACTGTCAAGAGTCATTTGAGGACAAAAAGATAAACAGTTGCACACGTGAAACCATTATACAGAATTACATATGGACAATTTCAAAACACTGCAGAGTACAGAACAACTAATTAAGTCCAAGTTAGTTCACTACGACTTTTATTAGTCCAAGTTAAAGAAATACAACGACTTAATGTGCATTTCGGTAAAAAAAAAAAAAAAAAAAAAAAGTGAATAAAGATAAGAATTGAGTCCACTTTGACTTGACCCATTTATACATCAATAGATAGCAAAGATACTTCTGATTTCAGTAAATGCTTCTCGTGGGGTTAGTATGACCCCCCCCCTCCAAAAAAAGTACGGTATTTCGATGTATTTTATCAATAGTAAACACTACCAAAACGAAACAATGTTTAGAATTTTTCTTTGATTGGAATCGCATAACAATAACAAGAAACTATAAACAAATCACAAAAGAAGCATTCCTAAGCTTATTTAGAAAAAAAAAAATGGTTTTGTAGCATAATCTCTTCGAGTAATGAATGGGGAATTCAGATCTGAATATAATACGAATAATATACGGGAGTGACAGGTGATAACCCACAAATGTGTGTTCATCAAGATTCTACAAACACTTACGGTTTTTTTTTTTTTTTTTTTTTTTTTAACCAACACTGAAATGTATTATTTCTGTTGTTGCCATGGCAACGAGAGTTGGTCAGTTACCAACGATTCTGTGAATGATATACAATTCGCTTCTTTGATAATGTCACGTTTCGCTTGTTATAACTGATTATCGAAGTTTGTGCGAATTCTGGAATGTAATTTCAGACGTACATCCAGTGTCATATTAGTGAGGAAGTTACTCAGCATGTGAATTACTTCTCGATTTAATTCTTCATAAGGTGAACCCCCATGAAGCTCGCAGAACCAAAAGTGAATGAAATATAACAGGCAGTCCCCCCTCCTCCGTTAGTTTAACGTCTGGAAATGTTTCCACGGTTCTTGATATTTCCTATTATTTTTCAAATCATCGATAAGTTGTGTTGTTCTTCTTCTTCCCTTCTTTAGCTATATCAAAAAAGCAATTTCTTCACAAAAATCGTCCTCTTTTTTCTAGCTCGTGTTAAAATATTTTCGTTTGTTAGTTTCCGTTTTATCTCTCGATTTTTCTCCAACACCATGTTTCGAAGCTCTGTAAGTATTTCTTCTCTAACTTACATAATGTCGAACTCTCCGAACCATACAATTCCATATATAATATTTGACCCACTTCTTCAGTTCAATGTTAAGCCTGCTAGTTAGGAATAACCTTTTCTTGGCGAATGCCTCTTTAGCCACTGCAATTCTTGACCTGATCTTTTTAGTGCTGTGAACTTCTCTCTAAGTACTTCCCAGACATTTGAAGTGGTCTTTTCTACTCTGCTCAGTAAGGGCGTGTTTCCAATTTTTTTTTTTTTCCGACTCTTCGATATTGATTCTATATTCCATATTGCTTCTCAGTGTCAACTATCCTATCTATTATCTGTATTCTTCTTCGGGTCTATCTATAATAACTGTGTTATCCGTTTATCTCACCTTGTTAATGATCTTCCCCCATTCTTGAAATCTCCAACTTCCATTAATTCTGCCTTCATTAAGCGTTCACGTAATTGGGATGACGTACAACATCGCTGTCGCAGACTCCTCTCTCAATCTCTATACTGTTAAATTCTTTTGGTTCAGACACAACTTCACTCTTCGTTTTGTGTATAGGTTGCGAATAAATGGACTATCCCTCCAGTTTACCTCGACTTTTTAAAACTTTCGTCCAGTTTACCCGTCAAAGCTTTTTTCCAGTCGATGAAGCACAAATTCTACTCTTCCTTTACCTCAAGGACTCGATCTGTTGTAATTCTTATCAACCCAGTAGCATATCTGGTTCCTTTTCCTTTCCGGATCCTTAATCCGGAATTCCAAAATTGATCTTACTCCAAATCTCTTGTCTTACTTACCAGCCATGTATATAGTGTGTGCTTAATAACATTTCCAGTATGGGAAATAACGCTTATTAAGATTATGTGATCAGTGCATTTCTTTGCTTGCTTTTTCTTAAACAATACAACCATTGTAACATCTAGAAAATCCTTCGGCCATTATCTATTCAGGTGTCCTTGTTAATTGGTGAAGTCAATGCCTTCATTGCATTGTCTCCTAATCCTTTCACCAAGTCGCTGGTATGTCATCGTCTCCAGTATCCTTCTTCCTTCTCATGTCTTTGATGACCTGTATTACTTCAGCTTTCAGAATTCTTGGTTCATTGTTTTCGTTGACTTCTTCTTTTGCTTCGATCACGATATTTCCTGAGCGGTTCTTCTCGTCATATAGATCCTTTGTACATTCCTCCTTGATTCTAAGGATTTCTTGCTGGCCATCTTGATATTCCATTCCAAATGTGTATATAATTTTGTTACTTTTCCCACTCATTTTTATGCTTTCTGACATCAGATTATATTTGCCACGTCGTTGAAGTTGTGTTATTTCTTTACATCGCTTCCAAATACTTCTCTTTGGCCCTGTCAGTTTCTTTTCTCAATTCATTATTCAACCTTTTGTATTCTTTGGTGTCTGTGGTTTTCACCCTTTTGCATTCCACCATCTTAAGCATTTATTCAGTTATCTATGTTTTTCTAGGTGCTCTTTTCATCTTGCCAGTGTTCTTGAGTTTATCTAGTAGAGTCTGTTTAACTTACTCTTGTCCTTAGTTTGTTCTACGCAGCCTGTCGTATTGTCTGCTGCCAGATTTTTTTTCCCTATCTTCTTTCGCATTGCTGTTACATACAATTGTCGATTTCTCCTCCCGTTTTTCTTGATTGACTTTAACCAGCTTTGCACTTTCGCCACTAAGAGATTGTGGTCCGAATCTATGCCCGCTCCTAGTAGTCGTAATGTTCCGTATATTATTCCTGAAACCATGTTTAATATCGCATTTTTACCTTTCTTGTTTCACCTTTTTCCGACCATTGCCCTTCATTCAAGTGTTTGCATTATACTTACCCATTTCCATTTATAAATTTTCAAGTTTACCCATTCGTATAGTTCGGACGTTTCAAGTTCCTATGCAGTTGAGATTCATTGCATTTTGTGGAGTTTTCGAACCTATACGTATAACAACAACAATACTGCGAGCAAGTACTTGTTTGATTATTTTCGAATGCATTTCGATTTTATCAGAAGGTACATCACATTTAAAAATAGGCTAAACCTTATACAGGTAACTAACTATAGGCGATTTTACCGTATAACAATATCGATGCTGAGAAGTCTTAAATGGTTTTACTCAAATTCTGCTCTTTTCATTATGTTAATATTTTCGGTCACCTGCTGTGACATCCTCTGTATATGACATTCGTGATATAAAGCGATTCTAGTTATTCCACCGGATGATTTTTTAAACATCGACAAAACTTCATACATAGATTCTTCTTTGGCTGGCTAGTTCGTGACCTAAAAATGTTTGTATCATAAATGTGATCTATAAGTTCTTGGTCTAATATAATTTTGCGAAATCCCTCCCGTAAGGATATCGTTTATATATTTTTTCATATATTGAGCACAAGTATTGACACAAATTTTGATAATAATTTGATAGAAGAGTAATGGAAGAATGGTTATTTGGATATTTATTTTTAAAAAAGAAAAGAAAAAAAAATATTCATTAATTGTTGTTTCATGTTGCTTTTCAGCTAAATGAGATTTGTATTTTCCGTTTTTCTACAGGTATTTGGAACATAGTGCAGTTATTGAAGCAGAATTTTGCAGACTTGGATAACTATTGGTAGCTCGCAGAATTCCAAGGTTTAAGGCAACATGGTGAATACACGCGCTGCAATGAAATTTAGAAATTACGTATAACATCGGTAGACAGAAGTGTAAAGCAGATCATTTTTTATGTTATTCGTATTGATAATGTAAATTTTTAGGTGACTCGGATGATAAGTAGATAGAAACTTCAAACATGTACGCATTGACGTTGGCTTGGCCTATGCTTGAAAGTGGTTGCTTTGATGAATATTGAAATCATTTCCATTTTTTGACTTTGTATTCAATGTAAGTCGTATTGTATGTAAATATAACGTCTTTAAAGTGCTATTTTGTATAATAATTATGAAAATTCTGTATTGAGTTAAAAATAATAAGTGCTGAAGAGCTTATGATGTTTGTACTCTTAATGCTCGATCTTGTTACATCCAGAGTTAAACTGAAAGAATTAGCACAATAGTTAGACAGAAAGAAGTGAAGGGAAAAGAAATAAAAACGGCCAGATTGAAAACCCACGATTAGAAAAAAAGAAAAAGTGAATGAATGAATGAAAGCGATAAGAAGGGGTAAAATGTTTCAACAAGGAAATTGTGTGCTGAAGTAAAACATTATTCATACAACGTACATCATCTACAATTAGAAGGAAAGACAGGAGTAAAGCAAGTGTCTTAATTAAGTAGTGCACTCTTATATAAAAATTGCAATGTTCACACACAATAGCAGGCAATTACAATTTTGTACGTGTTATACACACGTTTCTGATTAAAATACACAAATATTAATTTCTGCGCAAATTCTATTCAGGATCTATATTGTGTTCAAACCTGCTTCAAATTAGGTTAAAACATTGTTATTATCCACGTCTCCTTTAGTCTACACAGAATATCCGTTGGACGTAAAACTCAAATATTTCATTTCACTTAGATTACATTTCCAAACGGTGTTTCTGTGGGCCTGAAGTTATTTGCAATATGTGTAGTATCATAAATGGCATAGGTAATTTTTTCTCTCTCCTAATTGGAGACATTGTTCTTTTATCATTCAACGCATTATGTGATTCTTTTTTCAGACATGAAATTTACATGCAACTAATTACCATCGGCTAACTACATGCAGCTAGAGTTGACTTCAAAAACTGAGAGTGATAGAGAAAACGGTATGGAAAGTTGAGCCACCAAGAGAAACATGCTACCGTGAAAGGACAAAACTAAAGCTAATGCATTGGAGATTACTAGGATAATTCGTCAAATGCGTACTTCAATTTTTTTTTAAATAAATATGTATATATCTGCCCCGTAATCTCTGTATAATTAAATAAATCCGTCTTGGAGGGTAGTATTTAATATTTTCTTATGTATTGCAGAACATAATTTTATAGTAATAAAGTATGTCGTTGCCCAGTTCATTGCATTTACATCTACTCTGTTTTATCGTGCACAGGAATGAAAGTAATATATGTGAAACTAGTATCTTTGCTATCCCATTAACCAGTATCGTATATGATTCGTATGTTCGTTTTCATGCCTCTATTGTTATATTTTATATATTATAAGTATTTATTGCATATATTTCTAAACAGTAATGATTCACATTCTTAATAGGCTAGTATAAAAATAACTTACACAATTATATATTATCAATGATTTAAACTCATATGGGCAAATTGACTAAATTATTTGCCAAATATAAACCTCTTATTAAGATTGCGAATCCGTTTAACTGTTGCGTTGGTTTATTAATGTTATCTGCTTGAGAGTGATGTATCAGTTGTATATTGAACATTATTTGTGAGTTACATATGTCAGAACAATACTCAGAGAATGCAAGACGAGAAACTTTCCAGTATGAAGAAAAATAATATATTCTGTGCTTTACTCATTATTGTTCGTGTTTTTAAGAGATAATTACAATTAACATTTTACGTTAATACACAATTCATTTATTACGATCAGAATTGAAAAACAATTCATATATTTATGTATGCATAAGTAAATGTAATTTTATTTGACCAATATTTATTGTGCAACCTAACGTAACGGTACTCAGGATGTTATTTTACGTAATTGGTATACTGGGTTTAGGCCAATCTCAGTGAATTTCATTAATTGTTAATGGGTTGTTGCTTACCACATGTCACCAATTATTGTTAACGATCCATGCAGAAAAGTTTACTCCCAAGATGGAATCGCGTTCTCTTTTAGAGAAGGATCACTGAAGCACATATTTAGCTCGATATGAACTAATATGTGGTGGCCAGGGTGTTGGTTAAATATATGAATCTTCCACAATAAATGTTAAATGGCTTAGATGATTTTCGAGGTGGTTAGGGCATTAACTTTTGTACACTATTTGCGGTGTTTGCATTGTTTTGTTTTGTTGTTGGAAAATATATTCATGGTGTCAGTTTGAAGTGTTTATTGTATTAATTGTCACATATTTTGCACAACTGGGAGCGATGTCTGCCAGTAAACTTGATATTGAGATGAAGCTAAGTTCATGAAACAAAGGCAGTTGGGAATCATGATGTGGTGCTTGTAATTAGAATTGAGCATCCTTTGTGATTACTTGTTGCGCTTTGTTTATTTCTTCAAAGTTAGAGTAGATAATTATGTGACATCAGATCCAAGATAAAAGAAGACAATATATATAAAACAACCATTAGCCGGACAACCGACAACGAATAGGACATCTGTAGTTTTTAAAGAGATCGATAACTATGGGAATAGACAGAAAATGATGAGAGCACTATTCTAATGTTTAAACAATTTATGTGGCCACCTACGCTGTGCTTCAAATCTGAGCATTTTGTATGATTAATATCCTTTTGTGTCATATTTGTGGCTATAGCATTATGTTTTGTTTTGATGTACGAAACAGTGATTCCGATATTGATATATTTGATAACCCGTAATTTGTTACTTTTTGCATTTTTCAAAAGACTTTTCTTTTTTTTTTTAACTGACGACTACTGGTAGTCAACTATGACGAGCACTAAATTTTTGTTGACGAACACTGGTATTTTACACATGTTTCAGAATTTTTAACTTTAAAAGAGTTAGCATATGCCATTTAAAATCCTTATTTTTACTGAGAAGATATATAATGTCCAACTTGAATTTGGTTTAGTTCCGCCAATTTCTGTCGTACAGGTAGCGAGTAGTCATTAATAAATATTATGCCTCATAAATAGTGACGACTATTGGCTCATTTACCCTATATATATTACGAAGTATATGATATTTAACGTTGTAACATATCTAATGTAAAAATCATAGCTAAATCTTACCTCACAGCAACTATGCCAAACTGTTTTAGCTCATGGGAGCGCGGTAGCTCAGTGGTAGAGCGTTCACCTCTGGTGCTTGGGGTCCCTGGTTCGATCCCAGCTCGCACCGTGTGGACTTTCTGGTGAACAAACACCGTGCTCGTGGGTTTTCTCGGGGTTCTCCCGTTTCCTCCCACTTTCTCCATTCCATTTCATTCATTTCTCATCATCACCGTCTCCTTTAGCCTAACGGGCAGACCCGTGGGACGTAAAACTCAAAGATTTCATTTCATTTTGTTTTAGCTTCATTGTCGCTCACTAGTTTTCCCTAAAATATTATTTAATGTTACAAAATAAATTCTGCAAATGACAAACTTGCTTGTTATCTCTGTGTAATGAATTGTTCAATTCTGTGAATGAAATTACACAGTTGTATTTTTTAAATTTGCATAAAGTTTATTATTTAATTGACTAATAATTATCCCTTTCTTTTCCTTTATTCTTTTTTAATCTATATATGTATACAGTATGTAGAGTTTGCCATTAATAATTGGCGTATGCGTTTCCTATAGGTAAGCAAATATCTATTAAAGTTTTAAATGAAAATATCTTCTCTTGCTGCCATTCCCGATACTGATTTATTAAATAACTACTCAATGATATTATCGGACTTAAAAAGTAATGAAGCATTTAGCATCTCTACAGAAACTACAGACAGTTAAGTAAACAGTTAGTGTATTAATATGGGCTACAACTAAAATAATAATAAGAACTATAATTTTTTATTGCATAATTGAAAATTACAGACTAAAAGTCCCTTTGCAATTCCAAATAGGGTACATAGACACAGAAACAATCGTACATACAATAGTATAGAATAAAAAATAAAAATTACATCCAGTGGCAAACGACAAACATATCATATGAAACACAACTAAGATTACAATAAATTATAAAATAATGCTCAGACATGCACAAGCACGGGCATGCACAGACAGTAATGAAATTGTGATTATGATAAATGATAAGTCGTAAACTTTCTTTTGATAGAAAGAAAATCAGGTATAGAAAATCAATGACATGCGAATAGTTGTTTGCATTTAACAGGCATTTATATATAGGCGCATTACTAAACTTCGGATTATACTTGAAAATTTTAGTTTCTCCTAGCCACATTAGGAATACCAAGACTAACGGCCTCAGTCAGTGGCAACTTACCAAATAAAATATTATGAAACAATTTAAAATCAAATAAAGTTCTTCTTTCAGATAATTTTAATAGGCCAAGATGATACCTAATTTCATCATAAGTTTTTCCTGATAGAAATTTAAATTTCCATTTTAGCCATGAAAGAAACAGATTTTGTACTACTTCTATATCCCTTTGAAAATACTGAATTCCTTTGTTCCAAACACTGGTGCAATATTCTAGTTGACTTCTAACATTTGCATAATATAAAATAAAAAGTTTTTTAAAGAGAAGTCTCTAGAGATCCGTTTTGTGATTCCCAGATTCCTTCTCGCTCTGGAAACTATATTCTCCAAATGTTTGTTGAATAACGATTTAGCATCAAAAGTAACACCCAGATCGTCTACAGAAACCCCATGCACGTTTTGTTGGACTTCAAAGGTAAAGCGTTAGTCCTTGATCAATTAACAATGATATTAATGTTATCTTGTAATTTAGCACAATCACTAGCATCATTTATAGTACGGTAAATTTTCAAGTCATCAGCATACATGAGAAATTGACAATCGATATTTTCTTTAAGGTCATTGACAAACAAAAGAAACAAAAGTGGACCTAAGTTAGATCCCTGAGGAACACCAGAAAAAATATATACATCAGAAATGTGACCTTTATATATTACAACAAATCTTCTACAAGTTAAATATGAAATAAACCATCTAATGAAGGTTGATGATAGATCACATGAGTTAAGTTTCTTGATTAATATACCATGAGGAAGTTTATCGAAGGCCTTGGTAAAATAAAATTTATTACATCTACTTGTCCTTGAGTTTTTACAGGAGGAACAATATCATACACAAAGCATGTTAGATTGGACAAAGTAGATCTATTTTTCATAAATCTATGCTGTTGATCCATAATTTCTAAAGAAACATGGTTATAAAGATAATTATACACAAGCTTATCAAAAATTTTAGGTAATATTCCCATAATAGAAATTGCTCTATAATCCGTATAATCTTTCCCATTAACCTTAGGGATAGGAGACACAAGAACAGTTTTCCAACTTTCAGGATAAGTAGAGGTTTGTATACTCCAATTAAATAATGACGTAAGAATAGGAGCTATAATATACACAATACCTTTAATAATAAAAGTTGGTATACCATCAATTCCACAAGAGGATTTGACTTTCAGTCCTTTAATAACACTAATAACCTAATCAACTGTAAACCTAGGAAAAAATTTACTATTTCCAGAATTACATAATAATTCAGTTTCGTCATAAGACGAACGTTTTTGATATATAGACTCAAATAGCTTAGCCCATGCATTGACAAGTTTATTGGAATCATCTACATATTCATTATCGATCATAATACCTGAGGAAAATTTAGAGCGATTATTATACTTACTTACAAAACACCAGAACTTTTTAGGGATTTTGGTTAAGGAATATTCAATGTCCGAAATATACATTTTCTTATCCATACGAAGTTTGAATTAGACTTGTCCTCTATAATTTGCAAAACTAATATAATCATGATCAGATTTAGTTTTTATATATTTTTATACGCTTTTTCTTTCGCCTTAATTAAAAGGATAAAATCTTTAGAATACCATAAAGGAAAACTCCTACTTTTGGGTATAAACTTAGGAATATTATTATTCATACTAGTTTTAATTACATTTTCCACAGCATCAACAGCAAGGTTAATATTCTCAGTTAACAAGATATTGGTCCAGTCTGCCTCTGCTAATTCCTGGTATAAGGCTAGACAATGGCCTTTATGAAAAGAGTATCTTGGCGAGCAACCAATATCCAAAGAACATATCTTATTACAAATAGAAAGCTCGATAGGATAATGATATGGATCAGGAGTTACAATAGGCAAAACATCTTCAGTTGCAACAACATTAAAATTTGATATAACCAAGTCATCCAGGAATGAAAACAATATTCTGGCCTTGCATTTGGCATAATAATGTATGCCAGCACGGAAATCCCTATTGGCCCAACCAACCTTGGGATGTTATAATCACCAATTATGAAAATATCATAATCCAGTGGATTAATCTTAATCAAAATGTTATTTAAAAAATTCTCATAAACAATAGGAGGCAAATTAGGATGAAGGCAAGCACACAGTAATAATAAGTTCTTGCCAGTTCTATTAACAATTTCAAGTAAAATATATTCTTCAATGATCTCAAACTCAGTTGTTCGAATAACTTTGATATTTTTATAACAGCACATAACACTCCACTTCCTCTTTCACAAACATTAGGTTCATATATTCTGTCGGTTCTAAAACAATTATAAACATCCGGAAAATAATCCTCACTGTTATGTAAATCACTTAACCACATCTCAGCAATAACAATTATATCATAAGTACAATCTGCTACAGAACAAAAAAACTGTTCATGTTTGGTCCTAAGACCACGTTGCTTCTCCATTTGAACCAGAAGTACTTTGACCATTACAGTCATTGAATACTTTTAATTTACCGTAGAAAGGGCCAATAAGGATACCTCTAGGCAAAATTTCTGGAACATTAATAATATTATAATCACAACTGTTGACTTCTATATGAAAGGATGCATACGAATTATATTTAGTTTTTAATTTAGTATATAATATGAAGAGCTTAAAGTTATTCAAATATTCTTTTATTATATCTTCAACATCAGCAACAGAGGCAGTTGGACTAAATCTAGTAAATAGAGCTTTTTTCTTCATACTAGACACCAAGTCAGTTTTATTGTTTACGCACACTCTTTTTTTGCATCTCTTCCCAAATTTTGATTGACAACTATAGTTGGTTTTTTATCATTGATTCCTTGATACAACTTCTCTCCATAATCCCTCACTTCTTCAATATCTTTATTATTATCTAACTCTAACTCATGTGAGTGATTGGGATACATGATTAACCTTATTGTGAGACTCATTTAACTCTTTACCTAATACCAGTCCTGAATTCTTTACGTAGCTGTGTTAAACTGCCCGTTTCTAAAGAGAGCTCTAAGTTCCTTATTCTCTTCCCTTAGACTAACTTTTTCAGATTTCAAAGCTTTGATTTCATTGAGGAAAATATGCTTCATATTAACAAAGGACAATTCAATTTGTTTTTGAATAGCTACCAAGGATAACGTTTCATCTTTTTGAGATTTGTTTTGGTTACCCAGTTGAGGTACCACTGAATTTTGGCCATCAGTAGTCTGAGTACTATTGTCCTGATTATTAAGACTAACGGACTCAGATTTATTTAGGTTCCGAGTTTCCTGATTTTCACATTTTGTACACTTAAAATTCCTATATAGTATTTCTTTTTTTCCTTCACCTAGATTCTGTAAGCATTCCAAATGAAATTTGCCAAAACAAACATTGCATTTAACAGCTCTTTGCCTTCCATAAATTGGAGTATTACGAATAGGACAAATACCTGATGCCGGCATGCTTTAATAAAACCAAAGTAACTAAAATACAAGCAGCAAACTAAAAGAAAGAAAACACATAGAAACTTTGACACATTCTCTCCACTCTAGCTCAAATAGAGAAGGAACAACAACAACAACAACAACAAAAAGGAATCACTTCTCAACACTGCCGGAGGGTCATTAAAATAATGAAGACCACAGGACCCTTCCTAAACCACCAGAGCCTGGACAAGATGGAAAGTGTCCCTGATTGGCCACCACGAGCTCTGTAATAATAATAATAATAATAATAATAATAATAATAATAATAATAATAATAATAATAATAATAATAATATTACTATTACTACTACTACTACTACTACTACTACTACTACTACTACTACTAATAATAATAATAATAATAATAATAATAATAATAATGAAACTGCCAAGGTTTTTGATAATTCATGAAACTACCCTTTTCTAAAATTATTAAAACGAATTAAAACGATATCTGCTTAAATTTATGTTTAGAGGCAAAAGTTTGGGAAGGCAGAAAGATGCCAAACTTACATTTGGTCAGGGATAATGGAAATGTTGTTTGTTTGATGATTGAAATTTAGCGCCTTTTTTCACTATCAAAACTATGTTCGACGTGGACCTACAGTTCAAGATGGAACTCGAAGCATCATAACGGATTCAAATTTCAGTTCTCTCCTACCGAGAATTGCACCCAGAACCACGTCGACTGTCCTATTTCAACTAAATTTCTTGGTGTCACCATTAGTTTGAAACTAACTTGGAATGAGCATATTTCTCAACTCAACAAAAAATTTAGTATTTGTTTCGGCCTCCGTAGACTAAGAGGTAATGTCACAACACAGGCTTTAGTTTCAGTATACTTTGCAAAATTCCATTCTTTAATAACTTATGGCATTATTTTTTGGGATTATTCTACTGAGTATATTAGCACGTTTCGCTTACAAAAGAAATTACTAAGGGTTGTGTTTGGATTGTCACCAAAGTCTTCTTGAAAGCCAATCTTTCGAGGAAAAAAATATTACCATTATCTTCTGTGTATCCATATAAAATTATCTTGTTTACCGTAGGTAACATACACTTATTTATTGAAAACAGTTACGCCCATAGATTCAATACTCGATTCGTTAATAATTTGCATGTTATTCCCCAAAATTCCTCGTTTTTTCCAAAAAAAGCGCATATATTAATTGTATAAAAATTTTTAATAAGTTACCTGACTTTCTAAAGCAAAACAAATCATATCCTATGTTTAAATCTGCTCTTCAGAAGTTCTTAGTAGATAAATGTTACTACTCGGTAAATCAGTTTTTTTTTTAAGACAATGGATAAATGTTTTTTGTTAATTATGTTATGAACATATAAGCTTATAAAAGTCATAGTTACGTATCTATTACTCTATTTGTAAGTTTTTTATAGCATATATGTAATTACTTTGTAACTTTGACAACTGTATGCGTGCTCGAGAATACTCATTTGTATGGAAAACAGGCAAATAAATAAATAAATAAATAAATAAACATGCATCAAAGACACAGTAACCACTACACCAACCAAGTTGGTAATAATGAAAATAGTCAGCCGGCTTACATACAGTACGTCTTCTAAACATTGAAAATGCATTACCTCACAAGCTGAAAAATACGTCATTTAACCGTACGTTATTTAACCGTGTAGGTGAGATGTCGTTCTTGGCGTTTTTTTTTAAGTTGAGAGCCACGGTGGCAAAGTGGTAGAGCGTTCACCTCTCGTGCGTGGGATCCCTGGTTCGATCCCCGCTCAAGCCAAGTAAACTTAGTGGTAGACAAACACCGTGTACGTGGGTTTTCTCGGGGTTCTCCCCTTTCCTCCCACTTTCTTCATTTCATCCATTTCTCATCATTAACGTCTCCTTTAGCCTAGCCGGCTTAAGGGACGTAAAACTTAAAAGATTTCATTTCATTTATTTTATTTAAAGTTGAAAATACATTGTTATTTCAACGTTTCTTCACGTAATTTTAATACTTTTCTATGCTTACAAAATCATACTCCATCTACTCTATCTAGAATCATGTCTGATCTATTCGACTATGAATTGCTTTAACGAGAGTTATTAAGAAAGCGTAACGTCTTTGAAACCTGAATTTTTCACGAAGTTACTATTTTACGTAACTACTTCTGGTAAATTTAAAAGAAATTGCGCACGAAGAAAATTAATATTAAGTCAGTAAGAAATATAGAAAATGTTGTAACCTGGATAACTAGGATTGCTCCTTTTAGTTCAGTGACTTCTGAATATTCCCTTTGGACCTGCCCTAGCCTGGTTGTACTAAAAGAGTTTATTGTTAGTCCGGAATATTTTTATTTTGTAATTCGTAACTCCTCTGTTTATGTTTTGCTAGTCATCCTTCCTATGCAAACAAAGTGAAAACCGTACATTCCCACGCTGCTCTCGCAAGTGGTGTGGTTTGTCTACTAGAGGACTTGTCAGGTAGTTTTTTTTTTTTTTTTTTTTTTTTAAGTAGTAGTGACAGGTGTAGAGTATCTTATTGTATTGTATTGTATTTATTTTCATCCTTTTTCATACAAATTGTTCACAACGTGAACGTATGAGTTGGATACGTCATAAGAACACTGAATGTGTACAGATGTATAGATTTAAATCTACATGCAATATTAAAATAGTGTGAATTTATGTAAAAAAAAAAAAAAAAAAAAAAAAAAGGTACAATTTTTCATTATTCTAAGTTACATACAGCGATATAAAACAACATAACAGTTAATAAAACCTTACATTATAGATATACAGAATATATATACTTTAAACATTATTTACTACAGGCGAGATATTCTTCTACAGAATAGAAACAGTGCTCGGGTAGGTACGACTTGACTGCTTTATTGAAACCAGATGTTTTGTTTTTTTAAAATGGAAGGAAGCTTGTTATAAATATTCACTGCTATAGGAAATGTACTATTCTTATGTACTTTTAAACGTGAGGACTCTACATGAAGGTCAGACGCTTGTCTTGTATTATGCATATGAATATCTGAGTTCAACCGGAAGCTGCTTGTCTTTTCTTATATCTTTTCTTACAAAGATATAAGATCTGTATATCTTTTCTTACAAATTTTAGAAGTTCATATATATATAAACATGGAAGAGGTAAGATTTCAAGAAATTTAAATAGAGGTTTACAAGAAGTTCGAGGTTTATTTCCGGTCATAAACCTTAAAGCTCTCTTTTGTAAAACGAATATGGAATTTAGCAGTGCAGTAGATCCCCAGAATATAATACCATATTTCAATTTAGAATGAAAAAGTCCAAAATAAGTTGTGAGCAGAACATGTTGACTGACACTATTTCGTAAAAGCTTTAACATGTAACAGGTTTGAGCCAATTTACTAGATAATTTTTGAATGTGAATTTTCCAATCTAATGTATCTGACACCCAAAGACCAAGAAATTTGATATCCAAGACGTAATTCAACGTTTTGCCGTTAATTGTTACACAAGGGCGTTTTCTTATCTCGTTTTTTGCTACATGAAAGCACATGCACGAAGACTTTGTTGTGTTTAGTATTAGTTTATTTCTATCTATCCAGTCACTGACGGCAGACATGGTGGAATCTACTGCATTACATAACTCAACGTAAGTTTCTCCAGTTACTAATATATTTGTATCGTCAGCATACAGATCAATTTTAGCAGAGTCTAAACATTGTGGTAAATCATTTATATATATTAAAAATAGAATAGGGCCTAAGATGGAACCTTGAGGAACTCCAAATTTTAACTCTTTGGTATCTGAATAACATTTGCTTACTCCCTGAGTGTCTCGAGTTTGACAGTTAATTTCAACAGTTTGCCTTCTGTAGGATATATACGATTTAAACCACTCATAAGCATTTCCCCTAATACCATAACTTGTATCGAAAGCTTTGCTAAGATCAAGAAATATGCCGGTTGTATATTTCTTAGCGTTTATTGAATTTAAAGCAGAATAGAGAAAGGAGTAAAGAGCAGTTTCAGTAGACTTATTTGATCTAAAGCCATTTTGAGCAGGAGATATTAAGTTAAAATTATTTAGAAAGTTAACTAGTCTTATATACATAAGTTTTTCAAAAAGTTTAGAGAAGGTAGACAGACATGATATTGGTCTATAGTTCGAAGTAAGATTTTTCTTGCCACTTTTATATAAGGGCTTAACAACTGCTAGCTTAGCGTGTTGTAGGGGGAAAATGTGCCAGCTGCTCATCAACTGTACCTAGATGAACTTTTTTTACAAGATGGCGCACCGACACATTACCATTGAGACGTCGGCAATTCCTGGATGAAACGTTTGTTGAGAGGTTGATAGACCGACGAGGATGTGTCGAGTATCCAATCAGGTCTCCCCATCTAACGCAGTTAGACTTCTTTCTGTGAGGAATTCTGAAGAACACTACACTACAAAACCAGGTACGCTTTATTCCATGAGAGAGGCGATTGAGACTTCCTGTGAATTCATTCCAGTAAAACCATATCACATGTTTGTCGGTGTGTTCCACAGCGTTGCCGACGATATGTATTGATGCAAATGGAAGACACTTTGAACATATTCCACATTAGAACATCATCAGTAATGTTTTAAACATCTTTTGACTTTAAAAAATCATATTTTGTTTATTTCGGTTCGAGTTATTAAAGTTCAAACAGTGTAAGCCCCTTTCTTGGATACCTTGTATGCTTCTTTATTTAATTGTTTCATCTTTCTTCAACAAAGTAATGATACTTGTGGAAATTTTGTTAGGCAGCGTCAAAAGAGAAATTGATTCTTCTTCTGCACAATAGGTGATTTCAAATTTTGAAGGGAACATTAGTTTTAGGAGATTAAATTGATGATGACGGGAGCAAAGAAGTACAATCTACAAAGAGCACAGCATGAAATGGAGAAACAAGAGAAGTATATGTGTTTGCGAAGCTGAAGCCTGGTTTAAATTCACAAATCATCTTATAGCAGCAATGTTGCTTGTACTCGATATGTTTCCTCAGTATATCTCAAATTTTCCTAGAAACGCCTGAATAAAATAATGTGTTCATTTCTTTTCTTTAACAACACTAAACTGTACAGCCAGCCTTCAGCCTATGTCACAATTGCATCATTTTGTCACCTTCCTCTGACTTTGAAATTTTTACATACATTATAATCAATAAGATATTAGTATACCAATGAAAAACTGAATCTCTACTTGTATCGGAAGATCCTCTCCCCCCATTTTCTCATGCAAAATCTGAAACACGCTGCTGATACCTACAGATCAATTAAGATTAGTGGGAGTTATGGGTTTGTTAGAATTCATTGTTCACGTTAGTCTAGAAACAAATATTTAATGAATCATCAAACCTTTTAGAATGTATATTAACTGCATCTATGAAGTTAACAGAAGGAGAAAGCATTACTTCACATTGAAGAGAATAAAAACGTTCTTAAAGAATTCAATGTTCTAAGAGAGATTACCACGCTTCCCATCGAAAAGACCTAATAATGAGAATACCAGACTTCAACCAGCGTTCAATAAGGAGATTTCCTCCAATAAAAGAAAGAATTGCCTTTCTATTTACTTTGATAAAACTTATTAATTTTTCTCTATTGTTCTTTTATTTATTTATTTATTTATTTATTTTACACAATTTTATTTCTGTGAATATAGTGTTTTGATCTAAATCTAAGGTTATTCAGTCAGTCTAATTTCTATCTTTTGTTCGATCTGTCTTACTGCAACAACTGGTATCAATTCACCGGGCGCCACTGAGTTAAGCACGATTTTAACCTATAGTGTAAAGGCTGACGTGTAACAACTACTGTTTTGAAGCAAAACTTAGTATAGACCGTAATATAAATATGATCTAACAAGGGACATCACCCGAGTGTCCGGTGAAAATTTCAATGATTTTTTTTTCTGATGCATTATGCATTATTTGTGATGACAGAAATTTTTGCCATGGTGCATATTTTCTATTTTTTAAAAATAATTTTTAAGAGTTGTGATGTGGTTATTAGAGATTACAGCGGAAGTTCCTTACTACCCTTTGTAAACGGAATGTTAATGAAAAAAAAATGAGAAACAACCAGTGGATACATATAAGGCTTAGGGGAAAGTCGTATCGTAGGTATGACCTTGACGGCAGCCATCTTGAAATAAGCCATTTTGAATTAAGGTCAAGTTTCTTAAATAGGAATAGGGTAATATGATACATAATTTCGGGCTAGAATTTAATCAGGAAAACAATGGTGAAGTTAGTTTTAAGATACGAACATTTGGGGAAAAGTTACAGGCATATTAATTGTTTATACTTACTGTGTGCGTTAAATCCCTTACCTGCGCTTCTAACCCTCGTATTAATGATGATAATAAGTGAATAAAAGCTTCGGTAATACATATTAGGCCTAGAGGAAAGTGGTGCGGTAAGAGTATTCTTGACGACAGCCATCTTGAAATCCACCATTTTAAGTTAAAGTAAAGTTTTGAAAAATGAAAATCATAGCATGTGCCACCTTATTTTAATAGCAAATTTTCTCAAAAAGCTAATGGTGTGCTTATTTCTGTTCTATAGTTAACCAGTATGAATTTAAGACTGCTTCTAATGCGCACCAAACGTCCATTATTCGATCTTTCAAATTGGTAACACTCCTAATTTTCACCGCATGTTTTAAGATTCCAACTGACACTTTGCAATTGTTGCATGGCTCATGTTTTCTAAATTTATTATATTTTTTAAGAGTTGCGATTTGTCAGTTCATGAATAGTGTTGGGATAAACATCCAGCAATCTTTCTGAACTTTGAAGACTTGCAATGTAATTATTTATTTCAAACTAGAATACATGAGAAGTCTTATGAGACATAACATGAGAAGGCTTGAGACACATGAACAAACAAAAAATGAATATGTAATTGATTTTCGTGACATGAACACAAAATTATTAGGAAATATAGCGGACAATGTTGCGCAAACGAAAAATTATTATTATTATTATTAATAATAATCTTCAAAGGAACGCCAGCAATTAATAGACAAGTAGATCCACCGATCAGGTGCCTCACGTAAATTCCAACGTAAACACCACACTCAATAAACAAAAATAAGTATACATTGACTTTTTGCGAAAATTTGCTATTAAAATTAGGATGCTATGGTTTTCATTTTTCGAAACTTCACTTTAATTCAAAATGGTGGATTTCAAGATGGCTGCCGTCAAGGTTATCCTTACCGCACCACTTCCCTCTAGGCCTAATATGTATTACCGAAGTTTTTATCTACTTATTATCACTAATACGCGGGTTAGAAGCGGAAAAAATGAAATGAAATCTTTAAGTTTTACGTCCCACGGTTATGCCGGTGAGGCTAAAGGAGACGGTGATAATGAGAGATGAATGAAAATGGTGGAATGAAGAAAGTGGGAGGAAACGGGAGAACCCCGAGAAAACCCACGAGCACGGCGGTTAGAAGCGGAGGTAAGGGACTTACGCACATAGGTAGTATAAACAATTAATATGTCTGTAAGTCTTTCCCAAATGTATGTATCTTAAAACTAACTTCACCATTGTTTTCCTGATTAAATTCTAGCCCGAAATTATGTATCATATTACCCTATTCCCATGTAAAAAAAAACTTGACCTTAATTCAAAATGGCGGATTTCAAGATGGCTGCCGTCAAGGTCATACCTACCATACGACTTTCCCCTAGGCCTTATATGTATCTACATGGTTGTTCTTAACTTTTTTCATTAACACTCCGTTTACAAAGGGTAGTACGGAACTTCTGCAGTAATCTCTATAACCACATCACAACTCTTAAAAATTATTTTTAAAAAATAGAAAATATGCTGTAATATACCATTACAGTTGAAAGTAATGGCAATTTTTTTTTTACGCACCCTGTACCTAGCAATTTTTTTTTTTTAATTCAATTTCGGTTTAGTTACACAATTTACTTACTCTCTTTACTTCGAATTAAATATAATAAACCCAAAGGTTTTGTTAGTAACCATATTCCCACTGTATAATATATTTATTTATATTTTGATTGAGTGTAAATCCCATTTACGGATATATAACTTGAATAGTTACAAGGTTTACCATTCTGACGTCATACCGGAACATAGTTCCGTTATTGGATATAAATTTCCTTAATTTCAGACCAATGTAGATTTTGGCCAGGTACCTAATCTTTCCCTCACCCCCTCTCACTAGTCCATAGTCACTTTCAGATCCGGTTATATCTGGATTTGCCAAATTTCCATTCGCTTTGTAATTTCCGCGGCTAAAGTTTTCTTTCTGATTGGAGGAATTCTCTTACCTCTGGCTTTTTCGGCGCAATGTTATCAGAACAATCGACGACACCCTACAAGAAGCAGCTTGTGAATTTTGTGCTACATATTTTTCGGGAAGAATTCCAATTTACAAGGACAACTAAGGTAACATATAATGTAATCCAATAGTTAAAGATTTACAACAGAATAGGAGCCCGAAAAATCCGCAAATTTTGGTAAAGAAGCTGCAATTCAGTGAAATAACAAATTCCAGTTCTGTTTACTAGGAAGCCATGTTTGCTGCCTATCGAGAATAGACAACAGTGAAAGAGTGACTTTACTTTTTTTTTATTTCAAACTCAAGTAGGGATTAGGGAAATTACGACCTGTTTGGTGCATGTTGTTCGTGTATTAATTAAATGTGACTTTCTATTATTTATTCAGTAATCGCATGTACGTAGGTTTGATGGTTGTAAAGTGAATAATAATAATGGCAGCTTAAGTTAGCTTAAAAGGGCTCCTATCCCCTTTTCCAAATTGAACCAGTTTCTAGCGGGGGAATGGGTTAGTTATTGTTCGTTTTAGGGCCTTTTCCCCTTTCAGGGGAAGGGTCCCTCCATAAACCTCGTTAAGGTGCCCCCCGGGCATCAATTTTTGGCAATCATTATGTAAACAATTGGTCAGGTCAATTAGACCTAGTGTTACCTTTCTCATTTTTGACCCCCTTTAAATTAAATAGAGCCGACTGTATATATATCGACGAGGGAGTAATGTATTTTAAATCTAATGTGTTAGGTTATTTTCGTCAACGTGCATGTAACTAAATGGTGCATGTTTAGTTTAGTTAGTTGTCTTTATGTATAGTACTAACAGTGGTGTATGTAGTTAGTAGGTTTGTGTGAGTGTGTGAATTTTCGATTTGGACAGTGTATAAATATGCTTTAATTTAGTACCATTTTTCTAACATAAATAAACCAGAGTAAATATTAAATTTCCGATTAATGAGTACAAGTATATATTTCAGTACACGGTAAATTATGCCTCCACTACAGCGCCATAGCGTCAGTTTTCGGTAGTCAATTGTTTGTTGGCATTACGACATCGCATGACTTAGTGATTTAGATTGTTTGATTTTGGACATTTATTCTCAAATTACTTCCCGTGGACATGGTTTTCGGTTCGGATGAGTATACCTTCCTATAAGATAGCATGAGATCTTACTGTACTGAAAATTTCAGTTTGCTAGGTCCAATAGTAAATGAATAATCCGCTGAAATAAAGAACACCTATTTTCTTAATAGAAGTAAAACCCATATGCTGTTACTGTTTGTTTAAAAATGTAGTATTAAATTCTTTCTCTCCCGTGGCTGTAGAAAATTCCATTGTTGCTTCAGTTTTATCAACAAATCAGAAATAGATTAATCGTTGATAATTTAACTTTCCGTAAATACATGTATGATTTTTTTTTTAAAACCTGCAAAGTAAATACAATTTGGGTGCTTCGAAATAAAGAGTACGTGGTTCGATGAATGTGATCGTGTGGTGGTTTGAGCGTGATAGATTGTGATAGTTATATATATATATATATTTATTACTGCGTAATGTAAATATGTGTATGGCCTGCGTGAAAATGTACGAAATAGGGTGTTTATAAAATATTATTTCGTGCGGAAATTAGTAGATAATGAATGAATGTAATGAAATGTTAATAATATGATATATAATATGAATAAGATGATGACCCCTATAGTTAAATGGATAGGCCTAGTAAATTTTATATAGTGAAAATAGGAATATGTTTACGAAGAAAAGAAAATATCTCTCGCGTTTAGACTTCTACACCGGTGCATTCATCCAACCGAGTTTGCTACTTGGATAGTAAATTATAGTTGGGAATTGTGTGTTACTTTGCATTTATGTACCTCATAATAACAGCCCCAGATCTTAAGCCTTTCAATAGATAGAGTAGTATCATATGGGAATTACTTCTAAAGGTTGATAGAAATGATAATTAAGAAAACCAACTGCTATTTCCTGTGATCATCGAAAAGTACAGGTTTCGGTCAGTTGTACCTTTAACATTCATAGCCTCTCCGAGATTTTTTTTTTTCGTTGCTTACCTTATTTATTTATGGTGCAGTGTTCATATAACTCAGTTCGGACTATCCGATTAAATTAACTGCTACTAAATTTAGCGTACCCGGACGTCGACCCCTAGTCCCCTTAAGTATTTTCATGTCTTTTCTTAGTTTAATTAGATGAGGGAAATTAACGACGTCCCAGACGGTGGCATGTCTGCGCTGGGTAGCCATCGGTGATGTTTCGGTAATTGAAATCACCGATCCAAAATTCAGTTTATTTATTTAATTTTTTTTTTAATTTTGGCAAATCACTAATTAGGGATACCTTAGCTATTACTCTAATTTCATCCCTATTCTGGAATCTTCTAGTTTCCAAGAGGTCGGATGATTTTTTTTTTCTTGAAATTCTAAATTAGCGCCTTCTCTAACCTTCCGGACGATTTCCGGGAACCTGCTGGTTTGGGCCGGATACGGGGATCGGATTTCAATCTTACAACCAAACTCTTGTGGGATTGGGATCTGATGGACACAGAACTTGCATCCTTGGCAGCAGGGCGTTCCTTGAGTCTACGTATTTGAGTAGACCACCCTTTTGGCATGTTAAGAATATTTTGGCTATGGATTTGTTGAGATAGAAATTCGACTTTCGTCTTTGTAGCGTTAGTTACTTCTCACTTAAGTCTTTGGCGCCACTATTCTTCGTCTTCCTTCTTCTCTATCTCTCTCTGTCTTCATTACTTCGAGATTTTTTTAAATTTTTCAACCTCCCCCCCCCCCGATTTCTGAAACTCATAAAAATGTACAATATTCCATATCACTTATTTCGATCGTATGTACTAACTGAGACATCGAGGGATGCAATTCGTGGAGGTATTGCAGCACATCTCGGGACCATTTTCGCGATATTCAATCCACCACTGGAGAAATTGACGGGAAGGTACACTATGCTTTTAGATTCCTAGAGACCTTTGTTATTCATTGATAATACAACTTATATCAAATGGATTACTGATTTCTGGTTTTTATTTCTATTGATTGGTCATATAGTGTGTATGTATTAATAGTTTGGGCCCACTAGTTTCGAATAACATTGATTTTTTTTTGTTGTATATACATCTATATATATGTACTTACATAGTTTTAAAAGTTACGTGCCTGCTCTATTTGTTGCATTTTCCACTTCTTATGTCAACTTATTAAATAACACCAACATTTTTTTTTCATATACGCGGATCTTTAGTAAATTGAAAATGATTATTGATTATCGGGTTTATACATATAAAATATAATGTTGCAACCTTATGAAGGAAAAAGGTGAATTTTGATAGTCAGGGTTTTGTTTTGTCTTTGAGCCAAATAAATATAAATATTTATAAAATATGAATACTTGTCGAATATGAACGGTTATGTAGAAGTTAAACGTCGACGAAATATTAAGATAGATATTAAAGTGAAATTTATTGTATTGATTAATATGAATACATATATGTATATATATGCGAGTATGTATGTAATGGGCTCGATATTTACTGGTCTTGTTAGGTTGCCATAGATTTTGACACCCGGTATTAACCAACTATTTGTGATATATAGTATTACCGCGTAAATTGTCATAAATTACTTTTTGTTGAGTTGTTATTAATTTCTGTAACTATTAAAGTGGAATATAATGTTAAATACTGCATGTGAATAAACAAGTAGCGGGTCGTAAGATAAATAAGAATAACCCTAATCCTTACCCAAATTTACTTTGCGAGTGAAATTAGCAACCTACGAAACAGTGCGCCCCTCCAACGACTTTTTCCATCAGTAAAACATGGAACAAATCCTTCCCCTACGATCGGACACCAAACTATTCAGTATCTAGAATTTTTGACTACAAGATCTATACTAGGGAAAAATTTAGTGATCTTAAATTCAACGAACTGAAATCTGTTTAATAAGTTAATGCGAATACCGGAATATGGAAATATGTTCCCAATATCTGTGACTGGATTTGATAAGTTTTCCTTAATATTGACAAACTTTGAAATTTTAGATAAAGTGCGTCGAGTGACGAAATGAGAAATATAGATATACATATATGTGATATGAAGCAATTAGTTGTCTATAGTTAAGACAAAAACAATTGAATACTCTCACGGACACAAACCACAGTGCATAAAGAGAGTTGAAAAGAAAGAAAAAAAAAGGAGGAGCTATTATCGACGTGAGAACAAAGACTCATAAAACAGTCGATACGTCTCCTATTGAGACAAAGACTCAATAAAATATTACTAAAGTTTTTTTTTTAATGATTAACCAATTATTTTTTTTTCTTTTCCTGCAATGATATGTATTCATTGCACTGAGTTTTAAATATATATTGACCCTTGAATTTTTTTTCTTGTCTCGTCTTTGGTTTAATTCTTTTTCATGTAATCCAACTTTTAAAATATATATATAAAGAGAAATGTGTTATTTGATCTTGTTGAAAGTAGCGAATTTCTGTGCATGTTTATGAAACATTCTTTTCATGTATTAAATTTTTTTTTTCTCTGTTATGTCAAACTACATCTTCTTCTATTGAAATGTAATAAATGTCTATAGCATTGTAGTTAGGTTAGTTTAATTCAACCAAATACAACCCGAAGTATACATTGTCCTGTATGAATGTGTGTGTGAGTGAAATGTAGGTTTAGTATTAAGTGCACCAATTATCTTGTCATACATATGTGACTTATTATAATTATTGGTAGTTATCGATTGAACTCATTGAATGTTAATACTAACTTAAGTTGGCTCTATGAAGGAGGTAAAAAGGACTGAAGTAGCCTGAACGAATGATCATCATGAGAGAACTGTGAAAGTCAAAATCTTCGACACATATGTGATACTCTGATTTTTTTTCTTTCTGTGGTCGTTTCTAACATGCCATCAACTTCGTCGTTCATTTTTCAAATATTGAATATTAGTCTAGAACTTCTGGAAATATTAAAAAAAAAAAGGTAAAATTAAACTTTCTCATCTATCTCCGAGCTAGATTGGGATAATTTGGTAGTTGGGGTCAAATGGATCTAGGTCGGGGATGTATGAGTTAACATGTGTCTACCGTTGATCACGTTAATACCAGATATTCAACTAATAGCTATTGGAAATGATCACAATTAGATAATTATTCACTTTCCTTTACCATATTCCTTAAAATATCTAGTAACAGCTTCCCCTTTATCACCTTCTTACTTTACATCTTTCCTCTTCTATCTTCTTTCTTTTCTTCATCTTCTTCTTCTATTTTTTTTTAATAAAACTGGAAGGGGGGTCGTGACTGGGAATTCTATATGTAATAAACACGGTCATGTATTCATTTATTTTATTTTATTTTCTTTAGAAGTCCGATAAAAAGTTTTCTCGTTTCGATCGAACCTAGTATGTTCGAAATTAAGAAATGGAAATTATATTTCAATGTAATTAGGCATAAGCTGATAGCTTCATGAACATCCCTACCAGGGGTGAAGGGTTCCCACTCACGACTTATTCTGTGCATCACTTTTGTTGCAGATTTTTTTTTTTTCTCAATCAGTTTTAGATTGACGAGCGGTGACAGGATTCGTTGTTATGGCAACAGTGGTTGCTGTGGCAACGGCCCCATAAGCCAGTTTTAATGCACCATGGCAAAAATTTCTGCCATCACAAATAATGCATACATGCCCTCTATCAGAAAACAAAATTTCAATGAAATCGGAGCCGGACACTTGGGTATTATTATCTACAAATCCCTTGTAATTATTATCTACAAATTAGTTTGTAAATAGTATACAGTAAATCTTATTTCTGCAATATAAAAACATCGTACGTAACAAATATCGATCTGAGCTTGTTATTGACATACAATATTTTAAATGTTGCAATTTTAACATGATTACTTACTATCCACAAAACATTTGGCACATTTATTTCTTTATCTCACACATGACGCTAATGCATATAAGATCGTCAATTCCAAGATGTACTCAAAACTTCCATATTGTATTACCCCCTCTATTAGTGAAACAGCTACAATCACCCTGCTGCTAGCAACAGGCCCGTAGCTACGATAGCTTAGCTCTCCCTGCAACCACCTTCTGCCCCCCTGAAACTTTCAGATCTATGTTGGTGTGTGTATATACAAAATGTAACGTGAACTCAAGTTAGCTTCTGTACTACACACAGAGAAGGCTTTAGTGCTTTTGGGAACGTGGTGTAATGCTGGAATGTACCAGGCTGTCCCAGAAGCCCTGTACCATCAGTACACTGACCTGCATGAGGTAAAACTTTGGGAGAATAGGTTGCGCCACCATTGAAAACTATTGGTAGGCATAGTGGACAGGTTCGTGGGATCAACTGAAAGCAAGTATTGCGTGTGTAGCGAATGATCCGTAAAGTCAAAAAGGGCAACATGAGTGAGGACCAAATTGCAATTGGAGCTGTGCTACGATTTTAATGAAAAAAAGTACTAACTGCAAAAGCTGCAGCAGTGGGAATTTGTCGTGTAGAGAACAAAGCAGTACTGGATCGTTGAACAGCTTCCCGTCGGCTCAAAAAAAAAAAAAAAAAAAAAAAAAAAAAAAAAAAAAAAGGCGATTTAAGCTTCGCAAGGGTACACCTCCGATGGACATTAACGGCCCTTTGCAAGATGCTGTGAGTGTTGAACCACAATCAAGTATACGTGTGTTAAAAAGAATGGTTGGGGCATCCAAATCGACAGTAAACTGTCGATTACATGACATGGGTTACGTCAATAAACAGCCCCGACAAAGTCCCCATGAGCTAACAGAGGAGTTGGCCCAGCGCAGAGTGGCAATTTGCCATCCTTTTTTTTTTTTTTTTTTTTTTAACGCTGATCCTTGTTTCTGGAGTCTGCGAATTGTGACAGGAGATGAGAATGGGCGTTTTTGAAAAACCCTGACACACGTAAATAGTGGGTGAAAAAAGGACAAATTTGGGAAAAAGCTCATGCTGTGTGTTTGATGGAATATTGACGTGATAATTCATTTTGAGTTTGTTCCAGAAGGTCGTGTTATAACAGGTAAACTGTATTCTGAACAATTATGCCGAATGTATATCATTCTGAATGAGAAATATCCGTCATTAGCGGGGAGGAAGAGGTTATTGCTGCAAACTGGCAATGCTCCGAGAGACCGGTCTTGAAATGTGTGAACAATACCCTGGCTAAACTTGACAGGTTTGAGTTTTTACTTCATCCTGCCTATAGTCCAGATGTTGCACCCTCAGCTTATAGTTTGTTTCGCGCTCTCTCACATTTCTTGTGTGGTCGGCAATTGAATTCATATGATGATGTGCATGCTGCCTGTTGTGAGTTTTTCAATTCTAAACCTGTCACCTGGTGTGAATGACCCTTCGTCTACTGGGACCAAAAATGTATGTGACGAGCCCCTAAAGAGGATTCACTTAAGTAGACCCATGTACCTAGGCTACTACTTTATTTTGTTAGTGGGAGTACTGCAGAGCCACCACTACATGAACTCAATTAAATAATACAATGTTTATATTTTATTTACTGTGTACAAGGCTGAGTACTGACGTTTGAGTATTAGATAAAAATAGAATGCAGGAGCTATAAAGCTGATATGAGTTCATCAGAAGCAAGAGAGTAGCGTTAATGGTCACAAATAAAATTAAAAAAAAATAAATAAATAAAAAAATATACTCTACTGCCAATGATAACTAAGTGGTGCACAATTTCTATTTTTTTTTTTAAAAAAAGTATCTCCCTTACTATATAGCTCCTGTGTCAATACTCGTGAGTTCTAAAATTTACTTCCTGTGCCCCGTTAGGAAGTAACAATACATACGGAAAACACGGGAAAAATCCTTCACACCACTTCAGCTGGAAAAGAAAAACATGATATGGTACATCTAAAAATCAGTGTACTAGCCAGTTCCAGGACCTCGGGAACATTTAGGTATGAACCAACCATTTTTGTTTAGATATTATTTAATATTAGTATTAGAATATGAAACACAAATAAACAAAAAAGGATTGGTAGAATGCTCTCTGCACCACTTGAATATACAGTATTTCATTTCACACTTTTTTTCCACTGCGCACAGGGATACTCCTCAAACTGTGTATCTATATCTATATATAGACATGAGTTTTTTTTTTTTTTTAACTTCGATATCGATAGTAGGATTTTGTAGCCAATGTATTTAGTACATAGTTAGCTTAATTGAAATTTAGCCCCAATATAAGCAGATTTGCGTCATTGTTACGAAAGACGAAGTGACTATTCACACACACACACACACACAAAAAAAAAAAAACTTTTCTATTACTGACGTTTCACTTCTTAATCCGCCTGGGGTCCCTTATTTGATGCCAGCTTGCGAGAAAGGGGGGTTGTGGTGGACAAACATCGTGTGCATGGGTTTTCTCGAAGTCTGTCCGCTAGAGAAGCATAGTCTAGTAACTTCTGTCTTCATCGCATTAGGCCGTAATTAGTTGTGGGACATCACATGCCCTGATCACATAGTATGACGTTATTTAGGAGCGCCCATTCTAAAATTTGGTAGAGGTACGTTCGCCCATCCCCCTTAAATTTTGGGAGGGGTGCACAGGACCACCTCTTAAATATTGGAAGTTGTCAAACCAAAAATTTGAAATGGTAACATAGGACCAGGAAAAGTACTGTAAGTTAGAAAAGTCCATTTCATGCCGTTGTATGGCACACCATGATTCTACTGTACTTCTCATTATTGTGCTTATTATATGCACTCGTGTCTGTCCCATACGGGGCGTGACTTTACGTCTACTGTTGTGAGAGGTACTAGATACTAATCAATTAAATTTACATATCTGGAGTTGAAAACACTTAAAATGTTTGGGTTGGCAGTGGCCAGGCGGCGACCGCACCGAGGGCCTGTTGGACGTGTAGTATTAGGAACTCCGTACTACGTGAGAAGCAACAAAATGTCAGTATGCAGTGAACTTAGTACATGGTAATATTGAATATCATGAGATGATGGGATATGCTTTCCAAAGAAGGCAAATTGTTGGCGTTCGGTTATGTGGTGCGAGCGTGAGGAAAGTGGCAAGTCTGTTATGTCCAAAGTGATGATGACCTACAAAACTCATGGCAAACCACATCGTCGAAGGGGAACAGTGGTCGGAAGAAAAATCTCAGTGATAGGTCCGTCAAGCGTTAAAGAGCATTTCCATTAAGAACTGTACTGAGACTGAGTTGCAAGTGACGTAGGAATTCAAGATTCTCAATCTAGAATCTCAGTCATCTCAGAAGAAATATTCAAAACAAATTTACAATACTCATAGCAAGAAAAAAAGTTAGAAACCAAATACTAGCCCCATTATTCATAATATTACACGAAATATTGCTTATGTTACGCAGCTATCTGGAATATTACCTTTTGTAAACGAAGATATCGCTGAAATCGAGAGTAATACCATATTTTCTTGACGATATTCTGTCACCGACAGTTTTACTTTTGATATTGTTCCATTTAACTGGTGAAGGGCTCTGCCGAGGTCCCTCGACATAGGCCCACAACTCGTATGTCAGACTTGTTTAATGTTCTGAGCTGAAATACTCTGTACAATCAGCGACAAAAGTTCCTCTGAAAATATTCAGAAGTCATTGAACTAAAAGAAGCAATCCTAGTTATCCAGGTTCCTTTTTCTATATTTCTTACTGACTTAAAATTAATTTTCTTCGTGCGCAATTTCTTTTAAATTTACCAGAAGTAGTTACGTAAAATAGTAACTTTGTGAAAAATTCAGGTTTCTGGCTAAATTTCAGGTTTTCCAGGAACAAAAATACATTCCAGATTTCCAAGGCTTTCCACATTAGTAGAAACCTGGAGCAAGAAGTTCTTAATTCCAGGAACACTCGACCATCCACACTGTTCTATGTCAATTTCCATACAATTTAAATATCAGAAAAACAGAAGTCCTTCTATTGCTAAAGTCCTTCTTCTCTGGTAAACTTATTTATATCTCTCACTCGTTTTGATTTCCACCTACTTTTGAGTAAGATATGACACGGTTTCTCAGCCTGGGGATTGCGAAGGGAGGTGAAAATGTTAGATGTAATTAGGACCAAGTAACGAAAATGACATATTTTAAAGATTATTTTGAATCTCTTATTTTAAAAGATATTTTTATTCTCATACTTATTGTCAAACTGTTATTCCTATTTCCATATAAAGTCCTCACATATATACAATTGTAAGCGATAAGCAGCAACAATCAAAAAGCTATAAATTGCTTATAGGGTCACTGGCAAAAGGGGGTCAAGATATGAAATAAGTTCAAAAAGCCTGGGATATTGTAACATCCAGTAACTACTGTACTAACGAAGTTTGGGTTGCCCTTTTGGCAGTGGTAAGAAAAAAAGATTTTAAATTTGTAACACCCTATTTATTTCTTGATACGACCTTTAACATTATTACTTTTTGTATTGCTAATAGTAGCAGTACCAGGGAAAGAAAGCACTTAATATATATTTGTTTTCAAAGATGTTACGCTTTCTTAATAACTCTCGTTAAAGCAATTCATAGTCGAATAGATCAGACATGATTCTAGATAGAGTAGATGGAGTATGATTTTGTAAGCATAGAAAAGTATTAAAATTACGTGAAGAAACGTTGAAATAACAATGTATTTTCAACTTTAAATAAAACAAATGAAATGAAATCTTTTAAGTTTTACGTCCCACGCTTAAGCTGGCTAGGCTAAAGGAGACGGTAATGATGAGAAATGGATGAAATGAAGAAAGTGAGAGGAAACGGGAGAACCCCGAGAAACCCACGCACAAAAGTGAACGCTCTACCACTTTGCCACTGTGGCCCTCAACTTTAAATAATCCGCCAAGAGTGACATCCGGCAAGAGAAAATATTGTAATTTAAAAGTCTAATAGATATTTCCTTATCTATAGGAAACGCATACGCCAATTATTAATGGCAAACTCTATATACTGTATACATATATAGATAAAAAAATAAAGGAAAAGGAAGGGATATTATTAGTCAATTAAATAATAAACTTTATGCAAATTTGAAAAATACAACTGTGTAATTTCATTCTCAGGATTGAACGATTCATTACACAGAGATAACAAGCAAGTTTGTAATTTACAGAATTTATTCTGTAACATAGAATAATATCTTAGGGAATAATATCTTTTAGCGACAATGAGCTAAAAGTGTTTGGCGTAGGTGCTATATGGTAAGATTTAGCTATGATTTTTATATTAGATATGCTACAACGTTAAATGTAATATACTTCGTATTATATGTATATATATTTGACTATATTCATTCTTTTGAAACATACCTCAATTTGTATATATACATCTCAGTGGTAGAGCGTTCACCTCCGGTGCTTGGGGTCCCTGGTTTGATCCCAGCTCGCGCCGTGTGGACTTTGTGGTGGACAAACACCCTGCTCGTGGGTTTTCTCGGGGTTGTCCCGTTTCTTCCCACTTTCTTCATTCCACCATTTCATTCATTTCTCATCACCGTCTATTTAGCCTAACCGGCATAAGCGTGCGCCGTAAAACTCGAAGATTTCATTTTTTTTATTATACCAACGATGAGAAACATATGTCTTGATTATTCTCCACAACGAGTTATCTGGTGTAAGGTCCGGGCTTCGTGGGGGCCATTTTAATGGAATCGAATTGTGTAACAGCAACTCCTCACATCAGTCATGGCCTTACAACTGAAAATCTTCATATCACAATGAATAAAGAGTTGTGGCACGGTGCTGGTTGTGACCATAAAAGCAATATTATCAACACTACAACTGAAATTGTTCTCTGTGATACTCAAACCCAGGAGTACAAGAAGTCCTTGTATTACAAGTGAAGCATACCTTATGTCATAATACCTTCGTTTTCTCTTCGCTGCGTATCTTCGGCACTACTACGTATTTTCGTATCTGTTTATCCCATAAAAATACGTTCGATTACATATCCTTACATATTTCTAAGCATTTGGGTTAGTTATTCATTTTATTGAACTTAGTAAATAGCTTAATAGAACTTTATTATGCTCCGTTTCTGAACATTAAATATATTTTATAGAATTGAGCTAAAATTTACTTTTAATATTACAATTATGGGTAATACACACAGATGAACGAAAATAACGGACAGACCAAATTTCAAAGAGCAAAAAGTGTGATTGGGATAAGAAATGAACATGAGTCTCTGCGATATCAAGCTATGCGCCACCACGCAACAGATCCTTCCTTAAACATGTTTCATATTTTCACTCTGGAGGAGAGTGATGCAAATTTGAGTTGGAGGGATCAGACTTCGTTTTGTATAATATCCTGAAAGGAAAAACATTTAAAACAAGTGTAAGACAGTATTCATAATACTATAGCCACAAATATGACACAAAAGGATATTAATCATATAAAATGCTCAGATTTGAAGCACAGCGTAGGTGGCCACATAAATTGTTTAAACATTAGAATAGTGCTCTCATCATTTTCTGTCTATTCCCATAGTTATCGATTTCTTGAAAAACTACAGATGTCCTATTCGTTGTCGGTTGTCCGGCTAATGGTTGCTATATATATATTGTCTTCTTTTATCTTGGATCTGATGTCACATAATTATCTACTCTAACTTTGAAGAAATAAACAAAGCGCAACAAGTAATCACAAAGGATGCTCAATTCTAATTACAAGCACCACATCATGATTCCCAACTGCCTTTGTTTCATGAACTTAGCTTCATCTCGATATCAAGTTTACTGGCAGACATTGCTCCAAGTTGTGCAAAATATATGTGACAATTAATACAATAAACACTTCAAACTGACACCATGAATATATTTTCCAACAACAAAACAAAACAATGCAAACACCGCAAATAGTGTACAAAAGTCAATGCCCTAACCACCTCGAAAATCATCTAAGCCATTTAACATTTATTGTGGAAGATTCATATATTTAACCAACACCCTGGCCACCACATATTAGTTCATATCGAGCTAAATATGTGCTTCAGTGATCATTCTCTAAAAGAGAACGCGAATCCATCTTGGGAGTAAATTTTTCTGCATGGATCGTTAACAATAATTGGTGACATGTGGTAAGCAATAGCCCATTAACAATTAATGAAATTCACTGAGATTGGCCTAAACCGAGTATACCAATTACGTAAAATAACATCCTGAGTACCGTTACGTTAGGCTGCATAATAAATATTGGTCAAATAAAATCACATTTACTTATGCATACATAAATATATGAATTGTTTTTCAATTCTGGTCGTGATAAATGAATTGTGTATTATTAACGTAAAATGTTAATTGTAATTATCTCTTAAAAACACGAACCATAATGAGTAAAGCACAGAATATATTATTTTTCTGCAATGAACTGGGCAACGACATACTTTATTACTATAAAATTATGTTCTGCAATACATAAGAAAATATTAAATACTACCCTCCAAGACGGATTTATTTAATTATACAGAGATTACGGGGCAGATATATACATATTTATTTAAAAAAAAATTGAAGTACGCATTTGACGAATTATCCTAGTAATCTCCAATGCATTAGCTTTAGTTTTGTCCTTTCACGGTAGCATGTTTCTCTTGGTGGCTCAACTTTCCATACCGTTTTCTCTATCACTCTCAGTTTTTGAAGTCAACTCTAGCTGCATGTAGTTAGCCGATGGTAATTAGTTGCATGTAAATTTCATGTCTGAAAAAAGAATCACATAATGCGTTGAATGATAAAAGAACAATGTCTCCAATTAGGAGAGAGAAAAAATTACCTATGCCATTTATGATACTACACATATTGCAAATAACTTCAGGCCCACAGAAACACCGTTTGGAAATGTAATCTAAGTGAAATGAAATATTTGAGTTTTACGTCCAACGGATATTCTGTGTAGACTAAAGGAGACGTGGATAATAACAATGTTTTAACCTAATTTGAAGCAGGTTTGAACACAATATAGATCCTGAATAGAATTTGCGCAGAAATTAATATTTGTGTATTTTAATCAGAAACGTGTGTATAACACGTACAAAATTGTAATTGCCTGCTATTGTGTGTGAACATTGCAATTTTTATATAAGAGTGCACTACTTAATTAAGACACTTGCTTTACTCCTGTCTTTCCTTCTAATTGTAGATGATGTACGTTGTATGAATAATGTTTTACTTCAGCACACAATTTCCTTGTTGAAACATTTTACCCCTTCTTATCGCTTTCATTCATTCATTCACTTTTTCTTTTTTTCTAATCGTGGGTTTTCAATCTGGCCGTTTTTATTTCTTTTCCCTTCACTTCTTTCTGTCTAACTATTGTGCTAATTCTTTCAGTTTAACTCTGGATGTAACAAGATCGAGCATTAAGAGTACAAACATCATAAGCTCTTCAGCACTTATTATTTTTAACTCAATACAGAATTTTCATAATTATTATACAAAATAGCACTTTAAAGACGTTATATTTACATACAATACGACTTACATTGAATACAAAGTCAAAAAATGGAAATGATTTCAATATTCATCAAAGCAACCACTTTCAAGCATAGGCCAAGCCAACGTCAATGCGTACATGTTTGAAGTTTCTATCTACTTATCATCACAGTCATCTAAAAATTTACATTATCAATACGAATAACATAAAAAATGATCCGCTTTATACCTCTGTCTACCGATGGTATAAGTAATTTCTAATTTACAGTGCACCTCGTGTTTGGTTTAAATAATTTGCTCTATGTATTTATATCACATATGGCAGAAATAAGTTTGTTTTGGCTTATTATGCAACAACCGGGTCATGCTGTAAGGAGTCACATTAGCTTAAAACGGAATCCAAATCCGCTTACATCCGAGAGAAACTGTCCTCCATTTGAACTCGAAACCGGGACTAATTGGCCACAAATGCGATACGTCTGCCGACTCACTCACGAAAGACTCCTTATAAAAATATGTTGTACTGATCTTTACATACTTGTTAATATAATTGAATCGGTGCGTAGAAAAAGGAGAATATTCCCCAACACGTTACTTTTGAAAAACGAAAAGTAAAACTGTTTACCGGAAATACCATTGCTTACGTAAAAATATCTGTATGGGAGACTTGTAGCGTATGTTAGGACCTTTCATTTCCCAAAATTGCAAACACGTAATCTGATTGGATATTTAGTTATAGAGAAATTGTTATCGTGGAATGTTATCCTTTATTTTTGGAATGATGTTCTTTTTCTACTCACCGATTCAATTGTCAAGAATCATTTCAGGAGGACAAGATAAACAATTGCACAAGTGAAACCATTATAAGACTCACACATGGACACTTTTAAAGTAGTGTAGAGTACAGAAGAACTAATTTAGTCCAAGTTAGTTCACTACGACTTTTATTAGTTCAAGTTAAAGAAATACAATGACTTAATTTGTATATCAGTAAGAAAAGTGAATAAAGATACGAATTATTTGAGTTCACTTTGGCTCTGACCCATTTATACATAAACAGATACCAAAGATAGTTCTGATTTCAATAATTTCCTCTCGTGGAGTTTCTATGACCCCCCCCCCCCCTGAAAGTACGGCATTTCGATGTATTTTATGAAAAGTAAACATTAATGAAACGAAACAATATTTAGATTCTCCTTGCAATTGCATAACAATAATAATAAACTATAAAAAATCACAAAAGAAACATTCATAAACTTATTAAAAAGTTGCTTTTGCAGTATAATCTCTGGTTTAAACTAGCCAACCCCTACACTAACATAATATGAAAAACTAATCTAATCTAACCTTATCTAAAGTAACTTAACCTAACCTAATGTGAACAGGCATTAGCAGAATTGTAGCTTTTTTTAAGTAAAAGAGCTGGACCCCTTCTGCTAAACATAGGCCCCTATTACAAGGGCATGTGTTTGACAGAGGGCACCACGCCGAAACCAACCTATAAACATCGCTGTAACGATTCATTGCTTTAGTAATTTCTGAGTAATGCGCTGTTTACAACGTTTAACAGTTGGAAGGTACCAATTATGCGCTGTAATATCATATAAATGGATACGGATGTAGGAAATAGCAAAGGAAGCATAGAAGTAAGAAATATTCGTGATTAAAAGTGAAAAGTAACCAGTGGAAATGAAACAGGAGTAATTGTAGTTAAGGTATAATGATGTAATAATTAACAGATAAGTAACGGTAATTAGTAATACAAAGTTGAAAACATGTTCATTTGTGTTTCATCCGAGGCCGCCATCTGCGGAACGTTAGCCTCAAAATAGGTTAAAAATGAGTAAATTAGGAATCTCCGAACCCCATTAAAATACTCATCTAGGCTATTTATGCGTACTAACACATTTTCAGTTGTTAAGCCTAAACTTTCTCGAAATTCACTGTTTTTCTACACCAAATCCCAACGCCTGTCCGACCGAAAGAAATCTTCCAGTTGAACATCCCACAATTATGTCCTTCAGGTTGAGGCAGACGGTACGTGACGTTTGGGCGCGAGTTAAAAAGTCGTTATGTTAGGCGCTGAGTACTAAGTTCGAATCAAGATATCACAAGGTGTCTACTGTAGTGGAAGTCCTTGAATTATACTGGATTTTGTTTTACATACTAGAAATACTGGAATTTCAAAATTATAAAAACTGAATTAACAATTAAATTAAGTTTCAACGAAAGTTAAGTGTGCTTTTTATTTGATAAGTTTTCAAGCCAAATGTAAGTCGACCAGACTACATATGATTGACTGCATTACATACATAGTGAGCCTATTCCATTAAAAAACTTAAAGCAGGCCTTCTGCTGTAGTTACGCAATAAGTGTGAATGTCAAACACATTTCTAGTGGCTAAATGACCAATATATGTACACTTAACTATTATTTTTCACTTTGAAATAGTTTTTTTTTTCTTTCGCCACTTTCTTTAATGCAGATTAAATGCTTACAATGGGACGAAAAAAATGTCTTAAGTTTTGATTTTTATATTGGAATGTTAATTAAAAAAAAAAGTGATACCAGAAATACGGCATACTACAGTTCCTAAACTCAATGTGTTAGACATCCTGTATGCAAAATATGTCTTAGACACCATGTATGCAAAATATCTTTCCCTCAACTCGATTAGGATATAGGATTTTTAGATTTCTGGGCTCTTGGAATCTAAGACCATTTAGCCCGTCACGTTTGAGGGAGCACACTATCCGGGGAAAGAGAAGGAAGAAAGGATTGGGGAAGGAAGGAAGCGGCCTGGACCCATAAATTAGGTACCACCCCGGCATTTGCCTGGTGTGAATGAAGAAAACCCAGGAAAACCTCATTCAGGGTGGCTGGCCTGAAAGAGCGTGTTACACTTTTTCGACCGAGTGCCCCCACCGGGAATCGAACCCGGGACCGATCGCACCGAAGGCGAGAGTGTTAGCGACTACGCTGCAATCTTTTATTGGTAGTTCTTTATTGGACTTAAGGAAGAGAAGAGTTTGGCAAACGTAATACGAATAGAAAACAAATTTTAATATTCATAAATATGTAATTATTAACTTTCTTTAAAAAAAAATACAAAAATTAAATCAATATGTTTTAATTAACATTAAGAAAATTAACAGTTCGTCTGATTCCTTTATTTCCTAGCTTTCTTATATAATACAAAAATTAGATCAGAAGTACAAGAATCGTGAACAAGCGAAAAATCAATCCATGACGAGGTTAGGCAACAAATGCCACAAACGCATTAAACTATTTAATTTAGATGAATAAATAAGGTAGAGATAGAAAATATACAGATAAATGAGGTGAGATAAAGATAGAAGTGTAGGAAATGTATATATCTTGATTGGCGCTTAGTTTTCAGTGCCTAGCTCACTTTATATGTCGTAAATTGTGAATTTTACTATGTACCTCGCGCCCAAACGGCTTTGCGCCCAAACGGCAGCGCCAAAACGTCCACGCCCCAATGGCGGCGCCCAAATGTCCTGTCCCGGAGGCAGACGGATGAATAAGGCAAGTGAAGATAATGAAAGAAGTGATGAAATGAGAATGTGGGACAAAACGCGAGCACCCGAAAAAAAAAACTACGGACACCGATGTTGGGTTAAATTCCAAATTTGGTCGTCCGTTTCTTGCAAAATTTTGAAAATTTACCGGGAAAAAATAGATAATTTGCTCGTTCGTGTGGTTGATGATATATAAGGGGATCGAAAATTTTGTTTATTTGTCAGGTATAAGCAGTTGTAAACATGGAACTATTTAACAAGCGGAAGGAACTTCTTCGCTCAAGGTTACTGAATGGTTGCACTGGGTAAGGTTCTAGAACACAGGTCCCCTCATTTAGGTTTGTACCTAGGTTGGTTCCAAAGTACCAAAGTTGAATATAAAATTCACATGGTATTGCCGAGCGAGCGTTAGCGAGTGAAGGCGGGTCAGAGCCCCGCACGTTGTCTTCTGTCTTTATTACAGCTAAATGGGAAGGGGGACCTGTGTTCTAGAACTTTGCCACTGCAATGTGTAAAAGTAACGAGTAATCTTTTAAAACTTTGTGAAAATCAAGGACAAATGAATCTAAAACAAATTGCAGAAAGTGTGGTAAGGAAGTACGTGCGAAAAAACGCGGGGAAAGTTATGCTTTTGGGTTAAGTTTAGAGTTGCCCCTCCGTTTTTCATAAAAATTAGGAAAATTTATAGGAGAAATGAGGTAAGAAATTATGATTTGGAGTTCTTATGTTATGTTTACATGTGTAAATTTGGTAGTGAAGTTATGTTTAATACGAGGAAAGATGTGTGGAAGTTGGTACTATTTGCAAGACGTGAATGATTTCATGAATCAGCAGCATGCCCATTTTATGTCGAGAACAGAATCCATCGAACCGCTGCGGGGCTTCTAACCCGTTCCTCCTACTCCTACTACTACTTATACTATGGATCTGTATAATAAAACTGCACGTTTTAATGTTTCTACTGCTTTTTTGCAGGTTTGAAACTGGAGGGGCGACTCTAAACTTAAGCCATACTTCTTAATATAATAGTCTCCCCTCGCATTTAACTGTAATAAAGATAGAAAACAACATGCCCTGCGGGTCTCTAACCCGCCTTGACTCGCTAACGCTCGCTCGGCAACACTATGTGAATTAAATATTAAAAGGTAATAGTTAAGAACAGCTACTTCTCATCTCCCGTGCACGAGGATACATCTTACTGTTGCACTACCTAAACACCCTAAGTACAAGGGCAAGAACTCAGTCTATTACCTACTTTTTAACATCCTAGATAGTCAATGAATAATTCCTGAAAGTATGGCGTTTCTCGTCCTTCCCTAAATGGGAAGTACGGCTCCTTAACTATAACCTATTAAAATTTGGTACAGAAAGAAACCAATGTAACTACTAACCTATATGCAGGGACGTGTGTTCTAGAACCTTCCCAACCTAACGAAAGAGAACCTAAGCTTTCTTCCACCTCGCGAGGTAACAAAACCGAACAGAAAGTCAGTAAACAAAGTAAAAATTGAAAATTTTTAAATCTTAGCTTTTATTACTCTTTCGGTGGAGAACCAGACGGACGACCAACTTCGGAATAAATGGCCAGATATTATCTACCACACTGACTTGGACGGGGATCGAAGAAGCCCACGCACAAAAAATAAGACTAGCAGTAAGCCACCGTGCCACCCTGCATATGCAGAAAACTAAGTGCAAAAAACACTTGATTTTGTAATCACCCATGCGAACCCTACCATGGCCTTTGTAATGGTTTCACTACAGTAACATTATACTTTGTAAACAGAAATTAAGGGTTTCCTACATGGTGCAGAAATGCTACGACAATGGAAATTAATATCCTCTCAATTCTCCTTTCATATTCACTCACTCATTTTAACCGTCAATTCACCAATATTGACAAATTATTCTTAACCAAAGACCAAAAATTTAACGCGAAATAATAAGCATACCTACTAATAACTTAACATACAAGATAATAAAACTGAACAAACAAACAGCACTCAGTTGTGTTTTTTTCATTCAAATATGTCCGCTGTCCGCTCATATGACGTAAAACCCTTTGTTCACCTTTGCTTTTGGTACGGAAAAAGTGATTGGCTGCTATGAATAGTGACATCATACAGAACCCAAAGTTTGATAGTTTCTATCCTCTTGCCTCTCTTGAGGGGGTGTGGATCTAAGCACTACCTTACATTCCACATATGGGCATTCTGTGCCCTTTTCTTGATTGAACTGGCAACATTATGCTCCACCCCGGTGAGAGTGAAGCTGCCATCAACACATGTAGCGTTAAGCTTGTTTATTCAACATTGTGATTCTTACCTGAGAATATGCACAAAGCATACTTACTAATGAATGATGCATGTATTCAGGATTGATGCTCAATAAGATAAGATAAGATAAAGACACTTTTGTGTAAACAACACAACTGCACTAAACTGCGAGTGGCCAACATTATATGGAGATTATAAGGGACACCTAGCACCGGTGAGAACACAAAACAGCTATCCGTGAAGTAGCACTGACAAATAGTAGAGGATACAGCTTACTGCAGCTATGAAGCAACATAAAAAAACAAGATAATTAAGTAGTGCACCACACTTGTAAACACAGTTCTTCAAAGACCACCATTGAAATGAGCTTGGAGAGATAGCTGGAGGATTCACTATTATTATGAGAAAGCACTGGCTAAAATGCCACTTTCACTCAACTCAGAGAGCACTGAACAATATAAACGCTAAAGAGGGCTTAGAAAAGTAAGCTTTCGAAGAGCTTAACTGGGCCTGGTAAATTAACAGGCTATATCAAAGATGAGCTTTAATACGCACAAACATGCTCAAACATAATTGAACATAACTAAAAACAACATACTCATCAAAAATGACGAATGTGGTTGCTACGAAGGCAACCTTTATCAGGAAAACTCCTTTAAACTGCCCATCTTCATATAAGAAACACTAACACAACAGCATCTCATCTCACTACCAGTTGATCCTGAGCAAGGCTGGGCGGAGCTAAACCAAAGGGGGCTCCAAGGTAACTCCTTAATAATGAAAAAAAAGTATGAAAAACTCCAGAGAAATGTATTGTGGTGCAAAATAACATGTCCCAGAACTGCATTGTCGCTCGACTAAACACTGAGCGAGCGGCGGCGAAAATAACGGGTGGATTCTTCATGCTGCTCATTCACCTGGGCTATGGGCCACTAAAATGCCTCTAAATTATTCCAACTGAATATGCGTTTGGCATAAATCTTGCACCACTCTACAAGCTGCTTGTTAATAGACTAATACTGCTCACTTAAGAAACTGCACTGGTTCACAACAACACATATGAAAGGATATTGGTTTGGAATAAACATGCTACTTGCTACTAAAATGCCGTAAGTAGCTATAGAATCCAATACTTGGTACAGTAACAAGTACACTAGAATGTAAAGAAGCCACATTTTGTTGAAGTACATGTTGAAGTTCATGGAAGTATGGTTGTAGCAAATATATGAATGGGAATCAGCATTTAAATTGTTTGTACGTGAAAACCAAGTTACTTCCTGGGAAGGTACATTGTTGATTCGTTACAATCCTTGTAAAGATCTGGACTCTTGATGATTCTGTGCTAGAGGTTGAATACATTGCTTCCTTCACTGATATGATACCGGACAGAGCGTGCATGGGGCGGGTTCCCACAGAAGTTTTTTTAGTGCTTCATTATGATTTCATACATCATCACAACTAAGAAAAGCTTCACGAAAAATGCCATTATCGTATTAAATGGGGAATGTCACTAGGACGAACACAGAAACTTGAAATATAATTAATGGAGAGGCACACACTGACAGACAAAAACTTGTAGCTGTAACCAAAACACGTGGGAGACCACTTGCTCTTCTTTATAAATTCCTCTTGGAAGTTGCACACCAAAATTATGATGAAAAAGTAACCGTAAAGCTTCACTTACACTCAATGTTGCTCTGTCAAAACTGTTGATTACTAATAAAAGGAGGATGGCTACGAGAGGCCTAGATTAACTATAATTTTAGGCTTCATTTTTACAGATATCGAGAAGCCATGCGGTACACCATCTCTTTTTTTTTAGTACAGCGGAAGGCACCCGCTCGTCCTCCCTCCACAGAAGCGGAAGTATCAATGTTGCCAGATCTTACAAAAGAGAGTTAACAATACTACTTAAAAATATTACCAATATAAAATAACACAATTACTAAGGGCACTACATCCTCGCCTTAGTTGAATAAAAAAAAGAAACTTTGCTGTCAAGGTTTGTTTTTTTTCTTTTACAGGTAAGTGTTTACCAGCAATTCCTGTCTTTTCTGTAAAGACCAGTTAAATAATTTTACATTATCTGAGTTTTGAGTACCAACCCATTCATTATTTAAATTTACTAAATCTACGGTATTGCTTTCCACACCAATTACCAAAAAAGGTCCAAGATATTTAACAAAAAACTTACTGATGGTTTTATCTAACAATGAGCTATGTTTACGATTTTTAACAAATACGAGGTCACCGATTTTAATCTCAGTGCCTGTTTGTTTTACCTTGGTTTCATTCTTCTTATGACTTTTCTTAGAATTCAATAACACATGTTGATGCCGAAAGACATGGTCTACATTACCAAATTCAGGAGGCCAATTTAGCTCCTTTTTAAAATTTTCCAAAGCTGAATGATTTAGAAAAAGTTCTGAAGGTGCGTACCCTGTGGTAAGTGACACACAGTTGTTCAACAGCGTTTGCACCTCAGATAAGTGTTGACTCCATTGAGTGTGATCATGACTTATAAATACCCTTAGTAACCTAGATATCTCTGAATGATAACGTTCCACCGGATTAGCTTTGGGGTTGTACGGACTCAAAAGTAAGTGATGTATACCATTCCTTCGACAAAAACGTCGCCAGAGGGACGAGAGGAACTGGGCGCCTCTGTCAGTTATGATTTCCTGAGGGATTGGAAAATGATAAAAGTATCTCCTAGAGATTATAGAAGTGATTTCCTTGGTGCTAGCATTCCTAACAGGGTATAATACAAGAAATTTACTGTAAACATCTAAGATAGATAATATATAATAATAACCATTACGTTTTGGTAACCTGCCAACGAGGTCCACACTCAGCTTGGCATGTGGGCTGTCAGCATCCACATGGCAAATTTGATGTACAAAGATTTGAGATTTACTTTTAGTTCTAGCACAAGTTTCACAATCATTAATGAACCTAGCTATATCTCGTTTCATGTTCGGCCAGTGAAATAACTTTTTACAATGTAGATAACATTTGCGTGAGCCGAAATGAGCTTCCTTGTGAATTTCATCTATAACAATGTTTACTAGACTCTTAGGAATTATTAATTTCCAAGTATCATCTTGCTTAATATACACTAAATCTAAATGCTTACAAAAGTTAGGATTACCCTTTTCCAGTTTAGCAGAACATCTAGCTACAAACTCATCAGAGGTTTGTTCTTCCAATAACAGCTTAACAAAAGAAGATTGACTTAAATTTCGAAATACAGCGTTTACCATGAAAGTAGAATTAATCGTATTCTCCTCGTCAGGAGGATTGCGTGAAATAATGTCTGCAATACGGTTCTCTGCTGAGGAGAGATGTTCAAACTTAAGGTTAAAATCTTGCAACTTTAATAATAGTCTGGTTGTTCTAACATCCAAATTTCTAATAGTTTTCAGATGAGTAATAGCTTTGTTATCTGTGTGAACAATTACCTCTTTTCCTAGAATGTAATCAGCAAAACGCTCGCATAAAAACACTACTGCTAATAGTTCAGTTTGAAAGATGGACAGAGATCTTTCCGTAGGTTTAATGCGCCTGCTGGCATACGAGATAACCTGAAAATCATCTCCTTCATACTGCCCTATATAGCCTCCAATGGCAATTATGGAGGAATCTGAGAACAAATGAAATGCCTTATTCATGTCTGGGAGCAATAAAGCTGGCGGAGAAACCAACGCTTTCTTTAACAGTTCAAATGAATGCATCTGTTCAGGACCAAAGTGAAACTTTACGCCCTTACGCAATAAAGTTACCAAACTTTCGGTGAGGTCTGCGTAATTGTGAATAAATTTCCTTCTCCAATTTGCTAGACCTAGAAATTGTCTCAATTGCTTACGATTCTTGGGAATTGGAAATCTCTGTATGGTTTCATTAAGTTTAGGATTAACTTTAACTTCTTTACCTGATATGATATGACCTAAAAACAACAATTCGGAAAACATGAACTTACATTTCTGAAAATTTAAGGAAAAGTTTAAGTTATTCAAGGTATACAACACGAATTCCAAATGCTCAAAATGCTTACTGATAGAATCGGAAAAACAAAGTAAGTCATCTAGATACAAAATGCTTAGTGCTTAAATCGAAAATGCTATTCATTACAAATTGAAATAGACTAGTGGCAGATTTAAGTCCCATGACTAAATATTTGAAACAATATTGCCTACCTTCGAATAAAAATGCTGTTTTTTCATATGAATCTTCCTCTAAAGGCAAACAGTAATAACCGTCTCGGCAATCAAAAGAAGAGAAAACTACTGAACCTTTGAGACGTGCTAATATGTCTTGAATTGGCTCTACCTTAACATTAAAAGATACCACTTTAGTATTTAGATGTCTTAAATCTAAGGTGGGTCTTACTGATTGTCAGCTTTATAAACACAATGAATTGGATTGAGATAAGGAGATAACCTTTCTTCGATCACTCCCCACTCAAGCTATTTTTGAATGAGCTTTCTGAAAGGTTCCCGCATAGCATATGGTATGGGGTACGGTTTACATACAACAGGTTCGTTGTCTGTTAATTCTATCTTTAAAGGCTTAACCTTAGCAGGCCTAGGGCGTTCAGAAAACAATGATCTATAGCGAAGAAGTAGTTCCACTAATTTACTCTTAACTTCAGATATTAAATCTGTTCTTTGGAGAATTGTATTTCGAATTTCACTTTCAGATACTAAGTAGTCTTCCTCTTTACTAACTTCCTGTATCAGAGGTTCAGATTCTACCGAACTAACCCAGAGAGAATTTAAATTTAATTTAACAGGTTTACCATCCAAATCATCCAACGTTAAGATTTGCTTTGAAAAATCAACTACACAATTATATTTGGTTAGGAAAGGAGTACCTAACAAGACGTCCGACTTCATTCCTTCTACAATAAAGAAAGGAATTTCTAAAACATGATCTGAAAATTCTAAATACAGTATTTTCTGTCCTTTGACATTATACTTTTCATCACCTACAAAAGATTGCAAAGTTACATTTCTAGCCGGAGATAACTTAGCATTAGGCAACGTTTCTACAATTCTTTTCCAAACACCAAAGTTTAATAAATTAGCTTCACAACCACTATCTATTATACATGAAAGAAAGATACCGGCTATTTTACCTGATAAGAATGGTGATTTGATAAAAGAACCAACATCATCATTATCTAAAGATTCACTCTCTTTCAAAATGAAAAACACATTCATGGGAGTAGTAGTCCCCCCCGTATGGCCGATTTGACCTTGAACTCATTTTCGTGACGTCATAGGTCAAAGGTCAATGACCTTGGCCCAGGGTCAATGACCGAGGGGTACCTAGGACCACCCCCTCTAAATTTTGGCAGGGGTACCTTGGCCCACCCCCTAAATTTTGGCAGGGGTACATAGGACCACCCCCCTTAAATTTTGGAAATTGCCAAATCTAAAAATTTGGTATGGTAGCCTAGGACCATAGTATGTACCTCTATCAGTATTGGGGGTCTATGTCGTTCCCTTTCATGGGTAAAAAATTGCCAAAAATTCAAATTTCGGGGGTTTTTGACCTAATTTATCCCCTTTGATGAGGTATTATTATCCTATATAGTTATATGGGCGTATACAGGGGTCCATTCCCTTTCATAACATATGGGTATATTAATGCACCCCTTGAAAAATTTGGGAGGGGTACGTTGGCCCACCCCTTAAATTTTGGAAATTGCCCAATTTAAACATTGGGTATTATAGTACAGGACCCTAATATGTATCATGATAAATTTGGGTGGTCCACCTCATTCCCTTCTAGGGGTACAAAATTGCCAAAATATAAACGTAAGCAATACGTTGTACCACGTGTTTGGTCTTTTGGCCCAATTTGTCCTCTTGGATGAGGTCCTATTACCTTATATGGTTATATGGTCATGTATAGGGGTCCATTACCTATCATAAGACATGGGTATATTAATGCACCCCTTGAAAAATTTGGGAGGGGTACTTTGGCCCACCCCTTAAATTTTGGAAATTGACCAATTTCAACATTGGGTATTATAGTATAGGACCCTAATATGCATTATGATAAATTTGGGTGGTCCACCTCATTCCCTTCTAGGGGTACAAAATTGCCAAAATATAAACGTAAGCAATACGTTATATCACGTGTTTGGTTTTCGGCCTAATTTATGTGCTTGGATGAGGTCCTATTACCTTATATAGTTATATGATCATGTATAGGGGTTTATTACCTATCATAAGACATAGGTACATTTGTGCACCCCCGGGAGGGGTACAATGGTCCACCCCTTAAATTTTGGAAATTGACCAATTTAAACATTTGGTATTATAGTACAAGACCCTAATATGTATTATGATAAATTTGGGTGGTCCACCTCGTTCCCTTCTAGGGGTACAAAATTGCCAAAAATATAAACGTAAGCAATACGTTATACCACGTGTTTGGTTTTTGGTCGATTTTATTCCCTTTGATGAGGTGTTATTACCTTATATGTTTACATGAGCGTATACAGGAGTCTATTACCTTTCATAAGACATGGGTATATTGATGCACCCCTTTAAATTTTGGGAGGGGTACCTTGGCCCAACCCTTTAATTTTGGAAATTGCTTAATTTCAACATGTGGTGTCATAGTACTGGATACTAATATGTATCATGATAAATTTGGGTGGTCCACCTCGTTCCCTTTTAGGGGTACCAAATTGCCAAAATATAAACGTAAGCAATACGTTATACCACGTGTTTGATTTTTGACCTAATTTATCTCCTTGATGAGGTCCTATTACATCATATAGTTATATGGTCATATAGGGGTCCATTCCCTATCATAAGACATAGGTACATTGATGCACCCCGGGAGGGGTACAATGGCCCACCCCTTTAATTTGGAAATTGCTCAATTAAACATTTGGTATTACAGTATAAGACCCTAATATGGATCACTATAAATTTGGGTGGTCCACCTCGTTCCCTTTTAGGGGTACAAAATTGACAAAATATAAACGTAAGCATTACGTTGTACCACGTGTTTGGTTTTTGACCTAATTTATTCCTTTGGATGAGGTCCTATTACCTTATATGGTTATATGGTCATGTATATGGGTCCTCGCTATCATAGTACATGACCTCAATATGTATCATGATAAATTTGGGTGGTCCATCTTGTTCCCTTTCATGGGTAAAAATTGCTAAAATATAAACATAAGCAATATGTTGTACCATGTGTTTGGTTTTTTGGCCCAATTTCTTCCCTTTGATGAGATTTTATTACCTTATATGGTTATATGGTCATGTATATAGGTTCATTTCCTATCATAAGATATGGGTACATTGATGCATCCTTTAAAAATTTGGGAGGGGTATCTTGGCTCATCCACTCGGTTTTAGAAATTGTTTAATATAAGCATTTGGTATCATAGTACAGGTCTCCAATATGTACCACTATAAATTTGGATGGTCCACATCGTTCCCTTTTCATAGGTAAAGAACTACCAAAAATCAAATTTCGGAGGTTATTGACCCCTATTTAGCATGTTATATGGTTTATTACCTTTATATGTTTATGTTCCCTTTTAAATTTGGGAATTATCAAATAACAAAATTCGGTAAACGTTTTCTAAGACCCATTGATGTTCCTCTTATGGCCAAATATTCAAAATGTAAATATTATTGACCGGCTTTATTATTGAATAAGTACAGGATTTATTACTTTTTTCATAAGACACAGGTGTATTTGTGTACCAATCTTAAATTTTGGAAGGGGTACATTTCTTATTGTCGTATCAATAATTGGTAATTGTTCATTGGGTAAATCATTACGATCACGTGATCGGTTATTGACCTATGATGGGATTAGGAGTCCAGGACATTGGTACATTGAAACTTTGTAGGATAATTTGAGAATGCGTCATTGGTTTTGATTATTCCCACCAAATATAAACGTAAGCAAGACGTTGTACCACGTGATTGTCCTTGATGAGGTAGTGTACAGGGATTCATTTCCTTTGTTGTGGTACTTCTTAAGTTTGAGTACACACACACTTCTAGAAAACAGTTGGTTCTACTCAGGTAAACAATTGACGGACATTATTGACCTTATTGAACATATAATGATATGATTAACTCTAAGACTTAGGTATATCAAGAGAAGTATTCTTTAAATTTGGGAATGGTGATAAACAGAATTTTAACATGAGGTGCGAAATTTGAAACAATACATTGAACTTTAGTCACAGCTCATAGTTTAAGATCATTGGTGGTGATTGATTTGAAATCTGATAGCTAACCTTATTGAATCTTATGACTCATAGACGAAAGGCAATACATGCTACAACAGTTTAAAATTTAATCATAAGGTGATGTAATCTGACACTAGCAAAGTTATTGTGTATGCAATTTGATTGGATGATCACTATCTTTCCTGCAATCTGATTGGTTGATCACTATCTTTCGTGCAATCTGATTGGTTGATGATTTTCAAATCTTTGCTGTATTCAGTTTTAAGTTTTGTTTAACATTTAAAAATCTTGGTTTCGTTCAACATTTTGCACTCACTGATAAATATGATCAAAACCGTTTATTTGTTAATCGAATAGTTAAAAACCGGTTAAAGTTTGACGGTTAACCGTGAAACGTAAAATTTTTTGCTTGAAACTTTTTGTTTAAAAATTCTTGCTTTCAAATTTTTGTTTGATTTTTTTTGTTTCAAAATTTTGTTTGACATTTTTCGTTTCCAAATTTTTTGTTTCAAAATTTTTTGTTTAAAAATTTTTCGTTTGAAATTTTTTGTTTGAAAATTTTTGCTCGAAAATTTTGTTTAAAATTTTTTGTTTGAAATTTTTCGTTTCCAAATTTTTTGTTTGAAATTTTTTGTTGCAAAATTTTGTTTGAAATTTTTTTTCGCTTCAAAATTTTGTTTGAATTTTTTTCGTTTGAATTTTTTTCGTTTCAAAATTTTGTTTCAAAGATTTTTTGTTCTAAATTTTTGTTTCAAAGTTTGGTTTGACATTTTTAAAAGTTTGTGCACTCATTAGTAAAGAACCAGAACTGTTTAGAACAAAAACCTTTGACAACATTGTGGTGCACGTCAGAACCTGGGGTTGTACTTGAAATGAAAAAACACAATTCATTGAAATGGATCATTTTATTACACTCCACATACATCCATACCAGATATATGATCTGGATATTGTCGATACAATGTATTTTGAACTTCTTGCACTAGTTTGTCTTTAGCATATAATTTTAATTCCAGTTGAAGTCTTTTAAGGTCTATTGCGATATCAATTGGTGGAAACTCAATGTCCATTTGATCACAAATAAACTGTTTATCAATACAATTATGCACCCACGAACGATGTTGACAACCATCACAATATCTAGATACATGTTGTACAATATGCATAACACATTTTTCAAAATAGTACTTTTTCAGGAATATACTAGTTTTGTTGCACACTTCCACTGCATGTTTCACACACTGGAATACGCTGATGAATTTGTTCCATTCCGTTTGTGTTAGATACACCATGTTGCGAGGGACATGAGATGTACTCTTTTTACGTAACAGCACCATCTTCTCTTCGAGGACTGTACGTAGCACCACTTCATGATTTGAGCCTAATGATTTGACTATGGTCACATTTAGCTCATCATGAAAATAATCGTTCATTTGGTCGATTCGTGAACATAATATTTGCCATTCTTCACAGGTCAGTTGTACACCAAATTGTTCTGCTTTGCCCAATCGAATCACAGGTTCAAATGTTCTAGCACTGATACCAATCATCACATGTTTTGTTTATTGGATAATAGCTTGCGAAGATGAATTCTTTATCGTTAGAAGTACACATCTTTCCTCCTGAAAAGCACTTGCTCAAATGATTTCGTGGGATGACACTGTATTTGCTGGTTTATAGTTATTGCTGACGTCATTGGAAAGGAATGTGCTGACGTTTGAATTCATGATTTCATCACAGTTGCTGACGTCATGCCGACCAACCAAATTCATACAACTACAGCTGACGTCATTGGAAAGAAATGTGCTGATTCATGATTTCATCACAATTGCTGTGTACTAAATTCAAGTTGATGACTTCGACCCAAGAATCCTTTGTAACATAAAGATACAGATCCAGTATTTAAGAAACGCAGTAGTTCTTCTTGTTTTGATGCTTCCATGGGTAAATATCTTGCCGGTAAAATTATATTCTTATCATTTTCAAGCTTCACTACGATTCTTAATCCAAACTTTGTAGGGATCATTTGGCTAGCTAAGATTCTATAAGGTACATTCTGTTGTAAATCAGTAATCTTGGTAAATGATTTCATCACATCACGTGTGTTTAGAAACTGCAGACAAGTAGCCATGATGATGTTATCATGAATACTAACTCGAACGATACTTATATATGATGCAAAACTGATGACGTTGCATTATCATGTTCTGACATGTACTATTGCACCACATGTTGCCAGAGGTTTTTGCTCTAAACAGTTCCGGTTCTTTACTAATGAGTGCACAAACTTTTAAAAATGTCAAACCAAACTTTGAAACAAAAATTTAGAACAAAAAATCTTTGAAACAAAATTTTGAAACGAAAAAAATTCAAACGAAAAAAATTCAAACAAAATTTTGAAGCGAAAAAAAATTCAAACAAAATTTTGCAACAAAAAATTTCAAACAAAAAATTTGGAAACGAAAAATTTCAAACAAAAAATTTTAAACAAAATTTTCGAACAAAAATTTTCAAACAAAAAATTTCAAACGAAAAATTTTTAAACAAAAAATTTGGAAACGAAAAATGTCAAACCAAATTTTGAAACAAAAAAAATCAAACAAAAATTTGAAAGCAAGAATTTTTAAACAAAAAGTTTCAAGCAAAAAATTTTACGTTTCACGGTTAACCGTCAAACTTTAACCGGTTTTTAACTATTCGATTAACAAATAAACGGTTTTGATCATATTTATCAGTGAGTGCAAAATGATGAACGAAACCAAGATTTTTAAATGTTAAACTTAAAACTGAATACAGCAAAGATTTGAAAATCATCAACCAATCAGATTGCACGAAAGATAGTGATCCACCAATCAAATTGCATCAACAATAACTTTGCCAGTGTTTCCTTAAGACTATGAGTCATAAGATTCAATACAAAAAATTTCAAACGAAAAAATTCAAACAAAATTTTGAAACAAAATTTTGAAACAAAAAAATTTCAAACAAAAATTTTTTCAAACAAAAAATTTGGAAACGAAAAAATTTCAAACAAAAATTTTAAACAAAATTTTGAAACGAAAAAAAATTTCAAACAAAAAAATTTAAACAAAAAATTTTGAAACAAAAGTTGTCAAAAAAAATTTCAAACAAAATTCTCAAACAAAAAATTCAAACAAAAAAAATTTGAAAGCAAGAATTTTCAAACAAAATGTTTCAAGCAAAAAAAATTTCAAACTAAAAAATTTTTACGTTTCACGGTTAACCGTCAAACTTTATCCGGTTTTTAACTATTCGATTAACAAATAAACGGTTTTGATCATATTTATCATTGAGTGCAAAATGTTGAACAAAAACAAGATTTTTAAATGTAAAACAAAACTTAAAAACTGAATACAGCAAAGATTTAAAACTCATCAACCAATCAGATTGCACGAAAGATAGTGATCAACCAATCAGATTGCAGGAAAGATAGTGATCATCCAATCAAATTGCATACACAATAACTTTGCTAGTGTCAGATTACATCACCTTATGATTAAATTTTAAACTGTTGTAGCATGTATTGCCTTTCGTCTATGAGTCATAAGATTCAATAAGGTTAGCTATCAGATTTCAAATCAATCACCACCAATGATCTTAAACTATGAGCTGTGACTAAAGTTCAATGTATTGTTTCAAATTTCGCACCTCATGTCTTGTTATGGTATTCCCAACAGAAAGCATATTATTCACGTTTTCTCCTTAAATCTGGACTTCTTATTCAAGGGAACGAGATGGACCACCCAAATTTATCATAATATATATTAGGGTCTTATACTATTATACCAAATGTTTAAATTGGGCAATTTCCAAAATAAAGAGGTGGGCCAAAGTACCCCTCGCGGGGTGCATCAATATACCCATGTCTTATAATAGGGAATGGACCAATATACATAACCATATAATCATATAAGGTAATAGGACCTCATCCAAGGGGATAAATTGAGCCAAAACAAACACGTGGTTGTACTAAAATTTGACAATTTTGTACCCCTAAAAGGGAACGAGGTGGACCGCCCAAATTTATCATGATACATATTAGGGTCCAGTACTATAATACCAAATATATAAAATGAGCAATTTCCAAAATTTAAGGGGTGGGCCAAGGTACCCCTCCCGGGGGTGCACAAATGTACCTATGTCTTATGATAGGAAATAGACCCCTATACAAAACCATATAAGGTAATAGGACTTCATCCAAGAAAATAAATTGGGCCAAAATACCAAACACGTGGTACAACGTATTGCTTACGTTTATATTTTGGCACATTTGTACCCCTAGAAGGGAACGAGGTGGACCACCCAAATTTATCATAATACATGTTAGGGTGCAGTACTATAATACCAAATGTTTAAATTGGTCAATTTCCAAAATTGAAGGGGTGGGCCAAGGTACCCCTCCCAAATTTTTCAAGGGGTGCATTAATATACCCATGTCTTATGATAGGTAATGGACCCCTATACATGACCATATAACTATATAGGGTAATAACACCTCATCAAAGGGGATAAATTAGGTCAAAACCAAACACGTGGTATAACGTATTGCTTACGTTTATATTTTGGCAATTTGGTACCCCTAGAAGGGAATGAGGTGGACCACCCAAATTTATCATAATACATATTAGGGTCCTGTACTATAATACCCAATGTTTAAATTGGACAATTTCCAAAATTTAAGGGGTGGGCCAACGTACCCCTCCCAAATTTTTCAAGGGGTACATTAATATACCCATGTCTTATGAAAGGGAATGGACCCCTGTATACACCCATATAACCATATAGGGTAATAACACCTCATCCAAGAGGATAAATTAGGTCAAAAACCCCCGAAATTTGAATTTTTGGCAATTTTTTACCCATGAAAGGGAACGACATAGACACCCAATACTAATAGGGGTACATACTATGGTCCTAGGCTACCATACCAAATTTTTAGATTTGGCAATTTCCGAAATTTAAGGGGGGTGGTCCTATGTACCCCTGCCAAAATTTAGGGGGTGGGCCAAGGTGCCCCTGCCAAAATTTAGAGGGGGTGGTCCTAAGTACCCCTAGGTCATTGACCCTGGGCCAGGTCATTGACCTTTCACCCTGGTCGTAAAAGAGAGTGAGGATGAGTCATTCGGCCATACGGGGGGGACTACTACTATGGGCTTTTGGGTATACCAAGTGCCATTACATCTATTGGAAAAATTACCTTCTGGCCGCTGAGTTTCAGTTTGGTGGACTCCAGGCGACCATTCGGGAGCCTGCCTCACTGGTTTAACGCAGTGCTGCATTGAGCATGAGGCTCGGAAGAGGTGGAAGTGGTTGCATCAAGCTCAGTATAGCTGCTTCTAAGGTTAGGACAATGAGCGCAAGCACAAGGTGCTACTCTGGATTCAAATTGTTCACATGAATTAACTAAACATTGAGCCACAGAGCTATCAGTATGGTCAGAGTGAACATTGTTCTGATTCTGATTTCTTACATTTGCTCGTCTTACATTACCATTATTTGGCCTACCCCTAGGGCGATTGTTATTATTATTAGCAAAATTATTGGTATTTGGCCTAAAATTACTATTATTGCTTCGTTTGTTAAACCAAAACTTTTTCTTATTACTATTATAATTGGCATTAGGTTGCTTATTATCAATATAATCTTTAACACTAGGGTAACTAGTTTGAACCCACTTATCCTTGGTTTGCGCCTTGCCTTGCTTATCATTAACTTGAACTGAACTAACCTGATCATCAACCGGTTCCTTGTCTACGACTGCAGCCAAGTTTACGTCAAAATGAACATTACGTTTCTTATTTTTGCTAGGATGATTATCTGAGTCTAATCCAACCTTACGCTTGTTACCTACAGATTCTAGTGAAATCAATGGACAATTCAATAACTTGGACTTGTCAGGCATTTCAAGTCTCATTAACCGTGCAGCTAGTTCTGACATAGAGGAAATATCCACTTGACTCAGAGTAAACTGATATTCCTGAGGTAAGGTATCAATGAGGTAGTCTACGAACTCTTCTTGAGGAATATTCCCTTTAAGCATTCTAATACCTTTGGACAGCTTCCACACGAACTCTGAAGCCTTACCGTGAACATTAGGATTGTACTTTGTAGACAGTAGATATCGCAACTGGGCCCTACACACCTTAGGATTAAGGTACTGTGCAAGAAACAAACGTTTGAAATCATCGTATGAAAAGATTTGATCTTTAACCTGAGAAATCCAGCAAGCAGCTGACTCTTTCATAGACCTAACTGCAACCAAAATCTGGTACTCAGGGGACAAATTGGCTAACTTAAAGTTTTGCTCTAATTGCTGAAGGAAATCTAAAGGTGAAATTTCTAACACATTTCCTGTAAATTCGGGAAAGTGACTAAGATCGGATAATTTTAATGACTTTTGACATTTATTGGACGAATCGGAAACAGCCAGTATGGGACAATTATCAGCCCCTAGAGAGGAACTGGGCATGTTCTCTCTCAACATTCCACAACAACCAGGATTAACATTATTCGCATTAGCAAGTGACACACCAGGAACCTTATTCACACCTACTGTGCACGAGGAGACTACAGGATTTATAGAAATGCGACTGCTAACTCCAGAGAAGTTCCTATCCCCACTGTCTAATTGACCTCTATTCTGCGAAAAGCATGAATGAGTACAACAAGCGTGGCTTGGAGCATGAGAGAATGAAGTGCGAGTATTATTACCACTATTAATCCTGTACGTATCAGTAACGATATCTAAACAAGAGGATGGAAAACAAGATGTAGTAACAAATGAAGTGGTTCCCATTAATGGATTGGAAACAACCACCGGGACCTTCGGAATGGTGTCATAGGAGTTACTTCTAGTATGAGAAATTCCCAAAAAACGGTCCACATCTTCAAAATGCCTAGGTTCCACATTTATAACTGAACCAGTCTGTTCACCACTTTCCTCTTCTTCATCTTCACCTTGTTCAAATAAACTATCCAATTTCTGTTTCAACACCTCAAGGTCTTCCCTCATATTAAGACATGAATTAGTATTACGCTGAATTTCCTGCATCTGATTAGCCAAACTATCTAATTGACGCTTACTAACACTGTTGTCCTTCAAGACATTTAGTAATGCTTCTTCTTGAGAGGCTAGATTTCCATTAACAACTTCAATTTGATGGGTAAGTTCTACAGTATTATTCTCCAAACGATTACTTAGAGAAGTAATTCTGTCATCCTGTTCCTTGAGAAGACGATCAACAGTTTCTTTTAAACTAGACACTTCTTTATTTATAGCTACCTTTACTTGGGAAACCTCTTTATTTACCACCTCAGACATTTCACCAATGACCACTGTTTTTACCTGCGAGACCTCTTCAGTCACGGTGGCTTTCATCACTGAGACTTCTTCAGTTACGGCCACCTTTATTGAGTCTATTTGACTAGAAAGCTGAGACATCAATTCAGCAAAGTTGGAGGTATCACTACCTTTTTCACTAATGGTATCATCCTGATTCCTAGTAACTACGACTATAACATTTGAATCTCCATTCTCAGTGGAATCATTTATTGACCTACTGGGTTGTGCTGCACATTTATTACAATCATAGAGGACTTCAGGTTTACTTCTCTCACTAAATTCCTCTTCTGTTAACTCGGTGCAATGTCTACAGTACCAAGTGTTACAGGAGGTACACTCTAACAATGTGCCGGCATGGCCACATTGTCGCGTTTTCTTTTTATTCTTGTTCATTGTGACACTAATAGTTCAACACAATAAGAGAAAGAAATAAAGTTCACTATATTAGCACTACACAATACTGTTTATATATATATATATATATATATATATATATATATATATATATATATGAACACCAATTCGTGAAGATGGGGAACCCGTAACCCTTGCACTCCTGTTCCGTCTCAACAGCGATTTAGCAGCCTTGCTGTTTTTTTTTAGGAACCACATTACTACATCAAACCAGAAATGATATTCAAAAGAATCTCAAAGAATATTTAACATTAAAGTATGACGCGCTGACGTAGAGAATGTTTACCTGCTTTCCATGGCCAACACAACTAAATAAACCAACTAATAACACGTGATAATTGACTCATAAACACAAGAAAAGAATCAAGACTTCCAGGCACCTTAACGTAAGTTATGACTAACAAGAACCGAAATAGTCAATACCAATGAAAAAGAACGATCCAGCAAAGAACCTAGCAAAGGGGAGCCAGAGCAATGGTATGAGAAAGGGATCAGAAGATTTCAGCTGAAATCCTGGCTGAAGGGCGCCAAAAACCTACACACCCTGTAGCGCCCCAGAGGATGGCCCGGAACTTCTGAGTGCTACAGAGCGGAAGGCGTCTAACGTACTTAGAACGCAGACTAAAGAAAATCCAGAAAACTGAGTATCAAGGGGTCGCCAGTCTGTGAAAGATGAAATGGCAATGAAGTATGGGGCGCACAGACAACGTCCGACAACACGAGGCTTGCCCACACCAGCTCTACGAGAAGGCATGAACAAACCCCCCTTCCTCTTCTTGCTCCTGCGTATACCATAATTTAGAAATAGCTACCCTTAAATTAAACTTATCTAGCTACTGGGGACTTGCACTTGAACAACAACACTTAAAATGAAAAAGATTATTTATTATTTGATCAAAAGTCGGTATTAAGGCCATGGAAGCTTGATATAGAACAGGTACTTTATAACAGGTACATATACTATCATGCACGAGAACATATATTCGTATATTTATAAAAAAAACAGTAAATAAAAAAAGTCATGCGTGAAAACATACAGTTTCTGATGCATGATTACATCAAAATTCTTGCAGCTATAAACAATTGAGGAGGAACAACCATCTTCACCTCCCTTGTATAATGATTGAAACATTAACACACTTCATAATAATATGCAAGTTAGATTCTTACCAAATTCCAGAAGAATTGTCACTTCTGAAGATAATGAAAGAAATAGTTTAAATTTTATTATGCGAAAGATAATATCGTATCATAATTGTTAATTGTTGTACACTGCAACTAGACTTCAAGGATAATAATATAGCTATAAGGTACTAGCCAGCGTATACCCACCATCGGGTGCGCGCCTACATGTGCACTATCCAAACATAAGTGCAAAACTCAGTATTAAAATTGTTACCACTAAGAAAAGGTATGCAATAAAATTATACACATTCATCTAATAACCCATTGAGACTGATTACCTGTTACTATGAGATTTACATTCCACATATGGGCATTCTGTGCCCTTTTCTTGATTGAACTGGCAACATTATGCTCCACCCCGGTGAGAGTGAAGCTGCCATGAACACATGTAGCGTTAAGCTTGTTTATTCAACATTGTGATTCTTACCTGAGAATATGCACAAAGCATACTTACTAATGAATGATGCATGTATTCAGGATTGATGCTCAATAAGATAAGATAAGATAAAGACACTTTTGTGTAAACAACACAACTGCACTAAACTGCGAGTGGCCAACATTATATGGAGATTATAAGGGACACCTAGCACCGGTGAGAACACAAAACAGCTATTCGTGAAGTAGCACTGACAAATAGTAGAGGATACAGCTTACTGCAGCTATGAAGCAACATAAAAAAACAAGATAATTAAGTAGTGCACCACACTTGTAAACACAGTTCTTCAAAGACCACCATTGAAATGAGCTTGGAGAGATAGCTGGAGGATTCACTATTATTATGAGAAAGCACTGGCTAAAATGCCACTTTCACTCAACTCAGAGAGCACTGAACAATATAAACGCTAAAGAGGGCTTAGAAAAGTAAGCTTTCGAAGAGCTTAACTGGGCCTGGTAAATTAACAGGCTATATCAAAGATGAGCTTTAATACGCACAAACATGCTCAAACATAATTGAACATAACTAAAAACAACATACTCATCAAAAATGACGAATGTGGTTGCTACGAAGGCAACCTTTATCAGGAAAACTCCTTTAAACTGCCCATCTTCATATAAGAAACACTAACACAACAGCATCTCATCTCACTACCAGTTGATCCTGAGCAAGGCTGGGCGGAGCTAAACCAAAGGGGGCTCCAAGGTAACTCCTTAATAATGAAAAAAAAAGTATGAAAAACTCCAGAGAAATGTATTGTGGTGCAAAATAACATGTCCCAGAACTGCATTGTCGCTCGACTAAACACTGAGCGAGCGGCGGCGAAAATAACGGGTGGATTCTTCATGCTGCTCATTCACCTGGGCTATGGGCCACTAAAATGCCTCTAAATTATTCCAACTGAATATGCGTTTGGCATAAATCTTGCACCACTCTACAAGCTGCTTGTTAATAGACTAATACTGCTCACTTAAGAAACTGCACTGGTTCACAACAACACATATGAAAGGATATTGGTTTGGAATAAACATGCTACTTGCTACTAAAATGCCATAAGTAGCTATAGAATCCAATACTTGGTACAGTAACAAGTACACTAGAATGTAAAGAAGCCACATTTTGTTGAAGTACATGTTCAAGTTCAAGGAAGTAGGGTTGTAGCAAATATATGAATGGGAATCAGCATTTAAATTGTTTGTACGTGAAAACCAAGTTACTTCCTGGGAAGGTACATTGTTGATTCGTTACAATCCTTGTAAAGATCTGGACTCTTGATGATTCTGTGCTAGAGGTTGAATACATTGCTTCCTTCACTGATATGATACCGGACAGAGCGTGCATGGGGCGGGTTCCCACAGAAGTTTTTTTAGTGCTTCATTATGATTTCATACATCATCACAACTAAGAAAAGCTTCACGAAAATTGCCATTATCGTATTAAATGGGGAATGTCACTAGGACGAACACAGAAACTTGAAATATAATTAATGGAGAGGCACACACTGACAGACAAAAACTTGTAGCTGTAACCAAAACACGTGGGAGACCACTTGCTCTTCTTTATAAATTCCTCTTGGAAGTTGCACACCAAAATTATGATGAAAAAGTAACCGTAAAGCTTCACTTACACTCAATGTTGCTCTGTCAAAACTGTTGATTACTAATAAAAGGAGGATGGCTACGAGAGGCCTAGATTAACTATAATTTTAGGCTTCATTTTTACAGATATCAAGAAGCCATGCGGTACACCATCTCTTTTTTTTTTTAGTACAGCGGAAGGCACCCGCTCGTCCTCCCTCCACAGAAGCGGAAGTATCAATGTTGCCAGATCTCACAAAAGAGAGTTAACAATACTACTTAAAAATATTACCAATATAAAATAACACAATTACTAAGGGCACTACAAAGTAATACACTTACTGTATATAAACGTAACGCATCTTCTTAGTTTGAAATGCATTAATGGTCATATGTAATGTTCTATCATATCCAGTGGCGTATTTACGATTTTATTTCGGGGGAGGCTTCACTAATTTTCGGGGGGGATTTCAATGAAAATGTGAAAATTCTGCAATATATTTAATATATTTTACTATAGTAAGATTTCGGGGGGGCTTAAGCCCGGAAGCCCCCCCCTAAATACGCCACTGATCATATCTATTGTTATCCCAAAAACATTGGAGTTTATGCACTATAGTAGTTCAAATTAAATCATGCGCAGATTGAGAATATCTAGGCCACCATATTATAGCTTTTATTTTGAAGTTTTTTTCGTGAATCTCCATGCTATTATACTACGGCTGCAAATAGACACTTTCTGCTCCTTAAAGCTCTTAATCATTTTAAAGAAATTCATATCCTATTATGTCGTTTCATTTTTTCTAGTATTTACTCTGCATATTAGCAATTGGTCACCAACCCCCCAATTGCTACAACTATTCTTATCTTAATGCTACAAGAATCGTATTATATAGCGCTTTACTTTCTTACTATATTTCTACAAGGAAAATGCTTTTGTGATCACCGCGGTGGTTTGAAGCTGAAGAAAGTTGTAGCGAATAGAGGCAGACAGTTGGTTAGGCCGCCGAAAGACCATCATAAACAAGATAAGTGTTCGAGAATTTTTCTTATGACCTAAGCGCCAGTTCTCAAACCTAGGCACCATAATATATACAATTTCATACATAGCAGGTACGTAGCCAGGATTTCGTGAAGGGGGAGGCCCTTCACATGAAATACTGTGGTCATCACGCCAGGGGCTCGATCATTCCAAACTATTTTACTGGCAATATATATTGGTTCCTTTAGCCAGGATTTCGTAACGGGGGGAGGAGGAGGGGCGTGACATGAAATTCTGAAGGCCCAGGAGCTCGATCAATCTAAACTACTTTACTATCAACATGTATTGTTTTGTAATTACAATAAAATGAGGATATGTTGGTAAGTATTTTAATAAACTATGAAGAAACCTCGAGTAAAATAAAAAAATGTATTGAAAAAGATTTTACAATATTTACATCCTTCCTCTGTTCATTCAAATATAACAATTTTCCTTTCATTATGACCTCAACTATTACAAAAAAGTACATATTCACTGTTATAAAAAATACATACTCAATAGTGTCTTGTAAATTTAGAAAACAAATATTCTATAGTAACAAGCTATTACAATAAGTCTCAATAAAACTTACAATAACAGATTATTAACCGAAGTGACTTAATTACACTCCATTCATATAAATTAAAATTTAAATATATAATTATAAGTTCAAAGAAAAACTATTGTCTATGGATTAATATATATACAATTATTCTTATCAGAGTATAAACACCTCATCCAGTTCCTTTCCAGGAGGTAAAGTGCCAAGGACCGACGAGACGTTACCACGTTGGATAGAAGCAGATATGCGCTGTATTAGATAAGATGTGGAGCGAACTTTTAATCCACGAATGGAAGCGTTATATTCTTTTACACATCTTAAAGTATTTCAGGGACCATGGTTCGAAACCCACCATGCACGATTAAAACCGAATTCGTTCATTGGAAAATGGTTAGCATACACGTCTTTGGTTTGAAAGACCTGAGTTCGATTCCTGGAGAAACATTTGTTATAATTTTTCTTTTTGGTTTTCCAAAACTTGGTTTACATTTTCAGAATTTGGTTTTAAATTTTTAATTCGAAAATTTTAAAGGTTTAGTTCGAAATTTTTAGAGTTAATCTACAAGCGACAAGGACGGCCCCTCTACGTGTCCTTTCAGAGATATACTAATTCAAGGACAGGATCTCCACACGTAAACATATAAGGTGGACTCCTTCTCCATCAAGTTAAGAAAGCTGGTAATCATCTTATCTGTCAAAGAGAACGATAATATTTAAGGTAAACTTCAGTACAATATCATGATACGGGAAAGGGTTATTTAGGGAAGGGTTGAACCCTCCATTGGAACTTCAAGGTACTAAAAAAGGATAACCATAAAAAGGAAACAAAATTCTAAAATCCCGGTCGAGGGTGGGTCGCCTGATCTCATGACGTCATATCACGTAACCTTAAAAAATTGAATTTCCCGCATGGGCTGGGGCTGAGATCATGCGACTTCTATCTACCAATCAAGATAAGATACCAAAACACTCATCTTACTCTTAAAATGAAACAAATTTTAAAAATTCAGAGTGAGGGATTTCCCCACAAAGATGACTCATGACGTTATACCATGTAACCTGTTCACCGTGTGGCGGGTCTAAAATCATGTAACCTCTATCAACCAATCAGTATCGTAGTACCAAAGTACACATCAAAAAGGATACCCGTAAAAGGAAACAAATTTCAAAAATCCCAGGGTCTACGATCACGTGACCTCTATCAACCAATCAGCATCGTGGTACCAGAGCACTCATCTTATCCCGTAAAAGGGAACGAATTTTAAAAAATCCCAGAGCCTAAGATCACATGACATCTATCAGCCAAATCAGCATCGTGGTACCAAAGCATTCATCTTACCCCGTAAAAGGAAACGAATTTCAAATATCCCAGGGTCTAAGATCACGTGACCTCTATCAGCCAATCAGAATCAGGTATCAAAACACTCATCTTACCCGTAAAAGGATACGAATTTGAAAAATCCAGTTAGGGATTTTTCCCGCAGGGTCTCATGACGTCATACCACGTGACCGGGGGCGTGGCTAAAATTTGAATTTCCCGCGTGGGCGGGGCTTAAAGTCACGTGACCTCTCTCAAGCAATCAGAATCGAGAAAAATTTAGCTGACTCGACTAGATATAGAGGGGCCACTACTACTCCCCCACAAGTCACGGCCCTGACAACATCTATACATGCACAAGTGAAAGACGTCTTGATAAAAAAATCGACAAGGGGTACTATAAAGGGGAGATTTGTTTTATTATTTTTTTCAATATCTCGCACCGTTTGCAAGATTTGAGTCTACTTCCTGTTGGAGATTCTAATTCATGTATGGTCAGTGTTTTCTTTCTTTCTTCTTGCATGCAGTATGTAATAAGAAAATACATTACATACGCAATTATTATATTTGACAATATATATATATATATATATATATATATATATATATATATATATATATATATATATATATATATAACAATAATGATAATATCAGTGATATATAGTGTTCATTGGGCAAAACACTCCAAACAATATTACCTTTTCACCTTAGACTGGAGAAATGGTTATCCTTCGTTTTTCATTATCATTTGGTCATGAAACAAATGCCTCAGAGATATACACCCCCTATATACAACTGTCGTGTTGGAATGTAAAACTCGTACGATAGATCCTGTAATTTTTTAAAATTTCAACATTTCCAGTGTACCTAAAGCGTGCAATAAAGAAATAACGTCCATGTTTTTGAAATATCCAATTAGAACTGGACAATCTACACAAAATTTGGAATAGAGCAGTGAAAACTGCACGTTCCTGGCACTTGTGGTTTTCGAAACTCGTTGTTGGAAAGGATTGGAGACAAACATATAAACCTAGCATTTTAATATATAGATTGATATATAATTCTAATAGTTTAAAAAACTGTTTTCTGGTTTCAAAAAAAACTTTCTGGTTACCATGAATTTATTTTGCAATATTTCTTTTTTTAATAATGATAATAATTACGAAAACGGTTATCTTACCAAATAAATTGTTTTGCTCTACACGGAAAATGTAACTAGAAAATGACACGTTGATAATAACTACTCTTTCCTTGGAACGTCTTCTCTCTTCAAGATCTCCAAAGCCAGGTATTACCTTGCTCTCCAAGTTCATATCGGCAATAGGACATTGCATTTGACCTGCTGTGCTCTTTGCTGATAATTGGAAAACCCGAGTTATTACTTACGATATTGACTAATAAAGTTAAATCTAGGGATTATTTCGATGCTATTCTCAGTTGTTTTTTTTTTTCAAATCTGTTTGGAAAATGAAATTTAAGTTGGCAACATTGTAAGAAATTAAAAAATCGCAACCGCGAATGATAACTTCTGCTAAATAAATGATACATTTAGCTAAATAGAAATAAATTTGAGGTAGGATAATAATGACATAATTCGCTAAGTCTTGTAATTATGTGGAGACATACATATGCAGGTTAAATTTAAGCATACCACTGGAAATAATAGTTAAAAAATTATGTCTTTTACTCTTATAATAATTATTTCCTTCCTTCATAGTGTACGGTACTTCAAAAGACAAGATCTTACATATGCAAGATTGGGGGAGAAACTATCAGCCTTCATCTTTAATATGCATTCACTTATTTTAACCGTCGTATAGCACTTGTAATGATTTTACACTACAAGCACTATAGCACTACAATACGTTGTGTGGAGATATACAATACACCATTAAATTGTGTATATGCACTTTTTATTCCGTAGTACATTCTCGTTTTTGTTTCCGTGGCGTTTGCTTAAATAATTTCGTACAGATTGATAATAAGCATGCAAAATGATGTGACTCATAAATACAATTACGCGTCCGGAGGAATGCCATAAAAAATGATGTGCACAAAACACTAACCAACCTGTGCTAGGTGGCCATTAAAAAGTACGTAAGAAGCACCGCAGGGAGGCCGGCGCGGGGTATCCAGAAGGATAAGGCGCGTCAGGAATAGAAAATGATACCCACTAGGAGGGTGAAAAAAACACTTTATATTGTATAAAGACAGTGCACTTGTCATGGTTCACCAGGGCAGGGAGTTCACAAAAAATAAGGGAGTTCGCCAGGCCGTGTACTCGAACAATATGCTGGCTGTATAGGCCCTACAACGAATATTATTATACTAGCTTTTGAATGAATTTGGATAAATTTGAGGACATAGAGTAAATAAGGTTCATTATATTAAGGAATGGAGGAAACAGCGATTTTTAACACTCAAATTTCCAAGTAGATGCGAATTCAATAATACAGAAGGAGTGAAAAAGTGAGTGACCCGACCTATACCATAATCTAACCCGGGATCTTCGGTGTACCGTACCGATGCGTTAACCACTACGTTATCCAGTCCGCTCCCTAAATAGCCATACACTCATTCCTGAAGTGTGTATTCTTTGTCCCAGACCGCATGGCTTGTACCAAACTTCCTGTTGTGATTGGACAATTCAGTGTCCACTTTGAGAACACCCCTGACTGTTATATTATCATTATATTACCAAATGGAGAGAACAGCCAATTTCATCACATCACGAGGATCCCAAATTTGAGTTCCAGTGCAGTTTACACTTTTTCACTCTTAGTGTATCATTGAATATGCACCTATAGAGGAATTGGTGTGGATTGTTGCCTACATTCGTTAGTATAACGATAATATAACTTTTACAGGTGCTCTGAATGTAGACACTGGATTGTTCAAGCACAACAGAAATTTGTGGTACAAGCCATGTGGTCTGAGTAAAACAACACCTACCGGTACTTCAGGAGTGAGTGTATGGCTGTTCAGGGAGCGGTCTAGGTAATGTTTAACGCTCGACACGGTACCGCGAAGATCCCAGGCTCGAATCTCGGTCCAGTCATGTACTTTTTTACTTTTCGTGAATCATAAACAAGATTCATGTAATCGATAGACTGCAGGCATATGAACGCATATTTGAAGTGTTCGCCCTCCCTCACCTCGCCTTGTCTCTTCTTTAACCAGTAATTTCCTAGAACTAAAAATTTGGTTGAATTCCGATAATATTGATGTTATACAATGAGATACACTTCGCTTAAACAATTTTGGTGGCAAGATATTTTCCTGGAAATTTGCAACAATATGGCAGATCGCCCAAAAATAGGGGAGTGGAAATGAACTAGTAGGGGATTTCTTTCAAATAATGCCCCATGATTGGGGAGTGGGGAGAAATGGCTAGTTTTTTGACTCACGAAATAAAGGATAAATTACTAAGCTAAGGTAGCAATGTGAGTCAAGAGAAGTGGGAACAGTTCCTGAAACGTTGAATGTCCCAGATTGTCCTTTATATGTTTTGCAGTATTTGTATTGTACACAACAGCTTCAAGCAATAATATCGCAAATTCTTTATATGTAAATTCTTGATTCCTGGTTGTACTTCACCTTTTCTATTCATGAATAGAATGTCTCGAAACAATGTACGTGGGATCCAACATTACGTTTCTTATACTGTTTAGGGCATTTATTCCGAAGTTGGGCGTCCGCTTTCGCTACGTTTTTTCGCTGTTATCTCCTTTCCACACTTTCTGCAATTTGTTATTAGGTTCATTGGTCCGTGCGCTTCACAAACTTTTAAAAGATTTTGCTCGTTATCAACGTATTCCTTCACAAATGTTAAAACTGTTAGTTCATTGCCCTTGTACATTCGCCATGTTGATAACATAAATGCTCGTTTCTTTCCCACAATGCAACTGTTCAGTTACCTTGCGCCAAGTAGTTCCCTCCGCTCGCCGTATTAGTCCCATGTTTATAACCGCTTATATATAACAAATAAACAGATTTTTCGAGATTCTTATACATTATCAAGGACACAAATGATCAAATTATCCATATCTTTCCTGTAAATTTTAAAAATTTTGCCGGAAACGGACGCCCAACTTTGGAATTTAACCCCTGTTTAGTAGCATTCTTGTGAATTGTGACGCAAGTGATTGAGTAAATCCAATATAATATTATCTGGAATTTGTTTCTTGTGGGACTTCGGTGTTGGCCCTGGGGTTATTGTTCTGCTATACGTTTTAAGATAAGAGTTGTCAATGGATCTTGTAATACCAAGAAGATCGTCAATGCTTCGTCTTCTTCTGCTTTTAGTTCTATAATGCCTGCAGCTTTATCCAGTGCAGATAGCAAACCTAGTGTTCGCAACTGATTATTAATATCTGAATTTTGGTCGTCTACGCTGTTTTTATCTTAAAAGTGATTATCTGGGGATTGGATCTAAATATTCGCGTCCAATACACTTATCTCAGTGTTTACCGGAAACGTTAATATTATGCACTGAGAGTTTCAGAGGAAAGCAAGTATTCCACTGGGAGAAAATCAAAGACGGGTTGAAGGAACAAGGAAAACGAAAAATGGAATATATATATATATACAGCGTGTATCATAAAGAATCATCCGGTTTTAAACAATAATATACGAGGGTCATTCGGAAAGTAAAGAACGTTTTGCCCTAGCGCGTGCGCGTGTTCCCCTACCCCCGCTGCCGCTGGGTTATTGACCTGGGCATGCTTTAGCCTCAGTCTGACACCAGCTGCGATCCGCTACGGCCCGTTATTGCTTCGCTGTGCGACTGTAAAATGTGCGATACAATTACTGATCCCGCCAAGTGAGGTTCGTAGTGTGATAAGATTTTTGAATGCAAGAAAAGTGCGTCCGATAGAAATTTATAGACAAATCACTGAGGTGTATGGAAATGTAATGAATGAAGCATCAGTTCGTAAGTGGTGCATTATGTTTAATGACGGACGGACGAATGTGCACGATGAGGAACGCTCGGGCCGGCCTTCTGTTGTGACTGACGAACTCAAAGGAAGAATTGAGCGGAAAATTCAAGAGGATAGGCGATTCACTATTGATGGGCTGCACGAATTCCCAAAGTTGACAGACTTTTTGGGTGGAAGCCACTACGGCAGTGATGATTAACTTAAGGAAGCTGTTAGTGATTGGTTCAACAGTTTGGCGGCAACTGTGTATGCCGAAGGCATAGAAAAACTTGTACCACGGTATGACAAGTGTTTCAATTTACACGGCGACTATGTCGAAAAGTAACTTAAGTATCACATAGTATGTAACACAAATTTCGCCTTTGTATGCCAGTTATTAAAGTGTTTATACAAAAACGTTCTTTACTTTCCGAATGACCCTCGTATATTCTGTCTTTTCAGAGATGTGAGTGAACAACGTACTGTTGGAAAGAGGAACATCTCTAGTTGTACATGGTTTCCGCTAGTTAGCAGCAGTGTGCTTGAGTGAACGCCCACTACGGTTTTGGTTAAAATGGCATCTGGACAACAGAAAGCGTTTTGTGTACTACGTTTTGCGGAGTGCAAGTCAGTGATAACTGATCAGCATGACTTTCGTACTAAGTATGGTGTGGATCCTCCTACTGCACAGAGCATTAGACGATGGCATGAACAATTCCGAACAACAGGCTGTTTGTGTAAGGGAAAATCACCGGGACGTCCTCGAGTGCCCGACGCAGACGTGGAGCGCATCCGTCAATGTTTTACACGCAGTCCGCAGAAATTCGTTCGTCGTGCAGCTCGACAGCTCAGCATGCCCTTGATGTTCGTCTGGCGTGTGTTACGTCGTCGTTTACCCATGAAACCATACAGAATTCAGCTACTGCAAGCTCTTTGTGAAGGTGACAAAGAACGACGTATGGAGTTTTGTAATTTCATTCTTGGCAAGATTGCGGAGGACGACAGTTTTGTTCAACGCTTAGTGTTTAGTGACGAGGCAACATGCCATTTGAATGGAAATGTGAACCGCCATAATGTGCGAATATGGGGAACGGAACACCCACATGAAGTTGTACAACATGAGAGGGACTCACCAAAAGTTAATGTGTTTTGTGCAGTTTCCCGAAAAAAGGTGTACGGTCCATTTTTCTTTGTCAAGAACACTGTGACAGGGATAACCTACCTTGATATGCTTGAGTACTTTCTTTTCCCACAGTTGGAGACTGATTCGAATAATTTCATCTACCAACAGAATGGGTCACCGCCACACTGGCATGAGAAAGTGCGGGGATTTTTAAATCGAACGTTTCCACAACGATGGATCGGTCGCACTGGACCAAATGATGTAGCGTTACATTACTGGCCTCCAAGGTCACCTGACCTTACTGTATGTGATTATTTCTTGTGGGGGTTTATAAAAGACTCCGTTTATGTGCCTCTGTTACCAAGCACATTGAATGAACTGCGACATCACATAACGGCAGCTGTGGAAGCTGTAACTGAAGACATGCTAGCTGCAGTTTGGGACGAATTTGAATACCGCATGCACATATGCCGTGCATCTCACGGGGGGCACATTGAACACCTATGAAATGATGCAATAAAAACTTTTTGAGTTTCACTCTCATGCAAAACAAAAACTATTTGTATATGTTTATTAGTTTCAGAAATACAGACTTGCCAAAGTGGATGAATCTTTTTGATACACCCTGTATATATATATATATATATATATATATATATATATATATATATATATATATATATAACAATTTTCTAAACTATACTTAAATGCAATATTTTTCGTTATTGGTATGTGTATTTTCTCACCTAATATATATGTTATACATCACGTAAACGTTATCAAGGGGATTAAGATATCGGCTGGACATATGAGTACACGAATTTAAAACTCTCACTGTTTTAAATTTTTAACTTGTTATACAATTTTACTTTCAGATAGTTTTGTGTTATACAATCTGTAAGTTACTTAGAACAATTTATACATGCCTGGTGCCATTATCCTACGTTATTTATTGCATTTTTCAGCTTTAACAATTATACTTAGAGCAGGTTTTATGGACGGGGCATTTTGGTTTAGGCAGGTTGTTTCGGCAGCTCATACTGTAACTTTTGAACCAATTCAATATTAGAATTATTCTAATGATAAAGTCGACATGGCTTTATAGCCGCAACTCTAATGATTAATAACCGACAGGGTTATATAGACATTAACAAACATTATCAATATATGTTATACTTAAATGTAGAAGGGTAGATTTTTTATTGTACGTGCCCCTTCACATATCCACTTCACTATCACATCAGACACAGTATACCTAGGGATGTTTAGGAGTGTGGAAATTTCACGTACAGACTTCTGACAAAGTGACACCCAATCACCTGACCACGTTCGAAGTCCGTGAGTTCCGCGGAGCGCCCGATTCTGCTTTCTCACTATGTCTAATGACTACTGAGGTCGCTGATAATGAGTACCTGGCAGTAGGTGGCAGCACAATGCACCTAATATGAAAAACGTATGTTTTTTGCGGGTGTCCGGATACTTTTGATCACATAGTGTATTTATAAGTAATAAATTTACAAACATTAAGAAGGATACTAAACTGAAAGAATAATCTAAAGATTTAAAATACATAAATACCAACATATTGTAAATAAGTTAAAACTACACTTACCATTGTTTTCCTGACTACATCATACAAGCCCCACAATTCACTTGGTAACTGCTTCAAAACGAAAAGAGTTGTCGATATAGAAACCCGTTGCATATGTCACCAGGTACGCATGTTTTTCGTTAAGAAACGCATTCAAATCAAGAAAACAATTTCGATAAACAAAAATTTAAAAAATGGGGCAGTAAGAACTAATGGGTTAAATTGACTGATAAGTCCTACCGGAAATTACGTGATAGTGTATGCCATAATTCAAGATGAGTGGAACTTGGTGGCTTCGTACGTGCGATGCAGAGAGGAAGTCAGAAATTGTTATTACTGTAAAAGTTTCCTACCAGATAGGAATACTAGATTGATCTGAAGGCAAGCCTGGAGACCATCAGCAATTCTGTAATTAGGAATACAAATTTATTTATTTTATTTTTATTTTATTTTATTTATTTATTTATTTATTTTTTTTGCATGTTACAATCCATTATTTCTAACCACTATTACTAAATACTGACACTATTATTACTATTTAACCAAATGTGTACTGCACCAAATTAAGTGAAATTGTAACGGTATTGTGTAATTTTTATATAATAACTTGTATTTACGGGCAAAATTGTGCTTTTAAAATATGCACAAGCTGTTTTAAAGGAAGAAGAAAATATAAAGAGAAATAAATGTAATTTCTTTACTGTTATTATGATTGATGTTCTGTTGTGATAGTGATATGACATCTTTTGTAAGTCGTCATAGTAACGGAAAACATATTATACGTACTACAATAAAAAAGGATAATATCTAAATGAAGTATTTAGATGGATTTTGATAAAACAGTAACATAGATTATATAAATATACGGACTGAGGGCTATAACGACATATAAAATATACAAAACAAGCATTAAGCTAATTACAAACTGGTGTTTTTCATATTAATACACATTTAGTGGTCGTTATAAAATGAACACGTAAATTATTATAGACTCCTACCTCATTATTCATATTTTTGCATTTCCCCGTTGCTCAAGAGGAGTCCATTTTCTAAAACTGTTTTATGGAAAAACAGACAGGTTATTTTTAAGTTCATTTGAAGATAAATTTCGACCATCACATAGTATTTCTATTATCTCATCATAAACTTTCATTACACTGAACACTTGTTTGACATGTGTATTACTGATGGTATAGCGAGAATATACCTAGGTACTGCATTATTTTGAACAAATTTGGTACATTTGCTTTCTCGAAAAACGCACTCCACGTTCTTATTGTTATTGTCCTTCCAATGACGTGTTGATATTACTTATTGCGAAACAGAGTACTCAGTATATAGTTTATGTCCATCGAAACTAATTTTATGTTTCATCTTTGTCAAATCATTAAATGAAAACAGGGGTAGTATTGTGCGATAATACAGTTTAACACGAATTAAAGGAATTTAAACCTAATATTTTGTTATAATAAAACCATAATCCTTGTAAATGTCCAGTGTTTGTCCACGACGAAGCTCACTTGGCACGAGCTGTAATCGAACCAAGAACCCCATGCACCAAAGATGAATGCTCTACCACTGAGTCACCGGGGCCCCTAATATAGAATTTCTTGTTTTTTTTGTGTGTTACTTTTTCAAAGTCATACAATTACAATCAAGTGCTTGTAACACTTTGCATTTACAAAGAATATAATTTTACAATAACATTAATTTCAGAGTTGGAAGGAAGTTTTCATAAGTTTTCTTTTGTATGCCATTTTTTAATGATATATTTTTTATGCAAGACGGACTTGTTACAGATTTCCTTGATGTGATGAACAATCCTTTTGTTAAAATCTGTGAATTCCGAAAAGCAAACTGGAGGTTAAGAATTAGTTCATAACAATGCATATAACTGTTGAAAATATCTTGTAGAAAATTTTCACTGGTTAAAAACAATTAATTTTAAAGTTAATAAATAAATTTAGCGTTTTCGACTTAGCTTAGATAATCTTCTTATTTTTTATGATATACAAAGCAACACCTGGTTCAGCACGCATAATTTTGTAAACAAAAAAGAAAAAAAAATGTATTTGCTAGTCTCTGTTACATACATATAATGCAAACGGATACAACCGTTACAATGTAACTATCAAAGTATATTATCACACCAAATATCAATCACTGATTCTTAGAAGTATTTGCTGCTTTTTAGTTCATTTTATGTGAGCTGAATTAACTTTAGTACTTTTTTTCTTTACGAAACAACTAAACTTGTAGTCAGATTTTCTTCCAGAAAATTTTATTCGAATAGAGGCAAAACCAAAATGTGAAGAAGCTGCACGGAAACACTATTTGCTAAGAGACGTACCTACACACAAGGGTGGTACATAATCGCAATTTAATTTACATTAGCTCCGTGAAGGAAGTAAACTAACTCCGGAGGTCTTTAGTAGCACTATCAGATTTTTACCACCAGCCAGCACTAATGATATCAAGTTTTGTATAGATGTTGCGCAAAACTATTCGTCTAACGTGTATTTTTGATTTTTATTTGTATTTTATTTTTTATTTTTTTACATCTTGCTTTGATGTAACTTCACAGCAAGGTTTATATCAAAAATATTTTATTAAATAGTAGAAGAAGACTGGTTTATGTATATCTTTGTAGATCTATATCTTTGTGTATATGTATATAACTAAAATGACCTTTCTTGCACGGGAAGAATACTTATGGAGAAAGTTTGAATTTCTTTTTTTCTCAGGGTATGTATTTCAATGGAAGTGTAAAGATAAAATTACAAAAAATACTCTACTTTTGAAACATCCTACCCTCACAGAACAGGCCCATTTTCAAATTAATATGATTAAAAGATCCAGATTGAGGTGGGTGCTAACTATATTCCAAGTCATTTCTAACATGTTAGCCGTTTTTCCGACCTCGAAACTATGAATTCGAAACTAATCTCAGTCGCATTTTACATGATATTTTTCACCCTTTTTTCCCCTCTCCTCTTCTGCTGATGGGGCTGAATTTGCACTCAAACGGCATTGGAAGCGTCACTATTCATTTCAACAACCGGAAAGTGTGTATTTTACACTAATGTCGGTCATTTTGGATTATTTTCACATGTCACCCCTTCCAACTCCTACCTCTTGGGATGTCTTTCTCCCACTGCATTTTCTCCAGGTTCTAAGCCATATGGTTTAAGTTCGGTTGATATCACTCCAGGCTTTCCAGAGTTACACTAGAATATATATTCATACACCTACGTCCACACACACACACACACACACACATATATATATATATATATATATATATATATATATATATATATATATATATATATATATATATATATATATATATGTGTGTGTGTGTGTGTGTGTGTGTATATAAGGTGCAGTCAAATGAAAAGGCTCATTCCCATGTACATACTTTATTACTGGATAGAGCTATATATAATGACCATTGCTGTTGAGGCACTTATCCTACCTTGCCACGAGGTTATGAATGTCCTGGAAGAAGAACTCCTTAAATTGCGTATGGAACCACACTGTCACAGCTTGTTGCATTTCTTCATCCGATCCATAGTGGTGTCCCCGGAGTTGTTTCTTGAGTGGCCCGAAAACGTAGAAATCACAGGGATTCAAGTCAGGACTATACATGGGATTGTCTAGCACTTCCCATTTCCACGACGCCAAAAGATCCTGTGTTTGTTTGGCAACATGAGGCCGAGCATTGTCGTGCAATAAAAGGATTCCCTTTGTGAGGTTACCCCGGCGTTTAGTCTTGATTGCTAGCTACAGCCGACGGAGAATATCGCAATATTTGTTGGTGTTTATTGTTTCTTCTTTGGGGAGAAACTCCACTAGCAGAGGCTCCTGCTCGTCAAAGAACACCATAACCTTAGCAGCTGATGTTCTGGAACGGATTTTCTTTGGTTTAGGCGATCCTCATGCTTCGACTGCATATTCTCACGTTTGGATTCGGTTGAAAAAGTGGGTATATGGGTTCATCTCCGGCAATGATCGTTGCAAGGAAATCGTTCCCCTCGTTCTGATATCGCGTCAAATGGTTCAGTGATATTTCCATTCTGTGGTGTCGCTGTTCCTTGGGGAAACACTTAGGGACCCATTTAACACAAACCTTCCCGTAACCAAGTCTATTGCGCACAATGTCATGCACACTGCCATGGGTCACCTGTACTTGAGCACTAATGGTATCCAAGGAGATCTGTCTATCAGTTTGAATGCAACTGTCAATAGCAGCAAATATCTCATCAGGAATACGATTCGTCACCTGCCCGGGTCTTGCATCATCAGTCAGTGTCTCCCTGCCAGCACGAAAACGCCACCACTTTCGCACTGTTTTGTCTGAAACACACTTCACATCATACACACCCTGCATTCTCCTGTGTATGGCCGCTGGATGCCTTTCGCACAAAGAAAACGTATCACACCTCGCTGTTCTTCCTTGGTAACGTTGGTCACTGGCACCTCCATTGGTGTGTTACAGCGCCACGTCTTACCTGGGGAAGAGAAAGAAACATTAATAAGTAACCAACCTCTGTTAACGTGCCACACTACGTCAGTGCGCAACAAATATAACATTTATTATTGCCTACACATATGTGGATATAAACATCAAAGAGGACTAACAGCTCCCTCAACACGTTGTCCGGATATTTGCAATTGGACCTTTTCATTTGACTGAACCTGATATATATATAGGCTTTCAGCGTTGCCCTGAAAATTCCCAATCCAGCTGAAATGCTCTTTCTTGCCTAAACTTGTACTTAAATGTAATCGGAATTGTCACATAACAGCTTAGCGACCTCCCTCGAGAACTATGGATTCGTCACTAATCTGGGTCATTTGAAACATTTTATTTTTTTTTTTTTTTTTTTTACTTCTTCTCAACCCCCTTACAGATGAAAGCTGAACTTGTACTTTAACGTTATCGAGGATGTAACTGAGCAAAACCGAAAACTATGGATTCGACTGTAATATTAGTAATATCAGTCGTATTCGATTATTTTTACATGTCATTCCCTTTTCAAACCCTAGGAGTAACGTTAAACGTCATCAGGAGTAACACTATTCATTTCTGGGGCCGCAGAAACTATAAACTCGAAGCTTCATAGGTCATTTATGATAATTTTTACAGGCTTCCTACTTCCCACGCTGTCCTAGGGATTTTAAGGGTCTTACTCCCGCTGGGAGCTGAACTTGGACGTAAAGATCATCGAAACAGTCACAGATCAATTTAGGAACCCCGAAAATTATGGATTTGACACTGCACTGAACTTAAAACCTATACGGCATCTGGAGTGTCACTATTCATTTCAGCGACCTCCTCCCCCACTGGAGGCTGAAGTTGGACTTAAAGGTCATCAGAACTGTCAACAATCAACTTAGGGTCCCAGAAAACTATGGATTCGACAATATTATCGGTCGTTTTCGATTATTTTTACATATTACCACTCCCCTCTCCAAGGGTGCTAATGAAGCTGAACTTCAAGTAACGCAGATGATATCGGAATTGCCACTATTCATCTCAGAGACCCCGATAACTATAGGTTCGACACTAATATTTGTCGTTTTCTACCATTAATTTTGTATCACCCTTTCCCACTCCCCCTTAGGTGTTCTAGGAGACTTACCCCACTGGGGACTGAAGTTGGACTTAAAGGCATCAGAACTGTCACTATTCAACTGAACGGAAACGAAAACTATTTTCAATACTAATATTGGTCGTTGTCGATTATTTTTACATGCCACCATTTACTACCTCTCAGGGGTGTTTATAGGGGCTGGAAACTTCTATGTATAGTCTGAAAGGAAATGGATTTTATTTGATTGCAAACTGTAAAAAACACATACATAATGTAACACTAGATCAAAATAAAATTAATTTCTTAGACATTACTATTTATAGATTAGAGAACACATTTAATGCAAATGTTTACAAGAAGAAAGGTGCCTCGAATTGTTTCATTAATGAAAAATCATCTCATTAATTTAAATTTGAGGCTAATTTTTGGATAACCCTTTTCCTTAGAGTATACAGATTAGTATTTGAAGAAAGTGAAATTCAGGAAATAATGAAAATGGTATATAATTTAGGCAAGCAGAATGGTTACTCTAGACCAGCTTTAAATAAATGGCGAACAGGCACTAAAATATATAAGAGCAATAGTGAAGAAGAAAATACGAGTAAGACAAAAGAACAAGAAAAGGAACTAACAATGAACATGTGAATAGTCTTATCAATTTGGCCTAGTAGCGTATGCGTCTTTGGTGTAGAAGACCTGAGTTCAGTTCCCGGCGGGAGCTCTTGTGGTTCGGGTTCCACGTTAATCAGCAGGTCCCGTCTCATATAGCTTCGCTGTTGAAAGAGATGTTAAAATCAACGCAACTCAACTCAATTTGGCCTAAACTTTAGTATCGAATGCAAAAGGTGGTTAAAAATATGGATTGAGAGTAGAATTAAATTCAGAAAAGTATTTAACAAGTATAAAAATTGTTGCTTATTAAGACATCTAATGGAAATTAAACATTTCATAAATAAGGTAAAAGTACTACATAAAACATCTTCACAAATTGAAAAGATCACGCACCAATCCTATTTGATTAGTACCAGAAAACCAGAATTAAAGCAGGATAGCGGTGTGTTAGATAAACAATGGCATTACATTATTAAATACTATTAAAGACAGAACCAACACTACCCAGGAAATCAAGAAGCTACTCACGAACGTTTTTAGAAGTTTCTTAAACTCATGATAGAAAAAGATGGTTTTATTAATTGGTAACACCACAACAAACGGAACTGATTAAAGGAAAATGTAAATAGTGAGTGTTTCATTATAATTTTTGCACGGGTTATTATTATTATTATTATTTGTGCTTAGATTACAGGAACTAATACAAATTGAAGAAGGGACTCGGTGGTGGAAAATTGAAACAACAAGGCAGTTATCCAGGATCTTTGGGAAAACTGAAATGTAACGAGGTGGAATCCAGTTTTTCGTCGAATTTTCGTCCGTAGTCAAAAGTAACAGCGAATAGTTACTGAAATATCTGGAAAAGACATTAGTGCAACTATAAAGATAACCAAGAAAGTTCTGTCGCTTTTTTACCCACCACCTTCGAACATCGATATGTCACCTAAGACGTACCTGGAAGATCAAAATGAGTTCTCGTCAGCATCGACGACCTTCTGCCAACGTTCTGAAAGGCCATTGATTCCACCGTGGTGGAATTTGGTGGACTGTAATGCGAAGAAGGTATCAAGTGCATTTTGCAAGTCTACTAGGGGTTTGAGCTGGCGTCCTTTAAGGTGATTGTCCAAGGAATGGAATAGGTGATAATCGGACAGTGCAATGTCCGGGGAGTATGTCGGATGCAATAGTGCTTCTCATCCAAGGCGCAGAATGGTGTCCCAGGTCATCGTAGAAACGTGGGGCATAGCGTTGTCCTGTAACAGGAGGACCCCTTTGCGATTCATAAGTGTGGCTCCAGAGTTTTTGAGTTTTTATTGAACATGGCTCAACTGCTGACAGTACACAGTTGCATTGATACTCTGACTAGCATGTAGCAGTTCCAGATGCATATAGCCGCGAACAGTCCACCAAATTCACAGGAGGACCTTCTTCTGATGCAGTGCTGGTTTCGGCTGTTTTGGATAAGGTTCATGGAATGCTAACCAATGAAGACGGCGCCGTGGAGCTTCGTACAGGACCCACTTCTCATCACATGTCAACACCCTGTCAAGAAATGGCTCCTTCCTCAGACGAGACAGCAAAGAAGCACAGGTGTCTGCTCGCGTTGCCTTCTGGCCCGAAGTGAAATCATGTGGGACCCATCGACCCAACTTGTAGTGCTTCCGAAGTTGATGGAGGTGCTGCCGAGTGGTATCTCCCTCACACAGAATTGTAATCCCAGTTCCTCACATGTCTGGGCACTGTTTGCCTCAATTGCTTCCTGAAGACCTTCATTTTGTACATGTGTTAGTCTTGCGGCATGTAATGCGTTTTCGAGTGTTTCAATACTGTCCTTAAATTTGTTGAACCATCGCTGCACTGTCCGCGTAGTCACGATACCGTCACCAAAGGCCTGGCGTATCTTCCGCCCCGTTGCAGCGGCGTTTGACCCCAGTTTGAAGTCGTACATCATACACGCTCTTATGACACTCTATGTAGATCCCATGTCCACTCTGTCCTTACGCAAGTTCACGGTGTAACTGAACTGCTACAATCGGGTAGTATGTTAGATATACCCACACCAGCAACTGACCTTCGCCTTATCACCATTCGTGTTGAACTCACGGTATGATGGCCAATAGGAAATAGACCTCCGCAAAAAGCGACAGAAGTTTCTTGGCTATCTTTATAGTTATGTCCGTTATGCAGCGTTTCCAAATCCATAATAAATAATCTTTTAGAGTTTACTAAAACAATTTGATAGAAAATTTTCAGTGTGAAATATAGGAACTATATAATTAGTCAAAACAATTGTTCTGAAGAAAAGAAACTATATTCTTTTTTATATTCTGACTTATTCTAATTTGCATATAAATTACGCATGTAAATTTTTGTTAATAGTGTTTGTTACTGATTTTTTGTCTCAATTATTTGTATCTGTCACAGTAGCACGTCAAAGATAAATCACTGCGAGAGATGACATATTTAGCACTTTCGGGGTATGCGGCCCTAATCTTCACCTGACTTGAGTCTGAAAAAGGTTTATATATATATAAAGGTAGCTGAAAGGATAAGAATAGTTATTCGAATTAAACATAAGGAGAGCACGGCAACTCAGTGGTAGAGCACTTACCTCTCGTGCATGGGATCCTTGGTTCTATCCTCTGCCAAGTAAGGATGTGGTGGACAACATCGTGTCCATGAGTTTTCTCAGGGTGCTTCCGTTTCCTCCCACTTTCTCATTGCACCAATTCTCCCATTGTCATTCACCTGCTTTAATCACCGTCTCCCTTAGACTAAAGAGCATAATCGCGGGATGTTAAACTGAAAGATTTCATTTCATTTTAGAAGTAAACAGACCACTTTACGTCCATGAATACATTGGCAAATGAACTTACGTCAAACACTATAAAGATAATCACTACCGAAGATAATGTGTGTGGATTTAGAAATTCAAGAACTAAATACTCCTTTGTTATACCATGCAATTCTGATGGAAAGTGTCCCGTATTATTCATACCGGAACTGCTCCATACTATTCTTGCAGAAGTATATGAATGAACTCTATGTATAAGTTGACTAAAGACATGGATTTTAAATGGATATCTTCCCTATTATTTCGTATCGATTGAAGACAATAGCTAAAATATATAATTTTAATTTATCTTAAACAAAGAAAAGCGTTTACGGGTTATAAAAGCTACCTTGTGATACGTAACTCGAATACAAGATAAATTAAAATTATATATGTAAATGGGTGCGTTTTGAACTTATTTGAGCTGAAAGCGAACAGATATCTGTATTCCACGGACTGACATTTACTCTTCAGTTCGAAGTCATGAACCTACCACTCATCACTTGTTACGAGGTGAAATGCAAGTGCAACTATTTTTAATGACAAACTGAAATGTTGGAACTAGGATTAAGGATTACATAATAAAGTTTAAGTAGAGCAATACTACTGTGTCATGTTTACCAAAATACTTGGAAATTATAAAGCATAATAGTGAACAAGTTCAAGTGTTACACGTCGCCACAGATTTAAGTGTTTCTGAATCTCTTCACCAGAGCAAGAACACTTTAATACGAGGATTGCTCAATAAATTTTGGCTCATACCCTGTAATTCCCTTATTTATTGTTGTACGTGGATGATTGTATTCTTAAGCAAAAGTTTGAATATTCTGTTTTACAAATCTGTTCCTTTTTCCAGATCATTCCACTGACAAAGCAGTCGCAGGAATAGTTATGGACTACATGGACATGTGGGTAAAATGCCATACGGACATGGAATTCCCGGCTGTGAAAAATATGACATACATCAGTATCCACCTTTGGATGAGTGCTGTGTATGGGGAAAGCACGTATGGACATCAGCACAATGATGAGGTTAGTTCGGACTATGCACAAAGAGAATTCAATCACATTGTGTATGCATGACAAGGACCACAGTGGACGGCCAATGATTGCATCCACTCCTGAGAAAGTGGGATAGGTTGATACACTGGTTCGCGGATATCGGGACATTGACCAGAGGGTGATTGCATATATTATTAGCATATCGCTCGGAACAGTGAATCACATCACACACGACGAGCTTGGGTTCAAGAAAGTGTGTTTAAGGTGGTTCTGCGTCATCTTATAGTGGAAATGAAACAAGCCCGCAAAAACACATGTGAGCAAAATTTGGCCCGTTCCAATACCGAAGCACATGCCTTTCTCATGTCTCTCGTAACAAGTGACGAGTCGTGGGTTCATGACTTCGAACTGAAGAGTAAATGTCAGTCCGTGGAGTACAGATATCCGTTCGCTTTCAGCTCAAATAAGTTCAAAACGCACCCATTTACATAAAAAGTTATGGTCATCTTTCGCTGATGATTTTTCGGAATGCGGCGGCACTGTAACTCCGAGCGCTGCGTGCAGACACCAACGAAGTTGTGTGCATGCCTATGTAGGGTTCGTTCTCACACAAATGCTGTATTTCAACAAGACAACGCAAGGTAACACACAAGCCGAAAATTGCCTCCACGGCAACTCCAATTCGGAGATGTTTTGCCGCACGCACCTGACAGCCCTTATGAATTTTGACTGTTCCCAAAGCTTAAGGAACATTTGAGAGACCAACGTTTCGCATCCAACATGGATGGAACGCATCAAGAGAGTGCGTTCGTGGTGTCGTTAGCAATCGGCCTAATTCTTCACCGACGGCTTCCAATAACTAGTGCACCGTTTTTACAAGTGCCTCGATGCCAGTGGGGGTTACATTAAAAAGTGAAAGACTCCTAGGAAAGCAGAAGATTCAGGCTGCCTTTTGAGGGTGAAATTATTCTCTCACAAACAACAACAACAACAACAAGAAATAATAATAATAATAATAATAATCATAATAATAATAATAATAATAATAATAATAATAATATAAAGTAGATGGTTGAATACTAAACTTATTGAACAATCGTCGTAGATAAAGGTAATTTAGCTACTGAATGGGATTTCCTGGTAATACGCTTTTAATATCCATGTACACAGATTGCACACGCCGATAATTCATATATCAATATTTCTTCAGCACTTTTTTTTTAATTAATTAGTTCCTATATTTCATACCAAAAATTTCCTACCGAACTAGTTTAGTAAAAAGTGGAAGATAATTTATTATATAGTTGGAAATGTTGCATAACTGAAAGATAATTGTATATATTTAGAAATCGTGTATAATTGACATAACGAGTTAACATCAATATGTTGTTTAGTTCATAGTGTTAATTTCGTGAAATTTATTTACGTTCAATATACATATCGTTGTGAAGACTTATTGCAACAGAGGAGAAATAGTAAAATATTAACATATTATAATAATTAACAACCCACCTGAATAACGTTTCGTTCATGCTTATTAATTATTTTTGTTTCCTTTTTTACACCCTTATTTCAGGTGCTTCCAACAAGCACATTTCTTCAGGGCTGAGGCTTAAAACTTTCTTCACGTAATTTTTGTAACCCGTACACTCCACTATAGTGGTGTATATATATACATTTTTTTCAATATTGAATAATTTGGTTAGGGCATTAATAACTAAATCAAACGTGTGTCGTGTATTTTGTTTAGGAATCTTATCGTATATACTTCTACTATGCATGTCTTCCAACCGATGATGGATATTCACATCCATGTAAGTACAAAGTTGCCAAATTAAACACTGTTGCCAACTAATGTTCAAATTCCACCTTTTTTCTGCAATTTTTTGCATGGCCTAAGAAAAGATATAATAAAATATTTACAGTCTTAAATTTTGCTTTTATTAATGTAGTTGGTAGTGATCGTATCTCAGCCCTTTCGAAAGTTTCCTGTTTTAGTGTTCAATAGCGTTTTTTTTTTTTTTGTTTTTTTATTATTTTATTTTTGGACCTTATATAATAAGTTTCAAATATCTTCCTTTCAATCAATACATAAGACGCCTCTCGGGAGCACGGTGGGTCAGTGGTAAAGCGTTCACTTCTGGTGCATGGGGTCCTTGGTTCGATCCCAGCTCGCGCCAAGTGAGCTTTGTGGTGGACAAACACCTGTGAGTAGGTTTTCATGGGGTTCTCCCGTTTCCTCCCTCCTTCTTCATTCCATAATGTCATTCATTTCTCATCATCATCGTCTCTTTTAGCCTAGCTGGCATAAGCGTGGGACGTAGAACTTAAAGATTTCATTTCATTTCATAAGAGGACGCTTGTAGGCGGCAACTCGATTCACCCAAACGTGACGTTTACTTGTAAGTAAATTTTATTCAAAACATTGTTCTCGATTGTAATAGATGACACTGTAACTATTGAAAACTAATTTCACTAAGGTTTCTCCTAGCCCAGAAAAATTAGAAAAAAAGTTGGAAAAACTTCTCAAAAATTTCCCAGCTTAAACATAAAGAACTGAGTAGTATAAGCAACGACGAGGCTTGCCTCTGTCAATTGCTGGGCTGCATATTCTTTGCTAAACTCGGACTTAAATGTCATCGGAGCTGTAACCAATCAGCTTAACGGCCTCGAAGGCCATTTTGGTACCAATTTTGGTCATTTTGGACATTTTTTTAACCTTTTCTCATTACCCATGTAGATAGGGCTGAACTTGAACTTACGGCATTAAGTGTATCACTATTTACTGTAACAACCCCGGAAACTATGGACTCGACATTAATAGCGCTTGTTATCGATTATTTTTACGTCATTCCTTTCCCACCTCACCCCTTGGGGTGTCTTACCCACACAGTATTTCTTAGGAGATTGTAAGTCATATGTATATGTCCATTTGTTTCGAAAAATGTACTCGTATGTACAAGCCAGGTTTCATTTTACTAAAATGATGAACTCGTGAGATACTCTATTTTTGGCATAGATTTTAAACCGCCTCTTCTCCTTTGAACACCTTCCTCCTACCTTAGGGTAAGCATCAAAAAATTCTAATAGCCTATGGTCTCTTCGATACAGTTACTTAGAAGTATGCCTACAAAACGGTGCTATTTTGTATACCGGACAAACAAACAATCAAACATTTATTTTAATATATAATATAAAAAAACATACTGCATACTCCATACTACAAAACACCTTCATTTGAATCCCCTTGCTCCCGTATTAGGATGGCATCAAAAAATTTAAATAACCTACGGTTTCTAACAGACTATGGTGTCTTCGATGAAGTACGTCAAGCAAACAGTATGAACTTGTATATTAGGACAAACAAATATTTGTTATATATATATATATATATATATATATATATATATAACTCTCTTTCCCTTTGATTCTTCTTCGTCTCCATTTAGAAGATGTGCATTAAATAATTTTAAATAGCCTACAGTCTCCTCCAAATTATGGTTTCTTCGTTGCAGTTATTTAGGAGTATGTCAAGCAAACAATGCCGATTTGAATATCGGCCAAACACATGAATATTATATCTATATATAATGGACAATATCTAAATCCACACCGTTGACTTGGCATACTTCAAAGTGATTCTTTTGAAAATACTGTAATTTGGGAGAGACTGTAGGCTGTCTAGTTTTAGTTTCAGCGGGAGGAGGGGAACTTCAAATGTAGGAGGTAGTTTAAAATTTATGTAGAATATAGAATATCGCACGAGTTAGGATGATGTTAGGAAGATGAAACTCAGTATGTAAACTAATTTCTAAAAACAAGCTGACATACACACAGTACAACGTAGAATGTGAAAAAAATACTGTGCGGATAAGGCACTTCTAGAGAGGATGCAAAGAGGACGTCATACAAAATGATCGAAAACGACCGATATTAATGTCGAATCTATAGCTTTTGGTGTCGCTGAGATGAATAATGACACTCCCAATGCCATCTAAGTCTAAGTCCAGCCCCTGTAAGAGAGGAAAGGGGGGGGGGAGAGGTGAAAAATAAATTGCCCAAAATTACCGGGATTAGTGATGAATCCATAGGTTTCGGGCTCGCTAAGCTGATTCATGACAGTTCTTATGGCACTTAAGCTCAACTTTAGCCTAGAACGTGCACGTCAGCTGGTCTGGGCATTGACAGGGACAATTCCGCTCTTTATTTATTCTATTCAGTTCTTTATTTTAAAATATGGTGCATAAACATTATTCTTCCCGTTCAACGCCGGGTATTTCATCTAGTTTTTACATATAAGATTAACCACCTCTTACCCTTTTGATAGGGCGACCATACGTCCCGTTTTGACCGGGACAGTCCCGTTTTAGGGGTGTGTCCCGGCCGTTCCATCAGTAGATGGAAAAGAAGGTAGTATTTGTCCCGTTTTATGCAAGTGAAAGAAGTAAATAACAAACCCAGTATCTTTACTCTTTGTACAAGTTTTTGGCAAGAGAAACATATAAACTTTGATATTCTATTTAAATCAATAGGAGTGGGTTGTGCCTGCCTGGTACAGCCACTCCTGTTGAGCGTGTTTTTTCAATCATGAATAACATATGGACAAGTGAAAAATCTTCCTTACATGTTGCAACAATGAAATCTATGTTACTGGTACAGGTAAACTTCACAAAAAACCGCAGAGAATTTTATGAAAGAACAGTGAAAAATAAAGCTATTTTCAAGAAGATAGGTTCTTCTGAGAAATACTACTGGCATTCTCCAGTTCAAGAGTCAACTTCTCACCCAATGTAATATCAAGGATTCGAGCTAGGGCAAATGAGCAAGTGCAGGTAGCATCAGTCCTACTATATTGCAATTTAAATGCTGTTTATATTTTATGGCTTATATATATTATGTTATAATACAATATAAATTTATTAGCTATTGCTAAGGTAAACAGAAACTAATTTACACACTGGCCTGTTTCTCTTTCTCATGATATTTAAAAAGCCGGAACTGCCCCTTTTTCAGCTGAAAATTTTATGGTCACTCTACCTTTCGAGTCCCCCTCCTCCTGCTTCAGATAATTTATATATCCTACAGTCTTTTGCAGTCTATAGTATCTTCGTGAAAACTACTTAGAAGCATGGCAAACAAACGGCTTGGTGTGCGCGATTTCTGTTCGGACATAATTCAGTCTATAACTTAGAAATTGATCCTATGAAAAAAGGTCTGATAGATTTTATAATCTTTTTTGTGTAGAATTTTATAAAATACAATTTTTCTATTATTTTCCTCGAAGAACTGATAATTTTAGAGATAATTAGAAAAAAAAAAACGAATTCCCCTCCGTTTTACACCCTCCAGAACAAAATACCCATCGTTCACATTAAGGGGGCTTTTCAGGATATGCTGAAGACGTCAAAATAGATATCGACAAAAATCGAGCTTGTTCGAACTTTTTTTTAAAAGTTAAAATTAATTTTATTGCTCTATTAGAGAGTCCCTTGAAAATAAAGAAGCTGTCTCAGAGTTGACAAAACATCTCCATACTACAAAACATACAGTTTAAAAGATAGAAATTTTACAACGAGCCACTTCTAAAATTGAAAGGAACGTATTTGAAGCTTATTATGTAAGGATTTAACTCCACTATTGAACACTGAGAAAGGAAACCTCGAGAAAGACTGGGATACGATCTTTTCCAACCTTCCAAGGATCATTTTCATAATTTAAGACCTACTAAATTTAAGACCAAATAATCATACACTTTTAGGCCATATTAAAATTACAGAATAAGGGTTGAATTTGAACATTAATTCGCAACAGTATTTAATTTGGCAATATTGTACACACAGGAATTTGAATGTTCATCGGTTGTAAGACACAGTAATATGCATCGTAGAAGATTACAGGATAAGATCTCTGAAAAATACAAGGTATATATACATACATATCACTGCAGCTAAGAACATGTGAAGATCTACATAGAAGAAAGCCGTAAGCTTAAGCCCCGAAGAAAAGTGCTCGCGGGAAGCACTTGAAACATAGGCTTAAGAAGAAAGAAAAATAAATAAAAAAAAGAGAAAGTAACATTATTCACATAAATCACATTTTCTTCATCATCATCATCTTGATAAACGTTTGTTTTGCATCACCACATGGGAAACTTGGGTATATTTTAATATGTACAAGGATGTCATAAGTTTTGCGATATTGACATACGTGCATAGTTTCCGGTATGTATGTCACGTGACCGAAAAAGTTTAAGCCCTCATAAGTGCTCGATAGCATGGGTATAGAAAGTGTAGTTTGTGCCCTGAAAGATATTGCAATACTTTGTCTGTATGTGCAGTGGCGAAGCGTACTATGAAGCTCTGAGGCCGGGCCAACCATGTTTTCTACCGTATAATTTCTTTATCTGTGATTTTTTATAAAATAAAGTCAGTACTTCAACATTTTGGTCTTTTCGGGAAAAAATAGTAGGTTGGAAACATTTGGAGACCCTTCCGTCTGAGCCTCACCAGCTCGCTAGACAGGCTTACGGGCTATTCTGCTCAGGGAGCGAAGCTATTATCGCTGGAGATTGCGCGCATTCTTGGGAATGTGCGAAGGCTCGCTTCTGGGAGTTTAGTTTTAGCGTTGAAGGTGTCTTTCAATGCTAATATGTTATAAAATGATTTTTTTAACATAGAGTAAAAAGTTTCTGTGTAGAATTACGTATTTCTATTAGTGATAACATGATCAATTTAGGTATATACTCTCAGGAGTTATTCAGAATATCTTCCTTTTTTTTTTCCTACATGGGGTTTGGTCCATAATGGTTTGTAAAATGTAAGTGTGATAAATTAAACATATGTATAAATTTACCAAACGCTACTGTACAAGATAAAATATTTGTGTGTACTCCATTTTGTTTCGTGAGGCTTTTGTTTCGGGAGGGGCTTTGCTAACTTTATTCCTGGAAATGGAAAAATACTGCAATATATATAAAACAATAAAAAATTGCAATAAAATTTCGGTGAGTGCTTAAACCCTGAAGTCACCCCCTTAACTATGCCACTGCATAGAATACAGTATTAAATATCTAGCGTTGATTCAAATGAAGTTCCCTCTGAGCATTCTGAGCATTAGCGCTTCTAGTGAAGTCATTATCACGTGATGTATTAATTAAATGCAGTATTGTACTTATTTTAAAGTGGGAGATGCAAGTAATAAACGCTTATCCAAGAAATTTGACAGCTAACAGTAAGAATGTGCTTTCTTTTCCTCGCTCTCCATTTTCAGATTGCAAGATATGAAAGCAGCAAGTGTTTCTGAATTTTCCTCATTCAAACCGGCAAATACCGGGATGGCACCTAACATAAGTCCCAGGCCGCTTCCTTCCTTCCCTTTCCCCGGATAGTGTGATCGCCGAGGGACGTCATCCCTCAAACGTGACGGGCTAACTGGCCATAGATGCCGACAGCCCAGAAATTTAAAATTCTAATCCTAATCCGAAAGCAGCGAGTGAGGAGGAAATTCCCCTCCTCTTCCTTGCAAATCCCAGACAGAAGAAAATATGAATTGCACTGAATATTTGTAGTCGAGCTAAATGGGAATATTAGTTTATCGGGCCTACCCTACTTATGGGATTACTCTTCGCCATTGCATATGTGGTGTGACAGGGGCAGAGATGAAGTTGCAACAAACACTAATTCGGGAACTTTCGCTTTACTTGTTTGAACTGGGTCATAACACCACGAAAGCTAATCGAAACGTTTGTTATGCAAGAGATTAAGCGACAGTTGCTATTAACAACAACCAGATAATATAAGAATTTTCGGTTGTATTGTAAGGACCTCGCCGATCAGGCAAGGTCAGGTAGGCCGTGAATTTCGAAGTCGTGCACCATGCCATACTGGCAGATTCAACTATTAGTACTCGAAGGTTATCAGACGAAATTAGTATCTCACATAGCAGGCTGGCTCGTGATATTCATGAGCTCGGTAAATATATCATTAGTTCCCGAATTGTACCTCACGGTCTCACCTCATCTCAAATACAGAGGGGAGTGAGTGTGCAAGAAACTATTGGTAAATCCACGTAGTCTACAGTGGTTAAAGAAGAACAATGTGGAAGGACAATAGGGAGTGGTTCAGCAAGGGTCAGTTGCAGAACCTGTCTCCAAAGACGAGTGTTTCGAACATGATGATCTCCGTCTGGATGAATTATGAGGGGATAATTCATTAAGAGTTTGTTCCGGACAGTTGAACCGTCAATACTAACTTGTTCTGTGAACAGTTGAAACTGATATATGCAATTCTGTGCCAAAAATACCTTACATTAGTGAACAGATAGCGAGCTCTTCTACTGCAAGACAACACAAAACCTCATACATTTCGAACAGCCTGGAATAGTTCCGGAAACTTGACAGAATTGAACTAATCACTATATAGTCCGGACCTCGCACGCTCCAATTATTACTTGTTTCGGTTCATAAACTTGTGATGTTTCAACAACCAAGACGAGTTGGAAGCTGCAGTGCAGATCTTTGCCTCAAAGAACAAATACTGACATCGGGAAATTGACCGAAAGGTGGCTCGAGATGATCCAAGAAGGTTGCCTTTACTTCGAATGCTAGGCATTTTCCGTTATAACGTGACGGATAAAGCAAGTAAGAGACCGAAATATTACAAAACTTTTGACTCATCCTTGTAATAAATAGCCTATCTTGAAAACCTCATCCAAAAAGGCTCCGAGAAAAAACGATAGCCTGTGTTAGAAATCGCTGTAACTAATTTCTTCGGTAGAACATGTAGGAAGGCGAAATATTTACGTCTTAGTATACCTAGGTATATGTCCATTGCTTTCTAACGGAAAAATGCGTTAGTTCATCTGTCCGACGTTAACTGTAGTAAACAGACTCGTCAGCTCTTTAAAATCCATGAATCGCCGTATGATTCATGGCCAGATGTTGATACATGTAATGGTATTTTCATGTACTTACATTAGTTAAATTGAAGATACTTTTCCATCTCCATTTTACTCTTGAGGTTACGTGCTACCGTTTACGTAAGAATAGACACACCTTTTATCATTCTTCCTCTTTCACCAAGTCATATTAGCTACAAAACCAAGAGTAAATCGTTGGCCTTGGTTCGAAAAATTTGTATTTCTTCATATTACTTACTTTAATGAAGCTTGGCAGATATCTGGTTGATATCGTGTAGTATCTTTTGAGGTACCTTTCATGCAAGTTCCTGAATCTGGGGCACAAATAGAGGCACCCAAATTAAAAAAAGAAAAAAGTGCTGAAATTTTCTGAAAGCCTCTCTCGAGTATGGAACGTGACATATGCGTATGGTAGAATTCAAAAGCGTATTTCATTCTGAATATAGTACATTCGAACCATAACTCCAAGGTAATTAAATTACGATCAGAAGCTTTTAAAGTGAAGTTTTTAAGGAAAAATATTTGAAAATGTCACAATATGGTTTGAAAATATTATTATTATTATTATTATTATTATTATTTTATCTTCGTACCTACTAACTGCATGTAAATGAAACTTAGTAAATGTATAATTTCAAGTATGTGATATTTTTTGGGATACCTTTCCGACAGGTACGTAGACCTGGGGCCCCAATAGGGATCTCCAAATGTAAAAGAAAGAAAAAATCTTTTTAGAAATTTTCCGGGAGCGTTTTACCCAATTTCTCCCAAATTTATGGATCTGTGACACATACTTCATTCGGAAGATAACTTCATTTTAAATCCACCTCCAAAAATATTATTATTATTATTATTATTATTATTATTATTATTATTATTATTATTATTATTAATAATAATAATAATAATAATAATAATAATAATAATAATAATAATAAAAGAAAAAAATCGTGAATGTCTATCGAATGTATAGAACGTAACATATGCGTATGATATATTTCCAAAGCTTATTTCATTTTCAAGAGAATGACGTACCAACCATGAGCCTAAGATATTAGGGTACGAACAGGAGCTTCGTAAAATTGTATTTTTTTAATGGTTTTTACTAATTTTGCACTGCACATATGGTTTATATATATATGTAGGGTGAACGGTAACAACGTGGACAAATTTCGAGGGGGTGATAATACATCGAAAAAGAAGCAAAAAAGTCCTAGTGAACATTGGGAAAACTTCGTCCCGTTTAGGAGTGACAACGTGTCGAAAGCATGGGAACATGAGCTTCAGAGGCCAACAGTTGAAAAACAATACATCGTAGAGAGTGCTGTTAAAAACGTCACTTAGGAAGTCATACCTGCTCTATTGAAAAATGCATGTTTGAAAACGCAGCTATGAATGCGTGCAGATTAACAACGTGTGACACTTCTTTCCTTCACAGCATGTCCGGGAATCCCTCCGTTGTTTTGGGGAATCTCGTGCGCACGCATAGCGGCGTTTTCAAATATTCATTTTTCAGTAGAGTAGGTATGACTTCTTAAGTGACGTTTTTAACCGCACTCTCTACGGTGTATTGCTTTTGAACTGCTCGCCTCTGAAGTTCATGTTCCCGCGCTTTCGACACACTGTCAGTCCTAAACGGAACAGAATTTCTCCCATGTTCACTAGGACTTTTTTTTGCTTCTTTTTGGATGTACTATCACCCCTCCAAGTTTGTCCACGTCATTACCGTTCATCCTATATATATATCTTCATACTAACTACCCGCATTTCAGTGACATTGATGACTTTTCTATAGTACGCGTCACCCGAATTAGCGTGTGGCATCAGCCAATAAGCTCGCAGTGCACTGTTACTAAACCTTCAGGAAGGAATCTAATTATTCATAATTTTTGATTTTGTTAGTATTTGTGGAAAATTATGAGTGATTAGATTCCTCCCTGAAGGTTTGGTAACAGTGCACTGCGAGCTTATTGGCTGATGCCACAAGCCAATTCGGGTGACGCGGACTATAGCGTAGGACGTGTGATATTTTTTGACGTATTTTTGTTGTGCACATCATCACCTTGTCCGCAGTAGGTATATATATATATATATCTTATGTATGTTTATTCTTTTCGGGAAAATTCTGGTAAAATCTCCGAGTTCATAGTTTTACATCTATAAGAAATACGCGGTGTTACTCGAAAGCCTGATTCATTCTGAATACAATGAAATAACTTACGAACCATAATTCTAAAGTAGCTAGGGTACAGAGTGGAGTTTCCTAAGTGAAAGTCTACAATTTCTGTAAGAAATCTTAATGTGAAAAAAGATAAAGGGTTATGTTTGAGTGTTTCACATAGGTACCAATTAGGAACATAATATGTTAAAACTTTAAAGTATATGAACATACAGTAACGTATTAAACAACACTGTCTACGCAAATTTTCTTCGAGAAGATTTGTATCAATTCGAGCTGTATTTATAACACGGTGACAACACTTCATCAACTCGGTTACTGAGTTAACCTTACTTTCCATTTGCTTTTATATAAAAACATATGGACCGTTTAGCTAGAAGGTACTTCGCTTCATGGTGGGAAGGGATGATGGAATTCAGTTTGTTGGATTACATAGCAAATTTATGAATTTTCTAAAAGGTGCGTTGAGAGATTCGAGCCTAAGGAAGATCTTGTATACCTGAATTTCAAAACTGTTAAGTGTGATTCCTGTATTATTTATGTCATGAAGACTAATGGAGCAGCAACTCGAAATAAAATTAATATAGACAAACTAACGTTGTTAATATGTGTTGTTAAGCACTGATGAGTAGTGATGATCGTCAATGATGCAAAGCAGAGTACTGCTCTTTTGGGTTGTTCGTATTTAAAGGGTTCCCAAACTTAAGTTGCATGCCGTTTTACAGCGAAGAAACTTGCGATGCTGCAACATGATTACTAAGATTTCTTGTTTGGTGTTAACTTTGTGCTTAGTGTGTACGTTTTCTTCGAAAGTAATAGGTAAAACAATAAAATAATCGATGTTAGGGGGAGTTAGTTGTGTAGTAATTCCAGATGCTCGGGAATAAATTGGAATGTGATAAGCATTGATCAAGAAATGCTTTTCGGGGACTGGAACCTTGGAAGACGTAGTAAATGTGAATTCCAAAATAAGTAGATGTGATGTCTGTATCTTGGAATATGATGTGTAAAATATGGAACTTCAACGAATTTAGCTCTGGAAATTATGAGTATTGGTTTTCTTGTACATATTGATTTATATTAGTTTTTTGTTCATTATGTTTTATTGAACATTTAACTATAACTATTGTAGTTTTATTGAGTTTTTTCTTCACTCGTACTTTTTCAGGTACTGTTTCTGAACTAATGTATCACAAATCAATTTGAAATGAATGACACAAAGGACGAAGCACTTAAGTGTGGAGTTACCTCCTCTGCTAGTGATGTCATTTTGCCAGTAGAATTTGTGACTGTTAAAAGTGAAGCTACATCAGATAAGGAAAGTGTTAACGATGAGGAAGAGTATAGTTCATATTGCGTGAAAGAAGAATGTATTATACCAGACACTAATGTTGAAAGTGAAAGCAATACACTCAGTGGAATTCCATGGCAGCTAAAATCAAAGTGCGAGATAAAATTAGAAAAGACAGATGGTACTTCAGAAGATGTCAAAGAAGAAGTAATAGATAGTCTGCAAGGAACAGAGGCTGATTCTTTTGAAATTAACCCAAGGTTTGCGATGTTTCATTCTTTGAATAGTTTGTTGACATTCAGGGTTTTAATAAATATATATGTATGTACCTATGTATATAAAAAAATGTATGGACTGCTGACACTCTACTCGGGTTATACAAGAGAAGATGAATTGCTACCGAGTCAATCCATTCTAAGTGATCAAGCATGTGCCGCTTGACCATCATTAAAAAATCTAATTTCTTCGTGAGTGTTTATCCTAAATCAGGGTACTACAAAACCACAATTTTTACAATATCCCATGGCGACGCAGCGGCTGCCGCCATTTTGCGTTTTTTTTCGATTTTAGGCGTTTACGTTGTTTTGAATATCTCAGCATGTATTTGTCCTACCAAATTGAAAATTGCTGGACGTCTCCAACTCGTACAGAGCTAAAACTTTGATCTCTTAACATTTTTGCCTTAAACCACTTGAAAGGGGTGAAATCAGGGCCTACAATAGCAACATTTTAGGACTTGTGTATAAACGTGTGACCCCGTACTACATGCACACACAAATTCAGACCTCTACGTCAGTTGTTTCCTCTTCCCAAACAAGTCTTAAATGTCCAAAAATGTTGCTACTGTAGGCCCTGTTTTCACCTTTTTCAAGTGTGGTTTTAGAGAAAAATGTTAAGAGATCAAAGTTTTAGCTCTGCACGAGTTGGAGACATCCAGCAATTTTCAATTTAGTAGAGCAAATACATGCTGAGATATTCAAAACAATGTAAACGCCTAAAATCGAGAAAATGGTGGCAGCCGCTGTGCCGCCATGGGATGTTGTAAAAAATAATTAATTGTGGTTTTGAAGTACCCTGATGTAGGATAAACATTCATGAAAAAATTAGATTTTTTTGAAAAGGTTGAGCGGCAATTTTTCTCTTTTCTCGATCACTTAGCATGGATTGACCCTACCGTGAATTCGGTTGATTGAGATAGTCGATTGATATTAAGCGCTACATTGGTCTCTACAAGAGTTTCAATAGTACAGAGAGCTTCAAGGTGTAACCACTTCCTTGTTTATGTAATTATTATCGTACTCTTATGATGTTTTCTTCTTCACATTGGTACAATTGTAGGAGGTAAAAGTTTAAAATGTCTTAGTATAGATTAATTCTGAACAAAAAATGACAATCATTAACAATGGATAAAGGATTTTGGAAGTCTTAACTAAATGCTGCTATTAAATGGGGTATTAATATGATTGTTTCTTCTAAGTTTATTAAATTTATGTTGTTTTTTTTTCTACTTTAGACTAAACGCCACCCAATAGTAGTAGAATTTATTAAGCAATTCGGTAAGTAAGTGAACAGTTAAACAGCATTGGTTGCTGATATTAGAATTGAGATATTCATTACTTTGCAATTGAATCCCATGCTTCTGTTGCACAAATTATGAATTGCGCATCTTCAAGGTATTCTTTTACTCCTACATGTTCATTAGTCAGTAACTTCAAAGCAAAGGACCAATTCAATGCGCTTTTCATTAATTTGCAGACAATTACGTTCATACTAGAGAAAGTGTACCTGAAATTTTGTGGGAGCTCCCGTATGGCTATTTGGTCAGTACATGCACTTTCAGCTCAAGAGACTCGGGTTAGATTTCCAGTTGAGCTCATGTAGTTGGGATTCCACGTTAAGCTATAGACCTAGACTCCGTCTAGCTTCGGTGCTGAAAAGGAACGTTAAATTTCAAAGCAATTAACCAACCGTCTCAATTTAGAAACGAAAACGTAGGGTAAGCGCATGCAATTCTAATTAAGACTACACTTTTTCAGGTTCAGTTACTTTAAAGTAAATTGTATGTATCGTAGAGTCACATACAAAATAAACTTGACCATCCAGATTTCTTTGAAAAATTTGCATTTTGCTTTCTAAAAATCTTTATGAAGTCAATAAAGTAGTAAATTACGAGCAGTATTAAGACACGTACGCTTAAGTTTGTTTGAAACTGAAATATCAATTTAATTATAACGAAATTTATAAGTATTTCCAAATTTTATTTAATAACAATATTTCTGTATGTGTATTCAGAATAAAACATCTGTTTGAATTGGGCACGATTTGTTTTTGCAAATTGGTAATTTCGTTGGAAAATAAAATACCGAATATTGTTTTAAAATCGTTTCTATTTGTGACGTTAAACATAAGCAACAAACGTTAATGCTTCGCGAGAATATTGTCCTTAATTGAATACTATCCTAAAGAGGTAACATATAGTAAGTAACATATTGTAGAGGCTGAAAAATTTCCACGTCCTCGTAGCGATTACATCATTGGTTATTTATGCAAGTTGCAGCTATTACAATTATTATTATTATTTCATAGATAAAAATGTTTTATTTTATTATTTTTTTTTTTTTGTATTTACTTAAGCATTGATTAAATCAAAATGTTGATCTTTTAATGAGTATTTAAAACAATTTGAATTAATTGAATTAAATCTTAATTGAAATTACTATTATTAAATGAACTTAGAAATTTTTAATGTATCATGTATATCCAAAAATACAATAATTATAGAATACATTGTGCATATATTTATGAAATCTGTGTGAAATGTATGTAGAACAAAGAGAATGCGCTGTCATTTTCAGTAAAATTGGCATACAGAATTACTGTTTCGGAAAGGAAACATCAGAAGAATTTACAAAGAAGAGGAGGAAAATTCAAGTTCCTCCCCAATATAAATCAAACAATAGACGTAGTACTTATTTGAAGAGAACGACTTTGTTTTCTTTGCAGAACTTGGTCTATAATTTTATAGCTAAAATTGCAATTGTACTATATTAGGAAGAAATGCAAATGGAATTATTTGTGTGTAAAGTTGGATTTCTTTCCAATGTAACTTGCATTTGTTTTAACATGACTGTTGTTAATTGACATAAACTTTGTTATCAAACACAAATGTACCTTTGGTTATCTTGTAGGGAATACTGTGAAGCTTCGCTCCCAGAAACGACACAAGGAAATACAAATTCATCGAAAGTAGTGCAAAAGGAACGCTTGTATACCTGTCCAATATGTGGAAAAGCGTTTACAGACAAAAGTCATTGCAATAGACACACGAAAGGTACTCATTCGACGGTAAATAATTATAAGTGCGAGAAGTGCGGCAAAACTTTCCGTTACAGAACTAGTCTTGTACGACATTCAAAAGAAGAAGAAAGTAGTACCATGTTCAACTGCACTCTCTGTGACAAATCTTACTATCGCAAAGCTACACTTATCGAACATATGCGTGTGCATACTGGTGAGAAACCTTTTAAGTGCGATGTATGCGGGAAGACTTTTCACATTGCAACGTACTTTGCTACACACAAACGACGTCACACGGGTGTTCGTCCTTTTGAGTGTAAAACATGTGGGAAGTCATTTTCCGAGGCAAGTCATCTAACGAGACATCGGAGAATTCACACACAAGAAAAACCTTATGTCTGTGATTTCTGTCAGAAAGCCTTTACAGGTAGAAGTAACCTAATGACGCACAGGCGTATTCATACCAATGAACGACCTTACCCTTGTACGCTTTGTGGCAAGGCATTCGTTCAAAAAGCACAATTGATTAAACATAGTAGAACCCATTTTAAAAAATCTACGTAGTCTCAAAAGTAATTTCGTCTTGTGTATGTGTTTTTTATTAGATAACATTTAACTGTAACACTATCCTCACTTGCGCTAATAGACACCTGAAAAATAAACATTCGACCATTCTGTGTATCAGTGCATACAGGATTTCTTTCAGAAAGGTTATTTTTTTTGGGGGGGGGGGGGAGCGGGAGGAGATTGATCGGAAATTACTCAGAACCATATTTACAAAGGCTTAAAATCCTCCTCCCCCTGAACTTAAGCTATACTTTTTTATTTATTCGAAATGTGTATATAATGTTATATATATTTATATATAACTTTATTTTTTAAGAAAATATTAAGTATATGCGAAGGTGTTCAAGTGATTATTAAATAAATTTGTGAGTAGTAGATAGTAAATCTTATTATGATTCAAAAACATCTATACTAGGGCCATTCAGAAAGTGCTTACATTTCGGCGGGGCGCCGCTTGAGGGTAAAACTTCTTTTCCGTTCAGTGCGCATCCAGCTGTGGACGTGAGAAGTTAGTCTTGCTTCTGCTCTGTTCGTAATACATTCTTAATATGAGTATTCCGATTGAAAATTCCGCTAACTTTGAAAATGAGGTCGGTCATAAGATTTTTGTTGGCGAAAAACATTAAACTGATTAACACTCATCGACAGGTGTGTGAAGTTTATGGTTAAGATGTAATGAGTGAAAGTGGAGTGAGGCGTTGGTGCCTCATGTTCAAAGATGGCACAAATGTTCACGATGAAGACCGAAGTGGGAGACCAAGCAATGTGATAGATGAATGAATTGGTCGCATAAATTAATGACAAGACTCGTGAAAATCGCCGTTTTAGGATAACAGAGCACTCGTTTGAGCTTAATGCATGAAGCTGTGCTCCAGAAGTTAGGCTATCGTAATTTTTATGCAATATGGGTTCTGAAAATTTTGACAGAGGAACAAGAAATTCAGTGGATGGCAGCCGCATTGAAATTCCTTGAGGTCAATATCTAACGTAACGTGGCGATTCTTTTATTGATCTATCGTTACTGGGGACGAGAATTGGATTAAGCACGTTAATTGTGAAAAAAAAAAAAAAGTATGTAGTGGGGATACATCAGTTCACAAAAGAAACTTTGAAAATACTTGCAAACCATGTCTGCAAGAAAACGTATGGCTACTGTGTTTTGCGATTCGGAAGGTGTACTGCTATTGGATTTTTTGGGACGTGATGCAACAATTACCGCTGGAAAATATTGTGAAATATTACAGAAGTTGCGAAGAGCAATTCAAAACAAACGCCGAAGAAACAGCAGAAGCACGAAGTTCTGCTGTTTCATACAACCGACACCCGCATTCGGCCGAGAAGACTCAGGAACTCTTTCACGCCTTTTATTGGGAGGTTTTGGACTATCCGCCATATAGCCCGGGTCTCGCACCAAGCGATTACCATTTGTTTCCCCACATGAAGACCTGGCCAGTAGCGCAGCACTTTCATGATGACACAGATCTTCAGGCTAGCGTGAAGGAATGGTTGAAGTCACAGGCGGCAACTTTTTATAACAATGGACTCCGTAAGCTTGTTCTTCGCTATGTTAAGTGCCTAAACTCGTGTCGAAAGTAATCTTCAAACTGTATACAATAAAAAATTTCTACTTTTACTTGTCCTCTTTTTATTCGGAAACTTGAGTTATTTTTCTTGATAGATCTCGTATTTTCCGTTTTAAAACCACTTTTTTTTTTTTTTTTTTTTTTTCTTGAGCTGACTCTGGATTTCTCTAAATGAGTACATGACCACACACAGAACTGGAAAATCTGGGAATTTGATTTTTGCCAGGGAAGATCAGAGAAATTAGTTGAAAATTTCTTTAATGTCAGGATAATAAAGTAGTCGTTCTCGATAATGAAGCAACTTTGAAGTAATTAGGTTATTTGGAATTTAGATATCACACAATACACAATATAGAATAAGTTGCAGATATTAAATTCTATCTAGGTGTGTTGTGCTATAATTTATTGTTAGGTTCTTAACTCTGAAATCAGTTCGGCTAGAGCATCTTGAATCCCTTAGTGTTGACAGAGCGTGGCGCGTCTGACCTTCAGAACTGATATACAAACGTCTTTTTAACAGACTTCAAAAACAGGACGAGGTTCTCAATTCAACCTGTTTATACACATATATATATAAACAGGTTGCATTGAAAACCTCGTCCTGTTTTCCTGTTTTTGAAATCTGTGAAAAAGACGTTTGTGTCTCAGTTCAGAAGGTCAGAGACGCATTAAAGAATTCATGGTAAGTAAGTCAAGATAAGGGATTCAAGATTCAAGAATAAGTCTTCGATACAGATGCGCCGATTTTATTTTTTATTTATTTATTTTTTGTTTGTTTGTTTGAGAGAGTATTCTTTTCCGATTGTTCCACATAAATTTCGTGAAGATCTAACTTCCGAGCTAGACTATGAAACTTCTCAGTTGCTGACAATGTTCATAACATAATTGTGTATATGAACACTAAGTTCCGGATTTTTATGTTTTTACATACTTTTTCCTCTGTATGTACGTTGGTGAAAGTCAGAAATGTTGGAAAGTTACGATGTGAGGAGCCGCCATGTAAATCCAAATCACGTCATATATTTTCCATCTACTGTACACATTTTTACATAAAATCAGTTTTTTTGCTCTTTTTCGCTAATTTTCCTTAATTGTGAATTATTGTTGCGAATTCGAAACAATAATTCACAATGTAATTTAACAATCTCATTTTTATCTCATATTGTTTCGAATTCACAATAATCGCCCACGAGGTGACGTTGCACTAAGTTACCATGTTCGTTTATTTTGGAGGGGAGGAAAAGACCACTACTCCACGTTACTTCTTCTTTTAACCAAGAGGGAAAACAATTCAATTTCTCGACCGTATTGTTAGTGTGTATGATTGTAATTGAGTATCTTGCTTTCAACAATGGCTTTCTCTTTAATATCAATATAGAAATCGTGGATAACAATGGATGATGTTTATAACACAGACGTAAAATTATCGGATGTTAAGTGTGCGACAAGAAAGTAGGCTATTCAATGAAGTCGCAATTGGAACAGCACATGAACACTGCTATTCACTGGAAAAACAAGGAGCTACAACGAACCACAAAGCAAATACCTTTAACCTATATGAAGCGAACATTTGAACACGGCAATGAATTTTTCAAAGATCTTGCTAGTGCATTCATAGTTGCAAACATACCATAGTACAAATCGCAAGTTCCAGAATTTACATTATTCTTGGAAAAATATTGTAAGAGAAAAATTCCTGATGAGTTTACTATCCGCAAGAACTATTTGGATGTATGCTATGAAGAGACTATCTGAAGTATTCGGGCTGAAATGGGTACTTCCGCACATATGGCTTCCAGTGGATGAAACTCCAGACTTACTGGGACGTTTCATTGCCAATTTGGTGGTACGAAAGCTTGACCCGGATTCACCGTCACAACCATTTCTGATCTGTTCAAGAGTTTTGGACAAAACAAACAATTTCACAGTTGTACGTTTCGTCAATGATGGACTGAGAGTGGTGTGGCCAGAAACTGTTTCTGCAGAAAATGTGCTTGTGATATGTTCTGACGCTGCAGATTACATGTTAAAAGCTGCTGATGCGTTGAAAATGTTCTACCCAAACCTTATTCACATGTGCTATTTGTCGCATGGATTACATCGTGTGGCAGAAGAAATGTGGGTAAATTTCCCTGTAGTCAATGAGCTTGTGTCGTCCACTAAGAAAGATTTTCTGAAAACCCCTGGTCGTGTACAGTGCTACAGAAATATGCTGCCAAATATGACTTTACTACCGCAACCTGTTCTCACACGGTGGAACACCTGGATAGAGGCTGCTGACTTCTGCAATGATAATTTTGATGCTGTAAAATCAGTTGTCACATTTGCTGTAGAGTTCAGTGTTACAGTGCGTGAGTTTCAGAATGTGTTTGTCAACCCTAGTGTTGAATGTTCTCTAACGTATATCGCGAGTAACTTTGGGTGGATTGCAAACCTATCCACAAACTAGAAACTTCACGTCTTACTTTGAAAGAAGCCATGACAATAGTGGATGATGCCGAAAAGAAACTCAGCATCGTATATGCAGAAATAGGCATTGCTCAGAAGTTCGTTAGTTTTAAAGAAGAATGCAGGATATCTAGCCTTCAAGTCTATGCAGGATACTGGAAGGAGACAGAGGCCCTCATGACATCAGCTATCTGTTGAAGTTCGCGCCATCTCCTGTCACGTGGAGAGATCTTTTTCCACCTATAGAAGAATCCTGACTGACAAACGACCCTCCGTAACTGATGAATATCTGGAAAAATATGTAATGGTTCACTGTGGATCACAAAAAATAATTCTTCTCATTTTAAGATTTTTCTCATTATAATGCGATTTCCGTTTTTCTGCAAGACAATTTCACTTGTTTCTTTTGAAAATTTAAACTATCTGTAGCAAGCAGGGTTGGCAAAAACCATGGTTTTTATTAAAAAAACCAAAAAACCCGTTTTTTTTGTTTAAACCAGGTTTTTTTGGTTTAAACCAGGTTTATTTGGTTTAAATAATTTGCTCTATATATTCACATCATATATGGACAGAAATAAGTTTGTTTCGCCTTGATGTTATTATGCAACAGCCGGGTTATGCTGGAAGGGGTCACATAAGCTTAAAGCGGAATAAAAACCGCTTCTCGAGTTACATTCGAGAGAAATTGTCCTCCATTTGAAGGAATCCTGATAAAAATACGTTGTACTGATCTTTACATGCTTCTTAATATAACTGTCAAGAGTCATTTCAGAAGGACAAAAAGATAAACAGTTGCACAAGTGAAACCATTATACAGAATTACATATGGACAATTTCAAAGTACTACGGAGTACAGAAGAACTAATTTAGTTCAAGTTAGTTAACAACGACTTTTATTGGTCCAAATTAAAGAAATACAACGACTTAATTTGCATATGTGTAAGAAAAGTGAATAAAGATACGAATTATTTGAGTCACTTTGGCTCAGACTCATTTATACATAAATATATACCAAAGATACTTCTCATTTCACTAAATGCCTCTCGTGGGGTCTGTATGACCCCCCCCCCACACACACAATAGTACGGCATTTCGATGTATTTTATCAATAGTAAACATTGAAACGAAACAATATTTAGAATTTTTCTTTGATTGCAATTGCACAACAATATTAACTACAAAAAATCACAAAACAAACATTTATAAACTTATATATACAAAAAAAGTTGCTTTTGTAGTATAATCTTTTTGAGTAATGAATGGGGAATTTAGGTCTGAATATTATACGAATAATATACGGGAGTGAAACGTAATAACCCACAAATGTGTGTTCATCAAGATTTTACAAACACTTACACTTTTACGAACATTTTTCGATTTTTTGGTTTAAACCAGTTGTTTTTTTTTTTTTTTTTTTGAAAAAACCAGCTGGTTTAAACCTTGGTTTAAACCAGCCAACCATGGTAGCAAGTTAGTGAAAATATTTTCTTTCAAATTTGCATAAATTTGTTCGGAGCAACCTAGCATAAGCAACTTGAACGTAAGTAATTTTAACAATATTTTCTTTTTCAATAAGAAAATAACACAGAAATACAATAAACATAAAAAATACATGTTTAGATATTTTACATATTGCTTACACATTTCATTGATTTTTTTTTACATATTTATGTAGATATTTTGCTACTTTGGACTACATAAAAACCCAGGTTTTAATGATCACACATGATTTGGACAGGTGCACCAATTTCGTTCTTTTACTCTTTGTTTGAAAAAAGTATGTTTTCGTGCAGTTTCGTATAAATTTCATTAGGATTTAGTGATAGTCATCGGAACTAGAACATGAAACTTCTCAACGGTTGTTAATGTTAATATAATTAACTGACTTCATTGTGTATATGCTCAGGCACACAGATGTACTGATTTTGAGTATCCTTTTTCAGTTTCAAAGATCATACTTCCTCGCAGATTCCATGTAATTTTATCAGGATCTAATGACAGTCTTTGGAGTTGGACCATGATATCCTCAACAATTGATAATCTTAATACCTTGTGTATGTTTATGTATAATTCCGTATCGTTTAGACGTTTATATATATATACACACATCGTCACACATGTTTTCTAGGCCCACCCATTTTATAGAAAGTTAGTGCCCTAGTTCTAGTTTAAGTATCTAACTAAACTAATGGGGTTACGAATAAGTGGAAAATTCAGGGAAATAGGTAAACCTTTGTCAGGGAAAGTCAGTGAAAACACTTCACAAAAATCTGTGGGAACCCTAGAATAACAAAGAAAATTTTAGTTTGAACTAGACCTAATATCTAAAGTTTTCAAAGTAGTACTTCCTTATTGTAATACTATTTATAGTAATCAGTCAAAATGGGTGCTTCTTTCTGTTTTCGATGCATACTATTGAAGAATGCGAATTCAAAATTCTTCGCGTCCCCTTCAATAGAAATCCTTATGCATTGGTCCAATGATGAATCCGAGTCGATTTTTTAGTGGTGTCGTTGTTCTATTAATTGTACTGAAAGACTTTCTCTCAAGAATTTGAAGGATTTTACATCTGTTTGTAAATGATCTTCATTTATGTCATGAAAGCTGACAAATATTTCTGATGCCTGACTTTTTTTTTTTTTTTTTTTTTTTATCAGCTGAATACCATCAAAAGTTTCAAACAAGGAAATTAAACGAACTGCGTCCCTGCCAACTGTTATTGTGCTGGTACATTTGAGAAGTATTTCCAAACTTTTTCACACGATCTTTTATTACACAAGTCATAGATTAATCAATTTTCTGGGGGTATATCTCAGTCTGGAGAGGTAATTTCCCGGTCCCTATTGAAAGAAAATGAAATATTTCAGTTTAACATCTCACGTTAAGCCCTTTGGCTAAGAAGACGATGATTAATGCAAATGAATGATGATGGAAGAATTGGTGGAGTGAGAAAGTGGAAGGAAACAGGAGTACTCCGAGAAAATCCACGGACACGATGTTGTCCACCACATACTTGGCCGGGCATCGAACCACCCCATGAAAGAAACAATGAGTGCATAAAACTAACCATTTCTGATGCTGTATTTAGTACTTGGTATAGACTCCTTTAGTAACACACTGTAAAGTTTTAACGTTACATGGCATCGTGTACAATACAGAGGTTGTTCAGCCTACGTTTGGCCGATTTGGTTCCTTTTCCCTCCCGGACAGAATGGACTCACCCGACCTGGCTCATGGCGTTCTGTAGTGGCTTCCTGGGAACGGAGTTGTTTTTCCGCGCGGACGACAATAACGCACAAAACAGGACGATTGTTGTGAGTGTTGTGTTAAATTTGTTTCCAAGTGTGTGGGTTTCCGCTCTGTGACCAAAATGCCGCCCAAACTAAGCTGGTTTTGGGAAGGCTATGTTGCAGCTCTTTGTGACGCCCACTTTAGTGTTTCTGTAATTAGAAAACAGTGCAAGAAGAATGGTTGCAACATCAGTTTAAGTGGAATAAAAAGTGTTATTAAAGGGGGGCGCGGTGGCTCAGTGGTAGAGCGTTCACCTCTGGTGCTTGGGGTCCCGGGTTCGATCCCAGCCCCCGCCAAGTGAACTTTGTGGTGGACAAACACCGTGCTCGTGGGTTTTCTCGGGGTTCTCCCGTTTTCTCCCACTTTCTTAATTCCACCATTTCACTCATCTCTCATCATCACCGTCTCCTTTAGCCTAACCGGCATAAGCGTTGGACGTAAAACTGAAAGATTTCATTTCAAAGTGTTATTAAAAGTACAAGGGCAACGAAGCTCCACCATTTGGATCACCAACGAAGTTGCCTAGGAAGCGGGAATGCACCAAGGTCACCTCCACCATGCAGAGGAAACTTCGCAGAATGGCATTGCAAGAAAATCCGCCAACACAAAAGTGTATGGCTAATCGTCTTTACATGTCTTTGGGGACTGTGAGCCGGACGTTACACCATCAACTTAAGCTGGGAAAAGTCATGAAAGCTCGCGGCCATCTTCTCACGGATGCCCACCAAAAGGAGCGAAAGTGTAACGACCAGAAGCTGTACAAACGGCATCTGGCAAAACAAAGGCGGATGTACGTCGTAACGTTCGATGAAGCATGGATTTACCTTTCCGACTGCGGTAAACAGAGAGCCATCATGTACCGAGAGAAAGGCGCCAAGAACTTCAGAAGGTAGGTCCGTGTCTGTAAAGAATCTGTCCCAAAAGGGTTCATGGTCGTTACTGGCTACTGTTACCTAGGTACACTGAAGATAAATTCGCAGTATTTTCAGGAGCAGATCATGAGGCCGATCTACGAGCATGATATCCAACAATGTACGGAAATGACGCCAATCTGGTGCGCATTCACATGGACAAGGCCTCATCACATACCTCACGATCGTCCCTCGCATTCTACAGGGAGGTGGAGGCAAGTGGTATACAGGTGATACCTTTCAATGAGATACCTGTTAAATCTCCAGATGCAAGTCTTATGGATTATTGTGGATTTGGATTGCTGAGGTTGGCTTTGGGAAAACGGCGTGTGGCAACTGTGGAAGAACTTTGAAAATCTATGCAAAGGGAATAGGACAAGATTCCCCTCCCAGTTCTTCAGAGAAGCCTATTACAGTGAAAATTACGCTGTCGGGCTATTGTTAGTAACCAAGGGAAACACATTGAGCACTTACGGACCTGGCGCCATGGATTCTTTTAAATTTTTAGGTAAGTCGAAATTGGTCAAATGTAGACTGAACAACCTCTGTAAGTCATTGATGACATTCTGTGACGGTACCATTTATTACATACTGCCTCAAATAACTGTTGCTTTCAGAGAGGAAGAAGAATTGCTTCAAAACTGTTTCTTTTACCTTTGGCAACACTGTTACGGTTTTCTTCTTTTTCTAAGGGTGTGGGACGGCGGGGTTTCATTGATACTTTGTTGGAATCTGTGTTCCATAAGTTTTCCAACGAGGTATCATTCATGTCCCTGTGACAATTATTGGCTTTGCCAGGGCTGCCAAACGGGAGAAAATGGAGAGGAAAATACAGGGTGACCATAATAAGATCAAGGTTCCGAATATTTTCTCCCTTGCTATCGGACTTACACACCTCATGTTTTGATGTTTGTGGACTCAATGTCTGGTCTACATGTGAGTTTTTTTATGCGTGCGTACGCCAACAATCAGGGTTGCTAGAGCCCAAAAAGTAAAAGTTAAGGAAGACAATTTTCTTCTTCTAAGGGTATGGAACGGAGGGGCATGAGTGGTACCTTGGAATCTGTTTCATAGGGTTTCAAACGAGGTATCACTCGTGCCCCTCCGTTCCATACCCTTAGAAGAAGACAATTGTCTTCCTGTGATAATTAGGGACGTCGCCAGCGCTGCCAACGTGAAAATCTATTTATCTTTTGAAATCCCTATCTGGCGTCCCTAGGATGATAATAATAATAATTTTGGGGAGAGAACGTGATGTGATGGGCAAATTTTGACTTTATTTTTGGACTCAATGCCCCAAAATCTAAGAAACGACCATCATTTTGGTCTTAGAACTGTGTTTTGTTAGAAGGACAATGGTACCAGTAGCCTTTTATTACATACGTTTGTTATAATAAACATATGTAAGCAGAATATTGTCATATTGTCTCCCTGTACCGAAGATCCACATGCTAAAGATAAACAACAATATAAGACAGAGTACGAGTGAACATCAGAGATGTGAACCAAAGAAGAACTACAACAGCGCCCCCACGAAAAAAGGTCGAGAACATACAATGTTTTGATATAAAGGAAGCCGCAGTACACTGGACGGTATCACACTGCCTAAATTGATCATGCCACTCCTCTATTGGCAGCATTGGGTTTTGATAACCACCTATCCCTGTTTTTTCGTGGCTGCTCTGGACCCTAAAATCCTTCTCTATCTCTCTTGGATGTACTGAACCTTGAGTGACACCATAATAAATCTCTTCCCTGTTCTGAGATTTAGCGGCCCTAAGATTTATTCAATTATTCCCTTGGCTGCGCTGAGCCTTGAGAATTTTTAAACTTATCTTTTGGCTACTCTGGGGATTGAGATTTATTTTATCTTTCTCTTGGCTGCCCTGGGGCTAAAGTATTTCCTATACCATACTACTATAATTGAAAACTACTAGGGAACATTAGATCTTGCAACCAACATTGTAGAGAGACCCTGTAATAGTTGTATCATAGCAAGTTTTGTAATAAAACGGTTTAGGGAGAAAATAAAAAAATCCAGCGTTAGTAGAGAACCATTACAAAGAACTTACGTAATAGAAACGTCCGGATCATCAATCGGATTGATAGACTCTGTTCTTTTGCTTGGGGCACTCGTTCTCAACAGAGGACGTCAAACACCATTTTGTCAAGTGATTTTCACTGAGATTTGTTGAGAAGATAAAAATTAAATCGGATTAAAAGATAAATTTATGCCGAAAAAAAGAACTGATAAAAATACGTGGAGGGAACATACAGGAAACGATATGATCAAGAAATAAGCAGGGAACTAAATTGTTTTTCAATATACCTCATTTAACCAAATATTCAGGGAGAATCATAGAAGTCACAAATAGATTATATCACTTAGCAATTCTTCAAACTTGGACTCCGGAAAAAAAAATATGTATGTACCTTCAAGACGTTGCCCTTGATCTCGTCTTCCAGTAAAAATATCAAAATCAATTAGATGCTGTGGCCCCGCGTAGCGTAGTCGCTAACGCTCTCGCCTTCGGTGCGAGCGGTCCCGGTGGGGATAGTCGGTCGGAAAAGTGTAAAAAGCTTTTTCAGGCCAGTCATCTTGAATGAGATTTTCCTGGGTTTTCCTCATTCATACTAGGCAAATGTCAGGGTGGTACCTAACATATAGGTCCCAGGCCGTTTCCTTCCTTTCCTTTTCCCGGATAGTGTGTTCGCCGAGGGACGTTATCCCTCATACGTGACGGGCTAAATGGCCATAGATGCCGAAAGCCCAGAAATCTAAATCCTAAATCCCTAAACTAGATGCATTCACTTGCGAAAAACTAAAACAAAAGTTGGCATCTTTTAGTGGTCCAAAGCTTCCTGAATACAAAGGTGTTAAAAAATTTTCGAATACAACAGTAGAAAACGACCCGATTCATGCATACTTTCTCTGAGAATTAAGAGCAATACGCCAAGTTATTCCTGATGCGATAGAGATACAAAATACCCCGATCTATTTTTGGGATTGAATTGGAACCTTCTCCAGAAGATTGCCTCGGAAACTTTACAGTCTGTGCAAGCGCATCAAAATCATTTACATTCGTTCAAAGCAGCCTACGACTTATTAAGGAAAAGAGACTACATAGCGCTCTTACAGGCGACTTACTTTTTTTTATGGCGATCCTTTACACACGTTACCATCACTCATAAACGAACTTAATAATTCAACTACCATTAGCTCTTCTTTATTTACGGACACACAGAACAAGCAAGTTCTGAAGTGCGAAACTCAAAAATGTCAAAATCCTCAAGCTATTTCAAATTCTCTCAACCTTTGCCTTCGACACTACCTATACAAATTGTTCCTCAACATGAATCCACTACCTGCCTATCGCAACACAAAAGCTTCACAATCTTCTAACCCCCATACTAATACAAACCAAAACCAATAATTCAACCGACATCACCGAAATTGTAAACCAAATGGTCGAACTATGACTACTGGTTGGACAGAGCGCCATGTGAAGCTCACAATTTAGACGTAACAGATGACATAATGCTATGATCAGCACAATAATAATAAACATTTTACGAGGGGTGATAGAAATTGTTTGATAACAACAAAATACCACTTCGCGAAACGTGTGAGCTTGCCTCTGGATATCAAACTCCTGCGGTATAAGGACAAACAAAAAGAGAAGAACAAGCTATAAACAAACAACAGACTGGAGAATTACAGACCAATGAATTATCATCTACCGTTATCCAAGGTTCTTCTGAAGTCTATGACTCATTTTCTAGCCGAATAATACTAAGCAATTGTCGGGGAAGTACCATTTTGAATGCTGAAGAGAACAAGCTGCTAATCAGCTTTAAATTCACAGTCTTTAACTAACTAACTAACTCTATGGCCTATGGAACCCGGAGGTTCAGTGCCGCGTTCACAAAAGCTCTCCACTGACTTCTATCCTTAGCTAATTGCATCCAGTTTCTACTTTGTATTCCTATCTCTGCGAGATCCATCTTAATATTATCCTCCCATCTGCGCCTAGGTCTTCCTAATGGTCGTTTTCCTATGGGTCTACCAGTCAAGACTTTGAAAGCGTTTCTACTTTCTTCCATTCTAGCTACATGACCTGCCCACCTAAGCCTCCTAGACTTGACGACCCTAACAATGTTGGGTAAACCGTATAAACTATGTAGTTCCTCCTTATGGAGCTTCCGCCATTCCCCATTCTCGTTCCTCTTGGGTCCGAATATTCTTCTCAGGATCCTGTTCTCAAATACTTTCAGTCTATGTTCTTCCCTCAGAGTAAGCGACCATGTTTCGCAACCATACAGAACAACAGGCATGATTATCGTTTTATATATTTTAAGCTTCAAATTCCTCGACAGAATTCGCGACGACAAGAGATTTTGAACCGAGTAGTAACACGAATTCCCTGCTTTTAGTCGACATTTAATTTCTTCGTGAATATGATTTTCGTCTGTTAACATTGATCCTAAATATTTGAAAGTATCCACTTTATCAAAAGCATTATTTAATATTTTAACGCCTCCACAATTTGCCGTATTACGGTCCCGACGCACTTCCATGTATTTAGTTTTCTCTGCATTTACTTCTAAACCCATGTCCCTGCAAGCGTTTAATAAGATCTCTGCATTTATTTCTACTGTTCTCCTATCCTCCCCTATTAAATTTACATCATCAGCATATGCCATAACCTGGTGAATGCCGTTCAACTCTAAGCCCTGGTTGCTATCTTTGATTTTCCTTATGGCGTATTCCAGCACAAAGTTAAATAATAATGGCGACAACGCATCTCCTTGTTTCAGGCCATTTTCGACGTGGAAGCTCGTGGACAAAAATTTTCCTACCCGGACTTTACTTTGGGATTCACTTAAACATATCTTAATTAATCTAATTAGCTTTCTCGGTATTCCAAGTTCTGTAAGAACGTTGTATAATGTTTCTCTCCTAACCGAGTCGTAAGCCTTTCTAAAATCAATAAATAGTTGATGTACCGGGGTATTGTATTCCCACTTCTTTTCGAGTATTTGGCGAATGGTAAATATTTGGTCGATAGTTGATCGATTTCGTCTAAATCCGCACTGATAATCTCCAATAATTTCATCCGCGTATGGGGTCAATCTTGCTAACAGAATATTTGAAAGGATTTTATAGGATGTTGACAGAAGAGAAATGCCTCGATAATTATTACAGTCAGTTTTGTCGCCTTTCTTGTGAATTGGAACAATGATTGACTCTTTCCACTCTTGTGGCAATTCTTCCTTGTTCCAGATAAGGAGAATGAGTTTGTGTATCTTGTTCCACAATTTTTCGCCTCCAGCTAAAATTAACTCAGCCGGAATTTCATCTACACCCGGAGATTTGTGTTTCTTTAATTTCTTTATAGCGGCTTCCACTTCTATTCGATTGGGTTCTGGAATATACGGTTCTGCGGTGTGTATCTCCTTTTCTCCACGCACATTAGTTTTTGGCTGCGTGTTCAGCAAATCGTCAAAGAAATCTTTCCATCTATTTAAGATGCTATCCGTATCAGTGAGAACTGTTCCGTCAGATTTCTTTAATATATAAGCACGAGGTTGATAGCCTTTCTTAAATTCGCTGATCCCCTTATACATGTCCCGAATATTTTTATTTTTACTATTATCTTCAAGTTCCTTAATTTTAGCTTTCAAAAAATCCCGTTTCTTTGTTCTAAAAGTTTTGGAAGTTTCCCGCCTGATATCTGCGAATTTTTGTGTAGTTATTTCATTCGGATTTTGTAGCCACCGTAATTTTGCCTGTTTTCTCTTCTCTGCTAGTTTAATGCATTCTTGGTCGAACCATGGTTTGTTCCTACGTATTTCCGCGTGTCCCACTTTTTCTATTGCTGAACTTTTAATGCTATCTCTAATTTCAATCCAAGTATCCTCAACACTAGTGCACTCCGAGTCTTCTAAGACTGAGAATCTATTCGAAACTTCAATCTGGTATTCCTCTCTTACCTGGCTCTCTTCTAATTTCTTTAAATTAAATCTCTCCGTTTTCGGACATTGAATATTACCTTTATTCAACGATAATCTCTCCCGTATTATCGCTACTACCAGGTAGTGATCAGTGTCACAATCAGCCCCTCTAAACGACCGGACGTCAATTATGCTAGATTGTCTTCTTCTATCTACTAAAACGTGATCAATTTGATTATGTGTTTTTCCGTCTGGTGATGTCCAAGTGTATTTATGAACGTCGCGATGTGGGAATTTTGTACTCTTCACGATTAGGTTTTTGGATGTTGCAAAGTTCACGAGTCTAACACCGTTGTCATTACTTTCCTTATGCAGACTTTCTTTCCCTATAATCGGTTTGAAAATATCCTCTCGTCCTACCTTCGCATTGAAATCCCCTAATAGAATCTTCATATGGTATCGCGGGAGTTGGTCAAATATCCGTTCCACTTCTTCGTAAAAACTATCTTTTATATCGTCACCCTTATCTTCAGTTGGAGCATGTACATTTAAAACAATAATATCACACCACCGTCCCTTAAGAGTAATAAAAGAAAGTCTGTCAGTAACAAATTCAACCCGTTTAATTGCTGGTAATATTCGTTTGTGAACGAAAAACCCTGTTCCTAACTGGTGATTTTTATTTCCTTCCCCGTAAAAGAATGTAAAATTTCCGGAATTCTCAGATCCATTTCCTTCCCACCTAACTTCCTGAACTCCTACTAAGTCCATCCTGTATTTCTCTAACTCACTCGTTACAGATTTTAACGCGCCTGCCCTATAAAGACTTCTAATATTCCATGTTCCAAATCTCATGTCCATTTTCTTTTGCTGATGTCGTGCCAAGTTATCAGTCCTTGTCCGAGGCTTTTGTGAATGTTTCTGAACAAGTACCTTTTTTTTACAGGATGAGGATGTTAGCGTTACCCAAACCCCCAAGCTGGAGGACCACTCCTAGTCGTCTGTCCGCGACTGCTTATTCAGTATATTCGCAGCTAACCTCTATATCTAGAGGCCTTCTCCTCGATCCGCAACCTGAGGACGCGCCATGCAGTGGTGACAGGAACCCACAACACGGAAATTCACAGTCTTTACCCATAATAATTGACACCGAATAGTCCCTGTCATTATGGAGAAAAAAAGATTTACCATCAAACTGCAAATTTATTACCTTTTGCAGGAAACATCAAAGGGATTTCGAATAGAATCGTTATATTAAAGCACGTCGCCTTCATTAAATTTACAATTGGCAACACTTTTCTTCGATTGTTTTCGAGTTTTAGAATAGAATTTTTAATCCATTTTCCGAAGATGATTACTGAAAAGATTACACGCTAAAATCAACTTAGAAAATAATTTGATGTCTTTATATCGAAACCCAAGGAATCTGACTTTTCAAAATAAAGAAGAAAAACACACAGAAACGTCACAAAGTTAATTCTATACGCCAATAATTCACGGCAGATGTATTAAGAGCACTTTACTATTTCTGCTCTATCACACTTTTCCTGTTTCGATGAAGAAAAAGTAGTATGTATACCTAACCGTGAGCGCACTTTTCCCCTCCACTCCTAACTGCCAAAAAAATTACGAAGCCGCCACTGACCATAGTACTTTAACAAAGAAGAATAGCACAAAGTAGATTGGGTATTGTACACTGTGCATTGACTTTTACCACATTTAAAATGATAAAATCTTACATCTAAAAACTTTATAACATAACTAAATTTTCAAAGTAGAAAGCAGCAAAACCTGTGCACAGTTGGACCTGAGAGGTTTTACGCCTTTCTCTTATTTGTTTGGTTCTGCTTTTGGCTGCCTCTCAGGATCCTTTTCTCTGTTTTTCTTTCTGTTGCTTCTACTGCTGCTTCTGTTATGCCTCCGTTTTGCTTTCCCGACTAGTGCTAGTCTCCATTCACGTCAACTCACTCTGATCTGTTTTGCTTGTAGAGGAGAGAGTGAAAATCCTTCCGGCTTGGAGGCGATTCGAACCTGCGACGACCACGCCGATAACTACTCACAGTTGGCCAGACCATGAGCGAGTCCGCTCGGCTAACACGAACTCAAGGAAATGAAGTGAAAATCGGTCCTTATATATGAACAAATACTCCATCTATTAGCAAAGTAATAAACTAAATGATATGCAACGCCATTTATTGAGTGAGTAACTGCTTGAATTTGTTCACCTAGCCGCCATATTTAGCTTAAGCATCAATGTTCAAAAAGAAAATGTCAGTGCTGCCAACCCACTTATCAAATATTAGTGTTTACCCCAAATATTTTAATAGGATAGTTTTACCCCTCCATAGTTACAATGCGCTAACTCATCAAATAAAAAAGTTGGCAAATTTCAGAAAAAATTATGAGTGCAACACTGCAAAACATAAAAATTCAGATATTTGAAAAATAAAAAGTACTACCATAATCAACAGAAAATTCTAAGACTTTTTTAAAGAATGACATTTTCTTAAAAACTTAAAAATAAACCCGCAAAAATTCCCGAAATTTTCAAATCGCTATAGCTCCGTTGTTTATTAACCGATTTTCAAAATTCAAACGACAACCAATAGAGAAATAAATTTGCAATTTTTTGAATGTACTGTTGGCAGTATAACTCTAAGGATACTATTACAAAACTCAAATAAATATTTATGTATAGAACTTTAAAAATCGAATAACATAGCGCTGTGAATGTCTAAAGATCTCAGTTTTTATAGTCTTGAAACCATAAAAACACTTATACACTTAGAACATATTTAAAATTACAAGTTTGGATACTGATAATGGAATCTTCTGTTAACCTCGTTCTCTATGGGGAACAATGATTTCTTAAACTCTGTCCATTGATCATAATTCAAGCTGAATAGACAACAATTAATACCAAAAACTACTTGGACTTCGGTTTGCACATTTTTCACAATTACATTGAAATTATTAGTAAGTATAAACTTCTCTTGGGGATCCATACTAACCACTCCATTTTTGCTTTAGAAAAAAAATTTTTAAATCATTTTTAAATTATATCTCTGTGGCAATAAGGTTTTGTATTTCTTATTTAAATGTACTAATACTCTTTCACCAGTATATTTTGTTTGTATCAATTTCCATGAGGTCATTTCGTATGATTTTCCTTCTTCCAGGTCTTGCAATTTAACAAGCTTTAAACTGTTAATATTGTTTCTCTTGTTTAATTGTGAGGCTATTTCTCATTTATTGTATAAAACTTTTAAAAAGTTGTTCATTTTTGTAGTGATCTTATCTCGTTATATATATAGTTAATTCTATCAACAATGTCTTTTATATGTTCGTCTGTTAATTCTCCATTCATTACTTTAATAACAATAAGCTCATCCTTAAACATAGCAATTTGAGTAACCATATTTTTATAATACTCTTTTTTCGAAGGTATATTAAATCGTGTTGATAAACCAGTGATAACGGCAGAAGCAGATGCAAATGCTGTTGTAATAATTGAATACTGTAACAGGAATAAATATATTGATAAACCCCGTTGAAGCAGAAAGTAGTATCGAAAATGCAATGAGTAACATAAATACATTTTAATCTTAAATTTTCTCTTATTTTTTGCTAGTAAGTTTTGGAGTGTTAATATCGTATCCTCAATTAATGCAATTGGATTCTCTCGTGGAATGTTATCTGGCATTTCATTTTATTAAATAAGTTTTATAATCATTTTTAAATTAACAGTAAATACAACACACAAGTGTAACTTTTCGTTCCTATTAAACACAATTCATATTAGCTTAAACACAAGTGTAACTTCGTTCCTATGAAACACAATTCACCTAAGCTTAAACACAAGTGTAACTTTTCGTTCCTATTAAACACAATTCATCTTAGCTTAAACACAAATGTAACTTTTCGTTCCGTTTTGTACCTGTTTATCTTCTTGGTCTATATAAAAGTTTTTATGATAATTACCATCAACACTTTACAAACTAAAAACATCTAATCGAATTTAAACTTTCTCAATCTTTTCTTTCTGTACATCGTATTCAAAGTTTTTCTTACCAATCATAACCACATAACAAATGGTTTTATCAGAAACATCACTTTCAAAATTCAGTCAATTTCAAATTAGTTCCATCACTTACGTTTACTGATTTATGCTTGCTTGTATTAATAACAAACAATGGTCTATTTTCTAAGAATTCTCTTGGGTAGTAATTCATCTCCGTGTTTCCAATTGTAACTCTCTTATATACCGTATACATTTCGTAAACTTTGAGATATTTGTGTTTTTCGAAATCTAAGTTCAAAGATTCTAAGGAAAAACATTCATTTCTTCCATTCTTAAAGTGAATATTTTGAACCTTACAGTGATCGAATTTGCTTGAGTCTTTTTCTTGATTATCATTTCTATCAGTTTGGAAAAAGGCAATCACGAAATCAGGCATATCGAATTCGTTAGAGTTAAATTGTGTAGTTAAATCAAATTCTAAATATTTACCTGTAACTGACTTGTAAACATTGATATATGTTGAAGGAAATAGGAATCTTACACTCTTTTAACATGTTAGTTCTTAACAAGGTACCATAGCTAGATTCATAATTAACAACAGGCATTCTTAACTTCATATTTGTAATCTTAACTTTACCTGGATGTGTTTGATCATTCTCATACGTTCCGTCTTGTTTCTTAGTTTTCCAAATGAAAAATGCGCTATCATCAGATCCACTTCTTTTAAATATATATTTCAATCCTCCTTTCCACAGAATGTCTATAATCAGAACAAAACCCAGGTAAAAGTCTTAATAGAAATAATATTTCCTCATCTGTTCTCCACCATTTGATTTCTTCCCATCCACTTTCATCATAATGATTTGCTTCTGGTTTTGAAATCGTACATGTATTTACAGGTGTTGAAGTTAACCCGGGATGGTCTATAGTATCTAATATTTGTCCATGCTTGCTAATTTGTATTTGAGAAAACAGATGTGGAAAGAAATTATTAATGAGTTTAATATTTGGTTTACCAGTGTACTCAACGTCTGCATCTCTTCCTCTAATTTGAATCTTACATACATATAAGCATAATAAGGATGAACATACCCGTCACCAATGTCGATATCAAACTCAATTGATCTGTTTGGTTTGTTTAGGTTTTCAATTCTTTGATTAGGTTTAAAGGTTTGTAACTCATATGACTATCTTATCCATATTTATTATAAAAGAAAAAAGGGTTCTTATCGTTTTATGAATTAAATCCATAAAACAACTTAAATGTAACTTCTCCAAATAACCTTATTTCTATTCACCTGACTAATGATTTCTGAAAAACTATATCCATCTGTAAACATTTTTAATACTACAATACATAAATACCTACAGATTACTTCGTTAAAATGTTGTATTCGATTGTTATTGTACATTTTTGTAGTATTTTACGAGTGTTTTTAGTGGATTACCTCCGAATGATTCAAACACATACTTTCTCTTTCCTTCTTTCCAGTAACAAATCCAATGTGTTCCTATATTTTTAGATGCATCAAAGTTAACAATACCACACTCTTCCATGGCTGTTTAGGCAATTCATCATTCATAAACACATCCCTAATGTTTCTTATCTTAAGTCGCTTAACAAGTTGTATTAGATCTAAATTACTTAAAGGTTTAATTTCTTCTTTTTCTTTACTTTTTTGGGCTTTTCATTTTCTGTAAGCGTACCACCTTGTTTCTCTTCCATTGCTAAATTATGTCACTTTTGTTCTTCTAATTCATGTTTATTCTTTTTTACAACATCAACAGCTTTTACAATAGTAGCTACACCTCCAACAGCTGAACCAAGAGCACCTATTAAAGCTAGAATGGTTGGAATTGTAAATACAAAACCTCCATAATGAACTTTATCATTTGACCTTATTTTTTTATTTATTTTCTTAACTTGTGGTATAGAAAGAGTTAAAGACACATTGTTCTTTACTTAGTTTCGCTTCTTTTTGTTTGATTTGTTTTAGTTAAAATGTGATCAATATTTAATTGTTCAAGTTCTTCGTTAGGAATTTTAAATGTAAAACTAGTCAGCTTCATACTTATATATTTATTATAAAACTTTTATGGTAAAATCCATAAAAATTAAACACAAACACTTATAAGCCTAAACCAAATCTTACTTTTGTATTCATAGCCAAAGCAGTTCCTAAAGCAGGTAATCGTTCTGTTAAGAAGTTTGCATCTTTAGCAAAAGTTCTTTTCCATGCTTTATTTTCTAATTCTTTGTCTGCAATATGTCTAGAAGCAGTATCTTTATTATATCTGTAGTAAATATCATGTTCTCTACAAGCTTCGTCTAGTGGGTTAGTACCTTTATCTCCTCTTTCTAACCTTTCTTGTAGCTTCGAAAAGGCTCGCAAAATCTAAAACCTGGAATATGTAACTCTGGTATACCCTTCATGTTTAAAATCCTATTCATTAATCCTTTTCCATACTTCTCACTATTCCAAAACTTCGGTGGTAACGTATTCAATATCTTTATCAAATAACCTATACCCTTTGGATCATTAGGAATAAATTGTGCGAGTTTAGAATTAATCATATCCATTATACCTACTTTCTCATTGTAAAAGTTATCGTTTCCAGCTTTTTCTTCTCCATCTATAACCATCAATCTATCAATTAATTTTCTCACATCATCCATCCATATAGGTAATTCGTTGTATATTTTTATTCCCTCTCCTGACTTTGGTGTTTTCTTTCTTGGTGGTGTTAGTCCTAGTGTTGGTTTTATATATTCATCCCAAATGGGTTTAATGATTTCAAGATTTTTTACTTCTGTTAGATCTTTGTTTTCTTCTACTTGGGTCGCTATCTTGAAATGCTACAATAGAATCAATAACTATCTGGGTATATTTTTGTAAATCATCCTCATCATAATTTGTTGGATTGTTTCTTGTCAATAGTTCCCATAAGCCTTCTGTTCCTGTATAATGTCGATTGTTTATTATTAAATCATCACTATTTATTTTAACTTTATCTCCAACCATATTTATTATTTTCCCATCCTCATCATATGCTTGTATTCCAAAAACTTTATTATCTCTTGTTGTATAATATCTTGTAGCAACTTTACCAAACCGTGTTCCTTTTTCAATTGGTTCTATACCTTCTACTTTATCTTTAATTTGTTTTCTCATATACTTAATTTCTTTAGTCACAGGCGAATCATCATCACCTATCGAACTATCATAACTTGTTCTTGGAGGTGTTTCAAATAAATCAGAATCTAGTCTTGCATATTTATTTACAACTGGAACTAACTCTCGAATTAAATTTATATTTTCCTCTGTTACTTTTGCTATATTTTGTTCTAAGCCTTCAATTGCATCTATAACAGGCTGACTTTGTTCCTTATATTTCTCATATCTACCTCGATTAGCTTGTTTAATTTCCTTAAATCTTTTCACAAGTTCTTCTTTTAACTTTATATATTTCCTAGCTGCAGCAGCATCTAACTCACTCATTTATTATATAAAGAAAAAATAAAAACGTACACGTTCAAGTACGTTCATTCACGTTCATTATACTTTTAAAAAGTTTTTAATTTTATTTCTGTATTTCCCATTATTCGTTTTCCTAGTCATATCTATTGTTAAGAAACCATGCTCTTCTTCTCAACAGTTATTGCAGAGTGATTGTAATTTTTCAAACGACATATCAGATCCAACAAATTCATCATATATATGTTTTAAATTCACATTGTCCTGTCTAAAGATACAAAGGAAATTAAAGTTGTCTCTTATTAGTTGTTTTGGTACTTTAGAATATGTTTGTCCAAGATAGAAACAGTTTAAACCTTTATGTCTACCTCGAGTAAAATATTCTGTAACATGGTTTTGTTGTTCTAAAACGAAATCATCAAACACTACCACAGAATCGTTCTCACACTCATCTAATGGAATAATCTCTTCGTTGTTTCCTTTTACTATTGCAATTGTCTTATTAATATCTCGTACTATGTCTTGCAAAAGTTGTATTAGCTGTTGGTATTTAGATTGATGTAAACTTTTAGAATAGATATAAACATTTGTATATTTAAGCCAATGCGGTGCTAGTAAAAAGTTATCAATCATTAGTGTTGTTTTACCACAACCACTAGGTCCTACAATTAAACATCTTATATCATCAGGTAACAATATACCATTCTTCTTTTTTTACAGTCGATCTAATAACCTTACTCGGATATCCCATTTATTCATTTCAACTTTTATTATATAATAAATGAAGGTATTTAATTTAAACGGTTATTCATCTGAACTAAGCATGTACTTGCATTATCCATTTGAAAACGATTTAGAAGTAGCTGTTGCAGGATTTTATACAACATATTTAACACCAAACATTACATAGAAAAATAAGAAGTTAACATTTTGTTGTAACTTTTCTAACTATCCTATTCTTACAAAACAACTCATAATTCAACCTGGTCAATATAATTTAAAAGAGTTAGAATAATATATTAAATCAAATTTTCCATACTCAGCCGATGCTTATAAAAATGTTAAATTTACTGAGTTAAAATATTTAGCGAGCATTGTGATATAACCTTAGATACCATTAACACTATATTAGGTTTTAGTCAGAGGAATTTAATTAGAAACTCAGAAAGTATTGGAGATAAGCCGCCAAGGTTCCATCTATTTGATACTATAAATATTCACTGTGATTTAGCAAAAGGCATGATTTTAAAACTTAATGATACAACACATAACGAAACAGATTTAATTGTAACGTTTAGAACAAATGCAGAATTTGGAGAGCCAATTATTTATGAGCCTAAAGAAAAATATTTTTCCCAATACATCACGACAAATTTAAAATTTCAAGGTTTCAATTCGAGATAAGAATGGTGATTTAATTGATTTTGGTGGAGCTCGTATAACTGTTCTTCTCGCTGTTAAATAGATATAAATTTTGTATATAATAAATATGGATATCTTTGGTAATGTTAAAAGTAGAATAAGTGATAATAATATTAGTGAAGATAAATTAAAACTACTAGAGAGTTTAAATAATGTTGCAGATGTAGGACAACTTCAATCATTAGAAGCTAGTATTAATAACCAATTAGAGAATGATAAAAACGATTTGAAGATGTATTAGAAACGTTACAAAACACACATATTACAAAAAGACTTTCAAATGCTAAAGAGAGACAGCGAAAAATTAATTATGCAGAAAGAAACTATACCTCTGTTATGCCGATTGAAAGCTAAAAATGTTAAGGAACCTATCTTTAGAATATTCAATCTTTCTAATGGTTATAAGTTTCTCTATAATGGGAAAATAATGCACATGGAATTAAGCCTAAACAGATACTTTCTACATGTATATTTGGGTGATACTTTGATTGAACTTTTACTTTTTAGCTTTAACAAGAATGATACAATTACAATTAAACCAAATAAAAATTCAGCTATGGAAGAAGGACAATTATGGTTTGTTGTAATGTATATAGAAAGAGAGTTTTCGTAGATATTTGCTATGGAATAAATATGGATATTTTTGGTAATGTTAAAAGTAGAAAAGAAGAATCTGGAGAAGTTTTTCGTCTAATTACACATCCTGGGTTGATTTTAAGAATAAGATTGGTTAATGTATCTAATGCTATCGATGTAACATGTAACATTATGTAAACAAGATGTAACATTAGAACATCTTGAATCAGTGAAATAAGAGTTTAATTTACTTACACGAAAAGAAATTGTTGAATTACCATGTCGATTGGCAGAAGATGAAGTTGGGAAACCAGTCTTTTTTGTATATAATTTAGCTGCCGCCTACCAATTTCTTTATAAAGGTAGGATAATGCATATAGAATCAAGTTTCAATTCACATATTATAGATCTATTTTTAAATAACACTGGTTGAAAGTTTACCATTACACTTTAATATAAATGATCAATTAGCAATTAGACCATCCACAGATTCTAATCTGAAACATGGCGATTATTGCTTATTATGTATATAGAAAGAGAATATGGAGATGAAAAACGAATCAAATGATGATAATGTTAAAAGCATAGTATTAGGTAATGATAAATTTTTAATTTCTATACAATAAATAGGATGTATTATGTTAAGTGTAAGAAATCAACAGATACGAAGAAAAATACCATCAGAATAGAACAAAGAATCGAAAATATACTAAGAAAGGTATTTGTTCTGTATGTGGTGTTACTAAATCTCAATTCGTTAAAAAGAAAGATTGACTAGAAGAAGGTAAAGGACATTATAGAAGGACATTATAGAAGAAATTCACAAACCTTCTAGAAAGAACTATCCGAGGTTAAGTGTTATTACTAAAGGTATAGATGACTTACAGCAAGCAGATCTTTTAGAAATGGATAGTGGTGTGTTAAAAGGTGTCTCCAAGTTAAATAAAGGCTATAACTATTTGCTAACGATTATTGATGTCTTCGAAATAAGGTTTTGCTGTTCCCGTTAAAGGTAAGAGTGGTAAAAATGCTACAGAAGCGTTTGAACCAATATTAAAAATTAGTAAACCTAATAACTTACAAACAGATCAAGGCAAAGAGTTTTACAATAAGGAATTTAAGAAGTTGATGGAGGTAAATAAGATTACTTATTACTCAACCTATAGCGGTAAGAAAGCTTCTGTTGTTGAAAGATTCAATAGAACACAAACAAAACATGTGGAAGAAGTTTACAACACAAGGAAATTATAAATGGATAGAAATATTACCAACACTAGTTAGCGAATATAATAATCAAATTCATAGAACAATTGGTTTGAAGCCTATAGAAGTTAACAAGAATGAACGAACAATATTGTAGAATTTATCAAAAAGAATATAAGCGTGTTAAACCCAAATACAAAATAGACGAATATGTTCGTATAAGTAAATCGAAAGGATTATTTGAGAAAGGATATACACCTAATTGGTCAACAGAAGTATTTGTTATTAGCGAAGTTATTCCATCTAATCTACCTACGTATAGAATTAAAGATTTAGAAGAAGAGGATGTACAAGGTAGATTTTACGAACGAGAACTATTAAAGACGAAACACAAAGATGAATACTTGGTGGAGAAGGTGTTGAGAAAGAAAGGTAACAAAGTATACGTTAAATGGCTAGGATTTGATGATTCACACAATAGTTGGATAGATAAAAGTAATGTTGTAGTGTAAATATAAATGTCATCTTTTATGGTTATTATTCCATAAAAGGCTAGTATATTATAATAACAAACTAAGTGGACCGAATTCGGACTACTTTGAAAACTCATCTTACACAGTAACGAAAAATTTTATCCTTCTAATTCTAGGAACTTTATTAAAGCAACTTACGAAATAAAACTTGCAGATAGCGAGGAAAAATAAGTTAAATTTTTTTTTCTAAACAATAAATATGGGTACTTTGGATAGTTCTCTTAGTTTAAACGATATTTGTTACGAACAGATTAAAGACAATTATTGGTATAATATTTTTGGTGATTTCAAATTGATTATAGATAAGAGTACACGATATTTCAATGCTACTAAGTTGTGTCAAAATGGGGGGAAAGAATTTAAACATTGGGCAAGGTTACATAAATCAAAAGATCTCCTACGATATTATAACAAGAAATTAGGTGGGCCAGATCTGCACCACCAAAACTCAATTTACATAGTTGAGTCAAAAGAACATAAACAAGATCTATTATTATCATGAACATATGTAAGAAAAGAATTAATATTGAGTATCTCGTTTTGGATTTCAAATGAGTTTTATGATAAGTGTTACAATATAATCAAAGATTACTTCACACAAGACTTTAAACAGATTCAAGAAGACCAAAAAGAGTTGCAAATAAGAGTAGGAATAATAGAACAAACAATGGAGAGATTGAGAATTCAAAAGGAGGGCTTAAAAGAAATTGCAGCACCATATACAGATAATAATTCAAAAGATAATTGCCTAATCATATACAAGAAGAACAAACTTAATGATCCTTTCCCTTATTTATGCTATCAGATGTCAAAAGAGAAGCCTATATAAGCCTCTTAATGAAGCAGAAGAAAAATATCCGAATCGTGAGATAATATACGAAAAGTTTAGAGATCCTAACAGTATTAAGCTATTCAACCTAATGCAGCAAGAACTAGATATTCGTAAAGGTAAGGGTAATGAGTTTAGGACATCCCTATCAGAAGATTTGGTTAAAGAAATTGATGGTTTATATGATCGGTTAATATCTAATCCTATGTAAAAGCTTTAAATATAACTTTTATGATTATTATTCATAAAAGCTTAACATTAATCTACACTAACCTAATTCCAGTCTTCTTCTTCATAAAAAACGTGCTATCAATATTAGGACTTTCAGGATATCTAGAATAAACCGGATTATCAAAATCAAGTTCTTCTGTAGAATATTCAATATCGTTGTCGTTATTGTTATGTATAACCGCTCTACACAAAGGACAAGTGTTATTATTTCCTAACCAGGTAAGCATACACTCAACACAGAACACATGTTCGCATGTTGTTTTACACAACTGAGTTTTTGTTTCTTTGTATATTGGACATTCTTCTGAGTTTTGTATTAAGTGTAAACCTGATGAAAGTAATATTAGCTTGTTTCTAAGGGGATTGCTAACATGCTAATTTACTCTTAAGAATTGAGCTATATTGATCTTGTCTTTGATCGCTATTAGAAAGTTTCCAGAGAACCTCCTATTCCAACAAGTATCTACTATCTTGCTTAAATCTAAGCCTTTTCTTTCAAACTCGAGAATGAATTTTTCGCTTTTATTATCTAAACTAACTTTTGGCCAATAAACTTTATTTTGGTATTTTCTCACATGTGTTTCATCTAGTTGTGGTGTAATAGCTTGCCAATCGATAAGAGAAATTCGCTCAAGAAGATTGTTAGTTCTTTTCCTTCAATGTAACACCTTTTAGGAACTATATTCCAGCGAAGTTTATCTTTATAAGTTCTTAGGAACGCAAGTTCAAGCAAATTTGAATGATGAGAGATTATATCCCAATGTAAGTATTCTCTGAATTGTGTGCAAAACTTAATAGCTTGTTTCTGTGTATACTTCTCCAGTTATTTTTTCACTGAACGCAAGCCAATCAATCTCTTCTTTAAACTCATTAAGAAAATCTTCACTCATTTGTCGAGCATATTCGTACTTGTAGTAATCGCAATAAATATGCTGTCTTGTATGTTCTTTATGTTTTAATACGAATTCTGGTTTTAAATGAGGATAAGACTTTGATCTATACTTTGGTTCACACAATTTGTCCCAGGAAAGCTTATCACCGTACTTGTTAATGATGTTTTCGTGTTTAAGTAGGTCTTTTCTTTTTGATAATCTGGCCCAATCGATGTGTTCTTCATGATTTTCAATAAACGAAAGTGATAGATTATGGTTTGATGTAACTAAATACCACTTTACCTTGTTTTTGAAAGTATGTAGTAATTCATTGGATAAGCTCTTTATTTCTGAAATTTGCTTCCATTCTTCGAAATTTCGATTATTAAGTACATCTATAACTATATTTCTACAAAGTGGATTTTGAAAGTAGTTTAAAATATGTTCAGGATTTAATTTTTGAATCATGTCTTTTATAAGTTCAGTTAGTTGTGAATTTATTGCAGTTGTTTTAGCTTGTTCATTTGGTTGTTGTGATATTTCTGTGCTCGTTGATTAAGGTTATTAGTTCTGCTATCCTAAGCTTTGAATAACCATGTATTCCTTTCTCTCTGCAGTATTGTTTAAGTTGGGGAACAGTTTTCCTCTCCATAGTCTCGTTTTGTATATTAATTAAAGAAAAAATAATTTTTGCTAAATTTCTTTATAATAAATATGGAAGCACATTGTGATTTGATACTTAGCCTTATTCACCAAGATCTTAAACTCATAACAGCACTACTGGAAAAACAAATATTATTAAAAGAGCAAGAAATGTTATTAAAAGAAAAAGAGAATGCAGCACTAGAAATATTTACACCAGAATCAATTTGGGATAGTGACAAAGAACTTGAGTCTACAAATGATAGTGAGGAGGTAGATTGTTAAAAATGAATTAGTTTCCATTAGATCAATAATAGCTTTGATGGGTTATTACCATGAAAGCCATGTTCTAATACAATATACTAATGGACATTGAGATTTCCTAGGTCACATGAATATTAGCTGTTGTATTAGATAACGAAAATGATTAAAATATTTTTATATAATAAAAAGTGATAGAATAATAATGAGTTTAATTAAGCATACAGTAATAGAATTAAAAAACTTGTGTAAAGAAAAGGGGATAAAAGATTATTCCCAATTAAAAAAAGCAGAACTGATAGACCGAGTTAAAGAACATGAAGATGAACAAAACAGATTAAACTTTAACCAAACATTTCCATTTCAAGAAGACATCTTTGAAAAACCAAAACCTAAGAGATTAAGTAGGAAGAAAGCTTTAAAAATGTTCCCATTTAAAAAAGACGTATTTGAAGAACCAAAAGTAAAAACTGAATCACAGCCAATTAACGTAAAACTTAAAAACTCGGCATTCGAATCAAGATTAGAAACATGGAGATTTACAACAATTTATAAAGAGCATGATCCTCTAGAGCAATATATCAATTCAACATCAAAGGTTTTAATAAATAGATTGAACATCAGCTTACAAAAACATGGATCGTTAAAGGCTAATCTCCTAATAAGCTGTCAATATAAGAAGGGTAAAGAAATTCAAAACATTTACTTCAACATTAATAACAAAGAGATATTTCAATCAACCAATCTAAAAGAGTTCATAAGTGATGCTAAAGAAATATTAAGAACAAGAATGGATGAGTTCCAAGCTAGAGGTTCTGGATTAGCTCTTACAAATATAAACTATCTAGAATTAGCTCTTAATAAATATGCACCATATCGAGGATCATACATAGAACTGCCAAATGAAATCAAAAGAAAACGGGCTGTTATCAATGTAAAGAACAAAGATGAAAAATGTTTTTTTGTATTCAATTGCTTCTGAATTACATCCTGTTGAAAAAGACCCACAACGACCACCAAAGTACAAGCATGTTGTAATAGACTTAGAAAAAAATTAAAAGGCATCAATTATCCTGTAAAACTAAGTGACATCCCAAAAATTGAAAGACGGCTCGATATATCATTTAACGTTTATACATATGATGATGATGGGAATTATATAGTGTACGTTTTATATCATACTAAAAACAAAAAAGACACCCATGTGAATTTATTATATATAAAAGAAGAAAATAAAACACTATTGTTGGATTAAAGACCTAAGTAGATTAGTAAGTAGTCAAATAACGAAATGGACAGCTCGAAAAAACTTGTGATAGATGCTTGTTATACTTTTACTCGCAAAGTGCATTAGATAAACACGAAAAAGATTGTTCTGCTCACGAAGCTGTTAAGATAGAAATGTCAACAAAAGATACATATGTTGAATTTCAAAACTACTAATATACAATGAAGATACCATTCGTGATTTTCGCTGATTTTGAATGCCTGTTATATAAGATTATGGGATGTAAACAATGTTATCCAGAAGATGAAGCATATACCAAAAAATATCGGCAGCACAAGCCATCTGGATTCTGTTACTATATTGTGAAAAGTGATGGAAGTAAAACAGACCCTGTTGTGTATAGAGGTAAAGATGCAGCTAAGAAGTTCATAAGAATGTTAAAGAAAGAACCTAAAAAAATATCAAACATATATAGACAAAATAATGAATTACCATTAACACGTAAACAGATAAAAGATTTCAACAAATCCAAATCTTGCTCTTACTGTAAAGTAAAATATACACCAGAAAACCACAAAGTTAAACATCACGATCATATAACAGGAGAGTTTGTAGCCGAATTATGTAACAACTGTAATTTAAAAGTTAGAATACCTAAGTTTGTACCAGTGATTATACATAACTTATCTGGATATGACTCCCACTTGTTTATAAAAGAACTAGGATGTAATAAAGAACAAATAGAATTAATACCTAATAACGAACAACGTTACATATCATTCTGTAAAAGAGTTGGAACTATCAAATTAAAATTCGTAGATTCATTTAGATTTATGGCATGTAGTTTAGACAAATTATCATCAAACCTAACGAGGGAACAAATGACTCACACACAACACTTCTACCCGAATGAAGAACAATTTGACCTTGTAACAAGAAAAGATGTTTACCCGTACGGTTATGTTAGTGATTGGAATAAGTTTAAACAAAGAAAATTACCTCCAAAGAAAGCATTTTTCAACAAGCTTAACAAAACACATATAAGTGATGAGGATTATAAGCATGCAAAGAAAGCGTGAAAAACATTTAAAATTAAGAATCTCGGACAGTATCATGACCTATATCTAAAAACTGATGTGTTGTTATTAGCAGATGTGTTTGAGAACTTTAGAGAAACATGCCTTAAAGCTTATGGTCTTGATCCAGCTTGGTATATGACAGCACCAGGTTTAGCTTGTGATACAATGTTAAAGATGACAAATATAAAACAGGCTGATTTTGAATGCCTGTTATATAAGATTATGGGATGTAAACAATGTTATCCAGAAGATGAAGCATATACCAAAAAATATCGGCAGCACAAGCCATCTGGATTCTGTTACTATATTGTGAAAAGTGATGGAAGTAAAACAGACCCTGTTGTGTATAGAGGTAAAGATGCAGCTAAGAAGTTCATAAGAATGTTAAAGAAAGAACCTAAAAAAATATCAAACATATATAGACAAAATAATGAATTACCATTAACACGTAAACAGATAAAAGATTTCAACAAATCCAAATCTTGCTCTTACTGTAAAGTAAAATATACACCAGAAAACCACAAAGTTAAACATCACGATCATATAACAGGAGAGTTTGTAGCCGAATTATGTAACAACTGTAATTTAAAAGTTAGAATACCTAAGTTTGTACCAGTGATTATACATAACTTATCTGGATATGACTCCCACTTGTTTATAAAAGAACTAGGATGTAATAAAGAACAAATAGAATTAATACCGAATAACGAACAACGTTACATATCATTCAGTAAAAGAGTTAAAACTATCAAATTAAAATTCGTAGATTCATTTAGATTTATGGCATGTAGTTTAGACAAATTATCATCAAACCTAACGAGGGAACAAATGACTCACACACAACACTTCTACCCGAATGAAGAACAATTTGACCTTGTAACAAGAAAAGATGTTTACCCGTACGGTTATGTTAGTGATTGGAATAAGTTTAAACAAAGAAAATTACCTCCAAAGAAAGCATTTTTCAACAAGCTTAACAAAACACATATAAGTGATGAGGATTATAAGCATGCAAAGAAAGCGTGAAAAACATTTAAAATTAAGAATCTCGGACAGTATCATGACCTATATCTAAAAACTGATGTGTTGTTATTAGCAGATGTGTTTGAGAACTTTAGAGAAACATGCCTTAAAGCTTATGGTCTTGATCCAGCTTGGTATATGACAGCACCAGGTTTAGCTTGCGATACAATGTTAAAGATGACAAATATAAAACTAGAGTTACTAACTGATTACGATATGGTACTGATGATAGAGAAAGGTATAAGAGGTGGAATTTTGCAATGTAGTAAAAGATATGTAAAAGCAAACAATAAGTATATGGAAGATTACGATGGAAATAAAGAAGATTCTTACTTAATGTACTTGGATGCTAACAACTTGTATGGGTGTGCAATGAGTCAATACTTACGATTTAAGGGATTTAGATGGTTAAGGCGAGATAAGAGAAACAGATTTCACAAATATATCTGATGATTCTGGTACTGGTTACGTATTAGAAGTTGATCTTGAATATCCTAAAGAATTACATGACTATTACAAAGACATCCCATTAGCACCTCAAAACATGTGACCACCTGGTTCAAAACAATCAAAACTGTTTAACAACCCTATACGATAAGGAAAAATATGTAATTCACTATCGAAACTTTCCCGGCGGGAGCTCATGTGGTTCGGATTCCACGTTAATCAGTAGGTCCACGTCTCATATAGCCTCGCTGCTGAAAGGGACGCTAAACTAAAATCAACTCAACTCACTATCGAAACTTAAAACAATGTTTGTCACTTGGATTAAAATTTAAGAAAATTCATCGAGTAATAGAGTTTGAGCAATCAGAATGGTTAAAGAATTACATAGATTTAAACACATAGATGAGAACAAGAGCAACAAATGACTTTGAGAAAGACTTCTATAAGCTAATGAACAATTCAGTTTTTGGAAAGACTATGGAACATATTAGAAAGAGATGTAAACCAATAAAAATAGAATGTGACCCAAAAAGAGTAGAGAAACTAATTGCTAAACCAAATTTTAAAGATATAATTATTCATACTGAGAAACTATGTGCAATCATAATGAATAAAACAAAATTAACTTTCAATAAACCAATATATGTTGGAAAGAGTATCTTAGACCTGTCAAAATATTTAATGTACAACTTTCATTATAATGTGATGAAGCCAAAATACCAAGACAGATTAGAAGTGTTATACAGATACTGATAGCTATATATACCATATCCGAACAGAAGATGTGTATGAGGACATGAAAAATTATATTGATTACTTTCATACGTGTGATTACTCTAAAGATAATAGGTGTAAGATGCCACAAGTCAATAAGAAAATACTTGGTAAGATGAAAGATGAACTTAAAGGAACAATCATAGAAGAATTCGTTGGTTTAAGATGAAAAATGTGTTCAATCAGGTTCGAAAATGATAAATGTTGTAAAAAAGCAAAAGGAGTTAAGAAAAATGTTGTAAGTAAAGAATATCATTTAACGACTATAAAGACTGTTTGTTCTACCAAAAAGAATATTATAAAAAGATGAATTTAATCAGAAGTTAAAAGCATGATTTGTTCAGTATAGAAGTAAATAAGTTAGCTTTAAGTTGTGTAGATGAAAAAAGATGTATTTTAGAGGATGGAGTAAATACTATACCATGGGGACATTATAAGATAGAAGAAATGTAGTTTTAGATGTAAGATTTTATCATTTTAAATGTAGTAAAATTCAATGCACAGTGTACAATACCCAGTCTACTTTGTGCTATTCTTCTTCGTTAAAGTGCTATGGTCAGTGGCGCCTTCGTAATTTTTTGGCAGTTAGGGGTGGAGGGGAAAAGTGCGCTGACGGTTAGGTATGCATACTACTAGAAAAAATAAGATGTAATATTCTATATCGTCACACCTCTATTGACTTCACAAGATCGCTTCGATTTACAAGGACAAGGCACACTTTGGTAAGTGAACTTCCAGGCCATTTTTTGCGAGGTGGGATTGCGTATTTAAAGAGTTAATATTACAAACTGGGAGAGCGCAATGGGCAAAAATGATGGAGAAAAACCGTCTTAAAGTTTTCTACTCGACCTATATGTTGTACGACGTGCAAACCTATCAAGTGACGGCGTGGCAGAGTAAGAAGAATCAGCGATTCCAGTACAAAGGGTCCCGGGTTCGATTCTCGTTCGAGTCAAACTTTTTCTTGTTTTTTTGCTTCAACCAATAAAGTAGGCATTTGTAACTATAAGTAAAATATTAATTCACCATATGTTCATAATGAATAAAACAATAGAAATTTTCAATCACTTGTAAATTCTTTTGATGTTCCATGTTAACTAGAAACAAAATTTAATCTCTCGTAAATATTATTGTCACCACAGTCGTTGTGTAAAAAATGTTCTTCAAGCTTCGTGTCTACATCTGTTGACAGTGTGAGAATTACAAGTGGAATGAGGGGGAAATCTGCTTTGGTTATAGCAACATCCAGTATTAGCAAAGGGGATTTTCCCCCTCAACTCCTTTGTAAATCGCACACTGTCAACAGATGTAGACACGAAGCGTCAAGAACATTTATTACACGACTGTCGTCAAGGGCGCCGATTATGGGGGTCCCGTTCCCCCAAGCTCATGTGGGCCCCATGTATTTTTATGAACGTATTTTCATATGTATTTTTTATTGTTACATGTATTGTATGTATTTTTTTATGAATAAGCCCCCAAATTTACAGAGAAATCGGCGCCGTTGACTGTCGTAACCATAATACAACTCGTGATATCAGTATATTTACGGAATAGATTAACTTTTCGTGCTAGTTAACATGGAACATTGAAAGATTTTACAAGTGATTTTAAAATTTCTATTGTTTTATTCATTATAAACATATGGTGAATTAATATTTTATTTATACTTACAAATGGTTGCTTTATTAGTTGAAGCAAAAAACAAAACAAGGATTGACTCGAACGGGAATTGAACCCGGGACCCTTTACATATGAATTACACACTTTACTCACTCTACCACGCCGTTACTTGATAAATTTGCGCGTCGAACAGTATATGTGGTGAGTAGAAAACTTTTGAAGACGGTTTTTCTCCCATTGCGCTCCCCCAGTTTGTAATATTAACTCTTTAAATGTGCACTACCTCCTCGCAAAAAATTGCCCCGAAGTTCACTAACCAAAGTCCGCCTTCTCCTTGTTAGATATATTGACTGTGAAAATACAAAGCGACAATCTAGCTCTAATAATTTCCAATTCTAGAAGACACACTTTAACTTTAGACGGAAAATACTCTAGTTGAATGCACAGAAACAAATTTCGAATAGGTTACTTCTTAAGTCAAGAACAAAGAAAACATGGAACCACAACTCCCATATAGGGCGGAGCAAGAAATTCGAGAGAGACAGCTAAATATTTTTATAGTAATCTATTTGACGTAAATCCACATTTATCGGAAATAGAAAAATGAAATATATAATTTAGTATATAAAACATGTTTTTACCTATTCTCTTGAAGATATATTTTGAGAGTACAGGCATAAGATATAAATTCACCCAGTAGCTTCGTTCCATAACTATTCCACAGTGATTCCTTCAGCAGTCCGCCTTCAAATTGACAAAACAGTTTCAACAACCCATAGATGCTAAAATGATAGAAGAGAATAGCGACAATTTGTTCCCTTTACTAATAGTTAAGAAACCAAATTCTCAGATTTTCGAATAGTCCTTAATCTCCAATAAGCTAACAAATAAAATACCTCAGCATACCGTTCCAATCAACTAAAGATTTGTTACACATGCTTAAAGGAAAAGTAGTGATTTTGACTATCGATGTCTTTCAATAATATTTCCAAATTTTATTGTATCCAAAATGTGCTAAACACTCGACTTCAATCATACACGAAAATCATCGTTTGTTATGTTATAAGACATTTTCCATCGGCACAAGCATTTTCAATAGCAACAGAATGATCTTGGAAGGTCTAACTGATAGGATAAATGCTTTTGCCGACGACCTCGTGATTGAATCCCACAATTCGAATAAACAAATTTCAGATTTGGAACTGTTAATTTAAATCTTAAAAAACACGACTCAAGAACAAACCCAAAGAAGACCAATCTACTGTAAAATCAACCAGATGCACTAAGAATCTGTGTATATTGTGAAAATATTAACAGCTCACCAAGATTGCGAACAAAATTCGAAATTTCAGAAGGCCAACTACTAAATTCAGCCTTAAGGATTTCATTCATCTCTGCTAATATTTTCGAAATCAAATAAAGGATTTCAGAACCAAAATTGATCCATTTCAATTATATGTTTATAAATATTGTTCGCTAGGCTTACTCTAATTTTATTCATGTATGGGGATCGTAGCGTTTGAGTAAAGACTAGACGAAACTAGAAAAATATCTGGAATTTCTCTTTCTAATACGCTCCTGAAATGTCATTAGAAACCGTACGAATTGCAAACCTTACTTGGTTAAAGTGAGAGTTACTAAAAATGTTTCTAGAAATAGCAAAGACTTTGTGTTCATGTTAATCCAGTTTATTGGGAAAAGTTGATACAGACTAAGGTATTCAAGAACTTGGATTGGTCATAGCTTAACTATCTGGGATTTGTGAGGAAATAATATAAAAGGAATTTGGCCAAAATAAGAATGTCATACCTGGTGCATGCTGGTATCTTTCAGTCCATGAGATCTTTCACCACAGTTCAGCTTGCAGCTGATATAAAATGTCCTTAATGTCCTTGAAGGTATCAAACTTGGCAATCAAAACGCATAACAGAAAATCTATCGCGGATACTTTGAACACTACTCAAACTTAGAAGATGGTGTAATAATGATTTGTAAGTTCGACACTATGAAGTTCGTAATTCTTCGGAGAGCGACTTATTTAACAACTTAGCGTTTCCATTAGTGCGACATTGGTAACGTCTAGGATCGCATCTCTCGTTTTTCTCCGTTTATGTCTTCTATACTACTCGCGTTCTTCGATACTACTCTTGTTCTTCTATACTACTCTTCTAATTTTGAAGGGAACATTTTATATAACCGGAAACATGCAATTGCAGATTTCCAAAGAACCTTCCATATGACAACAATCTCAGCAGGCACGTGGAACACGGTTGAGAAAGGACATTCTGCTGACCAAAAATCTTTAAAATCCTCAGGACACAAATTCCAGACATTTTGAATTTTGCCAATCCAGGAAGTTACTGAAAAGACGAATAGAAAGATTTTACAATATTACAAACATTTGCTGATACAATTTTGAGGTTGAAATGCTGATTTAATAACAGTTATCCAACAATCTCATTATGTAAGTTTTCTTGATGTAATTTTACTAGCTTGCAGTATCTTGTTTCATAACAAAACTTAAGAATCGTAAATAGTGTGAATAAACTTCATGACATAATTTCTTTCTAAATCTTTTGCAAGACAATAAAATTTCAACAAATACAATAAATGATGTAAATAGAATTAAGCGAGATTACTTTTGTAATGTGATATCATTGCACTAGTAAGAATCGAACCAAAGTCCTATAACAATATTCTAAATTCAAATGAGTTTCTACACGGGATAGATTTTTCTAAAACTTTGAAAAAAAAAAGATATTTTAAAGGCACCATTTTAGTGTGACAATTTCCTGAGTTTCTGTTTACTATTTGAACTTTTAAAGATAAAAGAGCTAATTGCACTAGAATTGCAAACTCATATATTGAGATTGAAACCCAATATTAAATTCTATAAGAGGGATTGCATATTTCCTCTGCAGGAGTGTTTGCTTTATCTTTCACTAACGTAATAGATGATTATTTAACCCGGCGGCACTGGTGCCAAGTCTCACAGACCCGCGCCACCTGTTTTTGTAGCCTGTTACTAGTAGCTTTTCATTGGTTTAGTTACTAGTATACTGGTATTATATTATAACATAGTATACGTAAAGCCGCGTCAGTTCCTGAAGGAGCAGGACGCTCATACTTTTAGGGATTATTCATTGAGTATCTACGAACTTACCAAGGGGGTAACAAAGCGACTTTTATTTACTTATTGACTGATACGAAAATAAAAAAGAACTTACGTGTTTGTTGTTCTTCTGACTTTATTTATGTTGACGTCTCCTGATGTTCAAATGTTTGAGAGCTGTATGCAGTAGTAGCAGGTCTAGCGTGATTGCTTAGCGGGTTTTGTGCAAAAAAGGAAAGGGTTGGGGTTATTCCGTAGAGGTTTGCGTCATTTCGTAGAGGTTTTGTGAGCTGAACGCAACGCGAAGTTTGTTTTTTTCTTGTTCACTTTCACTTACTGGTAATTTGCATTTTCGGGAATTTTCTTGCGGGCCCTATAACGTCCTGCAGTTCTAGGCAGAGGTTCCGCCTACGTGGAGGTAACATTTTTTTATGGTTCTGCGTACATTGACGTAGCAGGTAGGTGGCAGCATGCTGGAGTACTACAAGGAAGGAGAAAAAATGACTTGTGTGCGTGGATCGTGAACCACATGTACGATTTTTTTTTATCTGTTTGTTTATTGGTGGTTTGAAGTATTGTATTCCAGTTAATGAGTGATTCTTTTGTGTGCTGAATTTTATATTAAAAAAGTAATCACTCGAAAGGTAAGCACTTACATGCTGGTGAGTAGGTCATTCTAGGCATTAACTTTTACAGTGCTTTATATTTCTTGATTTTAAAAAAATAAGTATTATACTTATTGTGTGCACGTTTTCGCTTGGTACTTCCTCTCTTTTTTTATTGCATTCTTCAAATTTGCCCTTGTACTTACAGATGTTTTTTCTAGGAATGTGTTTTTATATGGTATGCGAAGAATAATAATGTGCCCTTGTACTTAATGTATGAGTATGTGGGGCATTTAAAACACATATCGCATGTCACGTGCACGTGGATGCTTCTTACTGTTGCACTACGTATAAAAATGATTTTATTTGATGTAGAAGTGGTAATGGAACACAGAAGAAACGTAGATCACGGTGTATTCACACTTCATGTTGGAGTGTGAATACAACGTGATCTGGGTTTCCTGTGTGTTCTATTACCACTTGCACATGAAATAACATCATTTCCCTACGTAGTGGAACAGTAAGAAGTATCCTCGCGCACGGAAGACAAGGGGGTTCTCATGTATACTATTACCTTTATTTTTATGTTATAATCTTTTACTCAAAGAACCAGTCTTTTACGTTAAAATATGACAATAAGTGAAAGAGATTTTTGCATGTAAAGGTCAAATTTTAAGTAAGGTTGTTTCATTATTTTAAATGGTAATTAAATGAGACTTTAATTGCATACCGGTAGTTCTTTTAATCGTATATTATGAAACTGACTGTTTTCTTTTATTTTTTGTTTTATATATCAGTTTGAACCTTATAATTTTAGTATATTAATCTTCTGACAAAGGCCTTAACCTGCTCTAATAGCCATTTTATATTATATAATTTCTGGTCTATTTAAAATGATTATATAATGATTTTAACATAGTGCTGTATTTTTGCTTATGAGCTGTTCATAGCACTTAAAATAAAGTTATTATTATTATTATTATTATTATTATTATTATTATTATTATTATTATTATTATACGCTTCTTTAGCATGGGAGACCCGGATCGATTCCCGGCGGGAGCTTATGTCGTTCGGGGCTTACGTTAAGCTGTAGGTTCACTTCTCGTATAGCCTCGCTGCTGAAAGGGACGCTAAACTCAAAATGAAATATATTATTATTATATGCGTCTTTGGTGTGAGAGACCCGGGATCGATTCCCGGCGGGAGTTCGTGTGGTTCGGGGCCTACGTTAAGCTGTAAGTTTACTTCTCTTAAGTCTCGCTGCTGAAAGGGACCTTAAACTCAAAATCAAATATATTATTATTATTATTATTGTAAGTACGAAATACAAAAAAGATTTTAGAGTAGGCCTACTAAATTTGGTGAGACATTTTATTTCCTACCAGTTTGTTGTTACACCCATGGTCCTAACTTGTGGGGGCATCGGGCAACTGCCCCTTCTAGAGAAACTCCTCGCCGTTCGATGGGGGCCCATGTTAAGACAAAAAAAAAAAAAATACTCCATATACGATACGAAGATGAAATTATAAATGAAGCATCAAACAGATTCACTACATTATATAAACAAAACAGCACACAAAAGGTAAATAAAACAAAAATGAGTCTGGGGCCCATTCAGTAAAAATGTTTACTATTAGGTGCCATAGAAATAATATGTATTAGTATGGTTTTGAGATTTGTTAATATTGTCCCCTTAATGAATTTGTCATGTATGAAACGGGCTCAGGGGCGCAACTAATGGAACCGCAGACCTTGCTGTGCGGGAGGAAGATGGAAAGACGGGGCCCAATAATTAAAAAAAAAAAAACAAGTTTTATATGGGACTCTAATACGCGTCTTAATGCTTGCCCCCCTTTCCCAGAAAAATCTAAGTTGAGGCCCTGGTTACACCTATAGACTGTATGTTGTTATCTTGATGTATCAGAACCATTTTAGATAGGTTTTCACGACGATCCCACATTTTTTTACTTAAACGTATTAATAGCTCTCAATAGTATCACCGTTTGCTAGAATCTATTTCACAAGAATGCCCTCAGTTTCATGAAACATTGGTCATCATTTTACCCCGAACAATCTCTCATGAGTATTTTGGGAGTGGAGATGAGATGTGTTGTCTATTGCTTTCAAATCGGCGTTTTTCAGGTTCCAAGTAGTAGTTTTGTCAACGGCTAGAGCAGCTCGGCTCCCGGTTCAGTCACCATCGAGCCTAACTGAAAAGTGAGCCAAGCCAACAGCTGATGGTTCATTCTAACTGAGCCGGCTCGAGCCAATGGCTTACCTGAGCTGAGCCGAACCGAGCTGATGGCTCACCTCAACCGAGCAGGCTCGAGCCGATGGCTCACCTGCGCCTAGCTGAACCGAGCCGGTAGCTCATCTCAGCGGACCCGGTTCTAGCCAATGGCTCACCTGAGCCGAGCCAAACCGAGCCAAGGGCTCATTCCAATCATGCCGACTCGAGGTGTTGGCTCAGTTGAACCGAGCCGGAGTTCAAGCTGCGCCGGTGGCTCAGGGCTCGAGCCGAGCCGGTTGACACCACTATTTTCAACTCGATAAAGTTTTTACGTAGCTATTGTAAAGAATTAATCGATGTAAGCAGTGTTTAGTAGTTTTCATCGGTTCAGGTGAGTAGGACCATAGTTTTCATGCCCCTTCTTTGGTTATGACCCGAGTATTCTAAATCATATGTTTAACTTCAACAGTTTTCTGAGCATACAGAAAACCAACTGAGAAAGGTGATAAATTTCTTTCTATCGCTTGTCGAAATCGAGGAAAGCAAGATCGCCTAGAGTAGACCCGAGAGGCACACGTAGAAGGCAAGTATATAGTATATTCGCCATTTGCTAACATTATTTTAATATAATCAGTGATCGGAAAGTTACTTTTCAAAAGTAGCTGCTCTACAGCTACATGAAAAAAAATTTAGCTCGCTACAACTATTAGCTAGTTTTTCAGAAACGTATTCGCTACTTAAGCTATTGTCACAAATACAGTTTACTTGGCATCACGCATTATAATATATGTCATGGCATCTACATGCGTAACTAAACTTAATAGTTTGGTTAAAATATTACTTAAAAGCTTTGTCTGACTATTTGCATTTCACAGTAAAGTATGCATTTTGTCTGCTCTTTTTAAAGTACGTATATATAGGGTAACTTCGGTAAATAACTCCACCAATTCAACATATTGTTGTGGTATTCAAGTGTTTTTATATATAGAACCGTGCAAATTACACGGAAGATGGAGTGAACCCTCCTCTATAATACGATGAGACAACAAAGATCCTACACACACAATGTTGACCACAATGCACTGAGAATCGGAGTATGAGATGGCGTTATTACCAGACGTGTCGGCAAATAACGCCACTTGCTTTACAACAGCGGAAAGGTGATAGAATCCTAATGAAATACATTTTGAACACAACTAAACAATGCTCTTGGCAATGTCCCTGCTTTGCTGGTACACAAAACTCATAGTACATGTCGTTAACCAGTAATTCTTGTGATGATTGCAAATCCCTTAACATGACAGCTGCAGTCACATGGAGCACTACTCGTCGGAATCAGACAACAATGCACAAAAGGCGTCTCACACAGTTCACAAGCCACATTTTACAATGCTGCTAGAATCACATGATTCGTGAAACTAAATCTTGCATTCAATACACTGAGTTCACGTTTTAGGACCCCTAGGATCAAAGTAATATCTCCCACAGTCCCCATGGAACATATCTCCATCCTTCTTCTTTCTAGAGGATGTTTGTTTCTTCATGCCGGAAGAAGTGGAAAGGCCAGCCGTTGCGAACAGGTTTGGTGTTACCAATACTCCTCTGGCAGTAATAGAACGCCCCCTGGAATGAGATTTGCTCCTAGTTATTTTAGGTGTAGGAAGAAGCTCGTAGATGGAGTGTGCACTCGGTGGTGTTGAAGGAGAGATGGAGGCTGGGCATGTGCTTGGAGGTGTTGGTAGAGGTTGCTCTTGCTCTAAGGCATCATTTGGAGAAAAGTGACATCGGGTACAGCATTGTTAAAAGGATGCGCTGTAGTGCTGAAGCCTGAAATTGTGTTCTGAGGTGTTGCAGAACGGAACCATGCCTGTGAAAACAGTTTTGGAAACTCTAGCTTCCCAAGTGTTCTTCCCGGGATGTGTTCGTCGAGAATGTCAACTTCTTCAAAGCAGTACACTTTTAACGATTTGAAGAAGCTCTTGTCGATCGCTTGAAGTTCGTGGGTGCAATGTGTAGGCAAGCGCAGCAGTTGGATGCCATGGTCTCAGCAGTATTTAAAATGGTAATATCAAGATGACTACGGTGACCATCTACAATAAGCAGTGCTAGGCCAGGGATCCGGTGTCTGTTGAAATATTCCAGAAATGTACGGAATTCTTCCTTTGTAGCATAACCTTTAGGTGTCATTGCCTGGAGAAAGATCATCACCAAGCTTTTTTTCATACTTTCTCTTGTAGAACACCATTGGAGGGATCCAATTTGAACCTGATGCATTGGTGCATGCAATAACACTCACAATTTCACCTTTTTCGCCATGTGTGGCATTATATACTCGCTTGCTCCTTTTTCATGCCAGAACTTTTAGGCTGCTGTTGTGTTATTTGTAGCCCAGTTTCATCTGCCTTGTAAATGAGTTCAGAACTGTCACGTAAGTTCATAGCATCAAGTGTAATTTCCTAGGTTGTACAATTCGTTCACTATAGTTCTGTTAAAACTCATGAGTTTACCATAGCTCAAATTTTCCGCCTTTCTGCACACGATATTGGGGTGGCTTGTCATGAAAGCATAAAACCGGTCTTTTCCGGCTCTACCACTATGAAATGGATTAGTTGTGGCATTCTTTTTACATATTCTATACGCAGCCTCACGAACATCTTTCTAGTTAAACAAATCCAGCTATTTGTAAACGAATTATTCTCTGTTTTAATTCTTCCTCCAGTTGCTGTGACAATACAGAGCTGCGACCAAGTTTTTGAATGGGCTTTTTGTCCTTTCGTTTCACCCAATCTCTTAACATTCTGCGAGGAATGTTAAACGCACATGCAGCTAGCAATTTTTATACTCTGCTCGATGGCCGGGATAGCTTGACGTAAATGATTTTCAGACAACCTGGCCCATATGTTTTGATATTTCCTTCCCATCTGGAAGAGAAAATGAAAAAACGATCAGATGTCTCACATTTCATAGCCACTTCGACAAAAAATCTTTTAACACTAGTATTAGTTTCGATTAGCGACTAGGTAAATGGCGTTATTTCCCGGCGCGATAGTGGCGTTATTTCTAGAAGCCATAGACTTTGTTTTGACCATTCTTTCTATACTAAGAACAGCGATCCTGCTTATATGATCTATATCATACTAATATGCAAGTATGACCCTATCAACGCATACCTTTAGTAATAGTAAAATCTTACTTTTACACAAACAATTCGCCTACCTTGTTTGACGGACTGAAAATTTGCGAGCTGTTTCCTCTGCTCCGCGGTTGCCATGTCAACACTTATTCACTGCTTTCTCTCTACTGACTAGCGGCTGGCCTCTAGTCTTTGTGTCTACAAAGACAACAAGCATCACTGCTTAATACACATCCATAAGTGGTCACCTTATGAACCACGTGTTCATGCTAGCACTATGAAAAGTTTTAAATGGCGTTATTACCCGACTGGCGTTATTTGCCAAAGTTACCCTATATTACATATATATTACCCCTTGTTTCTTAAAATTTAGCATCTTTGTTTTTCAGTACCGAGACTATAACAAACGCGAAGCTTGCAGTTTAATGTGGAATACAAACCACCACATTGTTTCCAATTTCAAGAATTCCACGGGTATCAAACCCCGAGATCACATTCAAACACGCGCGCTCTATTCACTAGACCAGCGGTAAGAGCTATTTTGTAATATTGTTTTACAAACTATTAATTTCCCGTAAGCCTTTACAGCAGTTTTTCGTTTGTATTAACTCCTAAGAATGATTAGATAAAAAAACTGAGACCAAAGCACTTGCATTTATTAATAGAAAAAATTAAAAGAGAATATTATTATATATGTATAATCGAACGTAATTTTTTGTTTCACATTTATGTGCTTAATACGAGCTCTTTGCGAGGTACTTTGTTTCATATTACTTAAAATTGAAGTATTTATTTTTCAGACAATAGAACAAAATTATATTAGAACAACTTTAGATTATATCAATACAAAATAGAAGTCCGTATATGTTTTATTGAACGTTTGTACTCAATTTTCTACTTTTCAAAATAAGAAATATTAGCCTACTGTTTATTTATATTCACAACCAACGTTGTGTACTATGATACTGTTGTTTGGAACTGCACCTGGTATTTTTGGATGCTTTTCGTGGTAACAATAACATGGCATGGTTTCAAATTATTGAAATGGGTAAAATTAGTAAAAGATGTTTGATGCACCTAGCAAAGAAACATATAATTTTACACATAAATGGGTAGCGTGTGCAAAGTTGAATTTAATTTGGTAATTATAAAGTAAGAATATCACTGGTTATGTGTCAGTTTGAAAATTCGCTTCAGCCTGTTTTTTAGAGGGGAAAAATAATTTAGAGGGGGCTGTGCCCCCTCTAGCCCCTGTATGGCTACGGGCCTGGAAGCACTTTTTGACAATTTTCTTTCTCTGGCTGATTTTTTTTACAAAAATAAAATAAAATAAAATAAACATATGTTTAAAACAAGGCTTAAAAATACGTGTGTTTAAAACAAAATGTTTAAAAATGTATATGAAATTTGTTTTAAACAAAATCAATTGTTGAAGACAAATTTTAATCATTTGTTTTAAACATTTTGTTTTAAACAAAAAACCCTGACTGTATCACCAATCTCAAAATGTTTTGAGAATTTTGGATTCTTCTTTATTTTATTATCATACTGGTTATGCCATACTTGTAATAGGTTATTTTGAGAAACCTTTTCAGGTAACATCTTAATGCTTGAATGATAATCTTCAATGTATAATTTCACAAGAATAGGTAATATATTTACATAATTATACGTTTGATACTTTGTGAAATACTTCCACATTTTTTCTTTTAGTTCTCTTAAAACGCTATACAATACTAGCTTTTATATCTGGATTCTTAGTTGTAATATGTTTATTTTGCTTTCCTTCAAGTACTTCTGTATTGTTTCATTAGTAAATTCACTTCTTTTATCTGTTCGAAATGTAATTAGTTTTCTATCTTTGAAAATTTTTAATGCTTTTAAGACATCATTTGTACTTTTAGATTTTAATGGCAGAGCCCAGGCATTTCGACTGAACACATCTATCACTCTAAGAATATAACCGATATCCGTCATTAAATTTATGAAGAGATTGAAGATCATTAATATTACTTTCCCACTCATCATCAATGTTATTCACCACATATAAATCTCTTTTAAAATGACGACATACTGGTTTGTGTAACGTATATGTTGTTTCTTTCAGTAACCGTTTTCTTATACAGTGTATAGGAATTTTCTTCTTTGTTGCTATCCACAGGTTTTAGCAGTTGAAAACGAAGCAGGATGTGAAAGGTTGTAATAAATTTTGCTTCTATTTGTTTATGGTTTCTATCTTGACCATACTGGACGTTTACACGCACGTATTCTTTTCCTTATAGGAGATACTACTTTTCCTTTTCTTCTTCTTCTTGTTCTTCTTCTGCTCCTTCTTCGTCTTCTACAAACGATTTCAGAGGTATTATTCCCTTGACGATGATGCTACTGGTGATGCTTGAAGGCGGATTTTCATGAAAGCATCTGTTGCGTTCTTTGTTTGCTATATGCCTGAATAGCCAATTGAGAAAGTTAACTACGGTTCTACGTGTAACAACTTTCTGTTGGCTACACATAGAAATCGCAAGCAACGAACTCAAGGGACGCTTGCATGAAAATCCACCCTTAGTTTGTCGTAAAATATACGAAAAACGCTTTTGATTACCAATAAGTTCTTGAAGTGTGTTATTAGAAGATAAATAATTACAAAATTGTTCCCATCCAGGTCGATTTGTGTGTTTTGCGTGGTCGCGGCACATCACAAATTAATTCTACAATCTGAGATCATTCTAGGTTACCTTTGATGTAGAGAGTTCCTTTATTATACCATCATGTTTCATTCTATGCAGTAGTAACTCAGCTCTTTTACGAAATATTTTCGGTATAGATAACAATATTTATTCTTCTACTTCAGGCTTCTCTGATATAATTGACGTAATCGAAAGTGTCACAGGTTCATCTTTTTTTCGTATTAAACGTAAATATTTTTGAAGAACATTATTATGTTGATTCAATTTTTTCGTCACTAAAAGACGATAAATGTAAAATATGTTGCATTTCTTGATCCAAACTAGATTGACGTTTCTCCATGGTTGCTGCTGCTGATTATGATGGTGTTTGTATACGATTAAGAACTTCAGGTGGAACTAAAATCATTTCCTTTGCGTGTTCCATTTCACTAAGGGAACAGTAAACTTGATAATGCACCACTTAAAATAGGAGATAATAATGCCGGCAGAAATTCAACCTGTTGTACTAAAAATGCTTCTTCTTTTCGATGGAGTTTCCTTTGTTCGCAAGATATCGGACATTCGTCTTGTATCGTTTTAACTTTGCTTTCTACGTCTTTGCAAGAGGTACATTCCCTTTTAATACATTATAACAACATTCGCAAATACTACGAATTACTGAAGAGTATGCTTTTGCCATTATAGCTTTACGTAATTTAGGATTTACTTTGTTCAGCATATGAAGATCTCCGTGTTTTACTCTTGGAGACATATTGACAGAATGAACAAACACAGTTTAAAATTAGCATTATAAACATTTCTTCTTCTTCTATTTGGTTGGAACATAAACGTAATGATAAATATCATCGGGTAATATATTTGAAAACGAACTTCATTTGGCGTATCCTGTTTTAAATCAATAAGTAAATATCCATATGGTAACTTTGTTGCGTCGTTGAAACTTTCTTGAAGAAATTTTGTATTCTCAGGAGTTAGCTGATAACTCATATGTTTAATTTGTGATTTATCTCTTGGATTTTTAAATAATACGAAACAAGAACAATTCAAGCTCATACCTCTACGTCATTTTCCCTGATGAAATATGTTCTGTGTAATAAATATTACACTAACAAGGGAACATCTTATATTGATAGTAGCATTGCCCAATCAAACAATGTGCAATCGATAGAGAAGTCAAAAAAAGTAAGAAGTACGAAGTTTTAAAAGCCGACACCCAGAAACACAGGAGATACAGAGGAAAGAAGAATCTAGAATCATGTGAAGATAGCAATGCAAAATATACATTGACATAGAAAGAACTTCAAAATGATTAAAGTAATCAAAATGACATTTACACAACAGTATAGTAAGCAAGCATTGTACCCACAGACGTGCTCAATAACATTACATGTAATGCAGTGTTGCCAACTGAGCACAAAATGAAGTTTTGTTAAATGACATGGAAGACGTGTTGAGAACTGAGCACAAAATGAAGTTTTGTTAAATGGCATGGAACACAAATTATAACATGTAGAAAATCAAATTATGAGTAAAACTATACCTGTGAAGTCATGATGTTCAACACATGTTCGTGTTGCCAACGTTTGAAGATAGGCCTATATGAATTCCTATATGTTTCAAATGTTCATGCTTTGTTTTATATTTTTTATGACAACTTTCGCAATAACCGCAGCTGAAACATGATGTTAAGCTTTCAATGATGTAATGATTATCTATGTAAAGTAAATTTTAAAATGTTTTCTCGTTATCACTTCGTGGTGCTTCAAACATGACATCACTTCCTAAAAATCCCCTATACACTGTGACTTTATAATCCTTTAAATGATCGTGAAACTTACGAATTTCTGGAATTTCACCACTATGACAGATCTACACCGGCAGCTTCACACAGGTCTTCTACTTCTTTCTCTATTATATAATTACTTTGATTTTTATATCTACTGTATAGGGCTTGATTCTCCGCCTGTGTTTTTTAATCCTATGGCAACGACGATTGCATGTGCTAAACATCTTGTACCTTTCTTCTTAATTGTAACATAACCCCGTTTTGCCTTTACATATTCACTGGTATTCATGACATGTTGTATCAGATGATCTTATCCTCTTGGCATACGTACATGATGTAAGTTTACCATGCAGTCTTCATTTATAAAAAATGTCGCATTACTTTGCAGTACTTTCTCATAACTCGTCCATAAAACTTCTGCTGAGAGATTTCTAGCTTCTCTGGACGATAACCGAAAAGGGCGATGCCCTCTTTCATTTCTAATTGTTATTCCTACGTAATTATGTTGGTCCACATTACGTAACAAATAATCTATTAGAGCTTGTAAACTTGTTTCAATAGCAGTAAAAGGATATTCATCTGCACGCTCGGAGGCTAAACGGATTCTTAGCATTGTACCCTCCAAATTGTATTATTCTGTGGTGTCTTCTTTTTCTTCTTCATTTCCTACAGCATCGTTCATAATTTCTTCTTCATTTTGAATTTCATTAAGTGCATCTCTTTCTTCTTCTTCTTCTTCTTCTTGAGTAATGTTCATAATCTAGTCTTCTTTTCTTCTTCTTCTTCTACTGTTTGAATTTCATTAACCACGGCTTTTTCTAGGACTAGCTCAGGAGAGTAATGCTCCCGGAAGTAGGAATGGAAAACAGTTCTGATTGGTTGGTGTTATCCATGTCTTGCCACGTTGCATTTAAATAGCAGAATTTAGACGATTGTTGTTGTCGGTCTTCCTGGCCGAGTGGACTAGTGCTATATGTTAGTAACGAAAATCTTTTTGGCGTGAGTTCAAACCCGGCCCGAGGAAAGTTTTTTAACATTTTTTTTACATTTTTATAACACTTTTTAAATTAAAATAATACGAAAATAATACTAAAAAATGTGATTTACTTACTTTTGTGCAGATAAGTAGTAGTAGTAGTAGGAATGGATTAGAAGCCCCGCAGGGCTCGTTTTGTTGCCCTTGTACTCCATGATATAAGGCTCGTTTTGTTCCCCTTGTACTAAATGATATAGATTTTGTGACCAACTTAAAACAACTGACTAGGATAGCGCGTAAAACAGCTGGCTAGAGTAGCGCGCGAAAAAGCGCACTTACGGGAGTATTACTCTCCCGAGCGGGTCGTCAGGACTAGCTCAGGAGAGTAATGCTCCCGGAAGTAGGAAAGGAAAACACACTTCTGATTGGTTGGCGTTATCTATGTCTTGCCACGTTGCATTCAAATAACAGAATTCAGACAGTTGTTGTCGGTCCTCGTGGCCAAGTGGGCTAGTGCTATATGCTAGTAACGGAAATCTCTTTTGGCGTGAGTTCAAACCCGGCCCGAGAAAAGTTATTTTTAACATTTTTTTACATTTTTATAACACTTTTTAAATTAAAATAATACGAAAATAATACTCAAAAATGTGATTTACTTACTTTTGTGCAGATAAGTAGTAGTAGTAGTAGGAACGGGTTAGAAGCCCCGCAGGGCTCGTTTTGTTACCCTTGTACTCCATGATATAAGGCTCGTTTTGTTCCCCTTGTACTAAATGATATAGATTTTGTGACCAACTTTAAACAACTGACTAGGATAGCGCGTAAAACAGCTGGCTACAGTAGCGCGCGAAAAAACGTACTTCCGGGAGTATTACTCTCCCGAGCGGGTCTTTTTCTTGATCAGTTTCATCTGATGGTAATTTTACTTCTTCCTTATGTATTCCTTTCTTCTTTTTTTCAGCATCTTCCTTATGCACTCCTTCCTTCCTGTCATGATGATCGTCTTCTACCCCAGTTACATCATCTATTTTCCTTAGAAGAACTTACGTCTTTATTTCGTACGTACTCTTCTTCTATGTCGTTAAAAAGTTTGTAATGTCTTTTAATAGTTCTTTCGTACTGTTCTGGTTTTCCATTTTATTCCCCCTATTTGTATATAAGTAATTCAAAAAGGATATTTTCCTATAAGTATATGTACGTATTCAAACAGGATATCTAAGTATGTATGTAAAACGATATATATATATATATATATATATATATATATATATATATATATATATATATATACCAAATAAAAATTCCGAAATAACATATAATACAACACTGAATGATACATGAATAGGTTATATATTGGAAAATGAAAATATAGTATACATTCTATTATTTCTGCAAATGCCGGCAATCGAGAACATTGTTGAGATTCCATTATACACTGTTGAATCATTGTTTGGAATAGAACTTAAATATATTTCATTGTTATTCGACGTTAAATATGAACACCATTGAATTTTTAAACTTAAATATATAATTATAACGTCAAAAGAAAGAAAAACTATTGTCCAGGAACTATTATATATAAAACATTTCTTCTCAGAGTATAAACACCTCATCCAGTTGCTTGGCAAATGGTAAAGTGCCAAGGACCGACGAGACGTTACCACGATGGATAGAAACGGATATGCGCTGTATTAACTAAGATGTGAAGCGGACTTCGCCGGAAACACAAGAAATGCGTCCTCCTACCTCCCTAATGAATTCAAGACTTCTTGCACCCCAAGCACCACTGGTTTCAATAGCGATTGGAGTGAAAACAAACTTTTCGAGAAGGTTGTTGTATTTTCTTTGCTTTTCAGCTTCTCTGCGATTAGCAACAGCTCCAGGGTTCATTACTGACAGAGGGAGACTTGAATGAGCGTATGTATCAGCGCATGTGAAGTCCCACAATAAACATTTACCTCTCATCCATGGAACCAGTGTCATCCCATCTGGTCGCTTTCCATCAGAACGACAGCAACCAGAAGGTTCCCATATTAAAGGAAATCCAGCTGTGTTGAGTGCTCGTAGTATTATATCATTTACAGAGGAATGTCGGGCGAACCTACCAGCGCTCTTCATGCATGAAAGGCCATGCAGGCCACGTTGGTTAACCTCATCTCCACAAGCTGGACAGCGATGAGCCTCACAAACTGCTAAGCCTAAACGTAAGGCTACAGCAATTCGAAAGCTTTCATTTGACAAATGAAGGCCTAAAGGCGAAGAAGGTATCGCCATCAATCATGCACCCGCTTCGGGAGACGAGGCAGCAAGAAGCCTGGCTTTATCTTCCGGAACCACAACTAGAGACCTGCACGGGCCGAATTTTTCGGCCCGAGCCCAATTCAGCCCGAATGTACCTAAGGCCCGGCCCCGAAAAGTTTTGAAGATTTTCGGCCCGATAAGTTTTTTAAAATTCTTGGCCCAAGCCCGGCCCGGGCCCGATAAATTTTAAAGTTTCATTTTGTAACATTTTTCACGAGCACACTTCTTCAACGTTTGCCTTTATTCTAATTATCGTTTAACGAAAGTCAATAATTATTAAAGAATTGTAATTAATCGGCCCCAGCCCGACCCGACCTGAAGAGAAATTAGTGTCGGCCCGCCCAAGCCCGGCCCGGCCCAAAGAAATAACAGAGTCGGCCCGCCCAAGCCCGGCCCGTGCAGGTCTCTAACCACAACAGATTGTAACAAATGATTATGTAATTGACATGCAATTGGTGTATACCAAGATAACTGATAACAATTTTTGCTAATCACCGGAAGGCTTGTATCTACTAAGCTTGCCCACTTATTAGAGCCTTCTTGAACTGAACCATCTGGGTCCAAACAATAACCCTGTGGAAGGAGAGCTTCGATTAAACGCAGAGATCCATGGTATGACGCTAAGAATGTAGGAATCGCCATATCCACAGCTCGTCGAATACCAAGACCGCCCAAGCCAACAGGTAAACATGCTTGTGTCCAAGAGTCGTCATTTAAGGAGCAGTTCAGAATTGATTCAAGGCCAGTTTTCAGGACAGTATCATATTTTTCCAGCAAAGAACCCTCATGCCGAGATGGAAAGCATCGTAAAAAATAGGTTAAGCGAGGGATTGATAAAGATGCTCGTAAAAGGAAAAAAAGCTGAATGGGCTGAAATTGAGGGAAGTCGAGACAAGAACAATTCTAAAGTAGATATTTTATTCAATAGCACGTTAGTGAGAGTTTCCGACGTGAGAGCAGCACCTAGAAGACATGCAATCCGAATTGTTAGAGGGCGTATGTCTGGTGCAGCCTCATTAAATCTTCTAAAGATTCGTCGAATGCGGTTTCATTTGTTCGAAGACAACCAACCTCGCATTTAGAAAAGTTAAGGTGCAAGCCAAGAAGTGATGTCTTCTTATTTATTTCTATTAAAGATGAAAGAACTATCTCGGGTTCACCACCAATTGTTCCATCGTCTAAGAACCAAATGTTTAATTCGGTATCCAGTGATTTAACTAAAGAGTGAATGGTTATAGCGAAAAGTGTTGGACCTAGGGGATCACCTTGTTGTACACCTCTGTGAGAAGAAATAGTGTTTCCGTTGAAAAACTGGTCACTTGGTTGAGCATAACATTGATGAACGTATGGATAAATTGAAGGAAAATTATTCATCACTACGGCAAGCATAGTATCCCGGCGAAGCTCATTAAATGCGTTACGAAAATCCGATTTTACAACCGCCTTAGTAGCACTGTGAGTAGAAGAGAAATAAACTATAAACTCGGGCTGCGTGAACAGCTGCCTCAGCACCATTAGGAACACAAGCAGCACCACCTCTTTTACATACTTACTCTTTTATTCTGTTAAAATGATATTTTCATATATATATATATATATATATATATATATATATATATATATATATACGCATTTTAACAGAATATATACGTATGTAAGAGAGGATATATATAAGTATTTAAAAAGGAATAACAATACCGATAAGGATAAGGAAAGGAATATACACTTGTCTGTTTGTTTGTATTCAACTTAAAATAAAAAAGAAATTCATCTCGTTACTTACAAGCACATTCCAAATAGTTATAAAAGAAAAATGAAATCTCTAAGTTTTACGTCCCACGGTATGCCGGTTAGGCTAAAGGAGACGGTGACGACGAGAGATGAGTGAAATGGTGGAATGAAGAAAGTGGGAGGAAACGGGAGAACCCTGAGAAGATCCACGAGCACGGTATTTGTCCACCACAAAGTCCACACGGCGCGAACTGGGTCAAACCAGGGACCCCAAGCACTGGAGGTGAACGCTCTACTACTGAGTCACCGCGCCCCCGAGTTATAAAACTATATATATATATATATATATATATATATATATATATATATATATATATATATATATATATATATATATATATATATATATATATAGGGAACATGTAAGACAGAACTTTGTGATGTCAGGGAAATAAAAGCATAAATTTTCAGGATCTCACGTGTATTAAAATGATTTTTTTTTAAATTTCTCTTCGTATTCCATGTGACTGAAACAAATGTATGTTCACAGTTTGCTTCAAGTGTGTTGTCTGATGAACCAACGTTCTGTACATGGTTTTTATACGTATTCTTTCAGAGTTTCACCATTAATCTCAGCGACCACGAAAAAGATGTATTTGACACTAATATCGTCCGTTTTACATATCCCATTATTCCTATTCCCTGCGGTAGTCGAATGCAATGGATGCATGTGGAGTTTCAGCATTGATCTCAGCGTCCTTATCTCTGGTGTTTAGGGTCCCTGGTTCGATCTCCAAGCGAGTAAATTTGTGGTGGACTACATCGTATCCATGAGTTTTCTCGCTGGCACTCTCTTTTCGCATTGTATTCCATCACTTGTCTTAAATCATGTGTTCCCTTAGCGTAAGGTGCATTTTTATGGGACGTTAAACTGAAAGGTTTCATCTCACTCTCTCTTACGGAGGGCACGGTGTCTCAATGATCGCGAGAGATAGAACTAAGGACACCATGTAATAGAAGTAAGCACTCTGATCTATCGCTGAGCCACCGTGCCCTTCAAGTAAGAAATAAACTTGATCTACGTCTGTTCCCTGCTTCCTTCTCTAAAACTCAACAAAATGATGCTATTGGCTCCCCCTGACAGCCGTCACTGTATGTGTCCCCACTTGCCTTAATCATATGTCTCTTAGGCTAGTTTTAGACGGAAGCATTTATCGTAGCATTTCTCGTAGCAAAAATCGTATCATCGATATCCTACCATGTAAAGTAGCAAATGCTATAGGATTTCCGATGCCATGGCATATCCTATGGCATTTCTTGTCGATAGAACCTGCTCTATTTCGTATCATTTTCACTAGTATTTCTGCTCCGATTGCAGCGCCGTGGTGTGTTAAAAGGAACGAAAGATTTTGTGAAAAATATCCATGCTCTTTGTTTTGTGTGGGAAATTGAATTGTAGTAAAGAAAAATGAGTTGGAGCAGGGATACTATTATTATGTTGCTTAAAAAAATATGAGCAACATCCTTGTTTGTACAAAGTTAAAGGCGTGCAGTTTCATTATACGGATCCACACAGAAATTCATAAAAAAAAAACTTTCTCGTTTCATTTATTGTACCTTCAGCAATCATTTCTGACGTGTGCTCTTGCATTCTCCGGTGCAGGTTCACTCTAACAGGTGGCAACGTGTAGTTTTACTATACGGATCCATAGTAGTATAAGTAGTAGTAGTAGTAGGAGGAGGAGTAAGTAGTAGTAGTAGTAGTAGTAGTAGTAGTAGTAGGAGTAGGAGGAGTAAGTAGTAGTAAGAGTAGGAGTACTTGGTAACAGTAACAGTAGCAGTAGGTGTAGTAATAGTAAGAGTAGTAGTAGGAGGAGCAGTAGGAACGGATAGTAGTAGTAGTTGGAATAGTAGTAGTAGTAGTAGTAGTAGTAGCAGTAGTGGGAACGGGTTAGAAGCCCCGAAGGGGTTGGTTGAGTTACGTTCTCGATACAAAATATGGAAATTACAGACTTGCCAAAATTTTATGGCAGCTTATTGAAGATTACGTGCATTTCAGGTTCGACTTTAATTTCTATATTTCCACCTTAATACGCATCTCAGATGTAAGTGCACACCATATTTCCATTACTTATACACTACTCTATTAAAATATTAGAAATTTCTTCTGTAAATTTTAAAATCTATGGAACTGTATAGTATAACTGCACCGTTAAAAATCCTTTGTATCATAATAAGCATATCCAAAAAAGGGCTTTAAAAGAAATAGTGACTGAAATATCTGTTTCTAGTTTTGAAGCCATAATTGCGCTTTTCTCCAGTGATTTGTTTGCTGCGTCACGACAAAATGCTTATGAAAATGCTATCGTGTAAAAGAACAATATACTTTTGATGCCATAGAATATTATACGAGATTTTTGGCAGCACATCTGCTACGAGAAATGCTACGGTAAATGCCTCCGTCTAAAACTAGCCTTAGCGTAAAGGGAAGGGAAGACATATTTATTGGATTTTAAACTAAAGGACTTCATCTCTCTCTACGAGGCACTGTCTCAATAATAGTGTATCTATTGTGTTTAGGGTCCCTGGTTCGATTTCCGAGCGGATAACTTTGTGGTGGACTGCACCGTATCTGAGTTTTCTCGATGTACTGTCGTTTCACATTTTATTTCACTTATCTTAACGTAAGGGGGCATATTTTTTTGGACGTTAAACTGATCCAATCTCCATGCGAGTAAATTTGTGGTGTACAACATTGTATCTATGAGTTTTCTCGGTCGTCGATCCCGAAAACTATGGATGTGACATTAATATCGGTCATTTTGAATTATTTTTACATGTCTTGATATTTCACAACCACGAGGGACCCACCACTTCAACCCTCATAAATGATGGGCTAATGTGTTCGGAGTTTCCTCGCTGATCACAGCGACCCCGAAAACTACGGATTTGACACTAATATCGAGCATTTTGAAATATTTTTACATGTCTTGATACTTCAGCCCCCGGGGACCTCAACTCCAACTCCCATACATGAAGAGCTCCCACTCCAACCCCCATAGATGATGTGTTAATTGGTTCAAAGTTTCATCACTGAACACAGTGCCCCTGAAGACTATGGATTTGACACTAATATCGATCATTTTGAACTAATTTTACATGTCTTGATACTGCAGCTCCCCGGGGACTTCCACTCCAACCCTCTTACATGATGAGCTAATCCCACATAGCACAAGTACGTCCACGGGATGTCCGAGACTGAGCCCGCAACGGACGACAGGACATCCCGGGATTATCCGAATTTACTCCCAAGACTTCCACAGGATTTCCGCGGGAGATCCAGATGTCCGCTAATATCCCGGGACACGGGATATTCAACGGGACCACAAAGGGATGTCTGTTGGTAAATCGTGGGATAACAATGGGATGTAAATCAACTATTCCATATAGCAGAAGGACGTCCACTGGTCGTCCGAGACTGATCCAGCAATGGATAACGGGATATCCCGGGATTATCCGAATGTGCTCCCGGGACATCCGCAAGACCTCCGCGGGTAAATGGAATATTCAACGGAACCACAAAGGGATGCCCATTAATAAACTTTGGGATAAGAATGGGATGTGAATCGACTATCATAGGATGACATAGGGTCCAATGTGGGATGTTCATTAGATAACATTTTTTAGACTCTTCTAAACGTTCGCTGCCAAATTCGAAAATTGTGGGAAAATGAAAGAAAATAGAAGACGTTTGGGAAGGGGCCGCATAATGGTCATAGAACTCTACAATCTAAACTAAGAAATGTTTTAAATAACTCAGTTGTATTGAGATGTTTAATAGATCGCAAATGATGACGTCATAGGCTGCAACAAATATCTCAACTACAAATAAGTTATTAAAAACTTCTCGTTCAGATTAGAGAGTTCCATGGCTACTATATGAGCCACTTTTCGAAAATCTATTATTTCTTCAATTCTCCCAGCTTTTTTCAAAAATAGAAATGTGGAAGGAGCGTTTAGCAGATCCTTAAAATGATACGAAAGTAACATGTAGCAATTGAATTATTGACAAAATTGCCAAGTGTTCCTAATTTCTATTATATGTAAGACAATGCTGTTGAAACTCACCTACACTACAAAAAATAATTAGAAATACCGAGAAACCTGTTGTGAATTACATATTACACGTCACTTTCGTAGGAATAATAATAATAATAATAATAATAATAATAATAATAATAATAATAATAATAATAATAATAATAATATATTCGGAGCTCAACTAGTATCAAAACATTAACTAACACAATTACAATGCGCAATGAGAAATAGTTTGATTTTTTTATTAAAAAAACTGCATTTTCTTGAATATTCATAACAAGTAAAAAAAAATATGAGATAGATACTGAAGTTCTAAAATATACAGATGGTGATCAGAAAAATGGAAACACCTGAACGAAATTGCAACTTACCAGATTAATATGGTGTCGGGCCAGCTTTCACCTTCAGAACAGCCTTGATGCGACGTGGGATGGAGGAATAGAGGTCGTGAATGGTAGCAAGTAGAAGTTTACACCATTCCTCGGGCAGGGCATCGGCCAGTTCTGTGAGAGAGGATGGAGGTGGAAATCGTCGCCGGGGTCGTGTTTCCAAGACAGACCACAGATGTTCAATTATGTTGAGATCTGGAGATTGGGCGGGTCAGGGAAGGTGTTGAATTTCATCCCGATGTTCCTCAAACCACGCTGCAACAACGCCAGCTGTGTGAATGGGTGCATTATCATCCTGAAAGATGGCGTCATTGTCCGGGAACAACATCCGGACCATAGGATGCAAGTGGTCTCCTAAAATTGCGACATAATCGTTGACAGTGATTCGTCCGCTATGTGTTTGATCCCAATGAAAACCATGATATGGCGGCCCACCACACATAAACACGGCCCGTGGTTGAGAATAGGGTGAAGGATGACTCATCCGATCATATCATACGTTTCGAGTCTTCAACGGTCCAAGTTGCATGGTCGCGGCACCATTTGCGGCTTGCGAAAGCGTTATGGCCCCTGATGAGCGGTTTGGGCCGTGCAACACGACCCCGTAAGTTCATGTCATGTAATTCGCGGCGGACTGTGATCGTCGATACAGTGTGGGGGAGGCTCTGATTGAGTTCCTCCGTCACTTGCTCCGCAGTGGCACGACGTTTTTGCGTGACAATGCGCTTTAATACCCGGTGTGATGTGTCACTCATGATTTTCTTCCGCCCACTGTTCCGCTTCCCCCATGTGGTTTTCCCGTGTGTTGTGTAGGCCGTCATCACCTTCGACACTGTCCCACGCGACACACCTAACACAGTAGCCACTGCCGTCACACTCACTCCACATAACCGCGCACCAACAATTTGCCCGCTTTGAAAATCTGAGAGGTTTCCCATTTTACACTACCTCCGTCTGCTGCAGCCACTGGACACTGCTGTTCCACTGCGCCTGACGTAGTATGGAGACCGACCTAACACACCACCACCAGCGGTCCGGCGCTGCGGGCGCCACGACACCACTGCCAACTCATACATCTGACGTGTCGCAAACTACAGGTGTTTCCATTTTTCTGATCACCATCTGTACATGATAGAAAAACATAAACTGTGAAATATCACTTTATACTATCACTACCAAGTGATGAAAGACTTATCGTTAATACAGCGTGTTCGGATGGAAAATATTAAGGGGTGATTCCTGCCATTGAATGAAAAAATGTTTTCTCAGTTTTTCACGCCCACATAGCGTCGCAGATATTACGTGCTGAAAGCTTGACAGAAACAAATCAGAGGCCCTAAAAAGAGCACAACTAAACACTTGTTAGAAAAGACTTATTATTATTATTATTATTATTTTAGGAATGTCAAGTAATATACAAAGCTCAACAAAAAGCGGTCATATACAAAAAAAAGATAATTATTAAAAAATCCATTAACAGTGAAATTACGAATGTGTAATCTGCTTTTTATACTACTCTCGTTATCTTTCTTCCTTCTCTAAGAGTCAACTCACAGACAGATCTCAAGAAAAAGCGGTCTCGTATCACAAAAGAGCATAACTACATACTTCTTACACAAATCTTCTTTACTTTTTTTCTAAGAACGTATTCTCAAAAGAAGAGTCACGTACCATACTAACATTTCTAAATAGACGAAGATGAATCTTCAAATGAACTTGATTTACCATGGGGAGTCTCCAAACATTTGTTGTTTCCGTCCATCTTCGGCATGACGTCCTTGATACCACGAGCAATTTCGTCATCTGTTGCTAATTCACACGATGGATGTAAGCTTGCTGTATCTTTAAAAAAAAAACAAAAAAAAAAACTACAGAGTAGTAGTAGTCCCCGACGTTGGCCCGAATGACTCATCCTCACTCTCTTTCATGACCGGGGTGAAAGGTCAATGACCTTGGCCCGGGGTCAATGACCTAGGGGTACATAGGACCACCCCCTCTAAATTTTGGCAGGGGTACCATGGCCCACCCCCTAAATTTTGGCAGGGGTACATAGGACCACCCCCCTTAAATTTTGGAAATTGCCAAATCTAAAAATTTGGTATGGTAGCCTAGGACCATAGTATGTACCTCTATCAGTATTGGGTGTCTATGTCGTTCCCTTTCATGGGTAAAAAATTGCCAAAAATTCAAATTTCGGGGGTTTTTGACCTAATTTATCCCCTTTGATGAGGTGTTATTACCCTATATGGTTATATGGGCGTATACAGGGGTCCATTACCTTTCATAACATATGGGTATATTAATGCACCCCTTGAAAAATTTGGGAGGGGTACCTTGGCCCACCCCTTAAATTTTGGAAATTGCCCAATTTCAACATTGGGTATTATAGTATAGGACCCTAATATGTATTAGGTTAAATTTGGGCGGTCCACCTCATTCCCTTTTAGGGGTACAAAATTGCCAAAATATAAACGTAAGCAATACGTTATACCACGTGTTTGGTTTTTGGTCGATTTTATCCCCTTTGATGAGGTGTTATTATCCTATATAGTTATATGGTCATGTATAGGGGTCCATTACCTTTCATAAGATATGGGTATATTTGTGCACTCCTTTAAAAATTTGGGAGGGGTACTTTGGCCCACCCCTTAAATTTTGGAAATTGCCCAATTTAAACATTTGGTATTATAGTACCGGATCCTAACATGTATTATGATAAATTTGGGTGGTCCACCTCGTTCTCTTCTAGGGGTACAAAATTGTCAAAATATAAACGTAAGCAATACGTTATACCACGTGTTTGGTATTTTGGTCGATTTTATCCCCTTTGATGAGGTGTTATTATCCTATATAGTTATATGGGCGTATACAGGGGTCCATTACCTTTCATAAGACATGGGTATATTAATGCACCCCTTGAAAAATTTGGGAGGGGTACTTTGGCCCACCCCTTAAATTTTGGAAATTGCCCAATTTAAACATTTGGTATTATAGTACTGGACCCTAACATGTATTATGATAAATTTGGGTGGTCCACCTCGTTCCCTTCTAGGGGTACAAAATTGTCAAAATATAAACGTAAGCATTACGTTGTACCACGTGTTTGGTCTTTTGGCCCAATTTATCCTCTTGGATGAGGGCCTATTACCTTATATGGTTATATGGTTATGTATAGGGGTCTATTCCCTATCATAAGACATAGGTACATTTGTGCACCGGGAGGGATACTTTGGCCCACCCCTTAAATTTTGGAAATTGTCCAATTTAAACATTTGGTATTATAGTACTGGACCCTAACATGTATTATGATAAATTTGGGTGGTCCACCTCGTTCCCTTCTAGGGGTACAAAATTGTCAAAATATAAACGTAAGCAATACGTAGTACCACGTGTTTGGTTTTTTTTTTTGTCGATTATATTTCCTTTGATGAGGTGTTATTATCCTATATAGTTATATGGTCATATATAGGAGTCCATTACATTTCATAAGATATGGGTATGTTTGTACACTCCTTTAAAAATTTGGGAGGGGTACTTTGGCCCACCCCTTAAATTTTGGAAATTGCCCAATTTAAACATTTGGTATTATAGTACTGGACCCTAACATGTATTATGATAAATTTGGGTGGTCCACCTCGTTCCCTTCTAGGGGTACAAAATTGCCAAAATATAAACGTAAGCATTACGTTGTACCACGTGTTTGGTTTTTGACCTAATTTATTCCTTTGGATGAGGTCCTATTACCTTATATGGTAATGTATAGGTGTTCATTCCCTATCATAAGACATAGGTACATTGATGCACCCCGGGAGGGGATTCGGTATCATAGTACATGACTCAACATGTATTATGATAAATTTGGGTGGTCCACATCGTTCTCTTTTAGGGGTACAAAATTGCTAAAATATAAACATAAGCAATATGTTGTACCATGTGTTTGGTTTTTGGCCCAATTTCTCCCCTTTGAGGAGGTTCTATTACCTTATATGGTTATATGGTCATGTATATAGGTTCATTTCCTATCATAAGATATGGGTACATTGATGCATCCTTTAAAAATTTGGGAGGGGTATCTTGGCTCATCCACTCGGTTTTAGAAATTGTTTAATATAAGCATTTGGTATCATAGTACAGGTCTCCAATATGTACCACTATAAATTTGGATGGTCCACATCGTTCCCTTTTCATAGGTAAAGAACTACCAAAAAATCAAATTTCGGAGGTTATTGACCCCTATTTAGCACGTTATATGGGTTATTACCTTTATATGTTTATGTTCCCTTTTAAATTTGGGAATTATCAAATAACAAAATTCGGTAAACGTTTTCTAAGCCCCATTGTAGATGTTGATGTTCCTCTTATGGCCAAATATTCAAAATTTAAATGTTATTGACCGGCTTTATTATTGAATAAGTACAGGATTTATTACTTTTTCATAAGACACAGGTGTATTTGTGTACCAATCTTAAATTTTGGAAGGGGTACATTTCTTATTGTCGTATCAATAATTGGTAATTGGATAGTATTTCATTCATTGGGTAAATCATTAGGATCACGTGATCGGTTATTGACCTATGATGGGATTAGGAGTCCAGGACATTGGTACATTGAAACTTTGTAGGATAATTTGATAATGCGTCATTGGTTTTGATTATTCCCGCCAAATATAAACGTAAGCAAGACGTTGTACCACGTGATTGTTCTTGATGAGGTAGTGTACAGGGATTCATTTCCTTTGTTGTGGTACTTCTTAAGTTTGAGTACACACACACACTTCTAGAAAACAGTTGGTTCTACTCAGGTAAACAATTGACGGACATTATTGACCTTATTGAACATATTAACTCTAAGACTTAGGTATATCAAGAGAAGTATTCTTTAAATTTTGGAATGGTGATAAACAGAATTTTAACATAAGGTGTGAAATTTGAAACAATACATTGAACTTTAGTCACAGCTCATAGTCTAAGATCATTGGTGGTGATTGATTTGAAATCTGATAGCTAACCTTATTGAATCTTATGATTCATAGACGAAAGGCAATACATGCTACAACAGTTTAAAATTTAATCATAAGGTGATGTAATCTGACACTAGCAAAGTTATTGTTAATGCAATTTGATTGGATGATCACTATCTTTCCTGCAATCTGATTGGTTGATCACTATCTTTCGTGCAATCTGATTGGTTGATGATTTTCAAATCTTTGCTGTATTCAGTTTTAAGTTTTGTTTAACATTTAAAAATCTTGGTTTCGTTCAACATTTTGCACTCACTGATAAATATGATCAAAACCGTTTATTTGTTAATCGAATAGTTAAAAACCGGATAAAGTTTGACGGTTAACCGTGAAACGTAAAATTTTTTTAGTTTGAAATTTTTTTGCTTGAAATTTTTTGTTTGAAACTTTTCGTTTGAAATTTTTGTTTGAAAAAATTTTTGTTCGAAAATTTTGTTTAAAATTTTTTGTTTGAAATTTTTCGTTTCCAAATTTTTTGTTTGAAATTTTTTGTTTCAAAATTTTGTTTGAAATTTTTTCGCTTCAAAATTTTGTTTGAATTTTTGTTTGAATTTTTTTTTCGTTTCAAAATTTTGTTTCAAAGATTTTTGTTCTAAATTTTTGTTTTCAAAGTTTGAGTTGACATTTTTAAAAGTTTGTGCACTCATTAGTAAAGAACCTGAACTATTTAGAACAAAAACCTCTGGCAACATTGTGGTGCAATAGTACACGTCAGAACATGATGTTGTAACGTCATCAGTTTTGCATCATCGTTCGAGTTAGTATTCATGATAACATTATCATGGCTACTTGTCTACAGTTTCTAAACACACGTGATGTGATGAAATCATTTACCAAGATTACTGATTTACAACAGAATGTACCTTATAGAATCTTAGCTAGCCAAAGTTTGGATTAAGAATCGTAGTGAAGCTTGAAAATGATAAGGATATAATTTTACCAGCAAGATATTTACCCATGGAAGCATCAAAACAAGAAGAACTGTTACGTTTCTTAAATACTGGATCTGTATCTTTATGTTACAAAGGATTCTTGGGTCGAAGTCATCAATTTGAATTTAGTACACAGCCAGATTCGTCAGCAATTGTAATTCAAACGTCAGCACGTCAGACATAGTTGTATGAATTTGGTTGGTCGGCATGACGTCAGCAACTGTGATGAAATCATGAATTCAAACGTCAGCACATTCCTTTCCAATGACGTCAGCAATAACTATAAACCAGCAAATACAGTGTCATCCCACGAAATCATTTGAGCAAGTGCTTTTCAGGAGGAAAGATGTGTACTTCTAACGATAAAGAGTTCATCTTCGCAAGCTATCTTATATATAAAAGAGAACGCACAAATCCTTTGTTACCTCATCACGCTAATACGGCTGAACCAATTTCTTTTATTTTTGGGGGGTTATTAGGATTTGGACCCTAGATGGTTTTTATCATATCACTTTAATTTTTAATTACCAGTGTCTTGAGATAATTGACCATTCAAGTGTCCATAACGTACAAATCCTTTGTTAGTTCATCATAGGTAAAAATAAACGTATTTATATGCAACCCGCATGACCGTGTCACTCGGCGGGTTAACATAAATGACAGGCGATATAATGTTAACATTTACTGCAATCTACTATGGTTTTTATCATATCACTTGAAAGCGAAAAAGTAAAAATTATCTAAGTAACAAAGTTTATTGCGTTCCGGGGTGACCGCAGCGAAGCGGGGCGGGTTAACATAAATGACAGGCGATATAATGTTAACATTTACTGCAATCTTCTATGGTTTTTATCATATCACTTGAAAGCGAAAAAGTAAAAATTATCTAAGTAACAAAGTTTATTGCGTTCCGGGGTGACCGCAGCGAAGCGGGGTGAACGCTGCTAGTTATCCAATAAATATATTTCAAACAAAACATGTGATGATTGGTATCAGTGCTAGAACATTTGAACCAGTAATTCGATTGGGCAAAGCAGAACAATTTGGTGTACAACTGACCTGTGAAGAATGGCACGAATCGACCAAATGAACGATTATTTTCATGATGAGCTAAATGTGACCATAGTCAAATCATTAGGCTCAAATCATGAAGTGTTGCTGCGTACAGTCCTCGAAGAGAAGATGGTGCTGTTACGTAAAAAGAGTACATTCCATGTCCCTCGCAACATGGTGTATCTAACACAAACGGAATGGAACAAATTTATCAGCGTATTTCAGTGTGTGAAACATGCAGTGGAAGTGTGCAACAAAACTAGTATATTCCTGAAAAAGTACTATTTTGAAAAATGTGTTATGCATATTGTACAACATGTATCTAGATATTGTGATGGTTGTCAACATCGTTCGTGGGTGCATACCTGTATTGATAAACAGTTTATTTGTGATCAAATGGACATTGAGTTTCCACCAATTGATATTGCAATAGACCTTAAAAGACTTCAACTGGAATTAAAATTATATGCTAAAGACAAACTAGTGCAAGAAGTTCAAAATACATTGTATCGACAATATCCAGAACCACTATCTGGTATGGATGTATGTGGAGTGTAATAAAATGATCCATTTCAATGAATTGTGTTTTTTCATTTCAAGTACAACCCCAGGTTCTGACGTGTACTATTGCACCACAATGTTGTCAAAGGTTTTTGTTCTAAACAGTTCCAGTTCTTTACTAATGAGTGCACAAACTTTTAAAAATGTCAACTCAAACTTTGAAACAAAAATCTTTGAAACAAAATTTTGAAACGAAAAAAAAAATTCAAACAAAAATAAAAGAAATTGGTTCAGCCGTATTAGCGTGATGAGGTAACAAAGGATTTGTGCGTTCTCTTTTATATATAAGATAGCTTGCGAAGATGAACTCTTTATCGTTAGAAGTACACATCTTTCCTCCTGAAAAGCACTTGCTCAAATGATTTCGTGGGATGACACTGTATTTGCTGGTTTATAGTTATTGCTGACGTCATTGGAAAGGAATGTGCTGACGTTTGAATTCATGATTTCATCACAGTTGCTGACGTCATGCCGACCAACCAAATTCATACAACTATGTCTGACGTGCTGACGTTTGAATTACAATTGCTGACGAATCTGGCTGTGTACTAAATTCAAATTGATGACTTCGACCCAAGAATCCTTTGTAACATAAAGATACAGATCCAGTATTTAAGAAACGTAACAGTTCTTCTTGTTTTGATGCTTCCATGGGTAAATATCTTGCTGGTAAAATTATATCCTTATCATTTTCAAGCTTCACTACGATTCTTAATCCAAACTTTGGCTAGCTAAGATTCTATAAGGTACATTCTGTTGTAAATCAGTAATCTTGGTAAATGATTTCATCACATCACGTGTGTTTAGAAACTGTAGACAAGTAGCCATGATAATGTTATCATGAATACTAACTCGAACGATGATGCAAAACTGATGACGTTACAACATCATGTTCTGACGTGTACTATTGCACCACAATGTTGCCAGAGGTTTTTGTTCTAAATAGTTCAGGTTCTTTACTAATGAGTGCACAAACTTTTAAAAATGTCAACTCAAACTTTGAAAACAAAAATTTAGAACAAAAATCTTTGAAACAAAATTTTGAAACGAAAAAAAAATTCAAACAAAAATTCAAACAAAATTTTGAAGCGAAAAAATTTCAAACAAAATTTTGAAACAAAAAATTTCAAACAAAAAATTTGGAAACGAAAAATTTCAAACAAAAAATTTTAAACAAAATTTTCGAACAAAAATTTTTTCAAACAAAAATTTCAAACGAAAAGTTTCAAACAAAAAATTTCAAGCAAAAAAATTTCAAACTAAAAAAATTTTACGTTTCACGGTTAACCGTCAAACTTTATCCGGTTTTTAACTATTCGATTAACAAATAAACGGTTTTGATCATATTTATCAGTGAGTGCAAAATGTTGAACGAAACCAAGATTTTTAAATGTTAAACAAAACTTAAAACTGAATACAGCAAAGATTTGAAAATCATCAACCAATCAGATTGCACGAAAGATAGTGATCAACCAATCAGATTGCAGGAAAGATAGTGATCATCCAATCAAATTGCATTAACAATAACTTTGCTAGTGTCAGATTACATCACCTTATGATTAAATTTTAAACTGTTGTAGCATGTATTGCCTTTCGTCTATGAATCATAAGATTCAATAAGGTTAGCTATCAGATTTCAAATCAATCACCACCAATGATCTTAGACTATGAGCTGTGACTAAAGTTCAATGTATTGTTTCAAATTTCACACCTTATGTTAAAATTCTGTTTATCACCATTCCAAAATTTAAAGAATACTTCTCTTGATATACCTAAGTCTTAGAGTTAATATGTTCAATAAGGTCAATAATGTCCGTCAATTGTTTACCTGAGTAGAACCAACTGTTTTCTAGAAGTGTGTGTGTGTACTCAAACTTAAGAAGTACCACAACAAAGGAAATGAATCCCTGTACACTACCTCATCAAGAACAATCACGTGGTACAACGTCTTGCTTACGTTTATATTTGGCGGGAATAATCAAAACCAATGACGCATTATCAAATTATCCTACAAAGTTTCAATGTACCAATGTCCTGGACTCCTAATCCCATCATAGGTCAATAACCGATCACGTGATCCTAATGATTTACCCAATGAATGAAATACTATCCAATTACCAATTATTGATACGACAATAAGAAATGTACCCCTTCCAAAATTTAAGATTGGTACACAAATACACCTGTGTCTTATGAAAAAGTAATAAATCCTGTACTTATTCAATAATAAAGCCGGTCAATAACATTTAAATTTTGAATATTTGGCCATAAGAGGAACATCAACATCTACAATGGGGCTTAGAAAACGTTTACCGAATTTTGTTATTTGATAATTCCCAAATTTAAAAGGGAACATAAACATATAAAGGTAATAAACCTCTGTACATATCCATATAACATGCTAAATAGAGGTCAATAACCTCCGAAATTTGATTTTTGGTAGTTCTTTACCTATGAAAAGGGAACGATGTGGACCATCCAAATTTATAGTGGTACATATTGGAGACCTGTACTATGATACCAAATGCTTATATTAAACAATTTCTAAAACCGAGTGGATGAGCCAAGATACCCCTCCCAAATTTTTAAAGGATGCATCAATGTACCCATATCTTATGATAGGAAATGAACCTATATACATGACCATATAACCATATAAGGTAATAGAACCTCCTCAAAGGGGAGAAATTGGGCCAAAAACCAAACACATGGTACAACATATTGCTTATGTTTATATTTTAGCAATTTTGTACCCCTAAAAGAGAACGATGTGGACCACCCAAATTTATCATAATACATGTTGAGTCATGTACTATGATACCGAATCCCCTCCCGGGGTGCATCAATGTACCTATGTCTTATGATAGGGAATGAACACCTATACATTACCATATAAGGTAATAGGACCTCATCCAAAGGAATAAATTAGGTCAAAAACCAAACACGTGGTACAACGTAATGCTTACGTTTATATTTTGGCAATTTTGTACCCCTAGAAGGGAACGAGGTGGACCACCCAAATTTATCATAATACATGTTAGGGTCCAGTACTATAATACCAAATGTTTAAATTGGGCAATTTCCAAAATTTAAGGGGTGGGCCAAAGTACCCCTCCCAAATTTTTAAAGGAGTGTACAAACATACCCATATCTTATGAAATGTAATGGACTCCTATATATGACCATATAACTATATAGGATAATAACACCTCATCAAAGGAAATAAAATCGACAAAAAAAACCAAACACGTGGTACTACGTATTGCTTACGTTTATATTTTGACAATTTTGTACCCCTAGAAGGGAACGAGGTGGACCACCCAAATTTATCATAATACATGTTAGGGTCCAGTACTATAATACCAAATGTTTAAATTGGACAATTTCCAAAATTTAAGGGGTGGGCCAAAGTATCCCTCCCGGTGCACAAATGTACCTATGTCTTATGATAGGGAATAGACCCCTATACATAACCATATAACCATATAAGGTAATAGGCCCTCATCCAAGAGGATAAATTGGGCCAAAAGACCAAACACGTGGTACAACGTAATGCTTACGTTTATATTTTGACAATTTTGTACCCCTAGAAGGGAACGAGGTGGACCACCCAAATTTATCATAATACATGTTAGGGTCCAGTACTATAATACCAAATGTTTAAATTGGGCAATTTCCAAAATTTAAGGGGTGGGCCAAAGTACCCCTCCCAAATTTTTCAAGGGGTGCATTAATATACCCATGTCTTATGAAAGGTAATGGACCCCTGTATACGCCCATATAACTATATAGGATAATAACACCTCATCAAAGGGGATAAAATCGACCAAAATACCAAACACGTGGTATAACGTATTGCTTACGTTTATATTTTGACAATTTTGTACCCCTAGAAGAGAACGAGGTGGACCACCCAAATTTATCATAATACATGTTAGGATCCGGTACTATAATACCAAATGTTTAAATTGGGCAATTTCCAAAATTTAAGGGGTGGGCCAAAGTACCCCTCCCAAATTTTTAAAGGAGTGCACAAATATACCCATATCTTATGAAAGGTAATGGACCCCTATACATGACCATATAACTATATAGGATAATAACACCTCATCAAAGGGGATAAAATCGACCAAAAACCAAACACGTGGTATAACGTATTGCTTACGTTTATATTTTGGCAATTTTGTACCCCTAAAAGGGAATGAGGTGGACCGCCCAAATTTAACCTAATACATATTAGGGTCCTATACTATAATACCCAATGTTGAAATTGGGCAATTTCCAAAATTTAAGGGGTGGGCCAAGGTACCCCTCCCAAATTTTTCAAGGGGTGCATTAATATACCCATATGTTATAAAAGGTAATGGACCCCTGTATACGCCCATATAACCATATAGGGTAATAACACCTCATCAAAGGGGATAAATTAGGTCAAAAACCCCCGAAATTTGAATTTTTGGCAATTTTTTACCCATGAAAGGGAACGACATAGACACCCAATACTGATAGAGGTACATACTATGGTCCTAGGCTACCATACCAAATTTTTAGATTTGGCAATTTCCAAAATTTAAGGGGGGTGGTCCTATGTACCCCTGCCAAAATTTAGGGGGTGGGCCATGGTACCCCTGCCAAAATTTAGAGGGGGTGGTCCTATGTACCCCTAGGTCATTGACCCCGGGCCAAGGTCATTGACCTTTCACCCCGGTCATGAAAGAGAGTGAGGATGAGTCATTCGGGCCAACGTCGGGGACTACTACTACTCTGTAGTTTTTTTTTTTGTTTTTTTTTTTAAAGATACAGCAAGCTTACATCCATCGTGTGAATTAGCAACAGATGACGAAATTGCTCGTGGTATCAAGGACGTCATGCCGAAGATGGACGGAAACAACAAATGTTTGGAGACTCCCCATGGTAAATCAAGTTCATTTGAAGATTCATCTTCGTCTATTTAGAAATGTTAGTATGGTACGTGACTCTTCTTTTGAGAATACGTTCTTAGAAAAAAAGTAAAGAAGATTTGTGTAAGAAGTATGTAGTTATGCTCTTTTGTGATACGAGACCGCTTTTTCTTGAGATCTGTCTGTGAGTTGACTCTTAGAGAAGGAAGAAAGATAACGAGAGTAGTATAAAAAGCAGATTACACATTCGTAATTTCACTGTTAATGGATTTTTTAATAATTATCTTTTTTTTGTATATGACCGCTTTTTGTTGAGCTTTGTATATTACTTGACATTCCTAAAATAATAATAATAATAATAATAAGTCTTTTCTAACAAGTGTTTAGTTGTGCTCTTTTTAGGGCCTCTGATTTGTTTCTGTCAAGCTTTCAGCACGTAATATCTGCGACGCTATGTGGGCGTGAAAAACTGAGAAAACATTTTTTCATTCAATGGCAGGAATCACCCCTTAATATTTTCCATCCGAACACGCTGTATTAACGCTACCATACCATACCAAATTTTTAGATTTGGCAATTTCCAAAATTTAAGGGGGGTGGTCCTATGTACCCCTAGGTCATTGACCCCGGGCCAAGGTCATTGACCTTTCACCCCGGTCATGAAAGAGAGTGAGGATGAGTCATTCGGGCCAACGTCGGGGACTACTACTTACAGAATAGATAAAATGAATAGATAAAAGCCATTCCAGGTTCAAACCTCATTCACGTTGAAAATGTAATTGAGATCGGTCGGGTGGTTCAAACATGTCTTTTCACGCAATGTTCTGACATTCACGTGTAAATCTCCCAAAATGTGGTAGCGTCAAAACTATACTATTACAATCTGGTATCATTTAAGTATATGCCCAGCAACGCTAACGCGCCTGCTCCCTGCGGGAGCACTCCTCTTTGGCGTTCGGTCCCCCTGCTGCACTCCAGCCGTAACTCGTTTAGATAACATTCGTGCTCTTATTAATATAAGGGTTTATTAGTATAACACTTGCGTCGAAAACATATCTTCACAGTTCACGCTTACCATATAATTTAATTAAATAGAGGTGCAGAACAAGAATGGGATGACACTTCTTTGGAAAATTTACGGGTAAGACCTGTTACTCAGAAATGAAGAAATTTATTTATGTAGGCGGATAATGTGTAACTCTAGTAATGGAATGGAATCTTTGAGTTTTACTTCCCACGGTTATGCCGGTTAGGCTAAAAGAGACGGTGATAATGAGAAATGAATGAAATGGTGGAATGAAGGAAGTGGGAGGAAACTGGAGAATTCCCAGGATAACCACGCACACGCTGTTTGTTCACCACATAGTTTACTTGGCTGTAGCGTAACTCAAGTAACTGAGATACAGCACTGAAAGGTTTGCTCCATCGCCAGGGGCAGACTGGGCCGCCCGAAAACCCGGAAATTTCCGGGTGGGCCCTGTCCTCTACAAAATCACTTAAGGTATTGCACGATTAGCCCTTTCGGGATCCCATGGTACAATTTGTACCATACGGGTGTTTCATGGTACATTGCGTTATAACTCTTCTATTTGAGCTTTTTCGTCCGGTTTTTTTTTTCATGTCCAGAGACATTGCAGAAGACATTACGGATGGTTTCACACCTTCCTGTGTCGAGACATAGGAGGTGATGACGTCATAAGTCTAAAATTTATATTTTCGTGTAATTTTTTTTGGGGGGGGGGTTATGTAAAGTATTTTTGGCGGGCTTATTTTTGCACGTAGAAGATTGAAATTTTGCACAAACATGCAGTCTACCGAGTAGTTTTTACCAGATTTTTTTTCAGATTTCTGCGTTAAAACAGGGGGGATCCAGAGGGTCAAAAAGTTGAAAAAAGGGATATTTTTACCCAAAAATCCAGTTTTTCCTCATTTTCCCGCCTTAAATACATGATGGAGACAAGTGAATGGTACCGCCTGAAAGGCAGTTGTATTCTGAAGAGAATGATGTGCGACACATGGCCCTAGGGTAATTAGGGAAGTGTCAGGGAATTTTTATCAAAATATACTTCTGTATAGAGGAATTTTGGACATTTTCGGTACTATTTTTGTGCTGGCTTATTTTTGCACCTAGAAGATTGAAATTGCGCACAAACATTCAGTTCACCGAGTAGTATTTACCACATTTTTTCTTCAGATTTCTGCGTTAAAATAGGGGGATCCAGGAGGGCTTAACGTTGAAAAAGGGAAATTTTTATCAAAAAATCCCTTTCACGGGATTTTCCAGCCTTAGATACATAATGGGGACAAGTGAATGGTACCGCCTGAAAGGCAGTTCTATTCTGAAGAGAATGATGGGCGAAACATGACCTTAGGGTAATTAGGGATGTGTCAGGGAATGTTTAAAAATTTCCCTCTGTATACGAGAATATGGGACATTGTCGGTATATTTTTTTTTTTTTTTGGCGGCCTTACTTTTGGACCTGGAAAATTGGAATTGTGCATAAACATTCAGCCCACCGAGTAGTATTTACCAGATTTTTCAGATATCTGCGTTAAAACAGGGGGGGGGTCCAGGGGGGCTAAAATTTGAAAAAGATATTTAGACCCAAAAAATCCCGTTTTCCTCATTTTCCCGCCTTAGATACATAATGGAGACACGTGAGTCATACCGCCTGAAAGGCAGTTCTATTTTGAAAGGGATGATGGGCGAAACATGACCCTAGGGTAATTAGGGATGTCTCAGGAAATTTTTTACTTGAGATCATGGTGTTTTACGGTAATTTGGGGCATGGTGGGAATTCCTGATAAAATTTCTCCCGCCCTTGGTATTCAGGATAGAAACTTGAAATTTGGCACACACATTCAGTATACCAAGTACTATTTATCAGATTTTTTAAGATGGCTACGTTCACACAGGGTCGCTCCAGGGGGGCCCAAAATGCGAGAAAAAAATTCCCTCCGAAATTTTCCCTTTGACATAATTTTCCCGCTCTTGGTATATGGTATGAGCATGCAAGTGGTATCGTTTGAAAGCCAGCTCCATTCTGAAGAGAATGAGGTATGAACCATGATCCTAGGATAAATAGTAACGATGCAGTAGCTGCTTGACTGAAAGTCTAAAAAATAGCCCCAAAACCCCGGATCTCTTAAGGGTCAATTAACTAATTTAAAACTCCGTTCTCGTTCATAGTAACCAGTGGCGTAACTAATGGGCCACAGTGCTAACGAAGGGGACACTAGGGAAAGGAGGCCCCTGCCCAATCCGTAACTTTGTTTGTGGAAAAATCAATAAGACAATAAAAGAGTCAAAAATACATGTATGTTGTTATTAACTCGAAAACGTAATCTCGTCCATAGTTTATGTATTCAATTATGTGATGTGCAGTCGATAACATATAAAGAGCATGGAGCTGATTCTTCTACGGTATGGAAACCGTATTACACATGAAGTTGTTTGACGCGAGTACTGGTGATAAATAATGGTCCCTTGAGCACAGCGGTGATGTCAGAAAACGGGCCCGAAACCACATAAATTTTGTTCTCAAGTTTCGTGCTTTTGTCCCTTCTATTCACCAATGAAATACGTATATAGTTCTTGGACGTGGGAGGTGGCAATGGAAAGGTCGTGGTCCCTTGAGCACAGCGGTGATGTCACAAATCGAGCCTGGGGCCTGATATCGCTACCCGAAAGTATAGGTTGGGTTGAATTGATTTTGAGTTTTACGTCCCGTTCAGCAGCGAGGCTATATGAGACGTGGACCTATTGATTAACGTGGAATCCGAACCACATGAGCTCCCGCCGGGAATCGAACCCGGGTCTTCCACGCCAAAGGCGCGTACGCTAACCGCTTAGCTACGAAGGAGCTCTCCCGAAAGTATAGGGTCGTATCTCTTCTATTCACCAATGAAGCATGGAGTTTTTGGACGTGGGTTGTTGCATTTGAAAGAGTCGATTTCCCTCAGCACACCGGTGATGTTGTAGATCTGGCCCGGGGCTCGAAGACCAGGGAAAAGGGCTCCAAAGGATGTTCATGCCATATTCTTCTTGCTTTTTGACCAGTTTCCTTATTATTCTGCCTGAATTTTATTCAACCGAACATTACAAGACAATACCGTGACAGGCCGGTAGCCAGCCAAAAAATGTAAGGGGACCCGGCTGAAGTTAGGGGGGCCCGGTCCAACCATATTATAGTTCACCGTATTATAGTTCACTTGTAGGCCTACCGTGAAAATTTTAGAGGGGCCAGCAAGAATTTAGGGTGGTGGTTTCTAGATCCCCCTGGATACGGGCCTGTACTGTGATGCTGCATGTCAGTAAGTAACAGCGCAATATATCTGATATCGAATAGAAGGGACTTGAGCCCAAATATTTGGGCACCGAATTCTTGGATTTCGGGCATGGGATCGATTTCTAACATTACCGCTGTGCTCAGGACACCCGATTCTTTCCAGCGGTTTCCAACTCCATGTCTAATACGGTTTCCTTATTGTAGGAGGATTTTCATGGAATATTGGGCATGTTCTTATCCAAGAGTAACAAAGAAATTATAAACAGGGCATTGCGACAAATTCTTTTTTATCGTTTATATAAAATACACGGGAAATAGTGAACCCGAATGGAAATGCATCACTTCTTTCTTGCAAGTGTTTATTTTTTGACTCTTAAAAATATTTTTATACTTGTTTTCAAAACTCGAACTTTTTAAACTTCGAGTCGATAAAGCAAGATGGAGTTAGCAAGATGGAGGATCTACATCGGTATACCTAACAATAGTGCACGAGTATTGACGGGGACCTTTGCGAATATTGCGGGGGGTAGGCGGCACGAGATCTTAGTAAACTAATAGTAACATTAAAAATAATATAATTTGAATTATATTTATGCGTGTGTTATGTGTAATAATTCATCCTAGGGAATGTATGGATTACACAGATCATATAGATCTTTAATACGAAGGGGCTCCCAAAGCAAACAGGTCAGGGAAAGATAGAATTAATAATTGTCGTAACTTGGAACTCGATTAACGATGAGCCTTCTGGTATTTTCTTACGACTTCATTTCATTAGCTTATAAAGGATAATCCCACCCTTTCCAATCCCTAAGAAATAACTTTTTAAAAATAAAATAACGCTTTCTTTTGATTAAGTCCCTACATCAATTGTTTTCACTACCATCTAAAACATCTGGGAGGTAAAACTCGAACTTGTTCTTGGGGGGGCGGTGGCTCAGTGGTAGAGCGTTCACCTCCAGTACTTGGGGTCCCTGGTTCGATCCCAGCTCGCGCCGTGTGGACTTTGTGGTGGACAAACACTGCGCTCGTGGGTTTTCTCGGGGTTCTCCCGTTTCCTCCCACTTTCTTTTTTCCACCATTTCACTCATCTCTCATTATCACCGTCTCCTTTAGCCTAACCGGCATAACTGTGGGACGTTAAACTTGAAGATTTCATTTCATTTCGAACTTGTTCTTTTTTAAAGGTAGAATTGAAAAGCGTTAAGAAATAAACTCCATTGTAGTTAAATAAACATTATTCGGAGTATTCTAATTCAGTTTCAGTATAATTCCGCTTGATTTGCGAACCATTGCTAATAGAACGTACAGTAGAGAAAAAGCTGGATAATTGCGACGCTAAAACTGTAGTAAGGATTATGTTCCATATGCGGTACTCTGAGCATGGAACTGTTTCTTTTGGCAAATTTGGTTTTCTTTAAAATCTGGAAGTGATGGAATCGAGAAAAAGTACATGATTAACACAAAATCGAAAGAAAAAAATCCGGATATCAGAAACGTAAAGAAGCAGAGAATAATGCACTTGTCGCAGCTGAAAATAATCCAAAGCAGCGAAAAGTGCTTTTTCTATGAACTTCTCAAGCGGTAAAGGTAAGTTTTATATTTTTTATATCTTTCATTCATTTATTTGAATTTGAGGAATGTCAGCGACAAAGCAATTTACTTCAACATAAATAAAAAGGCAAAGACTTTACCACGGCTAGTGTCTGATTAATCCGCGTGGAGGCCTCCAAGCTACTCGAAAAATCATTATTTTGCAGACTGTACAAAATAATGAAAGCGAGATAAGAGTTGGTTATAGATACGCATACACAACTTCACATTTCATGGGGGCGGAGGGTTAGCTATCCAAGTCTCCAGCTAAGGGTTCATTCCCAAAAGGCAGTCCAGACTCCATACCAACTCGCTATTCATCAAGGCCCTTAAGCATCATTCTCTGGGTGGGCCCTTTTACTCCCAGTCCGCCTTTGTCCATCAACATGATATTGATCTCTGAACAATGCAATGAACATACGTATTTAGTAATATTATAAGGGATAATTTACATTTATGCACTAATAATTATAACAAATATGCTTTGATCAGTGGTGACGTTTTTAGGGGGATATCGGACTCAAGCAAACCGAAATAATTTCATTATTATTTTTTCGCATTATACATACAACACAAATGCTTCTTACTAGTTCTCAAGTCCCCAAAACAAGATGCTAAATACGCCACTGGTTTTGATAACATTTAAATCGAAATTGTGAGTAGAAATACTTTTTAAGAAGTTCAAACCCGAATTATCACAGCAATAAGAACACGTAAAATGTTAATAAGTATAGTCGTTGTAGTGGGCTGCCAATCCACACTATTTTCCCCCGTTTTGTCTTTTTGTATTATTTTTCGCAACAAAATTGATATTTTTATTACTTCTTTCTAAATCCAAATTTTTGTTGAAGACTTTTTGTTTTCTGTTAGTCAGAGCAAAGGATTTATTACCTTCCTTTCTGCAGTTCGCTTATCTTCCCTCGCGTTGACCTCAAAATTAAACTCTCTGGTCATTAAAGAACTTCTTCCGTCAACAAATGAAATATCTATGTTTCACAACCAAATGTCTACTATATGTAATCTTAGTATTAGTGATATTAGTTTTAATATTATTAGTGTTAGAATCTTGTTAAGGGAAAACCGGTATAATCTGTTTGTTTTAAAAAATCTTTTCATTTTCGTTTTTAGAAGTCAGATGAAGTATATTTTTCTTTTCTCAAACTACGGATGGTATGCATATTTTAAAAGAGTGTGTTCTTTTTATAAATTATATGAATGGTGACCCATGCTACAAGTATGTAAATTCTTATTGTGTTCAATAGCTATAATGATACTATGTATGATTATTGTATATTTCGATGTAGAAAGCTTCTACAGAGCTTTCGGGGCAATACACCCAAATTCACGGAATTCGATCTTCAACCACAGATACGCATGCGCATAAACAGAACCCTTCGTCCTGATTCCAGGTCTGCCCAGGCATCCTTGGGTGAGCGACGTGTTCCAATCACCGTCTTTTCCTTCCAAGCAGAGGAACCTGTCTCAGGCGGACTTTGGCTCTACTGCCGTGCACAAACTATCAACTTCCTTTATAGGTTTGTTACAATTATTTGGTTTCTCCCCGATAAACTTTTCGACTTTCCATGCATGACCAATAGGGTGGAGTGAAAAAAACTTTTTTTCACCAAGCAAAACGCCTGGGGTCGAAAAAGTTGCGTAGTGACCTGGTGACAACGGGTGTAAAATATTTCCTTGATCGGTTGATTTCTTCAGGTTGCGCATGTGCACTAAAGTTTGGCGAAAATGAGGAAAATTTGAAAAAATAGGATATTTTAATTTATTTTTTATTTATTTTTTTGTCACCAAGCAAAACGCCTGGGGTCCAAAACGTTGCGCAGTGGCCTGGTGACAACAGGTGTAAAATATTTCCTTGATCGGTTGGTATCTTCAGGTTGCGCATGCGCACTGAAGTTTGGCGAAAATGAGGAAAATTTGAAAAAATGTAATATTTTAATTTCTTTTCTTTTCTTTTTTTGTCACCAAGCAAAACGCCTGGGGTCCAAAAAGTTGCGTAGTGGCCTGGTAACAACGGGTGTAAAATATTTCCTTGATCGTTTAATATCTTCAGGTTGCGCATGTGCACTAAAGTTTGGCGAAAAGGAAGAAAATTTGAAAAAAATGGGATATTTTAATTTATTTTTTTATTTTTTTGTCACCAAGCAAAACGCCTGGGGTCCAAAAAGTTGCGCAGTGGCCTGGTGACAACGGGTGTAAAATATTTCCTTGATCGGTTGATATCTTCAGGTTGCGCATGCGGCATCGTCAGGTTCAGGAAGACTCCGGTCCAAGGTCCCAATTTGACACGTAAGCTGACTATTCGGATTCCAACGATGGCATCGATTGCGCGCAGTCTGCTAGTGCTGAGACAACTGACCAATCAGTAACCTTCGATACCCGGAAATCCACAAAGCAGTCGCCCAGTACCAGTCTCAAACTCCCCACGTTTGCCCAGGTGTTAGAAAGATATGGGATTGCTGACAGGCCTGCCGCAGCGATTGCTTCTGCTATTCTGCACGACACAGCCCATCCGTCAGCTGAGAGTACGGTCAACGACAGAAGCAAAGTAGGGGAGAGCGAGAGAAGATGAGGGAGGGTTTACAAGATCCGCCCCTCCAGCTCCAACCACTGCAGGTACTCTACTTCGACGGGAGAAAGGACAAAACGATGTCTGTTGAAATGATGGCTGGTGGAAAATTACATCGCAGGGAGATTGTGGAGGAACACGTGTCCCTAATCAGTGAACCAGGGTCTACATACTTCGGACACGTTACTCCAAAATTCGGATCTGCTATAGCAATTACGAATGCAATCCTGGAATACGCAACCGTCGTGAACATGGAGTTGTCGGGACTGCAGGCGATCGGCAGCGACGGTACTGCTGTCAACACAGGAAAGCAAAATGGGGTTATTCATTGCCTGGAAGTTCAGCTGGGCAAGCCATTGCAGTGGATAGTCTGTTAACTCCACTTCAATGAGCTTACCCTACGTCATCTAATCGAGTATCTAGAGAGTCCTACGAGTAGCCCACGAGGGTATACGGGACCACTCGCAAAGAACCTTCATATTTGCGAGAACCTTCCTGTCCTGGAGTTCCAGCCTATCCAAGGCAGTTTTCCCGACGTCGTCCCAGACCTCAGCACCGACCAGCAGTATCTACTCGACATCTGTCGGGCTGTCGCAACCGGGCAATTCCCGCAAGGGCTGGGAGGAAGAAGTCCTGGCATGTTGTCCCATTCACAATGGTTGACTACTGTAAATCGAATCTTGCGGCTGTATGTGGCGAGTGAAATCCCATCTGAAAACCTATTCATTCTGTCCACGTTCGTGGTCTGCGTGTACGCTCCAATGTGGTTCAATATCAAGCGCCATTGGAAGATCACGGATGCACCAAAGAATCTATGGCATTCCATGCAGTTGTCGCAGTACCTCGATCCGGAACTGAAGAAGGTCGTTTACGACACCATGCAGAGAAACGCCTTCGCCGCATATCCCGAAAACCTCCTACTGGCGATGCTGCATGACGAGAGACCTCATATTCGTACTTCGGCCAAGAAACGAATACTGAAGGCAAGAGAGGCTCCTCCTGGTCCTGGCGGCTCGATTCGAACCTTCGAAGTTCCGCCGTTGAACTTCAGCGCCAAGGATTACACAGACATCATCTTTTGGCAAGACCTCGCTGTCACCAAACCACCACTCGTTATTGGACTGCCAGAAGATAGCCTGGATCAAGATCAACTTCAAAATCTGTGGTGGAAGGATCTACCGTGCCATACGCAAGCCGTCGAACGATGCATTCGTGTGGTGACAGAAGCTGCAACTCAAGTCTGTGGACAGGACAGGCGCGATGGTTTTTCATCCGGGCACGTCTTCCGAATCGGCTCGCGATGCCGAAGTTTGAAACTAAGAAAGACTTTGGCCCCTGTTAATCATTAATTAATTAATGAATAATTAACTAATTGCTTCTTAACTTACTCTTACAAACAATACATGAATGTTGCTAACAGAACTTCAGTGCACGAATTGGGCTTAATGGCATAATAGAATTTATTGGTAAAGCAAAAAAGGATGTTACTTCAGTGCGCATGCGCAACCTGAAAATATCAACCGATCAAGGAAATATTTTACACCCGTTGTCAACTTTTTGGACCCCAGGCGTTTTGCTTGGTGACAAAAAAATAAAAAAAATAAATTAAAATATCCTATTTTTTCAAATTTTCCTCATTTTCGCCAAACTTCAGTGCGCATGCGCAACCTGAAGATATCAACCGATCAAGGAAATATTTTACACCCGTTGTCAACAGGCCACTACGCAACTTTTTGGACCCCAGGCGTTTTGCTTGGTGACAAAAAAAATAAAAGCAAATAAATTAAAATATCCTATTTTTTAAAATTTCCCCCATTTTCGCAAAACTTCAGTGCGCATGCGCAACCTGAAGATATCAACCGATCAAGATTTTACACCCGTTGACACCATGCCACTACGCAACTTTTTGGACCCCAGGCGTTTTGCTTGGTGAAAAAAAGTTTTTTTCGCTCCACCCTAATGACCAACCTTTGATCTTACGGACGGAGGGCAACGTCTGCATACGTTACACTTCTCCGTACGACACCTAAATTAATGCTGAGTACAGGGTTTTTGAAGCCTTTAGAAACTCATGTTTAGCACTTTCTCAGCACCTTGCTCCCTCGTTCTGAAGTCCTTCAAGGTCGTACTATCTGGACAGAGTCCACAATGTCTTAGGTATGACTTAGCCCAGAACTACAAGTGGTTTCTAGTAAACCTTGCCGTTTCTCCCTCTTTCTCTTGGCTAACTTGACACTCCTTTTCTGAAAGCTTGACGTCAGCCAGGGGTCTGCCCATAATTGGTGATCGGCTTAAGAAACTGACGTTAAGGTCTGCCTCCTTCGAACTGGCAATCTGCTTCTGCAAGCTTCGCTTCAACCCCGACGTAGCTCCAAACCTGCTACCAACTTAGGAAATTGACGGTCGAATTTCCGTTACTCCCCAATTTGATGTGGGTTCTGATAAACTCTACGTTAATTACCTAGCTAGCACGTAACTCACCGGTAGATCAAATAGTCACACCTATATACCTGAACCTGTACTAGGACTAACTAGTGCCCTCCCAGTCTAGTGAAGTTTCTCTTTTGTTTTGTTAGTGAGTTTTCTTTTGATACTGAGTGCGTTGATTGGGACAAGTCATCACGTAAGTTGTAACTGTCTTTTTGAACACTTTTTCTAACGCCCCAGGTTCGTGGACTTGTATTATCAATAGAACTAACAAACCGCAGGCGTACTGGAAGGAACATATTCTTTTGCTTTTCTTAATGATATCCTAAAGGTTGTTGGCTATCAAGTCTTTATCAAGAAACGTACACCTGTTTCCTTAGAAGTTTAGTCTTGGCTGAGGCCACAGCTACCCTATAAAGCTAAGATATCCAGATTGGTTGTTAGCTGAGTTCCTGTTCCAGATTGTAATTTTGTTGCTCGAGTTATAAATGGTAATTTGTAGAAACTTTGCTGACCAATTCAGGAGAATTTTGATTTGTTTTAAACTCGTTTGTTTGGGTGCCAGTCTACGCAAACGCATACCGCTGTTCCGCTATATGGTATTGTCGTACAAGCTCCCAAAGGGTTGAAGTGTTGAATGAAAGTGTCAGAGATACTTGTTAATTTGCATTTGAAATTAGCATTTCTGTAAGCGCCTTGGTAGTTTATAGTGCGAAATATTTTACTGTGGCGTAAGGAAAACACAAACTGAATATTTATCGATATTCGTGATGTAGCAATTAGGAAACGCGTATATTTTTTTTTTTTTTAAAAATCTTTAGTTTACATAATGGTTGGATAAATTTCTAGTTTACGCGCATACTCACCGTTGCTAACGCACCTGCCTAGAAACGCACCCCCGCGCAAGTTCACTAGTTCATTCTATTCTGAACATAGTGTTGTCCACGAGGCGAGAAATTTCTCGTCTGTCTTGATTATAATCTCGAAAAAGACACGAGAAGTACCTTTTTAACTTCGAGACGAGAGGGAAGAAAAACAACAATTATCGTCTTATTTTTGAGACGAGAAATTTCTCGAGTCCCGTGGGCAACAAATTGACCCAAATCTTTGATTTCAAACACTGTTTTAGGGGCCGCGGTGGCTCAGTGGTAGAGCGTTCACCTCTGGTGCTTGGGGCCCGGGTTCGATCCCAGTCCCCGCCAAGGAACTTTGTGGTGGACAAACAGCGTGTGCGTGGGTCTCCTCCGGGTTCTCCCGTTTCCTCCCACTTTCTTCATTCGACCATTTCATTCATTTCTCACTATCAGCGCCTCCTTTAGCCTAACCGGCATACGCGTGGGACGTAAAACTTAAAGATTTCATTTTCAAATACTGTTTTAGTGTTATATGATTCATATGTAAAAAAAAAAAAACCTACAAATTAATTGACTACATAAACTACAAAAAAACTACAAATATACTATCTCTATTAAAACTGGAACTGGTAGAATGGCAAAATATCATTAGTGAGTTGCCTTTCCTACATAAAACTAGTGGTCTTCAAAATTAACGATTGATACATTTTAACATTGTAACATTTTTTCCTGGTTTTTACAGTAAAGAGTTTGACTGACTCTCTTGTATGATAGAACAATAATTGATTATTAAAATAATAAAACATTAATTATTAAAATAATATATACTAGAAGTTAATTTCATGCTAAACACACTGGTTTTTGAATTATTCTGATATCTTTAAAAATAGCGTGGCAATTAAACTTTCCGGAAATCATATATTTTTTTTTAAAATTAAAATGAGCCCAACCACCATTTTAAAAAAGTATGGTATATAATTTTTTATGGCATGTATGGGTGCCAGGAAAAAAGTAAGGCATATATTTTTTCAGTGTTTCATGACTATCTACCTATTGGGAAATTAATCATGAAAATAATAAAAAAAAAGATGTTGCGACATTGTCTTCTGGGTGATTTGAAAGGTATTGACCCAATTTCTTTTGTAAAATTTATAATCTATGGATCCATATAGTAAAACTGCGCCGACAAAACAAGTATATTGTTTGAAAAAACATTTTGGAACATTTGGGGAGAGAGTTCTTATCTGACGGACCACCGTCCCCTCCTGTTGTTGTCATGCTTTACATACTAGTCATAAGTGTAGCGATAGTTTTTACATAATAGGGATATTTGACATTCACTTGATGGTTTCTAATAAGGGAGAACCTGGCAACATGTTGCATGTAGTCTGGTCAGGGCGTAGGAAGTGATGACACCTACAAAGGCTTAGTTTTTATTTATGTTTCACTGTGAAATGTGTTTTTATTTATTTATTTTCTGCTTAATACACTTCATAATTGCTCAACGTTGTTTCCTGCCTCGGGCATTAAATTGGCGAGAAAAAGTAGGGTAAATGTTTTGCCTGCTGATATCGTCCTAACAAGGCATGGCAGTGGGAAAAATGCCAGTTTCTCATTTATAAAACTTCTAATGTCCTCATAAGAAGAGAAAAACAGGACCTAAGCATTGGATTTGTAGCTATGTTATATTTGACATAGTATCCAAAGAACATTAGTTCTAACGATGTTATATTGACGTTCAATGACAGCAATTATTAACAAGAGACATAATGAAATGAAATGTTTCACATGCGAATAAATGTTACCATGGTGGGAAAAACGGATTGAACATTGCAGATATTAATTAGAGAGTTTAAATGAACTTCGTAAGTAGCGAAAAATATAGCATTTGGTCGTTGTAAATTAATAATATCCTTAGCGGTAGAATTCTAATGCCTCAGAGAAAAACTTCTACTTTTACTAGCGTCTTAAAATACAAATCGATGGTTGAGCGCCAAAAGGGCGTAAGTGTCGAATTTTCATGTTTTAAGTTAATGCTATGAGGACATGTATAATGGATTGAATTTTCTTGTGCCAAGACGCCTTAATGAAAATCTCTATCCTTGGAACGTTATTCGAAAAAGATATAAAGGTATAACTGAGTTATTAGCATTTGGTTCTGTGCCAGAGAGGCACATATTACTTAAGCCTCTAAATTAATAAAATTGCAGTTACTCCTTTTTGGCGCTCAACCATCGAAATAACGTCATAGAAAAAGATATGAAACATAGTAGTTACACGTGCATGTTTACAATAGTTCGTCCAACTTTTTTTTTTTTTTTTTTTTTTTTTAATAACAACTTCACTGTTTTTACTTTAAATGCCCAAATATCCTTATGACATTCTGGACTTATCATTTTCATACAAGTCTTCAAAAAATTGCGCACAGATGAATAATATGAGTGCGAACCGATGTACCATGAAAAAATGCACGAACGTGTGCTAGACTATAGTGGAGTATAGTATAGTAGAGTAGGTTAGGTTAGCCTTTTAATTGGCAAACATTGAAAAACTCCCCTAAAGATGATTGGTTGCTTTTATGTTTGAAACACGTTTTCCTGACGACGATTTCATAATTTTTAGAGGAATTTTATGTTTTAGATACAAAATACAGGATGTTTATTTCGATGCAAATTGTCCTAAATTATCATCTGTTCTAGTGAGAAAAATTAACCGTAATATTGCCAATTATAATTAAGCTATATGTGAGAGGAAGTGATTAGTAGTAGTCATTGAAGTACCTTCCTACAGGCGAAGAAACCACAAATAGAATAAACATTTGTGGAACTCGGGATGTGAAAGCTTCTACAGCACTACATTTACTGTACCTTGTTGCCGAAAATCACAATTATATAAACAAGTAATCCGCAGATCATATATATATATATGAATATTTTATGAAAGCATGAATGCTATACATCACTGAAATTGTCAATCGTGCGTGTGACGCGATAGAGTTGCTTGTAAGCAACATGGCCAAATAAACGCTTAGGTTTGTAGAGTATGTTAGTGGGATTGTTGAGTTAGGTTATTAAAGTAGGTTAGATTAGTGGAGTATATTGGGTTAGTAGGATGTTAGGTTAGGCTAGTACAGCACGTTAGGTTATTGTTTATTTGTTGCATTTAGAAGTACCTTAATGGTGGTTTCACAGTTGTGTTTGTTTCTGTAAAATTTACAATAATTTTGCAGTAGTGACAGTACAATTGAAAACATAAAATACAGCTTTTGTGCTTTGTGCACAAATAGTCTGTTGTCGGAAACTAGTACCTAATACAGTAATTTCTCATATGTAATCGCTTTTAACCGTGGTATTGCACTTGTAATGGTTTCAGACTAGTAACCCTACACTTCTTCACATAAAATGCAGGTGTGTTACAGTGTGCGGAAATGATCTTTGGCCGGAAATTCTTATCTCTATACAGTTTTTTTTTTATATGCTTTCACTCATTTTAACCGTAAAAGTACTTTTTATTTATTTTTTTTGACGAAGTATTGTGAGCCTGCATCACCACAAAATAAAGAGTAATGCAAAAAGAATTACTTTGTAACCCATATAGTCTAATAATCGTAAGCTAACAAAGGTACGAAAGTGGCTGTGAAGAGCACCCATATATTTCCCCTAAGGATTAATCAGTACGATAGTCCATTTTGCTACACTTGAGCTCTGACCGCTCTCCAGTATTTAATGAGAGGAGTAACAGTAATAGTAAAAAGTGGGAGCAAGAAATACGCAAAAATAAACAAATTACAAGATTGAGAACATATTTTGATATTTTTTGTAAGAGTCATTCCACATCAGTTCAACCAAGGCTTTTAAACTCACTATCTCAGATTTGGGTGAAATTTGGTAGAGTTAAAAGTTTTTATGCTGATTACATATATGTAAATTCTATTGCAATAGCATCAGCGGTTCAGAAGTTATTGCATTTAAAAATGAGAAGAAAATCCATTTTTAGCACTGGCCACATAATATTTCCCCGTTTTGTAAGAACACTAAAACAATCATATTTCGCTTCCTATTAATGCCAGATACATTGTTATTTTTTAAAATTCACACTGTCTTGAAGTTGTTTACCATTAAAAAATAAAAACTTTCCGTAGAGCTGATAGAAAACTTATAGTCATTTGAAAGTTAACATTTTGAGGAAAAACTAGAACGCAATTTTATAAATTTCAAACCTTTATTTCTCAATATCCCCATCATGGATTTTTAATGAATTTGTTTTGTTTGAAAGCTTATTACATTTAGTTTTACATACACAAAAATTGTGATGGGCCATCCAAGCACTAAGGAGATATCCCAGTGAGTGTTGCCAAATGATCGCGAAATTAACGTTTTCCAATAACTTCCATACGAATTCACATATCAACCTCAAAATTGGTATAAGTACTTATCGGTATCCTAAAAACACGTCTGTGAACATTACCACTCCTCCCAAGCAACCTAGTTTGTCAGGGTTGCCAACCAACTTAGGGTTTCCTGTCAGTTTATATTACCCGTAAAAAGAAATTTTGAAAAATTGGAAAAATACATTTTCTCGAAGTTGGCAACACTTATTTGTAGTGTGCAAGAATGGTCGAACATGCGTTATCATTAATTAGAATGTTTATTTATCTTTATTGATACCACTTTTTATGCTTATTTTTTGGGGAAGAATTTTCTCCAAATGCTGAGGGCGAAGGGGAACTAAAGCATCCAAATTTTCCCCCAATCTTTCCCTGCTGGACCTCCAGTGTAAACGAAATGCACACCGTTGGAAAGTTTCATCCTTTCTAAAGAGATATACACCTAATTCATGTCTCTAGGTAAATTCGGAGCGGAGCGATGAAGGTTTAAATTCAACCCTTGAACCGTTCGTCATGTAATGGTTAAGTTATTCAATTTGATAGTTTTCCACGTCTTGTAGTACACGAGTACGAGATATTTTTACACATTAACTCTGTCAGATAGTGATTTATCCCATGAAACAGTTTTCGAACTCATGCAGTAAATGAGCATTCATTATCGACATTCTTGTACTTTATAACTCCAGGCAGAAACAACTGTTATATATTTATTGCAACAGTAAGGCAGAACCTATAATTATTACTTTAGGTATCGCACCTACATTTAACAGACAAAAAGATTTTAATTCTACAATTTCTTTTCAGCAAATAGTACGTTTAAACCATTATTCACGTAACCTGATTCCACCACACGCGAAACGCAAATCTGAACTCTGAAAACGCCAAATACAACATAACCAACTATATACTCTGACTACAAGTAACTCCAAGCAAAACCTATAATTTCATGCTGTATGAACAATTTCAGTGATTGCTAGTGGAACAATTCGTTCTCAAAAATTAATCAAATGAATCAGATCACGTAATCAAGAAGTCGAATTACGTAATGAATTCCCGAAAGGACTTGCCCAGATTCATACTCCTAGATGCTTTCCTGGATACATACTATTCGAAGTCACGGTGAAATAACTACGAATATATTGAACTTTACCTATATCCATTACCCTAGCGGCTAGCACATGTCTCTTTATTTCACGTAATCTTGGATTCGATTCCAGGTCGGAGAGTACAACAAAATTAATTTCACAACCGTTCACTTTTAATCTATCATCCGTCTTATTTATTTATTTATTCAGAAAGTTTCATACAGCGCTAGGCCAGTTAACTGTAACTGTACAGCATAAAGACAAAAAGAAAATGCAACAACAAAACAGAAGAATAAAATACAGAAAAAAAGATCAACTCTTAGTCTCATCAATTGAGTTCTAAAGTTTTAGAGGTAAAAATGTTACATCCTGTTGACACTATTATAATCGTGCAGTAGCCTGTAAAACAAGGAGCACTTCACAATCGATAATCTAGGTGTCTCGTAAGTTTGCAAGTTGAGAGAGTGAGTTCGCCACTGTGGAACACGGAAGTTAGTCTGCAACAGTTAGCTTAAAGATCATAACCACAGGACGTGAAACTAAAAGTACCATATTCAATTAATCACCTTTCTTTACTTACTCAAGTTTCCTCAATATGAAAGAAATCTTATTTTGCAAGGACGTCTTGTAAAAATAATCAGCTATAGTTGCTATAAGGCACCTCTAAATTCTTAAAGCCACCTGAACATTACTTTAAGTGAAAAATGAATTATTCAATTTAATATCCCACGTTCAAGCACTTTTAGGATAAAAGAGTCGGATGCATGATAGAAGTGAATGATTATGAAGGAAATTTGTATTTGTATTTGTACTCTCATCAGAGTATAAAACTCCAGTTACAGAAGGTTAACATTAGTGTTTATGTCGAGTTAACTAGTAAGAGTAATGATGATAAATAATTTTAAATACATGCATAAATAAACACATAATGACAAGACAAATAAAATACATTAAGTGTACAAATAAGCCATGAATCATAGGATTTCCAAAACTTAGTTCCTGAAGTGACGCTCTTTGTTACTGAATATATCCAAAAAGTTTGTTTTACTTATTGCATTGTAAGCGGCACTAATTCTCCAAGTAGGTGACATATACAGTATATTTGTCCTTGCTTTCCGGCAAAAGAATATGTTGTTATTTTTTGCACGCGTTTTGAGGGACAGGCTTGAATAAATAGATGTTGTAACAGCGCTGGACAGCATGGAGTTAGAATGTTAGGGTTACAGAGACCTCTGCGAAGCTCATAGGTATGATGTTATCCACCGTAAAGCCACTTGTTTGGGTTCGAATCAGGAACTTTTCAGACCAGACCTGGATGCTGTACTACAGAGCCATCATAAGTTTAATTAACGTAACCGATATTTAAGAAGCTGAGTCACGTATTGGTTACTGACAACTTGCTGCATCAATTCTACATTTAATAGTTTTGCCGATATTGAGCTCTGAAAGTACTTCCTAACCTTTTCGGAAGCCTGTAAATCGTAATATTATTCTTACCTGGGATTCTTAACATAAGTAGAAAGTGTGTTTCTTTCCTTCCATAAGCAATCATCTCTTAATATTTTTCTATTGATTAGTGAACCACTTTCAATAAATTTAATACATTTAAAACGGTAAGCTGGCAAAATATATGAATAATAATAATCCTGTTTATGAATTGCATATTGTTGTTTTTCTTTTTCTATCTTGGTAATAGAGTTGTACGGTTGGCTAAGGATGAAGAAATAGAAATACAAATTGTAGCAACATAAAACTGATTTCTTCTAAATCAGAATTAAGAAAATAAGTTTCTTAAGTTGTTGTTGGTACACGTAATGCGATGTTACCTTTTTAAATTAAGTTCTCCTAAGTGAGAGAAGAGCACTTTAAAAGGGTAGTAGTTAACAAAATTTTTTGTTACCCTTTTGTATAATAGCATGATTCTTTAGTTTCAAGTTTATTATAATACTCTTTTTTCTTATTGATTTACTTCTTTTGATTTCTGTATCATTGAAAATTATTATTTTGTGTTTTATTAGTTTAGGGATTTACTATTTTTGCGGACAATACTTTCTTTTACATTCTTCTTGAGAGAGAACAGGCTTGTAAGTGTATAGCAAAATTTTGTCAACCTTTTGAGATATAGTGTTTTATTTTCAGTGAGCCTAGTTTTAAAATTTTATTTTCTGTATTCTTTCATTTAAGTTTTTAGTGTTGTATATTTGTCAATTTTCGTTGTTTTTTTAAATTAAATGTGTTTATTTATTTCTTGTTCTTTTTCAGACATTAATTTCTGAAATGTATCGGAGACCATTTTAAATATCTGATATGGAACTGAACTTTGGGGTTACGTTCTCTGCGTCGAAAGACAACCCTCCTGTTGAGTTTGTGCCTGTGAAATGTGAACCTACATTTGACAAAGAATGCGTTATCGACGAAGCGAGCTACAGTTCATATTGCGTGAAAGAAGAATATATTTTACCTGATACTGCTGCTGAAAATATCAGTAGTACTATAAGTGAAACTCCGTGGGAGGTAAAATCAAAGCACAATATAAAGAAGGAAGAAGTTGATCGTTTGGAAGATTCTAAAGAAATAATTGATTGCCTACAAGAAACAGCTACGGATTCCTTTGTAATTAACCCGAGGTTTGTCACATGTTATATGCATACGAGAGGGACCCAAAGTAAACCGGACTACTAAAATGTAATTTATTAAGCGTTTTACAAAATTATTTTACTATCCTTCAAAGAACTCTCCATTAAATGTGATACACTTTTTCAGTCTTCCACTGTCTGAAACATGTCTGGAATTCTTCAACTTTGATATCGTCTAGTGCCCTCTGCTAAGATCCTTTTACAACCTCCATATCAACAAAACGCTTCCGATTTAGATTTTTTTTTATTCTTGGTAACGGAAAAAGGCACACTGGACTAGGTCTGACAAATATTGAGGGTGGGGAACTATAACCCACCTCTGAGAGCCAAACATCCTAAACCTGAGTGAGCACACAAACAAACGTAGCGCCCACACGTCTCATTTGCAAATCCTCAGTCAAAATCCGCTAGCACGAGCTTCAACTCACTCTTCTGAAATTTCGTCGATCTAGAAACGACGATCCTTGTTGATCTGTTGGCGGATTATTTTCAAAGTTTTCTTCATTAGAAGATGATTAGCGACACCCGTTACGAGCATGAACTTCAACATTTACCTTACAACTTTTAAAGCGCCTAAATCACACGAAAAGTTGTGTGCGGCTTATAGAATCCTTCTTGAAAGCATGTTGCAGTATTTGGAAAGCTTCCGTTACCGATTTTTCAAGCAGGAAGCTAAATTTCGATCCAGTTTGTTTTGGGTCCTTCTCGTACCCATGAATTCTTCATGTTTGGAGATTCAACTTCTTGTAATTACAAGTATAGGGGCCCATGTAAACGTACGTTTTATGTAGATAAATTAGTCAGTTGGTCTTGCAAGCTACTGTGTTCCAAGTGAGAATTTCACTATCGTTTACAATACCCTAAATATTGATTTTTGATAACAAAACTGTCATTGATAAATATGTGAACTTGAAAAGTTTCTTATCCTGATAGGGTCTTCAGTTTTAAATCTCTTAATACAACATGTAGGAAAATCAAAAATGACTTAGCAAGAGACTAGTATGGTATGTTGATAGTTTTAAAATAAGGACATTGATTATGTTAAAGTAAATAGAGATTTCAAACATATTTGTTTAGTGCTTTTAGAAAGTGGCATTCCAGGTTGTACGTATGGACGTACTGTGCACCACACACTAGCAGCTATAATTTTTAGGGGAAGGAAACTGACATTTTTTAAAAATTTTTGAATCATATTGCATGCTTGGTACTGTCATCGATTTGAAATTATATCAAATGTACACTATTTTATTTATATCAATATTACTTTCTTTTATATATTTTAAAGATATTTCCAAGTACTCTTAGGTAGATAAATTAACAGATTCTTTTTTGTAGATACTAAGTTATAATCTAGTGATATTATTTACAAATGTAATTACTTTTTTACGATAATAATCATCTGTGCAATTACTAATTCCAGTTAAAGCGAAGCAAGTGACATACAAAGCATGTAGAACTCGTAATGGGCGTGACGAAATAGTCTAAAAGTTGACCATGTCGTGAATGTTGAACTTTTAGTATTGAGTGGTGATACTGCTAATAAGCCACATATAACATTGTATTCTTGCTGTACTGTGCTGTGGGGCTGCAACCACAGTTAATTGTTTAAATTGTCCGTTCTTACTAACGAACATGGGGATAGTACTTCGTATGGCAAGAGAGAAAGTACGTGGGGATCTGAGCAGTACAGCGCTTGAGTAATTAATTGGGGATGAATGAAATGAAATGCGTTTTCTAATAGAAAATATCACAGAAACGCAAAGATTAGGGAAGCAAAGGGTTTTACTGTACCTCAGCCATTTCAATGTGATGAGCCTCTTTAAATATCGGGTAAGGCCTTATCCTCCAATGTGTTGAGTGTTTCCGTCTGGTATCGATCCCGGACCTCACGCTCGAGAGTGAAGGACCTTTTGACCTCAGGGCAACAGCTCCCAGATGTCCTGGCCTCTTCGGAGTGACACCTCTGTCTTGCAATGGATAGTGAGGGCCCCGGCGTACCAACCGTCTCCCAATTAATGTTAAGATGATTTCTAAATAGCGGTCCAAAGTGTGTTTCTGGCAGCTTCTGTCACACTTCTGCTTGAGGGTACCGTGTCCCCTGGTTTTGTTCTACTTCCCTGCTCTCTCTTCTTCCTGGTGCTTCGCACGTGGGTGACTAGCTCATCAAAATTATTTTGGTCAATAGAGAAGTTTGCTAATTGCTGAAACGGCGTGGCTGAGTTTGTTTTGATGAAGTTACAGAAACTAGGAAGAGAATGATAAGCATGAATCTGTATTGGGATGAGGTGACAATATAGGGAAGTCTCTTTATTATTTACTAATTACGATTTCTTGTTTGAAAAATAACAACATACAGGGAGAATCCAAAATAGGCGCTTAGCCTAATATCCTCTACACTTCCTGCTCTATTTCTTCACGACGATTTTGAAAAAATTCGGAGGTTCCGGAGGTGAGCGTTGATGACCAAAAGACGCTGTAGTAGTTCTCTAATGTCCTTAAAATGGCGGTCAGGTATGAATCAATTATATGTTGTTGAAGGTTGCCCTCTGGTGGACGCTCCTATTACTACGTACAAACTGAAGAGGTAAAAGGATAGAATTCAAGGTTGCGCTGATTCGGATTTTTTTTATATGAAAGAAGAATAAAATGAATTAGTTCATAGTACTTCAGGAAGTGTGGTGTTATATAATTTTGATGGGAGGTAAGGTAAGTGTAATCATATTAATATGGGATTATTATATATATTATGGCTGAGATATAAGTAAGGGGTTAAGTGGGAAGAGAAAAGTGACATTTGAAGGAAAAATTAATTACAACTTGTTTATGTACAATAATATGATTCCTTAACCTAATTGTGATATATAAAATAAATATACGAGTATATGTAATATAATGAGATAAATTATAAATAATAAATAAGATAAATAATATATATTTTATACATATGCAAATTAGAATCTCTAAGTTTAGATATTCGTAAAAGTTTGTGTTAGTTAAAATTGATATCGTGGGTGTGTTAGAATAAGGGAGGATACAATCAAATTAAGTAATTGGGTTAGTAGCATTTTCTCTACTAAGTACTTGGAAAGTTCGATATACAGCGGACTACTCGGTAACGGTATATTAAGAGTAGCACTATTCCAGATTAGTTAAATGACTGGAATACCACGAGATAAAATACGTTATACATAAGGGATGTAATTGTTTAAATACAATGCTGAGATATTTGTTGGAGTAAGTTCTTGCGTGGAGTGATGCAAGTCCTCGCGTGTTTCTGTCGAGGCGTTTTTTCTAGCGGTAGCAGGCAAAAATCTTGGAAAAGTAAGATGAAGAGATTATGGTTTCTTCTGTAGTAATCGAAATATTTTTCTTAACACAAATAACATGAGAACTACGGTTATAAAGATGAGCAGGTCAGTAATTCCTAAAAAGCTTTAAAACGCCCAAGATAATTCCATTGCTCTCACAGGCTTGGAACAAAATGGCAGAATTAAAAGTTTGTTTTGTTTGAAAACGTAAATTACGTAAATGGTGAGTATTAATTGTGAAATAAAAATGATTCCGGGAACAAACCATTCATGTTCAAAGATAGGACGTTCAAATGATGTTTCAACCAATGAAAAAGGTGTTACCTTCATGTGGCTAATAAATGAAGTCCAGAAGTCAGTCACTAATGTATTGACATTAAAGAAGGCATTGGGTTTGTATTTTTGTCCAACGAGAAATAAATCATTGTTAACAATCAGTGCCGGAAATGTAGATGTTTAGGTTTTGATAAATCATTATTAAGTAGGGAAAATTTGTTTTTACAAAGAAATGCTGAGTGACTTCCAATTTGATGTTACACGGTAGAGTTATTTGTACAGCACCAAAATTCAAGTGATCAGGTAATGAGGGGTTGGTTGGGATACTATTAAATATAGACTTGAAGCAGTATTCCTGTGTTTACTTCTTAACTTCATGGTGAAGAGCTATGGGCAATAATAAAAAATATTAAAAATCATCTACTCTATACAGCAATAGAAACATCCGAGTGCTTCTTTCCCTTATTTTCGTCTAATATATATATATATATATATATATATATATATATATGCTTATTTATTTATTTCCATGTTATCTTGAAGGTTCACTGACAGTGAAAAAAGCGACCAAAAAGAGGTCAAGAAAGAATACGAAACATATTCAAATGACACTTGTCATGCAACCCACTCACTACTCATACACAATAAATAATACTTAAAATGAACAGATTATAAAAATATCTCAGAAACTAAAAAGTAGTTTCAAAACTATCAAAAATAGAATATCAATACTTCACTGTACATAATTAATGTATTTCTCGATGGTTTTCTGTTCCAATAATATCTTTGTTTTTCCTCAGTTATCAAGTCTGATATCAATTTTTCAACTGACTTATATTCCTTACGAATAACGGTCCTAAAATACTCAGGTTGCAACCCTTCTATGATTGTGTTGAGTTTAGGTAGAGTTTAGAATAAACACAATCAGATATACTCACGGTTTCTCCTTGCTCGCGAGCACGCATTTCACTTTCTTTCAACTAAGGCATGGTGTTGCTCCCAAAAGCTTCTATTAATTTTTCTTTGAACTCATCGTAAGTCCAGTTGGCAAATTCGGGTTGTTTGGAAGTATTATTCATCCGAAATTCAGCCGGACCTTTCATCAATGTACATAGGATGAACTTTTTTTTATGCCTGTCCAATTATTAATGGAGGCAATAGCCTTGTATTTCTGCAAATACCGCGTGATGTCTTCTCCAAATTTAGCATAAAATGGTTTGGGCCTTACTATCGTATGAATCGAGGTCAATGATCTTTCTGCATTCTCACTATTATTCTGGGCCATGTTTAAACTGTCCGGTGTGAAAGAATAGGAAATACTTGAAATGGGTAGATAAATGCAAATTGTCTTTAAGATTGGTATAATAGTTTCTAGTAACTGGAATGGCAATCGGTGGTAAATGAATTATGGGTTCAAAGTACTACGTAGTGGAAATATCGTTTAGATCATCAAGAGGTTGTAGATACTGTTCAGCTAATAATCGAAACATGCAGAAGATGCTAAGTAAACATGCACATAAAATCAGCGTCAACACAACATACTTAAAGTTAAACACAATCTTTGCGTCACTTTAAAAAATAAATAATAAGCAAGGCATGGTTTGATATGACAAAATTGTAACAAAAAGTATGATTAAAAATCGTCTAATTGAAGTAAAATTAAGTCTTATGATTCGGAATTTAATATAACAATATGTCACGGAAGCTACAGTTCTAAATTAGGAAAAAAATCCTACAATGTTAGGCGAAACCCACAAAATCTTCACAAAGTGAAAGTCCAGATCTCCACCATTTTGCTGCACTGTGCTGTGAGGATGCAACCACAGTTAATTGTTTGAATTGTCAGGTCTTACTAACGAACATTGGGATAGTTCTTCGCATGGCAAGAGAGAAAGTACGTGGGTGTCTGAGCAGTACAGCGCTTGAGTAATTAATTGGAGATGAATAAAATGAAATGCATGTTTTTTAATAGAAAATATCACAGGGACGCAAAGGTTAGGAAAGGAAATGATTTTACTGTACCTCTGCCATTTCAATGTGATGACCCTCTTTAAATATCGGGTAAAGCCTTATCCTCCAATGCATTGAGTGTTTCCAGGTATACACAGAGACGGATATTTAGTCTCAAAATATGCTACCTACAAGATATTTAGATCCATCATAACTTCCATGTGAGTCCGTGTTTACGTCTTTTTGTCATTTTGGTTGTGATTACAGTCGTATTGACAGATGTTTTAACAGCAATTCTCTTACGTTTCAAGTGTGAGAATGTGTAAGGCGGATCTTCAAAGTATGAATTCGCGTACGAACATCCCTTCTATTGTGCGAAGCACACACTCCAAATTTTGACGTTATATTTATTTTACGTCTCGTGAGATTACACGTCTTTAGTTCATTTCGTTCACAAGTGCGAATTCAGTTCGAATGACATTTGAAAGAATACATAATATATATATATATATATATATATATATATATATATGTGTGTGAAATATATTAAATATAAATGTGCTTTACGGAATATAGTTCCTTGCAAATGAAAATGCTTCACAATCTTATCAGCAGCGCTATAATCAATTTCACAGTATAAGTGATGATAATTGAGTAAGAATTGAAGCTGATCGCATCGTGTGAAACTTTCAAGAATAAGTAGATGTGTTTATAGGGACATACATCCTTTGCATTTATTATATGCTTCTTTCATTGAAATACTGGAAAACTACAACTACTGTAGCACAGGTTAATTGTTTCAATTGTCTGAGAAAAATAAATGTCTATACTTAGTATGCCTTGCTTATATCGTTATTTTTTACATCGAAGGATCACGTGGTTTTTGAAATGTGAGGCTTGCAGTTCGTAGGGGTTCATAAATTTCTCGAAGCATCGTTGCTATTATCGACGTAGATTGGGTGAAGCAATTTATGTATTTCATTCATTTTCGTTTCAAAGGGGCTATTTTGATGAAACAAACTATTTAGTTATCGTGTGTGGTTCTGATTGATTTATGGGAGTCTTACAGGACAATATATACATTTTTTTTGCGTTTTTCCTGTAGCAATTTTACCATATCAAATACGATTAGTTTCTTGTTTTTTCAAATATGTTAAGCACACTATACGTATATGAAGCTACGTACCTTAAATTTCTGGTGAAAATATTAGCTTAACAGTATGATCTCACACAGTGGAAAGAAGATACAGGCTACCAGTAACGAACACCGTCTGATATATATATCTATCTTTTCTGATCTAAAGTGTATCTCCATATTTTATTATATTTATTTTGTGTACTTCCTGTTTTGAAATTCTTTTACATAATAAGTAATTTATTATAAAATAAGTGCCTTTATTCCCCTAGTTTGATTTAGGAAAAAGCTTTTTTCAATGTACGATATGGTCGCTAATAAAGGATTAAATGCGGTTATTATTTCTAATAAATCAAACAATTTCCTTATAAGTGATATTTTTATTTTTTCTTCTAGAGACTATTGCGAAACATCTCTCCAAGACAGAAATCACTACTTGGCGGTAAAGCAAGAAGAATCAGTAGGACATTCTTCTGCAGCCACTTGTGTGAATGAAGGAAATGATACATTACCAGAAATAGATAACGTAAAGCGAAAGGAACGTTTGTATACTTGCCCAATATGTGGGAAGGTGTTCACAGACTGCAGTAACTTTGGTAGACACAGAAGAGTCACTCATTCGACGGAAAAAGCTTATAAGTGCGATAAATGCGATAAAACTTTTCGTTACAGAACAAGTGTTGTAAGACATGAGAAAGAAGAACACAGTAACAGTACTTCTTTTAAGTGCACCATTTGTGGGAAATCGTATTTCCGTAAGTGTACACTTATTGAACATATTCGAGTACATACGGGTGAAAAACCATATAAGTGCGAAGAATGCGGAAAAACATTTCATATTCAAGGAAACTTTGCGATGCATAAGCGACGCCACACAAATATTCGCCCTTTTGAATGTGAAACATGTGGGAAGTCATTCTCCGAGGGAAATCATCTTGCCAGGCATCGGAGAGTTCATACGCAAGAGAAGCCTTATGTTTGTGATATTTGCCAAAAAGCTTTTGCACTGAAGAGCAATCTTAAGACACATAGTCGTATTCATACAAATGAACGACCTTTTTCTTGTGTTCAGTGTGACAGGGCATTTATTCAAAAATCACAATTGATTAAACATAGCAGAGTACATACGAAGAAATCGACGTAATAGACACAAAAGCTATGTAAAATACGGATTAGCTGCAAGGTGACCGAAAGTTTGATATTATGGCTTCAATTTGAATACCACGTGAGAGAAGGTGATGATATATGGGTAGAAGGAGCGGGACACACCAAACAAACTTCGTCTGCATTATAGTGCCATCTTTGAGGCATTATTCTGATTTTAACTACAAATTTCCAAAGGGTTAGGGGGCACATAATATATCCTTTGAGACGAGCATTTACGCCGAATTACGAACATACGGTTATTTTTAATATACGTACTTGCATTTGATCGGAATCGTTTAAGTTGAAATATGGCATCATTCTTTTGAAATTCGAGAGATGCCAAACATGCCATGAAAGAATTAAAAATTATTAATAGTTGGGGAGCGTAGTGCTAAAATTTGTCGCAGTAGTATTGCATTGTGCAACATTTAGATAAAAAAAAAGTTGCGCATGCAACAAATTTGCTGCTGTTGCATAAGTTTGACGAGGCTGGAACGTGATTTGAAGAAGACGCGAGAATCTGGGAAAACAATAACGCCAGTCGCGGCAACATTTTTCCGGGTTTGGAGTCCATATTGGTAGTAAGCGATCATTGCTCCGAGTTTTGGGTCCGAACTGTTGCTATACCTAGAAATTACAAATGCTGCAATTTTTATCCGAAGATAAACAAGACATGTGGATAAATATGGAATGGGCTTTGGTACTGTTCAATCAGTACCTCGTATTTCTGAACAGCTATCGGTGTTTTGATTACGTCTTTTTCTGTCAACGAAGAAGTAATAAAGCAAAACTACTGTCATTGGTCTAATAGAAACTTATTCCCGCTTAACTTCTGTAGAAAGATCAGTGTGAAACAAGTAACTACACTGAGTGGAATATGTGGCACCATAATTGTGGGAACCATATTTATCAATGAGATTTCAAGTTGACCGCAATGTCAAGATGAGTCATGAAGAGGTGTTTCCATCACTGGTGAATCCTTAAGTCAATTCGCAGTCTGTTCTTAACAGGATTGTGACTGTCAGTTGCTAAACGACCAGTTTATGGATCATTGGTCATCGACGATATATCAGCTGACCACTGCTTCTCTGGATTTTACGACCTTGATTTCTCTCTGGACCACCTTTACAATATTTATCACAAGAAAGTCACTTATGTTCATCTACAGTAATCACTAACATGTGAGTAAACCTAGCGCAGTTAGGTGTAGTGTTTTCCTTGTTTACTTACACACTACTACTGTTTCTTACATGTTAGACAACGAAGAGCTCATCTTGTGTTTTGCTATGTGCGAATTTGAAGTGTTTAAATTGTCACAAGTATAAAGTAACTGCATATTTTTGTTCATGAGATGAAGTTAGTGTAGAAAATATGCTGTATGACCAGGCCGTTGAAGCTTCGTATGTAAATGAAGGATCGTCTTGTTTAAGTGAAATGAAATTTTAAGTTTTACGTCCCACGATTATGCCAGCTAGGCTAAACGAGATAGTGATGATGTGAAAAATGAAGTAGTGGAATGAAGAAAGTGGGAGAAAACCGGAGAACCCCGTGGAAATCCACGCACGCGGTGCTTGTCCACTACTCGCCTTTTTAAAAGATGACCGCAGTGACACACTGTCCGTTATTCCTATTAACTCTATTCCATGTGTCACCTTACCCCGTCAGTTCATAATCAAATTAAAAGGATTGGGAGACGGTGGCTCACTGGTAAAACGGTTACCTCTAGTTTGTGGGGTGTGGTTCGATCCTCATCCAAATAAGTGTGGTGGACGACATCTTGTTGGGCTTTCTAGCGGTATTTCCGTTTCCTCCCACTATCTCCTTCCACCAGTTCTTCCATAATCATTCACTTGCTTTAACCATCCTGTTCCTTAGCGTAAAAGCATAATCGTATTAAACTGAAAGATTTTATTTCATTTTCAAATTAAAAGGATGGTACCGGAATTTTGTTTACCCTGTGATACATAAAGATGGTGATTAGGATCACTTCCCTTAATTAAAATTGAATTCGTTAATAGTGATTATACATATTCAAATTTTCATGAATTTTGAAGCATTACGTAAGTACACATATATTTATTGTGAATTAGTTATAGTGGGTTTGATACCTTTGCAGTTCCTAAATATAACACAAAAGGCCGTGAGACCGGCTACATCACATGAAAGAGAATCTCAAAGAGCTTGGATGCAAAGCAGTGTCAAGCTACATACGCAAGTGTTTATGTGACACCGGCGCAAGGCGAACATCATTATTCTATCAATCGAAGTGTGACTAGTACTGGTGATGGTTCAATAAGTCGTTTGGCTTGTGATCGTGTAAAGAAAGAAAAAAAAAACTATCGTCGTCCGCTAAACGGATCTTGCAAATCGGTGAACAATATTTTCTTTGAAAAATGTATAAACTTAACACAAGGTCGATGAAAATTTAACGCAACAAGGTGATTAAAAAGGAAAAATCACGGAAAGGATAGAGGAATAAAATAAAACAAGAAATGCAACTAAAACAGGAGTAATAATAATAATAATAATATTTTTGTTTTAAAAAATTGCTTCAGAGAAGTTCAGGTATTTCGTTGGTCTGAATGAAGCCTTAAATCGGTCACAAAATACATCCTTTTGAAACCAGATATTTTAAAGATAGACCTAAACATACTCTGAATTATGAGCTTTTCGTAGTGCTCCATCAATGTATCATAATCACCGGTACGAGACATTCCTCACAATATGAGTATTTGCCGTCAGGAGGTAAATGGTAATATTAATTATATACTATAATCTGCGTCAACCGAACTGACGATTGGCATCAACCAATAACTCCGTAGTGCGCTTTTGCCAAACATCCAGAGAGAAAACCAACTTTCTGCGGTGGGTGTTGCATGTTGTAAAGATCGTCGTCTGATTAGCAAATTCAGTATATTATAATAATATAAAAGTATGACACTGGTAATGTCATCATAGTATTGTAGTAATGTTACTTTCTGTTATAAATGTGTAACGAATAATATATTTCGTTTGGTTCGAAAATTTATATCAGACGTATCAATGAAAATAGATTGTAGATTAGTTGGCATAAGTATGTCGTTTATAATTACATTCAGATTTCCCATAAGATTAAATTTACGACTTCGGAAACTGAAAGTCAATGTCCTCCATTTTCACTTTTTCTTTAAAATCCAGAAACAGGAAATCTCATACAAGGAAACGTGTTGTGCACCAATTCAGGAAATACACATCGGAGTACACAATGGCTAAGTGGTACAACACTCACCTATGATACTGATATTTCTTGATTCGATTCAAACCTTTACAAGCTTGTGGTGGAAACATATTCGAAGTTTTTTTTTTCGGGGATTTCCTGTTATCTTAATTGTAGTGCCGGTAATTCTTCCATCGTCATTATTGTATTTGTTATCTGTCTGATTTGGCCTACAGTGCACATCAGCGTGACATTGAATTATGAATACAATTTCAGGTCATGGAATATGCATAAAATTTCATTTATGTAGTTTATGCTGCTATTTTTTCATTGCGATGAGAGCATCAAGTCAATCGTCCTCATTTTCAGATTCAGCCTCTTCGGAACTACTGTTCTACAGGTTAGACTTAATTCTCTCATCACACACTTACTCCTGAAAGTCTTCTGCCTGGAGCTTCTTGATGTGCCTGACGCAAGCCATCGGATCTTTTGGCGTAGCTTATCTACTCGTGGTTTTGACTTTATGCGCGAAACGCAAAGTCTGTTGTTTCTTTTTCCGACCCCACTTTTCACCTGAGCTCTAATTAACTGAGTCGAGTCATAAACCCTATCTAGTTATTAATAATTCTCATTGGTACAACCAACTTTCATAATGTAGCAATTACAAGAAACCGTAGGAAAATTAAATGGTTGTGAAAATCGAACAAATTAAGTTAAAATTTGGTTGGTTTATCAATATTATAAGAAAAATATTCTATAACTCTCAGTTATTATTTTAGGTCACAAACATTACGTTTGTGTGTAGTTTCGGCCAAAGCAGCCTTCCACTTCATTGCGGTTGCAACGCCGCTTTATCCGAGTTAATCAACTTAAGAGCAGCTCTCAAAATCATTCGCTAATTTGCTTGCCGTATACTATAGCTGTAATTATTGTTTATTATTAATTTTAAACTATTTTTAGTTTGTTAATTTTGTTTCTGAATTTCCTGTTTTCCTGAGCGTAAAGACCAAATAATATTCAGAGCATATTCTTTCCTTAAATAGAAGTTATAATTGTTGTTTTCGGTTCGTGTACAATTCTTTAAAATGTGCTTTGATTTGTAAAAATTCTGCTCCCTAAATAGAGAAGTAAAGTGTCCCTGTAAAGTAGAAACATTCGCCATTGCTGACCTATAACTAACTCTTATGGCCTATGGAACCCGGAGGTTCAATGCCGCGTGCACAAAAGCTCTGCACAGACTTCTATCCTTAGCCAATTGGATCCAGTTTCGACTTTGTATTTCTATTTCTGCGAGGTCCATCTTAATTTTGTCCTCCCATCTGCACTTAGGTCTTCCTAATGGTCGTTTTCCGGTTGATCTGCCAGTTAAGATTTTGAAACCATTCCTACTTTCTTCCATCCTGGCTACATGACATGCCCACCTAAGCCTTCTAGACTTGATGACCCTAACAATGTTTGGTAAATGGCATAAATTATGTAGTTCCTCGTTATGAAGTTTACGCCATTCCCCATTCACGTTTCTCTTGGGTCCGAGTATTGATCTTAGGATCTTGTTCTCAAACAATTTCCATCTATGTTCTTCCTTCCGAGTAAGCGACCATGCTTCACAACCATACAGAACAGGCATGATTATCGTTTTATATATTTTAAGCTTCAAATTTCTCGAAAGAATTCGCGACGACAAGAGATTTTGAACTGAATAATAACACGGATTCCCTGCTTTTAGTCGACATTTAATTTCTTCATGAATATGGTTTTAGTCCGTTAATTTGATCCCAGATATTTGGAAGTATCCACTTTATAAAAAATATTATTCGATATTTTAACGCATCCACAATTTGCCGTATTACGGTCCCGACCAACTTCCATGTATTTGTTGACCTATGTATACCTTATTTGACCGATGTTTTTTTTTATTTGTGTTAGGAGTAGGAAAATTGTGTTTTGTCATATGTTAGTACAATAACAGGAGAACGATCATTTCATACACTTGTAAAAAGTAAATTTCTTTAAAAATGTAAAAGTAAGCTAATGCATCCATCGTAAAAGTATCAACAACTACAACAGAACAGCGATTATGTGTTTAGTTCTTAATTATAAATGTAGTACAGACTGTGCAGAAAATGCTGTATATAATGGTTCACTATACCTTTTTTTAACGCTCAGCGCAATATGTTCCAGTTATACTGCAGCACAAATAGTTCTTTTTAAGTCCTTTATCAGTACTGTGTTTTCACTCTGAAATTGCCAGGGTGGAAAAAAATCATGATTTTTTTCAAAAAAATCATTTTTGTTGATTATTTGATTTAAATCGATTTTTTTGATTTAAATCAAAACTTTTTCTTCGTATGATACAAGTCGCGAACTGAAGAAAAAATATTAGAAATTAGTATTAAATGTTAATTATGTCATTTAAGTGAAAGTATTGGGTTTTAATTTTGAATTAAATCCCAATCGTTAACCTATTTCAATCCCAAACAATGTTTCTTAAGCATTAAGGAAAAAGTACAGCAATGTATATCAACATGACACTTTTCTTTTCATGAAAGTTACTGATATTTGGCAGGGGCATATTTTTAAACAATTGGAACTAGCTAGCGGCACGAAATACATATAAAGTACATAAATTTCGCCTAAAATTAACTAACTCACTCTATGACCTATGGAACCCGGAGGTTCAATGCCATGTTCACAAAAGCTCTCCTGACTTCTATCCTTAGTCAACTGAATCCAGTTTCTATTTTGTATTCTTATTTCTGCGAGATCCATCTTAATATTGCCCTCCCATGTGCGACTAGGTCTTCCTAATGGTCGTTTTCCGGTTGGACTTCCAGTTAAAACTTTGAAAGCGTTCCTACTTTCTTCCATTCTTGCTACAGTCCTGCCCACCTGAACCTCCAAGACTTGATGACCCTAACAATGTTTGGTGAATGGTATAAATTATGCAGTTTCTCATCATGAAGTTTTCGCCATTTCTCATTTCCGTTCTTTTTGGTTCCGAATATTCGTTTCAGGATTTTATTCTCAAATACTTTCAGTCTGCGTTCTTCCCTCAGCGTAAGCGACCATGTTTCACAACCATACAGCACAACAGGCATAATTATCGTTTTATATATTTTAAAGCTTCAAATTCCTCGACACAATTCGCGATGATAAGAGATTTTGAACTGAAAATAACACGAATTCCCTGCAGGAATTCCAAAATAAAAAATCAAGATGATCAGTTCCAGAAGAAGAAACACTTGTGATTGTTAAAAATATGGTTTATGTGACGTGAAAAACAGTTCAAATGCGAGTTGTTGCTGTGCATTTAAGACATCTATACATAGCAGGCACGTTTTTATACTTTTCTGTTGGCTATTTTATTTCCTCTTACAATTTTTCCTGCACAGGCGCGGCAAATTTTCTGCGATCACATCGCAGATCGCGACATGTTCTGCAATGGGGTCAAGTATCCACTTTATCAAAAGTATTATTGGATATTTTAAAGCATCCAAAATTTGTCGTATTACGATCCCGAGGAACTTCTATGTATTTAGTACATAAATGTCGCCCAAAATTTTAAAATCTATTTTTTTTTTGTTTCGGAGAGGGGATCGAACCCTCTAAATACGCCCCTATTATCTGGAAACAAACAAATAGACATAAACACAAAAGAGCTTTCATCTTAAATGTCCATGGTTATTTCCCCGTTGGAACAGAAATTTTAAAACCCTGTGTTACAAAGAGAAGAAAGCAGGGTTCACCCGTAACCCGTTCAAACGGGATTTTCCCTGATAGTTCCCACATGATACTCGTTTCATGCTGTGCTTACATACATTTGAGTCTCACTGTATTATGATTATTATCTTCCATAATCGGAATACCAGAAGAGAAACGGGATTTTACTTACTTTCACTTTAAATTAATTCATTTCGGAATTTGATTTAAATCAACGATTTTTATTTAAAAAATCAAGTGATTTAAATCTTGATTAAAATCGTGATTTAAATCAGACTGATTTAAATCAATCCACCCTGGAAATTGCTAGCGCTGTTTTGAATACTTCATGGTAACATTTATTGTTTATCTGTATTATTCATCTTTCGGACACGATCGGACCAAATTGATTCGATAATTGATGCTTCATTGTATGTAATGCAATTTTATTCCTTTTTATTCATTTAACATGCAGAAGTTTTTAAACATTCTGTATATATCGTTTGCAATTATTGTTATTGGTAATTACCATGTTTCTCACTTGTATTGATGAATATAGAAAAAAAACAACACAGACAACTTTTGGAATGTGATTCCTGATACCAAGATAAGACAAAAATTATAGACCAACCTGGGTGCACAAATGCTTCCTTTCGGAGTTATAGGCTGCCGAAAACATGAAAAAATGAATTTCAAAAGTCCATAGCTCCAACACTATGAGACCTAGCGGAGTCGGGTCAAGACTTTATTTAGGAACTTGAAAGTGTTCTATCCAAATATCCATGTGTCAGAGTAATGCGGTACTTCCGCAACAACTTTTATAGATGTAGTTGGTGAGTACTTCAGATTGTATGCCCGTAGCCAAACTGACTTCATAAAAATTGTTCCGTGACTACCTTAGGATTCTGAAACATGTATTTTTGGATAGAGCACATATTAGTTCTTAAGTGAAATCTTGACCCGATTGCGGTAGGTCCAATACTTTTGGAGCTATGGATATTTGAACTTCATTTTTTCATGTTTTCGGCACCCTATAACTCCGAAAGGAAGCATTTGTGCACCCAGGTTGGTCTATACTTTTCGCCTTATCTTGGTGTCAGGAATCACCTCCCAAACATTGTCGATGTTGTTTTGAAACGCCCTACGTATATGTTCTGACTTTTTGTAAAATAATTGATTTCCTGTACCATAAATTGATGAACTTTTGTGAAATGCTAATAACAACGGGCTTAATTCTTAGTTTTTAAGAAACGTCACCTCCAAAACAAAATATCTAAAAATAATATATAAGCAGTTTACGCATTTTTTATGCAATGTGCAAGGCTTAGTACTATAGTTTTCTGAAGTCTTCTAAAGCTCTCTTCTCCTTTGGCACTTGCTGGCAGACAAGTTAGAGACATATGAAAGCAGTGTTAGATGATTTCGGTAGATAGTGGAGCGCGCCATCCAATAACCGGATATCTGAGAACAGAGAGTACGCGGCCTGCAGCTAGAAGGAAACATACAACATCGTTTCGGCATGGTGACTTGCAACGAGGGGGAAAGAGCCCTGTTGTACAAACAGTTATTGTCAAATATTGTTTGAGTGCCGTGTTCAGGAACAAAAGAATATATACAACTGAAGCAGTGGGTGCGATTGACTGTAATTTTCTAAGTGGCATTGTGATGTGTTGTATATGACCAAACCATGCACACTATTCCGCAATAATTACAACCTCCTACTACCATTTGTAATCAAAATGTTTCATAAGAAAAGGTGTTTTTACCACCGAAAGAAACAAGAAAATCTGGACGAAGAATCTAGTGCAATTTCAAGAATTACATAGGGAAAGAAGATATGTTCCACTAGAAGAACAATCACTGGAAAACGAGAGCAGGATGCCATTCAAAATCCTAATTGTTGGTTGCTATTTGTTACGTGGATCATCCATCAAGGCAAGGAAAGAACGTGTAAATGTAATAGCAAAAGAAGTAACAAGTTTATGGCAAAATAAATTTCCCCAGTGTATCTATACAAGTCATAGAAACAAAACAATAACGTGCTGCACACCTACGACGAATGTGTAAAATGAGGAAAATACGATCAATTGGGTGACATATTTGACATCACAAAAGAAAGTGAATTGCTGTGTAGTGAGGATAGAAGGTTATATCACATTCAGATCGAAAGCAAAGGACATGTTGGTTATACAATTGGGAAGACTGCGAGTTCCAAAATATCCATCCATCCAAACGAAGAAAAATGTCATTGCAGTCTACTTCAACAGCAGCAGCAGCAACAACGAGTACGTCAACTTCCGAAACATCAGATACTGAGAGTGATTATGAAGAGGCCCAAACTTCAGATGAACTCTCCATAAGGACAAGGAAGATGTATAATAAAACCGAAACTGCAACAAATTTAGTAACATCTTCCCAGTTATGAACCAGCAACCATTTGCCGGCAGTTATCTCAAGATGGAATTTACATTGAGACTCATTCACAATCTCTTATTTAGAAGTCTACTATTAAAGAAGAAATGAAGAAAATATGCATTTAGAAAACTGAGCGTTGCATTTCGATAGTAAACGTATTGATGGCAAAGAACATCAAGTGCTAGTGTTGAAGAATGAAAGAAGAGAAGTTATGTTCTACCAAACGGGAAAAGCAGATACTGTGGTTAAAGGAATATCAGATGTTCTCGATGAATACAATTTATAGGGTGATATAAAAATGATTATTGCGGACACTACTAATGTGAACACTGCAAGAAGGAATGGAATTCTAATTCAATTAGAAAGGATGTTTGCCTAAAAGAAACTGGAAGTACCAGAATTCATTGGTTGTCAACACCATGTTCCTGACCGAGTGCTTCGCATTGTGATGGATGAATTTGGAGGAAACAACACATCGCCGAATATCGAATATCCATTTATCGTGGAGCTTGTAAAGAACTACGAGCAGCTTAAGATTCATTTTGAGACTGGTGAAGAAATAACAGAAACAGCTGGATGGTGTGATGATATGAAATTTCTGTTACATTTAACTCGAGTTTTCCGGTTTTTTGAAGCAACTGGAAGATTTTCTTCAGTGAAGTTTCAGAAAAACCGAAATTGAGTTATGCAAGATGGAATTTTCGAGCGATAGTAGCTCTTCTGGCATTTATTCTTTTATCAGAGACAAGAGACTCTCTACTCGAAATTTGTAGATTCCTCTCTTACAAATGGGCAGACCATTGGTTTACTGACCAAATCTAGAGTGTGAATGATTATCAGAAGTTATATAGCAGCTTCAGGGTTCATCTAAAAGCATTAAACTGTGAAAAAGTTTTGGAAGCAAGAGCCTTGGAGACTAAGAATTCCCAGAACAAATGGAGCAGAACGAACTATCAAGTGTCTCCAAGATCCTAATGACGTCTGTAAAATAAAGGATAAGCTTAGATTTATTTTGTCTAACAAAACATTATAATTTTTCGTTATGCTTTAATTATGCTATTCGTACTTGTAGAATTGATATGTAAGATTGTAATTTTCCATTTATATAAATGTTTTATGTTATGCAATAACAATAAATAATCCATATACAATACAATAAATAATATATAGAAAATGAAATGAAATTTTTGAGTTTTACGTCGCACGGTTATACCGGTTAGGCTAAAGGAGACGGTGATAATGAGAGATGAATGAAATGGTGGAATGAAGAAAGTGGGAGGAAACGGGAGAACCCGGAGAAAACCCACGCACACGGTGTTTGTCCACCACAAAGTTCACTTGGCGGGAAATAATATATAGAATAAACAATACCATACAAATACGAAATAACTAAACTACCTATACAAAATACTCACTCGTGGCGGAATGGTTAGCACGCTTGCTTCTAGTGTGCGTGGTCCTGGGTTCGATTCCCCATGAGAGCACAGTGGTTTCGACCCCACGTTAAACTGTAGGTCATCATCCCATGAAAGGCAATGGGAAACCACCATCGGTTCATCTTGTCAAGGACCTAGCTTAGGGCAGAACACGAAATCACCATCACAATATACGCGTATATTGTGATTTTTTTGGTTTGCGGGTGACCTTTTCCGACAACAAAATCGAATTAATGCTTTTTTCGTTAGTTTGAACAAAAGTTAATTGATTTGTGACACAGGAACATAGGGTTACACAAGTCATAACCCTAATAACTTTATATATATATATATATATATATATATATATATATATATATATACACCGGGTGCGTCATTTATAATGTCAATCCTTGATGACGGAGAAACCAAAAGACAGACAGAAGCGAAACTTTGCACAAAGCAACCTGATAATTTTGCTCTGTAGAATTTGGTAACACTGTCAGCTTTTACAAAATTCCGAATATATCGGTAAGTACTTGACTTATCGACTTCAAATAAACGTGAGAATGCTTCTTATGACATACCAAATTGTCCTATAAATTTTAAACCGTAATGTACTTATGGCCTTTTTCGAGTTATTGCACCATCTCCAAACTCGACTTTTGTCTTTTCTGTTATGTCAACACTGTTCAACCGACCCATCTAAACTTTATGTCAATTTAAACCATTCTGGCCAATATTTAAATTATTGTCAAAACTAGTATGTACCTCACTCCCTGTGTGTGCAAAAGTCGTTTAAATGTAACACATATTTAACGTTATTTCTCGAGAAGTTTGCAAGATTGACCTGAGTGTGGCATATCTTTCGTCTTCCTTTTTCGTGTTGAATTCAATTATGAAATACAATTTAGGTCGTTCCATTTAAAAAATCAACTTTTCATTGGGTTGGCAACACTGTTCATCCGGTGATGTCAAATAATACGTCTACCAATGTGCCTCTTTGTATAGTTGCTTCGTGCAGAGTTTCACTTTTCTCTCTTTTGGTTTCTCCGTCATCAAGGTTTGACATAAATGACGCATCCGGTGTATATATATATATATATATATATATATATATATATATATATATATAAAGTGATACGAAAATCCTTACAATATACCAATTGACCTGTTTTATTCAGTACGTTAGTTACGAGCCAATAAATATGCAGTTCTCTGCATTCACTGATTTTCTTAGTTGTAGAGGTTGAGGATAACAGCAAGTGTACCTCTCGAAATCATATCATTGGAATAATCGCATCGATATTTTAAGTTTATTGTATCATTTAATTAAGAAAAATGTGCCAATGCCGAACGATTTCTACCAGTATTTATTGTAATATGTAATGACTGTTTTCTTATAACAGAGTACAAATATAAGAATTGAGTTTTCCTATCTGTGTATTTTATTTCATGATTCCAGAAACTACATTTAGAATTACAAGTCATATTAAAACATTATTCACAGTGTTTACACCTGTTACTTATACTGCTGTAACACTTACAATTTCCTTAAAATGTGAAGGAAGGTTAGTTCAGAGTATTGATTTTGAAATTCATTTTGAAGTTCATGCTAACCTGTCAAGGTGAGGTCATAGCTTTTCAGGTGTTATCAAGTGCCATGGAAGTATCCGGAATGTTAAAATTGAAACAACACTAAAAACATGTGATTTCTGCAGACATCAACTATTTTTGTACCAAAACCATAAGACATTGGGTGATATTGGAATTAGAGCTAGCGGGACTCTGGTTATACAATTAATTATAATTGTCTACCATGCATTACTACCCTCAGTCAATTTGTTCGTCTTGACACACGAATTACTCGCATCTAACTATAGTTTTTCTTCTTTTCCCTCCATTTCATCTACCACGTCTCAGAATAATATAATATTAGCGATGGCTTAACATCTTTTTATCTATGATTTTTAGTTACGTTCTCTGTCATTCTATATGCCTTTGTCGATTTTTATGGAGTTTCATTTACCAAGAAATCTCTACAGATGGTTATCCAAATAACAGAAACATATTGAGTTCGAAACATATAATGTCTCCGGGTTGGCAACGGTTAGGTGACAACCGTATCACTGGGCTCTTGATGGTGGTATGTTAGTACAAACTACACACTACGTGAAGAAGACTAGAATTGCAGTATAAGGTGAACTGAGAAGACGGTAATAGTGCAAATGGGCTACGTTTCTCATTGCAAAAGCGTGCAAATTGTTCGCATTTGTTTAGGTGAAACGAGGGTGACGGAAGTGGGAAACGTGTTGGACGTTTCGCGAAGGACAGTGTCCAATGTTCTACAAAACTCACCGGAAAACCACATCGGTGATGCGGAGCAATGGTTGATAGAAAGTTCTATCTTAGATTTCGCCGAGCATTAAGGCAGATTGTCGCCCAGAACTATGATGTGATTAAGGTGCAAGTAACAGAAACTCAAGCAGTACATTCCCGAGCCTGTGTCGACAATCATATTAGACGTTACATTACATGACTAGAACACATGGCGTTGGGTTATACTAGCAAAACCGCTGAGAAAAGATGATCACGCTTTAGAAAGATACCAATTGTGCCGCAAACGTGTACTGCTGGACCGCTGATCACTGGAAGCGTGTGATATGGTCGGATGAATCACCGTTCACATTATTTCAATTCAAGGGCTGTGTTCACGTGTGTCTGGCGTCCAAAGAAGCAAATGAACCGGTGTTTCCGCCCAACCGTTAAACACGGCGGCTTTGTGATACTGTGGGCTGCAGTATCCTGGTGTTCAATGGATCTTTTCCTGACTCTTATTGGTTACTTCACTGCCTGAAATTATGTCCTTATTTTAAGGTTATCATATGCATTTTGTGGCCTTGATGTTGTTTCTGAACAATGTTATATTCCGTCAAAATAATTCACCAATTCACACATCTGGAACTGATGCAGCGTGGTTTGAGGAACATTGGGATGAAGTTGCATACCTCTCGTAGCCCGTTGAATCTCCGGAGCAGATTTCGCCTCTATTTTCTATCACGGAATGACTGCACGCTAAATCGGGTAATGTTCCACTTGCTACCATTCACGATCTCTATGACTCCACTCCACGTAGCACCAGAGCTGTTTTGAAGGTGAAAGGTGGTTCAACGCTATATTTATCTATTGTACGTTTTCTACGTGTTTCTATTATTTTAATAACTATATGTATATTTACCTCATCTCTCCATGTGTGCATACGTCCGATAAGCAAAAATAATACTTGATTGATCACCATCAATTTTGACTAGGGTGTAGAGGATTAGAAATCGAGTCCGTTTATGTAAGTTGTATTTAAATCGGAAGTTGTAGAAATCAATCCTTTTGTTCATCATTATAGAGCATAGGTTAACTGCCGCAGATTGCCCCGAAATATAAAATTTAGGGAGAAGTGAACAGAGTCAGATTAATTATGATAATGAGAGTAACAAACGTTAGAAAGACCATCACTGTAGGGTGATTAATAAGTAAGAAAATGTAAATTGTGGACTGTATGTGTTCGCGGATTGATGCGGTATGAGGTGAGGTGGCAGTAGAGCATAATCTTAGTGTTTTAAACCCATTGTTATTAACTAACTTAGGATATGTATGCTGCTCTATTATAATAGGAGTCAAGGTGGAACAAAAAGAGCCCTGCGGGGCTTCTAACCCCCTTTGTTCGGTCATCTATGTTTCATAACGTAGTAACCCACTTTTTTTGGTTCAAAGTTTTGTACAAAGTAGACTAAATACCATATACCATTACGTCACACTCAGGTGGTGCAACTTCAATGTAAATTCAACCTCACCCTTTGGGGAGACATGATATTTAATCGGCCGCATTGTTTTATTTATTTATGAGTAGTGTGTAGTTTGCAACACTCAAGAGATCCATGGTACTAATTTTGTGCAGCAATATTATACTGATGGATACGGATGTAGGAAAGAGCAAACGATGCATGAAAATAAGAAATACTTGTGATAATAATGAAGGCCAGAAATGAAACAGGGATAATTATAGGTAAGATATATGAAAGTAAGAACAGTACAACGTTGGAAACAGATTCATGGGGGTTTTATCTGGGGCCACCATCTGCGATAGTTTAGCCATAATAAATAACAAACAATTTTCTTCATTCGATTGAAAGTTCGAAGACTACATTTCATCTCCATCCGTAACTCCTACTACACTCTGAAGTTACAGAAATCCGGATTTTGTTTCAGAATTGATCTACATAAAGGAAAAACGTAAGGGTTAACAAGAAGAGGTGTTTTTGAATCGATTTAGTCTTCCAAGAACAGGTACTATCTCTGTTAACCCTATATTTAAACCGGAAATTGTAGAAACCTACTAATTCCGTTTTTAACGTTGATCTCTATAAAGTGAAAACAATAACAGCGAGAAGTGGTTTTCTGTAGTCAATTAAGCGTTCCAGGAGTACATTTCATTTCCAGTCTGATATCTGTACTGAAGCTACTACTTCCGGTTTTCATATTGAAAATTGTCACGCTACACAAACCAAGCTATTTCACAATAGGGTGGTCGAGACACCAAAAGTAACAGATATTTGGCGTCCACAAGGTTTGTGCTATTTCTTTCGATGCCTACTAATAACTAATGAAATTTCAGTACAATTAAGACATTTACAAGTTGCTCAATTTTGCCTTTTTTAGCCGTAAAAACAGAAAAGTGCTTTCTAGTCTCAATTTTTAAACCGCTTTCTACAGTAGAACGTGAAATCTCTCACAGTGGTTTGCAACCAATCGAAGAATAAACTCCTCCTGTTTGTTGTCTTATGTAAGCATTCTTAACTACATGTGGCTCTGCATTGTCCTGCTGAAATATGGCTTCTCGAGTTACCTGTAGGTAGGCTATCACCTCGGGCACTAAATTCTCATCAAAATACCGGGCACTGTTCAGATTACCCTGAGTAGAGATGATCTGTGATCGCATGTTGTAACCAATGGCGCCCCAGGCCATCATACTGGGCGTTTGTCCGCTATGGCGCTGAACAATACAGACTGGCAGATTGTGCTCATCACGGTAGCGTCGTACCTGTATGCGGCATTACTGTAGAGCAGGTTGAAACGAGATTTGGCTGAAAACATTTTGTCATTCAGCACCCCAGTGACAGTGTCCGCATGCCCATATCATTGTTCCGTTTGTTGTTTCTGGTTAAGGGGAACCGTCGCAACGGTATGGGAGCCTTCAGCAAACGACGTCAAACAATCGACGCAGATATGGCAACACCTGTAAATCTGAGAAACAGCTAATTTCTGTGTCATCTTGCATTGAATACACGACTCCAAAAGTGCATTACCACCTGCAATTCTCCTTTTCCTGCAATAGTAGGCAACCCAAAAAGCTTGACTGTTGGGTTGGTTGCAAATTCGAAAGGCGTTGGACTAAACCTCAATTTTTTTGCAAATATATCAGTGTTGCAAACTGCAAATAAGAGAATAAAACACATTGTTAAGAATGACAATTTTAGTATTGTGACGGAGTTGGATGGCATCAAAAGTTACAAAATGACTTACTTAAGCAGTTCAAACAAGATGAATGATACGAAGCAGATATAAAAAGAAAGCATTTCTCTCTTTCCCCTTCCCCACCCAAAAAAGGAAACTCATAAAAAGAAAGAGTTATATAATATAAATGTTTCATATAAAAGCCTAACAGCACAAAAACAAATAGCTAAACGAAACGAAAAAGAGACAAACACAGAATAGGCACCAGTGGCGGAGGATACTTGCGGCCCTCCCATGCAAGATAAAGAAATGGGACCCTAGTTGTAAACCCCATTGTTATACTAATAATAATAATAACAATAATAATAATACTTATTATTATTATTATTAAAAAGTCATTTCCTTTTCGAAATCTCCGACTCTGCCTAAGAGCATGAATGCATATAGTGATCATGTATGCACGTTTTGTCAATGGGCGGTCCCAAAGGCCAAAAGAGGTGGAAATCTCCAAGAGAGAGAAGTAAAAAAAATTCTTATGCTACTCCCATGCGCAAAAAAAAAAAAAAAAAAATTGCGCGTATACTGTAAAGGCGGATTTTCATGTGTCCTTTACCTCCGTGAGTTGCGAGCGATTGTGCTAAACAGCCAATGAAATCACGCATCGGAGATGGCGCGCTACACTCGCGTCAGAGTAGAAATTTGTTCAATTCTGACGGAAGTAGCGCGCGTACACTATTGTATTCACTGACTAACATGGCGGAAGTCGCAAACTTTCTATTTTACGCATGCGCATTAGCTAGGGAGTAGTAATTTGGCGCAATACACGCACGGATGTATGAAAACGAAAATAATTTACGGTGAATACGCTACATGTGATGCTTCCGTTCTAACGCTGGCATGAAAATCCGCCTTAAAGCACGATTTTTCTCAATTATTTCATTTTCCTTATGTTTATGGGTAGAATTCAGTTATTAGTATGTGGAGATAATAGAAAGCAATCCATCTAAGGAGATATTTCCAAAAAATATAATAATAAAAATATAAGCAAAAAACAAAATTATGTTCGGTTTTGTGTATACTGGCAATAATGTTTTTGAGGGAATTTTTGGAGCAACACAGCACGATTGTAGAGGGAATTACAGAATTGCTTACAGAAAAGGGGGACAGTTGAATCAAGGAACAGGAAAGAGGAGTAAAATGTTGCATTTATTGGCTTAAATCTAGGGTGTAAATTGTCTGCCAAATATAAATTAGCCTCTGTAACCAACATGTTGTACGGAAATATATAAACAAAGAGAAAAACTGTTGTCTTAAGTTTGGAAATGACATGCTCTATAGCCATGAGCATTTATTTCTTAAGAAAAAGATAAGCAACAAAAGAAAGTCTGTGTGGTCAAGTGGATAGAGTGACGGACTAATAATTCTTATACTGTTTTGACCCCAGATCGAATCTCATCCAATCCTGTTTAATTTTTTTTACGAAACATTATAGAAGTGTATAATTTGTATGTTAATAAAAACTGAAACAATACAATAAAGAAAGAACTTTTTGTTTCCTCTGATGACGTATTTATTTAGAATTAGTGTACTATTAGTAATAGCCATTGCTTTCAGTTTATGCTGTTATATAGCTTCTTTTATCATCCTCTTTTCTTGAAAAAAAAACAACAAAACAAATTTGTCTCCAATAAACTATGAAAAATATATATAGACAGAAACAGACATCTTAGTATCAAACGTGATTTATCGTGATGAAATAAACAAGTTTCCCGTTATTAAAAAAGAAAACTATAGAAAATCATTGAATTTGGTCTTTAGGTTTTTAGCATGCTATATATATTCTTTATAAGGCAAGATCTGCGATCATACCCAGAAATTTAGCTAGTGGATGAAAGATGTTTTCGGCGCAAATATTTTACAGGTCTAGGTGCATGAAACACCAATACGCCATGGTCTTGACCTTCGTTTATTTCACATTATTATCCGACTTATCATAGCAGGTAAAAAGCAGCATCAATCGGCAAGAAAAACTGCAAGTTGTGGTCTTAGTCTGTTTTTGATGCTCCGGACTCGATCGCCTAGCACGCCCGTCTATACCTTGACTTATACGTCTATCATTCAGTGCAGGAACATATCCAGCTTTACTATTCGGAGGGGGTCCGACACGAAAGCTCGTAAGCACGTAATTCTAATGTTTCAAAAATATCAATAATAATAATAATAATAATAATAATAATAATAATAATAATAATAATAATAATAATAATAATAATGCAACAGTTCTGTATTTCTCTTAAACATTTCTTACTTTTCATTTATGAACCGGTCAAACTGCATTCTAACACAAACGAAATCAAAAAAATATTTTCTAGAGACATGTAAGGAAAACTGTCTGCTACGTATATCACATAACAAAAATAGCAAATGGCAATGAGTGTATCGTTCTAATACAGTAATGTTATAAACAGAACGGAAACGAAATTGTAATTCCATTTAAGAGTGTTCTTTAATTCCACCTGGTATCAATGGCATTACGGTATATTCTTACAAGTAACACTTCCCAAGTGTAACACTCCGATTTTGATAAAATTTGACAGGCAAATACTACACATAAAATAAACGAATACATGTTTTTTTTATTTTCTGCGGAAAAACGGTTTTAGGGGGCAAAAGCCCTCACCCAAAAATTTGAAAGTTAACGCCCGAAAGACAAAAAAAGTGGACCAAAGTGAACGAAATTGTGCACAGATATGGCAGACGTAAAATGAAGGAATACGTGTTTTGTATTTTCCTGGAAAAACGGTTAGGTGGGGCATAGACCCCTCCAAACCTTTGATCATAAAATATCAAAAGTGCTAGTAACAATATGTCTGATGTGTGTAAAGGACGAAGAATTCCAGCGACACTTTGTGTATGGACAATACGCAAAAACTAAACGAATACCAGTTTTTTTATTTTCTGCGGAAAAATGGTTTTAGGGGACAAAAGCCCCCATCCAAAATTTTGAAAGTTGACGCCCGAAAGGCAAGAAGAAGTGAACCGAAATGAATGAAATTGTGCAAAGATATTGCAAACGAAAAATGAGGGAATACGGGTTCTGTATTTTCCTGAAAAAAAAAAAGAGAAACGTTTGGGTGGGACGCAGACCCCTCCCAAACTTTGATCGTGAAATATCAAAAGTGCTAATAATAGTATGTCAGAAGTGCTTAAAGGACATGAAGAATTTGAACAACACATTATGTAGGGACAATACGCAAAAAACAAACGAATACGGGTTTATTTTCTGCGAAAAAAATGGTTTTAGGGGACAGAATTCCCCACCCAAAATTTTGAAATCGTGCATAGATATTCTAGACGTAAATTGAGGTAATTGTGTTTCGTAGTTTCCTGGAAAAAAAGCGGTTGAGTGGGGAACGGACCTTCTAAGCTGTTGATTACGAAATATTAAAAGTGCAAATAAGTATACGTCAGAAGTTCCTAAAGAGTATGGAGAATTGCAACGAAACTTCGTATAGGGACAATTTGCAAAACAATAAATGAAATGCGTTTTAATTTGTACGACAAAATAGTGTTGGGACCTAGAGCCCCTCCAAAAAAAAAAAAAAAATTAAATATTACCGTAAAAGTGCAGGAAGGAATGGACCGAAGCAAATGAAAATGTGTGTAGATATTGTATAGACTGTGTGTAAAATAAGGACTTTCGCGTTTTTAAGATGTCCTATCAATTTTGGCACATCAACAACAAACAGGAAATTAATCGGCACGTGTTTTTGTTTATGCGGAAAAACATTATAAGGGTTAAAGTTGCCTCGTGATATACTACAAAATACGCTAACTGTTTGTGCTTGTTGTTGATCTGCCAAATTTGAAGAAATCTGATGGAGACGCTTGTGAAACACGAGAGGCTTTATTTTTCATATCCAATATCTACTAACAATTTCATTCGCTTCGGTCCTCTCCTTCCGACACTCAACGCCTCGGTCCACTCAACAGTTTTTTTTTCTTTTCAGGAAAATACGAAGCACGTATTCCCTCATCTTACCTCTACAACATTTGTGAACAATTTCATTCAGTTCGGTCCATTTCTTCTTGCCTTTCTTGCGTCCAATTTCAAAATTCTGGGTGGGACCTTTTGCCCCCTAAAACCGTTTTTTCGCAGAAAATAAAAAAGCCGTATTTGTTTATTTTTTGCTTATTGTACTAACACAAAGTTTTGTTCCAATTCTTCGTGTAAATTTAGGCACTTCTGGCATACTGTTATTAGCACTTTTGATATTTCATGATCAAAGGTTTGGAGGAGTCTGTGCCCCACCTAACCGTTTTTTCCAGGAAAATACAAAACACGTATTTCCTAATTTTATGTCCGCAATATCTGTTCACAATTTCGTTCACTTTGGTCCACTTGTTTTTGCCTTTCGGGCGTCAACTTTCAAAATTATGGGTGATGGCTTTTGCCCCCCTAAAACCGTTTTTCAGCAAAAAATAAGGAAGCACTTATTTGTTTATTTTATGTATAGTATCTACCTGCCAAATTTTATCAAAATCGGAGTGTTACACTTGGGAAGTGTTACTTGTTAGAATTACAACAACAAAACATTCTCCACAGTTTGGACACTGACTCAAAGTAATCTGACATAAAAGAACCTCAAAAGGGAAAAAGTAGGTTTATTAAAAAGTGCTTGAGGTTTGGTAAGGGACAGCTTCCAGGACCTCACGCTGGATACGTCACTGAGTCAATGCATTGTATTTGTTTCTTGCAAAACATGATAATTAGATGCGTAATATGTAAAATTATATCATAGTTTGACTTTTAATAGGTCTTTCCTTAATACATCCATATTATCCGGCGTTCTACCTGCCTGTTTCATGTCGGATAAGCGAAACTCTACTGTATTTTCAAAGATAGCATATACACAGGGGCTAGAGGTCTGCACGGGCCGGAATTTTTAGAACGGACCCGGCCCGTCCCCTTTAATTAATAATCTATAGGCATTAGCGGATTAAGGGTGGGGCCAATGGAGCCCAGGTTTCGGGGCCCTAAGCTCAGGGGGCCCTTTAAAATCCCTCTGTTTAATATTAAATTATAGTAATCAACTTATTATATTATAGGCTTCAGACCGATGCTATTTTTTTCCCGCTCGTTACGCTCGCGGTATCGCTAGATTTAAGTCTTTCTATCAGCAGCATTTACCTGTTAACAATGAATGCAATTATTTAATTGTTAATAATGAATTTAACTAAACTAATTATTCTAAACTTGGAGCACATTCAAATATGACAGCATAGTTCTCGGTAGTTCCATTAGGCTATGAGGCTGTGGAAGGCAGAAAAGAAAATTTATGCACTGGAACTATTCTTAACATAGGGCCCCCTTAAAACAGTCGGTTCTAGGTCCCCAAGAGCCTTAATCCGCCCCTGTCTATAAGCAATATTTCACGAAAAGCTGGTATTTTTTAACAAATGTGTTCGTCATCAAGTTTTCATAAAGTAGTCCCTTTCTCCTTTAAGTAATTTCAGAGCCCACGGTGTCTCAGTGGTAGAGCGTTCACCTCTGGTGCATGGAGTCCTTGGTTCGATCTATGCTCGCGCCAAGTGAACCTTGTGCTGGAGAAACACTGTGCGTGGGTTTACTCGAGGTTTTCTCCGTTTTATCCCACTTTCTTCACTCGACCATTTCATTCATTTCTTATCATCACTGTCTCCTTTAGCCTATCCGGCATAATCGTAGGACGTAAAACTTAAAGATTTCATTTCAAATCATTTTAATCAAAAAACAGTTGCAGGAAGTATGTAATTTCGAATAAAACAAACTACTATATACAATTCTGAGTATATTATTCTTTTATGAAATTCTCGTGAACCTTATTTCTAAATCGAAGGGTAAGAAGACTAAATTCACTCTCTTATTATTATAGATCCATTTCAATTGAAGCAGTTGGAATAGTTGGAAAAAAATAAAAAAAAATTAAAAAAAACATACCCTATATTCCAGTGTGCCACAATCGGTATAACGCGGCACACTGGTGTGTCCAGCAAAGTGAACTGTGTGACGCAAACTTTTTCCTATTATTTGCAAGAATATTTGTCGAGCTTCTGTTATTTATTATTATTATTATTATTATTATTATTATTATTATTATTATTATCAACGATTCTTCCATGAATCAGCTGTCTGTATACGGTTAAGCAACCACAAGTATCACATTAAGGGAATGAGTATAATTATTTACTTTAATAGTAATACAAAATCTATTTGCTTGTATATTCTACGTCACATCTCTTGGACGAATAACTGCATCCGTCTAGAAAGCTAGGACTAACAACAAAGGGATCCGAAGTTGTGACCACACACCGCCCCAAATCGTGAGTGCCACAAGTTCCCTTCTACGCCTTAGCACAATAAGGGCTGTTGCGTTCAGGGAGAGAGAGAAACAACTTAATTCCATTGCAGTTATATGCTTATTAAATGTTAACTTATATTTATAAATTATGTAAGTGATCATATCGTTTTCTGTTTATTATTATTATTATTATTATTATTATTATTATTATACATTTCTTATTACGTTGATTGCCATGTGTATGGAATTCCATACACACGGCCCTCCTGTGCAGTAGAGCGTGATTATTTTCCATACGCAAACAATGTAGATATTCCAAGTTTGTTGTGTTCGTTCTATAGCTGTGTATGTAATTAGATACATATGGCGTAGAAATCAAAATTTAATGTCCATGCCACGTATATGCAAAACCATACACAAAGACATTTATGAACAAAGACATTGAGTTTGAGTTTAACGTCTCGCTCAGCAACGAAGCTATATGAGACGTCGTCCTACTGATTAACGTGGACTCCGAAGCACGTGAGCTTTCGCCGGGAATCGAAGCCGGGTCTTCCACGCCAAAGGCGCGTACGCTAACCGCTTAGCCACTAAGCAGCTCATGAACAGAGACATTTCAAACAAAGGCGAAAACAAAGATGTGTGATGTGATTTTGAGTTTAACGTCCCTTTCAGCAGCGAGGCTATATGAGACGTGGACCTACTGATTAACGTAGAATCCGAACCACATGAGCTCCCGCCGGACGAAAACAAAGGCCTTTGGAATTGACAAAAATCGTTTGGACATTTCAGTCGCACCTACCTAATATTAACAACGTTTCTACGATAATTTCGTAACATTGTATTATTTCTTTTGTTGATTAGCTTGGTTAGGCTTATTTAAACACTTTTTTCTTTGCACCGACGTGTCACATCTCTTGGATGAAATTACACTAGCTCTCACTGGAAATCAAATCCAGAACCAATGCACTTGAACCATTTGACCACAACAAGGCACATTTAAAAAGACGTTTCGATTTTGTTCGGAAAATTGTGATTAGGTGTAACATTAAAAAATATATTTAAGAAAGGATACGGAGCAAACGCACTGTACTTTCTCGCTCGAATTTTTTACACTGACTTATGTTAGGCTGTAACTATTATTGAAACATTTATCTGGGAAATTGCGAATAAAATAATGTTTTGGAAAACTTTGCTAGAAGAAACTTCAGGCCCAAAAGTAAAGTACCCATTGGTCATATTTTCGTTAGAAATAACTCGATCCATATATTAGAATTATTAAGGATATAATTGTATGTGAACTATGAGCAAAAGCGTCTGAGTAATTTCTGAGAAAATCATGAAAAAAGTCACCCCCAAGAATAAATTATCGCTTGTGGATCTTTTCAGGACTAACGATCTATGCTATATTGTTAGTGTTTTCGTAAAACATTTATTTATGAAATACGAATACAATCGCCTGAGTCGTTCTTGAGAAAATCGCAGGGTAAAACTTACTGTCAAAAGTAATATACCATTTCTAGTTTTTCCGGATGAGGGAATTTTACCATATAGCTAGGTTATTTATGTCACATATATTTATAAAATATGAACAACAAACATCTCCTGAGTGTTTTTTAGGAAGGTCATCAGGAAAAGCTTACCCCCAAAGGTAAACTCTTCTATCTGTAACTTTGACAGTATATCGAGTAATTTTTAAGGAGATCGTCGGGAAAAAATTCACTGTCAACGTATCTCTTTTGGATTTTTCTTTTCGGAACAAGCGAGTTATACCATATTGTAAGATTATTACAGAAAATATTTTACTGAAATTAGAACAAATTTGTCTCAGTTATTACTGAGAAAATTGTCCAAAAAAATTCAACCCTTGAGAAAACCACTTCTTCTGTATGTCGAACAAACGAACGAGTTGAGTTTAACGTCCCGTTCAGCAGCGAGGCTATATATTATCGGAATAAACGATTTATGCTGTATGTTAGTTTATTAATGAAACATTTCTTTACGAAATATGAACAAAATTGCCTGAGGCGTTAATGGGTAAACTATCGGGGTAAAGCTCACTCTAAGATTAAGCTACTCCTTCGAACGAGCTGTTTGTTAGGTTATTAATGATACGTTTATTTATGAAATGTGGTTGAGAAAATTCTGCAAAAAGAACGCATACCATACAGTAAATTACACCATATATATTTTTTCAGAAAAATTATTCATATGCGGAGGAGATTCGTTAATAAAATATATATTTATAAAAAGTAAATAAAATCGTCACAGTTTTTTTAATTGAGAAAATTGAATTGTTTTAAATTTTAATCCTTCAGTAAATTACCCTTACTTTTAGATGTCGAAGGACATAAAATTCGAAAGATAGTATGTTATTAAAACGTTATGTCTAGAATTCGGTCCAGATACGTTGAACAGTATGGCATCTATTTGAGTGCGTGTAAAAGCGTGACGAACCGAGAGACGAATAGATGGACAGACATCGAAAAATCATTTTTTCGATATGTAGGAGCCATGTAACTTGAATTCATTGAAATCTGGTATTCGGTTTTTATAACTATAACCACACTTTCTTCTATCGTCGCTCGAATGTGAAAACGAAGAGGCCTACACCGACACGTAATGTGATAATTTGTAATCCCAAAAATTTAATTTGTTATGTTTAATGTGTTGTCACGCTAGAAAAAGAAGCTTATGCATGTTAGATCATTTTATTATCAGTTTTTCACGCTACTGTATAATTCGTCGGAAGCATTCGTGTTATTCACAAAGAGAGTTGTAAAATTTAGTTTTGTTTAAAGGAAGCATTCTTGTTTTTTTTAACACAGACTTGCATTTGTTGCACTTGTTGATATGAAACAAAAGGAGACAGAGAGAGTCAATACTCTAAAAAGGAACACACACACACAGAAACACTAGAACAGACAACGAGCTATGGCTGTGATTGTGTTCGTCACGCTGTGTGTAAAGCTGCAGGTCGCGCTTGTTTTGTTTTTTACAGACACACTCGCAGTGAGTTGAAGTTTGAAGTTACTTCTGCTGTGTTAAAAAAAACGGAGAGGGAATGATTAAGCATACCATACCATAAACTAAAAACAATCGCTATTAGTAATAAATAGTAAGTTATTTCTGAATAAATACGTCATCAGAAAAACAAAAAGTTACTTCATTATTATATTGTTTCGGTTCTTATTAACATAAAAATTATACACTTTCTACAATGTTTTGTAAAGAAAAAAAATTGAACAGGATCGGATGGTATTCGATCTGTGGTCAAAACAGTGTAACAATTACTAATCCGTTACTCTACCCACTTGACCACACAGACTTTCTTTCCTTGCCTATCTTTTTCTTGAGAAATAAATGCTCATGGCTATAGAGCATGTCACTTCCAAACTTAAGACAACAGTTTTTCTCTTTGTGTATATATTTCCGTACAACATGTTGGTTACAGAAGCTAATTTATATTTGGCAGACAATTTACACCCTAGATTTAAGCCAATAAATGCAATATTTTACTCCTCTTTCCTGTTCCTTGATTCAACTGTCCCCCTGTTCTGTTACCAATTCTGTAATTCCCTCTACAATCGTGCTGTGCTACTCCAAAAATTCCCTCAAAAACATTATTGCCAGTATACACAAAACCGAACATAATTTTGTTTTTTTCTTATATTTTTATTATTTTATTATATTTTTTGGAAATATCTCCTTAGATGGATTGCTTTCTATTATCTCCACACACTAATAACTGAATTCTACCCATAAACATAAGGAAAATTAAATAATTGCGAAAAATCGTGAGTTACAGTATACGCGCAATTTTTTTTTGCGCATGGGAGTACATTCTAGTTCAAAGTTCGAAGCACTTGCTTTTGTACGTGACTGTTTTTCTTTTTTCAGGGAACAAAGATCTGGCGCCTAAGAAATCATACCATATAATATTGCACATTTTCAAGTAGATGTATTTACATTGCAATTTGTGGTAATAAAGATATGATTAGAAAACAATATTGTAAAAAGTAAGTTTAATTTCTTCATCCATCGCAAGTCTTAGGGGTCCCTTATACCTCACCGCTCCCCGAATATCGATATCGAAAATTTAGAATGATATATTCATGTCCATATATTCGCGATATCGAATGTTGATATATCATAATATACGATCGACGATAGCGATGTATCGACATATCACAGGCCCAGGTCCGAGAAGTGATGCTTGAAATATACTGGAATCAACAATCAAATTCTAAATTAGTTCTCCATTTTCGTATTCAATGTTGAGGGGGAAGGGTGTGAACCCGAATAGAAATTTTAAGAAAATAAAATGTTAAGATGAAAGTAGGTTTTCGGTCTCCCCTTGAATACAAAAATTAACAGAAAACTATTACTGTAATTTACCTTTTACTTCTGTTTCTGATTGTTATCACAAATCAGCGACAGTACACATACTTTATATAGTATACCAATACACTCTATAACTTTTCACAACCAAGCAAGCCGGAAGATGAAGTTTTTGTGATATTAAAGTGGAATGTTATACAAAATAGTCATAATTCATTGGCCATATATCTATCAGTACTTTCGTACGAACTAAGAGCTATAAGACTAACAGAACTAGAAATTAGAAATTTCATTCCTTTTTTCCCTCAGACTAAAAGACTTCTGCATTTTCCTGAGATTTTCATTTTCTTAATATAAGTCCCCTATTCTGGGCTAATCTTGGCTACCGCGGTTTTGAGGTAATCGGTAAACGAAAAACCAAAGTTTGTCCACTCTCAAATTTCCACAGTTTGTGAGAAGATATTTCACAGTTCGTGTTGATATTTCTTCGTTACAAAAACACTACTAGTTGACTATATTCATGGTAAATTACTAAACTTATAAACATTTACAATTATTGTAAAATGAATAATTATTTTTAAACATGAAAAGTCGTTACAGTTCAGTAGAATGTAGTAGTAGATGGAAGTGAGTGAAAATATTGTTTATTTGATGAGATGAGAGCTTTTGTGAACGCGGCATTGAACCTCAGGGTTCCATAGGCCATAGAGTTAGTTAGTTAGTGCAAACTCAATGTGAATAATAAGTGTTTCCCATTCTGTTGTCCAGAGGCGGTATTAGGATGGCCTTCTGGGTGCTCAGTGGTTGATAATACTCCTACTTAGAGCTACTTTTAAGAGCTACAAACTCTGGAATGGGTTTTATTTATATATAAAAGAAAGATTACCTTTCTGGGGGCAATCGCCATGATCGCCCCCCTGGATTCGCCCCTGATCTTGTGTAGCAGATTTTGAAGACATTTAGTTCGTGTATGCTTCTGACGAAGCTGATTAGGGATGGCCACATCTGGGTAATTTTTTATTCTGATATCGGATAGAAACTTATCCGGATCTCCAATATCCGGTTGACGGATAACAAAACGGATGACGGAAAACGTATATCCGGCTGACGGGTAATATCCGGATAACGGATGCCGGATAAGATTGGGATAACGGATGATATTCGTATGACGGATACGGGTAATATCCGGATAATTTATAAAATTAAGATAACGGATAATGTCTGGATAATAGAACATTCGAATAACTGATTACATCCGGATGACGAATAAAGGATAATATCCGGATAACGTATATGGTTTTAAAATGACATAATAGGAGAGGGACGTATCAGTCTTTTCTGCTAATGGAGTTATTAAAAGACGATCATCGGGCAGTGGTCTTTACCATTGAAAGATATTGCTTCTTAAATGTTTCCTAATAACTTTCAATTTTCTTATTCTTGTTGTGGGGCGCGGTGGCTCAATGGTAGACCGCTTACTGTGGTGCGTGGGGCCTTATTCTTTCGATCGCCGGCCAATTAAATTTAGGGTGGACAAAATCGTATCCGTGGGTTTTCTCAGAGTACTCCCGCATCTTCCCGCTTTTCATTCCAAGAAATCCCTCTATTATCACTGACTTACTTTATTCATTGGGCACGGTGGCTCAGTGGTAGAGCGCATCCTCTTGTGCGTGGGGTCCTTATCGTTTCGAATCCTGGCCAAGTAAGTTTGTGGTGGACAAGATCGTATTAGTCGGTTTTCTCAGGGTACTCCCGCTTCTTCCCACTTTTCATTCCACCAATTCCTCTATTATCATTGACTTGCTTTAATCATTGGACGCGGTGGCTCAGTGGTAGAGCACTTCCTCTCGTGCATGGAGTCTTTACTGTTTCGTTCCCCAGCCAAGTAAGTTGTGTGGTGGACAGGATCGTATCCGTGGGTTCTCTGGGTACTCCCGCTTCTTCCTACTTTTCATTCCACCAATTTCTCTATTATCATTGAATTGCTTCAATCATTGAGCGCGACGGCTCAGAGGTAAAGCGCTTCTTCTGGTGGCCCAAGTAAGTTTGTGGTTTACAAGATTGTGTCCGTGGGTTTTGTCTGGGTACTGTCGCTTCCTCCCTCATTTCATTCCACCAATTCTTCTATTATAATTGACTTACTTTAATCATTGGACGCTGTGCCTCAGTGGTAGAGTGCTTCGTCTCGTGTGCCAAGTAAGTTTGTAATTGACATAAAATCCGTAGGTTTTGTCAGGGTACTCCCGCTTCTTCCCACTTTTCATTCCACCAATTCCTCTATTATCATTGACTTGCTTTAATCATTGGACTCGGTGGCTCAGTGGTAGAGCACTTCCTCTCGTGCATGGAGTTCTTATTGTTTCGTTCCCCAGCCAAGTAAGTTGTGTGGTGGACAGGATCATATCCGTGGGTTTTCTCAGGGTACTCCCGCTTCTTCCCACTTTTCATTCCACCAATTCCTCTATTATCAGTGACCTACCTTAATCATTGGGCACAGTGGCTCAATGGTAGAACGCTTCATCTGGTGCGTGGGATTCTTACTCTTTCGATCCCCGGGCTAGTAAGTTTGTGGTGGACAAGATAGTATCCGTGGGTTTTGTCAGCGTACTCCAGCTTCCTCCCACATTTCATTCCACCAATTCTTCTATTTTTATTAACTTGCTTCAATCATTGTGCGCAATGCCTTAGTGGTAGAGCGCTTCCCCTGGTGGGCCAAGTAAGTTTGTGGTGGACACAATCGTATCCGTGGGTATTCTCAGGGTACTCCTGCTTCTTCCCATTTTTCATGCCAGTAACTCGTCTATTATCATTGAACTTGGTTTAATCATTGGCGCGGTGGCTCAGTGGTAGAGTGCTTCCTCTGGTGGGCCAAGTAATTTTGTGGTGGACAAGAGCGTATACGTGGGTATTTCCAGGGTATTCCTGCTTCTTCCCACTTTTCATGCCAGCAATTCTTCTATTATCATTGACTTACTTTAATCACTGGGCGCAATGGTTCAGTGGTAGAGCGCTTCCTCTGGTGGACCAAGTAAGTTTGCGGTGGACAAGATCGTATCCGTGGATTTTCTCAGGGTACTCTCGCTTCCTCCCACATTTCATTCAACCTATTGTTCTATCATCATTGACTTGCTTTAATCATTGGTGAAGTCTTGGTCCCTTCAGCATTGCGGTGATGTCAGAAATCAGATTCGGTTCCAAGCATTTGGGTTGTGATGTAAATCTTTGCTGTGGTTCAGTCCCAGTATTTTATTGCGGGAGATAAAACCATCCATACAGCTATAAATGTTGTTGATATTGAGCCAGGTGTAACCAGGTGTTGATATTGAGCCAATTCGTACCTCATTTCTGGCTCTTTGAAGCCAGAAACTGATTTCGAACAGTACGCTGTCATCAAACGACTAGGATCTTTTCAATGTTACCATCCGCGTCCAACAACCTCATGTTTAAAAGGGGAATAGAAAGGACCTACGTCTAAAACTTCGGGACCCAGTTTCTTGAGGTTCAAGGCTAGGGATCGATTTCTGACATCACAATTGTGCTCAACAGATCAAAACCTTTCAAATGCCGCCGACGCCGTCCAACAACTTCATGTTTAATAGGTGAATAGAAGGGACCCGAAGACCTGATCCCATAACGTCAGGACCCCATTCCTTGACCTTCGTTTCCTGGGCCTGATATCTGACATAACTACTTCAATCAGGGGCAGTGGTAATGTCAGAAATCATTAATCTAACTTTCAAACGAATGAGTGTTCTTCCCGCTGGTCTAGTGGCTAGCACGTGACCCTTTGGTGCCCCAGGGTTTTTCAATGAATGCTTTTTTAAAACTAATTATACTAATTTTTCTTATAAAAAGGTGCATTCAATACGTTTGTTTATTTAATACGTATTCACTGTTGAACAAAGTTCTGATTTTTATATCTAGCAATAAGATCTCCTCTCCTCTGTCTCTAGACTGAGTCATATTACACTTAATAAATGTCAAATTACGATTTTTATCAACAAAGAGAAGCTGGTACCTAATAATAATAATAATAATAATAATAATAATAATAATAATAATAATAATAATAATAATAATGCATCATGATAATAAAGATATTTTTTCACCCATCTTTAAAATTTCTGTAGGCTTCTCTGAATCTGGATATGTTGTTTTATAGTGTATAATGCAAAAAGGCTTCAAACAGCAATCTGGCAAAACGTATTTGTGTAAAAGACACAAACGTCTTATCAAGTTGTTCTACAAACAACTAAACAGCTGACCTTGTTTCTTTTTGCCTTTAAACACAATGTTACGATTTACAAGGCACAGAAAAAAGTAGAGAGCAACATGATATTCGCCTAAGGACAGTTTCGTTGCTAAACTGAAGACTAGCACTCTGTCAAAATATTGCATAGCTATCAATAAGTCACACTCTCAGGTGCTTTCCAAACGTTTTGTATAACAGGTTAATCAAACTACGTTGTTGTAGGTAAGGGATGAGACTCTGAAAGACCGATAAGTGTTGGAGCTCAGAGCCGTAGCTAGAAATCTCGTTGCCCGGGGCGAAGTAAATTCGGCGTCCCCGACACTCACCTTACCAAGATTTGACTTTACTTTCTGTGCTTTTATTTTTGACATACAAGAGAAACACCTCTTTGTTGTCATGCTACGCTGATTTTGTTTACCAAGCCGCTTGGACAGACCATTGCAACAGCCAAAGCGATCGTTATGTATATTTTACAAATAAGAGCCGCTCTCAAGAGGCTTATTTTAGACCTGCTGCTAAACTTGACAAAACTACCTTGTATACAAATCAATTTGGAGAATAATTATGAAAAAAGCATGGAATCGATTCTCCTATGTCAGGGGGACCATGTTACACATGGAGTTGGTGGGCACGAGTGGCAGCGTTAGAAATGTCCCGGTCCCCTGAGTGCAGTAGTAATGTCAGAAATCAGACCCAGGCCACGAAGGTCAAGGAATGGGGTCCTGACGTTATGGCTTCGGGTCGTTTTTATTCACGTATTAAACATGAATTGTTGGACGCCGTTAGCGGCATTTGAAAGGTTTTGATCCGTTGAGCACAATTGTGATGCCAGAAAGAGATCCCTAGCCTTGAACCTCAAGAAACTGGGTCCCGAAGTTTTAGACGCGGGTCCTTTATATTCCCCTTTTAAACATGAGGTTGTTGGACGCGGATGGTAACATTGAAAAGACCCTAGTCCTTTGAGGACACCATAATGTCCGAAATTGGTTCCCGGCCTCAAAACGCCAGAAATGAGTTTCCGAATTGGCTCAATCTCAATACCTGGTTGCGCAAGATAGAACAACATTTATAGCTGTATGGATGGTTTTATCTTGCGTAATAAAATACTGAGATTGAATCACAGCAAGGTTTACATCACAACCCAAATGCTTGGAACCGAATCTGATTTCTGACATCACCGCAATGCTGAAGGGACCATGACTTCTCCAATGATTAAATCAAGTCAATGATGATAGAAGAATTGGTTGAATGAAATGTGGGAGGAAGCAAGAGTACCCTGAGAAAACCCACGGATACGACCTTGTCCACCACAAACTTACTTGGTCCACCAGAGGAAGCGCTCTCACACTGAGCCACCGCGCCCAATGATTAAAGAATTCGTAATAGAGGAGTTGCTGGAATGAAAAGCGGGAACAAGAAGGAGTACCCTGATAAAACCCACGGATACGATCTTGTCCACCACGAACTTAGTTGGTCCACCAGAGGAAGCTCTCTACCACTGAGACACTGCGACCAATCGTTGAAGCAAGTCGATGAAAATAGAAGAATTGGTGGAATGAAATGTGGGAGGAAGCAGAAGTACCCTGACAAACTCACGGATACGATGTTGTCCACCACAAATTTGTCAGACAGAAAATCGAAACAGTAAGGACCCTACGTACCAGACGAAGCGTTCTACCATTGAGAAACCGTGCCCAATGATTGAATAGAGTCAATAATAGAGGAATAGCTGGAATAAAATGTAGGAAGAAGCGGGTGTACACTGAGAAAACCTACGGATACCATCGTGTCCACCACAAACTTACTTGGCCCACTTGGGGAAGCGCTCTACCACTGAACCATTGCGCCCAATGATTAAAGTAAGTCAACGATAATAGAGGAATTGGTGGAATGAAATGTGGGAGGAAGCGGGAGTACCCTGACAAAACCCTCGTATACGATCTTGTCCACCAGAAACTTACTTGGTCCACCAGAGGAAGCGCTCTACAACTGATATACTGCGCCCAATGATTGAAGCAAATCAATAAAAATAGAAGAATTGATGGAATGAAATGGAAGTGAGAGTACCCTGACAAAACCCACGGATACGATCTTGTCCACCAGAAACTTACTTGGCCCACCAGAAGCGCTCTACCACTGATATACTGCGCCCAATAATAGATGCAAGTCAATGATAATAGAATTAGTGGAATGAAATGTGGGAGGAAGCGGAAGTACCCCGACAAAAGCCACGGATACGAGCTTGTCCACCAGAAACTTACTTGGCCCACCAGAAGAAACGCCCTATCACTGGTATACTGCGCCCAAGGATAGAAGCAAGTCAACGATAATAGAAGAATTGGTGGAATGAAATGTGGGAGGAAGCGGAAGTACCCTGATAAAACCCACGGATAGGAGCTTGTCCACCAGAAACTTACTTGTTCCACCAGAAGAAGCGCTCTACCACTGATATGCTGCGCCCAATGATAGAAGCAAGTCAATGATAATAGAATTCGTGGAATGAAATGTGGGAGGAAGCGCAAATACCCTGACGAAATCCACGCATACCATCCAGTCCACAACAAACTTACTTGTCCCAGCAGAAGAAACGCTTTACCACTGAGCAACCGCGCCCATTGGTTAAGATAAGTCAATGATAATAGAAGAATTGGTGGAATGAAATGTGGGAGGAAGCAGGAGTACCCTGACAAAACCCACGGATACGATCTTGTCTACAACAAACTTACTTGTCCCACCACTGGAAACGCTTTACCACTGAGCAATCGCGCCCATTGGTTAAGGTAAGTCAATGATAATAGAAGAATTGGTGGAATGAAATGTGGGAGGAAGCGGGAGTACCCTGTCAAAACCCACGGATACGATCTTGTCCACCACAAATTTTCAGGCAGGGTATCGGAACATTAAGGACCCCAACAACCAGATGAAGCGTTCTAATGCTGAGCTACCGTGCCCAATGATGGAATTAAGTCAATGATAATAGAGGAATTGATGAAATGAAAAGTAGGAAGAAGCGGGAGTACCCTGACAAAATACACGGATACGATCTTGTCCATTACAAACTTACTTGGCACAAAAGACGAAGCGCTTAAGCACTGAGCCTCCGCGTCCAATGATTAAAGTAAGTCAATGATAATAGAAAAATTGGTAGAAGGAAATGTGGTAGGAAGCGAGAGTACCCTGAGAATACCCACGTATACGATCTTGTTCACCACAAACTTAATTAGCACATCAGAGGAAGGGCTTTACCACTGAACCACTGCGCCCAATGATTGAAGTTAATGATAAAAGAATTGGTGGAATGATATGTGGGAGGAAGCGGGTATACCCCGAAAAAAGCCATGGATACGATCTTGTCCACTACAAACTTAAATGGCCGCGCCCAATGATTGAAGAAAATCAATGACAATTGGAGAATTGTGAAATGAAGTGTGGGAGGAAGCGGAAGTACCCTGAAAAAACACACGGATACAAGCTTGTCCACCCGAAACTTACTTGGCCCACCAGAAGAAACGCTCTACCACTGATATACTGCGCCCAATGATAGAAGCAAGTCAATGATAATAGAAGAATTTGTGGAATGAAATGTAGGAGGAAGCGGAAGTACCCTGACAAAACCCACGGATACAATCTTGTCCACCACAAACTTACCTGGCCCACCACAGGAAGCGCTCTCACACTGAGCCACCGCGTGCAATCATTAAACCAATCGTAATAGACGAGTTGCTGGAATGAAATGCGGGAAGAAGCAGGAGTACCCTCATAAAACCCACGGATACAATCTTGTCCTTCAAACACTTATTTGGCCCACCAGAGGAAGCGCTCTACCAGTGACACTGCGAAAAATGTTTGAAGCAAGTCAATGCTAATAGAAGAATTGGTGGAAGGAAATGTAGGAGGAATTCGGTGTACCCTGACAAAATCAACGGATAGGATCTTCTACACCACAGACTTACGTGACCTACTAGAAGAAACGCTCTACCACTGAGCCATTTCGCCAAATGATTGAAGACAGTGAATGATAATAGAAGAATTTGTTGAGTGAAATGTGAGAGGAAGCGGGAGTAACCTGGCAAAACCCACGGATACGATCTTGTCAACAATAAACTTACTTGTCCCACAAGAGGAAACGCTTTACCATTGAGTAACCGCGCCCATTGGTTAAGGTAAGTCAATGATAATAGAAAAATTGGTGGAATGAATTGTGGGAGGAAGCAGGAGTACCCTGACAAAACCCACGGGTACGATCTTGTCCACCACAAATTTCCAGGCAAGGTATCGAAACATTAAAGACCCCACCAACCAGATGAAGCGTTCTACCACTGAGCCACCGTGCCTAATGATTGAATCAAGTCAATGATAATAGAGGAATTGATGAAATGAAAATTGGGAAGAAGCAGGAGTACCCTGACAAAACACACGGATACGATCTTGTCCATTACAAACTTACTTGGCACACCAGACGAAGCGCTCTAGCACTGAGCCTCCGCGTCCAATGATTAAAGTAAGTCAATGATAATAGAAAAATTGGTAGAAGGAAATGTGGGAGGAAGCAAGAGTACCCTGAGAGAACCCATGGATACAATCTTGTAAACCACAAACTTACTTGGCCCACCAGAAGAAGCGTTCTACCACTGAGTCACCGCGCCCAACGATTAAAGCAAGTCAATGATAATAGAGAAATTGGTGGAATGAAAAGTGGGAAGAAACGGGAGTACCTTGAGAGTACCCACGTATACGATCTTGTTCACCACAACCTAATTAGCACATGAGAGGAAGCGCTCTACAACTGAGCCACTGCGCCCAATGATTGAAGCAAGTCAATGATAATAAAACAATTGGTGGAATGAAATGTGGGAGGAAGCGGGAGTATTCCGAAAAAAACCATGGATACGATGTTGTCCACTAGAAACTGAAATGACCCACCAGAAACGCTCTACCGGTGAGTCACCGCGCCCAATGATTGAAGGACATCAGTGATAATAGAAGAATTGGTGGAATGAAATGTGGGGAAAACGGGAGTACGCTGACAAAACCCACGGATACGATCTTGTCCACCATTCCAGTGTTTCGAGCTCTTAAAAGTAGCTCTAAGTAGGAGTATTATCAACCACTGAGCACCCAGAAGTCCATCCTAAATCCGCCTCTGAACAACGGAATGGGAAACACTTGTTATTCACATTGAGTTTGCACATCTCAACAAATTAACAATATTTTCATTCACTTCCATCTACTACTGCATTTTACTGGACTGGAACGACTTTTTATGTTTAAAAATAATTATTCATTTTTCAATAATTGTAAATGTTTATAAGTTTAGTAATTTACTATAAATAAAGCCAACTAGAAGTGTTTTTGCAACGAAGAAATAACATGAACTGTGAAATATCTTCTCACAAACTGTCAAAAGTTTAGAGTCGACACACTTTACTTTCTCGATAACCGGTTACCTCGAAACTGAGGTAGCCAGAATTAGCCCAGGATAGGGGACTTATATTAAGAAATTGAAAATCTCAGGAAAATGCAGAGGAATGAAATCTCTAATTTCTAGTTCTGTTAGTCTTAAAGCTCTTAGTCCGTACCGAAGTACTGATAGATATATGGCCAATGAATTATGACTATTTTGTAGAACATTCTACTTTAATATTACAGGAAATTCATCTTCCGGCTTGCTTGGTTGTGAAAAGTAATAGAGTGCATTGTTATATTAGGTAAAGTATGTGTACTGTCGCTGATTTGTGATAACAATCAGAAATAGAAGTAAAAGGTAAATTACAGTAATAGTTTTCTGTTAATTTTTGTATTCAAGGGGAGACCGAAAACCTACCTTTATCTTAACATTTGTTTTTCTTAAAATTTCTATTCGGGTTCACACCCTTCCCCCTCAACATTGAATACGGAAATGGAGAACTTATTTAGAATTTGATTGTTGATTCCAGCATATTTCAAGCATCACTTCTCGGACCTGGGCCTGTGATATGTCGATACATCGCTATCGTCGATATCTATATTATTATATATCACCATTCGATATCGCGAATATATGGACATGAATATATCATTCTAAATTTTCGATATCGATATTCGGGGGCAGTAAGGCATAAGGGGCACCTAACACTTGCGATGGATGAAGAAATTAAACTTCTTACAATATTGTTTTCTAATCATATCTTTATTACCACAAAATGCAGTGTAAATACATCCACTTGCAAATTTGCATTATATGGTGTAATTTTTTAGGCACCAGAACTTTTCTGTTCCCTGAAAAAAAATCACGTGCAAAAGAATGTGCTTCGAACTTTGAACTAGAATTTAACATAAGAACGTTTTTTATTTCTCTCTCTTGGAGATTTCCACCTCTGCGTTTGGGACCGCCCATTGACAAAACGTGCACACATGATCGCTATATGCATTCATGCTGTTATGCAGAGTCAGAGATTTTGAAAAGGAAACGACTTTTTAATAATAATAATATTATTATTATAACAATGGGGTTTAAAACTAGGGTCCCATTTCTTTATCTTGCATGGAAGGGCCGCAAGTATTCCCCGCCATTTGTGTCCCATATTCTGTGTTTATCCCTTTTTCGTTTCTTTAACTACTTGTTTTTGTGCTGTTAGGCTTTTATATGAAACCTTTATATAACTTTTTGAGTTTCTTTTTTTGAGTGGGGAGGGAGGAAAGAGAGAAATGCTTTCTCCTTATATCTGTTTCTTACCATTCATCTTGTTTGAACTGCTTATGTAAGTCATTTTGTAACTTTTGATGTCATACAACTCCGTCACAATACTAAAATTGTCATTCTGAGCAATTTGTTTTATTCTCTTTTTTCAGTTTGCAACACTGATATATTTGCGAGAAAATTGAGGTTTAGTCCAACGCCTTTCGAATTTGCAACCAACCCAACAGTCAAGGAAAAGGAGATTTGCAGTTGGTAATGCACTTTTGGAGTCGTGTATTCAATGCAAGGTGACACAGAAATTAGCTGTTTCTCAGATCTACAGGAAAAAATCCAAAAAGCGATCGTTCAACTTGCTGGTTGCTCGGGTTAGGTAATGATCAGATCTGATTGAAAAAGATTTTTGTAATTATTTGAGTGTGATCTTCCTATGTATTGTTTCTATCCAATGAAGTCAACGCCTCAGGAGATATTTTTAAAGGCATAAAACCCAGTTTTCTTCAAGCGGTTAACTGGTATGTCGCCTGTTTGTACTTTCAAATACGATGTACCAGAAGGTTCCGTCATGTCGTATGGAGTGATTGGCTTTTGATATATTTAATGATTTTGTAGGTAGAGGCAAAATAAATCGCGGCGAGTCCTTTCCCCTTCACCAATTTATTATAAAAATACCTAAATACAATGTCTTTGATTTACAAATAAAAAATAGTGTTTTTTCTTCTTATTGATCAAATGAAAGAGATCGTTGTTTTGCACGGTGTCTCTTCTCTCAAAGCAGTCCCCAAGGCACCTGCAAGGTTTTGGTGAGTCTTGAAGGAAAACCCTTTCAGCCCACGGTAGCTTCGAGAGGTTTGGTTGTGATGAAGATCCCTAGTCCAATGCGCCCTAGGGTTAAGGAAACGTGTACCCCTACACCATTGCGACCTCGGAGCAGGTGTTGTTTAGTTGATCAGTAGTCAGACAGATACCAGGTCCTCCTCAGGCTGCGCTTTTATAGAAGGCCTCTTGGTGGTTCGTTTCTCCTTGGGGGGCCGCGGTGGCTCAGTGGTAGAGCGTTCACCTCTGGTGCTAGGGGTCTCGGGTTCAAACCCTGCTCCCGCCAAGTGAACTTTGTGGTGGACAAACACCGTGTGCGTGGGTTTTCTCGGGGTTCTCCCGTTTCCTCCCACTTTCTTCATTCCACCATTTCATTCATTTCTCATAATCACCGTCTCCTTTAGCCTAACCGGCATAACCGTGGGACGTAAAACTCAAAGATTTCATTTCATTTTTTTTCTCCTCGGGCTCCGCCGTTTTGATTTCGTGTCTTCCGTGTTGACCTCTCGTCTGCTTCATTGTTTGTAATCAATAACACGTGTTGTATTGACATGTGCTTTTGTTATGATGTGGGGATCCTTACACTTCACACTCAAAAAAAATCTGCAATATTATTTTTGAGAAAGATACACATGTGTCATTAATGAAACTTATTTGCACCACAACACTGATCCACTTGGAAACACTGTAAACAGTATAATACACTGTAAAATTACTAGGAGAAAACTTGTGATATATATATGTAATGGTAATTACAGTGTTTCTGTCCCATCTAATCAGTATCATAGTAGTCACTACCATTTTTCCCAGTGGGTGAAAGTGTCTTCACTAGTTCATACCAGTTCGCTTATGGTTAAAATTGGTATCTGTTAGGTCACATCTGGTATTTGTAGTTTGTATCGGTTGAATGTTAACTTTCCACCTCAATTTCTCCAATTGTTCCGAAATTTGGGAGGTAATTCAACCCGGTACAAATTTGGATTAAGTTTCTCAAAAATTCTCGCCGGCTTTTGCTAATGAGTTGTAGTATTCAGGTAAACCAATCTTTCTTCTTGGGTAATATCCTAAAACAAGTTCCCCGGGATTATAAAATGTTTGTTTGTGTCGCGTGTCGTAAAACCGCTTTTGTTTAATATATGCCTGTTCCAGGTTAGATTGCACTTTCTTCCTTATTGCTGTTAATTTATCCCTGTCAACTTGTATGTGTTTAGATTCTTGCGTGCATTCTGTCAGGATTTTAGGTTCGTATCCAAATAATAAGAAACTCGCTGAATAATAGGTCTCACCTTATAAAGTATTAATGTCGAAAATAACGTGTGGTAGTCATTTCTCCCAATTCGTATGATGCTCTTGCAGAAAAAATTGAGACAATTTTGTTGGTTTGTTCTACCAGTCCTATCAAAGCATGATTGTATGCTGGCGAATACTTATAGATGAAATCATACTTCTGCGCTAAACATTGCAAACGAACAGCTCCATGTATTGGATGATGATCCCAATACAATGTTGTAAATGCTCCGAATTTTAGAATGATGTATTCTAAAATTCTCTATTTTCGGCATTTATTGCGTCCACTGTCGTTCTAACAACATGTAGCTAATTCTGTGGTTACTAATATGTATTTATTTCGTACCTCTTTGCTTGGGAATATCCCCAGTTCGTCATATACCCATGCTGTTGCTATATCCCCCACAGGGTGATGCAGTAGTTCGGACTTTTTCTTTTCTGGTAGCTTTTTTACTTTTTGACAATCTGGACACGCACCTATTTTGTGAGCAAGGTAGTTCTTAAGGTACGCCAAACAAAATCTCTTTATAGTGGTTTTATGTTTCTGTAAACCTAAAGTGAGGATTTGTTGCTTGGCAGAAGAAGGTTAAAAACCACAAGTTGACCAGCGGTCTTGGGTATGCATAAAAATGTAATAAACCATGATCAGGATGATTTTGTTTCCTGTATATGCTAACACTGAGACAAAAAATCTTGCCGATCTAGATCTTGTCAGGTTCCTTTCCCTCTAAGACAGAGAGGATGTCCTTGTAATTGTCCTTACGGTGTTCATTTGCTATGTTTGGTAGAAGGTTGTTATTTTCTACTTGTAAGGTGTTGACTTGAAGACTATTTGATCTAAAGGCATGATAATCCACTTTTTTCTTCGGTATTTTCTTCTTTCATGTCTTGTGTTTGTTCAAGCCTACTAATTATGTCTGCGGGATATTTATACCCTAGCAAATACTGTATGTTGAAATCATAATCGGCTAGGAATAATTTGTATCTGGTATACTTCCCAACTTTATCGGGTTGTGTATCCAACGTAGCTATACATTTGACATCCATATAGTGATTGAATTTTCTATTTAGTAAAAAGTAACGAAATTTCTGCAAGGTATATACGAACGCGTATAATTCTTGCCAAATACTAGCTTTCTGTTAGGTCTTCGCCAGTCTCCTATAACAGTAGGCAAGTACCTTCTCTGTGCCAGTTTTTGGGTCATAACAAGCGAGTATTCCTCCGATTTGAATCTGACTACTTTCGCTATAGACGTGAATTTCTAGAGAATCGTCGAAATGAAAGAGTGAAGGAGCTTGTGGTATGTTTTCTTTTAATTGTTCAAAGAGAGCATCATGCTTTTGTCCATTTAAACTTAGATTTGTAAGTTACTAATTGCTGGAATGGTTCGATTTTTATTATGAAGTCTTTGATATGTGCTCTAAGATATGAACATAACCCAATAAAACTTTTGAGAATCCGCTTTGTAGTTGGCTTTTTGAAATTTCTTATTTTTTGGCTATTTTCGGTGATATTTTAATAGCTTCTCCACTAGGGATGTGTCCTGATACCTGAAACTTTTGGCAACATCAGTGTGTCTTCTTGGGATATCCAAGAAAATCGTGTTTTCTAAGCTTCTTAAAAGGTAATTCTAAATCCTATAAGTGCTCTGGAAAACAGCATGCGTTGTAAATTATATCACCCGCAAAAGTTGTAATCCTAACGGGTAGTCCTTCCAGAATCATCTATGTTGCGACAGACGAAGATTGTGAACTTGTTTTGTGACCCATTGTGGACCTTAAAAATTCGTACAACTTTTTTGTGTGATTTACCTTGAGTCTTCTGATGAAGAAAAATTTGGAAATAACTAGCCGATAAGTCTAAAGTACTTGTTAGTTTTTCCTTCAGAGATCTTAAAGCGTCTTCTGTAAATTGAAATGGAACTGAGAGATATTTGGTTTAGCTGTTACATTTCTGTAAATTGAGGACTATCCGAAACTGTTGTGTGTTTAATTTTCGGAGCACGAGAAGTGGAGAACTGAATTCATTTTTGTCTGTGGGTCTAATTAGTTTGGCATTAATGAGTTCTTGTACCTGTCTACCTGGTCTTGGATGTGAAGTGCAATCGGTGGGAATCGATCGTGAAATACATCAGACATACAAATCCTAATTTTATGAACATAACCCCTCAAATATCCAATATCGTCATGGGCATACGTACAACATCCCTATTTTTGAACAATTCATAAACTGCTTGTTTTTCCTTTTTAGCTAAGTTGGGGTTAACGACAGAGCTCTTTAATGAAAAGTTTTTCTGTTTTTAACCGTTCTTGAGTTTGCTTTTTTGTAAACTGATACTCTTTTTCTAGAAAATTTGGTTTTTCTAAGGCGTCAAAAAAGATTTCGTGCCCTTTTTGTAGAACCGCAACCGTCTTTATAGTGACGCTGTTATTATTAGGATTTGAGATTGTCATTTTGCTTATGATAATCTTTTGGTCAAGAGCATTTAATCTGTTTCTCGAGTATTGGAGGAAGCAATGATGCTTACACGATTTCTTCATCAGCTTTTTTTTGTTTTTTTGCTGCTACTTGGATGAACATGTGTGAACGATGAGGAAGTGTTATTTGCTTAGTCACGTGTGAACAGTTTTGGTTGGGTTGCATTACAATGCGTTGTAAAAGTTGACTGTATCTTCGTTGTTTTCCGCAGGTAATTGAGGCTTCCGTGGACGTTTAAAGAAATTTTATTCTTGTTTGTCAATGGTGGAATGCGTATGTTTGAGGAAGTCAATTCCTAAAATGATTGGCATCGACCTATTAACTATACGAAAGTAATAAGAATGTCCTAATGTAAACTGTTATTAGTGCTATTTGCTTTAAACAAATATTCCTTCCTGAAATTCCTTTCACTATTGTTTGAAATGGAATCAAATCTGTTCCGGATGACGAAGATTCTAAAGGCCATGCAAATCGTACTTTCTGTATCAATTATTGCGTTTTGAGTTAATGATTTAGTTTTAATTATGATATTCGATCTATTATTTTCGTCTTCTAGAGTGATGTTTTCACGTCTTTCTGCTAATAGTTGTGATTGTTTTTCTATCACAGCAATTTCGTTAAGTTATGTCATTGTACTCACTAATTTCTATTTGCTGTTCCTCATGTTTCGGATGATGATGGCTGTCGCGCCCCGTTTTTTGAACGCTTGTTAGAAATGGACGCTCCGTGCCCGCTTTTTCGACATAACGAGCATACTAGTATTTGATCTTCCGCAGATGTGGCCTGCTGACTGTTCTGTGCTTGTCCTTGTTTTTTCTTTTCTCTATAATTGTTATTCCTTTTCCTATGTTCTTGTTGGTTTCTAGTTTGTTTGCGCTATCACTAGTGATAATTCTGCCATTTTATTGGCCAATGTGGATAGAGCATGTTGTGGAGGATTTTGCTCGTGGTGGGGAACGGTCTTCTCTTCTTGACTCGTATTATAATATTCTTGTGAATTAGGTTCTGATGACTGAGAGGCCTAAAGATAAATTCGATTGATAGATATTAAATTACTGTTGGGATGCAGGTACGTAACTGTGCACTGATTGTATGACAGGTTACGTCTGTATAGGATAGGTATGGTGGTATAGTTGTTGTATAGGATACGTTAATTTGGTTCAGTTGGTAATACATGCGAAAGATTCTTTGGGTTAGGTATAGGGTTTTGGCCGTACAGCGTTTGGAGTGTTTGTGATAGCTCTGCATGTTCTATTTTCCGCAAAAGGTCATTGGTGGCTTCTAAGGTGTTCAGTTTTGTTTGTAAGACATGAACTGTTTCAACTCTTTCTAACGCAAGCTTCTTAAAAAATCCCTTTGTAATCCCCGAGAGAAATGGTGGATCGTTTGTTTTTCTGACGCATCCGGTATTAACTGTTTAATTGCTCGGAGTTTACGTAAAAAATACGAATCTATGGGCTCATCTGTTCCCTATTGGACTTTGAATAGTTCCTGTTCTGCCTTGTACGATGGAACTTCCGCCTACTTAGTGCTATTAATTTAGATTTTAAAGTTTCATAAGACATCGTTCCGAATTGGTTTTGGTTTTTAAGTTGTAACACTAGATCTAATGCATGTCCTGCAAGTATATATATTGGTAAGATTTCCTTCTTTCTAGCTGGTGACCATAATTGCATGGTTTCCATGTGGTCGAACAACGTAAAAAACCTATCTGGGCCCTCATGCACGTGTCCTGAATATTTTGTAAGACGAGGCATGATAAAAGATATATGAGATGCACCCTCTGTCATGTTTGTATTATTATTGTCTCCTGACATATGTCTGTTTACCAGACCTCGTTTCCGGCATAAAATCGCACTCTGAAAAGGTAAAGAAAAGAGGAAAGAGAGATAATGAAACTTAGATGAATTTTGGTACTGACCTATTTAGTTTTGTGCCTGATAAAAAGGTAATAAAAAGAGCGCCCCGTAGAAAAATCCGCGCCTATCGCTATGTAATGACTTTATAGATAGAGACAAAATAACGGTCCGGGCGAATCTTTTCTCCTTCACCAATATATTATAAAAATTCCTAAATACAAGGTCCTTAACTTACAAAGAATAAATAATGACTTCTTATTTACCAAATGAAGGAAATCGGTGTTTTGGACGGTGCTCTTTCTGTTATAGCAGTCTCCAAGGCACCTCAAAGATTTTGGTAACTTGAAGGAAAACCCCCTCAGCCTAAGGCAACTTCGTGAGGTTTGGCTGTGGTGAGGATCCCTAGTCCAATGCGACTTCGGAGCAGGTATTGGTTAGTTATCAGTGGTCAGACTGATACCAGGTCCTCCTCAGGCTGCACTTTTATAGAAGGCCTCTTGGTGGTTCGTTCCTCCTCGGGCTCCGCCGTCTTCATTTCATGTCTTCCGTGTTAACATCTCGTCTGCGTCATTGTTTGTAATCAATACCACGTGTTGTATTGACATGTGCTTCTGTTATGATGTGGGAATCCTTACAACATTGATGAACCTACATTCTAAGCCCCTCAATCCAATACACTTTCAGAGGTCCATAAAAGTTTTGTCGAAGGATTGAAGTTTATGGGTGGAGGAAGATAACGAAATGATGATTGTGAGATTATCTCTTGCTATTCAACCACCTCCATGATCCGATCATGACTGTAATGTCCATCCAGGATAAATAAGCCTGGAGAATTTGCTGTTCGGACTACTTTCTCCATAAAATGGATCAGCCATTCTGTGAAAATATTTGCTTCAACTCAACCAGATGGACGAGCAAAATCAATAGATCCTGGGAATAACTTTTAATTAGTTGTTGAGACATGTTATTGCTCGGAAATATTATAACTAGTGGCACGAAAAGTCCTCTGGCACTCATGCATAACCGGTAATTGTACATCATCTTCCTAAGATAGTAAAAACACCAATTAGTCGTTTCGTTTTTCTTACTATGACGTGGGGTAATTTTCTTTGCACAACGATGAGTTCTGTTTCGTCTACGTTATATGTCAAGTCGGTTGGGTATTTGTTGGTTTGAAAAGCATCTTGAAGATAATAGAATTCTGCGTCACACTCGTTAAACCCCAATGCAAGGGAAAATGATGTACCATACAGCTTGTGTAACATATAACATCCTTATGACCTTGAAGGAAAAGATGTGCCAAAATTCTTCCGCTTTACTTGTTAAGAACGGGCGTGGTAGGTTATTCTTTTCAGCCAACTCTTGTGGCATTCTTAAATCAATAATTGTAAAACGAAAAAGTCTTTGCTTAGTAAAAATGAGGTAAGAAACTAGCATTTTCTCAAGTTCATCTTCAAGAACTGTTTTGCATCCTGACAGTTTTTGCTGCTTCCGAAGGTGTTCTGTAAACGTGCTAAAAAAAACCTCCCAAGTGTTATTCAGGGAACATTAAATATCTTTGATTCTTTATTGGCTCCGATTTGATATGCTCTAGTTTCGATTACAGCTCTCTCCGTATCATTTTAGTTGCATTTCTTGCACTTCTCGGTGATCGATACCTTGGTTTTGATGAGATATCCTGAAAATGTACATAAACTTATATTAGCCCCCGTATTTTTATGCCAACATGTGATTTCAAAATGGGCTATTACCCTATATTTAGACCGGTCATTGTAGCCCAATATTTACCAAATAAATATACATATTATAATTACTGTGCAGGAGGAACTAAGCGCAGGTAAGATAATTTGTTCGAAGTGTCTGCGGAAACAAGGAAACTAAAGTAAATATCTGCACAATTTTAGCGAGCAGAAAATTTTGCACTAAACGCCTCAAAATCACAGGCAAGCACCTTCTTATCCCACCGCCAAGCGAGGTCTCAGCTTTTGTATATACTAGTAACGAATTCGGACCGTTCTCGCCAGAGTGCAGCGTTTTGGCTATCAAATTTCCCTGGTAGCCATAGCCAATTTTTAAAACCTAGCCCATATTTAAACCTTCTCTACTTTTTGATATTTGCTGAACTTTCCCTGAATATTGTTTAAGGGGGTACACGAATACTAAATAGTTTTCAAAACCTAACAATATTTCTTCTGCTGGGTTTTCGTAAGTGAAAAGAGAGAATGAAATGTAATTTATCACAATAATAGATAATGTTATAATACACGCGAAAATCCGAATTGGAAGAATTTTCAGTGTTGCCTTTCATAGAAATTACAGTGTCAGCAGAATTTGAATTACACATAAATCTAAGTTAAGGCAGCGACTAGAAAAATGAACTCAGTGGTAATTAACGACTTATCACGTTGTCTTTGTTTCTTGTTAACTACTTTTTAAATATACGCATTTATTTTGTAATAACTTACATAAGTTATTTCAAAATAAATTTATTACTTATCCTTATCTGAACAGAACTGGTATGTGAAGTATATTTTGAGTCTGTTTCCAAAACCACACCGAATTAAAACATATTTAGAATCTTGTTCCGAAAACTAAAACACTGTAGTTTTCTGTTGCGGTAACAGAACCAATAGGTATGTCAAAATGTATTTAGCTTCTGTTTTCAGAACAAAGCCGAAACATAACATCCTTGATAGTTCTGGTACAGAATATGAAATACTGCAGTTTACGGTTGCAGATAAAGAACCGATATTTCTAAATATATTTCAGGTCTGCTACCATCACAAGGTTGTTTGGTTCCTAACGAAACATAATTTCAAATGGTTTAGGGGGCGCGGTGGCTCAGTGGTAGAGCGTTCACCTCCGGTGCTTGTGGTCCCTGGTTCGATCCCAGCTCGCGCCGTGTGGACTTTGTGGTGGACAAACACCGTGCTCGTGGGTTTTCTCGGGGTTCTCCCGTTTCCCCCCACTTTCTTCATTCCACCATTTCACTCATCTTCACCGTCTCCGTTAGCCTAACCGGCATAACCGTGGGACGTAAAACTAAAGATTTCATTTCATTTTTTCGATTGGTTTAGTCTCATGATTACTTTAGGATAATCTCCAATGTATCTGAATACTAAAATTGTATAACTCATGTTTTATCAACTATTACGGTAATCTGTAAAACAATAAAACAGTTCTGAAAAGGGAATACGTAGCTTGTCTATTAGTTTTACTTCCTAAATAAACTTTTATAAGAAATGCAGCGTCCATTTCTGAGTCCTACCATCGTGATAATCAAATCCGAGTACATTGTGGATCACTTATGGTATAATGGCAAGCCATCGGTTAAAGCAGAATAATATTTTAAAAATCTAACACTTGCATGGGGGTATTGCACGGTAGACAAACAAGCTTTCGCTAACTTTGTGGTTCAAAAATCTCGGGGGAAAGACTTTAGGTGGTAAAGTAAATGGATCTTATACAGAGGGTGGGAAGTGGATTCTGGAAATGCCAATTGGATTAGTGTAGCACTACATTGAACCCATGGACAAAATTTTTTGTCTTCGTGTGATGAATCTGTCTCTTGCTTAAAGCGATTTAGTTCGTTCACAAGAAATATCTTTCGCCTCTTTGACCAATATAATTATATTGCTAAATTTGCTGTACGTTTTTAAGTATATTAATGTCAGTGCAGTCTAAAAAAACGCTATTTACAGTATTATACAATCCTCCCGATTACAAACCTGAACATTTTTTCCAACACTCAGACACGTGAAAGTGGTATCAAAACAAATGGGAACAGTGAAAGTTTCAGCAAGCTGTCGCGTACTAGTTTTCTCGTCGCTAGGGCGATAGAAGAGAAAACAGCTGTCAGTAAAGACAGGAAGGAGTTTCAGCCCTTGGATTTTCACGTGTCAGGCTGTTATCACTAAGCAACGTAATTCTATAAGGAACTTTGGTGAAGATGCACCGAGTGAGCAGTCTCCGTAAACCATATCCGGAAGTGCAGGAATTCTCCATCGCAAACAGCAGAAAATTAGAAGCCACGCAACGAATTCTGGAAGATTTCACGCAAGCAATTGCGGCTCAATCCTTATCGTTTGAAAATTCTGCAGGCCCTAAAAACGGACGACGAAACCATGATAGTCTTTCTGCGAAGATATGTAAACCGAAATGAAACTGGTGGTGGTCTCACAGAATTGTTTAATAATGAAGTTACTTACCCGTAATCACATGTCAGGCAAGGTCAACATACACAGTGTCAGAATCTGGGTAAGGAAAACCTTATATCCCATGTGGAGCAAGCACATGACTCTCTCAAGTTTTTTTCTTTTTCTTTTTTTTTTTTGCACGCTCAATCAAGAATACATGTATTGCTCTTTCTTTTTCGACAAGGACTTCTACCTCCAAATGTTACAGACATCTCCCTACAACTGGAAAAGATATTCCAGCTTAATTTATTTTCACTCAGATGTCAAGACGTAAACTGAATATCAAACTACAAAATTTATGAATTGGGCATCCTGGTAGGGATTATGGTGAACGTTTGATTTCGCCTCTAAGTTCTTCCAATCTTCCATCACGCGACCTTTATCTTTGGAGTTTTATCAAACAGGACGTATATCGACTAGTTTTACCAACTACCATCCAGGATCTTTGAGCTTGCATCACAGATACCGTTGCGTTAGTGGATCGTCCAATATTACGTGTATGGAAAGAAATTTCCATAATTCTAGATACGTGTCCCGTAAAAGAAGATCAACTCAGCACATGTGATGTAAAATGTTAAACTGAAGTTTTGGGTTTCCGCTATTAATGATTTCATTTCCACATGTTTGAGTGTTGATAATCCATTGACGACCAGAATGCATATTTGTCTCGTTTCTTTAAACTGTCTTAAAATTGCAGTGGATGATTTAAAATGTTTTTAATTTCTTGTGTTAGGTGCTAAAGATATAGGAATCGGTAAATGAGCTTCAATATAAATTAGAAATTGCTATCAGTTTTTAAATCAGCTTCTGTTTGTTTAACTTTTACCGTGTACTTCTTAATTCTTACGTATGTAGGAAACATTACCACTGATGTATACAAATATTAAATCTGCTAACACTATGCAGATGAATAAAAACGTTTTGAAAAAAACGTACCATAGGTAGAACGAGTACTCTCTATACTCATGTTTTGCAACATCCCTTATTAATCATAGGGATTTACATATCCCAGTACATAGTTAGGAAAGCGTCGAAGTGATCAAATTGCAAAGACAATCTTTCGAATTTACATGTCAGTTTTGGCCTAAATAGCTCAAAAATATTTTTCTTCTGGTCTACCACACTTATGATTCTCAAATGATTAAACTAGATTTGTTCAGAGTTGTAATTATAATCATTTGTAACAACGTTGTCTATTTGAACTTCCACTAACTCGCAAAATGAAATGATATGCATTTGATTTATGATTTTTAAATCGGCAATCAATTTCACTATACGATTTTATTTCAAATTATATGTTTACTTATGTTTTTCAGGAAAATGTCAAAATAGTTACATTAGAAACAGTCACATTTATACATTTTTATTTTCATTTTTCTGTTGTTTTCACTAGTAGACATGCTGCTTACAATATGTCAATTACATTACAGGAAAAATCTTACAAATGTATTTTGAAGATAGAAAAGAGTAAATAAATAATAAATAGGCTGAGAATTTGGGAGTATAATACAAAGCCGGATGTTAGCGAGATTGGTGAATCCAGAAGACTTGAATAGCTTAGCACAGGACAAGTCCAAGAGTCCAAGTTTTGTTCTCTGGTGATTTCTTTGCTTGTTGGGAAAAATTAATTATAATACAAATTTACAGCCAACCTAGGCACCAACTTTCTAAATTAGGAACCATTACAGGTCTGTTTAACAGTGTATACAATTATCTATACACTAGTCTAGAACCTGTACAATAAATGAGTTTTCGTTCAATGAGGAAGCTGGAGACTGACTACGAACCCAATAGAGATAAAACTCAGCGGAACATGAACAAAAGAGTTCGAATGTGCGCGTAATCTCATCGAAATTGTCCATGAGATTTGGAAGCGCCGTTTCCACATATAGTTGTCTAACGGAACAAATAGTAATGACCATGTAATCTAAGGAATATGGGTGATGCATTGAGTTAGTGAAGTTTTTAGTTTAACGTTTTACGGATATGCTTTTCAGGCTAAAAGAGGGATGATTAACGAAAGTAAATTTCGTTCTTCCATCGGAAATCGAACCCGGGACCACGTGCACCGAAGTATTACGCGGTGGTCACTAGACCAGCGGGGAAGGCATATGATGCATTGGGGCTTCCAAATAAAGTCAAATAATTGTATCAAATTTTGTCTTGGGTGACATGATTTCCTTTGTCCTAAAGCACGATAACACCCCTGAGAAAATCGTTCTTCGGATTTCAATTTCTCGTGCAAATTTTCAGTTTTGAAATTAGTACATTATACAGATCAATATAACGCTATAGGAGGTTTCCATCTAAAGGTTTGCATTTTCGATATGTTCTCACTGGCATCTGCACAGACTAGCAACCACAACAAGCAAACTACAAGATGGAGCATTAACATTATATTTTTTGCTTTTCTTTCCTCACATCGAAACGAAAGTATTTGTGATCGCTATAGTGATAAAACATAAAAATACTACAGAACCTTTTTATTTTGGATAAATAATAGTTGAAAATAGCCTCCGGAACGTGGGTTATTTGCACTTTTGTGTACAAGGTGAAAGGTAATTCATCTTACAGATTCCTGGAGCTTAGAGTGGATACTGAGTAATTGCATTTAGAATAGAAACCATTGTTTTGAAACTTGTCAATTGGCTGCTACACGGATAATAAGGGGAAGCCGAGAAAATTACTTTTGACTGCTGAAAGAAAAAGCATAATATAACCGATGCCACTCCTAACGAAACAGTCGTGGGTGGTGTTGAGTTGTTGCATTGCGACCAAACCTATCTACACAAGTATATATATACCAACCCTATATACATCCCTAACATGCATGCACACATACCAGTGGCGCATGTTTCTGTCTATATGTTCTAGCATCCATGTTTATTGAACAGCTTCTGTGGTCATAACAAGTGCAAGAATTTCCTCTGATTTAGCAGCAGATCTCGGGGATTTTACTCTTCATGTTATTCTATCAATTTCTTGAAAGTAATTTCGTGCTTTTCAACTAAAAGGGTTAACATACACTGGTATCTTATCAAAGATTGTCACCTCTGAATTAAGAGGATATATTAAGCGGAATCACAATCTTGTGAAAATATATCGTACCTAGTAAGTCAAATAAAAATTCGTGGAATGTTAATACCTATTTCATATTTGATCTTTGAGAGCTAAGCTAGATATCTACCTCCGCAGCAATGTTTGCATTCTTTGTTTAGTAAAGTGTTTTTTGACTTAATGAAATATGCATTCGTTGGTGCAAAAGTTAAAACACTAATTGGGAATAAAGTTCTTATTGGATTATTAAAAACTTATCTTAGAATCTACGAAAACAGAAAAACGATACTTATGAGGTTATTTTGCCCAAATAATTATCGAGTTTTTCTGAATATTTTTTTATCATAATTTATTGAGCCTGTAGAACGAGGGAGGGGCAAGATGTAACTTTTAAGTTCTCCCAACATTACAAATGTTCTAAGTTCTGACACTTTTTGTGTGAGGATGTACTAAGAGCAAGGGTTCAGTTCATAGGTACAAAATATTGAAATTATAGAGACAAGAATGGACGTTTTAGGTAAGAAATACGGAACACATTTTGAGAAATCGAAGATCGTTTAGATATCTTTAATAAAAAAAATAATAATAAAAAAATAAAAAAAAGCACACGTTAAAATTTACGAATAAGACAACAAACGTCAAAGGTCGGTCTTTCGGAAGAAATTTGTGAAAGAAATGACGGTGATTAAGGGTGCAAAGATATCTTGGTTACTTCAATAAATCTCCGCTTAGTACAACAGTAAAACGCTTATTTTATTTTATTTTTATTTAATCTGGCGAATATTTTAAGGTTATCCTATACATTGATGAAAGTGATAATTTCATGTTTAACGTTCTGTTCTTGCCGGGCAGTCGTTCTTTTATTTCAGCCGTGGATCTTAATGTTATCTTCGGTAACGCTGTTATGTTTTAACTTGAAATTAATGTACTCATAAACAACATTTCTTTTATTTTTTGTGGTTACAGCCTAATAACGACTGAATCACATTGAGAATCTTCGTCGTTTACGTAACTTACCTTTTCCAACATTGGAATTCTCAGCTATTACATTATCTTCAAAAATACTCTTCCACACTTTTTCAAATTTAGGTTTTAGATGAACATGTTTATTTCTTGTGTGATTAAGGAGTTTTGTCATTATAGGAAACATCATTCCACACTCGTGGCACACAAAAGTGAATTTTAACTTATGAGACTTTAAGTGTTCTAGAAGATGGCTCCCTTGATGATAGCTCATACCACATTCTTTGCAAATGTATGGTCTATCTCCTGTATGAATACGTTTGTGTGTCATCAAATGACCCTTCTGCACAAACGATTTGTCACAAACGTCACACTGAAATGGTCGTTCCCCTGTGTGGATGCGAACGTGATATGACAAGTGCCAGCTAGATGCAAATGATTTCTCACATTGGTCACATTTGAAAAGGCGATTGCTCTGCAAGAATGTATTGCAAACGTTATCCACTCTACGATAAACTAAAGAATTCAATCGTCGTCTCTCAATATGTTTCAAATACGAAGCCTTGAACTTAAAAGTAGTATCACAATCTGAACATTTGTACGGTGCACCTTTCAAATGATAGGCAACGTGGCTTACGAGTGTCGACCTCTGGGTAAAAGCTTTGCCACAAGTATCACAGGTGTACGGCGTCTCTCCAGTGTGTATTCTTTCGTGGGATCGACAATCACTCCTCCTGAGAAAACCCCGGTCACATGTCTTGCATCTGTATTGACGGTCTTGTGTGTGGATCTTGATATGATTGAATAACTGACCTTTTTGCGAAAACGATCGTCCGCAATGTTCACAATCGAAAGGACGCTCTCCAGTGTGAATTCTTAAATGGTCACGCAAATAGCTACTTTGCTTAAATTCTTTGCCACATATCGAACACATGTTAGAGGATTCGTTATTATACTTGCCCTCTACCCCAGGGTATATTTTCTCCAGTGTTGTTGGATTCTCAATGGATTCTGACTGGTTAAAGCTGTCACTGGAAAATAAAAATGGCAAGTGAGTAATCTTTCAATATTAAATATGGTTCGCAATATATTATAGAAACGAAATAGCTTAGTTTGTTTCCATACACTGCTTTTCGTATGCGTTATACGCATCCCACTACAGTTGGACGAAACTTCTACCTACCTAAAGCATTGTAGATTAAATTACACTTCTGTCGGAATAATGAATTATAAATTAGTATGTAGTAAATAAAAAATTTCATTTCTTACATCCAAATAATATATAATATCCGAATGGTATTGAGCCCTGTCCCTCGGAATTTGTAAAGAAATAGAAGTTGACACACAATAATAGTCAACGTCTTGCGAATAAAATCAGGAAAATAAACACACTGCTGAACAATACTGCACTTATTTAATATAAGAACACATTTACACGTGACGGTTCGATCTTCAAGCCAAGATCCTCATCAGATCTCTTCACAATCTGGTTCTTAGCAGTCGATTAGGTTTTTGAAAGGAGATCATTTGTGCAGATTCTTGGGAATGAGACTTTTGGATTCCATGTTGGATCTAGTCTCGGCTGGGTGAGATTCAGGGTGCGAATTACCGGGGTGGATGAGGGGGATTTTCCCCCTCAATCACATTTTGTTCCCCCCCCAAAGAAGTCAGCTGAAGTATCCTCACCAGGGATGCTCGCTTTCCCCCTCAAACTATGCTTAGTATAACTCCAAATTTTACTGATTTTTGTTATTTCTTGTAAATTTAATCTTCTAGCTGTATTTCGATATGATCGATGTAAACTGTTCAGTTTTGGTCATTTCTACTTACCACCTAATTACCCACTATTTTCAACGTTGTTTAGTAGAACTATATTATTATGACTACGGTTGTTACTTGCAACTGTACCTTCGTACCCTTCAGTTCGTCATCGTTTGTGAATTTGAATGTACTAATTGTGTATAACAAAGTCACATATAGATTTATAGATGTTCTTAGCGGTTGGCCAAGAAGAAGTAAACAAATAGCTTCTTCTACCATACTTGGCGAAGTTCGGATATGTCATATTCATCCTCTATATTTGTATCGATTATCATCTTATTTTAATTTTTGTTATAACATGCTATTTCATTTTCCAGTGTACTCTTTGTTAGCACATGGTCTTCATTCCCTAGTAGGCTGTGTGTATGCAACTCAAAAGTTGCATTTAATTTGTGATAATTAGCATAGTAATCACTGCTTTTACAGTTTACGGAAATGAACTTTTGAAACTGTACTCAAAATCTGAGATATAGGTATTCTCTAGTAAGTATATGTTAACGTACACGCTGGGGGATACGCTCCTAGTGAGCAGACATGTTAATGAAGGTGATTTTTAGGTGAATAAGCGAATAATTCAAGATTTGTTTCAGCATTTGTTAATACGACTGGTTCTCCGTGTCATTGTCCGTGTCTGTATAAGCATTTCAACTGGAGTGGGTTTTTTAAAAGTTAACCCTTCATTTTTCCATCTTTTCGCTGTACAGTTTGCTGTCCACGCAATTAATGTTGTCTGAAAAACTTCAGTGTAATGTTTTACTTTATTTGAATAACTTAGCCCATAGTGAATCAACTCATCTTCAACCTAACAGTAAAGTAATTCTTAAGTGTTGACTTTCCGTGCCCATCACGGAATCGATATTTGGAGAGAAAAAAGTCGTGATGAGCAAAGCTTTAGCGGGAAGTAGAAGCACAAGCTCGAAATTTGAATTGAGAGATTTTAAATATTTGGCCTTCGATTTGACCTTGATGTGAGAAATCGGGACCAGTAACAATCCATTTCTTATTTGATAGGCGAATATCTAGATTTTCTTTTAAAAAAAATGTCCGGTTTAACTGATAATTTTAGTGGTTTTCACAAGACTGAAGTAGGTTTCTTTTCGCAATCTGTATGTATTAATGCAAAGTGGAAGCTTTAAATATGAGTGAAAAAATTAACATATGCTTGTGATCATGGCTATCGCTCGAGCCAAATTATTAACTAAATAAACCTCAGAGAGCTACGGGGACAAGAGTGAGTACAACATTAAAACACGTTCAGAAAGGTTTAGTGGGGTGTATGTCAGACAATATATATGTGCATAGTTATTGTCGGTAGATTTATTAAATTAATAAAACTCTTATTTATTACAGATGTCACACACACACACACACACACACACACATATATATATATATATATATATATATATATATATATATATATATATATATATATGGGGGGTAAGGCATTTATTGTCTCATTTTGAAATTTGAACCTTCAGACTATGTCCTTTGGCCTAATTTTATCCCCCCTTCCAATATAGATTATCTAATTCTCACGCTGGTGAGATTTAAACTTATTTAAGTTGCATTATCTATTTAACCCATTACCTTTAGCTGCTACCGATATTACTATTGAATTTAAGGAAGCTTTAATTTATTGGTTATTTTGCACCCAGAAGTTTATATCTTCTAAATTTGTTTAGTTATTAAATATGTTTGGTTCTATAGCTAGTGGTGGATACACCCTACTTAATGATTAATTACCGTGTGCGTGGGTTTTCTCGGGGTTCTCCCATTTCCTCCCACTTTCTTCATTCCACCATTTCATTCGTTTCTCATAATCACCGTCTCCTTTAGCCTAACCGGCATAACCGTGGGACGTAAAACTAAAGATTTCATTTCATTTCATTTTAATGATTAATTATAAAATACTGTTAGCTCTATTATCTATAGCTATTTGTCTTGGATAGTTTAATTGCATTTGGTCGACGTAATGTTAGATTACTTTTCGGGTAAGTTCCATGCGTACGATTTTCTCAAAAAAACGACTGAGGCTAATTAGTTTACATTTTATAAAGAAATATTCCATTCAAACTCCTACAAGATGGTATGTCATTTGGCACGTGGTGTAGTATATTCTTGGGATTTAAGTTCTTTTCACACAATTTTTTCAAACGACTGTTCTGATCAATTTATTCTTATCTCGTGAATAAATATTACAGAAAAAAATACTTCCACCGGCATAAATCACTTTGCTTAAGTTGTCCAAAATGAATAATTTAATCTTGGGGGTAAATTCTTCAGAAACGATTTTCTCAAACGTGACCAAGATGATTTAATTTTTTTCATAAACAAATACCACATCAACAATCTATCATATGACGAAGGTAATTTTTTAATGAAAAATTCGTAACAGGTAGAGTTTTTCAGACAGTTTTGTTAAAAATTTTAAGTTGATTTTGACGATATTTCACAAATAAAAATTAATGTAAGAATCCTACAACATGGTATGAATAATTTTCCATGGAAGTCAACAAGTTAGTTTGCTCGCTGGGGTAAAATTTTCTTCGGACAAACTTCCCGAAAACACTTATAATTTTCTTCACATTTCGTATATATTTCCTTCACCGTGACAAAATTTAAGAAACAGAAGTGAGAAGATTATTATGGTATTCAGTATTTCTTATTTGTTATGTACGAGCCATGAAGTACGTAGATCTATTGAAGTCTCAAATTACTTTTTTCAATATCACCATAGTTTCTTCTCTTGTACCGTTGCTCCGAAGTAAATAATAAATATATAAATAGAAGCAAGGAAAATAAACAGAAAACTGGCGAGCCGTTACGTTCTGTTTGAACGTAATGTAATTAATACATATCGTATAGCATATGTTAGTTATTTAACACTCTGCTAAAGGGATTCACGCTCAACTAACTCTACTTCTTTTATTAGTCAGGTAGATCAAAAGCCAAAAGGAAAATATTATTAGTTCATACCTGATTAATTTTGTGTATTTCTTTTTTCTAAATGAAGGAATGTAGTAGAATTTACAAATAAAATAAATAAAATACACTTCTAGAATTTCATAATAATATAAAGCAGTAAGTTTGCATCTCCATGATCATGGGTATTCTGCCTTTACTAGCAGATTACTCGCTGCAAACTGAGAGACTTCGAAGCATAACAGTCCTCAGCTAACTTCTTAGTCCTTAGGTATTCTCTCTCACAACAGAAAATGCACATTTTTCGTTGAATAGTAGCTTTTACCCCTAAGAGAATGAAATCAGTACTCGTACCACGCACACGGAAGTCGGGCGCGTTAAGGTAATTCGGCTAAGCAGAAACTATATACTAAAGAAGAAATAAATAAAAAAATTACACATTCACTTTTTTCTTAATACTTTCTATTCATACCAGTAGACGGTGAATTTTGAAGTTTATGCCGGCAAGAAAGAGCTCAAAAAGATGAAGACTACTAGAGCACGTAACTTATTTGCTGTAATCTCATGTAATGGAAAAACAGACGTTCTGGAAAATAGTTTTAGCACATGACTGTGTAATACTCGTTCCTTATGATAAATTATTTTTTAAAAATGTAGTAACACCAGGATCACAAATAAAATATGTTGCATGTAAGCAGAATTATTTTAGGCATCGTTGCACTAAAAAGAGAGATGATCCGGGTCAGTATCCCCTGGCTATGCCACTGACGTATCAGATTTTAGGTCAAAGCCTATTTCCCTTTGCAGATATAACAAACATGAAACGTCAATATTTCATTAGCAAACGTAAATAAAAAAAATTTGTAGTGTCTAAAATAACTTAGAGATATAATTCATTGACCATTTGTTTTTTTTACGCAGTGATTTACCTTCTTCCAGGCTAGTGATCTTTTAAACTACTATGGATTTTTTAATACTCCTTGTTCTTTGACAATACACGTAAGGGATGAGAGGATAATATGGTTTGATCTATATGATTTATCATACATATATGTGATATAGGGGCATTTATTATTTTCTTACATTCGAATTTGCATGTTCTTTGTGATAAAAAGAGGTTTCTAAATAAAATAATAAAACTATTTTCCGTAGACAGGATTTCGACTCATTCTAGAATGAACGTCTACTCAGAAATCCGTGATGCTAACTACAAAGCCACGAAGAGTCAAGACTTTTGTGCATGATACTTGGTATAGCGAAATACGCTTTAATCATGAATTAACCAATATTCCATGTTTGACTCTTTTTTAAAATAATTTATTGTCATTAAATGTGACCATTTTTTATATGCAAATTAAATATTTACTTCGTGGTCATGTCCAGATAAACTATTTCTTCTGTAGATTCTTCTAGATATTTACGTATGTTACGCTGTCTCAGAATTGAGGGAAAATAATTTCCTTCTATGTAGAGATTCGAGGGATGTATGGATTTAGATTTTTTTTAATTGTCTCTGGAGGGCAATCTAGGATTTTCTAATCAGAAGTGTAGCAGTAGAAAGTAAAAAGCTATAGTGAAACGAAGAATACTGGTGACTAATCATCAGAAAATAAAGTAACAGGTTCTAAAGAAAATAATTAATTAAATAATAGGTTTATAGCATATGATATTATGTCTACGATAAACCATAATTTGGAAAGATATTACAATTTCATCAGAAGTGCATCATCAAGTCTGTGAGAGTCATGATAACACGGAAATTGATTAACTGGTTTTTTCCACTTAAATAATTAGATTGGGAAGTTTAATTACAAAACACCAATTGACAACTTATCAGAACGAGGTAAGATATCTATTCTGATATAGGAAGTTGGGGTGATTATCAAAGATCATATACTCTAGTAAAAGCAATATCTAACGAAACGTTTAGGGATCTACACAATCCCACATTAATGTCAACTGTAGAAAGCATCGTGAGGCCCTTCGGAAACATGAAGTATAAAGAATTGTAAAAATTTACGGTTGACCAAATTCGGGACAGCTAAAGGCAAACAACTTCACACAGTACAGCTTTTCGTTGGAAATCTTCAACTCGGAACATGTAAAGCTCCTAAACAACATGACGTTAGTGATCTCTATGACGAGAAAAAAATGAATCTCCACTCATACAAAATTCATCCGATAGACGAGCTGAATAAAGCTGAGTCTGATCACCGTGAATTGTGTGTATATATATGACGATTTTACTCTTCTTATAAGCACTGTGTTCTCTGATGAAGCCACATTCCAACTAACCGGCCACGATAACAGTCACAATTCAAGAGTTTGGTCTGACAACAATCCTTATTGGCTTTTTGAAACATATTGGAATGTTGACTTTCTTGGGAAGCAGTACTGAAGAACAGATTAATTGTCTCCTTTTTCAACAATTGATTTCTGGGCTATATGAGGATATACTGCAAAATCAAGTAGTTCCAGCAATCAGAGACAGTGTGAGAGCAGAACTTCGCCCACACACGGTTCTGGCATGATGGTGCACGATTGCACTATGATGCAAGTTTCCTGAATTTTTTAACGTGTAATTTCCTCAACGATGGATTGGCAGAAGAGACGAAATCGAGGATTCTACTTGTTCTCTTTACTTATCGTCACTAGTCTGCTTTCTGTGGGGACATCTGAAAAGAAGCGTTTACCAAACAATATGAACTACTCCGCTTGGTCTTCGTTTAAAAATTATTGATTAAATTAAAGTTTCCGCGAAAAGTACGGAATAGGAATTAATATCGGTTGTTCTCCATTATATTTCCAAGTTAATTTTCAAAAACGTCGGGACATGCTTTCCCCTGTTTTTAATGAGTAATTTATGTGCGAAATTTCATTCCTCTGACTTGACCGGCCACTGTATTTTTAGTAAAAATATTTGAACCCGCTTTACCCTCTTAGCATACATCCTTGGGGAAAACGAATGTGATAAAAACCTAAGATAGATCACGGTTCACTTATATTCCAGCATTTTAGATTATCAAAAACTGGTCAGCTGTCTAAGAGTTAGCCGTCAAACATTTTTACATTCCAAATCTCGGTGTTAAACGAAATCTTAGAATACTATATTTTTATTCTGTGTTGCAAACTAAGGAAGCTATAATATTGCAAACAACCAAATTTTAGAGGTCCCTACAACAATAATGGCGTAAGTGAGACGGACATTCAAACTATCTTAGAGTCAAATACTGTGATTATGATATGACATACTTCGAGTAAATAGGAAAACATTTACAAGAATTTGCATATTTTACTTTTTTCAGATGACTTTATTTCGAAAAGCTTTTTATATGAGGATGACATCCAATTACATAGCTAGTTTTCAACAGACACAAATATCATAATGTCCCTTACAGCAATTTAATAACTCAAACCATTTAAGACACATGATTAAGATTGGAAAAGTTTGCGTCATTGCGCAAATTATCTCATTTCGAAATTTTTTGACTACAACTAACAAAAACTAGTGCTATAAAGTTATTGAAGCATTGAACGGAAGAATCATTTTAAAAGTCCCACACAAATAAGTCACTTTCACCAGTATAGCAAACCCTACCAATCAGTTTTTCTATTTCTTAATACTTTTTCCTATTTATTCCAAATATATGTCATAGCTATATTACTCCGTCGTACTTCCGTCATTATTGTTGAAGAGATTTTCAAAATTGGGAAATGTACGATAGTGCAGCTTCGTTACTTTGCAACACTAAATAACAAATGAAACTGTGGATTCATTTAAACTGTGGATTTAAAATATGTACTAATCTGACGTAGTGTCTTTACAAAAATACAACTTTAATTTGGTTGGTAACACTGTTAATCTGGTTGTATTGCAGATTGCGTTAAACAGTTGTCCCTTTCAATGTTTGCATTTTGTAAAATTTCTCCGTTTAATGTATTAATTTTTAAGTTGCAATAATCTTTCGTGACAAATCTGGCAACCTGTATTTGCAGTGGTTCTGTAATTCTCTTCGAAGGCATGACAATAAGGTAAGGAAGTGTATTCTCTGCGAAGCGATCTTGTATAACCATCAGGGAAACTCGTAAGCTGCATGTTCCCACTTCCAGTGAAGTTTGAAACCCGTAATTAAGTAGCTCCCGCTGTATAATTCCAAAGTTATACATAAAAAATTTATCAGTTGTAGAGACAACTACGAAAATTATTTTTTTTAATCCATTGGTGTCAAATCATCATCTTGGTCAACCGCGATCCGTAATCACTGGTGGTGGAATCTCGTCCTTTCTCGATTGTGTTTCAATTTTAAGCCAACAGTTTGATTTTGCAAGAATATGATAAGTATTATCATTTACTTGGCTATTATTTTCTCAGTATATGTAGTTAATATGAATGAAGCTATCGAATTAACCTAAAAAACTGAATATTGCTTAATATCTTACGACTACATAATACAGGCTAAAGAGAACCCTGAAAACTTGTAATGAATGGCATTACATAATTATGGACATGATAACATAAGGGAAAACTAGAATACCACAAGGAAATTACCTTTTATTATGAAGCTTAAATGTAATGAATTAAAGCATAAAATCGTGCTATGGCGATGAAAGACAGGGGAGAGATATACATAAAACCTTTATCAATGTCTCCTGCCTGCAGTGGGGCAAGCTTAAAGTTATTTCATGAACTTTGGTATTCTAATTTTCTCCTCCTTTATTTCTCCAACTATTATTTCAACATATATGAAGGGAAATAATTTGCAATAATTTTCCTCCACATATATAAAACACTTTGTCTTAGTGCTCTAAAACACAGAATACAATTAATAATTATCAATCCCAATTTGCATAAACATATCTAAAAACAGTATCGTAAGTTAATATGTACTATATTCCTTAAAATTATCTTCTTACCTTGAAGATTCATTTTCTAGAAGTAAGAAACTATCTTCAGCTTTGAGAACTGGGTAATTTCCTATTGTGGGAAGATCGGGAAAACCTAAAAATTCAGGTTCTTCATCCGAGATATATGCAACAGAATTATTTGCTGTTTCATCTTGCACTGATGCAGCGACAATTTTCTCTTCTTTGTAGTAGATTTCAGATTTTATTAATTCCATTCTGTGAAACCCAGTTTCCATACCTAATTAAGAAATTTAATAATAAGTTGAATGTAAAATTTGATAAGATAAAAAATACGAAAGTTAGAAGGCTTATCAACTAATGTCATGTAACTTGTTTTCTTTCTGTTGAAAAACTTCGTTTCATATCTAGCCTATTATCAATGTAGACTGACAGAATCATAATTCGATAATTACATTGTACTTATAAACATCTTCCTATGTAGGACAATTCAGTTCTGTCATATTTACTATAACTGACGAAAAAAGACTTTTTACAATGCATGACATTACCAATAGTTGTAAGAATAGTATCCGTACGAACTGAAATCCATGAAGTCATAAATAAGTAAAGCAAAGAGCGCCCAATCGAACATTTTCCTTAACGAAAATTCAACCAAAGTCTATTGGTCTTTCCGCATACAGCTAGAAAGGATATCTGTTAGGAAGTGGGATAAGATTGATGGGTGATTTTTGTATCAAGCAATTTGATAATAAATATATATAGAAAGAAAGGAGAATGGAAAGCTCGGAAGAAAGTTTTGATTAATTCTTTGAGAAAATGACGAAATCGTCTTTTCCTGAACAAGTAAGATGGGAAATTCCACCGAAGAAGCTGAAGAAAATCTAAACTCGAGGTATGTTTTGGGTATTAAAATAACTAGCATGTTAGATTTGAGTTCGTGGAATGTTATTTTGATGCAAAAAGAACTTCCTTTCACCGTACCCACGTACTATAATGACACTTATGAAAATTTATTAGATAAATATCCATATCCAAAAATCGTCAGATTATTTCGCATTCCTTTATCACCAAGACAATATCAGGCGTTCAAGATGGAAAGCGAATCACGGTAATACACTCACATTTTCTCTTTAACTGCGAATTAAATCCGGGATCTCATGTGCTAAATACGTGAATGACATCGGAAAGTGTAGCTAAGTAGCACAAAGTTAGGACAGTTAAGAATATAAATTGTAAGCAAACTTAAAAAAACATTTTTCTTTCACAGTTTTCCTTTAAATAATTCCCTAAGATGTTCTGGACTAGTATTACCCTGGCACTTGTCCAAATAATTGCGCACTGATTAATAATGTGAGCAAACTGAGGTGCCCTGGAAATGATTACGTGATATCTTATCACCTGTTATCCTATATGCAATTATTTCATCAGGAAAATCATTACTAGAGTTTTTGAAACTGTTCTTTGGAGAAGTAGTTGCATTTTTGCCATTGCACTGCATCAGGAAGATGCAGATTCACTTTACGAGGACTACCTCTTACGGATATAAAGACGCGTTAGGACGTATGCCATAAAAATGCCTGTGCAATAAAAATTAACTTACGCGAGGTGGCCACTAAAAGCGAGAATGCTATCTTACCAAGTCAGAACAGGGAGGATAGCGCAGTACCGCTTCTGCAATTGAGGGTTTGCGCATATATGAGGATAAAAGGAACTTGATATCGCATAGCTTAAAACACTTGTCATGGTTTGAGTTATAATTCTATAGTTGTAAACATAAGATATACATTTGCAGATTCGTGTAAAATACTCTACCAATGGTAAGTAGTATGCTACTCAGTAGTCTTTGATATGAACTCATTGATTTTAACCGTAGTATAGCCACTGTAATGAGTTTACACTTGTAAACATGAAATACTGGTTTCGTATATTGTGAGAAAGGCTCATGTTTAGCGGAAGGAGTACAGCAATTGTTTCTAAAAAATGTTACAATTTCGGAATTTTTACTTTAGGTGAAATTAGTTTGTTACACTATGTTAATGTAGGCAGTGGTGCCCACCCCCCCTTATGTCTATGACGCACCCCCCCAATTGTCTATCCGTAGGTGTTTTTCCATGAAAAAAATCTCCTTTTAGATTAATTTTACCCCCCCCCCTCATCAAACATATTTATATAGATTTTAACCCCCCCAAATATTTCAATGACGCAGTTTGCGTCATAGCCCCCCCTTGTGGGCACCCCTGAATGTAGGGATCCAGCATAATTTTCCAAAAAATGATATAATTTCGCTTATTTATACTAATATTAGGTTAGGCCAGATTTGGTTATGTTATGTTAGGTCTAAGTACTTGCATCAATCATTTCTCCTGTAAATTTTGTGTTTTACGTGCTTCTGGACACCTTCTGCTTAAAAAACGTGAAAAACTCCTCAGATAATTTCCTATACAATTCTCGGGTTCACACGAGCAGACGGTTTTCCCATATCGAGAATTTAAGGTTCGGTCTACTCCAGGGTCCAAACGAACATAACCTAACCTGAAAAGGTAGTAAGAAATCTGGGGTAAAGTTTACAATGCACGCTCCAGCTGCACATCGATAAGTAGAATCGTTTCAAAAGCTATAGTATAGTGGGGTAGGAACAGGTTAGCTTAAGGTTCGGTAAGTTTTGATCCATTTTCATGAAATTAATAGAGTATAAACTTCTCGTTTCTGAGTGAGTGTACCCGCTGTTGCAGGCGTTGTAAAGTTAACCCGAAATCTGTCAAAATCTAATAGGACTTTCTGCTCGAGTAATGCCTAATTTTCTTTCATACGTAATCACTGATTTTAACCGTAAAATTACCACTTTTATGATGGACTATTTTCAATCAGCATCACATATATTTAGTCGTGGTGTATCCTCTCAATTTTATACTCGTGTTAGCAAAGCGGAAAGTGCTAATAAAATAAGAGCTTGTGATAGATTAGAAACGATATTTACACTAATATGTTTATAGAAGCTCTTGGTGGTTCCTTTGATTTTCAATAGCACCAAATGGTTTTAATCTCACCCTGACCACTTTTTTGTTTACATCATCATTAGTGCAAGGATTTTTATTTATGAAGAGACGTTGTATGGATGCACCGTGTATTACATACTTAGAATTTCTTTTCTCCCTTATTATTTACCGTTTATGTTCGTCGTCTACAAGAATGTTTCACTTAAAAATTTCTCCGTACAATTTTTACTTTTACGTGCAAAGGGACGAAATCTGGTGCCCTTGAATTTAACTGTTACCAAATTGATACTAAGATACCCTATTTTTTTTAAAAAAAAAACAGACATATAACAAATAATGTTTTTAATGTAGTAAATACTGACTTATGTTAGCGCCATAAACAGCAGAAATCACTTACTTTCTGCTACAACCCTCTTTGTTCTACTACCTACTTTCATAAACAAAATAACTGGACTTCTGATAGATCAGTATTGCCAGATTCGCACATTATATATATGTTAAGGGCTTCATTTGGAATGCCGAGATTATTTTATTTCCTCCGATGCTCTCCATCTTGGAAGGAAGATTCCCTATTGGAAAAGTATGACGATACTCTTAAAACTGGTCTGGAATCCATCCTCAATTGTTCTCTTAATAAAAACTCTTGGATACAAGCTTCTTTACCAGTCAAAAATGGAGGCCTTGGAATCCGTCGCGCCACAGGTATTCCGTCTTTTTTAGCGTCTTTCTACGGTGCAAGTCAAATAGTTCACTTCTTCAATGGGATAACGATGAAATCACCAATCCAGATGTGATGGACTGCATAGCTAAATGGACAAATTTAGTTGGGTTAAACCCTCCGACTCTCGAAAATCGTAACAATCAGTCGCCTTGGGACGAGCCCATCGTTAATTGCCATGCAGCTTCTTTATTACAAACTAAAAAAAAAAAAAAAAAATCGAAGATAAAGCCAGACTTTTAGCGGTAATGTCCCCAGAAAACGGAGCATGGCTTCAAGCTCTACCATCACCGGCCTACATCTATCCAATACGACCCGCTCGGGAGAGTAATACTCCCGGATGTACATTTTTCCGCGCGCTACTCTAGACAGCTGTTTTACGCGCTATCCTAGCCAGTTGTTTTAAGTTGGTCACAAAATGTATATCATGAAGTATAAGGGGAACAAAACGACCCTACATCATGGAGTTGATTTGGAGTTTAACGTCCCTTGTGAGCATCTAGGCTATATGAGACGTGGACCTACTGATTAACGTAGAATCCGAACCACATGAGCTCCCGCCGGAATCGAACCCGGGTCCCTACATCATGGAGTACAAGGGAATAAGTACTACAACTACTTATCTGCATAAAAATAAATAAATCACTTTTTAAGTATTATTTTCATATTATTTTAATTGGCCTATGTTTAGCAGAAGGGGTCCAGCTCTTTTCTCTTAAAAATGATACAATTTTGGTAATTTCTGTTCACATTCGGTTAGTTTACGGTAGGGTTGGTTAGTTTAAGTTAGGTTAGGTTAGTTTAGGTTACGTTAGGTTAGTTTAGTTTATGTTATACAGTTGTAGGAGTCCCGCATAATTTTCCAAAAAATGATAGAATTTCGCTTATTTCTATTAATATTACGTTAGTTTAGGTTAGTTCAGGTTAGCTTAAGTTAGTTTATGGTAGGTTAGGTTAGATTTGATTACGTTATGTTACGTCTAAGTACTTGCATCACTCATTTCTCCTGTAAATTTTGTGTTTTTTACGTGCTTCTGGACCCCTTATACTAAACATACCCCTTTTAATTTAATAAGTGTTATAAAAATGTAAAAAAAAAATCCTCGGGCGGGGTTTGAACTCGCGCCAAAAGAGGATTTTATTACTAGCATATAGCGCTAGCCCACTCGGCCACTGAGACCGACAGCAGCAAATGTTTGTTGTCTGCTATTTGAATGCAATGTGGCAAGAAGTGGATAACTCCAACCAATCAGAAATGTGTTTCTCGTTTGTACTTCCGGGAGCATTACTCTCCCGAGCTAGTCCTTATCCTATGAGAGCTTCCGAGTATCAGTTGCACTACGGTTGGGAGCAGATATATGTGAACCACACCACTGCCCCATTTGTAACACCTTTGTAGATAAAAAAAAAAGGATTACACGGTTTGTCTTGCAAAAGCAGCGCAGGCAGACACCCACGTCATTCAAGTGTAAATGATATAATATTAAGAGCATTAATATCAGCAGGGATCCCAGCAGTGAGGGAACCGATTGGATGCAGCCGATCTGACGGAAAAAGACCCGATGGTATGACATTAGTACCTTGGAAGAAAGGAAAGGCATTGATTTGGGACTTCACATGTTCAGACACCTATGCCCCCTCCAACCTACAATATGCCTCAGTACAAGCTGGACTCGTAGCTGCTCGAAGAGCGAAAGAAAAAAGGAATAAATATAGCAATCTACTCGATAACTATTGCTTTGTCGCAATAGCAATTGAGTTTAGCGGTTCTTGGGAAGAAGGAGGCCTCAAATTTATAAAAGAAATCGGCCACCGGTTATCAATTAAATCAGGAGATAATCGAGCAAAAAGTTTCCTGATTCAACGCATAAGCATAGCCATTCAACGTGGGAACGTGTCGGCTATAATGGGAACGTTACCCACTAGTAAAGAGCTAGAAGAAGTCTTTCTTCTGTAATTGCGGAGAAGGGAGATTAGGAGTACAAACAGACATCATTGGTGCATCAATTTATGTAGCAACCGAGCAAGGAGTATGGAGAGACAGCTCACATTCAGTAAGTTTATATGAAAAAAAAAAAACGGCATGAATGCTGTACCGTACGTCAAGACAGTGACATAACATGAGAGGTTGGAGCCTTTGAAAGAAGAAGATTTAACATTACCTGCCGAACGTCATGGAAACAAAGTACCGAGGAATAGATATTTACTGTTTGATTTGAAATTTTCATTATAACAGTTTTTTTAATAATCATTGTTATTTTACAATTCTTATGTACTTACTTATGGTTGTATGTAATATAATTAATTGCATTAATATATATATATATATATATATATATATATATATATATATATATATATATATATATATATATATATATATATATAAAAGTATTATAGTACTATTTAAGTTTACCGTGTTTTCAAATTTAAACAAGTAAGTTTCGTTTCACAGTGTGAAATGAAAAGACTTCCAACCTATTCGAATTCAATACTAAAATTTGAAGCAGTATATATAACTACTGGTTATAATAGAGAATAAGTTCAAAATATCACCTGTTCTTCAGACGCAGTCCATAAAAAAAAAAGGAAAACATTACTCACTTTCCCCTTACCGGTACTGTTTTTGTTCTATGGCGATAGAGGTTGAAGCCAAAAGTCGTTTACCCACTTCCCGTTGAAATAGTGTGTTAAGGGAGGAGATAGAATCTATCTTCGGGTCGCTGAACTGATTGTGAAAAACCCCTTCTATTTCTTCCAGTTTTTGTTCTACGAAAATCTGAAACCATACATACCGGTACGAGTAAATTCAACCATTTCCGATTTCGATATAGTGTTGTGGATTGTATATATATATATATATATATATATATATATATATATATATATATATATATATATATATATATATATATATATATATATATATATATATATATACGGGCCTTGAAGGCAGAGGGGAGTAAGTCATGTTTATTAAATTTTCAGGAGAGTTAGAAAATAGTGACTTATTTCTTTTTGCCTTTAAGGTCCGGATATATATATAATAAAGAATTTTATTGTCGTTAAGCTATACATAGCAATAGACAACGTCAAAATGTGATACAATATTAATACGTGAGTATAAATAAATAATGATCTATAACTTTATTAATGATAAAATGACATTACAAAATAAATTACAATAACAATATGCATTTTATATACAAGCTCAACACGAGATTACAAAATACGTTTCACTTCTATTGAACAATTAAAATACTCCTATAAAGAAAAAAAGGGCGTTGCAACTAACCAATTGTAGGGTCCTAAAACTTAATTTTAAATCTATCTATATGTTCATCTTTTAGTGATGCAGGCAACTTGTTATACAGATTTATTCCAATTGTCTCATAACTATTTAATGATTTGGACAGTCGTTGATATGGGACATTTATGAATTTACTGCTTCTAGTATTATACGAATGGATGTCTTGCCTGAGTTGTAAATTTTGGTGATTACTTTTTATATGGAGGAGTAGTGTGTAAATGTATAGATTGATTATTGTCATAATTTTAAGATTGATAAACAAAGGTCTGCATTGAGCTAATTTGTCTACCCTTGAAATAATTCTGATGGCCTTTTTTTGTATTAAAAGAATGCTATTTACATGATAATTGTTACCCCAAAATAATATACCATACAAAATTATACTCTGAAAGAAAGCAAAGTAAGCCGATCTGACATAGTTATCAGGATCATGATTTTTTAGTTGTTTTAGCAGATATATAACTCTTGAGAGTCTTCCAGAAATATGATTAATATGCTGTTCCCACGATAACTTGTTGTCAATATATATACCTAGAAACTTCACACATGTTGAGTTATTCTCAACAGGCACTTCTTTTAGACTAAAAGTCATATGTTTAGTGTTATTCTCGTTAAGTAAAATACCATTAGCCTTAAACCAAATCACAACCTGATCCCATGCATTTTCAGTTATAGAATTAAGTCAACTAAGATCAGGACTAGTGTTTAGGAAGGTCGTATTGTCAGCATATACCGTAGTATAGAGTAAGCAGATAAAAAGTAAGGTAGATCATTTATCATTAGTAAAAATAGAAGTGGCCCAAGCAGAGGCGCCGGAACCGGAAAGGGGTGCAAGGGGGCAGTTGCCCCTCCTGAAATTTTCAAAGGGTTCAAGTTACCCTTTTTGCTCCCTCACTTTCAGACTGTAGAAACATCACCCAACGCTGATTATACGAACTAAATTTTGCTTTTTATAGTAATATGAAAAAATCTCTATTTCAGATTCATCTTTCTCTTTGAAACAAGCGACCGGGCGCTTTTTCTGCCCCATGTTAGACAGAAAGAGTTAGGAAAAAAATTGAAAATTATCTTTATTTCTATTGGTGTATATTCTCAAAACACTGTAAATTCTTTTAAAATTATTGTTTAAGTAATCGTAAGTCTGCAATATGAAACGAGTCGTCGAGCGAGATTTTGAGTTTGAAAAATATAACAGTTTAAATGTGTAACAGGACATTTAGGGACTAAATACATTTTCCATACAGTTAAATTAATGTTCTTACAAACAATATGCAGAGTGCAGTAAGTTTTATAGTGAGGAGGAAAAATGTATAAGGTAGGATTAATAATTCAGAACATATGAAAAATGCGAACTCTATTGTCGTTCTGTTCGTTTAATCCTTTCACTATCATTTTTTTCGAAGTGAGAAACATTAATATATGGCTATTTTAAGTTGTTTTCAAACGTATATATATATATATATATATATATATATATATATATATATATATATATATATATATATACAGTGGCGTATTTACGATTTTGTTTCGGGGGGGCTTTGCCTGGAAATGTAAAATTCTGCAAGATATTTCATTTACTTTACTATACTAAGTAAGATTTCGGGGGGGCTTAAGCCCGGTAGCCACCCCCTAAATACGCCACTGTATATATATATATATATATATATATATATATATATATATATAACATTTCCACCGTTTCGTTTTTCGACGTGGGAAGGGTGGGACATTATGTATCCCTCTGATATTTTTACGTGGGATCTATATGTCCCAGTGGTATTGACATGAATGATCATCTTGTATTTTCAATTATGAAACGTACATTGTCAGAAAAACACTTGGTCGTATTTATGATTACAAATATTTTACATTTCGGCATCCTTTTCCAAATTACAGTACACGCAACCACTGCTTTATCACTAGCACATTGTTTCTCACTTTCATCTGTTCCATTATCACTTTCATTGTTCACGTTCACTTCCACTATTGCCTATTTGATAATGTTAATAAGAATTCTGTGAACCATTAGCGGGCTTCTCTTTACCAGTGGAACATCAATTCATAGCAATGAAATGTAGTAAATTACCAGGGATCCTCTGAGAATGTATCGTGAGACACATATATTCCAGTGGAAGTGAAAGGTTTAAGATATGAGTGCAGAAACAGAACCTCTATTTCAGCTCTTCTTTCAGACCAAGTTTGTAAACAAGAATAAGGAAGACAGTCAGTACTTATAATAATAAATAGTGTTACATATTTAGCTCGCAGTGGTCAAGCAATCAGTGGGCATTTGCATAGTACGGGTATTTGATGTCACTCCTGGATGAAAGAAAAATGGATGTGCTTGTTCTCAACCAATGGATTAATCGACAGGATAACTGGCTTAGTGCTGATTGAAAGAATGAAATTTTAAAAATTATGGGACATGCAATATAGAGAGACTTGGTAGCAAACGTTAGAGTCTCCATTTTATGCAATCATAGCCGACTCCACAACTAATATTTCAAAGAAAGAACAGTTGTCTCTGTGTGCGCTGTATTGACTCTGATTCATCAAACCCAACGAAATATTTATGGAAATGATCACCCCACATAGCACAAAACCGGAAACAGAATTCACGATCAAAGATATTCTAACGAAACCTAACCTGAATGCAGAAAATATACGCGAAAGTGTCATGATGGTGCAGCTATCATGTCAGGACGAGTGTATGGTGTGCAGAAGATAACTTCGACTCAACATCCGAAAGCTGTAACATTCATTGCAAATAATCATGCATTAGATCTTCCATTGCAAGAAGTAGCACGAAAATGCGAATCTTTGTGTGACGTGCGGGCCATAGTGAAAGACGTTTCAAACATCAACCTGGATTCTGCAAAACGATAGACAACATACGCACGCCGACATTGTTCTTGAACCCTGTAAAACTATCAACGAAAGTAATCCTAAACATTTGCTGCCTGATTGTCCTACTCGCTGGTGTGTTAGGCAAAAATCTCTAATCAGATTTCAATCTACTACAAACGAATTCAAATCACGTTGGAAAAGAATCATCAGTAATACAAGGGGTCCAAATGATAATCAAAAAGTAATTTTAAAAGGGTATTTGAAAAGAATAAACAAATTCGGAATGATATTTTTTCTGATAGTCAGTATGCTGCTTTTGTACCTTGCGGACAACTGGCGAAAGTGCTTCAAAATTCTGAAGTTTCTACTTCTGGAGCTACAAGAGCAGCAGCGATTCTATCTAGAGGATACTCTGAGAAACCTACGAACGGACAGTGCATTTGAAAACATCTATAAGGAAGCAAAGAAAAATGCAGACATACTACACTTAAAATTGTCCACTTCATCAAGATCAAAGAGAACACCAATTAGGTTGGAGGAGATTGATAATCCTTCTATAGCAGCAACCCTAGAACCTGTATCAGATCTTCCAAAAATGTACTTCGAAATCATTGACTATTTGTTGAATGAAGTACAGCGTCGTCTCAATCAGCCAGGCTTCAAACAACTCATAAAACTCTATTTGGTCTAGGAATTAATTCGTGCGGGTGGACAAGAGATGGCGCAACGAACGGAGCGTCCCATAGTTCCGTGTATCCACACATGTGTTGCAAACCCCTGTCATCGCGTATCGTTCGTAGTATAGGGCAGTGGATTTAAGCGTCAACAACACCAGTTTGTAGTTAAGTGAACATGGCGCAATTTGTGCCTGATAAAGTGTTTTTGCGGGGTGTCCTGCTGCATTACTTTAACATGCAGAAAAGTGCGACTGAAAGTCATCGTATTTTGGTGAAAGTGTATGGTGACCATGCTCTAGCTGAGCGAACGTGTCAGAAGTGGTTTGCACGGTTTAAAAGTGGTGATTTCTGCTTGGCAGACCAAGAGCGAGCTGGACAGCCAAATAAATTTCAAGACGAAGAATTGACAGCATTGCTCGAGCAGTATTCGTGTCAAACGCAGGAACAACTTGCAGCAGCAATAGGCGTTGATCAAACAACAGTCTCCAAACGCTTGAAAGCCATGGGAATGATTCAAAAGATGTCACATTGGGTTCCACATGAATTGAAAGACAGAGACGTTGAAAGACGAAAAACCATTTGCGAATTGCTGCTTCAACGACAGAGCAGAAAGGGGTTTCTGCATCGAATTATTACGGGTGATGAGAAGTGGATCCATTACGAGAACCCTAAACGAAAAAAGGCCTGGGTGAAACCAGGTGAACCAGGTCCATCACAACCAAAACGAGATATTCACTGTGCAAAGGTTATGCTGTGCATATGGTGGGATATGAAAGGTGTGGTGTACTATGAGCTGCTGCAACCGGGTGAAACTATGAATGGAGAACGTTATCGACGACAATTAATGCGTTTGAAGCAAGCTCTGGCCAGAATACGACCATAATGGGAGAACAGACATGATAAACTTATTGTTCAACATGATAACGCTCGCCCACATGTCGCAAAACCGGTCAAAACCTATTTAGAAAATGTCGGATGGGAAGTTTTACCCCACCCGCCGTATTCACCAGACGTTGCTCCTTCGGACTACTACTTGTTCGATTGCATGAACAACGATTTGATTGGACAGCGGTTTACTTCTTCAGAAGATATCGAAACATGGGTCTCTGACTGGATCGCTTCCAAGGATGAGGACTTCTTTCGCCACGGAATCCGTACATTGCCTGACAGATGGGCGAAAGTGGTGGCTAGCGATGGACAATATTTTTCTTAATGTATTTATGTATTTTGTGTTTGTACTACAGCTTCAATGTGTGCGTACCAACCGCACGAATTAATTCCTAGACCAAATAGAAGATAATTTCTGAAGGAGCTATGTGTGCTGGTGGGCCTCTCTCAAGAGAATATTTGAAGCAGGAATTGGGAGTTCACTCGTCGGATTTTAACCTGCATAGATTATGAGCTCAACTCAGGCTGCTTTCACCTACTTTGATGACGACTGAGTCGCTGACGACCATCAGAATATTAAAAACTATTAGTGCTGAAACCCCAACTGTTCGCAGTCTTCTCGACCAAGTTGTTCGTCTAGGGACTTTTGTTCTCATTATATCAACTTCTTGAGCATTTGCGAAAGATCATTCAGCTATTTGCGTCGTCTAAACACATATTTGAGGACGTCCATGACGCAGGAAAGATTGGTTCATCTGCTGTTGTTGCATATGTGTAGCGACCAGACTTAAACACCATTGCAAGAAAATTCATATCAAAGACAAGCGAAAGAAAATATACTATTGGTCAATTTTGAAAAGAAATAAATGGGGAATTACGTAAGTGAAAATATTATGCATATTATAACCAATTATTTAAATTACAAAATAGCACTTAAAATTCAATATAAACTTGAATTATTTCTTATTAATCGTGTCGTACTTTATTACTGTGAAGTGAAGTGAATATAATGAGATTAGGAAGAGAGGTGAATGTAATAACAAACTGGATAGCCTATACTGAAGTAAGTATAGAAAAAATACAAATTACTGTGGATAATTAGTGTAATTGACTTTTCTATATATATTTTATGGTGTCTTTAGTGAAAATTCCATTTTTCCATTTCTGGTACGAAGTCAAGTAGGTAGAAAAAATATATTTTCTTATTTTTTATTTAATTATGTAGCCTATTTTATAGTGTACAAGTTACTTTCTACTACAAGGTGCTACAAAGTTTGTAGTTCTAAATAGCAATTTCTGCAACACCAGAACTGGATTTTTAAAAAATATAATTTTAATTTCCTCATTTCCAAGTGATTTAAGTAGCTTTAAGATTCTTTAATAGTGTCCGTGTGACCATGTCCAATACAGTTACAAATATGTACCAGTATATAAAATGGTAAAATTTGTACTTACAGACAGTCAGTGTGAGCAGTACAAATTTCACAATTTTATATATTTTTAATTATGATTTCAGTGGTTGAAAATTTCTGCACCTAAACAAAATCCAGCACAAAACTGACACGGGATTAATTAATCTAAAGATGTAAACTAAGATGCCTCTAATAGATTTAAATTTCACTCTCACGAAACTGTTTACAGCTTCATTATATTATTATTATTATTATTATTATTATTATTATTATTATTATTATTATTATTAATAATATTAATATTAATATTAATATTAATAATAATAATAATAATAATCAATCAAATCAAATTATTGTTACATTACAAACAAATATTCGTATTATCTTACCTATGTTACATTCTCATGCCTATTTTCTAGACAGCAGTCTGAAAAATACTTCCGACGCCACTGGGCCCAAGTACCGAACCTTGGAGTACTCCGTATTTAACTGATGCAATACCAGATTTATTGTTATTTACAAAAACAATTTGTTTACGGTTTCCTAACTAAGACTTGAATAATCTAAAACTTAAACCCTTGATACCGTAATACGCTATTTTTTTTTTAAAGGAGGATTGTGTGTTCAACACAATCAAAGGCTTTGCTTAAATCACAAAATGTTGCCTGAACAAAATCCTTGTTTTCAAAGCCTCTAATAACCTTCTTTACTAATGAATCGATCGCTCCAACAGTAGATCTACCCTTTACAAAACCAAACTGTGAATCACTAATTACGTTATACTTACCAAGATAATCACATAACTGCATATGTATCATAGTTTCAAGAATTTTTTTTTAGAAGACTGGTACCAGAGAAATTGGTCGATAACTAGATGGATGGTCGATAACTAGATAGACGGGCCCCTTTTTATATACAGGCACAACTCGTAATAATTTTAAAACTTCGGGGAAGATTCCCTGTGTTAGACATTGGTTAATGCAATGGGTAAGCGGCAGAACAATAAAATCAATAACTTTTTAAATTAGATTACTCGACAATCCATAAACATCAATACTGTTTGAACACTTAAAATTATTTACAATGTTGAGAACTACTTGAGGAGATATATTTTTGAATACAAAACTATCGTGTATACTATTTATAGATTGTTCCATTAGATTGACTGCTGTTACATCAGGTTTGTCAATATTATTGTGTACTTCACCGACAGAGTTCACGAAATAATTACTAAAATCTTCTGGATTGGGGTAAAAACAGCCCCGATTACTCTTAACTATATAATTAATTACATTCCAAGCTTGTTTACACTTATTAACAGACAATTCGATTTTTTCCAAAGTACACTGCTTTCTCGCTTCATTAACTGCTTGCTTATATGTATTCTTAGCTTTCAGATAGACTGACCTAGTTACTTCATTTTTCTCTCTCTTATATTTGTTTAAATGTAATATCATCTCTCACTTCATTGAGTAAAGTTGAGGGGTATACCACGTGGAATTATTTTCTTTATGTGGCTTTTTAAGTAGACTCTGATTAAATTTACAAATTCTTTGTGAGATGAAGATGTCAAAGTTATAGAGAAATAAATTCAAGAAGCATTCAAACAGTGCATTAGAGTCATTGTAATTCAACAGCAATTCAAACCAATTCATGTTGCAGAGTGAATTCTTAAACTCAGATATTTTACCCTCAGTGATTGGCCTAGAGACAACTATTTTACATTCTGTGGACAAGATATCAACCTCCTTACTTAATAGTGCGTTATCCAATTTTATCCATTCACAATCATGATCAGAAAAGGGAAATATTTATACGTTACAATGAGTTTGACATAAATTGAAATTTTTAAATATATTATCAAGACAAGCTAGACCTCTTGTTGGCTTCATATTTGTAATACTATAATTAAATTGACTTAACAAATTTTTTAATTCATCTACACTGTACTTTGTTGTTGTTACGTCAAAATCAGAGTATAGATCACCACCTATGACTATCTTAAAATTTGTAAAATTAGGCCTACTCAATAAGTTTAGCAGTTCCTCGAGCCTATCTAGAAATACTATTGAATTACCGTTTGGGGATCTGTATAGTGATACGAAAACCAACTTAAGACAATTAATAACGACACCTGTGGCTTCGAAATTGATTTCAGTACATAGAAAATCAAGGTCTAATTTCTTACACTTAAGTGAGAGCTTGTCTCTTACAAAAATAGCTACCCCACCGTGAGCACGGTGATTCTTACAGAAACTATTAACAAGTACATAGTCATCTAATTTATTAAACACAATTTCATCCTCTTTGCACCAATGTTCACTTAAACCTAAGACATCTAAATTATTATCATTCCCAAAGTCATTTAAAACTACATGTTTATTGTTGATCCCTTGAACATTTAAGTACCCCACTTTAAAATCAATAGCGTGGCTTTGTTTTACATTAACCTGTTGTGCTATAACCGGTACCGTAGCAGATTTTTGGCTAAGTCAGCATCATTGAACTCTTCTGATCTAAAAAATTAGCATGAGCTAGAAGTATTGCATGAACTGAGGTAGTAGACTGTGAGATTATGAGCTGAACAAATTTATTACACATAAGGTGCTTCCCATTGTTGTTTAAATGTAGCTCATGTCTTGTGAAATGTGACCTATCTAGCAGCTGCAAATCAACGTACTTTACATTTGGAAAAAACTTACATACCTTTGCTATTTTACGATTGGTACAATTCATCAGTATATTTACACATGAACTCTCTGCCAGATATTATATAGGCCCTACTTCACACGCGCTTTATCGATTGCTTCTTGATTCAGCACTTCCGGTTTAAACACACGATTAACGGAAAAGATCCTATTTTTTAAAAATCATTTCCAGTTTCGTTAGTGTTGTGAATTGTGCCTGTATTTTCTTTTGAGACTCGGAGTCGATTGTAGAGAACCGTTTGTCGCTATCTGTTACGGTATAATTTTCATTCTGTGGAGATATATGTTGAAACCGGAAATGGTGAATTTGACTGGATGGTTGATTGCAATAATTTCCGATTTGAATAGATGATTGAGAGAGAAGACGGAACCTATCATTAGGAAGCTGAATCGATTTTAGAAAATCACATGCTGCATCTTGATAGCACTTATCGATTTTGTTCTGCGGAAATAAGTGTTAAAACTGGAAGTAATAGTAAATTTGGACCACTTTCGGACTTTGTAGAGCATGTGGGTACCCAGACAGCACAATACACGTACAGTACCCGTATAGTGCATGTACAATTGCACGGATCCAACATGTGCATCATCTGTATAAATGTACGCAGTCGTTCTTTCAGAAAAAATGTTCAGGGGGGCACACGCAGTATACCGAGGGGACACTTCAGATACTATTTTATTATATTATAGACGTATTATTTTGGTTTCGTGCGGCGGGAGCACTCTCAGAGCTCCGGGTGGGGACAGAATAAGTCCTGTCTTTATTCAAATTACAAGCATTTCTGATGTAACAGAGAAATAAAGAAATCCTGAATTTGATACTACAGTTTATAAATTACTATTACCGTCGTAAAGGAACATGTAATGTCTAAAAGCGAAAAAAAGCGATAATGAAAGATGTGAATCAATTTAGATTGCATACATCAAAAGTGAGTGACAATTATCCAGGTAGTAATAGAGAGGTAGTGTCAGGGCTTAAAGTGAGCCGGAACGCATCGGCGCTGCCTTCCGGCAAATAAGTCTGCTGTCTGAATTTATTTCGTGTGCAACACTAGTCATTTTACAAATTTTGTTCAATAATTTTTAATTAATATTTTGGTCTGGGCGTTAGTAATGCGTTTATCGCAGTTAAATGCTAGCGCGGCAGGACAGAGAAGCGGAGAGTCTCACTGCTGCAATGTATCCAACGATTCTACAGAGTTGCTATTTTGACGTTATTGGTAGTCTGATCTGTTTGCGCTTATAAAGAATGCCAAAAATTATATAATTGCTATTCAATAGGAATAGTTCACAAATCGAGGAGTAATGAAGACGTATTTTGGATAGCAAAATGCATGGAAATTACGAATGCAAGAACAACATAACTCAATCGACAATTCAGTGAGCTTCTATCATGCATTCAGCATATTGTATAAAAATGACTAACTGACTTACTTTTTAAAATTCAATTTCGTTCTGAAACAGGAAACACGGGAATGGACGACTCAATGAATAATAAATTATTAATTTGAGATTAATAGTTTAAAACAGAACTTTCCAGCTTGTATGTTGCGACACCCTGAAGTGTCACGTGGGAGTATCAAGGATACAGGGCCGGCCTTACCTGGAGCGGGGCCCGATTGGGAACATTTTGCGGGGGCCCAGCTTTACAACTAACTTATACCAAGGTCTGTAGAACCAATGACCAATATACGTATATACAGGGTGGCCCATTTTAATTTTTCCACAGAAATATCTCGAAAACAGTTGAACATAAATGAACTGAATCAAAACTCAAATACGAAATACCATGGGGCACATCGAATGGTGATGTTACGGTGTTCCCCAGGGTCGCTCTTTAAGGGGATCCGGGACCCAAATTTAAAATTTTAAATAGAAACATGGGGCGAGTGACACCTCGTTTGATAGATCTTTAAAAACTAAAAAGCGATGTGGCAAAAGATTTTTCATATCGGTCACCGTATTCAAAATGACCGCCAAGATATGTTACCTGTATCAGATAAACGTCCTGTATCACTAATAGGAAAACGGTTGAACATAAATGAACCAAAGAAAAACTCAAATAGGAAAGCCATGGGCCAAATCGAATGATGTTGTCTCGATGTCCCCCAGGACCGCCTTTCATGGGAGCCCAGGCCCAAATTAGAAATTTTAAACGAAAATATGGGTCAAGTGATACCTTGTTCGATAGATCTTCATACAGCGTTGTGGCAAAAGATAGTTCATATGGGTCTCCGTTTTCAAAATGGCAGCCAAGACATGGTACCTGTATTAGATAAAACGTCTAGTACCACTAATATGAAAACGGTTGGAGATAAATGAACAGAATAAAACTCCTATAGAAAATCACAGGGGATATTTATCATTCCATGGCTTGAAGGTGTTGCAACAGAGGAGAAGATGATTAGAGTAAAAGTGCCATAATGCAAAGGAAGAAATCTAGTCCCTAGAAAATCATCTTTCCAACGTCCTCCGTAAGTGGGTGAAGCGGGACGGGAAGGAACGGTGAAATTGCAAATTAGAACCTTAGTTTTTGCAAATTATATCTACACAACAAAATTATCTGAGATGTGATTTTGTAATACTGCTTGTAGACGATCCAAGAAAGCTTGAACAAGAGTCTTGTTCAAGACCATTCAAGACTATTTGATGAAGGAGACGTCATCACTGACGTCATTTTTGTCTTGAATTCAATAGTTTCGTTAAAGAGGTTTCGTTTCGGTCATGTTCTAAACAATCCAATTCAAGAGCATTCAATAGCCAATCAACGCTCGAATTGAATGCAGAAAAATACAAAACAACTTAGATGGCGTCGTGAGACAGAGCGGCAGCTGTTGAATAAATATCTTCTTTTCGATAATTATCTATGTTCAAAATGTGCTTATAAATAAACAAAAACTAATATCTGGGCTGGAAGATACTGTTTGTATTTTTGTTGATAAAATACACGATTAATGTAGTTACAGTGCTTGCATGCCCATGACTATTGTTAAAGTTTGAGGCACTAATAGATATATGTATTAATTTGAGAATTTAATATACAAGAATATCGGGTGTAGATTAAGAAAGTAGAGTTCATCAAATGAAAAATATATATCTGACTTTTCTTGCTTTAATAGGACTTTTTGTACTCTTATTAATCTGGGAAAATAATAAAAAAAAATTGCGTAGAGATTAATATTATGCTCGCAAACTAAAGTACCTTGGAAATTATTACATGTTATCCTATTATAAAATATACAATTATTTTATTACGTAATTCATACGTAGTATTTCAGGAGTTATTTCTTAAGATAGGAGTTGCTTTAATACGTGCAGGTTAATTTTACGAGGACTTTCTCGTAAGGTACAAATGCGCATCCAGACATATGCCAGTTTTATACGGAAGTGAAAAAAAATCACTAAAATCGAGAATGCTATTTAACAGTGTCAGGGCAGGAATATACAAAGGGGCCCACGCGAGAGTACGTCCGTCGGGAGCAGGCGTGTCATCGACGAAGGTTACAGTGCAAGAAACATAACAATAATAATAGTGCAACAAACCCTTGACATCGTATCCACTCATTTGAACTCAACTATAGCCCTTGTAATGACTTGATACTGGTAACATTACACTTCTAAACATAAAATAATGGTTTCCTACATTATACAGGTATGTTCCGACAGTGGAAATTATTATCCCAAACAATCCTTTCATACGCACTCACACATTTTAACAGTAAAATTACTATTTGTTTGACGGATTATTCTTAACCAGTACCAAATATGGGATAGGTTTGTGAAGAAAGTCTAATGCAGATATGGGTTGTGAGTCCAGTGGCTGAAAAACAATATATTGTCATTGCTTTGTTTGGTTTCGTGTGTTTTCAGCCTTTTCTTTTTACTATCTTCAATGCCATAGCATAAATAACATCAAAAGGCAGTCATTGCTTCGTGACACAATTTTGGGAAGCAGTTTGATTTTTTTCTTTTTGAGTGCGATTCTGCCATCAGTACGCCATTTGAAGAATTATATTTTTAAAAAGCTTAGTACAGGGATTTTATATCTAAGCGGCACTTTACTTGTTTAACTTAAGCTAACCTAATCCGCATTTAATGTAAAAAGGCCAAAATACTTGGTGAAAATTTGAAGGGGGTTGCTACAAAACCAATTGATCCGTTTCCTAAATCATTTAATACAACGGTAATCTATTAAATTCCAAATGCCTGCAGAAAGTTTGGAAAGATATGCTAATATTATAGCTATTCATGTGCAGGTCTCAACTAAATCAGTACGCAGTTTCACTTTCATTTGTTTTCATAGTTCCAGTCACTTGTTTTGGACTGCCACCTATCAACAAGTATATAAAACATGATTCAAGACCTCTATGATCGTGTAAAAGTTATTTCAAGACAATTCGAGAGAGTTGTTCAAGTGTCTTGAACCATACTCCTTTGAACGTGTAAGAAGGAGCGTAACAAATAGATGTCTGTAATGGAAAAAATTGGCAAAATTCTTGTTAAATGATACCTTCATTTTGATTGCAGGCAATGATTTGTGCAAAAATGAATCAACTGTAACGCGAAACCAATTTGTCGAACAATACAATTTTAGAACAACTTGTACAAACGTTCAAAAGTCATCTGAACAATATTGGTTCATTACAGTAGCAGTCACTTGTACACCCAAGTGTTTCAGACAAACCATACCTATTGCAAGTAAAAGTGGGGTTCTCATTGAGATTTTACCATTCATTTCCGCTTCACCCACTTATAGAGAAGATCGGAAAGATAATTTTCTAAGAATTAGATTTCCTCCTTAGCATTATGTCACTTATACTTTAATAATGTTTTTCTCCGTTGGATTATTATCGAGGTGTGGAATGATAAATATCCTCTGTGATTTCCTATACGAATTTTATCCTGTTCATTTATCTCCAATCGTTTTCATATTAGTGGTACTGGACGTTTTATCTAATACAAGCACCATGTCTTGGTGGCCATTTCGAATACAGTAACCGATATGAAAAATCTTTTGCCACAATACTCTTTAGTTTCTACAGATCTATCGAACGAGATATCACTTGACCTATGCTTTTTCCATTGACAATTTTGAAGTTGGCCCCTGGGTTCTCATGGAAGGCGGCCCTGAGGGTCACCACGACATCATTCGACATGCTTTATATCATGTTCCTGTTTCACTTTTTGTTCTGTTCATTTATCTCCAACCGCTTTCATATTAGTGGTACTAGACGCTTAATCTGATATAAGCGTTACGGCAACCGTTATGAAAAATCTTTTGTCAATACTCTGTTTAGTATTTGAAGATCTATCGAACAAGATATCACTTGACCCATGTTTCCATTTAAAATTTTAAAGTTTGGCCCTAGGACTCCATGAAGGGCGGCCTTGGGGGCACCGCGACAACACCATTATTTGTGCTCCCATGGCTTTCCTATTTGAGCTTTTGTTTGGTTCATTTATGTTCAACCGTTTTCCTATTAGTGCTACTAGACGTTTATCTGATACAGGTAAAATATCTTGGCGGCGATTTTGAATACGGTGACTGATATGAAAAATCTTTCACCATATCGCTTTTTAGTTTTGAAAGATCAATCGAACGAAGTGTTACTCACTTCATGTTTCCATTTAAAATTTTAGAGTAGGACCCCGTGCTCCCTTGAAGAGTGGCCCTGAGGGCACCGCGACATCACCATTCGACGTGTCCCATTATATTTCCTATTTGAGTTTCTGTTCAGTTCATTTATGTTCAACCATTTTCGAGATATTTCCGTGGAAAGATTAAAATGGGCCACCTTGTATATTGCGCTCTCTCTGCTGGTCTAGTGGTTAGCGCGTGCGCCTGTGCATAGTCTCGAGCCTGATTTACGCTCCAATGAAGACTTATCGAAACCTTTTTCTCTGTTTTTAGACAGTCACAAAACTTTTGAAATTATGAAAGTCCAGTAGTAACATCCATGGTATCACCCTGAAGTTCCTAACTTACATAATTACTTGAAATAGTAAGGAGTACCAGAAAACTAGTGAGACCAGAAACTTGTAATCTCTCATTTGACTGACTAATTATACAGCATCGCTTCTTGCTTGAGGATCATCAGTTTTGTCTGCCTACTCCCCGAAACACTTTGCATGTTTACTTATATTAAGAAAAATGATTAACAGCAAAGACAGTTTCGAAGCATTTTCCCATTTCTATGTTATGGAGTCCTCTTTCAGGAGGAACTTAACAGTAATATTTCATCATGGACGCGTCCCATTTCCCTTTATAAGTTTTTCCATATGCAAAACGTTCTGGTGAAAACGCTCACCCTCTTCATTGCTTATAGCAGCTAATTTTTCAGAGTAATAACTCAAATGGAAATGCAAACAGTGAATGGATTTTAAAATACATATTACACCCTTTTGCCTCGCAATTTTTCAAGAAGGTTCTGTACCAGTATTTCATAGTTTTCTTCTCTTATAAGTAAACCTATCGATGTCGAAATCTAGTTTCTTGATCAAACTTGGCGAAGAAGTGTGGAATATGAAGAAACGAGCATAGGCAAAATTTAAAATGCTTCCGTCCATAAAGACGCGGCCGCAGTGGCCAAAAAGCTGATTGATAACAATAAGAATTAACAACGTGTCTCAAGTTTGAAAATTTAATTTTATTTGTAAAACGGATAAAGGGAAGGAAAAACAAAAACACATTAACCGACACGGGAGGAAGAAGACATCTATTTGAGGGTATGCTTATCATGGCCGCCACCTTGAAGTCGGCCATCTTGTATCTCGCTCGACTTCTTTAAATAGAAAGAGGGTCATGTAATATATAAAATTGGGCTAGAGTTTTACGAGAAATACAATAGTGAAGTCTATGTTTCCAGAAGTTGATATTTGTAATATAATGAAATGCACATTGATATGAATTAGTTGGTTCAGAGATTTCTTAACAGCTCTCTTTTTGAAAATAATTCAAGTGAGAAAACTCAATGCACGCTAGTGAGAACATCGTAGGTGACTACATATGGAAGGTATAATCAGCTTGAAATCGTTATCAACTGCAGATAAAATGAAGTGATGATGAAATAATCACAAACCTTAAGAAACTGGTGGAAGATGGATGATATATTTTCCTTTGGATTATTCGAGTTAGAAGACAAACCGTTATAACTAGCCACCTATTCAGTACGCACCAGTATACATTCGGTTTTCCTGACTTGATTATTTAAAAAAAAGAAAAATACATCAACGGGATTTTTCGCAAGAGAAGGCAAAGTTTATGCTCTGGTTTTGTATTTTTAACACTTTCCTGCATAACAACCTCATATGAGGCGCTAATATTATTTATATTTCTAACACCGCAAAGTTAGTCGATGTTACGAGATTTTTCTTCCACGGATCCATGAAGGCCTCAGGTAAGTTGCTTTAGGTTTCAAATGTTGCTCGCAAGATGGAATGTACTGTATTATCCCCACGTTACTCAAGGTTATGCATTTAGAGCATGCGTTCCTTACTGGTTTCAAGCTGGTACTTTATTTGAAGTAGCTTTAATAAAATGGAAAACAGTCCGAAGGAAAAAAAAGTTTTATATTTCTAAACATTCAAAAATAGCGGTCTATAACTGTTTTTATCGTACGTACTTGAAATGATACTTTTTAGGCTATATAAAACTTGTAACCTTAAATGAGGCTTCCATGCAGCTAGGAACGTTTTCAGTACGTACTAAAAAGTTCCGTAGCAAATTATTGGTATGAAATGGTGGTACCTATTTATTTAGTTTCGGCTATAAATATCTCTGTTGATGATAATAAATTTACTTAGTTTGTGGAGAGCGAATGTAGATAAATTTGACAATGCCGATTGTAGCAGGGGCGCACAGACGAGTGAAGTCCACCCCCCAAAAAACATCCTAACCCAACATATATTTCTACATCTTGTCAATAAAACTTCACTTGTTGAACATGAAAGTGATGATGCGGCATGAAAAATTGATTTTGCACTTCATCTGTACTCTTTCTCTTATAAAAACAATCTAATTCTATAATATTTCTGAAAATATAGGAAGTATGTTACAACTACTTATCATCTTTTCGGGTGCAGAATAATACCCGTTCAGTACTACATAGACGTAGTGGCTTGTAGTATTGGAAACCCCAAAACTTGGAACAAAAATTTCTTGGTGCATGCCTAGTTTGTAATGGTATATTTAGCAAGTAAAAGAGCGTAATTAATTGTTTATTTACATGCCTGCAATTGACTCGTAATATTTTCTCTTCGAATCCGCGAATTAGCCAGACAACTTACCGCGATAATCGGAAAGAAGTTCCAAATGTTCGAGCACTAGGATTCTGCATACAAGAGAAAAACAAGATGCATATGTGGATGGTGTAATGTTTACTTGTGTCCGTAGTGTTTTCGAGAATTTCGAGTGGCCGTATCGCCTTCACTTGTTTGTTGATGTGAGCAGTATTCGGCTGTCTAGAATGGAGCTCGAAAGGGAACATTTTCGGGCAATGATCCTTTAAGATTTCAAAAGTGGTTTCAACGAGACACAAAGCCTTGACCGTTTGCAGGGTGCATTTGGGGACCTTGCTCCTTCCCGTGCTACAATTTTCCGGTGGTTTGGTGAATTCAGAAGAGGCCGGACATCGCTTAAAGATGAAGAGAGAGTTGGACGTCCGGCAACATCTGTGTCAGATGAAAACATTCCCGCTGTGGAACAAATGATTCGAGAAAATCCTCGAACAACTTTCAAGGACATTGAATCTATAGTGAACATTGGATCGCCAGCAATAACAAAAATTCTTCATGATCATCTTCGGCTCAGGAAGGTTTCATCTCGTTGGGTGCCTCACACTTTGACTGAACAGCAGAAGCGCATGCGTCTGGAATGGTGTGAAGAAATGCTTGTAAGATTTGATGGAGGAAATTCTCGACGCGTCTCTGACATTGTTACTGGTGATGAGACTTGGATCTATCAATTTGACCCTGAAAATAAACGCCAGTCTACAGTTTGGATCTTTCCAGACGAAAATCCACCTACGAAAGTGAAGCGACCGTGAAGTGTGGGGAAGAAGATGGTCGCAACTTTCTTCTCCAAATCTGGCCATGTTGCAACTGTTACACTTGAAGAACAAAGGACTGTTACTGCTCAGTTGTACACCACTGTTTGCCTAATAAAAGTGTTCCAGAAGCTTCGGGAACGGCGTTCAAGAACTGGATTGCGTGGGATCCTGCTTCATCATGACAACGCGTCCGCACACACGGTCAACTTCACAATTCAGCTTTTAGAATCTACGGAGGTCAAACTATGACCCATCCACCGTATAGCCCTGACCTGGCCCCGTGTGATTTTTTCTGTTCCCCAGGATCAAAGATCGCATACGTGGGAAGAGATTTTGCAGCCCTGAAGAAGCTGTAGTGGCTTACGAGAATGAACTTTCAACACTTGAAGAAAAAGCCTGGCAACTTTGATCCGAAAAGTGGTTTTCGAGGATGCAAAAGTGTGTACAGTATCATGGTGAATACGTTGAGAAAATGTAAGTGTTAAATTGATTTTAAGTATGTAAGTTATTTCACATCTCAAAACTTTAGTACTGACCCACGTAAGTGATGAAATCAACCGTAGTAATGGGTTCCGTTTAGTGTTGCCACGAGACGAGACAGAACCCTTTTAGGCGAGACACGAGACGAGACAGACTACTTGTCCCGTCTCGAAAATGAAAACGCTGACGGGAATGGCCAACATTGAAATTGACAGTGGTCATATAGATTGAAAAAGGAAAATCCCCATTGTGAGAAAACATGTTGAAAAGCCTTCATAGAAAAGTGTCCTCTGTCTATTGAATGAAACAATCATGATACATGAGCTTCCAGGAATATCATCCTTAATGTCTTCTCCCCAATTTCCCTTACTGTAAACTAAGGAATTCTCATTTTTTACATTTCTGGCTGGAATGATGACAAACAAAATCAAAGACAGGGAAGATTTTTACAAGGTCAAGAAACCGAACTACCACCACCATCTATTCAATTTGAAAACTGGGTAAGGTCTACTACACTCATTACAGGCTGTAGTTGAAAGTTCTGGCTGAGATGGCGGAAGAGAACAGAACAGACTACACTTGTCTTTATTCTCTGGTGGCGGTATTCTTTTTGCTATATGAACCGAAAACGGCAATTGAAGTATGTCATCTTGCAACTAAAATTTTGTCTTCTCTCTCTCTCTCTCTCACACACACACACACATACACATAAAAACACACTTTTACCATTTTACCAAACGCTCGCTTATTATTATAGAGCAGTCAGGTTGTAAAATTCACCTCTACGTTTGGAAAACGGGCGAAGAACAAAGAAAGGAAATATATTATCGACGAACCCTTCAAATTGTTTGCTTTCAGTAAATTTATGATACTAATAATAACACTTTAGGTGAAGAGGTTTTACAGGAGGACCTTCGTTTTGTTACGCGGAAATGTTTGATCTCACTAGAGTGCGAAATTGCCCTCTGCTTCCATGTTGAGAGGAGGGGAATATTTCCCCTTCCTAATGAATAATATTCATTAGGACCTGAATTACTTTCAGAAATGGTTTCTTGCAGAGTGTAAAGAACATGTGGTATAATATTCATAGAACTCCTTTGAAAGCAGAAAATATCATGAGAATGATCAAAATTCGAACATTGAAGAACATGATTAACAGAAAAGAAATAGGCTACCCAAACCATAAAATGTATATCCTACATTTTTACTAATTCCTTACTCCTATGAAAGTATCCTGGGGAGGATATTCTCTCCAATTTTTTCAGACTGAAATCCTTTTATCCCGTACGATATCCCCCCCGACACAATACGAAAAAACAAATGCAGTTAAAATCCATACACATGACCATTCCGGGACTCAACCCGGGGCCTTCAAGCTGATGGTCTATCGCCGCAGACCGCTCGGCTTGGTATGAAGATGTACGTTGTATGATTGCGAATAGATCACGACAATATAGGAAACTTTAATCCAAAATGGCCACCCAAAAATCAACTTTTTTTTAGACCACTAGCTAATCTGGGCGTATTGTCATGAGTTTGTTACACAAACGGGACAACCACCACATAGTAGCACACACCTCGCGTTATGGGAACAGATTTGAACCATGGAGGTGAAGACTGGCCCCAAGCATTCTTTCGTCCGATGTGTCGTTCAGCTCCCATTACTATGGCACTTTAAGTAGAGCTTACTGTGCAGTAACATATAAAATTTCAATCAAATACTTTCCATTACTCAATAAAATTATTTGGTTCCGAGCTTTTTTTTTTTTTTAAAAAAAAAATAATAATTGTAACAAATCTAAACATGCTAAAATGGAAAGTAGTTTTTGGATTGGTATGGGTTAACACTGTGAAACCTAAAGGCTGGAATATATGAAATAATATTTATCTATATATCTTTCCATTTCTTTCTCTTTCTCTCTCTCTCTCTCTCTCTCTCTCTCTATACAGATACTATATATACAGATACTATAAAGCAAGTGTGCTGATAGTATACGATAGTGTCGGGGATGGTGACACCTTTACATCGAACTTTGCTTGTCGTGTAAACATTATTTGACATTTGTGTCTTCATCTTCGACGTACCTATGAGCAATTTACTGTATATTCGTGTATTGAAACTGGTGAAACAAATTTCAATGTTTCAGAATGTAAAGTAATAATAATAATAATAATAAAAGAAGCCAGGGTCGAGAAGCCTCAGACAACTAACAGCAGAGATATATTATCTTGTAAACTATTTGTCCTTGCCTTGTGAGCTTATTTGAATTTATTTTTAAGACCTTCAGGCAACTTTGGCCGAATGGATGATGATGGGAAAATTAGTGGAACGAAGAAAATGGTAGGATACTAGACAATTTCGAGAAAACACACACATTCGAAAAATGAAATGAAATCTTTGAGTTTTACGTCCCACAGTTATGCCGGTTAGGCTAAAGGAGAAGTGATGATGAGTAATGAATGAAATGGTGGAATGAAGAAAGTGGGAGGAAACGGGAGAACCCGAGAAAACCCACGGACACGGTGTTTGTCCACCACAAAGTTCACTTGGCGAGGCTGGGATCGAACCCGAGGCCCCAAACACCAGAGGTGAACGCTCTACCACTGAGCCACAACGGTCCGCACACACATTCAATGTTTGTCCACCACAAAGCTCACATGGCACTAACCGAGATCGAACCGACTACCACATACACCTGAGGTGAAGGCTTCACGGAGTAGCTACCGTGACATTTCTTGTCTTGTGTGTTCTGGGTAATACTTGTAACTTAGTTGTATCTTGATTAGCATGGTGCAGCCCAGAGTTGGCGTGGGTCAATGAAAACTTGATCCACGAACCACCACCCACCGTAACCCGCTCTGACCCACCACCCACCATGACCCACTGTACTGACTAAAGAGTTTACACTTGTAATAAAAGAAGACTGTGAAATTGTCACTAATCGGAGTTTGAATTTCTAGTCAATTGCTCAAGCACCACTTTGTTAGAATAACGGTGGATCTGACCTTTAGGATACAAAATAGTAAAGTGTTTGTCAGTTTGGAAATTGAAACAATTCGAGGTGGGGGGAAATTAGTGTGTGCCTAAAATATACTTGTACTAAAAGAGTATTCTTGCAAGTGTTAATTTATCAACGCATTCCAAAAGAAACTTCTATTCGCAGGAAAATATCCCTGTACAATATGGAAAAGTTTATGGCTTCTCAGTTCACAGTATTTTTCTCACAAAAAAACTTGAAAAATCAGCTTTGCATAGTTTATAAAGGTGCTCGGGTACCCTATGTGAGAGCATCTCCATAAAGTATGCTCATAATTGTAATTTGTGTAATCACTAAAAACCACGTTAAATTTAAGTTACAAAAATGCATAATTGCAATTATTACGAATATTCATTCAAAGTAGTTTACCTAAAGCATAGAAGAGACTTACTAAAAAATAGGTACAAAGTTGAATAACACAAATAAGCCATTACTAATACAAGTATACATTTTCTTTAACTCTAATTTTCCACCTTAAAACAAACATGAAATCGGGTTTATTTCCTGTTGGTAACTTTTTCATCGTAAATCATCCGTAGCGGAATGATGTCCACTTCAGCCAAGAAATAACTAGCTCGTATGCTTTGAACTTGTCTAGCGGTGGGCCATTAACATTGATGAACAACAAGTTAGACAATGTTTGAGCACAGTCTATTTCTAATATCAGTCATCTGTAAATTCATAAGGGGAAATCCGCTTTCTCACTCTGTCGTGGAAATTGATAATACTTCTACCCGATTTCTGCAACTCCTCATCGACAATCTGCTTGTTAGACTTAAGTCTGACAACGATTTTTCTTAGTCAATTTTGAAATACTCAGCAAGAAGTATCGTCTCTCTATCACCATACATCTTTTCCATATCGACCATGTCAGTTGGCAATGTCGACTCATGGAGAACAGAAATTTCATCTACCACGCCTTCGATAGGGAATCTTGTGAATAAATTATCAATTGAAGCCTGATAAACTGATGATTTCTTATTTGTTTATAAATTTAATTTTTGCAATTACACATGAAGGTTTGATGCCATTACCTAGTTCCCTCCCCCGTCTAGAAAGCGAAAGGGAACGAGGTTTCTGGAGTGTTCAGAGGTGAATGGGAGTTTCCCTCCTTCTTCCTCTTCAATTACCACACTGCTGTTTGATATGTGCCAAATTACGATGAATTTAAATTAAATTAACATAGTATAATTATTTCCTTGTTGAATTATCAATACTTTTCAGTGGAAAAAAGGATGAAATTTGAAAGTTCCAAATTAAGGTAAGTAGACCAACGTAAAGGGAAAAAAGTGTAAAATTTTCCATATAATTATGCGTACAATCCAAACTTAAAATTTCCGTGTAATTAAGCTTACAGTACAAATTTTATGCCTATTTTAGTCACAAGTTTTTGGGTTTAATGCCCTGTGCCGTAAGCGCTCCATATAATAATCATAAGCTTTAGCAATTATTATAGTAGAAAGCAATGGATATATGAAGCCAAGCACTGTATTTTTTGTTTCTGATTTTTTTTCTTAAATAACATCAATCGTTTTCGATCATTTTTACAAACCAACTCACTACCAATTTTCCATACATAGAAAGTGCACCCCCACCCACACACACACACATAAAGGAGAATTTTAAAAATGGTAGGACACATTCTGTTTATTTTCAATAAAGAGTTAATACACTGAATTTCAGCTCCGTAAGTTTAACGGTTTGCGAGATACACATTTTTTTCGCAAAAATTCGGATCCTCTCTATCTCCTTAGGATATTATGCATTATAATAAAAGCAATATAACATCCCAGTTTGGATTAAGGCCTAACTATATACCAAAAGTAATTTCATTTGGCTTTGCAATTTGACCGTAATGATTAGGAACACATAGTTACATTCAATTTTTTATATAATAATTTATATATTACAATGATTCAAAAATGTAGTTTTTCCAGTAGTTAGCTCTAAAAACCCACAAAGTCAAGTAGTAGTATAAGTCCTATTGCTATTATTACAATTAAAAATATCAATATCCAAAAGTCCTGCAGCTCTTTTTTCACTTGGTTAGATATACTCACCTCAGGCAAGTAGACAGAAACAAGTGGAAAAGGAAGGGAATGAAGGTCTTGAAAGTAAAACGAAGACAAATTTACCAGTCTTCAGAAGATACTGTCTGCAATGCAGTGAGCAGAGAGGGTCGCTAGATCATACTGAGTCGGTGGGTCGCAGTGGGTCATGGTGGGTGGTGGGTCGCAGTGGGTCACGGTGGGTGATGGGTCATATGCTGTTGGCCCACGACTTACTGACCCACTCAGAAAACTTGACCCACCGACCCACTGACCCACTCCATCTCTGGTGCAGCCTGCTACATTTTACTTTCGTTCCATGGTATGCTGCTATATTCTTTACGAGACAAGATGAAACAAAAAGAGACAAACGAGACGAGACGAGACGGGATAGAACCTCTCGAGACGAGACGAGCATATTTTTTCGAGACGAGACACGAGACGAGACATGCTTTGCACGAGACGAGACGAGACAGCCTGAAGTCTCGTCTCGTCTCGTCTCGTGGCAACACTAGTTCCGTTCACAATGTATGTGTAAAACCCATTTTGCATAGAAGCCTCATAAGACGCGCATACAATTTTTTTTACTGTAATTGTAATGGAAAATATTAATTCATATATATAACACTTAAAATGCTCTTTTGGTTGATTGATTGATTGATTTTTGAGTTTTACGTCCCGTTCAGCAGCGAGGCTATATGAGACGTGGACCTACTAATTAACGTGGAATCCGAACCACATGAGCTCCCGCCGGGAATCGAACCCGGGTCTCCCGCGCCAATGCTCTTTTGGGTAGTATTACATGACATAATGGTAGTATTACATGATATAATCAGTAAGAACACCAGAAACTTTTATCTAGTGGGATGTTCAGAATAAAGAGAGTGTGCACCCAAAAATGATATACATTTTTACACAAACTCAAAGAAATAAATATTTTTTTCGCCCAGGGTGTGTGTGTGTAAGGAAATTTGGGGGAATGTTAGGGATGTTGGGGGTGTGCAGAATACTCCCTGGACACAATATCGATTTTTACAATAGAAGTTGTAAACGTAAAAAATAAAGGGCCGTATGCAGAGTTGTTTTGACGTATGATTAGCGTCATACTAAAAGCATGACTACTGCAGGAAACATATGTTAGTCGAACTCTTTAGTATGGCACTAATCACGCATCAGAACGCCTCTGCATAAGGCCCAATGAAACAACTGCAGCATTAAATTTAGAAAATATTTGTTTATGCCCAGAAACTTAATACAAACTATCCATTTACTTGTTCGGGAAAGGCCATAATCCCCCTTGTGGAGTCCATAGACGTATCTGTATTGCAATATGTTGTGTGTACTTGACAACCGAGAGTTGGAGAGCCATCTTAACGGTACCATAGCCACTTGATCAGGGGCCTTGCGAGCAAAATGGCATGCATTAATTGCATTTATTAGGAGCAAAATTTAGTCATAGGGACCACAACACACTTGTTTGCTTCGGGGCCTAATATGTTGTTAAAACGGTACTGGATAGTAAATTAAACTGGAGAGTAGAGTAGACGACACTAGCGCGAGGCCCGATTGGGAACAATCGGTCCAATCGGCTTAAGGCCGGCCCTGCAAAGATGTCGCGGGATTTTTTTTTTTTTTTTTTGTTAGAAATTGAGAAATTTAAACGAATGAATATGATAGAAACAATACCAAATATCCTTAATTTTCGTTCAGCGCATTAACAACTTGATCTACATATTGATTTATACAATTTTTGGGAGTAACATTCAATGGTACCATGAGTCAGACTTAGGCTCGCAACCAGAGGTGGTTAGGGGGCGTGCACCCCTAAACTTTTCGTGGCCCCTACAGATATCAATACAAAATGCTACTATTAGTACAAAAAACACAATTTAGATATTAGTTAGAGAATTTTTAATGACTTGACCCCCCTGACATATTCATGGCTCCCCGAAACCTCCGTGGCTGGTTTCAGGCCTGGTCAGACTATATCACGAGAAATATCTAAAACAGAGTTTATTCTGCTGGGTCGATGAAGTGATACCGAAATGATTAATATGAGAGGGAAAACTAGTGAGTGAGTGTCGTACCAAGCACACTCACAGAGCATCCACCTCGTCCGGACTTCCTCCAATTTTAAACTTTGGATCTCTTTAAGAACAATTCTTACGTGTAAGCTAGGTGTCATGTAAAGTTGTGTGTATTCGCCATAAGGAAAAGGTTGGATTGCACTGGTTTCTGAGAATTGCACAATATTTTACAAGTGTAACTTTAAATCAAGTAAAGGTTAAGGCTCAGGCGTGGGATACCTGGGTTCGATTCCCGGCGGAAGCTCATGTTGTTCGGATTCCACGTTAAACAGTAGGTCCACGTCTCATATAGCCTCGCTGCTGAACGGGACATTAAACTCAAAAACAAACAAACAAAACAAAAAAAGGTTAAGGCTCAACAAACTCTGCGATGATTGCGTTTGTTTTAAATGTATGTTTATCTGTTGACACACAAAGTGTTTTCTCAAGTTTCACCCAGGAGAGAATTTAGATACATTTTCACTCGAGAAATGCGAAAATCGTCTCGGCTAGTCTTGTGGCTAGCGTGTGTCCTTTAATGAACGTGGTCTCGGGGTTGATCCCTGATGGAAAAGCACAAAAAGTAATCTTACAATCATTCACTTCCATTAATCACCCGTCTTCTGTGGCCTAAATGGTTTATCTGTGGCGTGTTGAACTTAACCAAAACATTTAATATTTTTCAGTATATATATATATATATATATATATATATATATATATATATATATATATATAGAGAGAGAGAGAGAGAGAGAGAGAGAGAGAGAGAGAGAGAGAGAGGGAAATAGATAGATAGATAGTATACCCGTTGAGAAGAAAGGGAGCTGAAGAAGAAGCTGAAAATTTCCTTGCACTTTTTAAGGGATTATGTGGTTGGGAAGCTTATTTTTTGCTATTTACTTGTACCATTAGATTAGAGTGCATCTTTCTTTGAAGATCATTATCGAAATTCAGCCCTTTGGTAGAGCTGTAATAAAAACATTTAATAAAACCTGAGCGTATGGGTGATCTAAGTATCATTAGTTCAGCATATAATAAATAAACAACTTTTATTTATGAGCAGGGAGTAATCTACACCCCCCAACACCCCCGTAACACCCATACAAATTTCTTTACACACACCCCTAGATGGAAAAGGAATACTCCCCCAAATCCAATTGTATCAATCAGTATCATATAGGTTGTTTATTACATCAGGTTAAAAAAGGTTTAGCGTTTAGGAAAGAAGGCAATATTCTTATTTATTTATTTCACTTCAAAATACGAAGCGACCTCGTTCTCATGTACAGCTTCGAAAACCACACGACCTCATTGTTTCGGGCGGTGTTTCGATCGAAACAATTGACAAAACAGACCGCTGATATCTACCTTCCTGGGCTCCGCGGTTGTTTCCGAGAAAAGAGATTGATGGACAGATGCAGATGACTGAAATTGGCAACTTCTTGAGCGGTCATTCACCTACCTACCTCCTCAATAAGGGAATATGTGACAATATAGTAATAAGCCTATACCAGATTTAGTTGGTAAGTGCTACTCTGCAATAGGCTCGCAACCAGAGGGGCACTAGGGTGGGCCTGGCCCTCCCTAAATTTTTCATGTCCCCTCCAGACCTCAATACAAAATGCACAATTTAGATATTTGTAAGGGAATTTTTAATGACTTGGCTCCTCCTAACATATTCATGGACCCTAAAGCTCTGTGGCTGGTTTCGAGCCTGCTCTGCAAGTGGTGTATCAACGGACGGACGTTAGAAGGGTGTAGTCAAAACGTTTTTAGAAATGAAGAGATCGATCGAAGTAAGAATTATATATTTTTTAGACTGAGTCTAGTGTTATGCAGGAACGCATTTCGCGCTAGCTTATTTTTTGTAAAGTATATTTTTATTCAGGTAAATTCATTGAGCGGAACAGGGCTTATAGCGAGTCACTTTTTAAACTAAAATTTACTTTTTTCATGTTGGTTACTAAAAGTTACTTTTTTTAAAAAAAATTGTCACTAAAAGTTACTTTTCTGAGAGGTAAAGTGACTTTTTCGTGTGATTTATGGTTTGCATTGGCAGTTTTCTAAAAGAAGATATAAAAACAAATGGAAAAAGGCAGAAACTTGTTACTCATTACCCTTCTGAAAGCTTCAGTACTTGCTGCCATATGTGAAACAGCCAGCTTTATTCTCACTTCAGCTTTTATTCTTTCTATAGCACAGTGGACGGTTGGTAAATGCTTAAATTCTCAAGGTGGGGTTGAGAACCCTTCTGTGTCTATTCTTTCTTCTATCATAATAATCTTTTAGTTTTCTCTCGTAATAGTTAACGTGCGTGTGTGTTTATGTGGTTCATCATGTTCGTCTTGTGTTATGTTTCTTGTACGTTCTTCTTAAGAGTAGGTGATGAATTTGAATATTTCACGTTTCTGAGAACTCTTAATGCGAAATTAAATATAATGTCTGGGATGAAGAAATTCGGAAATAGGCCAGAACTGGTTCCACTTACTCAGAAGCTTTTTACATCTGCTAAGTCTGCTTACCGTAACTACAAAGCATACTTTGAAAACCTAAGAAAGGAGGAAGCTCAAAAAGAAAAAGTAAAGAAGAAACAAAAGAACAAACTAAGAGAGAGGTGATAGAGAAATCGAAAAAGGAAAAAAGGGGCATGATGAGATTTTGGTTAATTTTTCCTTTGCTTTTGGTCTTTTTTGGTCACTTTTCAACTATTTACAAGAGACCAGACCACTATGAGTCCTGGAATTATTAAAATTAGGGTATATTAAACAAGACAAAACAGAAAGATACAACATATTTGTAAACTGAAAAACTGGATTTCTGGAAAACAACTAAATCAATGTATAATTTTCTTATGAAAGATATTCAGAGCAATAACGTAGCCAGGAAGGGGCAGGACCGGAGATTAAGAGATCAAATAATATTACAATAATTAACGTTAACAATAGAATATTAACATAATGAAATTAAGAGATCAAATAATATTACAATAATTAATGTTAACAACAGAATATTAACATAATGAAATTGGAACTATATACAGTATTAATTACTAAACGAATGTGAATTCAGCATGGGACGAGGGAATTTTTTCCTAATTAGAATCTTGAAAAAAAAAATCACCTACTAAAACTTGCTGGGGTGAATAAATTGAAATAACAGCAGAATTTTGCAAAATAATTACAATAATTCGTATGTAATCAATTCACATGTAATTACTGGGTAAAATAGTGGAGGTTAATCCCTAATACAGTGAAACCTCTCTTAACGGGCATATCTCAATATTGGACATCTTCGTAAGAGGACAAACTTTCTTATTCTTCCATGCCATAAATATGTGTGGTGGTGTGGTGTTATGAGAGAGAACCCTCCCTTTTAGGGACACCTCTCATTAACGGACAAACAATCGGTTCCACCGATGTCCGTTTTCAGAGGTTTCACTGTATTACTTAGTATACAGTGATATACTTACATAATAATGATAAATGCTCAAATGTGTGAACTTTCTTTATTGGACCTACCGCCGCGAAGAGCTGATATTATTATTATTATTATTATTATTATTATTATTATTATTATTATTATTATTATTAGTAGTAGTAGTAGTAGTAGTAGAAGTAGTAGTAGTAGTAGTAATAGTAGTAGTAGTCTTGCAATTGTTGCGTAAAAAATATACTGTTTTCTTTGAGTTTGTTTAAAAATTATATCACTATTCTGAGAGCACACCCCCCTTTTATTCTGAACACCCCCCAAGTAAAATTTCTGGCGTACTTACTGTGTATGAGGACAGAAATTCTTCCTCGACTCTCTGAATTTATAGCACTCAGGTGTCAAAAAACTAATTCTACTGGTTCTAGCACTTGGATGAAAAAGAATTAATTCTACTAACTGGTTTTAAACATAGTCCGCCTTATGCAGAGTCGTTTTGACGTATGCTTAACATCATACTAAACGCCTGACTACTGCAGGAAACATATATTAGTCAAACTCTTTAGTATGGCACTAATCAAGTGTCAGAACGACTCTGCATAAGGCCCAGTCTTGTTTTGAATCTTGGGAGCCTCGGGTTATCTTTGTGTCTGTCTTTATAGAGATAATAACGGTAACATGTTTTTCTAGTGAAGATCTTTTTAATGGCATTTGTCAACTAGGTTGAGATAACTTGAGTTTAGCCTGGAAGCATTAGGAGTCTAAAACTTAAAACGTATCAGATGTACGGCTTTTTTAAGAAATAAAAAAAATGCCTGTCCCTGCCCTTTCTGAAAAGCTTCGCATTACCTAGTGTTATCCACAGATAAAATTCAATAGTTTTTTTTTATTAAACAACATTGAACTTACATACTTAACATTAGCACCCATCTTCTTCACGAATTGGTTTAAAAAGTGATCTGATGATTTCTGTAAATATTTTGATCACTGCTATCTTATACGTCCCCATGTCAATAACTTTGGAACGAGTCAAATCGATCAAATTTAATTCAGTTTTCTGTCAATTTATCTGCAAGCATTATCAAATGAATATTGAGAATATGTATACGTTTTTGTGAGTGAACTAAAATGTTATGGAAATGACTTCTTAAACTTTTGATAATGTACAGTAGTTGACTTAACTTGAACATTGCGTAAAGTGGTTTATTACAAACAGTACAATAAGGACTATGATAGATTAATTAAAAGTTAACAGGTTGGTAATACTACTATTTGCATTTTAGTTACAAATGTGGCCGTCTGCACTCATTCGCTGGTCGGGGATATATCACCACAAATCATCACATAAAACAAAAGGTTCGAGTATTCAGTACAATTATGCTGCATACTAAAGGTTTTTATCTTTTGGCTTTAAAAGACTGATTTTTATACAATTTACTACGTTCTTAGTCATAATGAATATAGTTATATACAGTACTTTGATTGAGTGATATTGAACATAGTTACTATATATAAAGTCGAAGCTTTATATTTTGATTAAGCATAGCTCGTCATTTGAACATTTCCTCAAGGGGAGTACAGGCTCATTTTAAAGATCTTACTAAGTACAATATATAATGGAAAATAACTATCTTTGTTACTCTAAATCTCCTGAACCGACCGACCGCCTCGATCAAATTTATAACATGGTTGAAGTTCGAGGCTGGGTTGGTTTCAGGGTATTCACTTTAATAGTAGAACTGAGGGGTTTGGTGGAGGGGGTATAAAACTTAATAGCTCCTGAACCACTCGACCGATCTTGATCAAATTTTCAACATAGATGAGGTTCAGGCCTGGGATCTTTTTTTATGAATTAAATTTGACGAAGCAACGTAGAGGAGGAAAAAGAGGGGGAGATTATAAAAATCAATTTTTACAAGACTGAAAGTAACTATTTTTGTAACTTAATAACTCTTGAACTATCCGACCGATTTCAATCAAAGTTTCAAGATATATGGGGTTCGGATCTGGAAACATTTTTGTAATTTCACTTTAACAGTAGATCCCAGGGGAAGGGAAGTATAAATATAAAAGAACTAATAAAACCTAGTAACTTTTGAACCACCCAACAAATCTCGATCGAATTTTCATGTATGAGGGTCGGGTCTTGGGTGTTTTTTATCGTTTCTTAGACGAGCCAACGTACGGGAGAGGTAGGGGGAGATATATGTAAAAAAAAATAAAAAAATAAAAATGACTGCCTTTATGACGTCATCACTCTTGAACCACCCAACCGATCTCAATCAAATTTTCAAGATATATGAGTTTAGGGGCAGGAATTACTTTAGGCTATTCACTTTAACGATGCAGGGGAGGGGGAGAGGGAGAGAAATTTAAAAATGATCAAAAATGGCCAATATTAGTGTTGGATCCATAGTTTTCGGGATCGATAAGAGAAAAAGTTACACGTCTGATGCTGTTTCAATCCAAGTTCAGCCCTGATAGTTGGGGAAGGGGAGGGTACAACATAGGGGAGGGGAAAACATTTAAAAATTATAGAAAATGACTAATATTAGTGTCGAATTCATAGTTTTAGGAGTAGCTGAGATAGATAATGACAATTCTGATGCCGTGTGCCGCAGCATGGACGAGGGGGAGGTTGAGTTATCTATATCATAAAATTGAAAGTGACTATGTTTGTGACTCTTAATCTCTTGAAACGCCCGCCCGATCCCGATTAAGATTTTGACGTAATGCGGTTCTGGGCTGGGAGTGGTTTTAGCTATTCACTTTGAGGGTTAAACTTCGGGGTGGAGGAAAAGGGGAGATAGAAAAATAAATAAATCTTAATAACTCTTGAATCACCAGACCGATCTCGACCAAATTTTCAACATAGACGAAGTTCGAGCCTGGGATGGATTTTATCATTTCACTTTGATGGAACAATGTAGGAGAGAGGGAGGATGGGGAGATATATAAAAATCAATATAAATGAAAATAAAAGTAACTATGTTTGTGACTTAATAACTTTTGAACCACCCGACTGATCTCAATCCAAATTTCAGAAGAAGATGAAGTTTGGAACTAGAAAGTTTTTTATGATTTCACCTTGACCGTAGAACTTAGGGTGGAGGGAGGGGAGGGTTATATATATATATATATATATATATATATATATATATATATATATATATATATATATATATATATATATATATATATATATATATATATATATATAAAATTTATATATGAAAATAAATAAAACTTAGTTCAAGTTTTTTAAAAAGCCAAACTAGTGATGTAAGAAAAAAAGACAAAATTTCATGTCGATTTTGTTGTGTATAAAGTCCAGAAATAGGTGAAAAGAAAATGGGAACTCCATATGGCACCCAGATGGGTCGACGGACGCAAGTGGGGATACATATCGGCTTATATTGGCCAGTGTCGGAGAAGCTGGCACGGTACGGAATGCGTTTTTCGTTTGTTCAGAATTGCCTGCTGAGATATTTATGGCAAGTATATTTTTCAAATGAACTTAGGTCTAGTAAAAATAAGGGACAAAAGGAAATAAGTTTGGCAACAATGCATCTTTACGTAATATACAACAATATTAGAAGTAGAACAATTATTAACAGATCGCGTTGTACTTCGTTAATACTAATGTAGTTTATTTTGTAACTAACTTTAGTATGATGTTTATGTGTCTATGGTTCTAACAAGTCCTGGTGCGAGAGTGGATAAAGTGTTCGTCTACGAATTAGCACACATAAGAGGAGGTTCGACTCCTGGTCAATGGACAGGACGAAATTTTTGTGTAGTAATATAGTTTGAGAGTTGTTTAATGAGCGAAGGAAAACGAAGTACACACGTGAGAATGTGAAACTATTGTTTTCTCTTGATTAAAGTGCCGGTTAATTGTTTATCACGAGACGGTGCTCACACCTAGTTGTGGGATAGATGTGGATCCCAGGTGGGCAAGATGAGAGTCCTACATTGATACATATGAAGCAATGTCGACCGAGGAGGGAGCTGACGTCGGCCCATGTTGGGCATCCCACATTGGCCCTCATGGACAGAAACGTCAATGGATCTGCATGGGGCCCACATCGGGTATTAATGAGGGCCCACATCACGTTTTCCCTGATTTCTCACATTGGTGTACCTACCTGTGCTACTGGGGATAATTTCCTTGGTTTTTCCCCGTTTGACCATAAAATGACCCGTAGGGGCGAAATTGCAGGTGGCATCCAGCCTTACTTTTCTCGATTGCGCAAAACAAGTTGATTTTATGTAGATACCTGACATTGTGAAATACTTCAGTAACTATTTATAAATTAAAATACAATGATAATTTTCCGATATTTCCCTGTTCTTGAAAATGTCCCCCAAGGGGAAAAATTGAATGTAGCATCCAGCCTTACTTTAATTGATCGCTTAAAATAAGTTGATCTTGAGTGGATACCTGATATTAGAAACTATATAGTGTATATAGTATATAGTGACTAACTATATGATACGACTAACAATATATATACTAACTATATAGACTAACTATAAACATATACTTGTTTCGAATACTGTATTTTATATTTACTTGCCTATTGAATTTCAGTGGGTTTCTATAGCCCTCTTCTAATATCTGAATGTAATTATTTTATGTAGTTTAAAAATGTAAAATTTAAACGTTTATAATACTTCTTAACATTGTTTCTTACCCATGAAAAAGGATAGTACTTCAAGAACAAAGTACGTCACATCAGCATTGGCGTAAGAAAAGATTTCCAACAGCAAAAGAATTTCGGCAAAGAAATAACACCCCGAGCGTGCAAGGGTCCATATTCCGCGATAAAACATAGCATAACAGTGCTGGGATTATATAAACTTTGCAACGGCGAAAAAAAAATTAAAATCATTTACATAAAGAAACCGATATATAAAGACAAAAATTGCCTACCCAGCACCCAATGGCCCATATTCCAGAAAAAAATTAGCATATCGGCATTAGATAAGATTCCACCAGCAAAAGGATTTCCGAAATCGGTTGAGCTGGTTTTGAAAAATTCTTATACATAATGAAATTTTAAAAAAAATAATAACGCCCTTAGAGCCCGAGACCTCATGTTAAGGGATAAAATATAGTATATCATCACCTATATTTATTGCTGCGCTGATTTTCTCCTGACCAATTTCATTTTCACTGACTACACGTCTGTGGGAACCCTGTAAATAAATTAATATATAGAATTATTTAGTTCATTGTATTAGTTAAATAAATATGTGGCTAAAATACACCATATTGAAAACTGACATGAGCAAACGATCGAAACAAAGAAAACAGAAATTAGCGAAGAATTAAAACGAACGCAAAATATACCGGAATGCCCAATCGTTATTATTGACTGTTGAGAAATGAAATCATTAATGGAGTATTATATATTTTTCTTTCTCGTGAACTACAGCAAATGGGTGTTAATTACAAAAGTAACTAGAAAAATATTATATTGAGCTTTCTTTTTAACGAAATAAAACAAGGTTTCGGAGGGAAGAAATTCACTATTTCGGCGAACCCAATGACATTCTTGCACATTTGTGGTTTCTGGAGACACCTCTTCGAACTAACCTCTTTGGATAGGTGCTGATTGCCACGGGTGCTGACTGCCACAGCCAATTATTGGTGCTGACTGCCACGACTGTCGCTGATTGCAAATTTGAAGGTGCTGACTGCCACGACGGCGTGCTGACTGCCACGAGCCTGGGAGAAACTGTATTTGGAAAGAGAGGAATTAATCCCTCATACTAAATTAATGATTATTAATTGATTTAGTAATCATCACAGCAAATCTATGTGGCATCCTATAAGTTACAAAGTTGCTCACTAAGTGGAACGACATACACTTGGATGTTTATAAAGGGATTGTCTTTTCGGTTATATATACAATTTGCACTTTTCATTGTTTATATTAATTGTTTTATTGTATTATTTAATGGATATGATGGGCTGAAGCCAGCTGACAAGGGAAGTTTGGGAGAAGCACTCGCCTGCAGAGAAATAAGCATGTCATTTGAAGGACCAATTCATGCTGATTACAACAGGTAATAAAACTCCTGTACGTTGAGAACTGTTCGAGATATTCAGCTTGGAAATTTATATGAGAAAATGAGTGGATGCACGTTTCAATGCGTTAAGTATTCTCACCCATGGCGAAGCCTGATGGTTTGAACTTGCTATTGCTTGATCACTGGAGTCCATTCACAGACAAATTGTCCATTACAAGTTGCATGACGGATGGCAAAGACCTAATGGTTGAAAAGATACCAAAGAATTGCACACGATTTGTACAACCATTTGATGTGTTTTGATTCCGATCAATCAAAGATTATGGCAGGAGATTTGTACATAGTATGAATCTTCTTCATCTGGACGTTATAATGTACCAACGAAACAATCAAATAAAGTTCGTGTCCATACGAATCACTTCCGATCATCGCGATACAGTTTGCGTTTTGCAAGGCAGGTTACGAACAAATTATAGGCCTATAACTTTTGAATCACTTGTCGAATTTGCTTTTTGCTTTGGTTCTGCGAACTGTTCTCTTGACGGATGCAACACAATTGCACATATAAAATGTTCATTGTGCAAGGGCGTATTTTGCCTGCGCCATTTCTTCATAAAACAGAACAACAGTGATCAATTTTCATCTCTAACCTATGATTATTGTGAACAATGTAATGATTAATTGTATCTAACAAACCCGTTAGTTATTGCGAAACACTTTTTTTTTCTGTTACTTCCAATAGCTTTCTCGTTACTAATTATGTTACTTAACGCGTATAAATGCGTATATCCTCATTTTCTCATATAAACTTCCAAGTTGAATATCTCGAACCGTTCTCAACCGTACAGGAATTTTATTAGCTTGTTAATCATAAATTTAGTATTTATCAGCATGAATTGGGACTTCAAATGGCATGCTTAGTTTCTCTGCAGACGAGTGCTTTCTCCTGAACTTCCCTTGTGAGATACAGCCAGCAGTGCTTTTTTGATGGAACTTTCAAGAGCTGCTCGAAACAATTTGCACAGCTGTACACAGTTCATGCTGAAATAGGGAGTTCAAGTGAGAATACATAAATCGTACCAATTTTGTACGCACCGCTCCGTGGCAAAACTGAAAGTACACTCATGTCCAAAATTATTGTCGCATATCTATAACTGTCTTCTTGTAAGAATATAATTTGATAATTTTGCAGAGTACTTTTAATATTTATATTATGTGTATAATCAGGAAATTTATATTTGTGATAAATTTCATAGGAAAAGAATTATAAATACGAAAATCATAATAAGTAAAATAAAATGTATATAATTAAATGGACAAGAAAATTTTATTTTCGTTTTATTGTTCTTATTTACTGCTCTTTTGACATGAGATTTACCACATACTTGTCTTTGTCGATTATACACATACTAACATTATAAGAAATACCGGGCGAATTCGTTATCAAATTATATTACTAGAACAACATATTTATAATCATGTGACAATAATTTTGGACATGAGTGTACATACAGAGAGTTGTTTACCTTTGTTAGGTGTTAGTCTGAACAACACGGTCCTAAGGATCATCTAGTTTCTTTCATGTTTCTTGGCGTCCGGTAATGTTACGTCTAGCAACTTTCTCTCAGGATCGTGGCAGTCAGCACGCCATCGTGGCAGTCAGCACCTTGATATTGGCAATCAGCGCCAGTCGTGGCAATCAGCACCAATAATTGGCTGTGGCAGTCAGCACCCGTGGCAGTCAGCACCCCACCACCTCTTTCAGAGTAGCCACGCTGCGAGACACCCATCATATCGTCAGAGTATTTGCTTTTCTCCTATGGAAAAGCAGGAAACAATAATTAGGCTTAATTTAGTTACATATAAACAAATCTTTATGAACAAATAAACATGAAAGGATAATAAATAATGGACTGGAACGCCATTTGGCATATCTAGTGTTCATTTTACTAGCTTCAATGCTAAGTACATTAAGTGCATTTTCATAGAGTTAACTCCAAATTATCTATGCAATTGGGAGGCGTGACAACCGCAGGTAATCCGAAGAATAGCCCGAAAACGCATAAATAAATATGACAAACATTTTACAGTAATTTTTACTTGCAGCAGTGGTCTTGTACATACAATTGCGACTTACCGCATTCTCTTAACACACGTGCTTCCATTTATCTACATACTTTACTTACTGTGTTGTATGTTCCGCTGTATCGTTGAATTCTAGGCGTAATTGATTCTACCGCTGTTGATTTTCATTTAATACCGTCGTTTATCGTGAAAAGAAGAAAAAGGGAAAGACCTGAGATAATTGAGAGTTTACTGTACTGTATATTTTACCAGCGAACTAGCGTTGGGAAAAATTAGGAACTGACATACCTAAAAATCTCACTCCTGAAACATACACAAGAAGGAAAAGGTGCCGTAATATTTTGGAGCAAAATGAAAATGATGCATACGTTTTCAAGTATTATGATGTGATGGGACTTCGAATTTTCTGTATCAGTGCGATCCCGAAAGCAAACAACAAAGCGTAGAGTTGCATTTTTGCAGATGTACATGCCTGACAAAAACTCGAATGAGGAATCAGTCCCATGCTCATTTGCTTTTTCCCGCAGTAGAGGCTTTTTCATCCATAAAGAATCTGTGTTACAAAGACTAGATCAACACATCCTTTTATTCGAACTTTTTGAACGGTTGCGAAAACTGTTCGCTCGGGTGTGGCAAGACATGCGGATGTTACATCAGCACAATATTTCATGTCGAACAGGGTTTCGGTTGTGGAGTTTTGGCAAGATAAATTATCCCTGTTAACCCTCACCCTTCATATTAACCTAACTTGAATTTACGTAATTTCAATCTTCTTTTTGATTGTGAAGAAACACCTCAAACGCCATGCGTACATGGCGAGAAAAATAATCGTAGTGGCTATAACCAACAAGCTGAAGTTCAATCACTAGACATTGACATGTAAAGAAAAAAAGAGAGGAAATTTATTGTGGAAAAAAGGAAATGAAAAAGCAAAAGGTATTAAAAAAGGAGGGATATTTACGCAATTTTTCATTTTATTGCCTGAAGAAAGAGTTATATAGATCACATTCAACATTCTACAAGCTTAAAAGCAAAATATTTACCCCTTTCAATGCAAATTATTTTCGCAGAAATCGAGAATAATCCGCTCAACATCAACAGACAGCTATTAAACGTAATTTTGATTTTCAATTTGTTACCACTCTATTTAACAAGTTTTTCAACGTTCTTAATTGTGTATAAGTTTTGGCTAACAAGTGAGTAATATTTTAAAACAATACATCTCAAAGATGCTAGCAACTTCTTTTAACATTGTATGTATTAGGATCAATGTTTTCAAAACTCTTGTTAAACAAGACAAAATAGGACTAAAACAAATATACTGTCGGAAAAGAGTGAAAAAGTGTAAGACACAAAAAATAAGGTAGTAGTAGTGGCATTATTGTCGTTCTTCCATCATCTGAGATCACTTTCTACTCGAAGCCTAGCACACACGTATCAAAGCTATAATGCAACTGGCACAAATTAAATTAATTTTGATAATAAAAAATCTCCAATTAATATAAATAAAATAAAATTGTAAATCTGTAAAATAAGTTATAATCAATGAAACTATAGTTATACGTAAGTCAAATATTCGTTCTTATTAACGCGCCATGGAACAACAAGGGTCCAGACTTTGATAACACAAACTCAGATCAAAACAAAAACAAATTAATTTAATACCAAAGCACAACAGGAAATATAAAATAATAAATAGAAATAATTTAGAATGAGTTATAACACGAACTAAGAATCGAACCACAGTCCTTACAGAAGAAAGATGGGTCAGATCGCCTACAATACAGGAGAAGAGGACACAGTATCTCAGTGGTAGGGCGCTTACCTCTAACGCTTCCTTTTATTTTAAACTTAAAGCTAATAAGTAACGTTACCATTACTTTACATTGAACCCTTAGGTTGGTTTTAGACGGAAGTATTTATGGTAGCATTTCTCGTAGCAAAAATCGTATCATCGATATCCTATCGTGTAAAGTAGCAAATGCTATAGCATTTCCCATGCCATGGCATATCCTACGGCATTTCTTTTCGATAGAACCTGTTCTATTTCGTAGCATTTTCCCCAGCATTTACAGTTCGATTGCAGCGCCGTGGTGTGTTAAAAGAAAGCGAAAGATTTTGTGCCAAATATCCATGCTCTTTGTTTTGTGTGGGAAATTGAATTGTAGTAAAGAAAATTGAGTTGGAGTAGGGATGCTCTTTGTCCACATATATCTTTGTGGTTTTCGTTTTTTTTTAATATAACCAGTGAGAAATGTTACAACCACTATAGCTTGAGCTACTTCATGCTTTAGTTTCGGAACCATAATTGAAGGGTAAGGGAAAAAAGAAGGAATGTCACAAAACTGCATTTTCGAGAAAACGGCGATTTAATATTGAAAACCGCGTAAGAAGAATAGGGTTGGTTACATCTTTTGCCCCTTTTACATGGACATTTTTACATCTACGTATGCATGGCATATGCAGTCAAATAGTACCAAGAGTCACCAACAGATAGGACAAAGCACCCGAAAAAGCACATACATGGACATTCCTGGTTTTTTCCCCTTATCCTTCAATTGTGCTCTTCTCCAGTTATTTGTTTGCTACGTCACGACAAGATGCTTATCAAAATCCTACTGTGTAAAAGAACCATATACTTTTGATGCCATAGATTATTATAGGAGATTTTTGGCAGCACATCTGCTACGAGAAATGCTACTATAAATGCTTCCATCTGAAACTAGCCTCTGACGAGTCAAAATTGTAAATTTCAGTGTGTCTCATTTGTAAATTATATTTACAAACTAAATGACACAAGTTCTATTTCTCAAAGCTACTAGACTTGTAGTACTTGTATTACACTTGTGGTACTAGTGTAAATATACGACTGTGTACTTATCGAATCTACAACAGTACGATAAAATACTAACTACAAGTCTGTAGGCTAGTGTTACATGAGCACCAGATTTCCATTATCAGTGATTTTCTTTCACAGTTAGCTTGTAATTTACTTGTAAGTATTCACAAGAGATTACAGACTTGTACCGCGTTTGTGTGGCTTCGCAAGTATAAATAGCTAATGTTCAAATAATAAAGAAAAAGAACCTGAAATCGAGTAATAGCTGCGACTGTACAGAAAAAAAATGTCCATTGATTTGTCTAATAGTGTGAATGAAATAAAAAGTTGATTCTAAACAAAACTTAAAGTATACATACGAAGGAAAGCGTTCAAAACAATTTCATACTTTTATTTTGAAACATTTAATTTGCACTTGGAATTATCTCATCGCACTTGCCTGTGTTTTTAGTGCATTTTACTGCATGCTCTTTGATGTGGTGAAGTAGTTGGAATTCAACGTAAGAAGATTATTTAGAACATTATATAGCATATTATTCGTTATTTTCATTCTATAATACATTACTGCACAATATATCGTATAGCCAGATAACGAAATTAACCTTTATGAATGTAGGTTTACTTATGTTAGGTTAATATATGTTGCAACGATAACGTTCGTGTATATTCAGCTTTAGACAAAAAAAGCGGTTTTAAATGTTGCATTAACTAGAAGAAGAAGAGAAAGAAAAATGAAATCTTATGCTCACGTTGTGTCAGCTAGGCTAAAGGAGACGGTGATAAAAATAAATGAATGAAATGGTGGGATGAAGAAAGTGAGAGAAAACATAAGAACCCTCGAGAAAACCCACGAACATAGTGTTTGTCCACCACAAAGTTCACTTTGGGCGAGCTGGGATCGAACTAGGGCCCCATGCACCAGAGGTGAACACACTACCACTGAGCACCGGGGCCCGAGAAGAAGAAAGTTTAGTTTAAAATCTTCTGATTAACTCTGATTTGTTTATTGATTATTCACTCGTTGTTATGGCAACGAGTCGGTATCTATGGACTTGTTTATTTATTACAATAAACATATAACATAATATAACGCCGATCTATAAGGACACTTGTAAGTTTGCTGAAGTGTATGATACAAATATCCATAATATATCTGAGTTTTAAGCTACTAAAGCTAATGTGTAATTATTTATACATTGAATAGCGAATGTTAATGAGTTGAAGAGTGAAGTAATGAACGGTGTGGACAAATATATCGTTATAAACTTATGCCGCCTTATGCAGAGTCGTTTTGTATGATTAGCGTCATGCTAAAGGCCGGACTACTGCAGGAAACAAATGTTAGTCGAACTCTTTAGTATGGTACTAATCACACGTCAGAACGACTCTGCAAAAGGCCCATGGTGTTTCGTGCTTAGGAACCTTTGAGATCAGTCCCAAGCAAAAGTGAAACTATCTCATATATGTTATAAACATTTTGGTAGCCAAACCGGAGTATATTTTGCTACGTAATAATAAGAAAAGGTGTATAGAAATACCAAAATAATTCAAGAAACTGGAGATAGCACTAATGTTAGAATAGAAGGTAATAATGCAACATTTGATCCCATAACAAGTGCGTGAGATCTTGTAAAGCAACTCGGACAACAGTTAAATGCTAAAATGAAATAGATGACACAATAGTTAAATACTAACATGGAACAAATAACAAGTGTTTAGTACCAACATGGAGCAAACAGATGCTAAAATGGAACAATTAAATACCAAACTTTAACAGACGATGCTAAAATGGTACAAATCCTTCACAGTTTTGAGGTTGTAAGGAGTTCAGTTAAAGCGGTGGAAACTTAAGTCAATCACCATTCAAGTCAAATTTGGAAACTCCAACAAGAAGTCCAAATCCTTAAGGAAAAATTGGAACAGATGATGTCTTTCTATAGTGTTGGGCAGTCAAACTTCGGGGCCCAAAACATTGTGGAGGAATACTTAGAATCAGTTGATTTTTTTTCAAATTTTGCAACGTTTGTATGACTTTTTTGTAACTTCTTCTCATCGTTGGCACATTGCTGTGAAGAATAATAGACAACTTAAGACTTCCTATTTTAAATAGTCGTGCCATGAGGAAGCAATATCAGCTCTCCGACAGAATTTCAATGGTGTTTACGTTGACGAAATTGTCAAGACCAAAAAAGAAAAGGCAGAGACATGAAATAAGACAGAATAGTCTCAGAAAACTAAAAAAATTGGAGACAATTATATTGGTCGTTTTATTTGATGATGTATTGTCTCAAATGGACAAAATTAACAAAAATTTGCAAAAGTCTGGATTATACTTAATTAGCGGATGTAAAGCATTGCAATCACTGATTCCATTTTTCGGCCGTGTTGGGGAAAATTTTGATGAATATGGAAACAAAGCTAGGAGCTTAAGTGAGCATGCAGGTGAAGAAAAATCAGAAGAATTCGTAGATGTGATAAATTTCGTCTGTTACTTATTACAGTTGTTGATAGACTATAAGCAGAACTAGAAGAGCGAGAGGAAAGGTATTGCGAAACAATCGATGTTTTCCGACCTTTAACAAACAATATAGTGAAGCAAGAAGGTAAAAAAAAAAAACTCTTAACATATACGTCAAAACTTTGTGAAAATTACCCAGTTGATCTCTAGAAGAAAGTTTTCGCTGTGAAATTCTTCATTTTAATGAATGTTTGAAGTGTTTCCTCACAGGATAAGGCTGCTAACATTTCACCAATCAAATTATATTAATTGATATATTGAAAGTGAACTTGATGATATTTTTCCAAATGCAATGATTGTTTATCGATTTTTTTTCTCAATACCAATTGCGAACATGAAGCTAAGAGACGATTCTCCAAACTAGCGTCTATCAAGAACAAATTATATGCTACAATGCAACAGGAACACGTTTCCGCTCTTGCCTTGTTATCAATTGAACAGGTGGTTACCAGTTCACTTGATTTCCAGGATGTGATAGGATTAAAGCTAGGAAAAGAAATTTTTGACGTACTCAGTTTTTATTTATTACATTTATATAGATTTGGAAACTTCCATTAGGTATAATATCATAATGTATTGAATGGGTGATGTCGTAAAACTAAAGTACAGCAGAAGGCCCCCAGTTCATCCCTGTGGGGAAAGTTTCGCCCTGGGAACGTTCCCTGGGCGCTGGGTGGTTAGTTGCTAAGTGGGGAATAACGTATTATATCTATGTTCATGGTCTTACACGGCTACCGGCTGTATAAGCAAGATGAAACGTGATTTTTCCTCTTCTGCTCGTGAATTTTGGTTGTTGCTAGGTATATGTGAGCGTCGACTTGTATTGGGCTCGCCCCTCCTGCGAAGAGCGTGAGTGTCCATGGGGATAGAAGTTGTTAGCAGACTTATGAAATTTGTCCTTTGATCGAATTGGTCTTAGTTGCTAAGGGCAATATCGTATTCCATGATATTTTTGCAAACGTAGTGGAAGAATTGCACCAGCAGCATCGAAATTTAGCCTTGGTCTTATTCCCCTGAGACGCATGTATAAACAAAATGAAACATGACTTTCCCAGGTCTTGAGTGAATAGTTCGTTATTTTGGATTCCATGTGTCGTAGACTATGAAGTGAGGTTGAGATATTGAATGATGGAAGCTTCCCATAGCATTTCATAATGTTTTGACGACGCATGATGAGAATTCGTATATTTAAGCCCCCAGTGGCCTTCTGTTCTACGTGAAGGTTGTTAATGGATGAACTACATCATAGAAACTATAATATATGATGATGATGCCTGTATTGAAGCCGTGATGAGATATTTTTTCGAAACATGTCCCCATAGAAAACGATGTTGCTATGAGTAATATTCAAAGTCACTTTTGCAGATAGCCCAAGGATCAAATTATGTCAACGAATAGTTTGGATACGTAATTGGAAGTTAGTATGGCCTTGAGGTCACACGAGACATTGATTTTGGATAATATATGACTATGCTACGGCCGTGAATATTTGAAGACGTGGTTGAAAATTGAAGGATGCTTTGACTAATATTACAAAGCCAATTTATTTTTAGCTTGAAAGACATGAGAAGGTACTCACTTCTTAGATTCCATAGAATAAAGCCCTGATTCATGTTATGACATGTTTTTGTCGAAGGTATTCACGTGTGTGTGTGTGTGTGTGTGTGTGATGAAAGCTTGTATAGGACTGGAAAAGATAATTGTGAGTTATAGTGGATAGGGCGTGGATGTTCAGTGCTTCGTCTTCCGGTGAATTTAATATCTGTGATAACTTCTGGTTTATTAAAATAGATAAGTAAAAAAGGAACTGTAAAATATTAATAGTAAATAAATATTATTTAAGTTTTACGTCCCATGAATATGCCTCAAAGCATTTAAGCTGTGTGTTACATCTTCGTTTAACTACAAGGAATAAGTGTATTTGCACTTGCTAATGACAATGAATCCTAACGTTAAAAAAGTCACATATATATAAAGTGAATACAAGATTAGTATCTGATTGAGGTGTGGGAAGAAAATCTCCTCTTCGTTGTACATTGAATTCAGCGTTAAAAAAGACATACATACGTTATGTAATTTCAAGAACAAATGATAAGATGACAGGCTTTGTAATTGTGTGTGTTGATTCGTATTTCAATTCCGTTCACAGCTGTCATGGTGAACATGTCTGGAGTCTTGTATCAGAGCAGGTGCTGAACGTTGAATGTAAAAAGATGCATTACTTATTATATGTTAAAATAATATTACGGATGAACATGTGTGTGTGTGTTTGAGGTTTGATAATATCAAATGACAGCTTTAGGTGAAATCACAGTACACATGCAGTGATTGTTTTTGACACCCCATGTACCAAACATGAATGTTTTAACATTGAATAATCGACCCCTATACTTAGGTAATATAAATAGAATAAAAGTGTCTGTCTGTCTGTCTGCTATATGTGGTCGGGGACCAGCCGAGTGAAACGAAAATGATCAAAAATTGGTGATGGTCTCAGGTCAAGACGAGGCGTTTTTTTGGGTACATACGAGTTCACGTTACTTTCAAAGTTATCCCCCATGAGACACAGAACATCCCCATAACAGAGGGTGGGTTATCAAGACATGTTAAAAAAATAATTCAAAGTGCTCGATGTTAGTATCAAATCCATAGTTTCCAGGGTCAATGTGATCCACGATGAAAATCAGATCACACCATCCAATTATCTATTCGGGTGGAAGTGCAGGACACCAAGCGGATGAAATATCAAGACATGTAAAAATAATTCAAAATGATCGATATTAATGTCAAATCCATAGTTTTCGGGGTCGGTGTGATCAGGGATGAGACTCCGACCACATCAGCTCATCGTCTATGGGAGTTAAGTGGGGATCCCCCGAGGGATGATGTATCAACACATGTAAAAATAATTTTAAATGATCGATATTAGTATCAAATCCATAGATTTTAGCGTCACTGTGATTAATGATGAAACTCCGATCGTACCATCTCATCATCTATTGGGGTGGGAGTTGAGAACACCCAGGGGATGAAGTATCAAGATATGTAAAAATAATTGAAAATGATCAATATTAATGCCAAATCTATAATTTCCGGAGTCGCTGTAATCAGTGTTGAAACTCCGAACATACCATCTCATCATCTATTGGGGTTAGAGTGTCGTCACCAAGGGGATGAAGTATCAAGAAATGTCAAATAATTCAAAACTATCGATATTAGTGTCAAATATATAGTTTTTGGAGTCGCTGTGATCAAGAATGAAACTTCGATCACATCAGCACATCATCTATGGGGTGGGAGTGGGGTTCCCCCTGGAGTATGAAGTATCAAGACATTTAAAAATGATCGATATTAGTGTCAAATCCAGTTTTTGGGATTGCTGTGATCAGTAATGAAATTACACACTCATATATCCTGTTAAATACTTATATATATATATATATATATATATATATATATATATATATATATATTGTTTTACATGCTTATATATCCTGTTTAAATACTTATACTCACATAGGAAAATATTCTTCTTTAAATACTTATATATGCATATAGGGGTATTAAATACGAAAACAAGAATACGCAAGAACTATTAAAAGAGATTACAGACTTTATTAACGTCGTAGAAGAAGAAGAAAAAAGAAAAGTACGTACGAGATAAAGAGATGCAAGTTCTTCTAATGGAAATAGATGATGTAATTGGGGGTAGAAGAAAAAGATAATCATCATGAGAAAATGGAAGAAGAAAAGTATGATGAAAGGAAGAAGAAAGGAACACATAAGGAAGAAGTAACAACACCAACAGATGTAATTGCCCAAGAAGGGGAAGAAAGAGATGCAGAGAGAAATGAGATTGAAATAGCAGAACAAGAAGAACTGATGAACACTAAAGAAGAAGAAGAAAGATGCAGTTAATAAAATTTAAATACGAAAAGAAGGAGAAGCTGTAGAAGATAATGATGAGAAGAGATATATAAAAGAATGTTACAAATATTAGAAAATGGAGGTAATAGAATGGTAACACAAGAAGATCAAAAAGAAACATCCGCAAGTATTGAAAAAAAGTAAAAAATGGTAACAAGAAGAAGCAGAAGAACAAGAATTGCAAGAAGAAGAGGTCGATGGAAGGGAAAATGATGAAAAGGTGCTAAATGTTACGCTTTCGCAGATAATGGAAGAGGCTCACAATGAGGAAGAGAATAATACAGAAGAAGAGTTTTACGAAAATGAATTACAAAATTGGCTTAATGATATGTTTCCCAATCTTGGAAAAGAAGAAGAAGAAATATATCCATCTTTTGTGGAAATATTAGCGGAGGCTAATACTGAACATGAAGAAATAGAAGTTGATTTAGACAAAATAGAGAAGAGAATGGATGAATTGTGATCTGAATTCCAAGCAGAATGAAACACAAATGTACAAGTGGGATTTGGAATCAACAGTCGTAATCATGATAACAATAGATTTCATATAATAGAAGAACGTAGAAGACAGTACAGAAGATACAATATGGAGGGAAAATTGCTAAGAATCCGCTTAGCCCCGTGCGTGCAGATGAAAATTATTTTACGGCAATTGAGACAAGTTTACTGGCTTTAATAGATTATTTATTATGTAATGTGGACCAACATGGTTACGTAGGAATAACAATCACAAATGAAAGAGAAAGACATCGCCCTTTTTGATTATCGTTTAGAGAAGCTAGAAATCTCTCAGCAGAAGTTCTATGGACAAGTTATGAAAAAGTACTGCGAAGTAATGCGGCTTTTCTTATAAACGAAGATATGTATCCTGAATTTCCATCATGTATGTATGCCAAGAAGACAAGGCCGTTTGAGACATGTTATGAATACCATTGAATGTGTAAACGCAAAACGGAGTATTATCACAATTAAGAACACAGGTACAAGATGTTTAGCACATGCAATCGTTGTTGCCATAGGATTAAAAACACAAGGGAAGAAACCAAACTGAATACAGGAGATATATAAAACAATATAAATATATAATAGAACAAGAAGCGGAAGACCTGTTTGAAGCTGCCGATGTAGAGTTGATTGGAGTTGATTTTAGTTCAGCGTCCCTTTCAGCAGCGAGGCTATATGAAACTTGGACCTACTGATTAACGTGGAATTCGAACCACATGAGCTTCCGTCGGGAATCGAATCCTGGTCTCCCACGCCAAAGTACCGATGTCTATCTCCGTCATGCTGGTGAAATTCCTGAAATTCTTGAATTTCAAGAACATTTAAAGTATTATAAAATCATAGTATATAGAGGCTGCCGTATTACATGCAATGATTGTAATCAAGAATTTTGTGGTCAGTCATGTTACGAAAACCACAAGTCAGCTCCTTATCAAAATGAAAAGTTTTTATGTTCAATTGTAAAATGTGCCCAGTGTTTGAAAATTTATGTGGTGAAAGAAGAAGGATCTCACGTATGTGGAGAAACGTATTGCAATATTTGCTATACTATAGTACCACCTAATCACGAATGTTTCATGAAAGTGAATGAAAGAAGATGATCAAAAAAGCGAACCAAAATATTATCATATAGAAGAAAGCTATGATTGTATGGTATGATATTGAATGTACACATGGTACGAAAATAGAAGAAGATGACGCAAAGATACATAAACATATACCTAATGTCTTTGTAAATCAGCCTGCATGTTATCGTTGTTATGAAGTTAACATGAAAAATGATTGTATCGTTTGTAGAAAACGTGAAAATATATTTAATGGAGAAAATGTAATAGAAGACTTCCTATAACAAATATTAACACAATGAAATGCATTGCTCAGAACTCGAAAGCTATGATGCACATTTCATCATAAAGACCACGGTTGAGAAGATGAATTGGACCCCAGAAGTGATCATGAGTGGGGCGAAAATTCTATCTCTTAAAGTAGGGAATGTAACCTTCATAGATTCACTAAGTTTTCTTTCTATCCCCTTAAGTAAATTAAGTGGTGCATTTGGTCTTCAATCCTGCAAAGGGTATTTTCCACACTTTTTCAATCGACGTGAAAACGAGACGTATAAAGGTACACTTCCAGAGATTAAATATTATGGAGTAGATACCATGAAAGTAGACGAAAAACTCAAGTTTCTGAAATGATATATTGTACATCGAAATGAGACCTTTAAAATGAAAGAACTCATAAAGTATTGTGTACAGGATGTCGAAGCTTTACGCCAAGCATGTATTTCCTTTATGAAAACATTTGAGTCAGAAACTAATGTAAATCCCTTATTTGAATGTATAACAATCGCTGGTGCATGTAACTTGGTGTATTGAAGAAATTTCTTAAAGGAAAATACTATTAGTATCACACCAAAGAACGGGTATCGATGGAGAGATGTACAGCGGGGGACACTTCTAAATGGTACAGCCATATGGAGATTTACGGCTAAGGTGTATCATTTAGAAGTGTCCCCCGCTGTACAATCAATTCAAGCAGTACAATGTTTAGCTTGGGAAGAAAAAAAGAAGAAACATTCAAATTACCAACCCAGACAACAAGTATGTGTACGACACATGTGCAGTATCCATGCATAAACCGTACATGTGCATATGTGCATTTATGTAGACGATGCACACATACATAACCCGTGCATAAGCCGTACACGTGAATTTGCGTCGATGAAGCATACATACATAACCCGTGTATGTGCACATATGCATTTGCGTGGGTTGTGCACACGTATATAACCCTGACTAAGTCGTGCACATGCACATGTGCATTTGCATGGATAAAGCAAACATTTATATAACCCGTGCCCAAGCCGTTACGTGCACATGTGCATTTGCGGGGATGAAGGACACGTACAGAACCCGTGCTTAAGCCGTTATGTGCACATGTGCATTTGCATGGATGAAGCACACATTTATATAACCCATGCTTAATCCGTTATGTACACACGTGCATTTGCGTGGATGCAGGGCACGTACGTAACCAGTACTTAAGCCGTTATGGTTATGTACACATGTGCATTTGCGTAGATGCAGCGCACGTGCATAACCCATGCTTGAACCGTGCGTGTGCACATGTGCATTTGCATGGATGAAGCAAATTTAAATTAGCCGTGCTTAAGCCGTTGTGTACACATGTGCATTTGCACGGCTACTGCACATGTGTATGAAACATCCATAATACTGTGCAAGTGTGTACTTTTACTTTCATTCTTTTAGTCTCATTCTCATCAACAATATGAAGTAACCTCCATTTTTGGTAGGTGTCGTTTTTCCTTCAGGTTGTGTTATAGAGACTTTTCGACGAATAATAGCTGAATAATTGTAAAAAACTCCATAACGTCCGCTGAGCTAGGATACAAGATAAACAGGTGGCAGCACGGTACTGATGTAACTACTGCCTGAAAGTTCATAGGTTTACAAAATTATTTTCGTGACTGAATCCAGCACATGTTGTGTTATTTTCTTAGTTGGCAAACATGTCAAATATACTACCTAAAGCTTTACTCATTGCAAATAATGAACTCCAAAAGTAAAATTTTCACTGATAATCGTGAGTTACTTGTGATATATTTTGAAAGCGATGTCTTTGGTGTTATATATGATGTTACTGTGTAAGGCGCCAAATATATAAACTCTTTTCTTCGTTGAAACTCGAATATGTTTTGACATAACCTCTGCACTACGAGGAAATCACCTTGGTACTGCGTGTAAATCACCTCTGTTCTACATGTAAATCATCTGCGTACTGCCTGTAAATGACTTCAGTCCTACATGTAAATCATCTGGGTACTGCAGGTAACTCACCTGTGTGTTAAGTGTAAATGATCTCTGTCCTACATGTAAATCCCCTGCGTGCTACGTGTAAATCACTTCTGTTCTACAGCCAAATCACCTGTGTGCTACGTGTAAATCACCGTTGTTCTACATGTAAATCACTTATGCACTACATGTAAATCGAATATGTGCTACTTGTTAATTACCTGTGCACTACATGTAAATCGCATATGTGTTACTTGTAAATCACCTGCGCGGTAGGTGTAAATCACTTGCGCAGGACGTGTACGTGTGCATTGCACATGTCCTGTGCACGTAAAGATGTTGAATAGGACTTGTGATGTATATGTGCATCACATGTACAGGCGTGCATTGTAATAGTAATGAGCCGCGCTGGCTGGAAGCGTACTGTGTAATAAAGTGAAAATTGCTGAAACTTAAAGTCAAAATATTACTTACTCTTATCTCAGGGTTTCGTGGCCTCGGGCTTCTGTCGAGCCTCCGTTTGCTGCTAGCTTTCCATCTAAAGCTACCTGTACCATTACTCTTTTAACTCTTTATTTGCTCAACAATAAATTTTGGATAATGAAAACTCCATTGTTCATTTGGTTACTTTAATAATTGAAATGAAAGATAAAATAAAAGTTACAAATATAAATACAGTTATCACGTTGTTGAATGATAAATGTTACTTGTAGAATCAACTTTATATTAAATGTAGAATTGTGTCTAAGTCTTATTATCTTTACAGGTTGGTTGGAATTATTCTATACTTCACCTAACACAAAATATAAGTTGGCCTTTTCTTTAACACCAATAGTTACATCTATTTTGTAAAACAAGAGGGAGGAAATTTAATTTTACACAAATTATACATGACCTTAATTCGAGGGTGTGTCATTTGGAATTTAAACTTTATCGCGCACTGCACTTAAAATTCAGTTAATGAAATGTTTGCCACTTTACCTCCTTTTTGATGACTGTCCGTTGAACATTTTCCTCTTCTTCTAGTAAGGTAACTCCGCTGTCTCTCCGTGGAAGATTTCCGTGTTGCTTGATTGTTTCGCTCCCCAGAAAGTGTTAGATGGTTCACACTCTTGAAAAGATCGCAAAGTTCCAAACGTTTACTTCATTTACTGCGTTTTATCACTACAGGTGACGCCACACTTTTATAAAACGTTGATTAAATTATTATACTTATTATACGGTCTTCTGGTACAAGAAAGAATTGCAATACTGTTCTTTTGTCACAGCCAGAATTAGCGTACTCTTGTGGCCTCTCGCATTTTTACCATTATTTGCCCCACTGAAACTGTCTTTCACCACTCAGAGCGCGAAGATGTGTTATTATACGGGCTGTTACCCCTGAATTCGGTCTGTACTTCGCGATTCGATGATCTCGGCAACTTGACTCTCTCAACCTAACTAAAAACTTTTTCGTCCTCTTTCTGTCCTCTTCCTTTATCATTTCACACTAATTACTTATTCATTTTTTTGTTTCTCCTTTCCTATTTGTCCTTTACACACTCTGACCATTTTGACACACCCCTTGTCTAATCTAACCAATAATTGTTCTTTTCATTTTGTTTCATTAAGTTTCATTTTCTGTCTTATTGGTTTCTCTCCTTTTTCTTGACCACCCTCTCTTTTCATTGGTTTTTCTCCTGTTTCTTAAGAAAGACCTCCCCTTTTTTTTTCAAAGTCACCCTCTTTAGCCAGAGACACCCTGCTGAGGTTGCCCCGCGACCAATTTTGAATGATCCTACAGTGCCAAATGTGAATGCCTTACGAAATTTTCAAATATAGATTTTACTATTTATTAAACCCGATTTATTAAATATTATATCCTTTTGTAACAATTTAATTTGATTTTCTCAGATGTTTCTTACTGGAATATGCATATTTATATTTCTATGACAATCTTATCTTGCTGTAATAGTGGTGGTATTAATAATGTTGAATAAAACAATATTTCTATCACTGGTAGTGTTAATAATTATAATACTTGTTGGTTAAATAAGACTAATGATAATTATGGTATCCCTATAAAATATCTATATCTACTTGAATATGTTATACACAACTAAAATAATCCTCCTTTTTAACAATTCTTTATGCAAAATACTAGTTACCAGTAATCATAATAATAATAATAACAATAATAATAATAATAATAATAATAATAATAATAATCACAGATTATGTACAGCTTTTAACTAGTTTAGGAATGATCTTTTGCCTAGCACTTAATTGATGTTGTTAATACTTATATGATTATATGTAATATATAGATCTCATATACATAGAGACAGACAGACCGACAGACAGACATAGGGAAATCCTTTCAAAGAAATAGTGCTCCATTTATTTGTTTAGATTTGCGTATAAAATATACTCAATTTTGATCATTCTTACGTATTATAGTAATTTTAGTTAGTAAAATTCCCCCACTCTCTTTTTCTTCCTGTATATTTTTACCCCCTATTCTTTCTACGTTCCTTGTTCTGTGATGTTTTTTTTCTTAGGGTTGCTTTTCAAAGACCTTTTCTTTTTCTTCGGAGACCTGCAAAACTGACCGCTTAGGGACAAAATCTTCTTGTGGTACATGTTTCGTGTCTTAATAAATATCGCAAGACGCCAGAGAGTCTTGAGAAAATTTCTTAAAATGACCACAAAACTTAGCCGTGTTACTTTTCTGTCACCATGCGGTGTGTGTTTTTCGCTTATGTGTCGAATAATTAAAATATTTTTCTAGCGTCATGGCCAGCTATTCTGGACCCCTTACGTAGCTGATTTTGGGTGGTTGCCTCTTCTTTTCCGAAGCGAAGTGTCAAATTCACAGCGTTGGGGTAATTTCTCTCAAACATGTGTTTAACTGTTGCCACATCTCTACGCGTCTAATTCTAATAATTCATTATATAGCTCATTATTCTCGCTCGTCGCATTACTAAATAGTACTATCCCTCTCGCGGCAATGTTATCTATTTTATTATACTCTCTTAGTAGCGAAGCTTTATCTATACATTAAAATTTTGCGTGCTTATTGATCTTATAAATGTGACAACATATTGGGCATTCTGTTTCTGTTAGTATGTCTCCAGATAGTCTGGCCTGTGTGTATGTTAGTTCGTTTTGGGAAATGGTTCACCCACGGTTTAAAACCGCAGTTCGTCTCTTATATCTATGGTCATTTTCTTTAAATTGCCTTTGGTGACAAGCTACAAGTAACAATCTTAAAATAAATAAATGGTCTGTATCGTATCAGTCAATGAATTGTCTATGTTAAAATTCCTCTCCAGGGTGGTAAAGACGCTACAGTCTAAAATTTCATGAAAGAAACCACGAACTTACAAGCTTGTTGCCTATTTTTTTTCTCTCGTGTGTGGCCGTAAAATAATGAGGACTACCTTCTGTCTTGTTTCTTTCTTTCTTTCTTTCTTTTTTTTAAAAGGAGAAAAGAATTGGATGTCTGCAGCCGTCTTGTTTCTTTCTATACTTTGTTAACCTTAATGAATATAGTTAAATAATATATAATTAAGCAATGAATGTAGTTAATTAATATATGTATAATTATGCGTATTATATATTTCCCCCCTCACGTTTTCAGTTTTTCATCATTTTAGAAAATGCGTGAAAATGTGAAAACGTGATTTTGCAACACTGTTCTAAACATCTACATCCCTTCTCTATCTACACTAAAGAAATTATACAAAATCGTAACTAACTTGGGTACTCTATTTGTTTTCTCTCTACATATATGTAGGTTTTTCCTCGTCTGTTCTTTCTCTCATTTTTTTTTTTTTTTTACGTTTCTTGCCTCTCGATATATTCTTTCAAGTGAATGGCATTGTATACGCCTACTACTTTTCCGGAATTGACCTCTGTGAGTTCGTACGCGTTGGGGTTTACGACTCTGGAAATAAGGTAAGGTCCGAGGAAGACTAATAGGAGCTTCTTTGTCACGCCTTTTAAGGCATCTGAATGGTGAAAGTTTCGCAAAAGAACCTTCTGTCCCAACTTATAAGTCACAAGAGCGTGTGATTGGTCAAAGGCACGCTTACGTTGCTCTGCCTTCTTCCTCAGTTTGGCACGTGCTAGTTCTATTCTTATTTGTGCGTCCTGAGGGGGCGGTTCCAACCCTAGAATTTTGTAAAGCTCGTTTGTTGGTTTTCTGTTAAAATGCAACTCAAAGGGCGTGCACCCCGTGGAACTATGAACAGATAAATTTATGCAATTGGCTGCAAAGTTAACACACAATGGCCATTTGCTATGTTTCTCGTGACACAGAATTCTCAAAATTCGTCCTACAGTTTTGTTGCAAATTTCTACTGGGTTTCCAGCAGGATGATAAGGTGTAGTAGTTCTGTGTTCGATTCCTAGTTCCGCTAATCCATTCTTCCATTTCCTACTTAAGAACTGTGTCCCCCGATCCGTGAGAATGATTTGCACCCCTGGGTTGACGAGCAAATATTCATTTTTCAATCTGTTTAATACAGCTTCTGTAGTTGCCCTTTTTAAAGGATATATTACTACATATTTGCTAAAGAGATCGCAAAACACTGCACAATACTGAACGCCTCCTCTTCCACGCGGCAATGGCCCTATGAAATCTAAACTTACACATTGGGCCACGCCTGTTGTGATTATGGGCTTTAATGGACCCGCTTTGTATTTCTGAGGGTACCTGGATTTTTGACATATGTCGCACGAAGCGGCAAACTGCTTGACTTCTCTCCTCATCCCCGGCCATACAAAATACTCACTAATTGAAGCCAACGTTTTTTCGTATGCAAAATGTCCTAAATTGTGAAAATATTCCATCACAGGAAGTCTAATTTCTTTGGGCAAACAAACTCGCGTCCCCTTATTATCTTCTTTACATAACAACCCATTTTGTACCAAATATCTATAGTACTTGCTCTGTTGTTTCTTACCGTCTTTTATCTCATTTAATATTTTACTTAGGACCTCGTCGTTTTGTTGCAGTGTCGACAAATTAGCTAACTGCCTGCGTAACTCGCCTGGTATCCGACATGTTAACTCAGCCACCACCTCAGGCGAAATTGGATTCTGATTTATTTTATAACTTTCAGAATCAGAATTGATTGGGTATCTCGAAAGATAATCTGACATATTTTGGTTTGAAGGTACAAACCGGAATTCAAAATTCAGGTCTTGGATGGCTAATATCCACCTAGAGAGCCTAGCATTTCCTAACTTACACTTTAAAATGAATTTAAGCGCAGCGTGGTCAGACAACACAATAAATTTTGATGAAACTAGGTACACTCTGAATTTTGATATGCCATATATCAGTGATAGAAATTCGAGCTCTGTAATTGTATAGTGGATCTCATGCTTATTCAGCGTTCGACTAGCGAATCCTATTATTCTAATGTCCCCCTTATCGTCATACTGGAAACATTGCGCTCCGATGGCAACACTGCTTGCATCAACTGCTAAATAAAACACTCTATCCATCATAGGACGATGTAGTGTGACCTCCTCTGAAAATGCTCTTTTAATGTTTTCAAATGCCGTTTGACATTCAGGAGTCCAGCGAAACGGCGTTCCTTTGCGCAAAAGTGGCAAAAGTGGCGAGACTAAATCTGCATATTTATTTTGGAACGCCCTGTAGAAATTTAGGAATCCCAGATAAGACCTCAACTGTTTTACATTTCTGGGAGGAGTGAACTCGTTTATTGTCTGTATTTTCTGAGGATCCTTTTCGATTCCAAAAGGAGTCAAAACATAGCCTAATATAGGCACTGTATGCCTGGCAAATTTGCATTTTGATAGCTTTATTGTTAGGCCTGCCTTTTCTAATTTTCCCAGCACAATGTCTAAGTGTCTTAAATGGTTTTCAAACGAATCCGAGCCACATATGACATCATCTATGTACGCCTCGCAAAACTCATCAATTTCATTTGTTAATACTGTCTTTAGTGCTCTAATACTCGAGGATACTGCTGTCTTTAATCCGAAACACAATCTTTTATATACATACGATTGACCACCGTGCACAAAACCTAAGAATTTTCTATCTTCTTTTCGCACTGAAATTTGATTGAAAAAACACGAAAGATCAAATGTACTAATAATCTTCTTTCCTTCAAACTTTTGTAGTACTTCAAAAGGCTGAGGAGGAATATCGCTCATACCGCGTATTCGCCCATTTAGATTACGCATATCCAAACAACTTCGTATATCTTCAGAGTTTTTCTTTGGGACAATCACAAGAGGTGACGTATATTCAGTACTTTGTTTTTCTATTATATCCCAAGCTAATAATTTTTCCACTTCCTCATTCACTTGCTTCCTATATTTAAAAGGGTATGGGTAGAATTTTGCTTGAAATGGCTTGTGGTCTGTGAGCTGTATTTGGTGTTCATATCCCTTTAATAATCCCGGTTTATTGTCGAAAACTTTCCGGTGTGACATTAGCAGTGTTTCCAACTGCTGTCTTTGTTCGGCAGTTAAATTTTCTGCCTGCATAACGTGTTCGCGAATTTGTTCAGGGGTAGCCCTTGTGGGAACTTTGGACCAATTGATATTGCTAGTAACAGCAGTCGCCAATACAGGAATACACGATCCGGCGGGACAAACATCATTTCCTAACTCGTTGAAACGCAACGTTCTACTACTAACTGCTCCCGCCCCTTGGCTGGGTAAAGACGTGTTATGTAAACACAACTTATTATGCTCTCTATACTCATGTGGAGAGACGGAGTCCATTACTACATTAATTTCCCTTTCTTTTCCCATACTTTGTGCGCATTCCAACTGTAAATAGGGGTTGGCAACACTGTTCTTTCCTCCCGCCTTTACATTTTCAATCATACTACATTTAATTTCTCTACCATTATTTTGGTCCATGTTATTATAATTACTTCCCATTTCGATTATGTTTGTCTTTAATGTTATGGGTTCCATTCCCTTTAAGGTCCAGGGATCGAGTCCCTCTATATTTCTAAAGGGCAATAATCTCGCTTCTTCTTGTATTTCTTCGAACACAAGGGTAAGTTCATTTAAAATATTTACCACTTCAGACGTATCCTCCTGAACGAAAGGGACACTAACTACCTTTTTCCCATTCTCTAATTTTAACAGACCATGCTGATAATCCATTACAGCCTTATATTCTTCAAAGAAAGTCCCCCCTAGAATAAATGGTCAAACCAAAGAACGCACTACTAGCGCTACAACATCAAAATGTTCTCCTCCTATCTTAACTGACAAAAACGTCTGTGCTATAACTTTCGCAGCTCTCGTACCAAAAGCAGAAAGAATCTTTAAGGCACCGGGTTTTAAATGTGGTACACTAGGATCCTTCTCTAATATTTGTGACCATAGGGTCTCACTCAAACAAGAAATGCTGGCGCCCGAGTCACAGAGAATTTTTACAGCTATTTCTCCAATTTCCCCTTTTATTTCTGGCAACACTGAGACATTTTGTTGCCTGGGAATTTCCGCATTCTCGGTAATGAGTTCATCAAAAATTGAAGTTATTTGCTCCCTTGTTTTCAAACAAGTTTCCCTATCTTCTTCGGTATCAATCTTGTTTTCTTGGTTCGATTCCTTTCTATCTAATATCACGGTTTGATTAATTTCTCCCCCCGGTGTATTTTGCTGTTGCGGTCTCGTTAGTCACGCTCTGTTTGTGTTTTGCGGCGGCCCCGGATCGATTCCCGCAAATCTGCCCTGGGCATTTTCTTCGCGTGATACGTTCTCTCTACTATTTGGATCGCGATCATAGTTCCTCTTCTCTTGTCTGCCATATACATGATTGACCTCAGGGCCTCGACCATTATTTGAAAACCGATTCTGATTATCATGTTGCGACTGGTTTTCTCTCCCCCCATTCCTGACATTTCTTCGCTCATTCCTGCTATGCCCTGTTTGATAATCGTCCTCCCTACGCGGTTGCCTTCTATAATTGTTGTTCGCATTAGCGGAACGCGGGAAATCACGAGAATTATTTGAGTTCATCCCATTCTCTCTGTTACTTCTCTGATATTGTACGTGATTTATATGTCCTCTTTGCCGGGGCGCATTGTTTTGATTACTCCCCCCTCCCCCATGGGTGGGAATTTCTTGCAATTCACGGAGTAGTCTTAAGAATTCACTTTTAGTTTGTGGTTGAGCACTTATCAATACCCGCCTTACATTATACGGCATTTGCCTACTGACCACTTTTATAAGTGTCCTGTCATCCAGCGGTGTTTCTAAAACACTATTCTTTTGTAAGATCTCCGTAAAATATTCAGTTAATTTCTTTCCGGAGTTAGGTTGGTACCGAGATGTTAATATTTCCGCTCGTAAATCGATCATTTTGTCCTCCCCCAAATATTCTGAAATAAATGCTGCCTTGAATTCTTCAAAAGACGAAATATTTTGTTTCACTATTCTGTACCAAGAAGCTGCGTCATTACGTAATGAGTGTGCACTGACACTGACCATTTGTTCAGGCGGTGTCTGCGTTAAATGCAGGTATGTTTCTAACTCGTGAATGAAGCTAAAGGCTTGTACCTCGTGTTCACTACCATAAAATATTGGAAGTTTGAGGTCTCTATGTAAGAAAATACTCGCGCTGCTATCTTGACATAATGAAGGCGGATTACCAACTGTTTGCGTTATGTTATTACTATGGTTACCAAGATTTGAATCGTCCGCGCGTATGACTGGCAACACGTTCAAACTCCTGATTTCAGATCGTACAGAAGAACAATCTCTTTGCAAAGTTTCTACTTGCTCTTTTACGGAACTAATTTGCGTGTTTAACGAATTTTGCTCTTCCCTCATAGCACTTGTGTTTTCGCGAACTATGGTGTCAAAACGTTCAATTAGCTCTTCTCGTAACCCTTCTGTTTGCATACAACAAAACTCCCGTAGCTCTACCCCTTGAGTCTCTACTAATTCCCTAGATTCTATCTGCACACTATTTATTTTACAATCTAGGTTTTGTACTGCATCATCCAACTTTTTCTCCAATCTAGCAATACCTTGTCGAAAAATATTCGCTAAATCAAGTAAAGTTAATCCCTGACCAACCGAATTATCTAACGTAAGGTTACTATTCTCCACACTACCACTAGCTTCGAACCTAAGACCACTACTTCCCTGACTACTATTTGCCTGCTCCATGTTGTGTAGTTCATTCCTTTCTTCACTAACTAAATTACTAGTTTTCTTAGCTGGCCGTTTCTGAGTTCGCGTTTCGCGGATTTTTCTAGGCTTACGCAACATTTCGTTCTAATCAAGTTCAACAAAATAACCAAATAAAGCACTATCTCTTTAAAAGAGCAGAGAAAATGGGGAAAAAATGACAAAATTCAAATTCGTAAATCACTCATAAAACTTAAATAGCACATAATAACACTTAAATAGTAAGTACATCTGAGAAAATCAATTTTGCATCAATACCAAAGTTATCAGAAATCATGCTACTTATTTAATAAATTACGAGCAAAATCCTACACACGGGGTACTGGACGTTGAGAAGTGACTTTTGCTAAAGAAAAGGACCAACTTTTTTTTCTTTAACAACTTAGGCCAAAATGATTAAGAGGGAAAACTAATAGCAAACACTCCGCACAGAAGCTCATTGGCCCCACGCTGGGCGCCATGTGTAATAGTAATGAGCCGCGCTGGCTGGAAGCGTACTGTGTAATAAAGTGAAAATTGCTGAAACTTAAAGTCAAAATATTACTTACTCTTATCTCAGGGTTTCGTGGCCTCGGGCTTCTGTCGAGCCTCCGTTTGCTGCTAGCTTTCCATCTAAAGCTACCTGTACCATTACTCTTTTAACTCTTTATTTGCTCAACAATAAATTTTGGATAATGAAAACTCCATTGTTCATTTGGTTACTTTAATAATTGAAATGAAAGATAAAATAAAAGTTACAAATATAAATACAGTTATCACGTTGTTGAATGATAAATGTTACTTGTAGAATCAACTTTATATTAAATGTAGAATTGTGTCTAAGTCTTATTATCTTTACAGGTTGGTTGGAATTATTCTATACTTCACCTAACACAAAATATAAGTTGGCCTTTTCTTTAACACCAATAGTTACATCTATTTTGTAAAACAAGAGGGAGGAAATTTAATTTTACACAAATTATACATGACCTTAATTCGAGGGTGTGTCATTTGGAATTTAAACTTTATCGCGCACTGCACTTAAAATTCAGTTAATGAAATGTTTGCCACTTTACCTCCTTTTTGATGACTGTCCGTTGAACATTTTCCTCTTCTTCTAGTAAGGTAACTCCGCTGTCTCTCCGTGGAAGATTTCCGTGTTGCTTGATTGTTTCGCTCCCCAGAAAGTGTTAGATGGTTCACACTCTTGAAAAGATCGCAAAGTTCCAAACGTTTACTTCATTTACTGCGTTTTATCACTACAGGTGACGCCACACTTTTATAAAACGTTGATTAAATTATTATACTTATTATACGGTCTTCTGGTACAAGAAAGAATTGCAATACTGTTCTTTTGTCACAGCCAGAATTAGCGTACTCTTGTGGCCTCTCGCATTTTTACCATTATTTGCCCCACTGAAACTGTCTTTCACCACTCAGAGCGCGAAGATGTGTTATTATACGGGCTGTTACCCCTGAATTCGGTCTGTACTTCGCGATTCGATGATCTCGGCAACTTGACTCTCTCAACCTAACTAAAAACTTTTTCGTCCTCTTTCTGTCCTCTTCCTTTATCATTTCACACTAATTACTTATTCATTTTTTTGTTTCTCCTTTCCTATTTGTCCTTTACACACTCTGACCATTTTGACACACCCCTTGTCTAATCTAACCAATAATTGTTCTTTTCATTTTGTTTCATTAAGTTTCATTTTCTGTCTTATTGGTTTCTCTCCTTTTTCTTGACCACCCTCTCTTTTCATTGGTTTTTCTCCTGTTTCTTAAGAAAGACCTCCCCTTTTTTTTTCAAAGTCACCCTCTTTAGCCAGAGACACCCTGCTGAGGTTGCCCCGCGACCAATTTTGAATGATCCTACAGTGCCAAATGTGAATGCCTTACGAAATTTTCAAATATAGATTTTACTATTTATTAAACCCGATTTATTAAATATTATATCCTTTTGTAACAATTTAATTTGATTTTCTCAGATGTTTCTTACTGGAATATGCATATTTATATTTCTATGACAATCTTATCTTGCTGTAATAGTGGTGGTATTAATAATGTTGAATAAAACAATATTTCTATCACTGGTAGTGTTAATAATTATAATACTTGTTGGTTAAATAAGACTAATGATAATTATGGTATCCCTATAAAATATCTATATCTACTTGAATATGTTATACACAACTAAAATAATCCTCCTTTTTAACAATTCTTTATGCAAAATACTAGTTACCAGTAATCATAATAATAATAATAACAATAATAATAATAATAATAATAATAATAATAATAATAATCACAGATTATGTACAGCTTTTAACTAGTTTAGGAATGATCTTTTGCCTAGCACTTAATTGATGTTGTTAATACTTATATGATTATATGTAATATATAGATCTCATATACATAGAGACAGACAGACCGACAGACAGACATAGGGAAATCCTTTCAAAGAAATAGTGCTCCATTTATTTGTTTAGATTTGCGTATAAAATATACTCAATTTTGATCATTCTTACGTATTATAGTAATTTTAGTTAGTAAAATTCCCCCACTCTCTTTTTCTTCCTGTATATTTTTACCCCCTATTCTTTCTACGTTCCTTGTTCTGTGATGTTTTTTTTCTTAGGGTTGCTTTTCAAAGACCTTTTCTTTTTCTTCGGAGACCTGCAAAACTGACCGCTTAGGGACAAAATCTTCTTGTGGTACATGTTTCGTGTCTTAATAAATATCGCAAGACGCCAGAGAGTCTTGAGAAAATTTCTTAAAATGACCACAAAACTTAGCCGTGTTACTTTTCTGTCACCATGCGGTGTGTGTTTTTCGCTTATGTGTCGAATAATTAAAATATTTCTCTAGCGTCATGGCCAGCTATTCTGGACCCCTTACGTAGCTGATTTTGGGTGGTTGCCTCTTCTTTTCCGAAGCGAAGTGTCAAATTCACAGCGTTGGGGTAATTTCTCTCAAACATGTGTTTAACTGTTGCCACATCTCTACGCGTCTAATTCTAATAATTCATTATATAGCTCATTATTCTCGCTCGTCGCATTACTAAATAGTACTATCCCTCTCGCGGCAATGTTATCTATTTTATTATACTCTCTTAGTAGCGAAGCTTTATCTATACATTAAAATTTTGCGTGCTTATTGATCTTATAAATGTGACAACATATTGGGCATTCTGTTTCTGTTAGTATGTCTCCAGATAGTCTGGCCTGTGTGTATGTTAGTTCGTTTTGGGAAATGGTTCACCCACGGTTTAAAACCGCAGTTCGTCTGTTATATCTATGGTCATTTTCTTGAAATTGCCTTTGGTGACAAGCTACAAGTAACAATCTTAAAATAAATAAATGGTCTGTATCGTATCAGTCAATGAATTGTCTATGTTAAAATTCCTCTCCAGGGTGGTAAAGACGCTACAGTCTAAAATTTCATGAAAGAAACCACGAACTTACAAGCTTGTTGCCTATTTTTTTTCTCTCGTGTGTGGCCGTAAAATAATGAGGACTACCTTCTGTCTTGTTTCTTTCTTTCTTTCTTTCTTTTTTTTTAAAAGGAGAAAAGAATTGGATGTCTGCAGCCGTCTTGTTTCTTTCTATACTTTGTTAACCTTAATGAATATAGTTAAATAATATATAATTAAGCAATGAATGTAGTTAATTAATATATGTATAATTATGCGTATTATAGCATTTATACAGATGATGCACATGTTGCATCCGTGCAATTGTTCATATACTACACGGGTAATGTACGTGCATTGTGCTGTCTGGGAATTCTGCACGTAGTAAGGAAAAACGAGTTGCATCAATGAAAGTAGATGGTGAATGGACAGACCTCGAAAGCAGGAAGAATACACGTGTCGGAGTATGACGGATCTTTTACCCATGGTTGTATTTTTTGCTACTCTAATGACAGAGATAAACCCATATATAACAATGCTACAGCCACCATGAAATTTCGGTATGAAGCAACAAAGTAGAAGATTTAAAAATTCAAAGATTTTGGCTGTGAAGTTCACGAAATATGGGGTTGTGAATTTAAAAAAACAGTTGACAGGAAATTAAGAGATGGAGAAGTATGTTACTAATCACCCGTACACAAAGAAAACTCCATTGGATCCTCGTGACGCTTTTTATGGTGGACGTTTGAATGCCGTACGTTTGTATCATAAAGCACAAGAGTCTGAAGAAGAAAAACTGTTACAAAGATGTTATTAGTCTTTACCCCTACGTATGTAAAGCTAAGAAATTTCCAATTCGTCACCCCACTACCTATTTGCCTAGAGATTCAAATTTTCCCAGCATTGAAGAGGTAGAAGAATCTTCTAACCGGTGCTGCCTTATAAATCAAATGATAAATTAATATTCCCATTTTGTCGTACATGTAGCGATGAATTAAAACAGTTACATTGGAATCACAGAGATGAGGACCATGTTCTACATGATACATGGGTAGCAGGTGAAGTAAGAAAAGAATTGGGAAAAGGACACAAAATAATGGGTATTCATGAAATTTGGGCTTATGATGTTGTTCAATACGATGAAGAAACAAAAAGTGGCGGCTTATTTGCAGAATACATAAACACCTTCTTGAAAGCAAAGCTAGTGGACAGCCATCATGTGAAACAGATGAGCTAAAGGAGAAGTACATACAACAATTTTATGAAAGGGAAGGAATACATCTAGATGTAAAGAAAACTAAACATAATCCAGCAGTTAGGAGCTTAGCTAAATTAATTTTAAATTCATTTTTCGGAAAATTTGGTCAACGTGAGAACATGGTTATGTAAGCATCATTAATGACTCCAAGGAATTATATGATAAATTAACATCCCATGATATGGACGTACATAAAATATTTCTAAGTAAATGATGACATGTTGTATGTATATTGGCAATACACAGACGATGTTCCTGTTTCACTAGCAACAGTAAACGTTGTCATAGCCGTGTACACAACAGCACAAGCGAGATTTGAATTGTACAAGTATTTAGAGTAGCTACAAGAAAGAGTATTGTATTTTGATACTGATTCGGTAATTTATACTCAATAACATGGTGAAACCACAATTCCAACTGGTGACTTTTTAGGTGATTTAACAAATTAGTTACTGGAATATGATAAAGAGGCGTATGTCAGAGATGCAGTGGGTCAGTGAGCCGTGGGTCAACAAGATGTGACCCACTGCGACCCACCACCCACAGTGACCCGCTGCAACCCACCACCCACTATGACCCACCGACTCAGTCTGGCCTACCGACTTTGTCTGTAGGTTACTGCATTGTAAACAGTGTCTTCTGAAGACGGGTAAATTTGTCTGCGTTTTACTTTCAAGACTTTCGTTTCCCTTCCTTTTCCATTTGTTTCTGTCTACTTACCTGAGGTGAGTATATGTAAGTGAAAAAATAACTTCAGACACTTTAGGAAATTGATATTTGTAATTGTAATAATAGCAATAGGACTTATACTACTACTTGGCTTTCGAGGCCTGTGAGTTTTTAGAGGAGCTAACTACTGGAAAAAATACATTTTTGAATTACTGTAATATATAAATTATATAAAAAATGAATGTAACTATGTGTGCCGTATCATCACGGCCAATTGCAAAGTCAAATGGAATGATTTTTGTTATATAGTTAGGCCTTAATCCAAACTTAGATGTTATATTGCTTTCATTATAATACATATCCTAAGGAGGTAGAATCCAAATTTTTGCGGAAAAAAGATGAGTATCTCGCTAGCCGTTCAACTTACGGAGCTGAAATTCAGTGTACTAACAGTTTATTGGAAATAAGCAGAATGTGTCCTAGCATTTTTTAAAATTCTCCTTTCCGGTTAGGGGCACTTTCTATATGGAAAATTTGTAGTTAGTTGGTTTGAAAAAATAATCAAAAACAATCGATATTAGTTAAGAAGAAAATTCAGAAACAAAAACTGCAGTGCTTCGCTCCATATATCCATTGTATTCTTATATCCAATGGGTATTCTTATGGATATATCATATATCACATATCCATAAGAATGATCAAGTATGCAAAATACGAAGCTTTTCATTAAATTATGAATCCTCCATACACCTAAATTTTGACGTAATAAAGAAAATGAAGAAGAACCTCGTCCCATCGAAGTCAAAATTACAAATGAGAAAAAAAATTGCCACAGGAAAGATCATACTATCGTTAGCATGCCCGAAACAAAAGTCTATAAGGTGAATTACATAAAACGACGAAGATTTCCAAATTCATATGATACTCTTCCATATGGATACACTCCTTCCAACTAACGAAGAAGAAGATAAATGTAATACGGTCCTTATAAATATACGGATGAAGAGAGAATTATCATACTCCTTAACATGGATACGACGCGGAAACATCCCTTTTCATGTATTGATGCAGGACCAAGTGCATGTGGAAAAAATTCTTTTGTAATACGATTCCTGTGTAATTTATCAAGTAGGATTAATACATCATTTCGTCACATCTATTGGTAGTATGAAGAGTGGCAAAATGCATACAGAGAAATTTCGATGAAAGCACGATTTATTGAAGGATTACCTCGAATAAAAGACTTTTTACCTGAGACTGGACTTCATCTCATTATTGATGATCATATGTGTGAAGTGAACCGTAATATATTTCATTTCTTTACAAAGGGGTCTCATCATAGAAATCTTAGTGTAATATTTATTAGACAAAACATATTTCATCAGGGAAAAGGAAGGAGAGATATGAGCTTGAATTGTTCTTATCTTGTATTATTTAAAAATCGAAGAGATAAATCACAAATTAAACATATGAGTTATCAACTAACTCATGAGAATCCGAAATTTCTTCAAGTAAGTTTCAACGATGCAACATAGGAACCATCTGGATACTTATTTATTGATTAAAACAGGATACACCAGATGAGCTTCGTTTTCAAACAAATATATTTCCTGATGATATTAATCATTACACTTATGTCCGAACGAAGTAGAAGAACGAGAAGTTACGTTTATAATACTAGTTTTAAACTTTGTTTCTTCATTCTATCAATATGTCTCAAAGAGTAAAAAACGGAGATCTCCGTACGCTACCCAAAGCAAATCGTAAATTACGTAAAGCTATAGTGGCAAATGCAGATTCTTTAGTGATTCGTAGTATTTGAAATGCTGTTATAATGTATGAAAAGGGAATGCACCTCTTACAAAGGCGCAGAAAGGAAGATTAAAGCGATACAAGAGGACGCATCGACATCTTGTGAACAAAGAAAACTCCATCGAAAAGAAAAAGAAACATTTATTAGTGCAACAGGGTGGATTCTTACCGGCATTATTAGCTCCTATTTTAAGTGGTAGTTTAGTATTCTGTTAGTGCAATGTGACACGGAAGGAAAATGATTATAGTTCGTCCTGAAGTTCTTAATCGTATACAGACACCAGCATCATCATCATTAGCCCTGGAGAAACGTGAATCTTGTTTGGATCAAGAAATGCAAAACATTTTACATTTATCCTCTCTTAGTGATGAAGAAAAATGGAATCAATATAATAATGTTCTTCAAAAATATTTACATTTAATACGAAGACAAGAAGAATCTGTGACACTTTTGATTATGTCAACTAAATCAGAGAAGCCTGATGTAGAAGAAGAAATATTGCTAACTATACCCAAAATGTTTCGTAAAAGAGCTGAATTACTACTGCATAGAATGAACCATGAGGATAACATCGCATGGGATAATAAAGGAACTGTTTACATCGAAGGTGATCAATTAGAAGGATCTCACATTGTAGATTTAATTTGTGATGTGTCGCTGCCACGTAAACACACCTGGATGGGAAAATTTTTGTAATTATTTATCTTCTAATAACACACCTCAAGAACTTATAGGAAATCCAAAACGTTTGTCATATATTTTACGACGAACCAAAGCATCAGCAGTAGCATCATCGTCAAGGGAAAAACCACTGAAATCGTTTGTAGGAGACGAAGAAGAAACAGAAAAGGATGAAGAAGAAAAGGAAAAAGTAGTATCTCCTATAAGGAAAAAAAAACGTGCGTGTTAACGTCCAGTATGGTCAAAATGGAAACTATAAACAAACAGTTAACCAAATTTTATTACAACCTTTCACATCCTGCATAGTTTTTGACTGCTAAAAGATTGTGGATAGCTACAAAGGAGAAAATTCCCATACACTGTATAAGAAGGTGCTTACTGAAACAATCAACACATACGTTACACAAGCCAGTGCATCGTCGTCTTAAAAGAGATTTCTATGTAGTGAATAATATTGATGATGAGTGGGAAAGTGATATTAATGATCTTCAGTCTTTTCATAAATTTAATGACGGATATCATTATATCCTTACAGTGATAGATGTTCAGTCGATATGCCTAGATTCTGCCAATAAAATCTAAAAGTACAAGTGTTGGCTTGAAAGCACTAAAAATTGTTTTCAAAGACAGAAAAACAAATACGTTCCGAACAGATAAAGGAAGTCAGTTCACAAATAAAACAATACAGAAGTACTTGAAGGAAAACAAAATAAAAGATATTACAACTAAAAATCCTGATACAAAGGCTAGTATTATAGACCGTTCTAACAGAACTGTAAAAGAAAAAAATGGAGGATTTTCACAAAGTATCAAATGTATAATTATGTAAATGTTTTACCTCTTCTTGTGAAATCATACAATGAAGGTTATCATTCAAGCATTAAGATGTCCCCTGCAAATGTTTCTCAAAATAACCTATTACAAGTATGACATAATCTCTATGATAGCAAATTGAATAACAAGAATCCAGATTTCTCAAAACATCTTAAGATTGGTGATACAGTAAGAATTAGTAAAACTAAACGTACATTTGATAAAGGATACATGCAAAACTTTACTTGGGAAATATTTAAATTGAAGAAGATAATACCTAGAGATCCACCTGTTTATGAAAAAGAAGATTTAAACAAGAAACCATTGGATGGATTATTTATAGAGAGGAATTACAACCTGTGACATTAGTAAAACCGTTTCACATAGATAAAATCATACGCACAAGAAGGAAGCATAGCAGAAAAGAATATCTTGTTCATTGGAAAGGATATCCTTCTTTCGATTCCTGGATACCTGCATCATCCCTAGACAAGATCAAGAAGTACAGTGGAACCTGATGGAGGGTTTTACGTTACGCTTCCCAGTAATAGTTCTATGGACTATTTTCCTGATAACACCTTAACATCATACACTACTAAACTTCATCAAAGAATGGAATTCCGTGAAAAGTGGGAAATGACTATTGTTGAGATTCATTATCCTCATTCAATTTTAAATATTAATGAACAAAATAATATTTTTTTACAAACCTTCAAACAATGATAAATGGAATTTTGTAACTATTTCCGTACGTTATTATACTGATATTCCTTAGTTGATAAAGATAATTAATACGCACAACAGATTCATAAATTACATATTCCGTACATTCGTGAAAGTAATAGTTGTTTTATTCGACGTCTTTATAAAGACATAGATGTGGACGTTGCATTTACATCAAGTCTTAGTGCGAAGTTGGGATTTGATCCAAACGTTGATTTAAAGGATATGCCAAAGGGTTCCAAATTTACGTTTAGGACTTCCATCTACAATCAATTCAATCCGTATTTGTTGGAGATACAGTAGCACTATTTTTATGTATCATAAATATGAATCCTGTGAATCGTACATTTGGAAGTTGTGCTATAGAAATTTTTAATCTACTACATTATGTGCAATAGATATTATGCATTTTGAACACATCAAAATAGATATGAGATAGTACAGGCCCTTCACCGGCATTTACTTTCGGAACTGGATGTGTTAAACTACATTTTCGACCAGTGCGACATCAACAATTTTGAGTTATCCACATTTTTAATATTACCAAAAACAAGCTCTCTCTGCCACTGGAAACTTTTATTCCCTTATCAAGTTGGACATGGTATTGCAAGTTTCCTTGGAGAATTATTTCGTTCTGTCATGCCATTAGTGAAACAAGGAGCTAAAACAATAGGAAAGGAATTATTAAAACCTGGAGCGAACGTTATTAATGACTTCATCATTGATAAACAACCTATTAACGAATCCATTCATCAACGAATGGGTGAAGCTAGGACCATCTTGCAAGACAAAGCTAAAAATAAACTGAAATCTATGCTATGATCTGGATATCACGAAGGAAAAGAACAATTATAATCTTTCCATCTTTAACCCTTCATCATCAAGCGGAAGAAGAAGTTCAAGAGGAAACATACACAGAAAACAAAGAAAAATCAGTGTTATAAGAAGAGGAAATTACCAGACGATATCTTTGATTAAACCTTCATCATCATCATCATGGCCTTCTTACATCATCAATCCTGCGAGTGTGTAAAAAGTGAACTTGATATTATTTCTACAAAACCAACCCAAACCAGTATATTAGATAATCATGTTGTTACATATGCAGCAATCAAGTCAAAGAAACGACAGGTACACTGCATTTTCCGAGTGGTTACGGAAAACAAGACTTGGAGAAAGGGTTATTAAACAGTTTTTAAATTAGAAGGAATCAGTTTCAATTGAGACATAATTTATTATAACAAATAATTTAAAGAAAAACATATAAATATAATAACAACTAACAAACCGATTCCTGGGTGAAATTGCCTCGCAATCACGGTTTAATGTCGGAAGGCGAAAATTAGCTATTCTTCCACAACTCATTTAATTTATAATAATTTGATTTAAATTTGAAGTTTTCATTTAGTCTCAAAATCGAAAGTAGAAATCAATTACCAAACAAATATTAATAAGTACATGCACAGATGATCTAATAGGAGTCGGGGCCATTCCTAAGTGGGTGACCAATACTCACCTTGTCGTCTGATCGAAAATGGCAAATAAAAAAAGGGTTATAAATTTAGAATCAGGGAATATTAACCACACACTCACAATGCTCCCGTTTCCTTATACAAACCACAATACACTATACACTTTTAACTTCTCATCTTCCCGACACAATTTCGAAACAATTTCACTCTCAAAATTATAACATGTTGACTGTTCTTATTACCTTGCGAAACTACAAGGTTCGATAGGTCAATTTATCAAAAGTAAGTTTATAGATGGCAGCACATTAACTATTCGTAGCAATGTTCAATGTTTCCAACTCTGATAATCACAATCTCGTTTGACTTTTTTTTTCATTATGCTTCATATTAAGTTCCTCCCCTCTGGGAAGTTTTGCTTCTTTACAATGGTTAGCGAAATGAAAAAGAAAAAAAACTATAATTCACTGTTGAAGTCTAATCACTGCATGCAGAAATAAGGATAGTTCGACTCACCAAGAGTAATCCAACAACTTCCAGATATTACACGATTACCAATGTCCGGACGTCCTATCTTAAGTCCCAGAAGTAGATGTTCACAACAAGATGAGATCTTCCTCCTTATCCACCACAGATTGACTGGAAGCACCCCAGAGATGACAAGAGTGGGAAACATATCTCGCCTTCGGGTTGACAAAATCGCCTTTTCTCGACCAAGCAGTAGATTCAAGGTAATCAGATGTCTCAGACGCAAACACAAACATAGTGGATCCACATAATTCTGTACCTGCAGAATTGTAAAAATACACAACAGTACATTTCTTATAGAAACATTACATAAACTACACAGAAATATATATATATATATATATATATAATTTACATTATCTTGGAAATGAACAATTTCTTTTTTTTCTTAGTTTAGTCATTATTATTATTAAGATGTGCAACACTGTTTACATTTCTTGGTTGCAAGTACTTCTTTATAAATTGAACATGACGTTTTAGCTTTACATCAGGATTACTAATTAACTCAACCCATACAGTATTGGGTGTTACATAATTCAAAATTTTGAATGGACCAGAATATTTAGTATCAAACTTGGCATAATATTTCTTATCCAAGGATGATTTTAACATTTTCTTTACAAGCACTAATTCTCCTACAGGCAAATTACTAGGTACATGCTTTTTATTATAAGCTTGTTGTCTCCTTTTCCAAGCTTTCTCGATGTTATCAACTATAATATCATTAATCTCTTTATTATTTTGTGATTTCTCTATTATACCCAAATCTAAAATCCAGTTAACATCTAATGGATTAAACATTTTACGCCCAAGATACAACTCACTCGGACTTTTCTGAGTTTCACAATTTTCAGTTATATTCATAGTATATTGGATTTGATAAAGATAGTTAGCCCATTTCGTATGATTCTTGTTAATATAAGATCTGAGTATCCCTTTAATCGTTTTATTCATACGCTCTGTTCTGTTTGAGGACATTGAATAAGGTGAAGTACAGATGTTCTTAATACCTAAACTAAACAAATATTGTTTAAAGTACTCACTACAGAGGTATGACGCATTATCATGTAGGATCGAAAATGGATACCCGTAAGTTAGAAAGATCTTAGTTAATTTAGAACAGATTAATTTAGAATTCAGAGATCTTAAAGGTTCTATTATAACAAATCGACTATAACTATCTGTCAAAACCATAATGTATTTAAATCCATTACTAGTTGGCAAAGCTCCCATACAATCTAAGTGTAGGACATTATTCGGGTATCGAGGCTCCTTAGAATAATAGGTACCATACGGCTTCCGATTAAGTTCTTGGCTCTCTTGACAAATTTTACATCGTCTCACGAAATCACTAATTTCAGCATACATTTTATCCCATGTAAACCTAGATGCTACCTTAGAGATAGTTTTCTGGATCCCACCATGACATCCCCCCACTAATTCTTCGTGCCAATACTTTATAACAGAATAGCGCAAAGAATGGGGAATTACTGCACGTAAACCACCATATTTCCTACCATTGGTTCTTTTTAATAGTACACCTTCTTTCAATATGTAAGGATCCTTATTTTCCTTTCTCTCTAAAGCTAAAATTATCTCTTTCAACTGAGGATCTTCTCTTTGATGTTCAGCCAGTGGTTTATTAAAGATGGAGTGACTCCAGAAATTTACAAAAGAAAGATGGACCTTCTGTTCATTAATAGTATTAATCTCTTCAATATCAGTGTTGGGTGGAGTAAAGTCTACATAATTATACATACGACTGATGTAATCTGCAAGATGGTTTTTGAAAGAGCGCAGGTGAATTATGTCAAAAGAATACTTGCTTATTTTCTCTATTAAAGAACCATACTTCTTTTGTCTTTTATGATTTCTTAATATCCAAGATAAACTAGCATTTTCAGTATAAATAGTGAATTTCTTTTGCAAGTAAATATCAAACTTATCTAAAGCATAGACTAAACTCTTCATTTCAAGATCGAAAATACTTTTAGACCAATCACTAGATGGAATCATTTTCGAAAAGAAATATACAGGACGAAGACGTCCTTCATCATCATATTGACTTAAGATCGCGCTATAGGCCCTACTACTACTATCGATGTGGATTACAAAAGGACTAGAGAAGTCCGGGACTTTCAATACAATATGATTTATAGTGGCCTCTTTTATTTGATCTAGTATCTCATCTTCTTCTTTTCCCCAATGAAATGGTATTTTATTTGATTTTAAGGCATGTAAAGGACCCATCAGTTCACCATAATCTTTCACAAATTTTAAATAATATGACAAGAAACCAATCATCTTACTCAACGCTCTACGATTCTTAGGACGAGGTAGATTTTTAATTACCTGAACTCGGTCATCATCGATCATCATATATCCACCTGAAAATATATAACCTAAAAATTTTATTTTATTTTTACATAATTTAGTTTTTCTTTTAGAAATAGTGATACCCCATTTTCGTAATCTCTGTAAAACTAGCTCTAATATTTCTTTATGCTTTTCAATAGTATCAGTATGAATAATAATATCGTCACAAAATATATCAAAATAATCTCCTAAGAGATCCCTAAAGATTTTATTCATGATACTAGAGAGAATAAATGGCGAGTTTATAAATCCCATCGGCATTTTCAAATATCTTAACAACCTAGTTGGAGTAGCAAAAGTAGTATATTGCCTAGAATTTTCATCTAACAGTAATTGGTGGAAGGCCCCCTTGGCATCCAAGACGCTGTAAATCTTATGTTTACCTATATTGGCAATAGTAGCTTCAGCATTAGGAGCTGGAAATCCAGTTACAAGCACTTTTGAATTAATATTAAAATAATTTACCACTAGCCGCTTGGTTCCATCGCGATTATTCACGAGGAAACACGGAGAAATATAGGCAGAACTGGAAACTTCCTCAATTACATTTTTCTTAATTAATTCATCCAAGTATTCATCTAATTCACGCAACTTGTGACGTGGCATGGGATATGGTTGAGCTATACTCGGACTTAAGTCATTCATTTTAATTTCATAAACAAAATCTTTAACAGTTCCTAGTTCTTCATTTATAACGTCCTTATATTTGTCTAACACGTTCTCAACATATGAAATTAAATCGTCAGAAAAAATATTTTCATGAAGATTTACTGTACCTGTATTTTCTTCCTCCGGATAAATATCATGGATGGTAGGATTGGAAATTGGTACTCCAGCTGGAATGTCTTGATACTGTTCACCTCCCCTAACATCATGATTCTGAAGTACAGTGGAAGATCGCTGGCTGGTCCCTGGTTTTGGTTGCCGAACTTTGGACTCCTCCCGACAAAAATTCCGCTTGGCTCTTCTGCGTTGTGTATGGAAACACTGCTGGGCTGACTGGCCGCTGTTCAAGGAATCAGCTGATCGACGTTGACAAGTGGTTGACGGCTGAATCGTTCGCTGTCTAGGTCTGGGTTTCCCCGCTCCCCCTGCGTCAAGGTCGTGCGGCGACACAGAGTTCTCAGGACCAGACCTAAAACGAGAAATTTGTGGGCACAGATCACTGGATTCACAACTATCTTGTTTCCATTCAGTTAATTTTACCGTTAAATTAAGTTCCGTAAAGTTCAACTCACGATTTCGAATGTTTATATTAACATTATATTTTTGTAGGAAATCAAGTCCCACTAGCAGTTTTAAAGATGGATGTTGAACCACCGAAAACCAGTTTACAAACTTAACACCATTTATAAAGTATATTAGTTCCACTTGTTTAGAGATTTTAATAGGTTCAGAATTCATGACTGAGAGGGTAAAGTTCACTACTCTAGTTTTTGGACGGCACCTACGTTCAATCCTGGCCAACACTTGTTCTTCAACTAAGGACAGACTACTTCCAGAGTCAATAATACAGGGATAAAGTTCTCGACAAATCGAAACAGGCATTTGTAATAAGGAGGGAGGTTGTTCCTCACTAACATAATATGTTTTTTCTCCACGAATATTTCTTTTATTATAAGGACACATTTTCCAAAAATGATTATTAAGACCACATAAATTACATTTACTAAAATTATTCCTCTGCCTATTTTTCTCGTTAACATAACCAAGGGGCTTTACATTCTGATTTTGCTTTTGTGTAATAAAATTATAATCCAACCGGTAACGCTGATTCATTTCGTAACTTTCTGCAAATGCAATTAATTCCTTCTCAGTATAGGGAACTTGAGTAATTATCATTAAATCTCTTATTTCAGGTGGTACAAGGTTAGCAATAGTTTTGGTTAATTCATCCTCCGACATTTTCATGTCAAAAATGAATAATACGCTTAATTTTTCCTTAATAAAATCTACCAGAGATTCCTCTACTTGCATTATTCTATACAACGTGATTTTCAAGAATTCCATTTTAACTAGCGGAGTAACAAATCTTTCTAAAAATGCTGTTATAATTCTTTCCCAGTCAGTGGTGATATTTAATAACCTTTGCATTTCCTCGAATGCTGGGCCTGTACATTTACTCAGAGAGGCTACTATCAAAGCTTCTACACAATTTTCGAGTTGGGCTTGTAACAAGTCAAATTTTAATAGAAATTTACATACTTCAAAGCCATTACTTCCATCTATTTCAGGTAACTGACTAACCTGCTTTTCTATAGCTTTATACATGTTATCACCCAAAAGCTTATTAAAATTACATCTTATAGCTGCTCTAACAGCTGGCTTTAACACGCGATGTGGAGGAAGAACAACACCTGCGAAATCAAGCGAGGAATCGTCATCGTTTACTCGCCCGTGTCCGCAAGCATTCGCTCTTTCCCCTTCGCCAAGGTCAACTAGGAGAGAATTCCCCTGGCCATTCTCACCCGTTGAAAAACACTCAAGAAGGTTATGTGACATGTTTTTTTTTAGGTTTAAATCCTAAAGCTATAATTTCTAATATTACGCCTAAATACCTTCACTCTATTTTCACTTATTATTACACTTTCAATTAATGACTGGTCTTTCATTCGTAATTTTCGTACTCAGGTTCAATTCCAAAATAATATACATCCCTTTCTTTCTAACCAAAGTCTTAATATTTCCGGTAGTTTCGCAAGGTAACTAAATTACTATGCAGCAATCAAGTCAAAGAAACGACAGGTACACTGCATTTTCCGAGTGGTTACGGAAAACAAGACTTGGAGAAAGGGTTATTAAACAGTTTTTAAATTAGAAGGAATCAGTTTCAATTGAGACATAATTTATTATAACAAATAATTTAAAGAAAAACATATAAATATAATAACAACTAACAAACCGATTCCTGGGTGAAATTGCCTCGCAATCACGGTTTAATGTCGGAAGGCGAAAATTAGCTATTCTTCCACAACTCATTTAATTTATAATAATTTGATTTAAATTTGAAGTTTTCATTTAGTCTCAAAATCGAAAGTAGAAATCAATTACCAAACAAATATTAATAAGTACATGCACAGATGATCTAATAGGAGTCGGGGCCATTCCTAAGTGGGTGACCAATACTCACCTTGTCGTCTGATCGAAAATGGCAAATAAAAAAAAAGGGTTATAAATTTAGAATCAGGGAATATTAACCACACACTCACAATGCTCCCGTTTCCTTATACAAACCACAATACACTATACACTTTTAACTTCTCATCTTCCCGACACAATTTCGAAACAATTTCACTCTCAAAATTATAACATGTTGACTGTTCTTATTACCTTGCGAAACTACAAGGTTCGATAGGTCAATTTATCAAAAGTAAGTTTATAGATGGCAGCACATTAACTATTCGTAGCAATGTTCAATGTTTCCAACTCTGATAATTACAATCTCGTTTGACTTTTTTTTTTCATTATGCTTCACATATAAACCAATCAGCTCACTAGTTTATAATGCACCTATAGAATTTGTCATCCCAGGAACAAGTGATGAATACATAGATCTACAGCATACTCTCCTTTACATTGAAGCTCAAATAGTTAAGCCTGATGGATCAGCATTTGGTGAAAGTGATAAAACTGTGGTTCGTATTAATGAGTTTTTAAATTCTATGTTCATTGAAGTGGAAGCGTATTTAAATAACAAACTGATTTCATTTCCACCTCGTAATCATCCATATCGATCATACATCGAAAAACTCTTAGATTATGAAGATTCTACTAAAAACACTCATCTTCAATGTGCATTATGGTTTCAATATACTGCTGGGCATATGGATGCAACATCTAGTGGTAATAGGGGATTTCAACAACGTTATGAATTAACAAAAACAGTCCATAATTTGACATGCTTGGACATCTTTATTGTGAGTTTTAATCAGAATAAATTTTAATCCAAGGATTAAAATTGCGCATCAAGTTAATTACTTTTGTCTCATCGCTAGTAATTCGTCTGTTGAGACTAAAGTGAATATTTCAGACGCTGCTTTACACATTAAAAAGACTGATGATAGTCCTACAATAAACTTAGCACAAAACAAGCTTCTACACTCAACAACCGCCAGATATCCTCTCACAAGAGTGCAAATGAAGTCATTCGTCATTCCAAAAGGATCTTCAATCAAAAACAATCGATACTTTATTTATGGGAGTATTACCAACTCGAGTGATTATGGCGTTTACTCAAAATGATGCCTATACAGGAACGATAACTTGAAATCCATTTCATTTCAAACATTTTGACATCAATTTCTTTTCATTATACATTGATGGAAAACCTGTGCCTTCAAAACCATTACAACCAAATTTGAAACAACCTATATGTTTCTTCATATCACACCTTATTCTGTGGATCAGGTATTAACTTTTTCAATCACGTCAACAATATTCCTCGCCTTGACTTTCCTCAAGAATATACTATTTTTGTTTTCGACATTTCGCAAGATGGAGAAGCCAACGCTGTGTAGCACTGAAACCTTATTAGACATGGATGTGTTCGTTTGGAAGTTCATTTTAAGAACCTTCTAACAGCACCTGTCTCATGCATCACAGATGGCGAGTTCCAGTCACACTTAGAAGTGGATCACCAGGGAAACATCATCATGGACTTTTAATGGTGCGTTATTATTTAAATACCGCAACATATATCTACATGTGTGCATTTTTATACATTATATCCTCTACATTAGAATTATTAAATGCGCTTCAAACAAATTCTTTATTTCAAAATCATTACGTTGGCGTATTTGCCTGCAATCAGTTACCATCACATGTCCCGCTACCAGGAACTATCATCATAAATACAGATCTATCAACTAAAATCGGTACCTACTGTGTATCCTTATATATTAATACTGATGGACGTGCCGACTATTTCGATACATTTGGATTTCCTCCATATGTAATCAACACATTCAATTTCTTTCGTAGAAATTCTCTTTATTACAAATTCAATAATAAACAAATTAATAGTGTGAAATAGTCCCTATGTGGACATTATTCATACCTATTCCTATACTTTAAAGATAAAAGAAAGTTTTAAAATGATTTTTATAATACCTTCTCCTTCACACCCGAAATTTTTTTTCAATTATTCTATTAGTAGGTAATCATTTCTCCTTCTTCGTTGTTAAAACTTGTTTTGTTTTTATATTATCATTTCTTTGTTTGTTTTGTATACTTATTATTATTATTTCTGTATTTGTTCGTAATTAAAGATAAAATAAATTTTGTTTTTCACTTTTTCATTTCAGAGATTAAAAAGATTTCATCGGCTGTATGGGCTGCATCATTGTACAACATGACTTCTAGCTACGTTTCATCATCATCAAGACGAAAATTAGTGTGGACTGTGTGTGTGTGTGTGTTGAGTCATCATCAACATGAACAAATATTATTATAGAATGTGTGTAAAGCGTCGAACTGTGTTTAAAAACGTTTTTTAAAAGATGTGCTATACTTACCATCATTCTATCTTATGCAAATATTATCATCGTCAATAAATAGTCTGTACTCTTCTTTTTGTTTTGAAAAACATGTTTTTTTATTATTTTCCCATTTCCTAATAAATATGTTCTAGGATCAATTATGCAATTATATATATATATATATATATATATATATATATATATATATATATATATATATATATATATATATATGTATGTATATATGTATATTATTTTTTACACTCAGTGAAATTAATAATTTCATAATTTTTTTTAAAAAAAGAATACAAAACTAATTATATATTTCAATGATGTATCCATATAAAAAATAATAATGAATTCAAATACTTAATATGTTTTTCTTTCGTAAATTAAAACAGGTATGTGAATTCAATATTATTATTATTATTATTATTATTATTATTATTATTATTATTATTATTATTATTATTATTATAGGACTTTGTTTTAATTTTTTTTCAAAATAAATGAAAGGTCTATCATACTTAAGACAGACTTTTATAATAATAATGAATTCAAATACAAACTTTCATTTAACAAACAATTCAAGTATGTGAATTCATTATTATACATAAGCTTCTAGTATACAAGGAAAAGTATGATAGGATTTTTTTGTCATAAGAAAATTAGTACACTAATAAAAGAATCGTATCATATTTAAGGGTATTAAACGAACACAAAACACAATTTTTCCTAAATAAAACATTTCAATTTTACTATACTTTTTTATTATTAAATGCACTAAATTTATTAGTACACTCTTTAGTATAAATGAAAAACAAATCCATTTTCTTCTTCTTTATGAACAGAAGTTCACTATAGATACCCTCCAAATGTTTGAGTATCGGTTTCCGCACCATGGCTGTGTTTGTACACTATCAAACAAATCAGCATTAATTGGATCTATGAGTTTTTGTTTGCAAAATACTTTCATTTCCAATTTTAATCTTTCGACCATCAATGTTCACATCACTGTTTTTATCAAGAGATACACTTGGAGAATTGATGTTCATTCCATTAATAACACTCTGTTCATCCACATAGTGGCGTAGGGAAGGGGGCCCAGAGGGGCCGGGTCCCCTAAAGAGGTCCGACAATGTACAGGGTGCGGCACGTAAAACCGGCCCGTAAAGTGAACACATAAAGTGAAATGTAATGTATTGAATATGATTAACTACAACACATAAATGAAATGTAATGTATTGAATATGACTACTCACCTTCACAGCAGCCTTCACAGCAGGTGCTGAAAGTGTCCTCCGCCCACTTCAACACACATGTGAGCACGATTGAGGAGATTCATATATACCCTTGTCAGTTCTTGTGTTGTAATGCTATTGGTGACATCCTGGATCCTGGTCTTGAGTTCTTCAATTGTGTGTGGATTTGTTTCGTATACCCTTCCCTTTAACAGTCCCCATAAGTAAAAGTCACACGTGGACAAGTCTGGTGACCGAGGAGGCCATAAGCCTTTGCTGATTGTCCTCTCTGGTATTAACATCTCATGCACAAGGGACAATGATGCAGCTGATGTGTGGCATGTTGCACCGTCCTGCTGAAAGTTTCACTGGCTGCGGCTGCACGTGACTGCTGCAGGTCACGTAAGTCGACCCGACCTCGACACGCCATCTCTTGGTAGGAAGGTAGATTATTTAAGTGTTGCCAAAAACACAATATACCAGAATATTACGACGGGCCGGTTTTACGTGCCGCACCCTGTACTTTGATGTTTGTAATTTTTATATATGTTTATGTTTATATATTTTTTGTTTGTAATTTTTCTATGTACCTATAACACCACTTGCCCCCCCAAACACACATCCTGGCTACGCTACTGCCTCCACACATGTATGAAATCTACATGTAAGACATTGCGATTGTACATGATTGCGAATAGTATCGGTACACAAGTCAAAATATTCACGTAGCACAACACTGCAAACTTTACCATTTTTCACAGCATGTACAATGCACGGCAATATTTCAAAGAAATAAATCCAATCACTTGAATTTAAGTACAGAGTGTTTCCAGGAGCATGAAGTGTTCCTTTCTTCTCTAACATTACTAATTTTTCACCCATAAGTTTTCGTGAACCATCAGTTCGTTCTTCCGTCCAAGAGATTTTATAAATGTGATTTTCACTTCTTGAGAAGTTAAATAGTCCGAAACAAACGGGGTCAAATGTACAAGTTTCTCCCACTCTGCCAAATTTAAGTTCACTCCAAACACAATTCCTTTACCAACACGAACCACTAGTTCAAAGGTATCACTATCTAGTCCAATACAAATTAATTTGGTTTTCATTGAATTAAGACCATATTCAGCATTTATGAAGTACGATTTCTTAGTAGCCTAGTTGATGCACAAGCTCTCAAAGACATGTTACTCCAGTAGCTGATCAACACAGAATAACGGCACAATGCATACAGATGTCTGTGCATAACTGGAGGATGAAGAGGAAAAATAATGTTTCACCTTGTTTATACATATCCCATACACTTACGATGAAGATACCAATTAAGTAAATTCAAGATCATGCATGTTACGTTCAGATAAACTAATCTTCATCCCTTACTATGTTAAACATACATTTCTTCTTTGTAAATACGTTAATAATGCACCATTATCAGCTTCCAATTTTTCAGTACAGCGTCTTGGTAAAATTACGTTTTCACCTCCTTCAAATGTTACACAGGCCTTCCTGCCATATATCGTTATAATTATCTCACAGTTTACAATACAAAATGGTATACTAATCTCTAAGTCTCACATTTTTTTAAAGGGTTCCGATGATGGCATATTAACATTATCTAACAGATTCATTGACGCTGCCATCTTTATTTTGACGTTTCTTCCTTCGCAACAGCTGCTAATGGAATGATCTACACAAACACATACCTGTAAGCTTTACGTTACGTTTCCGACGTCATCGTCTTTTCATTCACTACTTTTCCCACGTGATCCTCCTATTTTAGCTACACACACACACATTAAGACTTCCTTCCAAAAAGAATAGCCATGAAACGCTACACATCCTTGACAATAACCCAATCTCATGTGAGAAGTAAAGGTCAAATTCCACCTAGCAACTAATGAGCTTAAGCACATTGTCATAATACGTTATTCTCACCTAGGCAAACTCTTTAGAATTAAATTTCTTAGCGACTAAACTTTTTCTTACTGTGGGATTTAGTCTATGCAAACTACACATTTCAGGCTACATTATTATGCTACTAACTGATTTTTGACCATTTCTGGACTTACCATCCTTTTCATTTGTAGTCTTCAATTGTATTCAACATTAGGAGGCGCGCAGATTTGAGGCATATTCTGGGGGACATCAATTTCATTTCATTTTCCTTTGTCGCAATCGGACACAAATCATCACCTTTCGTCCCAAAAAACACATTTGAAATCGGATTATTGCGGGAGATCTCCCACAGTTTCAAAGTTGGAGGGGACCTATCCCACTCATCCCCCCGGGATTTGTTCCAGCGCATAAGACGATGGAAAAATAATTTTGGGTCTTATACAGAGTCATTCTAACGAGTGCTTAGCGTCATACTGAAAAGTTTGACTAGCATATGTTTCATGCAGCAGGTATTTTCGCCGATGCCAAGAGGTTCGTCCAATACATGGCTGAAGTAGCACTCTTATAGGCCACATACGGATGACGTCACAAAGATTTAAGTTCAACTTGCTACTATGCGTGTCGCTTTTGTTTCTCTGTTTTGTGTATGTGCGTGTTTAAAAACAGAGATAGGAGATTACCAATATTATTACTTGTGAAATACATTGCATTATAATTCTTGATTTGTGTTCACATCTTACATGGTACAAATAAATTATCCTTAAATAAGTTATTTTACAATAAAAAATAATGTATAAATAAAATAAATAAATCTGATGATTGTGTTATTTGTATGAAAATAATAATGAAAATGGTGATGATATTTCTGTATGATGTTCCCTTTCCTTGAGACTACAGGCTATGCTGAATGTATCACTGACTAGTGACACCGAACCTACTGGGCATGTATGGACTCGTTATCAATAGTCACTGACACACTCACCCAGCCAATCATCTACGGAAAATAGACCTTAAATCTTGCCCGAAAATGTAAAGACACCAGAGTCTCTTCCATCTCAACTCACAGTCCGGTATCCAGGCCTGCAGTTCATTATCCACATCCCATCACGAAATAGGTTGTGAACCACGACTACAGACACAGGACATCGACCTACGAGTGGAGCTGGCAATGAGCACAATGAAGATCTTAATGTTGTCTGTGAAAGCCCTAGCTAAATAAAAAAAATTCTTACAAGACTCCAAAACAGAATTTTGTCGCGCAACTAAAAAAAATCCAAATTGAGATTTTGATTTAAACCTGATAAAATAAGAAAATTTCTGCAGACTCGGTTGTTTCCAACCCCGGTCACACTAAGGAAAGTCTCTTCCCTCAATTCACAGCTATTTTCATATTCCCATTAAAGTTATTCTGTACGTACTGCTCTTTGCTTTAATCATGCCTCATTTACGTACCAAAACATAACTGTAACTCAAGATTTCTATTACTTAAAACTACAAGATAATTTTATGCTGTTCTTGAAAAGAAAGAGGTTTTCACGGCTAGTAAATTTTATTTGACATTCTTTATGTAAGTGGATTCAAACAAGAAAATTTTATAAAAAGGATCTTTACACATGCATGTTCTGACATACCCATCTGAATTGAGCTGAAAGAAACTAACATTAAAGATTTTCTAACTTTTCAGAGCCGAAACATTATTTACTTTTGTTTAGTTTTCACAAATATTCCTGAAATATTCATATTCATTTATATTCTCTACATTTATAAATATTCGCATCAAATCGACACAGAACAAATGAAAATCAACAAAATATAAACACCTCATACTATTAAAACTTCACTACATAATGTTGTGGTTAGCTAATTTTTCTCTTTCTTTATCAATTTGGTGCTCTAAACCTTCTGTGCATTGAAATTGTGGCCGACATAGAGGATTTACGCCTTTCGCTACCTCTCTTGAGGCTCGGACCCACTGAACAAACTAGCACAGGTAAACACTCATAGAAAATATTGTCACAACTTAAACCTAAAATCCCTATCCTAACCTAGCTATACTATACTAACTTAACCTAAGAAGAAAAAATCATACACATATTCACGAAGCACCATTCTCATTCATGTATTTATGTTTATTTTACTACCACATTATGACCAAAGACGTAATGGCTATTTTCTTTAGTGTCACTCTGAAATTCTAATTTCCTTTAAATTTACTAAAATATTTCTACTAGCATTCGTTAAAACTGTATATTTAAAACTTCCTCGATGGGTATCAGAGTAACATGACAGATATATAACCTATTGACGATAGTATCCTGCTATCGGTACGCAAATTTGATGTACCCTTGTACTAGACATTAGCCGTGATTTCTGACACACTTCCAAAATTACTATAACGTTTAGGATTGTTAAAAAAACAAAGAAAAACATCATGCCAAATTATAAATATTTCGAGCAGTACTATGTTTCCTCAAAACTGAACAAGTTGGAGGTTGTAGGGAATCTAAACATTTCTTTCTTTTGGGGGAAAATGTGTGGGCTGTACACACATTTTCATAATATTATGACAATCGCTCTGTGTTGAGATAATCTAGCTTTCTCCCCCCCCCCATTGAATGAATTCACGATGTCACATTGTCCAGACCCATATGTGAGATGATGTTGGGGAAAACTTAATGCACTTAGCACATCATGTTAATATTTTTTTTCCCATACACAAGAAAACCACACTACTAATGTTATGCCACAAAACATTGATTTCGAGGTTGGAGTTCCTAAACAATTTCCTTTTGACTTTCCAAGTTACACTTACTTGATTATCCAACGATGAGCCGAAACTGATAAACCATAGTATTTTACCACAATATCTTTACTTCCTCCACCTGATTCTAGAAAGAATCATTTACGGTGGTCCCAAAAATTGACATAGCTGCGAGAGCTCCATACGGATTTTCCTTCTGCAAGTCTGGCTTACTAACACACCTCTTCTTCTCGTCACCACTCACCAAACTCAAGATCTGAGTCTTTGCCACCGTCTTATTAGACTTCTACAGCAATTCTTCGCTGTTCAAGAACGTATAATCTTTCTGGAAGCACCATTCCATACAAGTCCCACTGATACAAAACGAAGAACAATTCACAGTTTTAGAAATATTAGTTAATTTCACAATTTTTATACAGACGACGGACACTGCACGTCCATATCCTATAATGGCTGAAGATGCAAGACAAAGAACAATGAGAAGATGATCCCTAATTGGAAGATAATCGTGACGTAATTATCGGATGATAGGCTTCTCTGCTGAGATCAAAGAAAACCGAAAATCTCAACCACAGCTGTGATTGCGGAAGATCCAATCAGATAGTTTATTTCGAAAACAAAGGGATGCACCAAGAAGAAATTATGGCTGACTTTCTTAATTTGGAATTTTGAAGAAAATTTACGAAATAAAAATTTTAGTTTATTTTTGAAGATTCCCTATGCCGAAATATCTATAGAAATAAACTGAAAACCATAAAAAAAAGCTAAAACATATACTTATTTTCTAAAATAATGTTATATTTTTGGCTAAATACGTAAAAATATACGAAATATAATTACTAATCATGTATTCTTCATTTAATACTCGTTGAAACGATTTACTTAACTGAAATTACGCAAAATTTGCGACCTACATTTTCCTACTACAAAATAAAACATATTTTTCTGACATTCTCGATAAAGTTAAAATTCCCTTTCAATATACAAGGTGCCCAAAAGCACCGGGCCATGTTACGTTATGCCGAGCATAAGGTAACAGTCTTCTTCCAAACAAAAGTGTTATAAAACGCACTTCACATTAATGTTATTATTTACTGCAATTTTAACATTTTTATTAAACACAGAGACAATATTAGCTAATGGTGCTCACCATGGGCGGCCATTCGGGGGGCAAAGGGGGACAGTTGTCCACCCACTTTTTCGAAGTGACCAATTAATGTATATAGTTTCATTTGGAAACGTAAAGATTTTGTATCTTATAACAAGTTCATAGAAAAAATGGTGCTAGATAATATTTGCCTTGCCTAAGCACCTATTGGTTGTCTTCCTTTGGAGTTAAGAAAGCTACAAGAATTGGGTTTTAATTGGCACGCAAAATTGCCCAAAAATTAACCGATTAGAATGGAACAATTCCAGCGTACTTCATTTCTTCTTACTACGGCTCGATATATTAGTCAACCGCTTTGAAACTAATTGAGAGAACATTTCGAGAAAAGCTTTCACAAGTTATTCTTTAATTGCACAAAAGTCGACAGTTGCTACAATCTCTTTTCTGCCCTTGTGAACCTGCCCCCCCCACCTCTCGGTACAAACGATTTCCGCATATCAATAAAAAGTACTTCGTTTGTACCGGTTTGTACCGCAAATATTTTTGTTTGTACTGTACTGCAGTATGAGAAATTAAGAAAACAAAGTGGGGGGGCAAGTTCACGCAGCCCCCCCACATTGTCCTAGGATCGATTTATTTGTCTCATTTGAAAGATTTTCGTTTGTACCGGATTGTACCGTAGTTTGTTTCGTTTGTACCGTCCTGGAATATGAAAAATTAACGAAACAAAATGGGGACCCAGATCAAACAGGCCCCCAAATCACGACTTAATACACCGGGTACCCATGATTTTTGTATGTCATATGAAAGTACTTAGTTAGTACAGGATTGTACCACAAAGAGTTTTATTTTAGCCATAATATATTATGAAAAATTAAGAAAACAAAATTGAGGGGGCTGTGTGAACCTGGCCCCCCCACCACGTAGTACAAACGATTTAGTTGGCTCATTTGAAAGATTTTCGTTTGTACCGGATTGTACCGTACTTTGTTTCGTTTGTACCGTCCTTGATTATGAAAAATTAACGAAACAAAATGGGGACCCAGATCAAACAGGCCCCCAAATCACGACTTAATACACCGGGTACCCATGATTTTTGTATGTCATATGAAAGTACTTAGTTAGTACAGGATTGTACCACAAAGAGTTTTATTTTAGCCGTAATAGATTATGAAAAATTAAGAAAACAAAATTGGGGGCTGTGTGAATCTGGCCCCCCACCAGGTAGTACAAACGATTTAGTTGGCTCATTTGAAAGATTTTCGTTTTTACCGGATTGTACCGTAGTTTGTTTCGTTTGTACCGTCCTGGATTATGAAAAATTAACGAAACAAAATGGGGGCCCAGATCAAACAGGCCCACAAATCACGACTTAATACACCGGGTACCCATGATTTTTGTATGTCATATGAAAGTACTTAGTTAGTACAGGATTGTACCACAAAGAGTTTTATTTTAGCAGTAATAGATTATGAAAAATTAAGAAAAAAATTGGGGGGGCTGTGTGAACCTGGCCCCCCCACCACGTAGTACAAACGATTTCGTTGGCTCATTTGAAAGATTTTCGTTTGTACCGGATTGTACCGTACTTTGTTTCGTTTGTACCGTCCTGGATTATGAAAAATTAACGATACAAAATGTAGGCTCAGATGAAACATGCCCTCAATTCACGAGTTAATACACCGGGTACACATGAGTTTTGTATGTCATATGAAAGTACTTTTTTAGAAGCGGATTGTAACACAATGAGTTTTAGTTTGATTTAGATTTAGGTTTGTGGGTTAAACTAGCCCGCACAACTTATTTTTCATTAAAATTCAAATCAAAACGGTATCAAATATTTTTACCCGATATGTTCAAATTTGTAACGCCAAAATTAAAGTTTGTACCCTCATGAATTTCGAAAAAGGTTGGATTTTTGATAACGGGTGGAGCAGAGCCTCACAACTGTTTTTCTTTCCAATTCGAATCAAAATGACACCATAAATTGGTACCCCATACTTACCAATTTGTACCACCAAATTAGAACTTGTACTTCCACCAATTTCGAGAAGTTTTAGTTTTGATGGCGGGTCAAACTGGATTGTACAACTTATTTTTCTTTCAAATTCGAATCATAACGGTATCAAAAAATTTGAATGATAACGGTACCCACTATGCGCCCACTTGTACCATGAAAATTAGAATTGTACACACTACTTATTTCGACAAAATTTGGATGTAATGGAGGATCAGTATGACGACAACTGGCCTACACAACACATTTCTTTTAATTTGAATGAAAACTGTATTAAAACTTTGTAAACAATATGTACCAATTTGTACCTCCAAAACTATGATTTGCACCCTCACCAATTTCGCGAGAATTGAATATTTAATGGCGAGTCAAGTAGGCTTGCACACCTTTTCTTCCCAATTCAAATCAAAACGGTACCAGAATTCTGTACCCAATGTGTACCAATTTGTAACACCAAAATTAGAATTTATATCCCAAGAAATTTCGTGGAGCGTGGCAAGTCACGTCAGACAGAATTTTGTTGGCAGGTCAAACTTGCTCACACAACTTATTTTTCTTTCCAATTTTAATCAAAATTTTTCAAAAATTTGTACCCTATATGTTCAACTTTTTCAACAAAACTTAGAATTTCTAGCCCCATCAATTTCGAGGAACTTGAGGAACTTTCGAGGGACTTGAACTGGCGAGCACAAAACTTTTTGCTTCCCAATTCGAATCAAAACTGTACCAAGAAGTTGTAGCCAATATGTAACAACTTGTATCACCAAAACTAGAATTTGGACAGCAACCAATTTCAAGAAATATGAATTAAATTGCAGGTCAAACTGGCCGGCCAACTTATTTTTGTTTCAAATTCGAATCAAAACCTCACCAAAAATTTGAACAAAATATGTACCAATTTGTACCGCCGCAATTAGAATTTGTACCCCCACTAATTTCGAGAAATGATAATTTCTGGTGGCGGGTGAAACTGGCCCGTATAACTTATTTTTCTTTGCAATTCGAATGAAAACGGTACCAATAATGTGTACTCGATATGTATCAATTTCTACCTATAAAATTAGAATTTGTACCCTCACCGATTTGGAGAAATTTGAATTTTCAATGCTGGAGCCAACTTAACGTCGAAACTTGGCTCGCGCAACACATTTGGTTTATGAATTCGGATTAAAATGTTACCAAAAGTGTGTGGCAAGTATGTACCAGTTTGTTCTCTCAAATTTAGAGTTTCCAACCTTACCAATTTCTAGAAATTTAAATTTTCTTTACAATCTTCCTGGGCATGGGCATCAATCAATCAAAATAGTATTCGATTCGAACGAGAACGTGCAAACAAATTTCCCCGCAATTCATAAAAACGGAACGGAAATTTGCTTATGATTTGCATGAGCAAAATCATGTACGAATAAAGATTAGAAATTGTTATTCAACGAAGGGCCAATTTATCACCAAGTCAACTCTTCCACGCCAAAAGCTTATTCAGAATTCATATGAATTTGTCCAAATTTTTTAGACAATTTGTAACAAAAAAATATTACATTGTACCTGCACCAATTCAATAAATCTGAAATGCTTACTCAAATATGTGTATCTATTTGATCTCAAGGTAAACCAGAGAAACGCATTTTTTAAAATTCGCCATCACTACTTCGCAAATGAATTTGTTACTGCTTCCATTAAACATTTTAACTCTGGAGTGTATTATTGATGGTAACTGAATTTGTAAAAATTTGTATAAGCAAAATTAGAATTTAGACTCTGTTTTCGAAACGGAGATATGAGTGGATAGAGACGATTTCACAGAACTGATCCTCTGAATGAGTTCTATAATAAAAATTAATATTATCCATGATCACAAATGGTTGGAGAAAAAAATCACCCACTCATAAATATTTTGGAGTCCCCAACATATGTAGATGTTTGACTCTCTCTCCCCCAACCAAGTTGTTTTGTGATAATGCTTTCCTTTATTCTTTCTAACATTTGGTACACCGTAGAAAAATATTAAAATAATTTTGTCTTCGGTGTTTATAAATGGCGCAAACTAATATCTGTTTGGCACATATTTTTGGTAACATTTTGATTCGAATTAATAAAAGAAATGTGTTGGGCGAGCCAGGTTTCGACGTCAAATTGGATCGAGCATTGAGAATTCAAATTTCTCAAAATTGGTCGTTGCACAAATTCTAATTTTTGTGGTACAAATTGGTACATATTAGGTACATATTTTCCATACCATTTCGATCCGAATTGGAAAGAAAATAAGTTGTGGGGACCAGCTTGACGTTGCCACCAAAAATTCAAATTTCTCGAAATAACTGGGGATACAAATTTAATTTTGGTGGTACAAATTGGTACATATAGAGTACAAATTTTTGGTCCACCATCAAGAATTCTAATTTCTCGAAATTAGTGGGGGTAGAAAATCTAATTTTGTTGATACAAATTTCTACATATAGGGTACAAATTTTTGGTACCGTTTCGATTCGAACTAGAATGAAAAAAGCAGTGGAGAAGAAATTTTTCCTCCACAAAAATTCAAATTTCTCGAAATTAATTGGAGTATAACTCTAATTATCGTCGTATAAATTGGTACATATTAGGTACCAACATTTGGTGCCATTTTGATTCGAATTGGAAGGGAAAAGAGTTGTTCGGCTCTGCTTCACCCGTTATATATGAAAATTTCATTTTTGTCGAAATTAGTGAGGGTACAGATTATAATTTTGACGGTACAAATCGTTACATATAGGGTACAGGTGTTTTGTACAGTTTTGATTCACATTTTAAAGAAAAATAAGTTGTGCGGATCAGTCTAACCCGCATATCTAAATTCGTATTTCTCGAAATTGGTGGGGATATAAATTCTAATTTTGATACTGCAAATTCGTAAATATTGGTTACAATTTTTTGATACCGTGTTGATTCGAATTTGAAAGAAAAATAAGTTGCCCAAGCCAGCATGATCCTCCATCCGTTTTGATTCGAATTGTAAAGAAAAATAAGTTATGAGGGTAACTTCGATCCGCCGTCTAAAATTCACAATTCTCGAAATTGGTGGGAGTACAAATCTAAATTTTGTGGTACAAATTACGTACAAATTTTTGGTAACGCCTTGCTTGGAATCGGAAAGAAAAACAAGTTGTGCAGGCCAGCGTGACACATCAAAAATTTAAATTTGTAGAAATTGGTGGGAGTAAAAATTCTTACAAATTTTTGATATTTTCATTCGAATTTAACAGGAAAATTTGTTGAGTGGACCTGTTTGACTCAGCATCAAAAATTAATATTTCTCGAAATTCATGGGGGATCAAATTGTAATTCTCGTAATAAAAAATTAGTACATATTGGTTACAAATTTTTGGTGCCGTTTCGATTCAAATTCGAAGGAAAAAGAGTTGTGCGGGCAAGTTTGATCCGCCAATAAAAATGCATGTTTGACGAAATTGGTGGTAGTACAGATTCTAGCTTTGGTGCTACAAATTGGTATATATTGTGTACAAATTTTGGTAACGGTTTAGTTGGAATTGAGAAGAAAAATGACTTGTGCTGTCCAGATTGACTTCCCAACAAAAGTTCAATTTTCTCAAAACATTTTCGGGGTAATATTTTCAATTTTTGTGGGAGAGATTGGTGCATATTGGGTACAAGTTTTGGTAGTTTTTTGCTTCGAATTGAAAAGGAAAATAAGTTCTCCAGTCCAGCCTGACGTGCCATTAAAAATTCAAATTTCTCGAAATTGATGGCGGTACAAATTCTAACTTTGATGCAATAAATTGATACATATTGGGTACAAATTTTTGGTGACGTTTTGATTCGAATTGGAAAGAAAAAAAACATGTGCGGGCCAGGTTGCCCTGCCATGACAAATTCAAATTTCTCGAAAGTCATATCCTGTGTTTTAAAACTTGATTAGAATGTTTGCTTGAATTGGGACCCCAGTTTGTTCCGTTAATTTAATATAATCTACGGCGGGAAAAACGAAGCAAACTACGGTATAATCCGGTACAAACGAAAATCTTTCAAATGATTCAACTAAATCGTATGTTCAACATGGTGGTGGGCCAGGTTAACACAGACCCCCAATTTTGTTTCCTTAATTTATCATAACCTGTTACGGTTAAAGTAAAACTCTTTACCGTAGAATCCGGTACTATCCAAGGGCTTTAATATGACATACAGAGGTCATGTGTATCTGGTGTATTAAGTCGTGATTTGAGAGCCTGCTTGAGCTGGGCCCTCATTTTTTTTCGTTAATTTTTCATAATCCAGAACGGTACAAACGAAACAAACTACGGTACAATCCGGTACAAACGAAAATCTTTCAAATGTGAGCCAACTAAATCGTTTGTACAACGTGGTGGGGGGGCCAGGTTCACCTAGCCCCCCCAATTTTGTTTTGTTAATTTTTCATAATCTATTACGGCTAAAATAAAACTCTTTGTGGTACAATCCTGTACTAACCAAGTACTTTCATATGACATACAAAAATGATGGGTACCGGTGTATTAAGTCGTGATTTGGGGGTCTGTTTGATCTGGGCCCCCATTTTGTTTCGTTAATTTTTCATAATCCAGGACGGTACAAACGAAACAAACTACGGTACAATCCGGTACAAACGAAAATCTTTCAAATGAGCCAACTAAATCGTTTGTACTACGTGGTGGGGGGGCTAGGTTCACACAGCCCCCAATTTTGTTTTCTTAATTTTTCATAATCTATTACGGCTAAAATAAAACTCTTTGTGGTACAATCCTGTACTAACTAAGTACTTTCATATGACATACAAAAATCATGGGTACCCCGTGTATTAAGTCGTGATTTGGGGGCCTGTTTGATCTGGGCCCCCATTATGTTTCGTTAATTTTTCATAATCCAGGACGGTACAAACGAAACAAAGTACGGTACAATCCGGTACAAACGAAAATCTTTCAAATGAGCCAACTAAATCGTTTGTACTACGTGGTGGGGGGGCCAGGTTCACACAGCCTCCCAATTTTGTTTTCTTAATTTTTCATAATCTATTACGGCTAAAATAAAACACTATGTGGTACAATCCTGTACTAACCAATTACTTTCATATGGCATACAAAAATCATGGGTACCTGGTATATTAAGTCGTGATTTGCGGGCCTCTTTGATCTGGGCCCCCATTTTGTTTCGTTAATTTTTCATAATCCAGAACGGTACAAACGAAACAAACTACCGTAAAATCCGGTACAAACGAAAATCTTTCAAATGAGCCAACTAAATCGTTTGTACTACGTGGTGGGGGGGCCAGGTTCACACAGCCCCCCCAGTTTTGTTTTCTTAATTTTTCATAATCTATTACGGCTAAAATAAAACTCATTGTGGTACAATCCTGTACTAACCAAGTACTTTCATATGACATACAAAAATGATGGGTACCGGTGTATTAAGTCGTGATTTGGGGGTCTGTTTGATCTGGGCCCTCATTTTGTTTCGTTAATTTTTCATAATCCAGGACGGTACAAACGAAACAAAGTACGGTACAATCCGGTACAAACGAAAATCTTTCAAATGAGCCAACTAAATCGTTTGTACTACGTGGTGGGGGGGCTAGGTTCACACAGCCCCCAATTTTGTTTTCTTAATTTTTCATAATCTATTATGGCTAAAATAAAACTCTTTGTGGTACAATCCTGTACTAACTAAGTACTTTCATATGGCATACAAAAATCATGGGTACCCGGTGTATTAAGTCGTGATTTGGGGGCCTGTTTGATCTGGGCCCCCATTTTGTTTCGTTAATTTTTCATAATCCAGAACGGTACAAACGAAACAAACTACGGTACAATCCGGTACAAACGAAAATCTTTCAAATGAGCCAACTAAATCGTTTGTACTACGTGGTGGGGGGGCTAGGTTCACACAGCCCCCCAATTTTGTTTTCTTAATTTTTCATAATCTATTACGGCTAAAATAAAACTCTTTGTGGTACAATCCTGTACTAACTAAGTACTTTCATATGACATACAAAAATCATGGGTACCCGGTGTATTAAGTCGTGATTTGGGGGCCTGTTTGATCTGGGCCCCCATTTTGTTTCGTTAATTTTTCATAATCTAGGACGGTACAAACGAAACAAAGTACGGTACAATCCGGTACAAACGAAAATCTTTCAAATGAGCCAACTAAATCGTTTGTACTACGTGGTGGGGGGGCTAGGTTCACACAGCCCCCAATTTTGTTTTCTTAATTTTTCATAATCTATTACGGCTAAAATAAAACTTTTTGTGGTACAATCCTGTACTAACCAAGTACTTTCGTATGACATACAAAAATCATGGGTACCCGGTGTCTTAAGTCGTGATTTGAGGGCCTGTTTGATCTGGGTCCCCATTTTGTTTCGTTAATTTTTCATAATCCAGAACGGTACAAACGAAACAAACTACGGTACAATCCGGTACAAACGAAAATCTTTCAAAAGAGACAAATAAGTCGATCCTAGGACAATGTGGGGGGGCTGCGTGAACTTGCCCTCCCCACTTTGTTTTCTTAATTTCTCATACTGCAGTACAGTACAAACAAAAATATTTGCGGTACAAACCGGTACAAACGAAGTACTTTTTATTGATATGCGGATATCGTTTGTACCGAGAGGTGGGGGGGGCCAGGTTCACAAGGGTGTCTTTTCTTCTATCTAATAATAAAGAATATTGATTAAAAAGAGAGTAATAAGGGACAACTTTTACCTTTTTCATTGTTTTGCAGTGTAATATACGAGTAAGCGGTGTATTTATGGATGTACGAGTGTATTTACCATTAAATTTAGTGAATTCAACATAATTCTAGGTTTTAGGATTATTTTGTATAACTGGAGTGTGGAGTGGTGCTAAGTATTGTTGTGTTTTGATGTGTTCCAAGAAAGTGAAAACTGTACGTAATGATAACGAACATGTTTCGGGAAGCTGCAAAAGTAAATATTTCTTTAAATGTCGTAGCATATGCTTGTAGTATTTGCTGTTCTTCTAGAGTAATAACGTACATTTAATGGCATTTGTGGAATTAAAGATCTAAGTTGTTCATTAATGGCATGTGTGGAATTAAACATCTAAGTTGTTCATTAATCTTCAGTTTGCAAAACAAGTCTGATTATGCATTACTACGATTAATATTATCCTTTCTATTTAACTGTTTTACAATTTCGTTATTAAATAATCTGATCATACAATTTTCCAAGCACAATTTTAAGATGTTCTTGAGCAAGGAATTAAATCTCTTCTTACACTTTTATAGGGCTAGTACCTACTTGCGTTGCTCTTGTCAATTTACCTAATAAAATATGAAATACGATGTACGCTATTTTAACTGAAAAAGATAGTATCCTATTAATTATACAACCTTTCGTCAAACAAAGTGTTGGAAACAACCAGGGAAGCTAACATTGATAAACAACTATTGAGATCATGTCTTGCCCCCCCCCCTTTTAACGTCCAATCGCCGCCACTGGTGCTCACAATGAACACACTGGCTTTTGCGGAAATCGTGCACTTTGTTATGCAACACCTTTTGATTTCAAATTTACATACAAAACTTGGATTCCACTCAATTGATGGTGTAAAATTGAAAACGTCTTGGCCTTGTTACTTTTACCATGTACAAAGATGTTTCTAAGATTAATTTTACATAACACTCTCCAATTCGTCTATATTTGCTTCCAAAAATAGGTCTGGTTTAGAAGTATTTTGCCGCAAATAACGTTGTAGTGTCGTTATTGATAAGTTATGATTGATTCAATTGCACGAGAAATGCTCACCAACTTGAACTGGATGGCCATAATTAGCTAACATTCTTTGTGAACCACAGAAGGTTACCAACTGGAGTATACAAAATAAATTGCGTTATATTTCGTTGGAGTTTAGCATCCCTTTCAAAACCAAGGTTATAATAAGACATGGACCTATTGCTTCACGTGGAATCCATACCACATGGGATTACGCCGCGAATCGAATACGAATTTTCTGGGCCAAAGGCGCATACGTTAACGATATAGTTCCAGACAATGTAAAGTTAACTCTGCTTTTCTTTAGAATGAATATATCAGGATCAACTTTACATCACCTTAGACTTTTAACCAGTGGTTTTCAAGGGCCAGCCTCCTGAAGGGGACTTGAAGAACATGCAAGGGATTACAAGCTGACTACAGAAATAAACTGTAAACTTGTCAAAAAGCCTAACAGATGTTGCGTGTTTGATATTTTGTCTTTCTTATACTCCCATTCGATACTTTTAAGTAATTAATAACACTTAATAAATATAAGCAGATGAAAACAAGGCGAGTGGTTTGAGGTTTGGAGCAGTGCTGTGCCGTGGGAGAGGGCGAGCGGGACGAAGGCCCTGGGCGCCGTAGTAAGGGGAAGAAAAAATCGGGAGAAAAAGGGGCAAGAGAAGGGAAAAGTTACTTGGAATATGTGTATGAGGGCGCTGTCGTGTACTCTCTCCCCGGGCGCTGATTTTCCACGGCACGGCACTATTATAGTTTGGAGTCCTATTCAGCAGCAAAGCTATATGAGACGTTGAACTACAGCTTAACGTATAATCTTTACTACATAAGTTCTCGCCGAAAATCAAACTCAGATCTCTCACGCCGAAGACGTCTATGCTAATCATATTGCTACGAGGAACCTAAGGTGAAAATATGGTTATTATTGCATTATCGGTATTATTATTATTATTATTATTATTATTATTATTATTATTATTATTATTATTATTATTATTATTATTATTATTATTATTATTGAAGAATTGAGATTTGAATGATGAATCTGAAATCCGACAAAAAGCACATATGGCCAATGAGTGGGAGGGAGGTTAGCGAGAAGTATACAGGGTTTAAGAAGGAGGCGCCAGGTAAACGGTTGGGAACCACATTATCACTTACACTTTATAAGCTCGCACTTGTGCTTCCTGCTTTGCCCTGCCCTTGTGCTGATTCGATGCAAAACTAACTTGTACAGACCAGTCAGCACAGATTGACCTGGATTTTACGCACTTGATGATATAATTGCATCAAGAAACCATTATCAATAAAGACACGACAGTAACATCTGTTACAAAATATCTCTCCACGTCCAATGCACGTACAAACTACAGGAGTTCATTTTTAAAATTATCTCCATACGAAACTCGTGATTTTTAAATGGGCTGTTCCGTCAGCGGATTTTCATTCTGCTACGAGTGGGATACGGCTGTTTCGGTGTAGGATGTCTCGGAGTAGGACGTTTTGGTGCAGGGCGTTTCGGTGTAGGACGTTTCGCTGTACGGATGTCTCGGTGTAAGTACGTTTAGGTGTGAGGCTGGTACGGTGTAAAATTCCAATGTTTACACCGAAACGCCCACTCTTCAAAATGAAAATTATTCGTTAGGGAGAAATAAATTCATGAAGTAGAAATACAAATTAATAAATAAAATAAAAATTAAATGCTGTTGTACGATGGCAAGGGGTTACTTATTTATAGTGAGTTCCTTCGCTTCACTCTAAGTCAGAACTTCTTATATCCTTAAATGTTATAATTATGAATTGATTGGGAAAACGTGTTTACGGTAATGATATATAGTAAAAACATGTGTGATCATAAACATTGTGTAACCACACACACTTTATTACTGCATTAACTGTGCACAAATCGCAAAATGCTGCACAATCTTTGAAAGGAAATTTTCAAACACAGGTGGTTTTTCTTCCAAATAACCGCTTTTATATCATGCATACCCAATGAGATTAGCAAATCTAGGGGAAGAAAACTGATTATGAATCAGTGATAGGATCTTAATTATATTATTACGGAGATGTAAATTCATGTTATAGTTGTGGAGAAGGACAGTGTCAGAAAAATGTCTCAAGAAAAATTTTTAACGGCCTAAAGAACACAACGAGAGGCTGAATCCTACAGTTCTTCCTGTAGAAATGGTTTCTATTATGAGTTACTCTTTTGTTCTTAAAATAGGTTCAAAGTTGATGAATTGTGACCAGTCCACGAAGCTAATAACAAAATCGACTTTGCATTAGACGCTTGAAGAAAAATCTCTTGGAACCATGATTTCACAACACTTGATTATATTTTTTCCGGATTTGATGCTTTCACAAAAATATTTTCAAATTTAAAGAGGTTGTGTTGGACCTTAAGACCAAATGTTCCATTGTTTTCCTACAAAACAATTAACAGTTGATAACAAAACACTATTTGCAGAAATTAAAGGCTGTATAATGTAGCTACGAGTCATAGAATTTACTGGCTGTGCCACACTTTCTACTGTTTGTGTCCCTGTAAACACTAGAGTACGTTCCGTCTCTATTTCCAAATTAAATCGTATTGATCAGAGTTATAAATATTTTCTTTTCCAATAACGTGTTGCTTCACATTCGCGACAAATGCATTGGTACTGACTTCCAGCTTTTTGGCTATAGATTTAATCAAACGTCCTGTTAAAATAAGTACAGAAAGGGGGTTTCAAATCAGTCTGCACCTTCTCTCAATAGCCCCTGCCAAATTATAATTGTTCTTGGCTAACTGCAGAACATTTCAGACCAGAACACTATTTGTAATTGTAATCATCATATTGGATCCGCCAATTTGAATTTTGTAATTTTAACGTCAGGTTCTGAATCACCTGTCCTAAAACCCCCTTGGCAGTAAGCTGGCCTTATCGTTTAATCGTCTATTTCAATGATTATTTTCTGTTTATGCTTGGAGGCCACCTCTAAAGTTCCAAGGGTGGTTTCTACCCTTAAACTCGCACCATTGCCAAAAAAAAAATAAAATAAAATAAAATAAAATAAAATAAAATAAAAATAAAATAAAATAAAATAAAATAAAATAAAATAAAATAAAAAAATACGTGACGATTATTTTTTGATATTCTACAACTATGCAAAGTTTCATTCAAATCAGTAAATTACACTTCCGTAAGTCTCTTTGTTAGTGCTATTCAAATGGAACAAATAAGTTATATGGCGGACATGAAATCAGAAAAAAATACGCCGATGTTACGAAGAGACTGAGCAACGTTTGTGAAAATTTCAAATCTGATGATGCAATTACAGTCTTAAAAGGAATTGAGTACAATTTTAGATTCTGAATTGAGTGATTCTATGTAATTTTAATTTTTTCAACAAAATTCCTTTGAGGTTTTATTCAGTTTGTATATATTATTACTGTGTCTCAGGAACTTTGTCCAATTTATTTATTTTTATTTAGAAATGATGCTGAGTACTCTGCAGTAAATTTGATTTTTGAATTAGATGTGATTATTCTATAGAACTCGCCTATGGACACTTCTGAATTGAAATTATTGTTACGAATGGATTGGTGTTGTATTACCATCCTGTCTCAATAACAATGTTAATCAGTTTATACTATTGCAGAGTGGCTACAGTATGACACTTCATGACTGCTCATTACAAGCACTTGATTAATGCAATCAAATATTAGGCTATACACCGAAACGTCCTTTACTGCCAAGGGTCCTTACACCGAACCATTCTTACACCATAAAGTCCATATACCGAAACATCCGTACACCGAAACATCATACACCAGAACATCCTAGACCCGCTACGAATGCTTTTAAAAAGGATTTCCTTCATAATGCACTGGGAAGTGTTGGGGACCGAAGAAAACAGACACCTGAATAGCATATGGAGTGAGGTTAAGAGCAAGGATTACAGATCTGAAAATATTAGCTTTAAAACACTGCAGACAATTGTTTGTTGCATTTACTGCAGATTTTGAAACAGGCCGGTAGCCAGCCCGAAAATGTAGGGAATGCCCGGCTGAAATTAGGGGGCCAGATCCAACCATATATAGTTCCATAGTTCATTTGCAAGCCTACCGTGAAAATTTTAGGGGGGCGGCCCCCTAGACCCACTGGATACGAGCATGTTTTGAAACCGCATTCCAAAAGCTGGCAATTTACAGGAAGGATGTAGTAATTTAGATTTGATTTTCAAATTGAATTTAGCTTTTTTTTTCAGCACAAGCCTTATGAGCTGCCGGGAGTTGAACACGGGCCTCCTGTGCCAGAGGTGTGTACGCTATACTATCCACCTACCCATCAGGAAGCTATATGCAATAATTTAGAAACGAAAGAATTTCTGAGGAACTAGCTTGTCTATACACTGAACATGTGAGTATAGTGTTACAAACTTATAAACAACAACGGGGACCTGAGTATGCGTACCGGTGAGAACTTATGTAGTTAGGATTTTACGTTAAGCAGTAGCTTCAAGTCTCATATAGTTTTGATGCTGAACGGGTCTTCAAACCTCAAACCACTCACCTTATTTTCATCTGTTTATGTTTATGAAGTGTTTAATTACCAAAAAAGTCTCGAATGGGAGTATAAGAAAGACAAAATATCAAACACGTAACATCTGTTAAGTTTCTTGACAGTTTAATAGTTTATTTCTGTAGTTAGCTTGTGATCCCTCGCTTCTTCTTCAATTCCCCTTCAGAAGGCTGGCCTTTGGGAACCCCTGGTTTAAAGTTTAAGGCGATGTAAAGTTGATCCTGGTATATTCGTTCTAAAGAAAAGCAGGGTTAACTTTACATTGTCTGGAACTATATCGTGACTCTATCGTTAACACGCGTTTTGGCCCAGAAAATTCGTATTCGATTCGCGGCGTAATCCCATGTGGTATGGATTCCACGTGAAGCAATAGGTCCATGTCTCATTATAACCTTGGTTTTGAAAGGGATGCTAAACTCCAACGAAATATAACGCAATTTATTTTGTATACTCCAGTTGGTAACCTTCTGTGGTTCACAAAGAATGTTAGCTAATTGTGGCCATCAGGTTCATTCTGGTGGGCATTTCTCGTGCAATTGAATCGGTCATAACTTATCAATAACGACACTACAACGCTATTTGCGGCAAAATACTTCAAAACCAGACCTATTTTTGGAAGCAAATATAGACGAATTGGAGCGTGTAATGCAAAGTTAATCTTAGAAACATTTTTGTACATGGTAAAAGTAACAAGGCCAAGACGTTTTCAATTTTACACCATCAATTGAGTGGAATCTAAGTTTTGTACGTAAATTTGAAATCAAAAGGTGTTGCATAACAAGGTGCACGATTTCTGCAAAAGCCAGTGTATTCATAGTGAGCACCATCAGGTAATATTGTCTCTGTGATTTAATAGAAATGTTAAAATTGCAGTAAATAATAACATTAATGTGAAGTGCGTTTTATAACACTTTTATTTGGACGTAGGAAGTGAACATAAATCAAGAATTATAATGCAATGAATTTCACAAACAATAATATTGATAATCTCCTCTCTCTGTGTTTAAACATTCACACACTCATAACAGAGAAACGAAAGAAACAAGGATAGTAGCAGCTTGAACTTGAATCTTCGTTACGTCATCCTTACGTGGCCAATGAATTCGAATCAAGCGAACAATTCCCTTGAACACAATTCGAATCAAGCGCACTTTCATTAGTCCACAAAGCTCTATCAGCTTGATCTGACCAGAGCCCTGCACGGGCCGGGCGCGCCCGGTTCGGCCCGGCCCGACCCGTTTCAAGTAATATCAAACTGGACCGGGCCCGAACCGGGCCGGGCACATTTCGGGCCGAGCCGGGCCGGCCGGGCTCGGCCCGATACTCTGAAAGATGGTTCGGAAACTAATGTTGTCAGCCTATTTGTTTTTTTAATGTGCTCCACTACCTGTATTTTTGCCGTGTTTGTACGGTCTTACTGTCAGCCTATGTTAATCGTAATGTGTTTGGGAAACTGACTCTTTATTCAAGACTGTGATGTACTGGTAATACTATTACTATTACTACTTCTACTACTACTATTACTACTTCTACTATTACTACTGCGACCACTGCTAATACTACTACAAGTGCTACGACTTCGCGTCAGAGTTGACATGTCTGGTGGTACCGAATTTACCTTCTAAGTGCAGAATAAAATTGAGAAATGCTAGTTATTATGGCCGGTCTGCGTAGAATGTGAACCGATGCTTGATCTACGAGGGAGAATAGTGGCTCAATAGAAAAAACACTCACATCTGGTGCTAGAGGTCGTCGGATCAATCCCTGCTCATGCTATGTGAGCTGTGTTGTGGACAAACATAGTGTGCATGGGAGTTTCTGGGGTGGTCCCGCTTCCTCCCACTGTTTTCTTTCCACCAATTCATCCCATCATCATCCATTCAGCCTGAGCCGTAGTTACCTAAAGAACATATGGTAAAGTCAAGTACTTGACCTAGTAAGTAGAATTTGGTACGCTACCATTGGACCACGGAGGGCAAAACCATAAACTGGCGTGCTCATAAGATCAGTGCAATTTGTAGTAATGTTCAATTAGCAAGGCAAATATCGAATGGTGTTACATGTTCATGTATTGTTTTTAGTATGATGCTACAAATATAACAAAATGTAATGATCAAATAAATCACCAAATCGCCAGGGTCGATTAGGTGTTCCTGGAACGGTGGCTCAGTGGTTGAGCGTTCACCTCTGGTGTATGGGGTCCCTGGTTTGATCCGAGCTCTCGCCAAGTGAACTTTGTGGTGGACAAACACCGTGTGGGGGGTTCGCGGCGTTCTCCTGTTTCCTTCCACTTTATTTACTCCACTATTTCATTTATTTCTCACCATTGTCTCCTTTAGGCTAGTTGGCATAACTTGGAACCACCTGCCAAGAAGAATAAACTAATGGATTGGGAAGATAGACATTCAGTCTCTGGTGAATTTGATGATGAAGTAGACATCTACCTCAACATGTCATCATGTGTAAGAGAACTAGATATACTGCAGTGGTGGAAGCAACAAGAACAAACATTACCAAAATTGTGTAAGTTAACGCGTCAGTATCTCCTCATCCCTGCTTCTAGTGCGTCTACTGAAAGTGATTTTAGTACTCAGGAACGGAGAAATGCTCTAAAGCCTGAAACTGTTGAATCTGTTTCCGTGCTATTCGATGCGTACAAGGACATACAGTAAAGCGATGTTCATTTTGCACTATTGGTTTCTTAGGAAACCTTATATTTTCATTTTCTTAATATCAACTACCCCTTCTATTATATGTGATGTTAAGAGGCATTTTTGATAGCTGATATCTATACATTTTTCATTCAGGGGACTTTGGAGGTATTTTTTGATCAACAATGATATGTGTGGATTTTGTTTTGATTTACTGCCTCGCATTCCGTCATATAGCTCTGTTATTTACTTGTTACGCACCGTTCCAGGAACACTTTATCGATCCTGGGGTCTGGGTGATTTATTTGATCATTGTTTTTTGTTATTATTATTGTAGCATCGAATTATAAAGAATACAGGAACATGTAATATGATTTGGAATCTGCCGTGCGAATTGAACATTACTACAAATTGCGCTAATCTTATGAACACGCCAGTTCATGGTTTCGGTCTCCGTGGTCTAATGGTAGCGGAACAAATTCTAATTAGTAGGTCAAGGACTTGACTTTCTCATATATTCTTTAGGCAATTACGGCTCAAGACGTATGGATGATGATGGATGAATTGGTGGAATGAAGACAGTGGACGAAAACGGGCTAATCCAAAAACTTCCACGCTCACGATGTTTGTCCACCACAAAGCTCACATAACACGAGGAGGGATCGATCCGACGACCTCTAGCACCAGATGTGAATGCATTTTACTGGCCAGACTACGCAGACTGGCCATAATAACTAGTATTTCTTCGACTTTTTCTGTACTTAGATTGTAAAGTATGTACCACCAGACATGTCAACTCTGACGCTCGTAGCAGTTGTAGTAGTAGAAGTAATAATAATAATAATAATAATAATAATAATAATAATAATAATAATAATAATAATAATAATAATAATAATAATAATAATAATAATAATAGCAGTAGCAGTAGTAGTAGTAATAAGAGTAGTAGAAGTACAGTACTTTACAGTCTTGAATAAAGAGTTAATTTCCCAAATACCAGTGGCGGCGGTTGGACGTTAAAAGTGAGGGGGCAAGACATGATCTGAATATTTGTATATAAATGTTAGTTTTCCTGGTTGTTTCTAACATTTTGTTTGACGAAAGTTTGTATAACTAATAGGATACTATATTTTCAGTTAAAATACCGTATATCGTATATAATAGTTTATTAAGTAAATTGAGAAGAACAATGCAAGTAGATACTAGCCCTTTGTACTCTTAAACAACGAAAGTGTAAGAAGAGATTTGATTCCTTGCTCATGAACATCTTAAAATTCTGTCTGGAAAATTGTGTGATCAGATTATTTAATAAATTTGCAAAACAAATAAATAGAAAGGATAATATTAATCATAGTAATGAATAATGATGCTTGTTTTGCAAAAGTTATATTGAAACTGAGGATTAATGAAAAACTTAATATTTAATTCCACACATGCTATTAAATGTATGTTATTACTCTTAGAAAATGAAAGGCAGTAAATACTACAAGCATATGCTACGACATTTAAAGAAATATTTGCGTTTGCAACTTCTTGAAATATGTTCGTTGCCATTAGGTGCAGTTTTCACTTTCTTGGAACACATAAAAACACAACAATACTTAGAATCAATCCACACTTCAGTTATACAAAAAAACTTAAAACCTAGAATTATGTTCAATGTACTAAATTTTATTGTATATACACTCGTACATCCTTGAACACAACACTTCACTTGTATATTACACTACAAAACAATGGAAAAGGTAGAAGTTGTTTCTTATCACGCTCTTTTTAATCGATATTCCTTACTTTAGAAAGAAGAAAAGACATATTAGGAATTCCGTCAATTTTTGTGCAATTAAAGAATAACTTGTGAAATAGACCCTACCTTTTTTGCATAATGTTCTTTCGATTAGCTTCAAAGCGGCTCAGTAACATATCGAGCCCTTGTAAGAAGAAATGAAAGTATGCTGAAATTGTGCTCCAATAAATTATTTTTTGGGGTAATTTTCTGTGGCGATTAAAACGCAATTACTGTAGCTTTCTTTACTCCACGGGAAGACAACCAATGCGTATTCACGCAACAGCAAATATTATATGGCAGCAGTTTTTCCTATTAATCAGTAACACATACAAAATCGTTACATTTCCAAATGAAACTATATACATTAATTGGTTTGTGACGGCAAAATAAAGGTAAAAATGAAATTCGACAAATTTCATGTCAGCCACTTTATAAAAAAAAAAAAAAAAAAAATCATATGCAAAAGACAACATTACAAATAAGAGATTTTCCCGGCTAAGATTTTATATATCAATAGAAACAAACGTGAGCTCGTACATAGATAACAGGATTTACAAATGCTATTTTTTTGTTTAACATAAATTTTTATTAGTGGAATAGTCCGATTGTTATTATTTTAATTTTCGTAGTTGTCACGTTCCCTTAATAGTCTTTGGCCGTTCTATAATGAAAGATTTTACGGTTTACGTATGTTTGATCTTACCGGCCCTCTCCGCATGGTCTCTCGATGAGTCTCAAATATTCTCACCAAATGGTCCATGCAATGCACAAATCACTCCCATTTAGCACAACTCAGAAAACATTCAATATGGATTCAAGTTCATGTCCAGATCCTGCCGCTGAGGCGATTATATCACTAATTACTTCAGCATAGTCTATCACTTACATTCACAATGTTGAAACTCGTATGCAGGTCCTGTCTATGAGGCGTTTATATCACTAATTACTTTAGTTGTCTTTCTAATCATTGTCACTGGTCGTTACGTATGTTCATACTCTACACTCCTCGTTTTATTAATTAAACTAAAAATTGCCTTTAAAATGATGAGAATGGACGCATTCCTTTTTTTGCACTGATCGTTTTGGCGTTCCCTTTCATTCTGTTCTCTCCGTTCACTCTTTTCGTTTTTTTTTTTTTTTTTTAGAAACATTTACAAATTTTCAAATGCAAGCCCACCCTCGTTTCCTATTGGTTGGGAAAACTATTTACCAATTTTAAACTGGACAGAAGAGAGAAACAAACAGGAAACTTCGTTGGTGGCGACTTGAAACATTATCGGGTGGTCAGTGGATGAAGGACAAGAAAGTGTAAAAGGACAGAAAGTTAGGAAAACGAGAGGGGAGTTGGGGTGTGGACTTTTTTCTTTTCTTTTTTTTACATTGTGGAGGGCGACTGGACACAACTGGTAAGAAAATGGTTTGGATGGGATGAGTGCCTGAAATAAAATGGCCAAACCTACGCTTAGAGAAATTAGAACAATAAATAAATACTGAGTAAAGATTAATATGATTGATAATATGTGCACTGGCACAGGTTACTTCAAAAAAGTGCGGGGGCAACTGCCCCCATTTACCCCCCCTAATCGCCGCCCATGCCAAACACATTACGATTAACACAGGCTGCCAACATTAGTTTCCGATCCGTCTTTCACAGTGTTCGGGCCGAGTCGGGTCGGCCCGATTTGTGCCCGGCTCGGCTCGGCCCGAAATGTGCCCGGCCCGGTTAGAGCCCGGCTCAAGATTCGGGCCGGGCCGGGTCGAGCCGGGCACAGAATTCAGATCCATTCGGGTCGGGCCGGGCCGTTTTCGGGCCTGGGTTTGCAGGGCTCTGGATCTGACTAAGATTCTGACGTCATGTTCCAGCGCCGTAGCCTTCTTTCTCGTCAGCCTCCGTCCGAACACAGATACTTCACATTTAGACATATAATAGAGAATTTTAAGAGGGTGCCGGTATTTTATTTTCCAGAGCTGGCAACCCTAGTCGCAAAACAGAATGATTTGATAATAGTAACCCAACAATTGTATACCTAAATTACTACTGTATTATTTACTGTTTAATTCTGCAGGCTATATATCTATATTTTTCTTTTAAAACTTGTCTTTCTATGCAAGTATTGAATTTTTCAAAATGTAGTGTGCCTAAACTAGACCAGTACAAAATTTTCAAGAATTATTTCAAGTGGTGTGCCCCGACTTAACCTTTACGTACTAAACTTTTAATTACATATCTTATTTCTAATTAAGAGTTCTCTTGAGGTAGTAATTATAATTACGGAGAAAAATAGAGTGTCGTTAGGACTGTTAGGCAAAGCTCCAACCATGAAATGAACATGAAAATTTATCTATCACACGAGAAGGTGGTGCAGTAGTGTTACTGTTTGAATCTTTCTTATTTTGTTGAGAGTATTTATCAACCAAGTAATGGTAAGTATCAGTTCTTTGAACAACTGGTCATTTAATAAGTTATTCAAACAGATCAAAAATACAGGGACAAATTGAAATCAGTATTTTGTCTTATAAAATTATGTCGCCTGCAGAAATATGTTCCTTATAAATGTATCTTTTCATACTAAGTATTCAATTTCACCTATAAATCTTCCAAAATGTAGTGCGCCTAAACTACACCAGCACCTTGTATTCATACTTTTTTGTTAGCTTTACAGTCTAGTGGTTAACGCGTGCTACTTTATTGCATGAGGGCAACGATTTCCGGTGGAAAGAAATTTAACACAGCGATTATTTCAACTTAAACTGTAGGTCTCCTATCGTAACCTTCGTGTTGAAAACTAATCTCAATCTAAAACAAAAATTCCTTTTTTGTTGGGGCATACCGATATCCTACTTGGAACAGATGGAGTTTGGTGATACCAAGAGAAATAATTGTTAATTAATTAAAATTCTTGGCATTAATTCTGTGAAGCCCCGTCAGCTTGGTTTGGTAAGGTTTGGTTTCTTTCACTTACTTACCCGGAGGTTATCGAATTTCACCCAGTGGTTTGTCTAATTATATCCTAATTTCTTCTAGAGTCGTATTTTGGTTAAGATTCTGCTGATGCCCCCCATGATTCGGGGACAATAAAACTTTTTTAAATGTTATTTTTAAATTACTTATGGTTACATTAACACATAACTTACAATTGAATTGGTTTACTTTTGGCCCACCACTAGAAAGAATTGTTCAAAATTATAATACTTTTACTAGTTTCCATCTTATTGTACCTGAAATATTTGCGATGGCGACATAAAAATATCTGGCTTGGCATAGATAAAATTCAAGGGGCCACCGGAAGTAATTGTTGAAAAATTACAATTCTTTTAGGATTTGCGTATAAGTACTGTATTGGCATAAAAATTAAAGTGCAAAAATACAAATCAAATTGTGCTGGGTGGCCACTAAAAGGCATGACTGCAATCGAACCGAGTCAGCAGAGGGCGAAGTTAGTAGCCCTGAGCGATAGCGTAGGGGTGCGTCCCAAGGGGGCAGTGTCAGCAATGTTGGGTATACACATAGACAAGGTTAGGGACAAGAAGGGAATTTTAGCAATGATACAAATTTCGATTAAGAGGAAGTTACCGTAGTCCCGTATTTTTCAACGGCATTACTTGAGCAGACGGCTCTACAAAATTTTCACACATCTATTGCATTTTCCGGTTTCTTCTTGCACACCATTCACAAAATGAGGAGCTAATGCATAAACCACGATAATATTACGCTCTTTATCGCACAATTCTTTGTAATAGAAATGTATATTGCATTACATGCATCGCAAACGTCCATTGCTAAGACGAACAGAATATTCCCGCCGTTTATTTCCACCTTTTTCGCGCCCTTGTACTCTTCCGCTTCAGTAAATAGTTACATTTAGAATACGTTCATTACCATTCAAAAATATTTCAATATGATATCCACTGCCTAAAATTACTTATATTCACACTCCTCTTTTTTTACGAAAAGTGTTTGACATGGTATTTTACCTATAAATTTTGCTTTTGGTAGAGTCGTCTGCTCGAGTGAACCCTTTTCAACATTTTTGGGTTTGAAATGCAGATTTAGATGAGCTGCGTCCAATGGCAACGCTTCAGATTCTGGAAACGACCGCTTCAAGGTTAAATTACGGGTCAAATTAAAAGTGGGACCATTTGGGCAATGCAAACCAGTGGACGACTGGTAGGAAATAAGTGTCATTCATTTCATATTCACACGTACATGAATTCTTTGATATGCCGTTTTCCCGAAAATTTTATTTTGACCCCGGAAATTAACCAAAATACGGGATTTTGAGCAATCGGAACCAGTGACTGATTCGGAGAAAACGGGTGTCATTCTATTTGTATTCATATGTTCATGAATAATTGATACTCCAATTTCCCGAGAATTTTATTTGGAAACTGAAAATTAACGATAATCTGGGCTTTTAGGCAACTTAGACCTGTGACCAACTGGGGCAAAATGTGCGGAAAATTAACATAAATCCAAGATCCAAAATTCCAGACTTTCGCTAATTTTCAGGGTCAAAATTGAATTTTCGGAAAAATGGAATATCAGTTATTCATGTACGTGTAGATACGAATATAACTACACACATTTCGTTCCAGTCGGTCAGAGGTCCGTGTTACCTAAATGGTCCCACATTTAATTTTGATCCCTAATTTGGCCTTGAAGTGATCGTTTCCAGAAATCAAAAGTGGTGCCACTGGACACAGTCATCGAAATCTACATTTTGAACCCAAAAAAGTCGAAAATTACGTGGCCACCTTAACATCATTTTAATCAAGTTTCAATATCACTTGTCATGGTTTTATACTAGTAACACGAAAATAACATGTAATAGAATATCCTATCCTATGCATTCACTTATTTTATCCATCGTAAAGCACTGGTAATGATTTTACATTAGTAACAATCAGGGTTGGCAACAACTATGCTTTTTATTGAAAAAAACAAACAAAAAAACAGGTCTTTGTTTAAACCAGGTTTTTTGGTTTAAATAATTTACCTTATGTATTTATATTAGATATGGACAGAAATTAGTTTGTTTCACCTTGATGTTATTATGCAACAACAAGGTTATGCTGGAAGGGGTCACATAAGCTTAAAGCGGAATCCAAACCGCTTCTCGGCTTAGATCCAAGAGAAATTGTCCATTTCGACATGAAACCGGGACTAATTGGTCACAAATGCAATTGCCGACTCACTCAACGAAGGACTCCTGATAAAAATACGTTGTACTGATTTTAAAAAAACGGTCTAGTTGTTAATATAATTGTCAAGAGCCATTTCAGAAGGACAAAAAGATAAACAGTTACACAAGTAAAAACATTATACAGAATTACATATAAATCTGGAAACTCCCGCCTTAGCGATTGAGAAAATCCTGTTATTACTTTAAATGTATTTGTATGTAAAATTTTAAGGCCAACGTATCATCACTATGCTAAAACTGAGGTATTAGATTACAAATTTGGTATGTAGGTGTCATTTAATCATATTAAAACAAATTCGAATCCAAGCTGATGTTAGAAGCTACGTAGGCAGTTGATAAATTTTGCCGATTTCTATCAATATATTTAAGCAGCCTTGGCTTCTTTATAAAACAACATGCATTCAGGCAAGTAGAAATATATAATTTGGTTTCGTTTCGTATGTTTAGGCTTAACCAAAGTTATCATGGAGAAGACTTTCGCTTAAAGGAATACCTCGAATCACTACTTGGTTTACACTTGAAAGATTGGTTGTGGTTCGACCGAGAATTGAACAAGGGACCTCTTTATTTAAAGGGTGAAATGTAGATAAACGTAATGCTGATGGTCTGATATGTAGAGACGTCATCATGAAGTTCACATGATTTATAGCATTTTTCGTTCTTTTTTTCTTTTTTTTTGTTTTGTTTGTTTAAACCAGCCAACCCTGGTAACAATACACTTGTAAACCCGAAATACAGCTGTGTTACTTCGTATTTAATTCTGTCGCCAGCTGAAATTTGTTCCTTATAAATATGAGTTTTCATGGAAAATTTTTACATGTAGATCTTGCAAATTGTGGTGCCCAAAAATAAACCAGTACCGTCAGAACTACTCTTTTATTTCCTTACTTCACAATTATTTCTTAATTTAGTTCTTTCTTTATTCTTCACTAGTTACGTATGCATCCAAACAGTATTACTGTGTAAAAGTATTACTTTCCAATAGTTAGGTGTTGCAAAATCTTCATAAATAGGGAAAATAGTGTTTCAATGGAATTCTTTAATGGTTTCCTTATCTTATCGTTTATTACTGTGAGACAGGATATAGCTTGGCATAAAATTGCACTGTATAAAACAATCCAGCTTGTGCTATATGGCCTTAAAATGATTGAATACTATCTAACAGAGTCGGGGCAAGAATAGAGCAAGGGTTGCGTCTGTAGGGAGGAGACGTCGTTGACGGTATATGCACAAACGAGGATACTGAAAAAAACACTTCATATTGCATAAAACATATGCCTTGGGTGTGATCATATTTGCAACACCTCCGCGAATCACTTTTAACATTTGCCTTATCATAGTACTTTACTTCATCATGTCTTCTTTATAGAATCCTACGTGTAATGAATTTGCATTTCACATTTTGTCTAATTATACATATACAGTAAGTTCATAGATGCGGATATATATTGAGTACTTATACACTCCTGTTGCGAAATCCGTTCAGTAATTTTTTCAGCATATTTTGCAAATTTGTGCTCCCAAAATAGAATAGCAACAAACTGAGACAGAAGATACATAATAGAGCAGTATTGAGTATTGCTACATTCAGGTGACTCCTTTCTGATTTCTATTGCATCACACACTACCTATAAAAGCTACTAAGATATTAAAGTTTAAACACTGACACATTATTGTCCATTGTCAGTTTAGCTGAGCTCCCTCATCGCTATGCGATTAGCATGCTCGCCTTAGGCGTGCGAGAACAAGATTCGATCGCTTGCGGGAGGTCATAAGGTTCGGATTTCACGTTAAACCTGGAGTAAAAGTGAGGGAACGCGGGGATATGTCGTCTCTTTACCTCCAAAAAATGTACGGTGTAACCTCAGTACCTAAAAAATTATAATGGGCGAAGACAGGCAGGGGGAAAGCGTTACGTCATGCCCTTACCCACCGTCCCTCTACCTTTTCAGATCTACTTTTACACCTGCGTTAAACGGTAGCTTCACGTCTCTTAGCCTTGCTGCTGAAAGGGATTAAACTGAAATCAGCTGGGATAATATGGTCTCACTACACACCTTCATATAGTCCAATATTCAACTATTTTTCTCCGTAATTACTCATTGAACAGTGATAACTTGTATTGCCTTGTTCGTGTGGCTAATGCATAAATTTCGTAATTTTGGTGTCCACATTTGGAACTTAACCCCATATTCCCTTAACGCCTGTTCACCAAATGTACTTAAACGCGATAAACAACCCTGCAAATTCATCAGCTAAAAAAAACTATTACAGACATGTGGAGCACAAACTAACCTCTGCTAAGTGGTCATTATGAGGTATTTTTACATCTATATCTTAAGTTCGGTGCACTTCCCAAGATACGCTCGAGCTGCACATAAATGTAGGGCCACTTTAAAAGGTTAGGTAGTAGAGTACGTTAGGATAGGGTTAGCCTAGGAAAGTTTGAATGCTGGGGTACCAGAGATGAATACACGCAATTTAGAGGCAATATATTATTACTATGTGGATCTATTTATGTATTTCTATGTCATATTGCTTCAACGCATGCGCAGTTTGCTTACGAGGAAGGTCCATAAACCGTGAGAGTTGAATTTTGATGAAAATTTGTGACAAGATTCAGTTCGAGTTGCTAAGTAACGTAGTAATAGTCACTCGATGCGCAAATGCTTCGTTGAGCTGCTGCAGCGACGCCATCTTGAAATCCAATAAACAATGTCCAAGAATACCTTTTGGCACAAAAATTAAAAAGCTTTAGATAGATCTGACTTCAGTATTGTAAACCAAGGTAGAGCATCTATATGTGGGAGTACCTCCAGTGCATGATCGCCATCTTGTAAGGCGCCATATTGAATCGCGGTCAAAAATGATAAATGGTAAGGGGGTCATGTGAGGTATCAAATAGCACTGGAATTTACTCCTGAATCCATTTCCGCAGCCAAAGTTTACATATCTATTTTTACTTCAGAGTTAAGAGCTCTCTTACCCACAGGATCATATAAAAACTGTGTGAGTTAGACTTGTGTTATGAAACACGGTCGTGCGAGCACTTGCAGGGTTTTAACTAATGCAGTAGTTAATGCAGTACAATAGTCACTATACCAATCAGTTCTTGAGACTAGTAAGAGAAATCGTTAATTAAATTGAAATGCCTGTATTGAAAAATGGAATAGCAGCATGCTACAAGTTATACCTATTTCAAAGTGCGACGGAATAGACTGCTTGTCGATGAAAAACATGCCTAATTGTACTGACGAGCAGAGAATACCAAGGGGATTTTTTGTATATATATTAGAAAAATGATATAAACTGGTGAATATTAGTTGAAGGACCAAAATGGTTTGGATTCCACTATAATCAGTAGGTCCACGTCTCCTTTAGCGTAGCAGGCATAAGTTTGGGACGTTGGATTGAATGAAACCAAAAATCTATTTTAGGCAATTTCACGTGGTTCGTTATAGTGTGTTAAGTTTTCTTCTCCAATCTTGAAACATTAGGCAATGACCATCATTGTTGCAGAATATTGCGTTCTTTTCCAATACTCATACTTGACAACCTATAATTTACCGTCCATGTTACGAAGTTAAAATACTTTAATTTATTTATTGCCAGTTTTTCTAAATACAATCGATTTATTGCTGACTCAGGGGACTTAAATTATCAGTTCACAGCCCATTCTTAGAAGAAGATAAACCTGGAAACTTAGAATTCAATTTTCTTGTGTCTGTATTAGTGATAAGAGAATGCATACACACCTACTAAGAATAGATGACATGAAAGATTATTACAAGATTCAATACCGAGTCGCAATCCATAAAATAAGCCTCTTCCTTGCTTTTTCCTTCAATATTAAATATCTGCAACTTTCCACCTTCAACGATAAAACACTTGTTTATAATAAGGTCAAGACTAGTTTTCATATCAAAACTGTGATAAATAACTAATTGTAGCAGGTGTTCACTTGTTCAGTGTACAAGTTATATGGCAGAATTTTCATAATGAAGATGTATTCGGTTGTATATAATCAATTCTGTGCGCCAGTCCTAAAGGACATGCTTGCATATGCATGGCAGAAATGTGGGTACGTCACAGGAGCAATAGTTGGTTCATTTACAAATGTTCTAGAGCAGTTCCGGATTTACGTATAAGCTAAACAAGCTACATCTTAGGGCCCCATACTTTTGGTGGCCCAAAAAGTTCAAGGAAAAAATGGAATGCACATTTTCAAAATATAAGAAAAACAATAAATAAAATAACATCTACATATAGCAACAGTGCTTCGTTTGTGTAGGCCCCTATAATGTAAGTAATGGGGCCCCTTCTGCTAGTCTGCCTCGTAAAATATCACTGGTTTCTTCATTTCTATATATAGGGTCCTGCGTTCATCTGGACACATAAAGGGCCCCATTATCTTCAGTAGCTTAGGGCCGCACCAGCTTTGGAGACTAGTAGAAAATTGTGTCTGTGGTCATGAAGATTGTGACGGAAGTGCATTTGTTAAGTGTGTACTGCTCCACGATACTGTGTGCTGATCACTTCGTTTTGGATCTCCATCATCACAACTGAAGAGCAAAAGGTTAGGAGGTTAATATTTGCTTATGTGCATCAGTTTATATTATTTTTCTAATAATTTTTCTATTAATTTTCTAGTAACTTCAAGACATATCCTTGTAAAGTCATATGTGCCCTTGCACCTAACTTATATTACAGCATTTAAATGCTATGCATAATCGCAACACACATAGACTCATATATATAGCACACTTTGAAGTAGGTATAATTTGTTAGAGTGCTGCTATTCCATTTTTCACTACAGGCATTTCAATTTAATTAACGATTTCTTTCACTAGTCTCAAGATCTGATTGGTATAGTGGCTATTGTAGATCAAGTGCCTACTACTGCATTAGTTAAAATCCTGCAAGTGCTCGCACGACTGCATTTCATAACACAAATTTTACTTGCACAGGTTTTATATGTTCCTGTGACCGAGAGAGCTCATAACTCTGAAGTGAAAATAGATATGTAAACTTTGGTTACGGAAATGGATTCAGGAGTAAATTCCAGTGCTATTTGATACCCAACATGACCCTTTTGCCATTTATCATATTTGACCGCGATTCAATATGGCGCCTTACAAGATGGCGAACATGCACTGGAAGTACTCCCACATATATATGCTCTACCTTGGTTTACAATACTGAAGTCAGATCTATCATTAGCTTTTTCATTTTTGTGCCAAAAGGGTATTCTTGGACATTGTCTATTGGATTTCAAGATGGCGTCGCTGTAGCACCTCAACGAAGCATTTGCGCATCGAGTGACTATTACTACGTTACTTAGCAAATCGAACTGAATCTTGTCACAAATTTTCATCAAAATTCAACTCTCAGGGTTTATGGACCTTCCTCGTTAGACTAATAAAAAGCGTGCTTTCCTATTTAACGTCGACATACTTTCATCCATTGTATAGTTGCATTTTGTTAAGGAAATTCACTAAATATAGGAATTAGACTTCTGGGTTGTCAGCATCTAAGGCCATATGACGGATGTGTTCCTCGGCGAGCACACTATCTCTTGAAAGGGAAGGAAGGAAATGGCCTGGGACCATTATGTTAGGTACCATCGCGGTATTTGCCTGGTGTGAATGACGGAAACCCAAGAGAAACCTTACTCAAGATGGCTAGCCTAAAAAAACTTACAATTTTTCGACCGAGTGTCCTCACCAGGAATTGAACCTTGGATCGCTTGCTAAATAAAGACGTCTGGCAACCCTAGTTCTGATGGACCACGTATTATAAAATTATACGAAATTTAACGTACAGAAATTCAGAATTTATTATCATGCTTATGAAAAGTTCACGCATCACCTGATTCAGATGCAGGTTGATAGTATGACTACAGATCTAATACTAATGTATATATTAATCCTATTAGAAAAGTACTTTCAAAATTGTATTTTATAAACATTATTGAATTAATCGGTGCATATTTATATCAGGATGCCTGTTTCGTGGGGAAGGATCTGAAACTGCCTAGGTAGGTGTCACGTTTAATAAAATGCTTACACGAATGCATTTGCTTCATATAAGGAACGGGAGTGTATGTATCTAATTGAGAGAAAGTAGGTAAGCCGCATGAAGGTTTGGGCAGGCACAATAACTGATTTCATACATTAGCTTAATTTTTGGGGTCTAGTTTGATAGTTGATACTCTTATGTGGGGTGTTACAAAAGTAGGTCGGTGACGTACTTTTTCGTAAATTTTTAACGTTTAAACATAGTGAAATTACTATCATAATATTAATGTTGTAATTTTGGCAAATTCCCGGTAAGATATTTTCGGGAATATTCCCGGAAAGATTCTCAAAAATGGTAATTTTCCGGGAATTTATATACAATCACAAAGAAAATTAAATTCTATTACTGTATTAAGATTTCAAAGTTAAATTCGTTTGTTTTATCACAGTATATAATTACTGTTGTCTTCAGAGGATTCTTTAAAATGTATATTTTGAACAGTATTATGTTGTTTTATTAATATTTTATTATATTTAGAGAGTACGCACAAATGTACATTTACTTACAATATGCTCTATGCAAGTAAATATGTGGAAAAATGATATAGTATGTCCACATACTTTTATACCGCTAAACAGATTAAATTTATATGTAAGCGGATTTTCTAAACGCGACTCTAATACTGATATTATAAACATATTAAGTTTTTAACTGTTATGAACAAGACAGGGTGGGGTAACTGCCAGAAGTCATGTCCCACCATTTTATCAACATTTGCACATAAATATTTATCTTCACAATATTTGCAAGATACTGACTTATCTTTATAATTTTGCACGTAACATTGCCACACACGTCCTTTCTCCGTACATATTTCTCGAAATTCCACGCGTTAATTCACATGTAAGAGAAGTCCGAGTACCTCTTCAGAAATTCTAGTCGGACACAGGAGACGGACCGACGTCTATTACTAACGGTGGTTCGGAGTATATTAATCTCTATTTCTACATAATTTCTACATTTTTACTTTACAAACGGCTGTGTCCTTATACCTAGCTTTGCAGAAATATTACTTATATGGTGCTCTCCCTTTTAGGCATCTAGGAAGATTCCAAATTAGTATCTGTGTACTTTGTGAGTGAGCACTTCATTATAAATTCATGCTTTAACTAGATTAAATTCCCAACTTTAAAAAATGTGACGGGATAAAGCGCTTGCTTCTGATTCGTGTGGTTCCTTGGCCAAGTAAGTTACGGGTGAATAAGGTCGTGTCCGTGGGTTTTCTCGTTTCCTCTTACTTTCTCATTCCCCCAATTCTGCTATCACCATTCACTTGCCTTAATCATCCGTCTTCCGCACCTAACTATCATAATTATGGGGCGTCAAACAACAATTGATTTAATTTTAAAAAATGTTGATGTACACTGTAAGGGCTAATTGTTAAAAATTTTAACTGTACTCGATTGATTGAATTGTTAACACCATTCTCTGAAACAAGAGCTAATTCTTTAGAACAGTCCAAATAATAAATATGGTTTTTGTCAGCGACTTATTGCTTTTGCCGGGATTTAGACACCAAAGGAGACAGGGTTAGTAGTTTTGGCAAAATGTATTACCCTCATCTTCAGAATAGGTGAGCGAGTGCTACGCTCACTACGTATTACGAATATTTTGCACTCTATTTTACTATATTGTCCTTTAAGATTTGAGACCTTATGTCTCAAAAACTAAAACTTTGTAACCCTCATACCATTAGATACACGGTACTACTAGAATTGATTATTTGTTCTTGAACAATCCGATTTCGGCTGGGAATTAAAAATACTTTTTTTTTCTACCACGCATATTATAGGAATATCTTAATCTGCGAAGATGGAATATATGAGGACACATCTTAGGGACAATATATCAAAGAAGACATGTTTTTAAACCGGATTTCAATTAGCAGTAGATCTAGAATTTTTAATAGGTTTATACGCAAGGCAAGCACTCTCATTGGAATATAGCAAGAGATGACGCTGAACTAGCCAATTGGCTACGAGGAGATCAGATAATGCGTCAATTTTTCAAAACTTGAGGCCGAACACAAGTAAGCAACATAATCATACATATATGAGCAAATTTTTAAATTGCTAGTTTAATAAAATATTTAATTAGTTACAGATATTCGCATGTTTGGAGTACCGCAGGTATGAAGTGCATTCATTTTTTAAGCATTTGAGTCATGTTTGGCGCAGAAAACTCAGTAGTCTCTTACTTTGTGTTGCAAACAAATGCAACTTTTAATTGTGTACTATGTCTAAATTGATAATTCAAGCCCTTGTGATTTCACATCTGTGACAGGGTACATTGAAACAGTGGTTCCCGACCGGTGTGCTTAATGCTATACTGCAAGATTTCATTTCTGTAACTGGTGTATAACGATTTTTATGAAGCATTTAATTAATGTTAATATAAATTTTGAAACAAACTGTACCAGTCAACGTCTCCAGCGACAAAAAATAACCAGTACCGGATAGTCATAACTTCATATAAATTTACAGTCTTACACTACTGTGATTTATACTATTATTAATAAAAAGTTAAATGTGTTGGAGTGTCGTAGGTCGTAAAGCTTGGGTGCAATCAAGTAAAGCTTGTCATAAAGAAAGATTGAAAGCAACTGGCTTAAACTCTAGTCGCAACCACTTTGATACATGTTTGATCATCATCATATGAAAATAGTCTTCAGTTTCTATCTTCCTAAGCAGTAAATGGGTCAATCCATCTGAAGTGGTCCATGAATTCTTAAATGGTATTTTAAATAAAAATATGCATTTAAATATACTTACAAAATATAATAAAACTAAATATTGCCGAATAAATACCACTGGGATGTTTTTAAAAAAATAAGCAATAAGGCTAGAACTTGCGAAGAAGGCGACAGGGTACCACGGAAGTTGACTTTGAACTCCGAATTTTAAAGTAATCTTTAGAAATTTTACTAGGTAGCATTTGAGTCTAAATGGACTAAAAATCTCTGCATTAGAAAACCGTTTACATATTACTGTTGATACCCCAGAACAACTCTACATGGTTATTTTCAATTCCAATTTTGAAATACATATAGGCTGTCTTCGACCGTCCATTTCAAATATTATTATCCACTGGTAATATGTAAACTAATTCTTTGAAAAAGTTTTAGATTTGTGCATGACACTAGGCGTACTTCTTTTTATTATTTTCTTTTTATTTAAGGAATTTCTGCTAATATTATCAGGTCACGCTAAATGAAAGCATAAATGTGCGCAATGTGTGAATTCTTCATTGTGGCTTATTTGAATTCGATTGGGGAACACGGTGGCTCCGTGGTACATCGATTACCTCTGGTTTGTGGGTCCCTGGTTCGATCTCCGTTCAGGTAAATTTGTAGTCGACAACATCCCTGTGGGTTTTCTCGTAGTACTCCAGTTTCTCTCAGATCATCATTCCAACAATTATTACATCATCATGAAATTACCTCAGTAATTCGTCTCTCGTCATTAATCTTAGCAGGCGTAATCTTTTCATATATTCAATATAGGTAATATGGACAGCTAATGACATTATTAATAGTTTCATTTTTTTGAAATTAGAATATACATAACAAATGATCGTAGTCGTAGATGAATAGCTTTTGTAGCACTTTCTCAATGAAATATTTTAATGTTTGAAAATAAAGACGCTTTCTACACGTTTCTATACTGCATGTATTCAAATCAATGTATCATTAAGGCTTTTTCATGTGTGAATAATTAGTATTTATACATTTTATACAGAGTTCTGGGTTGGTGGACAAAAACAGTGCTCGTGGGTTTTCTCGGGGTTCTCCCGCTTCCTCCCACTTTCTTCATTCCGCCATCTTTTATTTCTCATAATCACCGTCTCCTTTAACCTAACTGGCATAATTGTGGGACGTAAAACAGAAAGATTTCGTTTCACAGAGTCCTAAATTGAATTCCTGGTGGAAATCACGTTAAACTGTCAGTACAAGTTGTGCATTAGAGCATTACAAACATTTTTTTTGATTTGACAGAGGAAAGTTATGTAATAATGATTTTATTTAATTACACAAAATGTAACTGATAATGAAAACTGTTTTTGAAAAGGAACATTTTTCGACATCGTGGTACTGTATTTTATAAATTACATGTATTAAAATTAATTTTTTAATGTTAGGATATTCATTCTTAGTTTTCTATTTTCAGAGTAACAGTGGCACAGAAGTTATGGAAATGAAGCTCAGAATATGAGAGAAACTTCAGTGGGCAGAAAGATCCCCTTTATGCTATTGAGTACTTCATGTGTTTTATTTGTAAAAAACTGCTTAAAATAACGTTTTGATCATTTTTGTCGTCACTAGGAAATTTAATGTGAGTACTTGCAATGGATCACGTTTTTGATTCTAAACATATTCGTGTGAAGAAAGCAGCAGTGGTTTGTAAAAGATTGTCTGATAGTTACTTGAAATCAGTTCTCGTAAAAGGAATATCGAATGCACGAAAGGAGTATCCTCAATTCGACAGTACATTAAATAATGGAAGAGAGTGTGATTCTACTTTAACTGTTAATCTTGAATCTAATATGACGCGAGACATGTTTATTAAAAGTGAGCATGATATTGTTGAAAACAAACATAATGTTTCATTTGTGTGTGAAACTATTGAGAAATCTCCTTTAAGAAATGGACAAAATCAAAGTATGTACATCATGGAAACAATTAAAAATGAAGATCTAACTAATTATAACGAAGAAATTAACTTTGATGAAACAGATAATATGTTTGAAGACTTGGAACCTGTGAAATATGAAACAGAAGATAACACATTAAATTATGTTCGCTGTGATGAGCCTAGTGACAGGAAGTTCGTTCTCGAGCTTGGCGCAGAAAACACGAACTTCTACGGTTGTCATGAAGAATTACTTACCACGTGAGTAGTGAATCTTTTCTGTTATTTTCAGTTACTGATTTTAATTTACTGTTGGGGAGCCGCGGTGGCTCAGAGGTACAGCGTTCATCTCTGGTGCATGAGGTCCTTGGTTCAATCCCAGTTCGCGCCAAGCGAACTTTGTGGTGAGCGAACACCCTGTGCATGCATGTTATCAAGGTTCTTTTGTTTTCACATGCTCATTCCATCAATTGTTTCATGATCATTCTCGTTCATTAAACATTCGTCTCCTTTATCTTAAGGAGCATACCATGGAACAAAAAGATTTCAAAGATTTAGTGAAATACAATAAAATAAAAATGCATCTCAACGATGATTTTAATAATGCAAAGTGAGTCACAAGTATTGGAATATTCTTACAACGCAAACGGCAGATGCATGTATACGCCGTAATCGACCGTAGGTGCACGTTCAAGCTGGTCCAAAAGGTTATATGACATGCGAAGTAACACGGAGACCACTATTCCGGCAGTACTTTCAATTAGTTTTCAGTACTAGGAGCGCTGGACGTCTGGTAAGTAAACTGTCACAGTATGAGTTGTAACCCGTGCACAATACTGCAGTAGCAACCCAAAACTTCAAATGGAAAAAGGAATGTGTAATGACATTTTTTCAGTTTTACCTTCCACTCTTATGCCGTGTAGGCTAAAGGAGACGATGATCATGAGAAATGAATGAAATGATGGAATGAAGAAAGTAGGAGGAAACGGGAGAACCCCGAGAAAACCCACGCACATGGAGTTTGTCCACCATCAAGTGCGCTTTACTCGAGCCAAGGACCCTATGCACCAGAGATGAGACGAAAGCTTTACTACTGAACCACCGTAGCGCTCATGAAGAACAACTAAGGTCCAGCTTCCCTCTCCCACTGTAGCATATCCTGAGGTCACACGATACACCATTGAGAAAAAAATCATCCATTAGTACACACGTCGATTGTCAACAACTGGACATGTTCCAGTTCACTGTAGTGCATCACCTTCGCGAACTCGGGAGAGCCATATTTGATCGCATTCTGTCATATTTGATCAAACCTAGGTACAGAAAAGAGTGAATATTTGTCGGTCGATAACTACTACAGAATCCGCTTGATGAGTGCTTCCTGAAACGAATTTTTACATGCGACGAAAAAGGAATGGGTATCTTTTCTGAAATTGGAATGTGCAAAACCAGTGGTTGAGCAAGATTAATTTCCAGAACCAGTCGTCAAACAAACATGTTTTAAATATAAAGTCATGTTTTATGTGGTGGATTTACGGGCGGTAGTTTACTACGAGTTCGTTCCTATGAGTCATACTATCAATGCCGACTTTATTCTGAACATTTGGAGCAAATGTATGATGCACTACGCCAATTTTTCTTTTTTCATTGATGAATCGAAAGGGCGCCCCGTTGCAAAAAGCATAATGCAAAATCACATTCATCTCTAAAAATGCAACAAAAAAAATAGGAGCTTGGTAACATGAAACTGTCATACTTGGCGTATAGTTGTAACGTTGCAGCTTCGGATTACTTGCTGTTGCGGTCAATGGTCTACTACCTGAAATCACGATGCTTCAGCAACCAGGAAGAGGCTAAACACCAGTCATTGTGTTATTTGCCTCTAGGGATAACATGTAGTATTGACGTGTAACCGAGAAACCTCCAGGAAGGTGTCTGCAGACAGACCAACGCGAGAGTCTGTATTTTCAACGTTAAATTGCTTTCATTCTACTATAATAAATACAGGTACGCTATTTACCAGAATATTACAAGACATTACTTACCTTTGTATTACTGAGAAAGATATTTCTATGAACTGTTATCTTTTATCATTTTCCTACTATGCACAGTTACAAATAGCTTTTATAGAAGTTGGAAATATCAATAACAGTTAAATTTATTGTCTAAAATCTATATAATCACTATAATTTAACAATTTTAAGATAAAAATGTTACGCATTTAAATGGAGAAATTAATTAAGTAAGTTTTATAAATTAGAGTTGCGTGTGGTACTGTTGTGAGTTTCTTCAGTACGAGCTCATTTCGCCCTACTTTATCTGAAAAAATAACCGGGAATCTCTCCCTTATTTTGGGAAATCTCTTTATTGTACATTGCTTAATTTTGTAATGCACATTTTCGGATAGACCAGGTATGACTTCTTCGTAAATTTAATTGTCCTTCGTCAGTGCGTTTGTCGGTATTCGAAATAAACAGTTCTGAAGTTTATTTTCCTACGCCTTCAGCATTTTGTAGATCCGAAAGTACGCCGATACGAGAATAGTTGAGAGGATATTTCCTTTTGTTTTGACCTTATTTGCATTACTCTTAATTTTTTTGTACGTAATCGTTCATACTGTGTATAGATATTTTTCACATATGTGGTTTTATTCATTGGAATATATTAAACTCTGTTAAAATGTATTTTGCATAGATACCAGGTTTCTAGTCCTAGTCCTACTGATATAAATATTTAGTCACAGTTCATGTATATTGAAGTAAATTACAAGTACCATGGTTCAGAATATTGACTGTTACAATTTAACTTTTAAGTAGTTGTCCGAAATATTTGCTGTATTTACGTATAGTTTTTATTGTGTTTTCATCTAACTGAATTGCTTCACATTAAAATTTTATTTACAGCAAAATTTTGAGCAATTCCTATATAGAGAATTATGGAGTACATTGAAGTTCACAACAGTAACGTAACTGTGAAGTTCAAAGTGTCGATTCTCCTCTCTATATCAATTTCCCAGAATTGTGTTTTGATCAGACCAGCATAAAGAATAAAGAAGTTACGAAATTGTGTTTTGATCAGAGATAAAACGCAAGAGAAGCACGATCAAACAAGTGATCTGGAATGGCTCGTTTTGAGGTACTGCGTGATAATGTCAGAAATGTCTCACACTTGTGGAACATTTTCCCCTTCCGCACAAAATCTTGTCTTTCGTGGCACCAGAGTAAAAGTATTCTAGTGCGTCATCAATAATATACTTCTAATTTCTGGTACACGTGTTCCAACTATTTCCAATTATATAATAGTATTATATATAAATATCAAAATCATTCTTTATTGCCAAACAAGCAACAACGTTGTTCTTTCAATAAATTATTGTTTATTTCTCTTTCCAGAGACATACCGCAAAAGCAGCACGATCCAACAAGTGGTTTGGAATGTCCCATTCTCAGGTACTGCATAACAACGTCGGAAGTATCTCATACTTGTGGTTCTTTTTCTTCTCCCGAAGAAAATTGCGATGCCCAATGTGTAGAGGACATGGTGTACGATGGCAACATCTTGAACGGTAAAGAGGAGCATTTGAATATTTTATCGTGCCAAGAAGGTGATCGAATTATTTATAAGGAAACGGAAGTTGCTTTCAAGCAAGAAGAAATGTCATCACAAGTAATTCAAAACGAACATGAATATGTATGTTCAATACCTTGCAGTGTTACAAGTACACGGTCCTACAAGTGCAACCATTGTGGTAAAAGTTACCGTAGTGTTTGTGCATTAAAGAAACATTTGATGACTCTAGCAGAAAGAGTGTTAGAGAAGTCTCACCAGTGTAATGTATGTAAAATTATTTCACGATGCAAGTGCAACTTAAACAGTATGGAACCGAAGTTCTCTTGTGAACAGTGTGGAAAATGTTTCAGTAGGAAAGGGTACCTTCAAAATCATTTGAAAGTACATTCAGGAGTTCGTAGATTTCCATGTTATATTTGTGGAAAAAGATTCACTGAAAGTGGAAGCCTCAAAAGACATGTTCAACTGCATGCAGGTAGTACACCTTATAGTTGTAAAATCTGCGACAGGCGTTTTAGTATAAGTGCATACCTAAAGCTACATGTGGCAAATGTTCATAGTGGAAAACAGGCACGTTTCTTTTGTAACGATTGTGATAAATCATTTTTTCAAAAGAATAGTCTTATTTACCATGTAAAAAGCCACACTGACGAGAAACCATTCCGCTGTCAAATCTGCGGCAAAAGTTATTCAGACAAAAGTGGTTTAGATGTTCACATGAAAATACATTTAGGCATTAGAGATTTAATTTGTGATCAATGCGGAAGATCGTTTTACGATAAGACACATCTTCGGAGGCACGTAATATTACACAATAACCCAGGACCGCGCTTTCCGTGTAATCAGTGTGAGAAGAGTTTCAGTACAAGAGGAAATCTTCGAATTCATGCAAGAGTCATCCATAGTGAAGAAAAAATTCAATTCAGTTGTGAGCATTGCGGGAAATTATTCTCACGAAGTGAAGTACTTAAGAGACATTTAGTTACACATTCGCAAGTAAAACAGTTTCAGTGCGAAATTTGTAGTAAACGTTTTGCCACAAGATCCTCAGTGTTCACACACATGCTTTTGCATAAGGAAGGACGTCCATTTACGTGTGATTACTGTGGGGAAAGTTTTAAGTCTCGAGGGACTTTCATTTGCCACTGGAGAAAGCATAAGTTGAAATAGGTATTCATATATAACTTTCCTGATATTTTAACAAATAAGTACATCTGTACACATGTAAAATTTGTTTTAAGTTGTTCCCAAAAGGTAGTGTATTTGTTTTTCATATTTTGATAGTAAAATTAACTGAAAAGTTCCTTTCAAGATTGATCTTTGTAGCTGTTGAAAGAAAATCTTATCAGCGTTTATTTAGTAAATATAAGTATTTAATCACATGATATGTATGCATAATAAAAATTGTCTATATATTTCCATTTGAAGATTTGTATAATGATGTGACTAATAAATTGAATAGCGTGGTTATCAATATTTCGCCTGTGTTACCGTTTTGTATTATGTTTTGAAGTATTTACGATTTGCATTACTTAAATTAACTAATGCAATTTGAACTTTTCTTATTTATAATTCACAATTGAGTGTATCTATAGTCTATCAAGAGCATGTTATCAGGTTCCGTATTACATATAGGAACCCAATGCAATCAACATACACACTAAATGCACTTTATATATTTATTACTCTATACCTTCCAGAATTCCACATTGAGCTAGCACAAATAATTAGCTATAACGAAACTACCAATAATCCACTTAATATCAATGAGTGATAGAATCAATTACCAAAAAGAGAGCATCCAAATTATTTCATGGGTGCTAATCCATCATTATGATCTGCTTCCAATTCTCAACACTATTTTCACAGCATAAAACTAGCAACTCAGTATCATAATATAGACATGTGCATTATTCCATTACATTACTAGTCCGTGAATTTCTAACTTTGTTCCATACAAATGTAACTTCCAAAACTGACCTAGGAAAAGATGTCCAGCTTATCATCATTCTCAGTTAGCTCATAGAATAGATATTAGGGTAAAATTTATTTCCTCTATTTCTTGGAACTATGAATAAACGAATGTAGTCTTTTATATATTCGTAGAATTTGAAAACCAAGAATTTAAAAGTAAACTTTATATATGAGAATGTAAAAATTAAAGAAAACCGTTAATAAAAATTAATATTTATTAGCTGCAGATTATGTACAAGTTACTGAAAATGTCAAATGTTTTTAATAAAATTATATTCAGTGAACCTAATTTACTAATCAGTTCTGAATATTTTCTTAAATTAAGAGAGATACGTAATGTGTGAAAGAGTAGTTCTAAATGTGATGAATATTTACGCTACTATTTAATATATAAGTTATTAAAAAAATGGAAAGCTGTACTTTGCAATATATAAAATATATGAAGTGGTAACATTGAGGATGTTCGGACAATGTATAGCCGTTGTTAGTTGTAATTAGGAGAATATGTTACGTGAGTCATAACAAAACGGAAGCGTGCGGTGAAGAGGACAGACTGGTAATTCAAAATTAGAGACCTTAGAATGTGTAACAAACTCTTGGCAAAAGTACATCTAAAGTGCCCAAGGTGATGACCTACAGAACTCATGGAAGACTAATAGTCGGTCTCAGTGATAGGGATTACCTAGTACTGAAGAAGATTGTAACCAGGGAACATATTACTTAAACAGAAAAGTAACTTAAGAATTCGATCAACAACTGGAACAATCTATTGCTGCTATCACATTTCCTTCGCGAGTTTCATACTTTCAACATTACCCGTCGGGTTGCAATTTTCAAATGCTAATAATGCCCAAGAACACTTTGGCGCAAATAAAGTGGTGTCGAGAAGATGTAGAGAAGAGCGTTGATGTTTGGAAACTATAATATGGTACGATGAATCTTCTTTTATCTAATTCCACCAACAAGTGCTGTTTACGTATGGGGACGTCGAAAGATAATTATGCTCTGAACTGTATATTCCCTTCCGTGAAATATGACGATGGCTTTGCTACACTGTAAGGAAGTGTATCCTAGTATTCCCATGATTACGCACATATTCAGAGCAGATATCCTCGCTAAGGAAATTGAGTGCTTTTTTCATGAGATATGAGATTATGTTCTTCGGAAATAATTTGTGGTTCATGTTCCACATTATACTACGAATTAGAGCTGTTCTGTAGACTGACGATGGTCCCAAAGTCTATTAATCATGCATGTTACATTTCCTTCAGGTCTATCTGCGTGTGATTATAAGGAGGTTGGCAATCCTACGCCAGAAATATTGACCATTGGTTAATGTGCAGACACTTCAAGATGGCGACTCTCGTGGAGTACTGAACACGTGATGAGGTACACACTGTTATTCGATTTCTGTGGTCAAGACATCAGCGGCAGAAATCCGCTGTTAACTAATTGCTGTGTATAGTGAAACGGTAATGAATCGCAACAATGTGGCGAAATAGGTTCGGCTGTTTCCGGAGGTAAGATTGTCAATCTCCAACATTCAACACCGGAAACAGCAATTCGATGTCATGGTCTAAATTGTGATGGGCAGTGGGAATATTCCCGGTGGGAAGGAAAATAAAAAATGGGAATATTCCCGGGTTCTTACCCTGGCATGTAAATTCCCGGGAAGGAATTTATTTCAATTTCTCTACTTTATATTCCAAATTACGAAAACCGTATGACTAATTACTTTATTTTCATTTATTATAATTTACTTCTAGGCTTTAAATAATTTGGAGGTTAAAAAACTAAAATTCGTTGACTGTACTTTATATAACTAATCATATGATTTATTAGTTCCATTTACATTTGCACTAAAAAGTAGCAAAGTACTAATTTACAAATGATGAAGAGAAACCAGTTTGTAAAGTAATGTAAAAATTATGTAGAAATAGATATGAAGTACTATTAATACACCCCGATGCACCGTTAGTAATAGACGTCGGTCTGTCTCCTGTCTCTGACTCGGATTTCTGAAGAGGTACACGGACTCCTCTTACATGTGAATTGACGCATGAAATTTCGAGAAAGACTGTAGGTAGGAAGAAAGGTCGTGTGTGGCAATGTTACGTGCTAAATTATAAAGATAAATCAGTACCTTGCAAATTTTGTAAAGATAAATATGTATGCGCAAATGTAGCGGTGTAAAAATATTTGGAGAATATACCATTTTTTCCACATATTTACTTTCATAGAACACATTGCAAGTAAATATACATGTATCTGTTTTCTTTAAATATAAAACATTAATACAGTAACATAGTACCGTTCAGAACATACATTTTAAAGAATCCTCTGGAGACAATTGCAATAATGGGAAGGAATTTATTTCCATTTCTTTGCTTTATCTTGCAAATCATAAGAAAAATATGACTAATTACTTTATTTTGATTTACTATCATTTACTTCTAGGCTCTAAATAATTTAAAGGTTAAAAAAATTAAAATTCGTTGACTTTACTATGATTTTTTAAATCTTTCATTTCCATTTGCACTAAAAAGTAGCAAAGTACTAATTTACCAATAATGAAAATTAACCAGTTCGTAAAATTATGTAAAAATAGAGATGAAGTGCTATTAATACACCCCGAACCACCGTTAGTAATAGATGTCGGTCTGTCTCTTGTCTCTGACTCGAATTTCTGAAGAGGTACTCGAACTTCTCTTACATGTGAATTAACGCATGAAATTTCGAGAAAGACTGTAGGTAGGAAGAATGGTCGTGTGTGGCAATGTTACGTGCAAAATTATAAAGACAGGTCAGTATCTTGCAAGTATTGTGAACATAAATATGTATGCATAAATGTTTATAAAATGGTGAGACATATGTTCTCTGGCAGTTACCCAACCAAATTAGTTTATAATATTTAAAAATTTAATATGTTTATAATATCAGTAGTGGAGTCAAGTTTAGAAAATCCGCTTACATATAAATTTAAACTGTTTAGCGATGTAAAAGTATTTGAACTTACTATACAATTTTTTCCACATATTTACTTGCATAGAACATTTTGTAAGTAAATATACACTTATGTGTACTCTTAAAATATAATACAATATTAATAAAATAGCATAATACCGTTCAGAATATACATTTTAAAGAATCCTCTGGAGATAACAGCAATAATATACGGTGATAAGAAACGAATTTGCCGTTGAAATCACAATGTAATAATAGAATTCAATTTTCTTTGTGTTTGTACATAAATTCCCGGAATATTACCATTTTGGGGAATTTTCCCTGGGAATATTCCCGAAAAATATCTTCCCGGGAATTTACCCATCACTATGCCGGCTAGGCTAAAGCAGACGTTGATGATGAGACATGAAGGAAATTGTGGAATGAAAAAGTAAGAGGAAACGGGAGAACCCCGCAAAAACACACGCACACTCTGTTTTCCCACCACAAAGATCAGTTGGCGCGAGCTGGGATCGAACCAAGGACCCAGGCTCTACCACGAAGCCACCGCGGCTCCCATGTGACATTTCATAAGCATTTCAATACAATACAAAGATACTATTCGATTTAATTTACTTATATTTATAATATTGGGTATAAATTATACGTGGAGGTTTACAAGAAAAATACGACCGTACGACTAATCGATTACGAAGCCCAATATAACTTCCCCCTTTAAACAACACAATGTAAATTTGCTACTTTTCTTAAAACACTCAAAGAAAAAAGCTGCATTTACGACACGTACTTAAATATTATAAGGAGGACTAATTTTTCTTAAAACGAATATCTTAAAATAATTGATTAGATTAAACTTAAATGCCGTAGTAATAAAATGGAGAAACATTTAAAGATTATGACTCCTAGCCACTACTGGGGGAGTCGGTGGCTCAGTGGTAGCGCGTTCACTTCCGGTGCTTGGGGTCCCCGGTTCGATTCCAATTCGCGCCGTGTGGACTTTGTGGTGGACAAAAACCGCGCTCGTGGGTTTTCTCGTGATTCTCCTGTTTCTTCCTACTTTCTTCATTCCACCATTTCATTGATCTCTCATCATCACCGTCTCCTTCAGCTTAACCGGCATAACGTGGGACGTAAAACTTTCCATTTCATTTCATTTTTCCTAGCCTGTACTATAAAATGATTATGAATAAGTATAAAAGAATAACTTTGTAAAGTATATGTTAGAACATATTCAATATATTGACATTACAACAAGGAACGGAGTATTCATAATTTATTTCATATCACAGTCATTAAGATATTCATTTTAATTCATTATTTATATTTCCACATTCATCAATAATCGTAAGAATATTGAATGGTTCATTCATTTAATTCTACAGGGTGTCCAATATACAATGCAACCCTGAGTTTGGGATAGTAGAACTTTTGAACGTGAAGCATAAACAAATAAGGGTTACACCAAAATGAAGCCTTGTTCATGCATATATTTTTAAACTAGGAAGCAGCGATTGAAGTACATTAGGAATCACAGATGACGTCAGATGTAACCAAAGGTGTAAATCATTTTTTTTTATAAAACACGTAAATTGACTCATAACTTATACGTATAGATGTTCAGTCGTTAATTTTCAGTTTGTTTAGTTGGAGTAGCTTGGAAACTATGGAGCAGAAAAGACTTTATCATTTTCACCGATAACTAATCGGATGGAGCCTCTGTAAGAGGGAACTAGGAAAATCGTAGTTTTCATAAATTAGCACTCTGAAGTGGCAACTCTGCTGATGTTTCAGTGCATCAAAAGGTGTGTTAAGGGTCTGTCTACATTATGCAATTCCTGAAAGAACGAAAAAGAAACTTTGAAATTATCATGACAAAACTTTTATTTATATGCACCCAGCAACGTATACCTTACACCAACGGTATAACGAGGTGCCAACGGTCTGATTGGTATAAGGAGGAGATACCATACTACAGTGAAACCTGTCTTCAGCGGAATCGAGCGGGACTCGCAAAAATTTCCGTTAAAGACAGGTTTCCGCTTAATGGAGATAGACCTTTCCGTTAAAAAAATATATATGCTTATAACGGACATAATGAGAAAATATATTGATGTACGCAACTTGTTCAATTACAGTACTTTTTCCTTCTACGGATTAATACCCAAAAAAACTTAAAATAAACACAAAATATGCTGTGCACACTTTCCTTTATTTTTCCCAATAGTCAAGCAGGATTTTTTGCATACATTGCTACTACTTGGCTGCGGTACACTTCAGGACACAGAAAAGCTTTCTCTGGAATTTTGAAAGTCCTCTGAACTCTTTCCTCCTTGTTTTCACGACACGTGATGGAGATATATAACTTCTGCTTTACCTCAATTCCTTTTTACCGGAACTTTGTTTTGTCAGTTTTCTTCTCATTTTTGTTGGCTGTCGCTAGTTGCTACACAAGCGGAACAGAAGTACGCCTACAAAGAAGACTGACAGCTGACATGCTACGTAGGACTAGCGAAAAATTGTGGGAGCTGAATATGAGTAGTGATTGACGAAGGTCAACACTGCCAATAAAGATTTAACAAAAGAACGAAGTATTTATCGCAGACAGTATATGTTTACCCTCTCACAGGATGTTTAAAAATTTTCTAAATGATGTAGTCTGAAACTCAGAATTTTCCGTTAAAGGTTTATTTTGCTTTCCGTTGTCCGCATAACACCGTTTCCGCTTAATAAAGGGACTTTTACATGTCTTTTACTCCAAAATCTATGGGACCATGAAATATTTCCTTTAAGACAGTTTTCCGTTTAATAAAGGGTCCGTTGAAGGCAGGTTTTACTGTATTTTTCGATTGGTATGATAAAATAGTATTTTTTCATACTATTTTATCGTAAATTATTAATTATATAAACTATGTTATTTTTAAGTGACTGAAGAGAGGTAATCTTACAATGATGTTTTAAAAGCTGGCCATTTGGGGGGGGGGCAGGAAATCATTTGTTGGGTCCCGGCCCCGATGGCTCCCCCCGTGGCTACACCCCTGAATATAGAACAAAAAGAGAGAGAAAATTAAAATAATAATTATTATAATCGAACCTCTTAATATTTTAGAATAATTTGAGTGAAAAATGAAAACCACTCAACTGTCTACGTCTTTTGTGTAAACTCAATTTAGATAAATACTGTTGACCTGTATTAGAAATACAAAATAACGGCATCAAACTCCAAGTTATTCGAAGTCTTGCTTGTGAATATGGACTACTAGCATGAATTACCCACTTCGTTGGGTTAAACTTAAAAATAATAATAATGTACTGTATTTCGTTAGTCAGTCACTTTTTCACTATTAGTAAAGCGCTCTCTGATATCATTCATTTTCGATTATTTGTACATTTCTCTCCCCTCCTCCTCCCCAAGTTGCGGGGCTGAATTTGGATTTAAACGGCATCACAAGTGTCACTGCTCGTCTTAGAGACCCCAAAAACTATGGATTCGGCACGAATATCGGTCATTTCAATAAATATATATATATATATATATATATATATATATATATATATATATATATATATATATATATATATATATATATATATATATATATATATCCTTCTCCCTCATATTGCGAAGCACGGCATCGGAAGTGTCATTGTTCATCTCAATGACCTCGAAAACCACAAGTTCGACATTGATAATGGTCATTTTCGATCATTTTTATATATATCTCGCTCCTTTCTCAAGTTGCGGTGCTGGATTTGCATTTAAACGGAATCGGAAGTATCACTGTTCACCTTAGCGACGCCGAAAACTATGGATTCGACACTAATATTTGGTCATTTTTGATCATTATTATGTATCTCCCCCTCCTCTAAGTTACGAGGCTGAATTTGGCCGTAAATGGTACCGGAAGTCTCAGTATTCAACTCAGCGACCTCAAAAACTACGGATTAGAAAATAATATTCGTCACTTTCGATCATTTTTATATATCTCCCCTTCCTCCGCTAAGCTACGGGGCAGAATTTGGATTTAAACATAATCGGAAGTATCATAGTTTATCTCAGCGACCCCCAAAACTATAGATTCCATTTTAATATCGGTCATTTTCGATCATTTTTAAATATCTTTCCTTTTGCTCTCCCCTAAACTGCACCGTCAAAGTGATATAGGTATGACAGAAACCACCTCAGGTCCGATCCTCATCTAAGTTGAAAATGAGATCGAGTTCGGTCGAGTGGTTCAAGAGTTATTAAATTTTATTAATTTTTGTACATTTTCCATCCTCTCCCCTCCTCTTAAGTTCTACCGTCAAAGTGATTTGATAAAACCACCCCAAATCTGCACCTCATCTATGTTGATAATTTGATTGAAATCGATCGGCTGGTTCAAGAGTGATGAAGTCACAAAGACAGTCACTTATTTTTTTATCGTTTTACATATATCTCCCTCCTTCCCTCCCCTACGTTGCACCGTCAAAGTAAGATTATATATATATATCCCCCTCCCCTTCTCCACCCCTAGGTTCGACCATCAAAGTGAAACAAGCTCTTAAAAATTTTTCAGGGAAGAACCTCATACATTTTAAAAATTTGATTGAGATCAGTTCAAGAGTTATTAAGTCACAAACTTAGTCACTTTATTTTTATTTATATTGATTTTTGTACATCTTCCCCTCCTCCTCCTTCCCTACGTTGCTTCGTCAAAGCGAACTGACATATAATATTCCAGGTTTGAACCTCATCTATGTTAAAAAATTGATCGAGATTGGTCGTAAGTCCCCTTTTACCGCTCCCCTAAGTTTTACCGTCAAAGTGAAATGATGAAAACACTTCCAGGCCCAAACCCCATCTATGTTGAAAATTTGATTGGAATCGGTCGGGTGATTCAAGAGATAAGGAGTCACAAAAATAGTCACTTTCAATTTTGTGTAGTATGATGTTATATCGCTCAATCCTCGATGTGCGGTATACCTAAGGAGGCTAAAAGTTATATTGATAAACAATCATTCAATGTATAAGCATCCGCCCATAAAATCAAATTTGCGGTCACATGCACTAAGTTTTGTCAATGTCATGAAAATTTTATTTCGATATTAATTTTATGAGTACACATTAAAAATTTCCAACGGATGCTTGAGTCTCGGAGCCAAGGCCATACCCGTGTAGTCGACACCTGTGGTGTACGGAATTACCGATGTTCAATATTACATTTCTCTTTAGTTTTGCAAGTTTCACTAACATATTTTGAAATGAAATGAAGTATCTAGTTTAACGTCCCACGTTTATGCACCAAGGCTAAAGGGAGACGGTGATGATTGGAAATGACTGAAATGGTGGAATGAAGAAAGTAGGAGGAAACGAAAAAACGCCGAGAAAATCCACGCACACAGTGTTTGTCCACCAAAATTGCTCACATGGTGCAAGATGACACTTCTGTGGCTCGAAAATGAGCAATATCTACAGAAAACGCGAACCCATTCAGAAAACGACATAGTGTAGCTATATGCTACAGGGGCAGATCGACTCACACGGATTGCATAAACTACTGGGAACACATTCACTCCAGCAGCATTTTTACTGAAGCCAAGAAATCCATCTCCTTCATTTTTACATTCTATAAAAAAATCAAATAGTGTCCGTACTTGTGCAAGACTCTCGCGCAATAATCTTGGTCTTGGTCTTGGTCTTGCATGCAAGACTCTTGCAAAAACTGCAAGACCAAGACTCTTGTGCTCATCACTAACTGACTCTATTGTTATACAGGAACGCATTTGTAGCTAGCTTATTTTTTTGTAAAGTATATTTTTATTGACGTAAATTCATTGAGCGGATTATTAAAATTAGGCTACATTAAAAAAAGACAAAACAGAAAGATATGAAATATTTGTAAATTGAAAAACTGGATTTCTGGAAAACAATTAAATCAATGAATAATTTTCTTATGAAAGATATTCAAAGCCAATAACGTACCAAGGAAGAAGCAGGAGCGGAGATCAAGAGATCAAATAATATTACAACAATTAACATTAACAACAGCATGAGAACATTAAAATAATGAAATTGCAACTATGTATACTCATGTCCAAAATGATTGTCGCATATCTATAGCTGTCTTCTTGTAAGGATATAACTTGATAATGATTTTGCAGGGTACTTTTAATACTAATACTGTGTGTGTGATCGGGAATTTTATATTTGTGGTAAATTTCATAAGAAAATAATCATACATACGAAAATTAGAATGAGTAAAACAAAATGTTGCTGAACAGACAAGAAAGTTTTATTTTCGTTTTATTGTTCTTGTTTACTGCTCTTTTGAGATGAAAGTTGCCACATACATGTCTTTGCTGATTATACATTAGAAGAAATATTGGGTGAATTCGTTACCAAATTATATTCCTACAACAACGTATTTATAGACATGCGGCAATAATTTTGGACATGAGTGCAAAGTATTCATTACTAAACTAATGTGATTTCAGCATGGAACGAGGGAATTTTTTCCTAATTAATATTTTGAAAAAAAAGATCACCCACTAAAACTTGCTGGGGGTGGAAAAAAACTGAAATAATGGCAGAATTTTTCAAAATGACTACAATAATTCGTATGTAATCAATTCATATGAAATTACCAGTGGCGGATCTAGGCCCCCAGTTTTTCCAGTGACAAAATAATTTAAGCTATTATTTATATATTTTTGAAAGTTTATATATATACCTATCAGTCTGGTTACTGGCTGGCCCCCAGTTTTTACCTTCTATATCCACCACCGGTAATTACTGGGTAAAATAGTGCTGGTTAATTCCTAATACAGTGAAACCTCTCTTAACGGGCATCTCTCAATAGTGGATACCTTCATAAGAGGACAAACTTTCTTATTCTTCTATCCTCCTGAGGCCCTGCGTAGAGAGGTCTATACATAAATTCTGTGTATTTTATTGTCGTAGCTGGCAACTCTGTGCGTACACATTGTGCTTCTACGATATCTTGGCTCTTAATTCTTACTTTTGCCACCAGATGGCTCGTCTGCATTGGGCACTTCGTTGTCAATCGCTTCTATTGAAAGGAGACTGTAGGCAAAATGGACGCTGTGCCAGAAAGCTCAAAAGGCGAATACTATTTCAGGCTCTTGTAGGTACTGATTAATAGTTCCATTCATATTTGTTCCCTGGATTATGGAATTTAGTTATATGGCATCACTTTGTTGAAAAATTGTTTTCCGAAAGGCAGCTCATATTTTCCGACTATGTAGAATCCTCTATACATTGGGCCGTCAGTACTTATGAGAACATTCAATGTCCATCCAATGCATCACGTTCAGACCATTTTAAAATTAGTTGTACGTGAGCAAATATGTATTTGGGCTTCTACGGTTTCTGTGAATAATATCAGTACTTTTTAATTTCTCTTTCCTGACAGAAACGTGCGCAGGGGGAGGTTACGGGTGTTGAGGAACCCCCGAAATTCAGATTTTTCTTTAAATTTAGTCTAATTTTAGGGGTAATTTTACACGTAAGTTACCTTTAATGAATTTGGACCCTCCCGAAATAAATTCATTCATGAAATAAATTTTGTACTTTTATTTAGCATCTCAAAGCACAAGAATGGATAAATGACTTGGTTTCTAATACCTTGATCTGAAATTTCATTTAATAAGCAGATTTCGTTGTTCATACGAAGCATTAGAAAGATTATTTTTCTTTCGTAATTTTCAATTAAGTGTGAAATTGAAGACTTTTAAATTCCGCTATGGAAATGATTTTGCTGTAATCATGTGCAGTACCGGTAAGTTATTTGAGTGATTGTAATGTAGAATTGTAATTAATATGTTCATTATTGATTCGCAGTATTGTTCTGATAAAGTTTTAATAAAGACGCCTGTTTCATCTTTCGAATTGGCTGTAAGGGAATGAATAATAAGAGTTTGTTTCGTAGCTTTTAAATAGGTTCAAATAACGAAGAAAATAAAAATTGATAATCGAAGAGCTAGTGGTGCACTGGTTAACGTCACCATCACTTGTTCAAGAGCCCCATGGTTCGACTCCCATCCGGGTCATTGAACTGCTTACTAGATTCTTAGAGCACACTTTCTTTCTTTTCTTGCATGTCTCTTAACATGTGTTACTGTTGATTTTCCATACTGTCAGACAGTATTTTAATTAGTTTGAATATTTTCCTTTTCTTGTAGGCGAAACGTATGACACCGGAGGAAATTTTAGATGCTCTGGATAGATCCGATATATCTGATGCGGACACATCTGATGATGAGGACTGGGTATGTGAAGATGTTGGGGCCGAATATTTTACTTCAACAGAAGATGAAGATATTTCAGCAACTGAAGATACACAGAATATCTCAACCGGGAGGCGACGGATTTGGAAGAAGATAAAGTTTGAGCCAAAATGCCGGATACATGCCTCTCTGATGATGATAATACTATCCATGATCCCATTGCTTACTTCTCAAGATTCATCGACGATGAAATATTTCATCTTATCGCTGAGAAAAAAAAACAAACATACTCATCTATCATTGTCATCGTTTCCATTAAAACTTACTGCGACAAAAGTGAAATTTTTTTTTGGTGTTTCCATGTATATGTCTTGTTTTGGCTATCCTAATTTAAGAATGTATTGGCAAAAAGCAACGAAAGTTCCTATTGTGTGCAATACATTCTCAAGAAATCGTTTTTTCTGTCTAAGGTCAAGGCTGAAACTTGTGTTTGATAGTGATATTTCAGTAGAAGAGAAAGGAAAGGATAAGTTGTGGAAAATACGACCTTTGTTAGGTCGGGTCAGATGTGGTTGTCTCGGTATACCTAGGAGCTCTCATGTGTACATTGATGAACAAATCGTGCCATTTAGTGGTAAAACTAAAATAAGACAGTATGTTCCAGGCAAGCCGAATCCTGTTGGCATCAAGCTGTTCGTGTTAGCAAACCATGATGGTTGTGTACTTGATTTCTTTCCATACCAGGGAAAAGGAACACTTACGGAGGAATTTCGCAAACTTGGCATTGATGGATCCTCTGTTGTAAAGTTAATGGAAACAATTCCTCCTGGCACAAGGTTATATTTTGATCGATATTTTACGTCTGTGCAACTAATCGACTTTCTCAATAGCAAGAAAATGCCATCTACAGGAACTATTATCTTAAATAAGCTACCGAATGAAGCAAAGCGTCTCCTCAAATCAGACACTACACTAAAGAAGGAAGGCAGAGGCAGCCATGACATGGTTGTAAAGAGTGATGGTGCTTTGGCACCAGTTAAATGGTATGATAACAGGAGTGTTGTATTGGTATCCAGTGAAGCAGGAATTGAACCATTAGGCACATTTGAGGGGTGGAGCAAGAAGTTGCAGAAACATATTTCAGTACTAATGCCTGCAGTGGTTGCAAAGTATATTAAGTTCATGGGGGAAGTAGATCTATGTGATCGCATGTTGTCATCCTATCGGATGTCATGAAGAACCAAAAAATGGACAATACGCATGATTTTTCATATGTTTGATTTAGCAGTTGTAAATAGTTGGTTTCTTTATACAACGGAATGCAAGAAGCATAAAGTGTTGAAAAAAGAAGTAATGAAACTTCTGGATTTCAAAATTAATATAGCAGAAACACTTATTCACACTGATGAAGATGATTCTCTCGGAAGTAATCAAGAAGATGAAGAAATACGGGCAAGAGAGAGACCTATCAGTCCATTGCCGCCAAAACCGAAACTAGTCTGCGCAGCAAAACATATGCCGGCTATCAATGGAGAGATTAAGCACTATCCCAGATGCAGAAATGAGAAATGTAACAAATTTTCCAGAACGTTATTGCATAGAATGTAATGTCTTTTTGTGTTTGCAGTCAACAAGAAATTATTTCTTGGAATTCCACAGAAACCAATAAGGTCGTGTTAGTCACTGATTGTGGTGACTCCGAAAATAACCTTTAATAAATACGTATAATTTGTAGTGTGTTTTCAAAAATATTCTCAGGTTTAGAGGCATAAACAACTTCAAAATATTAAAGAAGTGTTATCGAATTCTATTTTGTAAATATGAATATGCCTGGAGCAACCATCTGAACTGTCATTTAGAAAAAAAGACACATTTTTGTTTGTTAAAAGTTTCATATTACACATCTTATTCTTCTCATATTAAAAAAAATGCACTATTTCAAGTAAAGGCACAATGTAGAGAATACTCTACACAGTGTCTCACCTGACAGAATAAAGTTTTTAAAAAAAATTCCTAAAGTTTGTGTTTCTTTGTTGGTCTAGGACCCTAATTATCGTTAAAACAAATAGAAATTACTTCAAAAAAATATTGGGCCTCAGGAGGCTATGCCATAAATGTGTGGTATGTGTTATGAGAGAGAACCCTTCTTTTTAGGGACACCTCTCATTTACGGACAAATAATCGTGTTCCATTGATGTCCGTTTTGAGAGGTTTCACTGCCTTACTTAGTTTAATAATAATAATCAGTGGCACAGATCTGTCTTCAACATTGGGGGGGGAGGGGAACGGTAAGACCGTTCCCATATTATATAGGCCCTATATATATATAGATAAAAATAAATGCTCAAATGTGTGAACTTTCTTCATTGAACCTACCACTGCGAAGAGTTGGTATTATTATTACTATTATTATTATTATTAGTAGTAGTAGTAGTAGTAGTAGTATTGCAATAGTTGCGTAACAAAATATACTGTTATCTTTGAGTTTGTTTAAAAATATATATCACTATTCTGAGAGCAACCCCCTTTTATTTTGAACATCCCCCAAGTAAAAATTTCACTGAAGATGAATGTTGAAAAAAATTTGTTCCAAAATTTCCTTCAGGTTCCCACAATACAGTAGGTACGATTTTATCAATGTTACCAAATACAGTATGTTTTGATAAGCTATACGCTTTTCTTACAAACATTTAGTTTATTTAGGTAGGAAAACCATAGCCTCAAGAAAAATCAGAGATTATACTGATTTTAAAAAAAGTCTTGAAAATAAATTGAAATTTAACTTTGTTCTGCGTTAACTTAACAATCTTTGGGGAAGGGTTCTAAATTTCCCATCCACCACAAGACATTGAGATAAAAAGAAATGTAGATAACTGATTAAAAGAATGAATTAAATACTACTACGCAGTACATTCTTTGATTCTGTTTAAAGCGCAACATTACTGAAAAAAAGTGAACAACAGCTTTCAACGCAGCTCGTTTGCATCTTGATTTGAACGTCAGGAGACCTCAGTTCTTCCCCTCAGCTGCCCGCGTTTCCCTTCTCTACTACACAGAGAGCAGTCTATCACGCTCGCTGCTGTGTTGTGAACGCGATGTAATGGAATGCACATACTCAAGGGGTAAAGCAAGCGAAGAGTAGAAAAGAAACAATAAGATAATAATATTCCAAATATTATTAAACAGCTTAAGGAGCAACAAACAGCACACGATATTTGGTTGTTCACGTGCTCTTGCAAACTACACAAGGCGGCGCCACTGCATACATTGTGAGGATTAACTTTATACTTTAACTAGCAGCGTTCACCCCGCTTCGCTGCGGTCACCCCGGAACGCAATAAACTTTGTTACTTAGATAATTTTTACTTTTTCGCTTTCAAGTGATATGATAAAAACCATAGAAGATTGCAGTAAATGTTAACATTATATCGCCTGTCATTTATGTTAACCCGCCCCGCTTCGCTGCGGTCACCCCGGAACGCAATAAATTTTGTTACTTAGATAATTTTTACTTTTTCGCTTTCAAGTGATATGATAAAAACCATAGTAGATTGCAGTAAATGTTAACATTATATCGCCTGTCATTTATGTTAACCCGCCGAGTGACACGGTCATGCGGGTTGCATATAAATACGTTTATTTTTACCTATGATGAACTAACAGAGGATTTGTACGTTATGGACACTTGAATGGTCAATTATCTCAAGACACTGGTAATTAAAAATTAAAGTGATATGATAAAAACCATCTAGGGTCCAAATCCTAATAACCCCCCAAAAATAAAAGAAATTGGTTCAGCCGTATTAGCGTGATGAGGGAACAAAGGATTTGTGCGTTCTCTTTTATATAATAGATTGAGGTAATTTGGGATATGTTAGATATTCAATAATTACTATATGTCGATAAATTTTGAAAGAATTATATACATATGTTCAGTCTCTTCTTTTTCTTCACTCACTAATCATTTCTGATCCACGAATTTTCAAGACATCTTATGGATTCTCTATGTCTCTTGACACTTGGAATTATGCAACAGATAAAACTACCAAAATACAGAATAAAAAATGTATGTAAAAAAATAATTAAAAGAAAAATCAATATGAAATAAATAAATACGCGAAACAATAATACGAGAAACAAGGAAATACATGTAATGGGAATTTCAGGGGCGTTACAAACAGTACTACTGCAAAGAGCACTAGTACTAGTTGCTAGCAGAATGTTTATATTTTGTATATTATCAGGTTGCTTTAGCACAGAGGAATGAGCAGATGAGTAACCAATAAACCCTAGTCTCATTTGGAGTGAAGTATACAAGGATATAATCATAACAGAACAAAGTGGCTAACATCCCAGGTGCAATAATAAAATATACGAAACAAATTCAGAACTTGGAGAAAGGGTTCTTACGATTTTGAATATGGCATATCCACGTTAAGGCGGCAGACTTCTAAATACTTTTGAAAAACTAATATTTTTTTTTCTTTTGCCCGTTTTTCGTAAGTGGAAAGCGGTAATAAAATGTAACTTACCACAATAATAGATAACGTTATTCTACACCGAAAAATACGAATCGGAAGAATTCTCAGTGTTGCCATCCATAGAAATTACAGTGTGACCAGAATTTGAATTACTCAAAAATCTAGGTAAAGGCAGCGACTAGAAAAATGAACTCAACGGTAATTGATGACTTATCATGCTGTCTATGTTCCTTGTTTACTATTTTTTAATAATGTTTCTATTTATTTTGTAATAACTTAATTATTTTGTAATAATTTATGTAAGTTTTATAAAATAAATAGAAATATTATTTAAAAAGTAGTAAACAAGGAACATTGACAGCATGATAAGTCATCAATTATCGTTGAGTTCATGTTTTTACTCGCTGCCTTAACCTAGATTTTTGAGTAATTCAAATTCTGGTCAATGTAATTTCTATGGATGGCAACACTGAGAATTCTTCCGATTCGTATTTTTGGGTGTAGAATAACATTATCTATTTTTGTGGTACGTTACATTTTATTACCTCTTTCCACTTACGAAAAACGGGCAAAAGAAAAAAATATTAGTTTTTCAAAAATATTTAGTAGTCTGCCGCCTTAAGGTCGATCAAAGGTCAAACTCAAAAACGAGATTTTGTCAAGAAACGAGAGCGACAGAGATACAGGTCCAGATCTAGAAAGCTAATTCGTTGATAAAAGCACATAACTCAGTATACAATATACTAAAAATAGACAATCTTATGAATGTTCTACGTTATTCTCAGAATAACTGAGGGTGGACTAATGTAAACGAATATATAGTTTGGTAAGTAAAGACACACGTGTTAACCGCTAGACGTGCAGGAAGAGCTAAGCTACTAATGCTTATGGAAATAGTTGATTCCTAATGCATAATTGCATCGCAAGTGATGTTATGTTTATTACTGTCAAGCTTGTTCATTATTTCAATACGCAATTAGCTACCTTCTTTGTACTATATTCCTTGCTCTGCCTACACGATTTATAAAAATTTTCACATCTTTTTCTTGTTCACCTCCGACGAATCATAAGTGTAGAATTATGCAGTGGTCTGGGATTTCGTTGCTATTATGTTAATATATTTACTTTAGGCAACAGCCTGTCATTTAGACTCAGGGGAATATGAGTTCGTTTACTTTCAATTTTCTTTTTAGATTATTGTACCTGTTTCGCATATTGGTCTTCATAATTGTATTCTATTATTAAAACGGGGGCGCGGTGGCTCAGTGGTAGAGCGTTCACCTCTGGTGCTTGGGGTCCCGGGTTCGATCCCAGCCTCCGCCAAGTGAACTTTGTGGTGACAAACACCGTGCTCGTGGGTTTTCTCGGGGTTCTCCCGTTTCCTCCCACTTTCTTCATTCCACCATTTCACTCATCTCTCATCATCACCGTCTCCTTTAGCCTAACCGGCATAAGCGTGGGACGTAAAACTCAAAGATTTCATTTCATTTTCTATTATTAAAATCTTTACTATTAGAATGATCCATGCTCCTTAGATTGTCAGTTGATTGAAGTTTAATGTGACCCCTTTTCATTGCCTTGTGGTGGACAAACACCGTGTGTGTGGGTTTTCTCAGGGTTTTCCCGTTTCCTCCCACATTCTTCATTTGACAATTTCATTCATTTCTCGTTATTACCGTCTCCTTTATCCTAACAGCCGTAATCATGGGACGTAAAACTTATCTCATTTCCTTTCATTTTTCCCTTTTCATTACAGAGGCTATTTGAGACAGGATTTGCTGTTTAAAATTGATCCGAACCACTCCTCTGATTTGAATCTGAAGAATGTATTCTCAGAGAAATCGAACCTGGGAGCACACACATACAGAACACGCACGGTATCCAGGAAATGACACCTTGCTCGTTAGTAGTATACGTAGAATTTCATGAAAAGGGTTTCAAGCTCCCGAACCAAGGGCGCCCTTCAGTGGGGAAAGGTGGGGCGCTCGATCCCTAGAGGAAATTGTACTTCGGAATATCGAAAACCCAATAGAATTATTAGAATAGTTACATCAAAATTTGGAACTATATTTGAAATGTCGCTTATACGTCCCCCCCTTGGAAACCACAACATGGGCGCCCTTGTTCCGAACTAATATCGTTTCAGAATGGTTATCTTTAACTTAATGTGGTAAGTGTTAATTTCTTCATGTAATCTCGTTCACGAGGAGTTGAAACGCGGAACCCTTTTGCTCATGTCATTGATGCTTGCCACAGTAGGCCCAATTAACAACTCAAGCGGTTGTGACGTGTTTATACGTCACGCAGCAGGTCTGAGAAGCACAGTGGGTTTGACAAGTGTGAACGTAACGACTTAGCTCAGTAGTAGTAGATATATGACCAAAGTTATTGGACAAAACGCTAGGACAGGTAATTTTATATAAGGTAAATACCCCTTCATGGATACTATTAAGAGCACTTTTGACAAAATATGTTGCAGATGAAAGAGAATTGTAGTAATCTTATTGTTTCGTAGTAGTAGGCATAGTTTACACTTTCGTCTATTAAATTGTAGTCATTACTGCTATAGAAAACGAGTAGAATGTACTATTTGAGTTGTTCTTGTAACCCTATTTTTGTAACCAGTTATGGACATTTTTAAAATGTGAATGCCCCAGTTGGACATCCAGTGATGGACATACAAGAGAAATCAGCAAATTCTGACGTCTAACCTATTGGGGTGTAATTTAATACGTAACCGATATTTGTGTGTAAGATTTTTATTTATTTTGCACTTGAAAAATGTTAAGCGAAACCAGTATTTGTGTGAAAACGAAATGAAAAGAGCCATGGGCGGAGTTAGGAATTGCCTCCTGGGGGGAGACCTTTTGTCTGCTGGGGGGCACGGTAAATACAAATGAAAATTGAAGGATCTTATAGATGGCATTTTTATTTTTTGTCAAAAAGTTGGGGGGCAATGCCCCCATGCCCCCCATAGCTCCGCCTATGAAAAGCACCCAATGTTCAATAAAAATTGCATGTGTTTAGGAGCATTTGGTGAAAATAAGTAATAAAGCAAAAGACTATTCTGAAAGGTACCGGTACGATTTTCCGATACAAAAGCAAAAAAAGAAGAAGAAAAGAAAAATCTTTAAAGATAATTTTTTTCTGCCTCTGGAGTTCTGCTTTATACGTTCCATTTTTAATTGTTCTGCGCGTCGCTTTTCTACTCTCTTCAACTACATCATACGTTTTCTCTCTAACTTTTCCTGCTGAATTCTGGCTCTTTCTTTACGTTTCGATTCCAGTCGATATTATTCAGATGTAACAGTACGTTCCTTCTTCTTTCTTTTGGACAACTTCGATTTCTCCTGAATGAAAAGAGAGCGCTTTTTAAAGGAGCTGGAGCATCAGGATAACACCATGCTGAATTATGGGATGTAGCTGATAAGGAAGCAACTGCTGTTGGTTCTGAATTGTTGAATATAGATGATGAGGAAGCAATTACTGTTGGTTCTGAATTCTTGGCTTCTGCGGCTTCTGAAGAGGTGTCCCTGTGTGAAATTCCGTCATCAAGGAAGCTCTTGTACAGACCTCTGGATTTCTGGTTGTTTCTGTAAATGCAGAAAATTGTTGAGCAGGCATTGGCATTATTTCAGAGAAGGGGCATTTCAGACTTCGCTTGAGGGCGGCAAGAGCGCCACCGACATAAGATTTCCATGTTTTGTACTAGTATATTAGTAGACAATCGATTAAAGTGCAGTGAAACCTGTCTATGTTGGCCATCATCGGTTCCATCGAAAAGTGGCCAACTTACAGAAAATAAGTGTGCTTTGTGTATTTTTAGAATAGGATTTCTGGTATTACTTGATTGTAAAATTTTAATAAGCAGTGGCACTACAGCTACTTATAAATAATGTATATAGAGTATTCATAAAAATATACAGTACTAGAAAATATTACTATAGTATGCAAGAGCGCCGAATTCTCTGTAAATTTGGAAGGGGGCATTCAAATGCAGAAAGTATATATATGAAGATATTAAGACAAGTTGCACTCAAATTATACCAAATATTGTATACTCAAATAAAATAGGAGTCACATGAGCTTTGGGGGACCCGAACCCCCTCGGTGCCCCCAGGATCGGCGCTCTTGATAGTATGTTTAATATATAAGCACATCTTTCTCTTCCTGAAAACTAGTCTGGTACATTGGATTGAAAATACAATAACACAAACAACCATGAAATAGAAGTGTATGTACGCAGTTTATTGAAATTGATATTATAGCACACTGAGTTATTCAGATTGAAAACAAGAAAAGCTAAGTTATAAATTGACAAATTCATATGCAATTTATATGACTTCTTTTCAGTTGTTACTGAATGGTGGTTCATTCTAGACATATTTGCTTTATTCTTTTTGGCAGATAGGCACATTCTAATATTGTAGTTAACTACCTCTTGTTAATGAGCTAGAAGTGTTTCCCTCGGAGCAAAAGATGTTTTGAGAAAATCTTGAGGGAATTTATATCTCAAAACCTCCATTACCTTTTGACATGCAGTCAGCTGCCAATAAATGACAATTGAGCTTTAACCTTGACAATTTTCCGGAATTACTAAAGCTTCCAACTGATGAAAGGAGCCGATACAGCTAATGGTTTTACCAAAACAGACAGGGTAAACAAATACGTACAATCATTTCCTGAATTCCTGTACGTACTTTTTCTTATTCACATCTTACTTCACCACCCTTTTATGAGGGTAGTGTTTTGGCCATTGACCTCCAAGAACAAATAGTGCGAATCTATGCTTCTTTGTGTCCAGTCACAAATACAGAACATCTGCCTCTCATATGGGAATTCGAAAGAGTTAAGAAAAATTACAAACCTGTATTTTTCGTGGCCAAGATACGCAGGTAAATTTATCATTATCATCATAGGGTAAACATTGCTTCAGTGTGGCCAACTTCCAAGATAGACAGGTGGCCAACTTAGTGACTAACGAATGTCTTCTGGAAAAATGCAGGTTCAAGACGAACTAGGCCAAGATAAGCAGGTGGCCAAGTTGACAGGTTTCACTGTATATGTATTCCTCAAACTCTTGGGGAAGTCAACTGCCCTTTTCTTCCCCCTCTAAATGACGCCCCTGTTTCAGAGAACAAGAACAAACTATTCGACGCGTCATCCGCTGCCAGGTTTATGGTCTGACTACAGCCCAACTCTTTGAAATATTCATCCAAATCTGCTTGTGTTGGATTTGGCAAAATATTGTCGCGGGAAGGCGCAGGAATTTCTTGGACAATTTGAGCAACATTATTCATATGAGATACATCTTCGATTTGCATTTTTCCGTTGGAACTCAGACACAAAAAGAAATTGCTCAATTCGAAACTTTGATATCTAATTGAGATGTTAGTTTTTTTATGTACATTTCTGATTTCCAACGGTCAAATGTCGAGATGTTATCTCACGAATAAGTCCTTTACAATTTCTTACGAATATCCCACACCATTTCATTGCCTTACCGTCAGTCAAAGTTGTCGAAAAGCCAAACATAGGAAGTTAAAACTGGAATAGGGATTGAAAGTTATTAGACTTGGTCACACGCTATAAGATAACATTAGTAAACAATATTAATTCATTTGTGTTTGAAACGCACTAAATATTACAGAACTTCTACATATTTTGACATTATGTTTGCATTTTTTTTTTTTTTTTTTTTTTTGTAAGGGTCTTAGCTTGAAACATTTCTGCATCTATCATAAACAGTTTTAGGCGTATCTTCACCATTGCAAGACACATGCACCCACATTCCACAGGAAGTATATCTACCCACGCTTCATTATCCCGATCAAATTCACCACACATGGTGCAAGTGTCATCACAGAGATCGCGTTCATCCGTATCGAAAATATCATTAAAGTCAGTCTCCATTTTCAACTTCCTTCTGCATTGTCGTTTCCGTTGGATTTTTCGAGGATTCTTCTTGTTATTGTTTTCCTTCGTTTTCTTTCTATTTGGTTGGTCTGCACTAAATTTCTTCATTAGTTATCTGTTTGCTGGTTTTAGTTTGGCGTTTTCTTTCTTCAGTTCATTTTCTCTTTCTTTTTGCTGCTACTAGTTGTAAGATTTGTTTTTGCGGAGTCGATGTCAGCACAACTAACTGTTGTTTGCCCCTAGCTTGTAGTTTATCTTGATTACTAGTACTTGATATTGGCAAAAAAAAAAAAAAAAAAAAATCATCAAATGAACATATACGCCTGAATCCAGTTGAAGATCCTTGTTCACCTTCATCATCTCTGGCCTCTGAGTTAGATAACACTTGAAGAGCTATGTTTGGGTGTTGACTATCAAAACTTCCTACTACGTTTCTTGAGGATTGTTCAGAACATGCAGGAAGTTCTAAATTATCTTAATCTTCCATGATGGGAAGAGAAGTTTCTGTCTGGTTTGAAAATATATCTGTGACAATGAAATCGTCATCACTAAAAATGTTAGAATTTAGTGGGAAAATGCCAGTCCCGCGTATCCTGACATCGCCACAGGATCTGTCACTCTTGAATATGCTAAATTAAATAAACTTGCTAGATCATATGATATTATTTTCTGCATACCTCGTAATTTCGTGTGTACGTCACACTCCCGTCTAAATGCAGCTTTCAATATGATGGAAAAACTCACATCAAGAGGTTGTAAACGATGAAAACAATGTGGTGCAAGCGAAACCATTGTAATACCATTTGATCTGCAGAGTTCATTGGATTCTAAAGTTGTGTCTGTTTTATGATTATCAAGTATTATTTCCAAACTAGCCCTGGAATAAGTAATGATATGTTTCAGCCAAACTACAGCGTGGTCCGAAAGAGGGCGTACCCCTAGTCGGTGTTTTCTGACGGTTTTAAGTTTTACCCACATTTGTTTGTTAACATTGCTTGGCATTGTCTGGTAACATTGCTATCCATGTTCATTTGTTTTCTGCTTGGTAACAGTTATTTGTATTGTATCAGACGTTTCCTGGGCACTGGATTGGAAGAGGTTGTGTATCTTCACCAGCTCCCTTTACCTGGTCTCGAAGAAAGTTTACAAAAGTTTGTGTTGACTAAATGCGTATTCTGAAAGCAATATTCTAAATATTCTAGTGTTTGAAGATGTTTTGATGTATTTTTTTATATTTCTCAACGAACCTCACCTATGTTGTAAACCAAAAGTTCTCAATATGTGACAATAACAACAAGAAAACACAAATGACAATTCTCATGAAAAACTTGGAAAAGGGTAGCTGGAAGCGTATTCACATTGCCATGGAGTATGCATTAAAATTTCCTAGATTTGTGTTTTCTAAATACGTCTACAAGTGTTTTGTTAAATGAGTTACCAGAGAACATTTGTTCTTAAACCGTCTATCACAATGAATGCAATGAAATGGTGCTTCTCCACTGTGTCTGAATATATGTTTATTCAGAGTGCTCTTGCTATTAAATGTTCGATCACATATATCACACTTATACGGCTTCTCGTTTCTATGAATTCGCACATGAAGATCACGACTACCTCTATGACGGAACTCTTTATTGCAGTAAGTACACGCGAAAGGTCTTGACTGAGTATGAATAATCATATGCCTTTTAAGGTACTGATGGTATGCGAATTTTTTTCCACAAACCAAACAAGAACATGACTTTTCACCACTATGCAATGCCATATGCTTTCTAAAGTCACCTCTTACGAAGAAACATTTTGAGCAGAAATCACAAATAAATTGCTTCTTGAACTTTCCACCGTGGTGCACCTGCTTATATTTCCACAAATATTCGCTATTTTGAAATGTTTTTTTACATTTATCACACTGCTTTGATTTTACTTCTGTGTGTCTCGTTTTGTGAATTCTTAGCTGCGATTTATTTTTAAATCCTTTCCCACATGTTTCACACTGGTGGCTTTTATATTTCATATGCACGGTTACATGCTTTATTAAGTATCCTTTAACATGAAATGACTTACCACAATCATTACAAATGAACTCATCAGCTGAATGTACTTTTGCATGCATTCTAAAATTAGAAAGATGTGCAAAAGTCTTCGAACACAATGTACACTTATATATCATTTTCTTCTCAGAATGCCTCCTCTTTTCGTGCTTTGTAAGATCCCCGCGACTAGCGAAAAATAATCCACATTTTACACAATGATGATGCTTTTCCCCCGTGTGAGTCAATTTATGTCTCTTTAGGCCTGCTGATTGAACAAATCTCATCCCACACTCTTGACATTCAAAGAGTCTCTCTCCGAAATGATATCGTAAATGATTGATAATGTCACTTCTGCCAGAAAATCCTTTTCCACATTCATTGCAGATATATGGTTTGACCTCCAAATGAATGTTTTTGTGTCTCCAAAACGCTCCCGAATCAGAAAATTCTTTTCCACATACTTGGCATTTGAAAGGTTTTTCTCCTGTGTGAGTTCGGATATGGGTTCTCAAGTAGTTCAGTTGTAGAAATGACTTATCACAGTAAGAACAACTAAACGGCTTCTTTGCTGAATGGTACTGTTTGTTTGTTGAATAACCTCCAAGATTAGAAGCATCTGTAAATGTCTTCGAAGACAAAGTACAGTTATTTGTATTTATATTTTCAGAATGCCTCTGTTTTTCATGCCTAGTCAGTCCCTTGCTCGTAGCAAAAGACCATGCACATGTAGAACACTGATGCGGCTTTTCTCCCTTGTGAACCATTTTATGTCTTTCTAGACCATCTTTTGAAGTGAATCGTATTCCACACTCTTGACATTTGAACGGCTTTATTCCCAAATGTATTCGCATATGAGTGTAAATGCCAACTCTGTTACGGAACTGCATACCACATTCATTACATTCGTAAGGTTTATATTCCAAATGAATATTTTTCTTCTGTTTACGACTGCACTGATATGATTCCTGAAAATTAGAAACACTTTTATTTACCATTGTGACTCCTGTCAATGTTCTCTCCGAAGGTACTCTGCAGGAAGATGGGTTACGCTTTTCTATTTTCTTAAAAGATATGTTCTTATCACTCTCAAACGATGTCAAGTCATCAAAAGAAGTACCGTTTCCTTCTTCATTTCCTGAAGAATCAAGAGATTTATATTCTTCATCCATTATCTGTTTCGGAACAAGCATACTTGTTACTGGAGGACACTCCATAGTATAACTGAAACAACGTAAGATGAATATGCATCAAATTCAAATTCACATTTGTATGAATTAACAAACAATAAAAAGTGAATATTATCAGCGACAAAGAGTGAATTTCATCAGTAATGCACAAACAGCGAGTCTCATAGTGAATTTTTATTAAACACAACTGCACAAATATAATCGTTTTCAGCGCTAGTCTAGCAAGTAGCATGCGCGTTTTTGATGCACTGTTTTGCATTCGATTCTCAGTGCAAGAATATTAAGCACAATAAAATTGTTAGAATTTTAGCTCAAAACTGTAAGCCTACGTCTTACATACTCTCACAATGCAAAGGAGAACTTCAACAAACGGGAATAAGATTGAATTAATATTAAGAATATACATGAAATGGCAAATATGTGTTTTTTATTGCTCATTAAATACCTCTAACGTAACTTAAGAAAGGGATAGAGGAAATGCTCTTTAGAGTGAAAATAGAGCAAATTATCTCAGCATGAAATAGCGTGAGCTGCTGCTCTTCTATGCAAGAAAACAAGTAGATAATTTCTGGCTAGAGAAAGCTCATCTAAGGAGAATATACACGTTAAAGGATAAAGATATGCCCAATTACTTCCATGTCGTAGGGGGTATTCTTCAATATCAAATGTAAAAGAAATAAATAAATAAAATTATTAAATTTGTCAGCAATATTGTTAAGAAAATGACACCAGCAAGGAGATAAGGGTCTATATCTAGTGAGCAATTAGTCACATGACAAAATGGTGAAGTATGTAGTACTCACCTAACTTACGGGAGCCTTGCTTTGTAAATAATTTTCATATTAAATTTTTAAATTTGCGGTTAAAACTCTCAACCACAGGTCACTTCATCCGATAGAAGATTATAAATATTCGATGCAACTTTGCTTCATGAGCTATAAAGTTTTGTTGTAAAACTCAGTATCGCGATCTGTCTGAAACTGTCTTCGAGACTGCTTCGTCACCTTAGTGCTTTTATCAACGCTTTTATTATTCCTATACTGGCATTTCAACAGTGTTATTCATCTCCACAAGATCAGTTTGCTATAACACATCTACGCCTTTAGTCACAACTAGAATAATTAGCTATCGTCCCATAGCAGGTCTACGAAACTCGTCAATAAATTTATATTGCAGGCCCATTCCAACAGTGTGTACTAGAAAAAGAGTCTGATGGAGATGGAAAACCATTCAAGTGAGATATTCTTACTCTTATCATATATATATAGTCGCAAACGTTGATGTTAAAATCTTCCTCGCTGTCTAAAATTGATACATCAATGATGTTTTAGCTACTTCCTTATGCCCAAGGTAACAAATCCTGGTTCTTAACCCATCATTTTTTCTATTATATATGTGTAAGAGAAGATGTCAATCTTCTTACTTGGGTATCTCACATTGTAAATTTGAAAACAGTATTCACGAAAGAAAAGATACAAGTTCTTGTACTGTGTTAGAAAATAAGACTTATAGCTATTGTCGTATTGGAAAATCCGGTGAGCTCCCGCAACTGTTACGAATAATTTCTAAGCTCTAAATAAATAGAAGTGCTTCATACAGAAAGGTGTAAAAAGTGTGCTACATCGATCCGTGAATTCCAAAAGGGTTCCTCGTACCTAAGCTAGCTCTCCGTGATTAGGTAGTAGCTTTGTTTCAACTACTATCACCTTAAATCTGTTCAGGCACGCATACTCAGCAAAGGGTTCGGATAGTTCTATGCACAATAGGCAGCTTTCTTTCCACGTCCTCGATAATGTTTTCGTCCTCCAAGGACTTTCCTTGATAAATTTCACATTATTTCCCAGAGTGGCTAAGATATAATTGGAGCAGTCTATAGAGATTGAACTCGCGCGCTTGTTTTTAACACTGATCTCCTATTAAAAATTTATCGTGATGTTTAGAAGCTTAGCCATATCACTATTTATAGGCAAGAGCTGTAGGATAATTTCAAACCATAATATAGTTTCCAATGTTGTTGCTTTCACCATAACAGTAGAGAACTGACCATATCCTTGATTGTAGGATCCACCGTAGTTTGACAGAGAATCAACTGCGTTCTCCGAAACCTCAAGCTATTCAATGATTTCAGTTTTATTTATCACTTTTTCCTTCAATTTGATCTCGAATTATATTAATTTAACTGTTTCGCAGATTATATAGTATTTTGTAAGGGTAGAGATTTGTAACAGTTCGAAAACTTACGTTTTGTGCAAACAGTATACTGTAAGGCAGTGATTTCGTGTTCTGATTCGTCGAGGGCATTGACACCTTTTGAAAAAGGAGCTAAAATATCTTGAACGGAAGACTGGACCAACAGTGTGTATGCGGGTTTTTAAAGTGTATACACCGGTTTCAGCACGTTCAATGTCCCAATGCCGTGAAGACGCAATTGGGCTAATTCTAAATATTGACATCTGCTCCCGCAAAACACTTCTGTAATAGTTCCTTTAATGTAATGGAGTAATCATCAAGCGTCTTAAAACCAGGAGTTCATTGTACTTTCTTGAACGTGTTGTGAACAGTAGTTATGTTCATTTGAAATTTACTGTGTTTGTCTTGTATGCTGGCCACCTCACCTCACATAGGCAATTCACATAAGCCTGGAGAGTTTAACGATTGTCATCAAATTTCTTTAAGGGAGCAGGCCGAGCTTCCTTAGCAGCAGGCAACTTGGAATAAGTACTAATGGCAGAGGATTCATGTACTGAATTTAAGTTTATGGTAAGCCAGCAAAGTATCATCTAATTTAACTTCTATGATTTCGTCTGGGTTTCATGTCCTAATGCCGGGACACGTGCTGGGGGATATTTTGCGAGCTGAGATTACCGTGGGTTATAGTTGTTTTACCATAATTCATCAATATAGTTGCCGGGAAAAACTAGTTATATTTAAAAAGATATGTTTCAATAAATTCCAAACTGAAGTTCGAGTAGAGAAATACTTGATTTCCATGTTCGGAACACCTTAATCAAGACACGTGCATTGTCGGCATTGTAATTTAATTTTGTTCTACTATACGCTACAAGCAAACTTAAAAGACAAGAACCTGGGCTTAGAGGTGAATGCCACTCTACTTCATTACACCATATGCTAATAACATTGATCTTATAATGATATTAGGAAGTAGATAGAGATGGCGATGTTTTAGTAAATGCAGACAAAACTAAATTCATCGAAGTCCACCCTGAATGTAATACTGGAGATTACGGATATGTCAAAATATCAAGTATCTACTTCAACGAAGTGGGCACTTTTAAATATATACATTCAATATCAACAGACCAAAAAAACACACGAAGAAACTAAATGTCGACTGAATGCAGGAAATATATATATTATTATTATTCAGTCGAAACTCCGTTTCAATTCTGTTGAAGAATTTGAAGTTTAGAATTTATGAAGCGACAATTATGGTTGACGTCTTGTTATCAAACTACGTTTTGAGAAATGCAGACAGAAAATATTTTAAAAAATCTTAAGACGGATATTCGAACCTAAGAGGGATGGGAGTGAGGAATGAAGGAAACTTCATAACCAGAAACTGCAAAATATATAACTTTTACCAATTCTTTAAATATTGTTGGGGTCACTAATTCTAGGATGCTTAGGTGGACAGGTCACATAGCCAGAACGAAAGAACTTAAACGCTCTCAACACTAACAGGAAATAATTGGAAAAATACCTTCAGAAAGAGTCTAGCATAGATAGAAGACAAACCTTATGATGGGTCTCGATGATAGAGGAATGCAAGTTAGAAACCGGATCCAATTGACAAAAGACAGAATTGAAAGCTTTTCTGAACTTGGGCATTCTATAGGCAACAGTTCAGTATGAGACAGTGATTACAATCAAGCCCATGTAGATAAAAACAGTGATTTTGGTGTATGAGACAGAATATGATATAAAACTGAATGTATGAACATTACTTATCAGAAAATACTAAACGAATTACATCCGCAGTAATGTTTCCAAAAATGTGCATCTTGGAAGTATTTTTAATTCGATGTTGTTATGTGTTTATCACTAATATATGACATGCCCAATTTCGTAGGTAGTTTCTAGTTTTACGTAGGTAAAGTTGTGTGATGTGAATATTTCTTTTAACAATCTCAATTAAGTACTCCACGTGAATCGTATGATCTGAATTCCCCAGTATTTGATTTTCCTGAAATATACGTAGCTTATACAGAAGTTACGAGGGTTGTTACGAAAGTTCTAAGCCTACTTATGAACGGAGCAGCAGAGACTTTATAGTTGGTGTTACTTTTCAACGTAGTTCCTTGACTAGTCAATACATTTTGCCAATCGATGTTCAAGTGTCTCAGTGCCGCTGGTAACAAAAATGATTTGTCGAAGGCATATAAAATTTCATCTACGGGATGAATGACGTCATCTTTACTGTAAAAATTAGTACCTTCCAGCTTCTTCTTAAACTTTAAAAAGATATGAACGTTCAAATATGAGAGTTAGAAGGTGGAAAATCAGACGAAAAATGTGGGTGGGGGAACAATCCGTAGCCGCAATCGTGACTTGCTCGCATTGCGATGACTGACCTGTAGCTAGAGACATTGTCTTGAAGAACACGACGGCCCTGCCGAATATTATTACGCAGCTGTCATAGAAGATTTGCATAGGACTTCCCAGTCACTGTTTGCCTCTTTGGAAGATACTCCACCATCCCCATCATTTCCGAATCCCACGAAACTGTAACCATCACTTTTCCAGCTGAGGGCAGTGACTTGGCCATTTTCGGAGGGAGGGATGAGGGATGTATCCACTCCTTGAAAATTTGTTTGGAATGTGGTTGGTAATGATCGAATGGACCCAGGTCTCATCTGTTATGAATCGAGTGCAAAAAACATCTGGATTTGACTGAAAGAGATGAAAACTATCCCTAGAAATGTTGCGCCTGGTGAGCTTTTAATCAGATATCAAAAGTTTTTGCATCCATCTCGTGGAAACCTTGTTGATTCCCAGATGCGGGTTGATAATTCGGTCAACGCTTGCAGTAGTTAACTGCACTGTCTCAGTAATCCGCCTATAGTCATTCGCTGTTAGTGCTTCCGCGGGCTTTCCTGATCGAGTGCGATCTTCGATGAAGGTTCTCTTGGTTAAATTGGACCATTTCTTCACTGTGCCATATGAAGCGACACTCTTACGTAAACATACAGTATTACGTAACAAGCAAGAATCTCCCGCAGCTTTAAACTTTTTTTCTGTGGAGATATTCAATAACAGCTCTCGCATTTAATTTCTCTATTTGGTCACATTTTGCTCACTCTTTTATCTTTCTGGACCTGTAACAGAATAAAAACTATACTAATACCAAATTTTGTATGTCATCATACGAATGTTCAATGAATACGGCCTAAAATTAGTGCATGTTTAGTTCTAATATTTCCTGGTTACGTTTCGAATTTATGTAACAACCCTCGTACATGTCTCATGAAAGGAAGATGGAGATGTTTGTATCCCTAGATGAATTCTATAATCGTGGACTTATATATCTCATTAATACCTCGAAACGAAAGCGTAGTGTAACAAATCACAATACTCTTTTTTAAAACTATTACATTTATTTTCGAGCCATTAGAAAATGCAAACCATGCTGCGACATTAAATGGTAGCACGATATTAGTATACGACATGAAGACCGAGATGTATGAAAAATTTATAATTAAGCTAGCTCTCAAGCAATTCGTAGCTGAAGACCTTACACAGTAGTGCGCTAACTCTACAGAAAACTGATTGCCTATGCGTATGTATAGTTGGTTAGCTTCCCCAGCCTTATCTTCATTCTGAGCTCTCTTCACCCCTGAAGTGATTAACCTTATTTGTCATCATCTATTCATGTGCTTAGTTTTGCTAAGTTTAGATATTGATTTCTTCCAATATTCATATGATACCTGACCGCTCGACATAAATATGCTGTATGATGTTATATACGGCTTGATTGAAAAGTAATGCTTCCATGGTTATAATTTTTGTGCTAACCGATTTTCAAAATTTTTGTACCTGATAGTTACGTTTGTTCTTTATATAATGCATTTATTTTCGTTGTTGCCACTGATGCACCGATAACTGAAGACGGCGAACAACATGAAGTACAGGTTGAGAACAGCTGAGAGCCGCAAGTCTATCCAAATTTATCGCCGAATGACAACTGTTTACGGCGACGGCAATACGATGAAACAGTGGTCGAGAAAGCAAATCTAGCTACATCTAGTCTGATTTATTGTCCCTGTATTGCAACAGATGAGCAGCATTGACATTGTATCGGCGAAACGATTCGCGGAAACTGTCAAATCAAAGACTGATAGATTGCATAGATTGTCACATAACTCTACATTTCCCAAGAAAGAGTGCATTTTATGATAACTGAAGTGCTGCGGTAAAGTGTGTGCTCGCTGAATTCCAGGAATGCTCACTCTAGATAGAAAGCCAACAAAGGAAGTAAGTTCGTCACCATCTGCTAAGCCCATACGAGTGTGATGGTAAGGGTTTCCTTCATCGTATTCTTACGGGGGTAAACGACGAACCTATTATTTTGACCCCGAGAAGAAGAGACAATCACAGGACCACCACCAATGCAAATCCTTATGTCTTGCGACGTTCAAGGTGGTCCAATCTGCGGGGAAAGTCATTTTTCAGGATTTTAAACCTGTTGTGCTCATTGAGTCTTTTGAGCAGGGTACCACAATCAACTCAGAACGCTATTGGGAACTTTCCCCAAGCTTCGTGTACTGTTGCGCCGCATCTAATCTGCAGCACAACAACGCCTAACTGCACACGAATCGTGAAACGCAACAAGGGTTACAGCGCTGTATATTTCCAATATCGGACTTTGTGTAAAAGATATAAGAGCACCATAAGGGGGAAGTACTTTCGTTCTGACGAGATGAAGGCTGATATGCAATCCGTGTGTCGACAAAATACGCCGAAATTCTTCTCCGACACGTATGCCCAATAGTCACGCGTTGAGACTATGATTTGGAAAAAGATGAGGATTGCGTCGAAAAGTGAATAATGTACCACATACAGGACAAATGTACCTGTTATATACAAAAACTTGTGAAAATCGGTTAAGAAATAACCAGTTGAGAATGCTCGAAGAGTATTGCCAGAACGAACTTAAAAAGATGATTCAATAACTAATGACGCAATAATTAATGAATCAATAACTGATATTGATATTGAATGAGTACTGGTGTTGATCAACACCAATATCATATATCTATGTATTAAGGTTCCCGAGATATGGCTCCTTATATTTTCCGAAAGCGAAACTTTTTTGACTAATATCTCGGAAAAGGTAGGAGTGACGCGAGAAATTCCATGACTTCCTTGACATAGTTTTTGATGCTCTCTCGAATGGAGGGAACAAAATTGAATCATAAACACCATATCATCTCTCTATGACTTGAGGCTCTTGAGATATGGAACCTTAAATCTCCCGAAATCGAAATTTTAGAATCAATATCTCAGAAACGGTAAGCGTGACGCAAAAAAATTACATTACTTCTTTTAACTAGTTTTTGATTCTGTTGGATGGAGAGCTCAAAATTGAAAAATTCGCAAATCACACACATACACGCATAGAGAATTCAGTAATGAACTTTTTTTTTTAATTCGTTGAAAACTGACAGCGATTACTTTCTAACTAACCTCGTATTCTATAGTTTATACTGTACATCATCATAATTTCATATACATGTATTCTGTATAATGATATGTAAATACCATTTGTATTGGATTTATGCATAGAAATCCCTTTGCAAGTCGAGAACTCCACCTTGGCTTTGAGGAACTATTTTGGTCCACATATCAGGTGTTGCTTGAATCAGAATCACAGTGTGGTTCTCTACACTCATCCTGCCATCGCTCTCGTCCTTCTACATGTAATTACTTGTGGTCTAAATGCACTTGGCACAATAAAGGCATTATTTTTTGCGATAGAAAACGGATTTTGTGCGTTTCAAAATTACCCTATTTAAAATGTACATTTCTTTGTGTACAATCATATCGAACATTGCTCCAGAATTTTCGATATTCTACTACTATTTACCGTTAACTTTCTTGAATATTTGAAATAAACTTCGACATATACATATCACCAAGGTTGGTTTCACATGCTTTACACTTCCGTTATGACATGGTGCCGAGCTTACAAACTCGAATATGTTCTATCTATAAATAACTAGAATTATATATCCCATCGTTAGCATACGATATGACTGTATCTGCTTTAAAATAAGTTTCTGAGCTTAACTGCGTAATTAATAACGTAAACATATACTAATCAACTTAATGGAAACACGAGAAAACGTTGAAAATTACCAGATTATTAGCGCTGGACCAACGTTTCCGATCCAAAAAGATCTTATGCGACATGGAATGGTTTTATAGAACTCATGAGTAGTAGCAAGTGAAATTAGAACGGTTCGCTTTTTATTAAATTAATTGAGCCACTAAAACACAAACTCCATACCATAATTACATATATTTATATCTTGTCCTTGACAACGACGTTCCAAAATCTTATTATTTAAAACATTTGAATATCTTTTTAAATATTAACATTATATCTATACACTATATCTTTTTCTTTCCCTTCTTCTGATAGTAAAATCAGCCAGACTAGTACATATTTAGAATATCTTATGGTCCAAAATTACAAAGTAATAAAGATTTATAATACAAATATACAATGTACCGTTGTATATTATGGCGCGCGACGGACTTTTCTTTTTATTCATTTTATTTAATAAAAAGAAAAAGAATTCTGGACCGTTTACTTTTACATACCAATCATTCGAGTTTTTGAATGCACCTCGTAAACTTGAAAATTACAATTCATATAATTATACATATATATATCTCATATTTATTTTAAACTTTATCATCATGTTCATTTACTTATACATTTCAACGACGATAAGGCACATTTGAAATTTCATTTACAAGTAGTTTGATTTTAAGTCCTTTTTCGGGTCCATTAAATGCTTGTTACAAACTATTAATTATTGACTTAGGCATCAAGAAGAATATTTTGAGAAAGATGTATGTGATATTTATATAGTTGTTCTTTGAACACGACATGATCGAATATAAGATATAGTTGAACAAAATATAGATTAAGATTGAAATATGATAATGATCAGAACATAAAAATTAACGTCTTATTAACATTATAACATGAATAATGTGATTGATATTGCATGTTGGCAATCATAGAAAAACACATAAATAGTATGAAACACAAATATTAAGTAATACACATAACATTAAGGCATTTGTAGGCATAATTTGGGAAATTACTATTATAGATATAAACTCAAAGATTAAATAACATAAAATAAAATACCTTAAACCAAATAACATTGACTTTTATATTAACTCTCGCCGTGCAAAAAGTTTTTAAAAAGACAAAATCTTTTACAGGGGTGTCTATATTTACTTCCATATCATCGTCAAATCTCCAAAAACAATTAACAATTGGTAGGTATTGATAAACGGCATTTGTATTTAAGGTTTTTAAATCAGTTTCATAATCAGAAAAATGATTGTAGGTATCTAACGCTGACATGGGTTCAATCCCTTCCACATCAGCACAATCTAGCTTAAATTACTTTGATTTATAACTTCGGTTAAATTACATTGTATTCCACATTCTTGGGTACTTTCTTGACGATTATGCATTGTTGCAGCACTCGGATTTCTATGTGTGTAATTGTTGCCATCTGTAAATCTCCTATCAGTGTAATTTCTGCCATCTCTAAATCGAATTTGTATAGATAAGCGATGATTGTTGTTCCTGCTGAAATTCCGGTTATTATTTCTAAAATTCCTGTTTACGTTTCTATGATTCGGTTGCGTCTGATTACCGGTAACATTATGATCGTTTATTCTGCTATTGAATCAATAAGAATTGGAAGTATTTCCTGGTTGTATGCTTAAGTTGCGAACTGGAGCATATTGTATGTGATTACGACCAGAATTGCCTTGACCTCTGTCTTGTCCTCTATTATCATTTTGTATTACAGATTGACTTTCATAATTTTGAACGAGCATTATCACATGGTTACAATTGATACATTGCACTGACATTAGTAGCTGTTGTAACTTAAAAGGTAATAAAATCCGGATAGAAGCAATGATTCGTGACTTTGGATGACCCGGATTTAACGCTCTCAATTCGTTAAATGTAGAAACCACAAATTCTGTAATACTTCTATGTAACTTGGGATTGAAGGGTTTCGTTCTTAGCAATGCGTCTTTATTTGCTATCATAAAATCGTTTTCATAATTAGATAGCAGAGTGTTCTTAAAGTCAGAATATGTACGAAGGCTATTCCTAATTGCCTTGAACCATGTTAGACAAGGTGCCAATAATATATGTGGCTGTAACTTTAAATATTGAGATTCGTCTACGCCCATTAGTTCGCACTCGTTTTCGAATTTTTCAAGAAATCCCCTCGCTGTTATGTCTTCCGGTACACCACTAAATTTTGTAAGTGATTTCACATCACTAAACCTTAACGATTTACCTGTGCTTGTCCTCAAATACCTGTGGTTACGTTTCTGTCGAGATAACTGTCTCGTTCTTCTTTCTCCTTCGGTACTGTTTTCATTACAACTCGATGATTGATTATCTTCAAGAATTGTTCATGTAGATTCCCAACCGACAGATGTGGATGTACAGCATTCATGTGCCCACCATCTTGCACTGCACCTTCATAAATACACTTTGCTTTAAGGAAGTTCACTTCATCCCGTAACTGTCGAATTTGATTTGCATGTTCATTTACCGTAATTCCTATAATATCAACTGTGTCCTGATCCTCTGTGCATCTCTGTACCATCTTTATATATTTTCATCGTAATGTCCGAATTTGGCAGCAATTTGTTGATTCATTTGATTTAGTTGTTCCTGTATCTGGTCCCATTTGACGTCGTTGCTTTCCTGCAATTGCTCAAGCTTTTCATCAAAATGCTGAGCTTGGTCCTTAATTTGTTGTGATATCCCTCTTAGAACATCCATTAAGTTTTCGGGAGCATTCCTTTCGGCCTGAACAATTTGGATATCCGTCGCTTCACTATTCCTAGTACTCATGTTTTTTTTCTGTGTATTACTTTTCCACTTCTTAAAATAGTGAAATCAATGTGAGGCTTAATGGTGCTCGTTTTACTATACTTCGATCGATACACTTTCACTTTTCATTTTCTTTCCCGAGGTTTCGGCACCAATTTTAGAACGGTTCAACTTTTCCTTCCCGGCTTTCGGCACCAATTTTAGAACGGTTCGCTTTTTTATTAAATTAATTGAGCCACTAAAACACAAACTCCTCTGCCATAATTCCATTTATTTATATCTTGTTGTCCTTGACAACGACGTTCCCAAATCATATTATTTAAAACATTTGAATATCTTTTTAAATATTAACATTATATCTATATACTATATCTTTCTCTTTCTCTTCTTCTGATAGTAAAATCAGCCAGCCTAGTACATATTTAGAATATCTTATGGTCCAAAATTACAAAGTAATAAAGATTTATAATACAAATATACAATGTATCGTTGTAAAATATTATATTATTTTACAGCCAGAGCATTACTGTTTCCTAAGAATACATGCAGAATTCTGCACTGGATGCATGTCTCTAAAACGAAACTCAGATATTCATGTTTGAGGAAAGGTGTTCCCAAAACATACGAGATACGTAAATGAGCGCATTATCTCCCTGGAATATGGCGTCATCTCCAGGGAACACCTGAATAGGTTATGCATGGGCACTAAAATGGAGACAGTCTGGTAAGCCATTAGCCCACAGAATCACAGACCTGCTACCTTTCAATACTTTCAATGGTACCTTGAAGACACTGTGGATCATACATCTCATTGGAGGTTTACTGCATACAAACAAGACCCATGGTTTGAAATAACTAGATGTCCATGCCAGTCATGTAACTCGTGGCTGACTGATTTATTAATACAGGCTGCACAGGGTGCTGGTTAAGTTTCTCCGTCATCTTCACCAGTCGCATTATGATTCTGAGTGACGATTCAATTTAATACCGGGTGGGAACTGTCAATGGGGGATTTCTTTCATTGATTCATTTTTGCTGTAAATTTTGTACACGTCACCACTGTCCCTTGTTGCCCACCCAATATCCTTCCGAATTTCATACGTTTAGACTACATAACCGAGCATTAACTATTTGTTCCTTTTGGAAATAAGAGAGATCGCAAATCATTAACTATCACCACGCGCTCAGATCATTGTTCTCTGCTGTTTGATTGCTCCTATAGTAATAGGAACTCATTTTAATATACCATTTCCAACAATTCGGCTCTGCGGTCGCCGCCTTACTATTGCCAACAAAGAAGTTTGATGTGATTTGATTAAACCAATAAGTATCTGTACTGATACATTTTCTTACGCAGTAGTATTTCCAGTGTGTCACAGGAGTGTCAAGTTCTATTCATCCACTCCGAGCAAATTATACTAATCTCATTGAAATCTGGTATGCATCTTTGTTCAACTTGTAGAACTAACCTTTTGTTTGCCGTTGCAATCTTTCAACAATAAAGGGTAAAATGCAATCTATTAAGTTTACACATAAATGAAAAAGATTCTCTAATGCAAACCACATAAAAGTATTATATTATGATACAGCATAGTGAATATTTTCTTTCAAGCATTTTGATCATCCACTGAGCTTGAAGCCGAGAATGAAAGGGTATACTACCATGGAGTTAAAATCACCAAAGGAGTGTATTTTCCCTTCCATCCAAGTCTTACTTTTCGAGTTCACGATAACTATTGTAAAACTCATTAGCTAGATACAATATTATGCACATTTCCTTTAACTCTCTTCCTTAATCCCAATTCATGGGATAAAAATGAGTCAAGTATGAGTGGTGAATTTAACTCCCTAAATGCAATCAACTACTCTCCTTTTTCAAGCTCAAAAATATTCAGTATTTATTTCACTCTAAAAATGATAGATTTTCCATGCAATAGAGTCCATGTGTTTTCAGGCTTTATACTTATTTATATTACTTGGATGTAAATCAATAAAGAAGGAGACCTTATTCTCCGCAGTCAATTATTATAGAACATAGTATATTTTCCTTATGACATTACTATCATTCTTGCTGTTTGGGATTCAAAGCGATTAAGGATTAATGGAAAAAAGGAGGTTACCTTGAAGTTTGGATTTTTTCTTATTTAAATAATGTAGAATAATAATTTTCTTCGGTCCATTCCTCAAAATTACTCAATCTTCATATATTGAGGTGTAATTTTCTTTGAGAATTACCGTCATCCCCACTGCGTAGTGTTAAAATTGGTCCAGAACGAGCTGTTGACTTTACCCTTTTCCCCGATATTTTAGAAACATATTCTGCAATATGTTCTGTGAAAATAATCTATTTTCATACATTATGGTGTATCTATTATTTTGAGGCATTTGAGCTTGGGTTCACTCCAGAATTTTGGCGAATCTACTGCAATAGCATCTTCCATCTTATGATTTGAAAAGAATGTTTCTTCTTAATTTTCATAACCATATTCCCAAATTCGTTCTGAGACTTTGTAATCATTATTTTTTGGATTTAAAATGAATCTAGTTTGAGGCACTGAATGACACTTTCCTCGCTTGCTATTAATTTAAAGAATTTCTGCTCTATCTTTTGTAAGAATTATTTGATATTTATATACAATACTGTGTATATGTTCTTTACCTTTTTGATTGGGCTTAAAATCAGTCAAGAATGGGAGTGAATCTACCACAATAAAAAGCTCATTCCCCTCGGTTAAAGAAATATACACATAGCCACTTTCACCACAATTCCTTGAGTTGAAGAACAATCAAGAATATGGAAGTGAATTAACTTTACCATTACCATTTAAAATTAAGTTACACGATAGGTGGTGTGAAAGTAATTATGTTTTAATATACCTATATACTCCTGCAATATCCTTACCATAGTTTTTTCGGGAAACAGAAAAAGAAAGTATATTGACGTGTGTAATGTTCACACAAGCACTTCCCAACGACTATGAAAGAAACAGCTGAAATATGCAAAGTACCGTATATAGCAATACACGGTTCCGTATGCTTTCCAAATATGTTATTTCTTTCAGACAAGGTACAATTACCGGTGTTCAAAAATACGTACTAAAAGACCATATAATATTCTCACCCTGAAATTTTGAGTAAAAATGTGTGAACATGGGATACGGGCGTATACGACAGTATGGTTCAAATTTTTTGTCTTTCCCTTATCCCTACTATTGCGGATAAATTCAGGCAAAAATGAGGGTCGAGTTGTCCCACACTCTGCCCCTAAAAGTTCGTTCCTTATAACGTTCGTAAGAAGATAAAAGTTTTGTGGAATGCAGTGTCTCTCTTACAGACTTCGCAATGATCCCCACTGCTAGAAGTTGGATGGGTCAAGAAAAAGTTCGTGAATTCATATCCAGTCGACTTAAAATTTAAATTTGGAAAAAAATCTTAACATCCAGAATATATGAAATTAAGTATCTTTTGAAATTACAGACTTACGGCAATTGTTTGCTGTTGAAATTATTCAGATCGATGACTGAGTTCATCATTCCTTACGAAAAGACTTTTAGAAAAAAAAATCTCAAAAAATAATTGATATTCATAAGAGAATAGGTGTAGTTTGTTTTGTGCTTAAAGTGAAATCTCTTGTGTCAACATGCAGAGTATATTACTCAAACGCAAGGGGGAAATTCACATTACCATTAAGTTTCTATTTCAAGGTAACTGCCCTTAATAATAAAGCAAAGCGTTTTTCTTAAAGAATTATTGCTGTTGATTTGGATCGCAACTGATGAATGATACGGCAAAGTATGTGATTCTTTTAAAAAAAGCAATCGCTCGCTTTTATAATGCACAGCTTTACTAGTAGTATTTATACGAAAACTTCTGTTTGTGTGTGTTATATAATTTCTGCAGTGGGGGAAGTAAGGCCTCAACTTTCAAGCTACTCAAGGATGGCTATCACTACTGCATTCTATGTGATTATGGTCCGGCTATAAAAAATGCATAGACATTTGTATTGAATGTGTTCTGTTTTGTCTCAAAGTCATGTTCTGTTAATTACTAAGACGTAATCGACGTTTTTTAGTTTTTCAATCAGCGCTCACAGTTCGGAGTTTATATGTTAAATTACAGTTTCGTATTTGCACTTTTTAACATAATTAATAGATTAATGATTTCCAAACTGGCAGCTTCTCCTAAATGGCGAAAAGGTTATTAGGGGAATATAATCTACTGATATAAAATGAACTCGTTGATTTTTTTTAAACGTCACTTTTCCCTTCTTACCACGAATACGTAATCGACTATATTGATGCTTTTCGCTTCTAAAATAGTCAGCAATATTAGACGTTGTTTCAAGACTACATTGGGTAATTAATTTATTTAGTCCTATTAGTAAAGCTCACCTTAGTTAATCAAATTTCCTAGGCGGCATCAGTAATTCTAAAGTTAATTCCAAGGGAAATCTCAATTGGGTACTTGACTCCTGGAGCATTCATGAACTTGATGACCGTGCACTAAGTGACGGACAAGTTCCCAATATGCTGGATGTAGTCAGAAGTATATCTTCATGAACTTTAATGTTGTTTTATATATAGAACTGCTTATTTGTTTGTCAATTTTGTCTTTTGTTTCTTTTGTCTGGCGATCTTATCAAGTTCCTAGATTTTGATTTTCACATGGTTCACGGATGATAGATCTTCACGTAAATAGTGTATCATCTGTTGGAGAATTTCGTATAATTCTTATTTACGTTTCTTACTGACACTAATACTTTCATTACATTATCGAACTTAGAATCAAGACCAAGTGGTAACGGTTCTCACTACGATTGTGATCAAATCATACAACAATTACATAAACGAACATAAATATCGCATCTTCAATATACACACACGCATGTATACGCAATAAAACTTCGGAGCCCGAACTTAGTTTCTCCAGACCACGTTCGAATTTCAAGTCATTCGAGTTCCAAGACAAGACAATATGTTCTCTTTAAAATAAATAGAACAAAATGGATTAATTCGTTTATGTCCCAGAACTAAAAACTCACTCTATGGCCTATGGAAGCCGGAGGTTCAATGCCGCGTTCACAAAAGCTCTCCACTGACTTCTATTCTTAGCTAACTGCATCCAGTTTCTACTTTGTATTCCAATCTCTGCCAGATCCATCTTAATATTGTCCTTCCATCTGCGCCTACGTCTTCCTAATGGTCGTTTTCCGATTGGTCTTCTAGTCAAGACTTTGAAAGCGTTTCTACTTTCTTCCATTCTAGCTACATGACCCGCCCACCTAAGCCTCCTAGACTTGACAACCCTAACAATGTTCGGTAAACCGTGTAAATTATGTAGTTCCTCGTTATGAAGTTTCCGCTATTCCCCATTCCCGTTCCTCTTGGGTCCGAATATTCGTCTCAGGATCTTGTTCTCAAATACTTTCAGTCTACGTTCTTCCCTTAGAGTAAGTGACCATGTTACGCAACCATACAGAACAACAGGCATGATTATCGTTTTGTATATTTTAAGCTTCAAATTCCTCGATAGAATTCACGGCGACAAGAGATTTTGAACCGAGTAGTAACACGAATTTCTTGCTTTTAGTCGACATTTATTTTTTCGTGAATATGATTTTCCTCTGTTAACAAAGATCCTAGATATTTGAAACTATCCACTTTATCAAAAGTATTATTTAATATTTTAACGCATCCATAATTTTCCGTATTACGGTCCCGACGCACTTCCATGTATTTAGTTTTCTCTGCATTTACTTCTAAACCCATGACCCCGCAAGCGTTTAATAAGATCTCTGCATTTCTTTCTATTGTTCTCCTATCATTCCCTATTAAATTTACGGGGCCGCGGTGACTCAGTGATAGAGCGTTCACTTCTGGTGCTTGGAGTTCCGGGTTCGATCCCAGCCCCCGCCAAGTGAAGTTTGTGGTGGACAAACACCGTGTGCGTGGGTTTTCTCGGAGTTATCCCGTTTCCTCCCACTTTCTTCATTAAACCGTGTCATTTATTTCTCACAATCACCGTCTCCTTTAGCCTAACCGGCATAATCGTAGGACGTAAAATTCAAAGATTTCATTTCCTATTAAATTTACATAATCAGCATATGCAATAACCTGGTGAATACCGTTTAACTCTAGGCCCTAGTTGCTATCTTTGATTTTCCTTATAGCGTATTTCAGAACAAAGTTAAATAATAGTGGCGACAACGCATCTCCTTGTTTCAGGCCTTTCTCGACGTGAAAGGTCGGGTGCAAAAATTTTCCTACCTGGACTTTACTTTGGGATTCATTTAAACATATCTTAATTAATCTAATTAGCTCTCTCGGTATTCCAAGTTCTGTAAGAACGTTGTATAATGTTTCTCTCTTAACCCGAGTCGTACGCCTTTCTAAAATCAATAAATACATAGTTGATGTACCGGATATTGTATTCCCACTTTTTTTCCAGTATTTGGCGAATGGTAAATATTTCGTCGATAGTTGGTAGATTTCGTCTAAATCCTCACTGATAATCTGCAATAATTTCGTCTGCGTATGGGGTCTATCTTCCTAATAGAATATTTAAAGTATTTTAGAAGATGTTGACAAAAGAGAAATGCCTCGATAATTATTAGTCAGTTTTGTCGCCTTTCTTGTGAATTGGAACAATGATTGATTCTTTCCACTCTTGTGGCAATTCTTCCTTGTTCCAGATAAGGAGAACGAGTTTGTGTATCTTGTTCCACAATTTTTCGTCTCCAGCTAAAATTAACTCAGCCGGAATTTCATCTACATCCGGAGATTTGTCTTTCTTCAATTTCTTTATAGTGGTTTCTACTTCTATTCGATTGGGTTCTGGAATATACGGTTCTGCGGTGTGCATCTCCTTTTCTCCATGCACATTAATATTTTGGTTGCGTCTTAAGCAAATGGTCAAAGAAATCTTTCCATCTATTTAAGACGCTATCCGTATCAGTAAGAACTGTACCGTCAGATTAAGCACGAGGTTGATAGCCATTCTTAAATTCGCTGATCCCCTTATACATGTCCCGGATATTTTTATTTTTACTATTATCTTCAAGTTCCTTAATTTTAGCTCTCAAAAAATCGCGTTTCTTTGTTCTAAAGGTTTGGAAGTTTCCCTCCTGACATCTGCAAACATCAAAGGTCTTGTGTAGTTATTTCATTCGGATTTTGTAGCCAACGTAATTTTGCCTGTTTTCTCTTCTCTGTTAGTTTAATGCATTCCTGGTCGAACCATGATTTGTTCCTAAGTATTTCTGCGTGTCCCAATTCTTCTTTTGCTGAAATTTTAATGCCTTTCTCTAATTTCAATCCAGGTATCCTCAACACTAGTACACTCCGAATCTTGTAAAGCCGAGAATCTATTCGAAACTTCAAACTGGTATTACTCTCTTACCTGGCTCTCTTCTAATTTCTTTAAATTAAATCTCTCCGTTTTTAGACGTTGAATATTACCTCCATTCAACGATAATCTCTCTCGTATTATCGCTGCTACCAGGTAGTGGTCATGTCACAATCAGCCCGTCTAAACGACCGGACATCAATTATGCTAGATTGCCTTCTTCTATCTACTAAAACGTGATCAATTTGATTATGTGTTTTTCGGTCTGGTGATGTCCAAGTGTATTTATGAACGTCGCGATGTGGGAATTTTGTACTCTTCACATTAGGTTTTTGAATGTTGCAAACTTCACGAGTCTAATACTCTAACAGTAAATACGCTGGAATTTATGATAAAATATTAAATAATAATATTATGTAAATAAAAATGTAAATTGATTAAATTAAAAACGTCCATGAAAAGGACGGAAAATATTTTCGCTACAGCTTCCAACAGCAAATTCAACGATAATCTGGAAAAAAAATATAATTAGTTATTGATGCTTATTTATTTACTTACAAGTAATATTTGAAAATTTTATAGGTTTTCAAATTTATTGTAATACCTAATTCACATATTATTCTCTTAAGAAGAAATAAATATTATTAATACTACATATGGAGACACTTTATGAGCCAGTTGTGTTCTCAGCAAATTTAATTATTCTAAATAAATTCAACTAGTGTTACGTGTCAACGAATTGTTTTAATATTCTTTACAAGCTTTTTCATATTCCACATAACTCTCTTGTATTAGTATTGTGATCAAATAGAATCGATTCGACAGTAAATTTAGCCACAACTTTTAGTCTTTTGTCAAACAGAACAACTCTAATGATTAGTGTGAGCTGTGATATTTCCTCTAGTTTATAATTTTTGGCAAAACAGTCTTTTCTTTCGTTCACTCAAGAATCTCAATTATGCGAAACTCTCTCAATCTTTCACGGCGATCAATCAGTTACATGCTGATTTAAAAGTTACGGAATTTGCAACACGGCATCAGGATGGGAGTAGTAGAAGAGCAGAGCGTAAACAATTGTTCTAAGAAGAAAGAAATCTATTGAGAAAACATTTATACGATATTGAAAATTTGTGAAAGAAGTGACAACCAAACCGCCTAATATTTTCCTCGTCACTGCTTTTCTTACGTGATTTTTTTAAGACTTCACTAATATACATCATCTATCACGCTAAAATCATGTCATTTATTACGCAAGCCAGAAATGAACGGATAACGACGTGAAAATGTGTAGGTAGAAAGTTTGTAAGCCATAAAATATTACGGAAAGCATAGAAAGAAGCCTGCATTTTTTTACATATTACTAACTGATGTTTAAAAATAACGGAGATTATTAGTTACCTGCCCTTAATTATAATGAGCGGTGATCACCAGAAGTCAAATAATTGTATGTACTGTACTTAGATAATTTAAGATAAAAGTACAATAATAAATTAAATGTAATAAAATATAATAAATAGCTCAAATAAGTTATAACAAAATTACAAATTACAATATTTCATGAGTTCTGGATTTTAAGATTTTGTTTCCTTACTCAAATTTTAAATCACGTGAGGCTGAATTCACGTTTTCCAACTTTTAACAATTGAGATCATTACGATGCCTTTGAAAGAGACACTTTCCACCAAATCTTTCCTATAAAAGTTACAGTGCTACAAATTTTTACGGGTAGAGTGTGAAACAACTCACCCCATTTTCGCCTGAATTTAACCCAAAGCAGTTGGAATAACATAAAGAGAAAATTGAACCATAATCGTATAGACCCGTATTAAGTTACGTAAACACATTTTAACTCAAAATTTCAGGGTGAAGATATTAAAGATTTGGCAAAAGCTAGAAAGCCTTAATGGATTGACCTATTAGCCTTTCTCCTCTTACTCCTTGGTAGTCAAATACATTTTCTCCGAAATTCTGTTGCCAACAAAGTTTGAACTGCCTGACAGCTCTCGGTCAGAATAGGGAGACAAGTAAAAGCTGATCTTCGTCACTTGAGTAAGAAATGGAATGTTTGGCGAAGAAAAGATAGGCTGGAAACTCCGAGTGCTTGGTATTGCTATGTTATTTGACACATTCAGCCTGCTTTCAACAAAATATTTCTTCCGTCGAGAAAGAACGACCCATATATACAGACAAGTAGGTCAATGTTTGTTCATTTTCCCCTTCTCTGTATAGAAAGAAAGAAAGAAGGCAAGAAATACATTTTGGACGGTGCATTTTTTTAAAAAAGATAAACATCAATGCATGTATTGAATGAAAAAGCACGAGAGAAGTTTTTAATCTATATAGAAGTTTCTTTAATTCTAGTCGAATAATAAATAACATCTGAAATCCATGATGAGTATTAACTCACTTTCTGATTTACATAATAGATAAGGCTGCAAGAGATCAAAAATCTCGAAATCTAGGAACGTCTTTAAAGAAAGTGGCATGAAAGAAACCCAACTCGAGTCAACTGGTACATCATTGGAAAATTCATTTGAAACGGTCTATCCGTTTTTCTCATCATGACGAGGTTAATAGTATGTTTGAGTGTGGAGGATAAATACCTCTTAGGATATTCATTATAATGAAAAAATACGAGAAATCCAACTCGAGCCAAGTGCTAATTTTCCGAAATTCTTTTCAAATGCTCCAGCACTTTTTTCATAATGATGAGGTAAGACAGTCCCGATTGTTTTCTTTCCAAAATTTGTTTTTACTTTCGAGCGAAGAAAGTACAGCAATCATGAAAAAATTTAATTTAAACGGATTTGTACGTTGAATGTCCTCTACATGACTCAAAACGTAGTTCTGGATGTCTGCTCGTCCCAACGAAAATATGTTCGGATGCCTAGAAGGCATATCTACGGTTTAACGTATCGAGACATAATTTTAAACTTAGGGTTTTCGTAAGATTCTCTAGCAGATTCTTTCGAATTTTCTTACTATCGCCAAAACTACGAGTAGTTTACTGGAAGATGCAAATCAAAATTTGTGATTTTTTCGAAAACACCTCTAACTATATTTCGTGTTCCATAAATCATTGTTTTATACATATGTGATTCATAACAATCTAATAATACGAAATAATTCATTTGTCCTGAAAATATCCACTAGCTTACTCGCGGGGGTGAGTTTTTCGGACTTTTTTTTTCATATTTCTTAAATAAATGTTTCATTGCTGACCGAACAAACACCATAATCATTGATCCTGAAACAAATCCACAAGAGGTAGTTTAGGTTTGGGGTGAGTTTCTTCCGGACGTTTTTTTTTTTAAAAAGCAAAACATGCAATACATAAAAATTGGATTATATAATATCCCTACTATATGGGTTAAGTAATTCCTCGCGAATAAATCCGCAAGGGGCAGTTTCCTAATAGGAGTGAGTTTACTACTGGATGATATTCTCGAAAGCAACACAAGCGATTTTGCTTATACATTACTAATAATTCTGTAATGAGGTGTAAATCATTTCGCAAGAAAATATATGCAACAAGTAGTATTTATTTTTTCTTTTTTACGATTTCCTTAAATACGATTCATGTGATTTTGTTGATACCTCATAAACAAATATTTAATTAATAACCCTCATATATGAGAACGACATTAGTCACTTCTTATGAAAACGTTCATGTCGATGACTTTCTTCGAACGAAATTTCCCCAAAACATAACGTTGTATTTCATGTTTGAGCAATAACTGCAGCACAATATGATATAGTTTAGAAAACTGGAGCGAGAAAATTTAGAGGAATGGCCTGTATCTTTTATCACATATTGAGAAACAATAATAGAATTTTCCCTCTTAAAAGCGGAATTTGAGAAAATGCTGGAACAAGTGTTTGCTCACTTTTAATGACGAGTTTATATACTAAGTTTTATCTCCTTAACATGTCGTGAAATACTCCATTCTCGGGGTACATTTTAAACCTTATTCCTCCACTTTAGCATATGCATTTTGATGACATAACAAGTGAGTATTGTTTCACTGTAAGTCCATGCGAATTCAAGCAGGAAATTAGAACGTATTCTTGGGACACTAAATCGATTGCCAAAAGTCGTTCTTCTTTTACTCATTTAGAAACAAATATTTTACTCATTGTTGGTGCTTTAAAATAGAAGACGTACACGAGTAAATGCTTATTCCTTTTAACGATTCTGTTACGCGAGATTTGGTTAAACGGGACTGTAGCGCAGTCTGTTTAATTAATATTCTTACTTTTATCAATTATAGAAACAAAGGTGAAATAAGCAAAATAAATAAACAAATAAATAATTCAATGTTAATAATTTGAAGTGGTGTGTATTTAGTATTTTAAACACATTTAAGAATAAATTATAATTTATGACATTGGCATTAAACTAAAGTGAATATTAAACAATTTCTTGCTGTGGATAGAACAATAAAAATGTAGTGTATTCTGAAATATTAAAATATTGATGTGATAGTATACGTTTAAACCTCTTATTATTAACAGTAGTAAGAGGATACGACTGTTAGGACACTTCCGATTACCACTTACTAAGGTTTTCTTAATGTTGCGGACACTATATATGGTTCATTTAGTTTGTAATTTTGAACACCAGTACTTGTACCGTATCTAAAGGGAACGAAATATATTTGGAAAGCACATGTAATTCTGTATTGCTATATACGGTACATACTTACGCATGTATCAGCTTTCTTTCATAATTGTTGGGAAATACTTGTATGGACATCAGATATGTCAATATATTAGCCTTCTGTACTTCCCGAAAAGAATATAAAGACATTGCACGGACATATAGGTATATCAAAATCTAATCACTTTCACGATACCTATTGTGTAACTTGACTAAATTATAAAGGTAAGGTTAATTCACTCCCACATTCTTGACTGTTCAACTGTTGATGTGAATTATTTACCACAAGAAATAATGTACGACATATTACACAAAAATCGAATACTTTTTACGAAATTTTCGTGGAATATATATATATATATATATATATATATATATATTTCCCTTTAATCTAGGGGTAATGGACTTTCGATTGTGGTAAATTTACTACCTTCTAGACTGATCTTAAGACCAATCAAAGGGTTGCAGAGCATATGCACAGTATTGTATATAAATATTGAATAATTCTTACAAAAGATAGAGCGTGAATTTTTTAAATTAAACACCAAGCGGGAAGGGATTATTCACTGCCTCATTTTTGATTGATTTTGAACCCAAAAATAATGATGTTTCCGAAGTCTCAAAATAAATATGCGAATATCTTTATGATAATTAGGAAGACACATCCTTTCAAATCATAAGAGGGAGTGACCGTAATGTTTGCAAACAAATCTGAGCATGCACACATTTAGTTGAGTAAGTTTATTACACGACAATATAATTCCAACTGAAGTGACTGTAATGTAAATTAACTAATACATGCGTTAAATAAATTAATAACGTTAATTATGAGTGCATACCTAAACCGATATTTTTGTGTGATTTTTAAGTGTAACTTGACGTGTAGATAAATCTCAAACATGAAGTTAAAACAGCAATAAAATACAAGCAGAAGATTTATTTGTAAAAATGTCAGACATTTAAAGTGTTCCAACAGAGTATCGCAAGTTGGATTTCTTTTCAAAATTTTTCAATTTTCAAAAACTATAATTTGAAAATAGAATAAATTCCCAAGGCTGGATTTTTTTCCCAATAAAACACATTTTGGTAGCTGCAAAACAATCAAAAAATTAAACTTGAGGTTACGCTTGTTCTTGGGATGATACACCCTGAACTGAAACTGAAGATGTACTATTTTCAATTTCAGATGTTTAGGGAGATTGGGACCCTTAGGATATACACTTCACTTAATGAACTATCTATAATATTTATGTTGTTTCTTTGTGAATAAAATTATTTTTGTTTCATCAACCTAGGATCCAATTATGATTATTATAAATTAACGCAAATCCTTACAAAAGCAAAACTCAGCGTGTATTGTAAAACAAATGGCTGCCATGTGAATACCAAAATTATAAACTTTAAATAGTGTTTATTTTGAAGTACCAACCTGTTAAGGTAACTGCAAAAAATGTATAATTTGTTTTAAAAATGTTCAAGCGACCAATTTTGGACCACTTGATGCAGATTTACCCTTCACTCCTTACCACCTGTTCACAAATAACATACAATTCTATACTTTGGCGTCCAGAAATCGTACGACAGATGTCACTTCACATTTGGCGGTATATTATATTGCGCCACCCATTGAACCTTATAGCTTCTGGCACGTACGCAACTCCATTCGAATGATTCTATTTCTGTTGGAAACAGAGATTACTGGGTCTGCTCAAATTCATAACTATTGGCAACCCCGTATAAAAATACCAGCTTTTTTTTCTAACATGCGCTACGTAATACTTGAGTCAGTAATTACACCAAATAACGTAAAGTGCGGACGTTAGATTTCGAAATTTAATATTTATTATACAAGATTGTCTTTTTCTCTCTGGAATTGAACCTGGTGTTCTATGCACCAAAGACGTGCGTGCTAATTATTATAGCAGTTAGAAGGGCTTAGATCGAAAATGTGTCTAACTACATTTATAAATATACCTCTTTAAAAAGTCAATTCTAATTCAGGAAAGATTTCGAGAGATCAATCTATAACTATCCTACCACTATATTAAGTGTATATTAAGTTCATAAATGCATGAAATTTAAACTATGATAAAAATAATATATATCTGTAATATTTACATACCTTTCAGGCAAACCTTTTGTTTTACAGATTTTCAAATCATGCAAGAGCTGATCACTGCCTGCTACACAAGGGTTGGCTTTGTTTCGATGTCTTCTTAAGTTGATGTCAAATTTTGATTTTATCTTCATATCATATTCATGTTCCATTAAACCTGGTGCAGCGCTATTCAACTTTTCTTTCTTATAAACTGAAGGAATATTCACTTCTCGTAACCGGTCGTCGCAATTTTCAATAGCAGTACGGGACGATATCTTTACGTTGCTCTGCACAGAGTTAATAGTTAAACGTTCCACAAGTACAATTGCTCTTTTCATTCTTACATTTGAGAAATTGTTATTTCCAAGCAGTTTACCTTTTTGTGGGATTTCTTCTTTAATGACCATATTATATGAATCTTTGCTCTGTTTCTGATTTCTTTCTGATGCACTCATAGACCCTATCGGCGAATGCTTCTCATTTTTCAATAGCAATGGGTAATTTGATTTGGTACCTTTTATCTTGCCATGATTATCATTCGTACTTTGTATATCCAACTCTTTAACAGCTACCGAAGAATTCTTACTTGATTTCCAAACAATGGGTACATCCATTTTGATTGTTGTTAGACTCATTCTTTGAAAGTGATATACATATCTGAAAGAAAAATATCTTGATGTAAGGACATTCTAAAAAAAACTTTTATCCACAAATAAGGAACAGGTTGAATATGAATCATAGGTTGAATGTAGTTTGCAGTAAAATACTTTTGAAGTTCCAGTTTATATGAAAAAACAAGTATTTCAAGTATTTAACCTGTAACCATTATGCTTTATAGGCTGAAAAAGACGGATGGCTAGTGTAAGAAAAAACATGTAATAAAGACATGGACCAAAAAAAAAAAAAAAAGAATATTATGTTGTCTAGCAAAATCCATAATTTATGATTTGGAAACAACCATGAGAATCTTTGCATTGCAAGTTAGCAGTTTTACTAGAGGCTGATGCTTCCTTGTGCAAATTAGGTACTGATAGTTATTTTAGTGCCTATGACACGAGTTCAAAAACAAACACTGTAATTGCTTATAATCGATAAAATATGTGCGTGCCTGTTTGGAATTGAGATTAATATATCAGTAGGGTTCCTGTTTTTGAACGAAATGGCTGAGATTACTTATAACGTCATGCCGTGTTGGAACTTCGTCCATTATTTGTTACGCCGCGACTTTGAATTATTTTATTTTTCATAATCTCTTTTTTTCTGATTTCGATGGTATTCATTTATAAAGAAATTGAGGCGTTACTTTCTTAATTTTCACATAACCTATTTCAAATTATGGTTAATCTATGGAGCATGTCATCAAAGGAGTTATTTGAAATTCACGCTGCTTAATATGAGGTTACATCCTCCAGATATAAGTGAACCTGAAAAGTCACGATAAACAAGGAAGTATATTTACACATATGTTTAAGCAGTAGGTCTCCTATTTTCTGTTGAATCACATAATCGTGTTTTATCAGCAATTTCCCGTTCTTTAAAACCTTACGTAAACTTATGAGTATCTAGCACTAGGTTAGTATAAATTAGGATGAGAAACATGGTTTCATCACTAGCAAATATTCGATATATTGTAAAAGGTTGTTAGGTAAGCAAATAAAAATGAGGTATCTAGAGATTATTTATTGTTCAGTTAATTATTAGATTCCAATGAAATGCTCTGAGATTGTAATAAGCTATTAAATGACTAATGCCAACGAGTTAATAATCAGTCATTTCAGTCGATGTACACAAATAGTAATATAATTATGACTGAACTTAAAGGTATCCATTTTATTTTAGGTGCTTCAACAAGAACCACCGAAAGCTGAATACTGTCGTGTCTCGCAACCCATCATAATACTGTACTCTTCATTCGTCATCGTCAGTCTTGTTCTTAAGTGGTCTGTCACAGTACACGGCTTTGATGAAAGTGTACCTACAAAAATTGTGAAGTCGTCGATACAACATGAGCTTTTAAGGTATTGATTAACGGATTTTGTAGAAAACTACTTATAGATAAGTGTGGTGACTTCCTAAATCTTAATTGGTATCATATATGCTAAACGTATCTTACGTGACACTTCTTTTGAGCTCTCTGAAGCACTCTTTTTGCCACTTTTATTTAAACTTATTACTTAGCTACTGTGAAAGATAATGTACCCAGAAATTTACTTTTAATTTTTTAATTTAAATATATAAAATGTTTCGCAATGAAATTTGACGTTGGTTATCCATTATTTACACTTCATTACATCTGCGCAAGTATGTAGCAGAATTATTAGCACGAAGATTTTAGAAAATTTCAGCACGAAGACTATAGTACTAAGTAGTTCGCTTTCAAGTGAAATCTATCACAATAATTACTGGTTGCTTGAATTACAGTTAAGGATCCCTACCAGTGCCGAGACTATATGAGATGTGACCCAACAGTTGAATGTGGAATCCAAGTCTATCTTAAGCATTCAAATTTCAAGGCTCTCCGCCGAATCGAACTCGTGACCATGCGCTAGCCATTAGAACACCACGAAAAGCTTGCTAATTTAAGCATACTTTTACAAGACAAAAATGATTGTGCTAGTTAACATTCGATCTTCGTGTGTAGTATATAACACAAATAGTGTGATGCCATAGTCTTCAAGTTTAATTATTTAAAGGCATAATTTTGGGAAAACAAGCTGTAGCTATATTTTAGAATCTTAATAATCTCATTTTTGTTGTTATGTATTTGGTGTCACAAGAATATGTCTGGTATTGAATGTCAATGTGGTAAACTCGTCTCTTACGTTATTGTAAAAACATTGTACAATCTGTTTGTTAACAACTACACAACCGGCAAACGTGTTGAAAGATATTTCACTTTGGTGTGATGTCATGAAGACTTTTGGCTGATCAAGATTTCATCAAAGAATCTTGAAAGCACATACAAGGTTTCAACCAGATTATGGAAACAGTATTACTGCCATTTAGCACTTTCCAGGAATATATAATCCTCATGTTACTTCCTGATTGAGTAGTGAAATAGGTAATAAGTAAGGGAGAGGATCAGAGATAGCAGAGATATCTATTCAGAAATTCCTCAAGAAAACTTCGTTTTACGAACTAGTATGATTACTGTCTTTTATTATTCTGGAAAAGATGTAAGCCGCATACGTTCTTTCCAACACCAGGTGATTTACACGGCTTGAAAGTGTGTTCCTTTCAATGAAAAACCTACCTACTCCAGTTTAAACTTGACACACAGATCCAAAATAACAATATTCAAAATTGTTACACAAACAACATAATACACACTAAATTCAGTATAGTATGAAATACATACTAAATTCAGTACCTGACTCATAATTTACCACTATGATGTCAAATCAAGTTAATGCTACGACTTATTACAATGCGGTGATGGAACCCCAAAATTTAACTGGGTTTGCTGTAAATGGAAAATTTATAGGTCGGAATTTTGAGTGTACTGAGATATAATAGTCAAAATCAATTGTGACAAACACATGGTATTTTCCCTATTAGACTAGGAGGTAAAGAAGCAAATTCTATAATTGAATCTGGAGCACGATTATCGATCATTAGTGGTAAATTGATACCACCTGAAGCGTCTGCATTTTCTGAGACTAGAATCAGAGTTATTACACAAAACCTACTAACCATAGACAAGGTAACGTTAGCTCGATTCTCTATCAATGGAAGAAAGTTTAATCATGCGTTTAGGGTACAAAAAGATTTCCCGAGTCAAATTTTGATTGGGAATGATTTTCTTCATCCTCAGAATACGAAACTAGACTATGGAAGGGAAATAATTATTTTGCAAAGATTTGGTAGATCACCGGGAAAAAGGAGTCGAAACAATGAATAGCCGTTACATTTCCGATAACATATCAGATATATTTAGGGTATTACGATTCCGAAACTCTTAGTTGTCAAAACATTTTTAACGCCTAGGAGAAGAGTAATGGTTCCACTCGTATTAGTCAATTCATGATTAAACAATGAGTATCTGCTAGAACCTAATAGGACTTGGGAGGAACAAATGAATATATTAATACCTATAGCACTGTTTTCTCGTGATCGCACTTTATTATAAATAATAAATCCGACACAAAGGAAAGTAGTACTGAAAGCTAATATGGTAGTTTAGTCAAAGATCATGCAGAAGAGAAAGATTAAGAAAAAAGCATTGCAGAAAGAAATTGATGAAGAAATAAAATTTAGGAAAGAGTTGGATAAAACTGAACTAGACAGAGAAGGCACAGCCACAAGTACAAAGGTGAGGTGATATATTAAAGAGAATTGTTAACTAAAATTGTATATCGATCACTATTTGCAACTTGCGGACCGTTAGGAACAATTCTACAATTGCTAGGAAAATACCTTTCTTTGGACCATATTACCTGTATGAGCCTTTAGTATTCATCAATTATTGCCTGAACACGCTACGTTCCCAGATAGTACGAATCTAGGTTGACACGGATGACAATTTTGTGTTGTTGGTATTTCACCTGTGAAGAAAGTCGTCTGAATCCTGATATATAGAGAAATTGAATATTTTTCATATTAGTATACATCGAAAGTATGAATATCGCAGATGATAAAATTTCCTTAAATACCTCGGCGGAAGTCGAACCCAGAACGCCAAGATTGTGAAATCGTCGCTTAAGACACTACTCTAAGACATCAGTGATGAGGAAGAGGGGAAAGACACGATGTTCAGTAAATTTAGCAAATTGCACACTTTTACGGGTCCAATGTTGTAATAATGACGAAACAATATGATTTCATTCATGATAACATAATAAGGTGTTATGTAGAAAGAATAGTCCAGAGAATTCAACTTTAAATTGAAAAACAAAAAGATATTACAAACATGCAGAACATGAAGGAGAAACTGACCTTTAAAAGGCACCGAACCCTAAACAGGCACTCCTCTGGACTAGAATCTGGAGTTTCAGACCACTGTATTATTATTTTAAAAATTCACTAAATTAGCGAACCTTCCTCAGCAACTTATGTTTCCTAATTTTACTCGTTTTACTCACTTTTAAAGTTTTCCAGTAATTCTTTTATGTATTGTCAAATATGTAAAATCAAACCAAACAAATAGCAATATTAATGCACAAGACGCTAAGTCTTTTAGCTATTCATGACATAATAATTGCAAGGTTCGAACAACTCTAGAATATCCACAAATTACCATTTGTCATTTATTTTTAACAAAATAAGCAATGACTTTTCCGACAACTTGATACTTTAGATGTTCTTATTATGCGAAGTTCGGTGATCTCGTCACTAATTCACGTACTCTCTTATGATCATCAAAACCTCTAGGGTAGATACAGAAAGATGAAATGTAATATACAGCCTTGATTTAGCCTGCAAGTAAGAAAAAAATAACGTGATGATATTTTCTTCCCCTAACCCTTTACAATGAAGTACGTTGAGTCTTCAACAAAAAAACTTGAAATCCAATCAGAAACTTCATAGAATATGTACCCAAATCTTGACTTTGCAATAACTGTAATAATAAGAAACGAATAACAGAATTACGACATCAATATCGTAAACAATACCTTTCACTAAAGGAAAAAGTGACTGCCACAACGAGATTCGAACTCGGGTCTATGCAACAGGACATACTTGCTTTATCACTCTACCACAAATTCCTCATACAAAGATAAGAAAAAAAAACTAGTAGTTACGGAAGATAAAAATAATTTTATATTTCTACACGTGTTGATAGAATTCAAGGAATGCGAAAATTGTGTCTGCGTCTTTTCCTCTTTGGAAATTAAAAGTTCAGGTTTGAAACAATTGTAATGTAAATCAGGACCATCGTTAAAAACAATTAGGTAGCCTCAACATGAACGTTTCGTGACATTTTCCTGATTGACGAAGGAAATGGAGAAAATGATTTACAAAAATATTTCCTGCAGTTATTTTAGAATAGATACTTTCGTCTATAAAGGTAACCCAAAACGTTATGTTGCTTTTTGTGGAGGTCTGTGTGTCATTGGCCCTCACATGGTGAGTTCAAACGAATGAAGACGAAATTAAGTTGCTGGTGTGAGTATATCCAACATCCTACCTGATTGTGGCAGTTCAGTTATACCATGAAATTGCGTAAAGACAGAGTGAACGAGAGAGCTACACAGAGCGCCATAAGGGCACGTACCAGGTATGTTAGAAAGGTAATGAGACTGATCTTGTACTAAATAAAGTTTTTATGATTTTCAAACAACAATGTTATCCCCTTCAAAATAGTTCCCTTGGATACACCGGCGGAGACGTTGTTGCCACTCTTGGTAGCAGCGCTGGAAATCTTTAATTGGTAAGGCTTTTAACTGGTCGGTTAATCTTTTGCATGTTCTCCAGAGTTCCAAAATGACGTATTTGTAGGACATGTTTCAATTTCGGGAAAAGGAAAAAGTCAAAGGGTTCAAATCAGGTGAATAGGGGAGTTGAAGAACAGTAATGCGTTTTGAGCCCAAAAATTCACTGATGGAAATGGCCGTGCGACACGTTTTTTCTATTGTCCTTCTGTTCAGGTGTGAGGTATTTGGGCACTATTTTGGCACAAATCTTTCGCATGTTCAAATGGTCTGTCAAAATTTGATGTACGGTGAAAGTGTTTAAATTTAACTGTTCACTCATCATCCTTATTGTTAAACGACGGTCTGATCTCAAGAGCCCTCTAACGTTCAACGTTTTCGTCAGTTTTTGAAGTTGAAGGTCTCCCTGAGTGAGGTTCATCTTTAACGTGTTCTCAGCCTTCCAAAAACGATTTAAGCCAGCGGAAAACTTGTGCTGTTGATAAACAATGTTCTCCATAGGCCTGCTTCAACTTTTCAAAAGTCAAAGTCGCGGATTCACCAAGTTTAAAATAAAACTTTATTGCACAACGTTGCTCTAAATTTCGATGCTCCATTTCTGTAGCACACAACAAAACCACAACTTCACTGATGGCGCTGTCAAAAATAATGTGTTAGCTGTACGGATTTGTAACTCGGACTGAGGAGTGGAAGGGATAAACAAACCGGTCTAGCACAGACCGGTAGGCACAACGTTGCCAGATCGTCCGCAGTGTTCCCGGTCTCATTACTTTCTCATACACCTTGTATGTTGTGCGAGTTCAAACCGGGGTCAACCGCCGCTGCAGCGAGGCGGAAAATATGGCAGACCTTTGGTGAGGGTATCGTGACTACACGGACATGTAGCGCTAGTCAAACAACTTTAAGGACTGTGACGAAACACGTGCAGAATACAAACACATACAAAATGAAGATTTTCAGGCAGCAACTCAGGCGAACAGTGGCCAGACATGTCAGGAACTGGGACAACAATTCAGTGTGAGTGGAGAAATCATTCGGTAGCACTGCTATCAACTTTGGAAGCAACAAGTTGGGTCCCACATGATTTGACTCCGGGCAGAAGGCAACCTGAGCAACGCCTGTTCCTTTGCTCTCTCGTCTCAGGAAGGAGCCATTTCTGGAGAGAAAAAAAATGAAATGAAATCTGAGTTTTACGTCCCACGCTTATGCCGGTTAGGCTAAAGGAGACGGTGATTATGAGAAATGAATGAAGTGGCGGAATGAAGAAAATGGGAGAACCGTGAGGAAACCCACGCACACGGTGTTTGTCCATCACAAAGTTCACTTGGCGGGGCCTGGGTTCGAACCCGGGACCCCAAGCACCAGAGGTGAACGCTCTACCACTGAGCCACCGCGGCCCTCAGTTTTGGAGAGGGTGTTGACGTGATGAGAAGTGGGTCCTGCATGAAGCTCCACGGCGCCGTCATCGTTGGTTAGCATGAGTCGGTTCCAAAACAGCCGAAACTAGCACTGCAACCAGATATAGCTGCTTCTGTGTGCTGGACTGTTCACGGCTATTTTTGATCTTCCAGGTACGTCTTAGGTGACATATCGATGTTTGAAGGTGGTGGTTGAAAAAGTGACAGAACTTTCTTTGTTACCTTAAACTTTTAAGCATGTTTTAATTCATGCCTGGTCAGTTTTTTCTTTTCTCTGTAACATATAGTACATAATGACATAATACATTACATACAAAGCAATATTGATATAAATATATGATGTTCCTTGGACAACGCGTTCCGAACCACAGAGATTCATCTTAGAACGGAAAATTGTTTCGTTAGTCATTAAGTTTACAATTTTACGTGCTTAAACACCTAGATCAGGGGTACCAACTGCTGTCAGTGCCAAAGTTTCGCAAAAGTTGGGTTACATCTCTCCAGCCGTTTTCATAACTGTAAATGATCTGGACCACAAGTAATGGAATTAGACCACTCAGGGATGGGGGGGCAGATACTAATGGTCGTGGCTGTATAAGGCTAGGCCTGTCATTGATTCTTTTATTTGTATTTATTTTCCTCCAGTGAACTAAGGATAACACGAGATAAAAGAGACCTGAAATTCGACATTACATGTAATAAAAATCTATTTCAGTTTGCTGGTCGCAATTCTGTAATTTGGAAATTCCAATTACCCGCAAAACACTAGGGTTCATGCCATCGACGCTGGTCTAGGAGCAAGCACATCCCTTTGATGCATGTGGATCAGAATCGAATTTGAGTTCGATAGCCTTGAAAGCAATATGGTGGTTCGGATTTCATTTTTAGCTGTAAATCCACGTCTCATATATAGCTTGGGTGGTGACAAGGTGCGTTGTAGCTTCGTAAAAAAAAAAATGAACATGGAATTCCATCACCTGAACAGAATAAGTAGCAGTGTAACGCGTGCAGCACGTGAAGTTTAGTTTGTATGGCATAACATTTTCTTAATATTAAACCTCAACGTGTAGTAGATTTCTACCACTTCCTCTTTCAGTACAGATTAGAGAAGAGATAAAATATATTCTCGGAAACCTTCATGATGGGAGAAAACCGCTTCTCCCTCTTTGTTACTGTTTTACTCTATAGCGATCAATGTTAAAACCTGAAGTGGTTGATTTCTCCTACTTCCAGTTCGAATAGGGTGTTAGATGATTATGGAACGCAAAATCAATTTAAAAAACAGTTCCTTCTCTCTGATCGTTTCTCTCTTATGTAAATCAATACTAAATCCGTAAGTCATAGGAATTACTTTGGTTTTAGTAGAAGTACGGCTGGAGGTGAAATATATTCTTGGGACATTTAGCTGATTGCAGCAAAGTATTTCTCGGTAGCTACGACTGTTTTTGCTCTATAATCATCATGAAAACCGGCGATACCTGTTTTCTCTGCAACCGGTTTGCATATCACCTATATTTTTGACATTTGACTCTCAATATTTTGGCCAAAATTGATTGTGATTTATTAGTTCTGGAGATTTTCTGTCTCCTGGATATATATACAAACGAACATATCGACAGACAAGGTAAATACATAAACAAATTTCTGTAAACCAAATTCCTCAAAATGAAATATTTGAAGGATGTTCATCAGCTGTGAACAGAAAATTGTTGTAAATTTCGACAGTGAAGTGATTTTCACTTATAAATCGTTATACATTTTTGCCCCACAGGGACTTCAAAAAACCTGAAACACACATGAAACCAAGTGAATTGGACTGTTTATTTTAAACGTTTTTCTCAAGCCCTGGTAAGAAGTGAGACAATCGTAAGTATTTACAGGATTGAAGTTCGTGAGCACATTTAGTGGGTATTACAGTGGGTGAAAATTTTAGTCGCTGAAATGGATGATCTGCTACATTATACACTTCACGGTAAAATTTCAAATATTTTTTAACTTTCCTTCTTATAACTGTATTTCAATTTATTTCGGCAACAGGTACAAAAAAGAAAGTAAGGTTCACGGTCAAATGGAAACACAAGATATAAGTTGAATTAAAGGACAGTGGAGGAAAAGAGCTGAAGACGGAAATGTCGACTTCATCAAGCATAGGAAAATGCGCAAAGAAATAACTTTTGGTGGAGTGGTGTGTAAATTTATATAGTAAATCTATCTTATATTGCCTTCGCTTGCGTTGTTTTGTAGCCTGGATTTCCAGGAACAATACTCGTTTTCGTTATAATTGCGAAATCATTAGTGCAAGGCTTTTGCTAATATTATCGTATACTTTTATGATTCCGAAAGTTGGTGATCCCTGTTGCAGTTATTTTGTTATTGTTTGAAACATCGCACATTTGAAGTGTTGATTATGCTGAGGGAGTTCGCATGATTCTATGTTTATCAGTACATTGAAGAACTGTATGTTAAGAATAAATATGGAAACAATTAGAGCAGGAACATTCATGATTTCTAACCGATTCGATTCATGAGAATTGTATAAAGGGACAAATTACACAAATGGTTTTCTATTCTTCGTTACCAAATACTTCTAGAGGGCTTCAATCAAAAAGAGCCCATACCGTTGTAGAAGTTTGCTTTAATGACCAATCTATATTTGCTGAAATAGGGACCACCTGAATGTACTCTTTGCCATGACGTATTGCGTTTCAGTGTATAACTTAAGTATAATTACAAAAAGGTAATATTTGTCGAAACGATGTATCCGTGAAAGATGCATTAATGATACTAAACTAAATAAATAAAACATCACAGTGAAAAGTTAGACGAAAGTAATAAACTTTTAGATAATACTTTTGTCAAACTACACATTCAATTGAAGAAAACGGAGAAACAACAGTCTTTTTAGCAACGGACAATCAAAGACTAGTGCTGCTAACAAACGACACTACACAAAAAAAAAAAAAAAAAAATAGCAGAAATAACGTACTGAACCGTGCTTCAAAAACCTCGCCGTGTCGTGAGTTGAGCGATCTGACCCTTCGTATAGAGGGTAAATGTACAAAATAATCAAGACTGTTAAATAAAATTTAATTATTAGAAAGAAGGAAAATAAAAGAACGTGTAGACGTTAAACTTATATGTTTAAATTTAATATGTTCAGTGATAATATTAATTGTGAACTTTGTGTTAGCGAAATATAATTTACCCTGTATACTTATATAGCCTCTGCTGGCGTAGCTCCAAGGTGTTAGGATTTTTATTTTATTTATTTTTAGTTATCATTAAATTTCAATCGAATAATCGGTATTTCTTTCTTGCACGGCACAGAACATACAACCTACCAATTCAAGACTTTAATGTAGTTTTCTATGTAATAGTTTCCCGAAGTTATATAGTACCGTGATCGGCTAGTTTATTTGCAGCATCTCTTCTGCTTCCTTTTCTCAGTAGGATATCAGTCTTTGTACCAAAATCCCACAGCAAAATACTAATGAGTTAGTTTTATGCTGCTGAGTAGCGTACCGAAACAAGGACAAGGGTATATTTCACTTTCTATATTAGAGTTCGTGTCCCGGAAAATACAGCAATTAATTTTATAAGCCTACAAATTGAAGTATCTTTACAGGATTTTTCGTAAATTGCTGTCAAGTTTTCTTATAAATAGTTTTTCATAGCATTTAAGTAATTAAATATTTCAAGATGTCAGTTCCATATTAATCGACTTATGTAATGAAATTTTTCTTAGGACTTGCCTTTGACTCTATTTACCAATCTATAATTGTTAACTTCATCACCACATCTGATTAAACTACTTCTTTCGTAACGTCATTCTATCATAACCATTCTAGTTACAGAGGTAGTAACCAAAGGTTTATGAGAAGATATTAAAGAAATGTTTATCACTTTTAAATTCGATGCTATCTAGTGTTCTGTCAAATACATGTAATTTTGCATTTTATTTTCAACGTATTACTTTTTGTTGATATTGTCTGCTAAAATGTATTCGTTCAGGTTATGAAACAGGCGTCCTTTTTTTAAATATCTATTTTCTTGCTCCAAATAAATCTTTAATGCATCCAAACTTTTTTTTCCAGATAACGCCTGAAAAAAAATCTTATGAGATTGAAATTATGCGTTCAAACCAAAATGCCACAAAGCAATTAGTCATACAAAAAACACACATTAACAAGTGATAAAGGATCACTACAAACAAGAATTAGGTTCATAGGATATTATAGGTTACCGCTACGTTAAGTCACGTTAGTACTGAGAAGTAGATTAGTAGGTTGCGTAAGGTTAAATACATTAAAATAAGTTAGCGCTTGAACGTTGCATTTTCGGCAACCTTAATGTGTGTTTCAAACTGATATGAGGTACTATACCACCTATTATTGTTTCACATTAATAACGCTACACTTGTAAAATTACGAGTTTTATATACTGTGCAGAAGTACCTCACCAGCAGAAAGTTTAATATAGCTCTCTTTCGTATCCACTCACTCCCGTACTGATTAAGAAAAGTCCGTCATAAAAATGGCAATTTTACAGTTGAAGCAAACGAGTGCATATAAAAGAGGCTTGCGTAGAATATTAAAGTTCACTGGCGAAGGAATTTTTCACAATGCAAAAAGCCATTAGTTGATGTTTGCATTACAAATGTGAAAAAATTACAAGGACTAAACTACGGTTCAAGTAAATATGTATATATTCAAAGAGGGAAGTCTTTCCCTCAGGCAATTAATTCATTATTTCGATTCAGTGATTGAATTCTTTCTGTTCAGTGATTTGGTTCAGTTCGTTACGGTTTTTGAACGATTCTGTCCCACTCGCTGAGAGTGTTATTGTAGCAGAGAATAAAGTCACATGATTTTATATATATATATATATATTGTCAGCTTGTACCTCTCAGTGTGTAATCAGAGTGATAGGTGGTGTGCACTTGGATGCCGTGTTTGAGATTTGAAGAACACCTTTAACGACGAATGTTGTAGTTGATTATTTCCGATTTTCTTTTAGTGAGGGAGCGATGAGAGTGAAATGTGGCGCGCAGTTGAATGCCATGTTTGAAATTTCAAATACATTTTTAATGGGTAATGTTATAATCGGTTAGGTATTTTCTGAGAAATGCCTGTTTAAGTTAGACACGTGACTTTAGGAAAGGTTTTGCAGCTTGCTTATGTATGGAGAAGAAAATTTTGTATTGATGCAGTGAGAAGTATGTAATATGTAAGAAGCATACAGCTGGATTGTATTCATCTATATAATCTTTAAAGTATATAGTTGTTGCAAATATACTCTTTTTTCTAATTTTAAATAGAGTCACTGGGGGGTTGCCCCTCCAAAGTGAATAAACTCTCATGTATCATTTTACTTATTTCTGCAATAATAATTCTGATATAATGGTTAGTTTTAGGGGGGTATGTTTAGTACAAGGGGTCCAGAAGCACGTAAAAAACACAAAATTTACAGGACAAATGAGTGATGCAAGTACTTAGATGTAATATAACGTAACCAACTCTCACCTACCTTAGAAACTAACGTAAGCTAAGCTGAACTAACCTAAACTAACGTAATATTTGAAGAAATAAGCGAAATTCTATCATTTTTTGGAAAATTATGCGGGACTCCTACACTAATATAACATAAACTAAACTAACCTAACGTAACCTAAACTAGCCTAACCTAACAAACTAACCAACCCAGCCATGAACTAACCGAATGTGAACGGGTTACCAAAATTGTAACATTTTTTTAGAGAAAAGAGTAACCCCTTCTGCTAAACATAGGCCGTTCTCGGTTTTTGTGAATTTTGTTGCAGAACTTGCTGGAGTCCGGAAATTTGGTTGAACCTGATGTAGCATTTTCATTTATTATCGTGAACACTTAATATCTGAAATTTGATTAATTTAGGATTATTCTAAGATTGGAAATTAGAATAGTAACACATTTTTCGTTATTTCGAAAAACAAAGTTTAGAATAATTAGCGAAAAATTGACACCAGGAACCACCATGATTTCTAACCCAATTCCGTTTCGGAGAAACCAGTTCCCGGTAACATTAAACGCGCTGCTGCGAAGAATCAGTTTCTTTAAAGCCGGAATTGGATCACTCAACGAATTGAAAATAAATGAAATGCCTAAAAGAAAAAATTACCTTCAGACAACAGAGTATCATATTAACTTTTATCGGTAGACGAATTTTCCAGACTCTATAAAAACTATGTTCTATGTTTACCAGTGTGAACCATTACAATTGTTTTAACTTATGTGTTTTCATGTAACATGAAGTGTGTTTACAATACCCTTTCTATATACGTATCCTTAGTCGTTGAGACATCTGCCCCTTCTTGACGTCCCATTCTGTCGATTTCCCAGCTGTGTTCCTGGCCTCGCTCAGACAGTATACTTGCTTTTAGTGGCCATCTAGCAAAGGCTGATTTGTGCTTTTAGCACAATCGCTTTTATGGCATATGTGTAATCGTTTATTTGCTCAAGTACCATAACGGAAGTCCTGGTACAGCGAACCTGTATCCATAAATGCACCTTCAATCCTAACAAAGTGCATAACACTGTGACTGAATTCTGCAAATAATAATAATAATAATAATAATTTTATTGTCCTTGAACCAATTATGGCAATAGACAACGTCAAAATATACATCAAAATTACAATATGTTAACTTTCACATTTAATTTGCGTAAAGTATTCATCTAATGAATAAAACGGTCTTTCTATTAGCCAATTGTATAATTTATGCTTAAACACATTCATGGGACTTGAAGATAATTCACTTGGCAACCCATTATACAATTTTATGCCTATTACATCATAGTTGTTCTTCGACTTATTGAGTCTCCTATATGGTACATCTATGAGTTTATTGTACCTTGTATTGTACGAATGCAAGTTGTATCTGCACTGTAATTCAGGTAGTCTGTTTTTCACGAACAAAATAGCTGTATATATATACAAATTTATCACAGTTAATATTCTCAAATTTCTAAATAAAGGTTTACAATGCGCTGTTTGATGTGAATTTGTCATAATTCTAATTACTTTTTTCTGTATTAATAGGATATCATTGATACGTGAAGCATTTCCCCAAAAGAGTATACCGTATGAGACAATACTTTGAAAGAATGCAAAATATGCAGTTCTTACGTAACCATCCGACACATAATGTTTGAGTCCTTTCAAAAGGTAGACAACTCTAGATAATTTACTAACTATATACTGAATATGTGGTTCCCATAATAACCTACTATCGACATAAATACCCAGAAATTTTATACTATTTGTTATGTCAATATTTGGAACTTCTCTCAAGCCGAATAACATGTGTTGTGTTTTACTTCTATTGAGATGAAAACAATTAGCTTCAAACCACTTACTTGCTTCAGTTAGAACGCGATTTGCCAAATGTACAAGGTTATCTACATCGTGGTTTATGTTCACAAAAGTGGAGTCATCAGCATACAATATTGATTGAGCTTGTACACAACTTGGTAAATCATTGATCATTATGGTAAACAACAGTGAACCAAGCACCGACCCTTGAGGAACGCCACACTTTAGACTTTTCATTTGATACTGTATACCGTTTGTAAAGACAACTTGCTTTCGGTCTTCCAAATATGTTTGAATTAAGGTCAGTCCAGTGCCCTTTATACCGTAACTAGTTAATTTATTCAAGAGTAGACTGTGGTCTACGCAGTCAAAAGCTTTGCTCAGGTCACAAAATGTAGCATGAGCAAAGAATCTATTTTCAAAAGCTTGTGTAACCTCTCGCACCAGCACATCAATGGCGTTAACTGTTGATAGGCCTGCCCCAAAACCAAATTGAGATTCACTTATTAAATTATGCTCATTAAAAAACTTACTCAGCTGAGAATACATAGCTGCCTCTATTATTTTTGAGAAAATAGGCACTAGAGAAATTGGCCGGTAACTACTTGGATCACTCTTATCACCTTTTTTATGGATTGGAACTACTTTACTTACTTTGAGCACACTTGGAAAATATCCCTCAATCAAGCATTTATTGATACAAAAAGTGAGTGGAAATAATATATGATCTATTACTTTTTTAATTATATTACTTGATAAATCATATATGTCAGTACTTTCAGAATACTTCATTTTGTTGACTATATCATATATTTCATTAGAAGTAACACTTACAAAACTAAATCTATAGTTGGTATGCTGTACACGGTTTGGTATAGTGGTGTTTGACCCTAGTGTAGTTGAACATGCTACGTTGCTACGTTTTCTGTCAAAAGATTCAATAAAAAAATTATTTAATTCATCGGATGTTATAGGAATTGTTTCTTTCTTATTCTCGTTTGCAACAGAATTTATTACTTTTCATGCGGCTTTACATTTATTATTTGATGCTTCAATGTTGTTCATGATGTGTGTTTTCTTAGCTGTAATTATAGGAAGCTTGTATTCCTTCTTAGCACTTGTATATGCATCTTTATTTGTTTTAGACTTTACATTATTATATCGATTATACAGTATCATTAGTTTACATTTCATATTAGCTAATTTTGGAGTATACCATCCCATTTTGTTGTTTCTGTTTCTCTTTCTATTGTTTTTAGTAATAACTTTACATTTCCTTTCTGAAATTTGTGAGTTGAAAATATGAAGGAACACATCAAGAAAACGTTTGAAAACCTCTTTGGCTGATAGTGTGTTTCCATAAACATTGCTGGAGCCGCCCAGGTAATCGACCCAATTTACATAAGATAAGGCAGTTTTAAAATTTAACAGTTTATCTTCAGTTAATGGCCTAGTAGTAACATATTTTACATCTGCAATATTGAGAGATTCGAAATTCTTCTTATCTATCTTAAGTAAAACCAAATTATGATCGGAAAGGCAAAGTCTATAACTGTACTAGTAGCATAAGCTCTATTAATATTTATTATTATGTTATCTAAGCATGCAGTACCTCTTGTGGGCTTACTATTTACGTAGTAAAAGTTAGATTGTCTTAAAATATTTTTGAATTCAGTGACTGTCTGTTTGTTAGTTGTTACATCAAACTCTGCATTAAGGTCTCCCCCAATAATAATCTTATAGTTATTAAAATTAGGCTTGCTAAGATAATTCAATAAATTTTCAAGTTTGTCTAAGAATTTAAAGGGGTCTCCATTAAAGGATCTATACAGAGATACTATAATTAGTTTTATATCACCAATGACGATTCCTGAAAATTCAAAGTTTAGTTCGTCAGAAAGGTGTTCTAGATTTAACGAATTACAATTTCTTCTAATCTCGGTACTTAAATATATAGCTACCCCTCCTCGTATGTAACGCTTTCTACAGTAACTATTTACTAAGTGATAATTATCCAGTTTGTTAAATTTAATATTATCTTCGTGACACCAATGTTCAGACAAACAGATAACATCGATATTATTCTCATTGGCCACTTCATTTAGGACCAAAGTTTTCATATCAAGACCTTGTATATTAATATATCCTATACTATAACTGTAGTTATCTCTTAAACCTAGTATACTCTTGGACACATTAGATTTACTATTCACAATAGGGTGTACCATTCTTGTTCGATCGACCTCAGTTACTACTACCCGTTTTTTGGAAGTACCGGTATAACCCTACCTAATGTACTTTTACCAAAATCTTGGTTTAGGATTATTTCTACTATTTTATCACATACGTAGGATTTACCCAAGCTATTTAAATGCAGACCATGAGTTGTATGAAAATGACTACCAATTTTACTTATATCCACAAACTTCACATTAGTATAGTGTTTGCAACGGATGGAGAGTTCTTGATTCGCACTGTCAACCTCACTATTAACACAAGACCAACTTGGTAAATCATAACGATGGGGAACAGAAAGAACCACCACATTTGTATTCCGAAGTTCTATCAATCTGCGCTTAAGAGACAACCTCAATTCATTCGTTTCATTTTTCGCCACATCATTTGTTCCCGCCATCAAGACCACGACATCATTTGCACCCATGTTTGAACACATTCTCTTGCAATTTGCAGTTACCGCCATAAATTTTGCCCCCGGTTTTAAAACACCGGTAGCATTGAATCCTCTTCTTGTCAATTCCGTAGCAATATTTCTGCCTCGGCTATCAGCAAACAGTTGTATGTTAGGTTTCTTTTGACAGTTATTACTTACTACACCTCCACACGTTTCATAATTGTTTCTACTAAGTCCGTCCTGCTCCCTGCTAACCTCGTTTTGTTTCGGAACTGTAACTATATTATCCATGTCTACTCCTTCCTGTAGTAACTTAAACCTATTTTGAGTCGGGAAAGGAGAAATGTAATTATTCTGCTGGGTTTTGCGTGTGTTCTTTTTAGAGGCAGTCTCCCACCTTCTATGCCCCTTATTTGCGTCCGTATATCCATTCTGTGTATAATTATCAATAGGCCTTGCACTACTATGTTCTTTAAGTTTGTCGTTTTCAACTTGTAATTTTTGCAGTCATTTGTTTCATCAAAGAAATACAGTGACTCACATTAATATTCGGACACTTGCATTTTCTTAAAAGTAGGAAGGTTTATGAAATAAATGAGAGCCGTGTGAGTGAAAAAAATAGGTATTTAGATATTCATATATTTACAGAAAGAAACGAAGTACAAATACGGTGTCTTGAACGAAAGAAGCAGAAAGAACTTACAGATAGTGGTGACACTGTGTATTGGCAACGCCACTTTAATATTCGGACACCTACTACATATATGTTTTGTGTGTGTTGTTTCTTGCTCACAAACGCTTCACTAGTACTTACTAGTGGGAAACCCACGACGTTTCATGACTTCCTGTAAACAGTTGGACATGCTTCCAACAAGTTTGTTGGTAGAATGGGGCGATATGTTATCCCATGCTGCGCGGAGAGCCCTTTTCAAATCGTCTCGTGACGTTACTTGTACCCGTTTGACCTTATGCTGTAGCTCATCCCAAATATGCTCTCTAGGGTTAATGTCGAGACTCTGCGGTGGTGTTTCAAACACTTTCGGACAATTATACAGCAATCATTTGCGCACCACATGCGCTTCATGCTTCGAGTCATTATCCTGGTAAAATTTAAACATCCCCACAATTCCTAATTTTTCAGCACTTTGGTGGAGATTTTGCCAGAGAATATTCAAATAAACCTCCTTTGTCATAATCCCTTCAACAAACACGAGTTCTACCTCTCCCGATGCAAAAATATACCCCCATACCATCACACTTCCTCCTCCATGCTTTACGGTAGGTTGAAAATTTGCAGGATCTAACTCTGTATTTGGCTTCTGCCACACAATTACCTTGGCATCGGACTCATGGAGATTGAATTTTGATTCGTCCTGAATAACACGCCATTCCATCAAGTTGCGGGCTTCTCAATATGAACTTTAGCGAACTTAACTCTTTTATCTTTGTTAATTTTACTAATAAAAGTCCTTTTTCTAGCTATTTTCCCATTAAACTCTTCACTTCACAACACTCGCCGCACAGTTTCAGGATGCGCCGTCTTCCCTGTGTCTTCATACAGCTCTACTGTTCATTTCGGCGCACTTATTCTGGAATTTGTCTTCACTTTCTGAATCAATTTGCGTTTCTCTCCATCATTCAGTTTCACAGATCGACCCTTTTGAGGCTCTGACTCGATCTAATCATCTCTATTAAGTCTTTGCACAATGTCAAAACGGTGCTTTTGCAAATATTGAGTAGATCTGCAATTTCCCTGTTGCTTAAACGTTGTATTTGGTCCCTTCCGCCCCATTTTCCTTTTATGCTTTCTCTTGGTCACACTAATCACTCGTAAACGAAGCAGATACACATGTCCTGTCTCGAGACAACTTAAACTGCAACTGGAACTTTTCCGCTGTCTCGCTTATTATTGATAAACAAACGTTAAAACAACTGTCCGAATATTAAAGTGGCGTCCAAAATACGATATATTATAATTGCGTGCTCATAAAGTAGACTTAATTTGCATAATTTAATTAACTGATAGCATATTTGTTCGATCAAACCATTGCCTTTTTGCTTGTTTTCCGTTGGTTTCCCATTTATTATTTTTTCCATGTACAGCAAGCAAATTATGTGTAATATCTATGGTGTCCGAATATTAATGTGAGTTACTGTAGTTGCATAAAATAAAATAACACGTAATCATTTGCAGGGTGTATCAATATGCACGAATATTGTCAACTTGTACGGAACTATGTGGGTACGCGCCAGTGCAATAATAGCTCAGAATATCTTACAGTATCATTTAATGCAAGAAAAGTAAAAGATTTCTCTTTAAAGAAAAATGACGTAATATTCATTATCTGCACTCTCTCTTATTACATCTGTCGTACAGCAATTGTAATGGTTTTAGATTAGTGACCGCATACTTGCAGCTGCAGTTTTATTATACAGATCCACTATCCACAGATTGTAAAAAATACCAAAAAAAAAAAAAAAAAAAAAAAGTGGGTAGGTCTCTAATTTGCTCATTTTATGTCGAGAGCAGAACCGAACCAACCGCTGCGGAGTTTCTAACCCGTTCTTACTATTATTACTACTACTTCTTATACTATGCATCCATATAGTAAAACTACACACACTTGCAAACATAATGTATCAGTTTTGTACACGATTTACGGGCTGGTCGCCTCAATAAATGAGCTTTAAAAATTTGTAACCGTATAATCTCGCTGAATCAAACCAACTCACCGCTCCCCTATCCATATGATGTCTACTTGTCTTGTCGTTGACCATTACCTGTCAAATAGGTCGGGGCACCAGCTCGTAAGTCATATGTGCTATGAATGCAAAATTCTCAAATAAGTATCTTACACGCAGGATTTATGATTTAGGAACAAAATTGAATAAAATACAGGACACAATTAGAAATAACGGACACAATCGGGAAAAAGGTCAAAGTCAGGAAAAGGTCAAAATCGGGAAAGAAGTTCGGACACTGAAGGAGGGCTGAAAGCCAAGTTGAACTGCCAAAAAGTTAGAGGAAAGTGGGAAGTATAAAATGAAAAAAGAACAAAGAGTAGAAAAAAATCGGGGATGTATGTACGTGCAAACGGAAAAGAAAGCGTAAGTGTAGCGTAGGTGTATAGGAGATCCCACTCAACTCTCTTCATCACAAAGGATCCCCCCACACGAGGCACTCGCCTTAACGGCCGTGGAAGTTACCAGGCTGTTCTGTAACATATTATTCGAATACTTATCACAGCACAGACTAGAATACATACAGACCTGCAACTTCTTATATGCTCTATTTCAGTTAGGATCGTCTGCACAGCGAAAGAACCTATCAACGTTCTCGGTGGACCGGATATGTGTCATCGTGTGTGGATGGCGCTGCCATCGGTCTTGGAGGTTGACATCATGGGTTGGCATAGTAACCGGCAGATTGTTTAAGTTTCCTTCGCATCTCAGTATTAGATGTAGTGCAGAAAAATCAGATAAGCTAACTAACTTTTTCTTCTACAGTCTCTGGACTGGAGGTGCCTTTCCATCTCTTTTTTTTTATGTTAGTAGAGTTTTCTTTCTTTTGAAAGAGTTCACTTTGAAAATATCTAAGTTCCGCGAAGTGCGTCAACAGAAAAACTGTTCCCCAATTGCAACTACAGTAACTAAACGAGCGAAAGAGTTAAGCCGTGCCTCCATTGCTTCCGAATGCAAATCCGAATTTTCCAGCACGTGTAAATAAATTGGAGTGCCTCGACTAGTTCCGACCAGCGAATTGAGAAAACAGACTAATTTTATTTAGTTAATTTATTTTAAAGTGAAAATAGCGGTTACCACAGAAGCCTAATAATAATAGGAGAAGCATTCACTCTATTTTGCACATAAAGGAGATTAATAGATATTATTATTATTATTATTATTATTATTATTGCTCTGAAAACTTTAAGATTTGAATTTTCAAGCAACAATATTTCAAATTGAAGGTTTGAAAGAGACATTGTAAAAACTTGCATCCGACAAAACTTCGGATGTAATAGAGGCACATGAATTCGCAGTTCGCGTTCGCAGTTGCATTCGGATGCAATGGAGGCGCAGCCTTAGTTTGTAATACAAAATATAGAAATTCCTTCTGTACATGTAATCTGACAAGTTCTTATCAAAACTTGTATCAGTATACACGTAATTTTATGTACATTAATTGCCAAATGTGAAAAGTATATTGCTACCTACCGTTTCCCTCGGGTGCTGGCTTCCGGAGAACTTCCTAAGAAAACAGCTGATAACAATTCTAGTCCAGGCTCATGTTCTGTTCAGGCGCAGATTGATAATAGTAAAATACAACAAGTAATTTGACATGAGCAACGTTGGTGCTTTTGAGACTCAGGTTGGATTATACTTACTTTTGCGTATGCATGCGTATACATATACGCGACTGGCAAGCCGACTGTTCGCAGGGATTCATAGACACATGAATGAATACGATAGTATTTCCTTAGATGAATTCTTATTTATTAAATAGGCATATATGTGGATACGGAGGAGAATGAGAAATATTATTAACACAAAAAATTTTCACTACACAGAGCTTACACGCTCAAACAAAAGAAATTGTACTCATGCAATTGAATAAACGAAATAATGAAAAATAAGACACTTAATATTGCATAGTAGACGTAGATATGCGCACATTATATAAAAACACTAGAAACATAGCCCTTCTATTCGATATCACTTGCACTATATACTTAATTTACGCACTATGAGACTTTCAATCCGTAATTAGGCCGAGGGGGATGGGGAGATACAGGAAACACTAATCCATGATGAGATTTCTTGACTCCGAAGAAATGCTGTACTTCAAAAGAGGTTGTTCACTTTTTCATTTAACACCAAAATAAGACTCCTATCGTACACTTAATTACTCATCGTACTCCACTTATGTTAATATACCGGCAAAATTTTTCGTTCCTTCTTACTCTGACGGCTTAGGCTCACTTCTCTTTTCTACCAGCGCTTGGGAACCTCCCGTTCACTATAATTAGGGTTGGTAGTGCGTTGTACAAAATAATAAAGAAATGTCAAAGTTTTCTGCGTTCTTAAACAACACAAATATGACGCCGGTATAATGGAGAGCACTGGCAACACATGTTTCGGTCCCGTGGGAATAAAACTTGGGAGCGATAGTCAAAAAAGTGTTGCAGACTGAACTGGTAGATTCCTCCTATGACTGTTAGATTTTTTTTACACTACTATTATACATAAAACAGTTCAGTGGAGAGAAGCGAACGTTGGTGATTGTGGGAATAAGCCATTTCACCTACGACTCCTACCAGCCATGAACACTGTTCTCACGGTAGGATGACGCAATATGAGTGCATGAGAACACAACAGACGACGAGAATTCGTTCGCACACAATATCAACTTCGTGTCCAAAAATATTCCCAACTTTAATAAATGTCGTTATGAAGAAGGTACATGGGAAATGATCATAGTGGCGAAAACCATAAGTTGGTAACTATTTTTAGGGAAAGAAAAAAATGAGTTTGCTACTGCAAAACACTTTGTCCAGACGATAAGCGTTGTATTAGAAAACAACAAGTCCTTTTTCTACGGTGAAAAATGATGAAAGCAACTGAGGAACACCTGCAGAAAGAGTTGAGTTTCTCACCAGCAAGAAAATTAGCTTTTCTTTCCTCTGAGTAAACTAATGATTTCGTTGCATGAATAAAAGTTAAAGAAAAATACAATGTTCGTGCAAAACGTAGTCTTGTGGCCAGGCTGACGGTCACAACTTGGCGATCCAAAAGGGAACAACACATTGCGAGTTAGCGAAGTAGGCTTAATGTGTTGAGAATTTTGGATAAGCACATATGGGAAAATAAGTTTGGAGTTTTATAGCTTCTTTTCAAAATATGGAGTTGGCAACACCATTCTTGATTCACTGGGTGTGGAGGATTATGGGGAAACACTAGCAACACTATTTTCGGTGAACTCTATTCACAGTGGATAATTAAAATAATATAGATTTTTCACTATGAATCACTAGGGCTATTTATTTTGTTTAAAACACAGTTGATCTAGATGGGTGGCTATCAGCTGATTCCAGATTCCATTAGTTGTTCCTGAAAATTCCATATCCAGATGTCTTCTCTCTTCTACAATGAGAGTTCCAATTCGTAAAATCCAGTTTTCTTGACAATTGAGGTTATGGAGTTCGAAGACAATTGTAGCACATGAGTGAAAGCCTCCTTTCTTTCTTTTTTTTTTTTTTTTAACACTAAGAATAAATATTCTCACTTCACTGTGAACATTTGCTTTAAAACAAGCTTTGGTATATTCACTATTTGTTTGTGACATGTATAACACTTTGGGCTAAACTGATTACGTGAAAAGGAATACGTGGTTTAACCTGTATGTGTGAAAATGTTTATAGGGCTACATAGTTTCGTTTCTATTTATTTATTTTCATTTTTAATCCTAATTCCTCAGTTCTTTTTGCTTTCAAAACTATTTATACTTAAGTGGTTAAAATATTTAAATTAAAATTGACAAGTATAGATAAAATGTAGTAATACAAAACACTAAATATTTTCAAAATACTGGAGTATATCGAGTGAATATGTTAACTCCAAAGAGATTTTTTAAAAAATCGATTTATTGATCTGGCTATTAATAATCGTAAGAATATAGGTTAATTCACCTGGAACGGATGCTAATTCGTAATAATCCTGACGGTTTAGACGAATAAACATTCGTGAGATTAATTTTGTGTGAACATTAACCTTTAGGACACGAAGTAACTATATTTAGTTACCTAAAAATAAGGCTTGGGATACTAAGTAACTATTTATAGATACCTTGCAGTTTGCCCACTAAACCTAATTGTTTTTTTAACTTTCTGGGTATCACATATATGCATTTGCATGTGTTTTATTCAGGAGACATACTAGGCAACTGCAGAAATTGGCGTCGTATCCCAGGCTTTATTTTTTAAAAAGGCTCCGTAATTAAAAGGTTAAGAACGCAAAATCTTGCATACTGATAAACAGAAATTTTAAATTACCAAATATGGGTAAGATACACATATACTTCCAACAAAGAAGAATTCTTTTGAAAAACATTTACGAGTTATCCCTTCATCCAATTGTATCCGAAACACTCTAAGCATTCGCATGCCAGTACACATATATCTTGTTGAATCATTTTAACTAATGTCATCCATTAACTGACGAAGATGCCAGGTTCCATCTAAACAGTTCTTTGGTCTTATTAAAGTAAAACTGGTTAAACATTATTGAAAAATGCGTGAAAAAGAATATTCATTAATTTCTATGTAGTAGTGAGATGTTACACAAGACGTCTGTAGAACATAATCATGTTCAAAACAAAATATAAGAACGTAAAGGGATACTAATCTTGAATATTTCCAAGGAAATTCTTGAAGTCTAACTCCTAATGCTTATAATAAGATAGGAAAATTTTGTTAACACAAAATCAACAATGTATAGGCATATTTATAAATGCAATCATCTCTCATGGTACAAAATTCCATCGTAAACAAACGCCTAGCCTGGCGTAATGGATGCTCGTCGGCACTTCCATAATGTCCACAAAGTCTGCAATAGTATACTTCAACACGTTCATTTAATGACACATGTATATTTATCACAACATTCACACATTCGCCATATCGAACTGTGACGTGTGTTAACGTATGCCTAAAATAAAATCCCATTAGCAATTCATTGCAATAATCATGCATAGAAGCATAATGACAAGTAATTCCTTAAAATGTTAAGATAAAGGCACAAGATGTAAACATTCCTGAAATATTCATTATCGATGAAAATAAAACGCTTCAAATTAGAAACACTAAAATGAGAAACACAGAAAGACTTTAATAACATTTCTCGGATGAACTTTTTAACTTTTCAGCTGTAAATCGAAACAAATGGTGAACAACAAGAATATTAACGTGAATATTATTTCACCTTGATAAATTTTAAATTTTGGCATCGACAAAGATTAATGGGAATTTGTTCGCATGGTATGAATAATTAGTTCTTAAAGTTGTATGCTACTTGTTTCATTAAATGGACAAAAGTTACAATTATTGAAATATAATAAAAGAAATATTTAAAATATATCACAATACATACTAACATTGTCTTAAAATGCATGAGGCAAAATACAAATACACAAATATTTCACAAAATCAAAATATCAGTTATACAGAAATACTTAAGATTCTTTGGGGAAATCTGTTGAAATAGCATTAATACGTATTACAAATTCACAAATATTGAAATATTCATCAGAGTATAAAATACATTCCGCTCAATATATATAAAAGCGTATGTCTAAAATACAGGATATCAATACAGAAGTTACAACAAAATTTCAATATGTGCATAAAGAAGGAGAAAATTTCCAATAATTACCGAATGATGGGTTAATTCAAGTATTTCATGGTTCACTGGGCTGTTCAAGTATTTCATGGTTCACCACGCCATGTCTACCTAGAATGTAGCTTGGAAAATAAATTTAATCATCCCTTATTAATATACCCTAAAATTCCTTCCCGAAGGATCGTCGCATCAAGATGCGAAAGAAGCAAAAACAAATGTTAATAAGAAGCCCAAATAGTTTGGATAGATTCCAAAAGAAATGATTAGTTACGGTAATTACCGCAACCGAAAGATACCACCGCATGTCTTGAATACATGTGTTCTTGTGTTTCCTATGACAAGAAAAAAACTACACAAAATCTTAATGTAAAATATCTTGAGACTTAAGGGGATCTTCTACCTCTTCGCTTATGTTTCTAACTTCCCATTTGAAAACATGTAAATTTTAATATGGTAATTTCTAACAAAGTATTGCAGGTAATGACTTAAAATTTTTAATACAAATACACAAGACCCATATAAATCCAATTACGGTCTCCAATTTACGTTACATGCGTTAGATTAATTGCAATATATTCTTCAGTAAGTTTGGCAACAGAGAATAAAAAGTATGCTGCAGAGGGGAGAGGGCTGACAATCTGTTCTAGCTGCTTTTAATGTGATTCTCACTTCTCAGTGGTTAGAATGGTCTGGACTGGAAGAGCCCAAAATCACTTCTTTCTTCCTTTCAGGGTTTGTTTGTTTCTTCCACCCCCTGCAGTCACAAGAAGACAACTTGTTTCGGAAAGCATTTTGAATTAGTAGCAAAAAGCAAAACTGAATGACACCACGGACGGATTAAAGGGAGGGGCGGTCACTCCCTCCGAGAACATTTGAATTCTTTGAATAATCGGAGTAAGAAACTAGAAATTGCGTAATCTAATAAGAAAAGGTTGTTGAAGTATACAGATCAAGACGCATTTCAAGTGTCACAGCATTGTACTCTCCTCCCCTGCCCTCCCAATTCCTTTCTGAAGAAGTTCTCTTTTGTTTCTCTGTTCCATATTAGCCTTTACACTTACACTTTCACTATCCAGTATTGATTTTGACCATACCATCTGCACAGCAAGGCGAGTAAGGTTTACGAGTCCTTCCTGCACCCTTTTTTAAAAATTGCTAATTATAATAAAATTTATCGAAAACAATTCATCCCAACGATAAAGACTTATATACATTCATTATTGCAATCTTAAAATAAACTCGCCGCCTGTCGCGTATGCTAGCGATCTAATATATACGAATAGATGAAAAGTTACTTTGAAGCCATATGTATTGTTTTTCTGTAAGTCCGAATTCATACTTGTTTCTATTGTTGCATCGACAAAAGTGAGTGCCAAATCGATTTAGGCTCGTTGGTCTTTGCGAGGTCCCTAACGATGCAAGGCCGTGGGCAGTCGCCCACCACTTGAAACGCATCTGCACGTGCTCGGGTCTACAAAGTATGTATCACTTCGGGCCCGGGAGGGGTTCGGGCAGTAGCGTCATTTCAGATTTGGCTTGGGGGGCAAGACCCCTTGATATATGTAAAAATCGCGTTTTTCACTGACTTATTACTATTCTATTGATAAAATCTATATAAATCTCAAACTCAGAGGGGCAAATGACCTTCCCTGCCCCCCTAAATGACGCCCCTGGATTCGGGCTGTGAATTTTTAAATATACAACCATATTTCTCGGACTTTTTTTCGGGCCTAACTTTGTAAATATAGTGTAAAACGATATAAATTGCACCGTTCTTTCTGGAGGACTTTTAAAACACAACTGCAAAATCAAACCTCGAATTGCTGTAAATAAAAATGCAATTTTACATTAATAATTAAGTTTCTGTAATTCGGACTTATTTCGGGCTTATTTGATTATCACAGTGCTCAGTCCGGGCTCGGGCCTAAATGCTAAGACATATTTCGGACTCGGGTCGGGCTTCACATTGTAAATTCACGGGTCGGGCCCGGGCTGAAAATTCCGACCCGTGCAGATTTCTGCTCTGCGCCCGCATACATTCCTTCCTAGTCCAGAAAATCTCCTCCCCTCCGCATCGTCAATAATGGTAAATTTGTTCCTCGTATATTTGCTTATTATTGTAAGAGAAGTTTAAACCAGAGCTCTAAAATTTGTTCGTTCTCTGGGGTAATGTGAGTAATGCAAATTAAGGAAGATATGCGTAATATACACATGTCAGAAAAACTTGATATCAATTTGAATAGACCTTTTACGTATTGTTTATTTTAGAATTAATAAACTTATGCAAATATACCGAGGCATCTGAAATTTAATGTTAAATAGTGGCGAGTGAGCCAGAAGGGGCGTGCACTATTCAGTTAGTCAAAGAACTCATATATGTAGCTTGAAAAATACTACTATTTAAACCAATATTAAATTACACAAATTTGTAAAAAGTAGGATAACTATAGTTGGAAATAGTGTATTTTTTTAAGAGGAAACCCAGAAGTACATTCTCGATAAAATAATAATAATAATAATAATAATCCTCACTTCAATCATAGGTTGATGCGCAAGAAGGACATTTTAAAACTTCCCTGGGAAAGCTGTTTTATAATTTGATAAGGTCTCTTCTTCGTAACTGCATCTATCCTTGGTCGGGCCGCTGTGGCTCAGTGGTAGAGCGTTCACCTCTAATGCATGGCGTCCTTAGTTTGATCTCAGCTCGCACCAAGTGAACTTCGTGGAGGACAAACACCATGTGTGGGGTTTTTCTCGGGGTTCTCCTGTTTCCTTCCATTTTCTGCATTCCACCATTTCCTTCATCTCTCAACATCACTAGCTCCTTTAACCTACCAGGCATACTGTGGGACGTAAAGCTTATAGATTTTTCTATCCTTGGTCTTCCACTTCCTGGTTTTTCTTGTGCCTTTTCCTCTATCAACACGGTGGTCCGATCGGAGTGTCGAATAAGATAGGCAAGCATGCTGTTTCTTCTCTTTCCTATTATATTCATGATCTGTCGTCCTTCACTAGCTTCCTTTAGTATGTCTTCATTCCTTCACTTATTATTATTAATATCTCTACGGGTACATCTCGCTTTTGTGGCAAGATTCGCCCATTCTAAGGTTTTAAACCTTTGCTCTTGATTATAAAAATTCATTATACATTATAAAAGTCTATACAAAGAAATGTATAGCTCTACATCCTATAAATAGTATACACACATTCTACCATTATAAAAATAGTATACATTTTACAAAAATAAATTATCAACGAAATACTGTACCTCACTACTGTCAAACAACATTTGTACTGTGTATATATTTATATTAATTATATAGACTGTCATGTCTTTTAATCACATGGCTACCCACCTTGAGGATGGGCAGACGCCAATAATTTGAGTATTCTAGCAGGGAATCGAACCTAGAACCAGGCGATCAGGAGTCGAACGCTCTAACCACTAGACTATGGAACCCCATTGAATGACTATAAGGTTAAAATTCAAATAATTCTACAAAAAACAATTATCAACGAAATATTTCACTACATTACTAACACTAACGACATTTATACTGTTGATACATTTATATTAATTACTTTATGAAAACAGGTAGAATGACTATACATCTAAAATTAAAAAGATCCTACAAAAGTATTTTTTTCAACGAAATACCTTACTATTGTCAAACAACATTCATACTCTGTGTACACATTTATATTAATCACATTATAGAAAAGAATAGAATGATTATATGCCTGAAGTTAACTCGTCCAAAAAGCAATTATCAATAAAATATCTTAATATTGTACACTCATTACATGTACATGTACACTTTGTATGTTACCAACACACTAATTTCTGAAAATTGAATAAAAATATTGTATGTATGAAATATTAAATTGACCCCACAAAACCAATTTTTGCCAAGTCTAATACCATCTTTCAAAGACATTACTTTTAGTTTTATTACAAAGTGGAGCATAGCATCTTATACGAGAAGAATATAGAACTTCTTATCATGATAAGGCACATTTAAAACAAATACGTTATTTAGATAGAATATTTTTGTTCATTCCAAATTTTTAATACAAACTACTGCTGCTGCTGTCTTTTTACACTTACTGTCTTCGAGTTTATTTTTGTTTTTCGAATCTAACACTGAGGTTCACGACGGAGAGGAAGTGACTGTTCCAACCGAGAATCAACAATTCCAGGGAGTATGACTTTTATTTCTATAGAGAGCTGACAACAGGGCAAAGCTGCCCAAAACAAGTTTTTGGAAAAAAAGGAAAAAGAAAGAAAATTAGAAGGAAAGGAACAGAGGCGACATTGGTTTTTAGCCTGAAGCGCTCATAAATCACTACCACGTGTCACGAAGACTAGTAGGGCTAGAGGTTCAGAGGGCTCTCAATTCCTTCAAAAAGATCTATTCATATAATATATACAGCATATTTGCCAAACTTTCTGAAGAATATATCGCAATTAATCTAACGCATGTAACGAAAATTGGAGACCGTAGTTGGATTTATATGGGTCTTGTGTATTTGTATTTAAAATTTCAAGTCATTACCTGTAATACTTTGTTAGAAATTACCATATTAAAATTTACGTGTTATCAAATGGAGAGTTAGAAACCTAAACGAAGAGGTCTAACATCCCCTTAACAGTCTACGCTGTTTGACAAATCTCAATATAGCATATCAATGTATCATGGCAAACACATTTGTACCATATTCTGCAAACATAGTTAATCATATCAAAAGTCAAAACTTTAATAGTAAGTCTGCTGAATCTGGCTTTTTCTGCAAAATAGGCCTCTTCTCAGTAGAAGTTCTCCAGGCGTTCGGAACGATTAGTTTGACAAATGAGGGTTGCCAGTAAGAAGTGTTGAAATAATATTTCAACAAAGGATCTCCTAAATATAAAGATAACAAGCGGGTAGATGTTAAATTATTGGTTTGGACTTGGTTTACCTGGGAATCGCCTTCCAGATTACCGTTCACACTATCCTCTTCTGCTTCCTCATTGGGTTTGATAAGTGAAATTCCCCAATAGGAGTAAGAGAAGTAAGATTATTCGGAGTGTCAGGTGTTACTAAATTTAAATCTTGTAAAATATGTTCTGGGAGTTGCCTTTGTGCTAAGGTTAACCAAATTTTGCGGGTTTCAGCCGTTGGATTGGAAAGTTTCCTCCTGTCCATGGAGTGCAAACCTATATATTCACCTGTCGTGGGGTCAATAAGTTCGACAACACGATTATCAAGTGCTTTTACACAACGAAAAGGCCCCCTATAAATGTCGAAATACTTGGAGATATCGTTTTTCAGTAAATTACTAATATTCCGTTGTCTCAAAAAGACTAAGTCACCTTGTACAACCAGACGACGTCGTTGTTGGGTTTGATTCCATCGCTTATTCCTTTTCTCGATAGTCGACTTTCTACGATGGTCTGCCATGAGAAGTTTCTTTGACCAATCAATACCATCTTCCACGTCAAAATCTTCAGAAACCTGTAGACCGAAATGTTTGAAAATAGGACGAGAAAAATGAATATTGAGATGTATACTCGCAGGAGATACTCCAAGCCTCTCTGTAATAGAGTAATTATGTAACAAAACTGCCTGGGTAAATTCTCAGCCCATTGCTGGTGTGACTGACTGCACAATAACCTAAGAGTACAAAGAATTTCTTTATTAGATCGTTCTGTAATATTAGCTTGGGCGTGATAAGGTGTGGTGTGATGTACTTTAATATTATATTCCTGCATCTTCGATAAAAATTTTTTAGTGTGAAATACTGCAGCATTGTCAGTGAGTACGGCTTCCACTAGACCTAAATGATGCATATAGATATGAAATAAGCATTTAAGAACTGCAGTAGCCGTAGCAGATTTCAATGGTTAATCTGTATAGTATTTAGTGAATACGTCTACTGTAACTAATGCAAAACGAGCGCCACCTTTTCCTGTGGGATAAGGTCCAAGGAAATCTAGTGCTAATAATGCCCTAGGATGTAGACAATAAACGTGCAGGTGGATGTTGATCCGGTTTAAACTGCATGCACTTGATGCAATCCCTGACGTGTTTCTTCACATCAGATTTCATCTTTCTCCAATAAAGTAACTTTGAAATAATTCTCAGTTTTGCCAGTACCTGGCTGATGAAATTGATCATGATAAGCAACTATTACCTTTTCCACTAAAGATCTAGGGATACAAATTTTCCATGAATCAGGGATATAAAAATCTCTGTACAATAAAATATCATTATCTAACTTAAAGAATTTTGAATAGTTTCTGGAATTTCGAGGCAACTCCTCCATTATTTCACCTTCTAGTAATTGTCGGATCCTTTCTTGTAACGAATCTCATAATCCAGTTGCTGTAATTCAACACTCCACCGTAAAAGACGGGTGGTCCAAGGTTTAGTTTTGTCCAGCCAGCTGAGGTTTTTGTGGTCTGTAATGAAAATGACATGATGACCAATCAATAGTTGACGCCATTTTCGAACGGCAAAGATGATCGCCAGACATTCTAATTCACTCACACTGTGATTCTGGTGACGTCAGTCCTTCTAATAAATCGGATTACTTTTTTCTTATCGCCTACAGATTGATAGAGGACTGTGCTGATTCCGAGCCGAGAGGCATCAGATTCAATATAGTAGGGTAGGTCAAGATCTGGACGTGACAAAAGAACATCTTTACATATATCAGATTTGATTTGTTGAAAAGCGTTTTCGTGGACATCCTCCCAACGCCATTTCTTACCTTTTTTAAGAAGTTCGAAAAGTGGTTTCATTTTTTCTGAAAAATGAGGAACAAAAGAAGGAGACCAATTGAAAAGTCCTATAACAGATTGTAAAGATTTTATGTTAGTAGGTCGGGGTAAGTTGCGTACAGCTTGCACACTTTTGAGATCCTTTTTGATGCCTTCAGAGCTGATGAGAAAACCTAAGAAAGGAATAGAGTCTGTACAAAATAATCATTTCTCAATGTTGAGAGTAAGGTTAAATTCCCTAAATTTCTGAAAAATTTGTTTTAAGAGCTGGAGATGTTCTTCAAAAGTGTCAGTGAAACAAGCGAGGTCGTCGATGTACCTTAATATTTTAGCGTGTAGTTCGGGTCCTAATACTCTCTGCAACATTCTATTCAATACACTACTACCATTTTTATATCCAAAACATGTAACACGATGCTGATAATGTTGGCCTTCAAAATTGAATGCGGCGTTTTCCTGTGATTTGGCTGGTAAGTAATGCTTGATTATAACTACTCACTGAATCAAAAGAGCTTAGAAATAGTTTACACCTTACCTTCAGCAACAAGTCCTGTATACCTTCTGATTTTGTTTGTCGTAATTCGATATACTTGCTCGGCAAACGCAGATTAACGCATACTTTCGGTTTACCATTTTTCTTAGGTACAACTAAGATGGGGTTACTGTGGATAGAATTGAAGTGGCAAATTAACCCTAGCTCTAATAGTTTGTTAATCTCTTCTCGAACATCAGGTAAATACTTATGTGCGATGGCGTACTGTTTTCGGACGAATGGTTTGTCAGTCTTGACTTCCATTTCATAAACAAAATCCTTATAAAGTCCAGGATAGTTGGTAAAGATATCCATATATTAAGATAAAAGAAAACGTAAATGTTTCTTTTGCTGTGGTGTAAGGTTGTGGGTTCGATTCCCAGCATCTCGAATTTGTTCGTCCGTAGCATGTCTAACGAATGTGGACACAAAGATCGAAAACTTTTTATCGGCGATACCACCTTCTTCATCGTCTGAAATTTCCTCTAATTCGTGCTGGTAAGGTAAAAGATCGACAAGAGTTTTTAAATTGTTGTACTCCATAGAAATAGTACCCTGAGATAGATCTATTTTACTACTTAGAGCTGTAAGAGCATCTAATCCTAGGATAAGGTCTTGGTTAAGTGATTCGGTGACATATACTTTTAGGTAAATGGAAATGTTATCAATTTGTACTGTAATTAACGTATAGCCTCTTACTTTTCTTTTCACAAACCCAATAAAATCAACTAGAAAAATGTCATCGGCTGGAGTTAGCTTTGGTGCCGTGACGTCAGCACTGCTACGTCTCCAAAGAGCTAAAGATAAAAGAGAAAGATCCGAGCCTGTAACGCATAGGCATTCAACATCTGTATTACAAACTTTTACTTTAATTTTCGAAGAAATTTGGGTTGGTTTAGAATTAACGTAGTGGTCTATATTATCGGTGTCCGATTCACAATCACTTCTGGCTAAATTTGGGTCTTTACAGTTACATATGTGCGTATGGGTTACATAGAAATATTTATTTGGGCCTTCCGTAAAGTGATTTACATTGGCTGATACTCGACCCCTAGTACAGTCTTTTAGCGGTTTCCCTGAGAATGTGAGTCTCGTTTGTTACGATGATTTGACCATTTATAATCATATTCGTCATTCCTATTCTGCTTGTAATTGTTACGAGCATAAAATGGTTTATTACCTCTGCATTTCTTATTTCGGTAGTCATTTCTTCGATCCTTAGAATTACCATTATGTGGTTTTGGCCGTTTGTTGTAATTGTGAGGGTTACGATTCCGATCTTGCTCGCTGTTAGTGTTCTGATTACGAGAACGTGATTGTCGATCGTTGTTGTCACGATCATTTGTATGTCTCCTGTTCCAATTACCGCCTCTTTGGGCCTTGGTATTATTAACTTTCTGGTTGTAATATCTATTCTGATTATTATTACCATAACTGAAAGATCTCTGATAATTCTGAGAAGCTTGATTCTGTCTATTGTTAAAATTGTTACCCTGCGAATGTTTTTCCTCTCTAGTTTGCTCGAAATACAATGTTTCTAATTTCTGAATAGACGCCAAAAATTCTCTAATATTAGTGCAAGAAAGTAAATAAAATTCTGTACGAAATCTCTGAGGTAACATATGTATGATATCTGTTAATATCAAATTCTCTGGCAATTGCGGTGTCAGTTCTCTAAGTTTATTAAACAGATCTAAAACGAAGGCATGTACTGTCATGGGTCTTAGGATTGAATCGGGTTGCTTTACAAGCCGACAGCCTGTGCTGTATCGTAGCATCACCAGCGAAACATTCAATTAGCACTTTTTAACCTCTTCTAAAGTTTTAAATCCCTCAGTGTGGGTATAATACCAGCTTAGGGCTACACCCTCCAATGCATGAGGTATGGCTTGTACTAAGGCCTTTTCTGACAATTTAGCAACTTCCGCTGCTAATGATAACTTGCGCATATATGTATGTACTGACTCAGTAGCAGAATCACCTATAGGTAAATACGCAATAATTTTCGGTGTAAGGTGGTTTTTCAGTTTAGCTGTTCCTACGTTTCTATGTCTAGTTTCCGTATTATTACGTCTAAAATTTCTGTTGGTAATGATCTTAACATGAATTTCGTCGATACTGCTAATTTTACTATGCTCAGTATAAGCTGAGTCACTGTTAGATTGGTATCCAGTTCTAACGTGAATGTCACTATCAGTATTGGATTCCGATTCCCGTGTTTTGTTTTCGGTTCTTTCTACTTTTTGGTATACTAACGCCAAATCGTGCCTAATTTCTTCTATTTCCCGCTGTGCTACTTTAATTTCAGCGTTGTTCTCGAAAGCCTGTTCGTTTTTGACTTTAACATGATAATCTAATTGCCTAATCTCTTCATAGCACATCTGAAGTGACCCTTCATTCTTTCGAACCTGTTTCTTTAAATCTACAACTTCGTCATGTGTTTCGTTTAAATGGTTTTCAGTTTCTCTGTGCGCTACGAGACAACGTTCTTTATTGGCGTTACAGATGGTGTGATTAGCCTCCCATTAAATGATTTGTGTTTTAATGACTTTCATTCCCATTGAACGTACGTCGCGAACTATAAACTCTATGTTATCTCTATTCTGCTGAATAGTTGTTTTATTTTGTTCGATTCCCCTCTGAACTCTTTCAATATTTTGATCTACTCTGTTCTCTAACGCTTGTATTCTATCAGCTATTTTTGTAGTTCCTTCATCGCATTTAATTTCAACTGCTTCTATTTGTACTCGTAATTTAGCAAGGTTTTCCTTATTCTCGTTCTGTGTCTGTTCCTGCCTATCTAATTTTTCTTCTTGCCTGTCTAATTTTTCTCTTACTTCTGCAAAATGTTCCTTGTTTTCTATCTGTGCCTATTCATTTTTCTTAAAATGTTCTCTGTTTTCCGCTTGCATTTGTTCAAGGATATTAAGTATGTCAACTTGTTGGTGAGGCATAATGAAAATACAATTACTAATCGCAAATAACAAATGTAAATAAAATTCAAATAAAATATATATACTACAGAACACTATATGAGTACGAAAATACTAAATTTCACTATTATTGTTTCTATTGGGAAAACTTGTAAAAAGAAAAATATGATTAATAAAATTTCCTATTCCAATATTAGTAGTACTTATTCATATATACAGTGAGTCCAGAAAGTATTCGTACACCTCGAAATTTTGTAAATATTGCGCCAGTGCAGCGCTAATTCGCATGGAACCCATGAAAAAGATAACGCTTTTGCTGCAGTATGGCACAGGTCATTTATTCAATACAAAAAATCCACAACAAAAATAAATTTTCTGGTAGAAAAATAACAAAACAAAAATAAATCAGTTTTAAGATCACAAACAAGTATTCGTACAGTCCATCAGATATCATCACTATCACAGCCGTTTTCACTATTCTAATATCTGGTGGGATAACCGTTGGCCTTGATAACTGCTTGCAATCTCTTGGGAACGTTTTTAACACACTTAGCAGTCACTGGGGATGAAATTTTATCCCATTCCTCTGCCAAAGCATTTTTCAGGTCACACGCATTAGAAATCACTCTTTTTCTAATCTGCTTGTCAAGATAACTCCACAAATGTTCAATTGGGTTCATGTCAGGAGATTGGGGAGGTGTATGTAGTTGTTTAGGGCAATTGTACAGAAGCCACAGCTTAGTAGTTTGAGCTGTGTGCTTGGGGTCTGTTGAAATACATAATTTTTGCCTAGTCCTAGTTTTGCAGCACTAGCATCCAAATTTTGTTTCAATATATCTATATACATTTTGTGGTCCATGATTCCATCAATGAAGTGTAGGTTTCCAACCCCAGCGGCACTCATGCACCCCCACACAAGCACACTACCACCACCATACTTCACTGTTGGCAACAGATTGCGAGGTTCAAGTTCTGCATTTTTTTGCGGCCACACTTTCTGGCTACCGTCTGATCCAAAAATGTTAAATTTACTTTCATCCGAGAAGATAACGCGCTCCCACTGCTCTGGGGTGTCTGCCAAGTGTTCCTTCTCGAAAGCGAGGCGTTTCTTCCGGTTCTTCTCGTTCACCCAGAACTTCCTACGAGGAGTCCGTCCATTGTACCCAGCGGCCCGTAGCTGTTTGCGGACTGTTTCGTTGCATACCTTGGTACCGAGTCGCTCTAGCTCTGCAGCAACTTTAGGGGCACTAGTTCGGGGATTTTTCTTGATCGTGCGGACTATGACACGCTTGTCTTGCTCGCTGAGAGATGGGGGTCGTCCAGTCCTCCTCCTATTGTGCAGAGATTTTGTCACACAGAAACGGTCTATCACACTTTGTACCGTTGACCGTGGCCTATCGACTAGCTCCGATATCTCCCGCAGCGATTTCCACTTGTTGTGGAGGCGTAGAATGATCTTTCTCTCCTCCAGTGACGTTTCTTTCCCTTTGCGGCCCATGTTGACAGGGTTGACTGTAGTACTCGCTCAGCAGTTCAGTGAGTGCACCAAGACCGTTGTGGCCGAAGTGACGAGACATCTATCGTCACTCACACCTACCCTTTCCTTCCCCACGTAGCCAGCGAACCGATATTTGCCCAAAAACAAACACACTTCCAAGAAAATGCTGGGTGTACGAATACTTGTTTGGGACCTTAAAATTGTTTATTGTTGTTTTATATTTTTTTCTAGCAAATGTTATACCTTTGTTGTGGATTTTTTGTATGTAATAAATTGTCTGGGCCATACTGCAGCAACAGTGTTATTTTCTCCAGGCATTCCATATGAAATAGCGCTTCACTGGCGCGATTTTTACAAAATTACGAGGTGTACGAATACTTTATTGACTCACTGTAACTACTGTCTCCATGCACAAATCACTGACAGTCTTGGCTCGTGTCCCTGTTCGGGCGACATTAAAATTGCTACCTACCGTTTCTCTCGAGTGCTGGCTTCCGTAGAACTCCCTAAGAAAACAACTGATAACAATTCTGGTCCAGGCTCATGTTCTGTTCAGGCGCAGATTGATAATAGTGAAATACAACAAGTGATTTGACATGAGCAACGTTGGTGCTTTTGAGACTCAGGTTGGATTATACTTACTTTTGCGTATGCATGCGTATACATATACGCGACTGGCAAGCCGACTGTTCGCAGGGATTCATAGACACATGAATGAATACGATAGTATTTCCTTAGATGAATTCTTATTTATTAAATAGGCATATATGTGGATACAGAGGAGAATGAGAAATATTAACAACACAAAATTTTCACTACACAGAGCTTACACGCTCAAACAGAAGAAATTGCACTCACGCAATTGAATAAACGAAATAATGAAAAATAAGACACTTAATATTGCATAGTAGACGTAGATATGCGCACATTATATAAAAACACTAGAAATATAGCCCTTCTATTCGATATTACTTGCACTATATACTTATTATTCGCACTATGAGGCTTTCAATCCGTAATTAGGCCGAGGGGGATGGGGAGATACAGGAAACACTAATCCATGATGAGATTTCTTGACTCCGAAGAAATGCTGTACTCCAAAAGAGGTTGTTCACTTTTTCATTTAACACCAAAATAAGACTCCTATCGTATACTTAATTACTCATCGTACTCCACTTATGTTAATATACCGGCAAAACTTTTCGTTCCTTCTTACTCTGACGGCTTAAGCTCACTCCTCGCTTCTACCAGCGCTTGGGAACCTCCCGTTCACTATAATTAGGGTTGGTAGTGCGTTGTACAAAATAATAAAGAAATGTCAAAGTTTTCTGCGTTCTTAAACAACACAAATATGACGCCGGTATAATGGAGAGCACTGGCAACACATGTTTCGGTCCCGTGGGAATAAAACTTGGAAGCGATAGTCAAAAAAGTGTTGCAGTGTGAACTGGTAGATTTCTCCTATGACTGTTAGATTTTTTTTTACACTACTATTATACATAAAACAGTTCAGTGGAAAGGAGCGAACGTTGGTGATTGTGGGAATAAGTCATTTCACCTACGACTCCTACAAGCTATGAAGACTGTTCTCACGGTTGGAAGGATGACGCAATATGAATGCATGAGAACACAACAGACGACGAGAATTCGTTCACACACACAATATCAACTTCGTGTCCAAAAATATTCCCAACTTTAATAAATGTCGTTATGAAGAAGGTACATGGGAAATAATCATAGTGGCGAAAACCATAAGTTGGTAACTATTTTTAGGGAAAGAAAAAAATGAGTTTGCTACTTCAAAGCACTTTGTCCAGACGATAAGCGTTGTATTAGAAAACAACAAGTCCTTTTTCTACGGTGAAAAATGATGAAAGCAACTGAGGAACACCTGCAGAAAGAGTTGAGTTTCTCACCAGCAAGAAAAATAGCTTTTCTTTCCTCTGAGTAAACTAATGATTTCGTTGCATGAATAAAAGTTAAAGAAGAAATGCAATGTTCGTCCAAATCGTAGTATTGTGGCCAGGCTGACGGTCACAATATGTCGTACTTAATTATTAAATTTGTTTTTATAGCAGGAAGAATGCATACTAAATATCATAAATAGCTGCAATTACAAAATATTGCGTCTAGGTGTTCTTGAGAATCTTTTTGAAAGGTGAACAGCTACAGTAACAGGAAACCGAACTCATCACGATCAGTGGCGGATATAGAAGGTAAAAACTGGGGGCGAAAGAAGCAAGAAGCTAGACTATATAGGTGTGTCATGACTACTATACTTTCAAAAATGCACAAGTAACAGCTGTGAAATTAAATGAAGGCTGTTAAATTGTAATTTTTTAAAAAAAAATCTATGAAGGTCGGATCCTACCACCAATTTGCTTTTAACCTAAGAATACATCCAACGAATATGTCGTGTAGGCTCAGTAGTAGAGTGTTCACCTCTGGCACGTAAGCTTCCTGCTTCGATTCCAGCTCCCGCCAAATGAGTTTTGTAGTGGACATACCGAATGAGTGGGTTTTCCAGGACACACTTGCTTCCTCCTATTATCTCTTATCTCATTATCAGACTCCTGTAGCCTCGGAGCATAATCGTGGGTTTTTTCAAGAAAGGGAAAAAGTGTGCAGAAAGAATGCTTTCGTCACGTGGCGGCGTAGATGAGTACAAAACAAAGCTGATCCATGAATTAAATTTTAATGTTTCATAGTAGCCACAGTTCATTTGGCTCCACTGCAAAACATCAATAACACGAAAACAATAGAAATCAGTCAATTTACAAAGCGAAAAACAAAGAACAGTTAGCTCAGAAGTGGGTTCCTTCTGATTAACATTTATTAATTTTAATGATCAGTTAGATTTGAAAACACACTGGTCATTACCTTTCCGGCCGATACGATCGTCTTCGCTTTCTTCTGTGCTGCATCACCGGTTTCCACCCACTGCTTGGACTGCTGTTTCATTTCTGGCGTATAGTGGTAAATCCATATCTCATCCATTGACACAAATCGCTGCATTAGGATCCTATAGTATTATATTAAATGTTTACATTTGGCAATTTCCAAAATTTAAGGTGAGGACCAATGTACTCCTTCAATTTTTTTCAACGGATGCTCCAATGTATCTATATGTTAAGAAATAGAATAGACCCCTATACATGCCCATATAATCATATAAGGTTAACAGACCTCATCAAAGGGGGGTGAATAACCTACGAAATTTGATTTTTTAGCAATTTTATACCCATGATAGGGAACGTGATAGGTCACCCAAATTTATAGTAATACATATTGATATCATGTACTATAATACCACATGTTTAAATTAGACAATTTACAAAATTTAAGGTGGGCCAAGGTACCCCTCCCAAATTTTAATTGGAGTGAACTAATATACCTATGTCTTAGGTAAGATAATTGACCCCTATACATACCCATATAATCATATAAGATAATAGGATCACATAAAAGGGTAATAACTTACGTCAAAACCAAACACGTGGTCGTACTAATTTTCGAGAAATTTTACCCATAAAAGGAAACGAGGTGGACCATCCAAATTTATCATGATACATATTGAGGTCCTGTACTATAATACCGAATGCTTAAATTGGAGAATTTCCAAAATTTAAGGGTGGGCCAAGGTACCCCTCCCAAAAATTTAAAGGGGTGCATCAAAATACCTATGTCTTATGGAATGGACCCGTGTATACGCCCATATAACCATATAAGGTAATAGGACATCATCAAAGGGGATAAGTTGGGCCTAAAAGCAAACACGTGATACAACGTAATGCTTACGTTTATATTTTGGCAATTTTGTACCCCTAAAAGGGAACAAAGTGAACCACCCAAATTTATAGCGATCTATATTAGGGTCCTATACTATTATACCAAATTTTTAAATTTGGCAATTTCCAAAATTTAAGGGCTGGGCCAAGGTACCCTTTCCAAAAATTTAAAAGCGAGCACCAATATACCCATGATTTATGAATGGGAATGGACCCATGTATACGCCCATATAACTATATGAGATAATAAGATCTCATCAAAAGGGATAAATTAGGTCAAAATCCCCGGAAGTTTAACATTTTGGCAATTTCTTACCAATGAAAGGGAACGAGATGGACCCCCAATACTAATAGAGGTACATACCCTGGTCCTAGGCTACCATACCAAATTTTTAGATTTGATAATTTCCAAAATTTAAGGAAGGTGGGCCAAGGTACCCATGTCAAAATCTAGAGGGGGTGGTCCTAGGTTCCCCTAGGTCAATGACCTGGGCGCTCGGGCGCCACAATTCGGGGGCGACAAAATTGTTCTCAAGTGGGGCAATTACTACTATAGACATAACATTTGTAATATAAGCTTATATACACTCTAAAAACAGTACCCATGATTTTGCACAAGTACCCGTGAAATAGAAGGTACTTCGCTGATGTACCTATGAGAATTCAATGTACCGAAGACTTTAGTGGGTACACACCGCATCTCAGCCTCTTACCCATGAATTAGTGGGTACATGGAAGATTTATGGGTACAGTAAATTCGTACCGAAGAATATACCCATGACAATAAGGTAACATGAACATAAGCAATAGTGTGTGTTATCGGTTGATGTGTTGTTTGTGCATTATTTGAATGAAGATTGGAAAGATTCGAGTTACCAATCAAACGAGTCCCATATAAAAGTAAGTGGAATATTCTGTATTTATAATTGTATTTGGATATTTTAAATGAATTAACTTGTCTAAAATGTATATTATATTTCAATAGTCAAGGGGTGAGGGGGTACATTTGAACAGGGGTTACCTTTGAACATTTAAGATAACAGGCTAGAAATAATAGCATATCTGGTGGTTTCAAAAAAACTGCGTTGCGTGACGGTCAACTGTTATCTGCCATTTTAGTGTAACTGTTGATGAACAGCAGTACTTTATTACATTTGTGGGGTGGAAAGTTGGAATTTGTGTGAAGTTTTGTAAGATTTTTGACAGAAGCCTGTGTTTTGATATTATCTGCCATTCATTGCAGAAGCAAGTACATTAATTTACTTATCTAATGTTGCCCTTTGTATTTCACAATAGTTTGTACTATCTGGGTATTACCAAATTCTGCTTGGTCATGCCGGTTGGGGCAGTTTTGATCAAAAATTTGGGGGCACATTTGAACATTGTTCTACCGATACTTTTCTGAAACTTATAAGTACCAGCAACATGTTTGTGTTCTCAGACAAGGAAGACAAATGTTCACTGCCAACTGCTGATATTGTATGTAGACTTTCTCATCCCATAACTTCTGGAGAGACAAAGCGTACTGCAAAAATTCTGACATTTCATGTTGATTTGCAGAATTTTAGGGTAGAATAAATTTCGTGTCCAGTACCCGGTTAGTAGTGAAAAAAATTTAATTTCTTAGATCTTTTAGATTGCTAGTAGATAGTAATAGGTTTTCCATTAAGCCTATCAGGTGTGACGAGCAAAATTAAAAAGTGAATCATAATCATATTTTCACAGATATGCTTCGATGATCATATTTTTTAAAAATTTTCTTCAGATCACACCTACGCCTATAGATATGTTGTCCGCATATCCTTTTGTGTGTGTGTGTGTGTGTGTGTGTGTGTAACGTATAACGTACAGCATATATGCAGGCCCGTATTTAGGTAACTACTATTCTGTGCTCGAACACAGAACGTCACAATTTAGAGGGCGGCAAAATTTTGGAATTTTTAAAAGAAAAAAGATTCACAATAAAGTTACATTTAACACTACCACACTAAGAGTCCCGCGCAAGAGCGAGAAAATGTTTAATTCGCTCTAATTACAGTAGTTATTAATTAGCTAGCTTATCTGATTATTTTAAAAAGTTATCCTCTCCTACTCCCACCCCAAGGGGTGAGGATGAACTTGAACATCATGAAAACTGATACCGCTAAACTCAGTGACCTCGAAAACAATGAATTCAACACTTATATCTGTCGTTTTCGATTACTTTTAAACTCTCGCCCACCTCACTCGGTAGTTGAGTATGACCTTGAAGTTGAATAGGATTGAAACTGTCACTATTCATCTCAGTGACCCCAAAAACTATGAATTCAATTCAATTCAGATGTGTTTCCGAAGGGGAGGCAAATTATTTAGAGCAAAGAGGCGCACAATATACAAATACGGGCCTGCATATATGTTTCAGCAATTATTACTATTATTATTATTTCCTTGAAATACGCGATTGGTTAATTCTTGTGCCTTAAACCGTTAATGATCCTTTGTTACATTAGCCTTGTTGTTCGTAAACGAATTCATCCTGAAAATAACGATTATTGTAGTAAAATAATGGTTTGTTCAAAACTGCCCCACGCATGTTCAAATTTACCCAATACTTGTTTAAATCTACCTCCCAAGGGGGTAGATTTGAACGGCACCCCCTGCTCCCTTGCACAGAATGACAAGATCAAACAAAGTACTCTATTTTATGGCAAATATAATGTATATTATATTTAGCTTTTGCTACAGTTCTATAAGGAAATTTACTGAGTGTTTGGAAGCAAAAACGAATATTCGAAAACACATGTTCAAATGTACCCCCCTCATCCCTAATTTAAGCGATAGTTCCTTTGAAACAATTTTTGATGGTTAAATTTTAAATCTAGTTTTTTTAACATGCACAACATGCTAATTTTCGTGACTTTATCTGAATAATATTCCGACTTTTCCGTGGGTGCCATTAACGTATGTAGGTAAATCAAGAGTCATTTATGGAATTGAAAGTGCAAGGGTAAGTGTTCCACAGACATGCTTACGTGCACTTTGCATTTCACTGGTTTGTATAGGTTGTGTTTGTGGCTTCTGGTGCTTACGTTCAAGGGAACGTTTACTAAATCCCTGTACCTTGTGCTTGTGCAAGGACTTCGCCTTGTATCACCGGACCAATTTTTGGAAATTTACAGGGTGAATTGGAGAATTTATTTTGTTTTGAGAGGAAGAGTGAGTGAAAGTCAGATGAGGGGAATAGTGATTTCTGTAGGCTGTGTTTGATATTGTAAGGGATACTGTATGTAGAGGCGGAAGTGACTGTTAGGCGGAGAAGTACACTTGCTATGATTTAGTGGCGGGAAAGACAGTGTGGTAATAGCGCATATATGTCAAGATTGTGACATACGGTATCCTGTTTGCGTTTTATAAAATTATACAAAAATAACAAATGTCAGTTGTTGAAATTGTGTGAAAGACACAGTATACTGTTTACAAGTGGAGCTTTACTAATATGAAGTGCTATTGAAGCTAGTATCATTGCCAAAAACCATCTGTTTCACTACCAACTCGCATACCCACCATCGCTGACATGCCTGCTTCCTTCGGACGCACCCAGCACTGTAGTACACATCCGGGCGCCGTGTTTATACGCAATAGTAATTTTTTATGCCAATTTTAAAAGTTTACATGCCTCTGTTTTGAAGGTAACTGAACCTAACCTAGCCTCACGTAACGTAATGTAATCTAACCAAGTGTAGTACACTTTAGTACTTTTTTCTATTTTCATGTGGCGCTCGATATAACACAAATGTCCCCTTCTCCTTCGGACACCGGTCACAACGTTGCACCCCTCTACCTTCTACGGATACCTCGAAGTCCTTGTACAAGTACATGACAAAGAAAACATACCTAATGTGCACACAGAGAAGGCCTACTTTTATCAAAATGCGGCAATAAAACTCGCAATATAATGGGGGAGGGGTTATCCTTTTCCTCACCTGATAGGCCTACATCACGAAAGTAACGACGAAAACCAAAAGGACTTAAATTAACATGGCTCTAGCTGATATTCCACAAGTTCGTAAAAAAAAAAAAAAAAAAAAAAAAAAAAAAAAAAAAAAAAAAAAGTGAAAGCAATCGAAGGAAAGATTTAGCAACTGGGCCTGTTTTTTTTTATGAACGGTGCTAGCTTAAACTTGGCCAAAACAAAAATATAATATACGGTTCCTTCGAAATGTCAGTGTTTCTTGCTCAGTGTTGCAAACTCAAATAGGAAATGCAATATTTCAAACTAAACAAACAAACAGACAAATATAATTTCGTTAAACTTTCCTGATCCACTCAACAATTTGTTTGTAAATACTATGATTGTACTCGTGTGTAATTTATAAGACCCCCAAAATAACTTATGCTACTAACATTTAATTTTAATATTTCTCGATACAGCTGGTGGGAAATATTTTGTTGGGTGCCAGTATCTGTCTGCTACACAGGGTTAGCAAAAAAAAAAAAAAATACCTTTCTTTTGAACCGGTGTTTTGGGTTAAATAAATTTCTTAATTACTTAGATTACATATGGATATAAATGATTTTATTTGGCCTTAACGTCCTTATGCAACACAGTGATATGAGAGTAGTTTTTTTCCGAAAGTAGACATCGATTACAAGGAAAATGTTTAGCTGTCTGATGCAATAGGAATAAATAGCGCGATTAAAATACAAATGTGTTGCTTCATCTTTAAAGCACAGTAACTTTTATTTTGATTTATAATTATGAATTAGCTTATTATTGGTAAAATAAAAGTGACAGTTCTCTTCTCTTCTTGTTCATAAGGTATTTTCATAAGAACATTGACAGAGGAAGAAAGAGGCAAAAACTGATATCAAAAGAGGAACAACGAACCTGTGTCGTTCCAAATGAACCCTTGGCCGGTTCATCTAATGAGAAATCGCATTCATCAAATTCAACAGAAAATGTATCTGACTACTTACTGGAGTTAGAGGTAATTATATTAGAGTATTGTTTTATATTAGCGAGTGACCGTAGGGCAGTTGAGTAGAGCGTTGGCTTCGTATTAGGAAGGTCCTGGGTTCGCGCTCAGCAACCGCTTATCTCTGGTTTCTCTCAGTCGTACTAGCCAAATGCTGTAATGGTGCCTTAAATAAGGCCAGTGTCGACTTTTTAAACCCGTTAACATAGGTAATAGTATTGTACGAAATTTTAACAATTTATTTTTATCTTTTGCAATTTTTTATTATTTTGAAAATAAATTTATTAGAAATCGCAACATCAATGTTTCGGATGTCTTTCAGATCGTCATCAGTAATTACAGTAAATTGGAGAAGGAATTTTGAATAGCCTGTTTATGCAATATTCATGTATTGTAGTAAAATCTGGTAATATGGTAGCTAGGATACAGAAGGATATTCTTTATTTTCTGTTAGAATAGAAGTGCTTGGAATTGGGACCACGCAATTTGATTAATTTCGTTTCTTCGCCTTTGCGTTGTGATCTCAATCCGTTATTTTATGAGCCATAGATAGCAGCAAAATCGAAGTATGTTTTAATAAATATTCGCTTTGATAATTTAAAGATCATATAAATGTTATCTTACCATTAAAATGGTAAAGTGTTGCTACGTATCTTTAAATAGCAGTAATAATTATAGGTACTGTATACATTTATTACATTTAGTAAACTTCCAATTAATTAATTACTGTACCAATACCTGTTTTCCAATCACACATCACTTTTGAAGAAATTGCTGGAATTACTGTATCAGTGAATGCTCAAGATAAAATTCATTGTATATTGATTGCAAAATTCTAAATTTAATAGATTAAACTATACTTATCTAAAGTTGTATAGATCTTTCCGCGATCTGCCGCTCTTTTTCCACGGAATTGCTGCAGTTTTTTAATATATTTTTATTGTATACATTTTTTCTTTTACTTCTGACATCCTTCTACCACTAACAGATTACATCTGTTGCACATAAGAATTTAAAAGTACTTTGAAACCAATTTTGCAGTTCAGAAAAAAGTCTTGTATCAGCTTTTACTTGATTTTGTAAATGAGAACGAGAGTAGACCGTAGTAGCCGTGCGCTTTGAAGTGTCAGGCCGCTGACTTCAATGTTCCAGGTTCGATCCTCACTGGAGCGTGGTTGTTTGTGGATTTTAGAAATTTACCCAGCCAAAGTCGAGAGCTGCTAAAATCAGGGTTTAAAAAAAACAACCCACCTGCGCCCATATCGGTTTGCTCGAATTTAATTTATTTTTCAAAATATCTAAATGTCTGTGGGTAAAAGTGTTAAAATGTAATTTATATTTCAGGATTCTCATAGTCAGAATTTGCAACAAGGGGGGCGCGGTAGTTCAATGGTAGGGCGTTCACCTCCGGTGCTTGGGGTCCCTGGTTCGATCCCAGCTCGCGCCATGTGGACTTTGTGGAGGACAATCACCGTACTTGTGAGTTTTCTCGGGGTTCTTCCGTTTCCTCCCACTTTCTTCAATTCACCATTTCGTTCATTTCTCTTCATCACAGCCTCCTTTAACCCACAAACCATAACCATGGGACGTAAAACTCAAAGACTTCATTTATTTCAAATATAAGCATAATCTATACATTAAATTGTATAATCATCTCAATTAATTCCATAATTATCTCAAGCTAAGTTTTTAAAAATTCATTCAGTACTTTACAAAGATCCTAGAAAAGACCTAATTAGTATATATTGAATTATATAGTATGCCTAAAAGTCCAAATTTTGTAAAAATCACTTTCAATGTGATCTGCTTAGTTGTATGACTAATATATTCATCAAAAGCTCAATAACCAGGTGGGTTTTTTCCAGGTGTTTCCAACCGAAAAAAACACCTTTTTTGGCTGAGCTGGGCCTACATGGGCAAACTCTGACGAAAATACAGTTTTTACCAAGAACAAGCGAATTCCAAAGTAAAGTTATAAGTTTTTGTAGTATGTTACCACTAAAAAAACGTACCAAAGTATAACATATTTCGTTTTTAAAATTAATATTGTTAACCATTCTAAGGAGTACTTCTGTTTGTTTGTCGTCTTTGTAGAGAATTATCGTGTCGTCTACATAACGATAGTATGTAAACAACTTTTCAATTTAGATGTAGCTACACTTGATACGATAATTGTTGCATATTTTACACAGCATTGTTATTTCGTGATTTTATTTCTTTATGTAAATATGTACTGTATTCTTTATATTTTATTAAACATATCTAAACTCATTCCTTTTGGATATATATATTACAGGCATCGTTTCCAGAAACCTTGAAACCTCAAGGACCAACCCTGTTCTATACTGCCGAGTCCAAAATGCTGTGGAAAGGAAATGGAGAAACAGCTGTGATATCGAGGAGACCTCCCTGCTGCTCTCATGTATTTATTACGTTAAGAATTTATAATACCCAACTTGGTTTGGACAATTTCTGGAACTTGCAATTTTAGACACTTGACAAAGAAATATTAAACGCACCGTACTGCAGAAACCACGCCATGGAACATATAAAACACTAAAAATTATAACGAAAACAACTGTAAGAATAACAATTAAACAATAGCAATAAACTTGTTTTTGTATCACTTGAATTATGTTCCTGTATATCAAGTATTTTTAGCGCTTCATTTTAAAATAGTAATGTTTATTTATTTAATAAGATTATATAATGTAGCAGCAAAAATTGTGAACAATAAGCTTAAAATATCAAATATGCATTATCAGCGCCCTCCCCCCAATCCAAGAAACCAGTCTGGTCCTTGGTTGTTCTTGAAATTTTTCGCGTAGCTTCCGGATCTGCTATATTCAATTTGGGATGCTTTAATCGGTGTGAGTCCGCACGCGCAAACTGAAGTATTCTTTCTTCATTCCTAATCCACAGCTTGAAGAAGAATATGTCATTTTGTCCCAAGTAAAATAAAATAACAGCTGAGCAAAGAAAATAAGTTTTATTAAAAACTAAAAGCTTAGCTTTTAATTAAAGGTATTTGCATTGCTCAGCTGTTGTTTTATTTGGGTTGATAAAAGCAGAGCTTTGATGTCGAAAATATCATCGATGGCATTTTTAAGTATTTTCATTATTTTCATCAGAAAACTTGTAACTTAAACATCCTTCAGGAAAGACTGAACGTCCAAAAGGTGCTACAATATTTGCCCACAGTTACGAGGACTTTGTATATTTGTGGCAGCATAGAAAGCATCACTAAGGGAAAAGGAGGTCTCAGTTCTGTATGGCATCCAATCTTAGGGGAAAAAAAATACGATTGTTCTTTCACTAAAGGTGACATGCTTTCCGAAGGTGATGTTTGATGGATAATATCACACTGATGTTCATTCTTTTGCAGAATACCTCTTATAGGAGTTCCATATTATTCCGGAAGGACAGATTCTCCATTTTTTAATCAGGAGGCGCGTCCTTCCAGTAGGACGAATGGCCGTACTTTATTATTAATATAAAATGTATTCAAACATTTCAAATCAAATAAATATTTGTGTTTAAAATAAGGAACAATACAAGGAGCAATAAGGAACAAAGTACAAGGTATATTCATATTCATATGTATATTTATACAAGGTATATTCAGGTACAAATACTGAAAATCTGACTTTGCCTTTGAATTTCTAATGAAATCTAGTCTTAAAGATGATACATCACATGACCCTTGTTTCCATTTTTTAAAATAGATTAAACCAATATTTCTGCTTGTGAAATGGGCAACAGACTCACGTTACGAAAGTTTTCACGCGCCTACCTAAGTTTAATACAGAACCATCACATTTTTTTAACATATTTACGTTAATTAGAGTGATTGCTGTTTTTAATGTTGACTGCAAAATGCTTAGATTACAACCTATAATAGCAAATGTTGTTAAGTGTTGTAATCTAGATATTGACTGAGTCACCTTGTGTTTATCAATAAAACAGGTACAAAATGAAATGAAATCTTTGAGTTTTACGTTCCACGGTTATGCTGGCTAGGCTAAAGAAGACGGCGATGATGATAAATGAATGAAATGGTAGAATGAAGTGGGAGGCTATGGGAGAACCCCGAGGAAACCTACGCACACGTGTTTGTCCACCACAAAGTTCACATGGCGCGAGCTGGAGTCGAACCAGGGACCCCATGCACCAGAGGTGAACGCTCTACCACTGAACCACTGCAGCTCCATGTAATAGGCACAGTCAGAAACAATATTAACTTAAGTATAGGTTGAAAGTATATGAAATTATAGCTCCAACCTATACTTAATATTGTTTCTGACTGTACATGTACCCATGAAATTAGGAGCTTTAGTACCCATGAAAAATATTTGTACTAAGAAATCACAGGTTCATTGTACCTGCTACCTCTTGGGTACCATGTACCTGCTAAATTAATGGGTACAAAACGGCCGTTTTGTACCTCTGAAATAGTGGGTACTGTATTTAGAGTGTACTTTGGTCTACTGACCTTGAATTGCAAGTTTAAAAATTTCATCAGTTTATCCACTGAAAAGTATCGATAATTCAACAAGGAAATAATTAGACCATGCTAATTTAATTGAAATTTATCGTAATTTTACCTATGACAAACACTTTACCATTTTATATCGTAAAGGCCAGATCCATCGTTATTGTAAGAGAGCGGTGCTGAAGCGTTTGCGGTAGAAATTCAAACTCCGATGAGTTAGAATTTCAGAACCTGATTGTATTACAAGTGTAAACTCTTTAGTCGGTAAAGGGGCAGTGGATCAGTCAGAGTTGATGACGATGTCTTTTGGTGGGTCAGTGGTTCATGGTGGATGGTGGGTCAGGGTGGATCATGGGTCAGACTGGGTCAAGGTGGGGGTCGGTCGTGGGTCACGGTGGGTGCAGGATCAGTGGGTTGTGGATCAAGGTTTCATTGACCCACGCCGTCTCTGGGTTAACTGGTTTGGGTTCGGTTTAAACTTGAAACAGAATGTGTCCGTCTATTTCAGAAAACGAACCGTAATTTGGTTCAGTGTTGTCTGAAAATAGACACTATATTGCCACTTTTCAGAATATCCGTATACATTTTGGAAAAGTTCCAAACGAAATGTAATACAGCTTGAAAATGAAATCCTTACGTTTAATTTCCAACGATTATGCCTGTTAGGTTGAGGATGACTGATTAAAACAAGTGAATTATGATGGACGAATTGGTGGAATGAAAAAGTGGTTGTCCCGAGAAAACCAACGAGCACGATATGTCCGTCTGAAGCTTACTTGCCTTGGGAACGAACCAGGCACTCCACTCATCAGATAGTTCAGTAGGCGGGGTCTCAGTTTCGATTCCCGGTAGGAGAGCCTTTGAAATATTACATGTCCACGATGTATCTGTGTTCGTGTCCCTGTCGTTCAAGGTTACTGGAAATACCGTAAAACGAAAAATGAAATATTTGAGTTTTACGTCCCACGGTTATGCCGGTTAGGATAAAGGAGGCGGTGATTATGAGAAATGAATGAAATGGTGGAATGAAGAAAGTGGGAGGAAACGGGAGAACCCCGATAAAACCCACGCACACGGTATTTGTCCATCTCAAAGTTCACGTGGCGGGGGCTGAGATCGAACCCGGGACCCCAAGCACCAGAGGTGAACGCTCTACCAGTGAGTCACCGCGGCCCCCTTGTAAAACGAGAATAACCGAATATAATAAGTTACGGAGATACTTTAAGTCTTTTTTAAAAATTAAACTTGAATTCTCTGAACTATAATATTTTATCATGATCGAAATCAGTGTTTCATCGTTAATGAAATATTGGAATTTTAAACGTTTGCAATTAGTTTCATAGACTAGTATTTCTTGACTTTTACTTAAAAGAGCGGTCTTAGGGTAGTGGCTTGAGCATTCGTTTCGTGAGTTAGGGGTCCACGGTTCGAGTCCCTCCAAGGATATTCAGAGAAATTTTATAATTTAGAATGTAGATATTTATGATGTATAATAACATGAAAAATAGTCAATTTCTCTCGTTCTTACAATTTGGAATTGAAACGACTCCCTTCACAAGGGAAAAACTAACAGCATGACGTCACAGTCTACAATCTCGATTTCTATGGTCTGAAAATTTCGCGTGTTTCGCAAACAATTCATAAATACAAACGGGTCATCAATCAGGCCTAGTATGAGGCATAACTTTGTCTGAAACATCACTGTGGATTTGTTATTAAGTTCTTCCACTCTAACTAGAAACAATAATATTTTCGTTCGTCATTTTCAACACGTTCTATGTATTCGTTCAACAAAAATTGGTAAATAGGAACTATTCTATTTTATATGTTTGTATATTTTGTTAAAATATGAATATAACGGCATACATAATCCAATGTCTTTTACCCAAAGAAATGGTGTTACTATATACGGTGATGAAGACAAATCCTACTTAGTTACTGTTAAGGCATCCGAATGTTCGATTTTCATATTGTCCAGTAGCTGACACTTTTCCCCCTCTTCTTTTTATTTTTGTAAACTTCATTATGCTTATTTGCATTGGAATAGGACGTAATATTGAGGTAGCAAATATACAGTAATAATAATAATAATAAGAAGAAGAATATAGAAGACAAATTCGGTATGAGGACACATTGTACTAAAATCTCTAAAATCGCCCCTAGCCTTAGACAGAAGTTACAAAATTATATGGATTAGAGAGAAGTGTCAGGACCATCAGGGCATACCCTCTGCATACGTCCCTGCAACTAGCTAAATGTTAATACGGAAAGTTGCGAGGGAAATTTCATGTAGGCCCTAGAATGTAGGGATACAGAACTCACAAGAGCCGTAAGAAAATTTGATTTTAAGTAATGGTTATGTAGGCTAAGCTACAGAAGACATCGCTGATGAGAATGAAAGAAATATTGGAATAAAGAAAGTGGGAGGAAGTGGAACCCGGAGAAAACCTACAAACAGGGTGTTTGTTCAGCACAATGTCCACTAGGCGGGAGCTCGGTGGAACCGGGTGAACTATTAAATTAACAACACTTCAGTTATAATAATAATAATAAGAAGAAGAAGAAGAATTGTATTAAATTTTAAAGTTGCCCTTAAATTTGGCAAAACTTAAACATGGGGATTTCGGAGTAGGGGTTCGAAAAACCCTATAAGATTCAGTGTACAGAGCAATTGTTATTTAAAGAATGGACATACACTATTTCGAGAATCCAGACAAGACGAGAAATGTTTACGATACTTTTCGTCTCATCTCGATTGTCATCTCCAAAGCGAGACGATAATTTGAGTTAGCCTTGTCCCGTCTCGAATGTAAAATGTTAATTTTCATTTTTGCTTGTTTTAGAAACGAGATGAAAAATTCCTCTTCTCATAGGCAACATTAAACAAAACCAAAATATTTTTGCTAAATGTCACGTTTCTGCTTGTAATGGTATGACCTGAGCGATGATTAGCTCTTAGCTTTTAATAATCTACGACATAATAATAATTATTATTAGTTTATTATTATTACTATTATTCATCATGAAGATTTGATAGTTAAAATATTGAAACATCTGAGTATTCAAATATCTGAATATAATAAAACGTTTGTCATCGTCGATCAATCGCCATCAAGAATCCTAAAGTAAAAGGTGCCCAATGTGGATTCGAACCATGAACCTCCAGATTACTGGTCCAGCGCCTTAACCACAGAAACCACGATCACTACGCAGTAAATGATTCGTCTTTAGAATCGTTACTTTAGGTTTCTTTGCCTCCGCTTGCAAAGTTGTATGTTATATTTCTTCGTTTCAGAATGTCTTTCGTATTTCTTTTATGATGATATAAGTGAATGATCTTCGAAAAAAGTTTATATTAATAACTAGAGTTGTTCTTAAAACTTTGGTTCACAAGTTTGTTTCTTTTCCATACGAAACCACAGATATGACTGATTTAATTCGCATACTCTGCATTTGTTTCAAAGTAGTCGCCATTACCTGATCAATGATTGATATCCGCCACGATACACTGTAACTAAGTTACAAGAGGTTTACGTCCTATCTGAACGGCGCATTCACCGAGTCAACTTTTGGAATATCCAATTAAGTTAGCTTTCAACGTAGCTAAAGGAAACGTATGTGAACGAGTACATAGAGTTCTCTGTAGGAGAATGGATCAAGTCATGGTTCGATAACTACAAGGTTCGTCGTTCGAAATCCGTCTCGGTAACTTCAGATTTTTTAAAATTCTTAATTCCTCAGTTTTCAAGATCTTTCTCTGCCTTCGTAATCATCTGATGCTCTAAAAAGGGTTCTCTACCTGAGTTGGATAACTGTCTAATGTGATCCTCTCAGTTCGAAACCTTCCCTTCTGTTTCACAAAATCACAATTTTCGTCATAATACGAGTGCTGTCCAATCATTTTTCCCCAATTCTAAATCTGTGTATATAATCCCTCTCTGTCTCCATACTTGAATCTCTCTCTCTCTCTCTCAATGTCGCCCAGGAACTCATATGGCTTGAGATCAAACCTTCGACTCTTGAAACGAAATGTAAGCTCTCTAGCAATGTGCTATCGGAACTCTATAGGTTTTTTGCTAAAAGCAGTGTCTTTTAGACTTTATTCGAAGAGGGAGAGATTCTCCGCCGACATAAGATTTTCACTTTTTTATTAGTGTATTACTATACATTTGATCAAACAAAGAAGCTCACGGGAGGAGGAATTAAACCCTCCCGTCCTGCCCAAATGACGCCCCTGGAACATTTGCTTGCAATTACTGAAAAGAAATGAAATGAATAATTGAATAACACTCATTTCTGTCAGTAGATATTTTAGAGTTCTGTGCGTGCATTACAGACTTTAGGAAGCACAAAGCTACAGCCGTTATTGGCAATTTCCATAGATTTCTTAGGGAGCATCTTACTAGCCTGCAGTCTTTAAAGAAGGGAAAGAACGAAACTAAAGGTCTTTGTCAAGCTCTGCGAACATTGTGAGACTTTTTTTAACCCTTTCCGGATCCTGGCTTTTTGGGCTATTTTTTAGACTTTCAGTCAAGCAGCTACTGTATCGTCACTATTTATCCTAGGGTCATGGTTCATACCTCATTCTCTTCAGAATAGAGCTGGCTTTCGAATGTTACCACTTGCATGCTCATACCATATACCAGAAGCGGGAAAAAATGTCAAAGTGAAAATTTCGGAGGGAAAATTTTTTTTCTCGAACTTTGGCCCCCCCTGGACCCCCCCTGTGTGATCGTAGCCATAAAAAAAATCTGATAAATAGTACTTGGTATACTGAATGTGTGTGCCAAATTTCAAGTTTCTATCTTAAATAGTAAAAGCGGGAGCATTTTTATCAAAAATTCCCACAATGCCCCAAAGTACCATAAAACACTACGATCTCAGGGAAAAAATTCCTGAGACATCCCTAATTACCCTATTACTATAATCCGCCAATCATTCTCTTCAGAATAGAACTGTCTTTCAGGCGGTACCATTCACATGTCTCCATCATGTATCTAAGGCGGGAAATTCATGAAAAAAGGGATTTTTTGGGGCAAATTTTCCTTTTTTTCAACTTTTGCCCCTCTGGACCTCCCTGTTTTTACGCAGAAATCGAAAAAAAAACTTCTGGTAAATGCTACTCGGTGGACTGAATGTTTGTGCAAAATTTCAATCTTCTACGTGAAAAAAATAGGCCCACCAGAAAAAATTTCCCTACCATGCCCCACTTTTACCCTATACAGAAGTATATTTGGATAAAAATTCCCTGAGACATCCCTAATTACCCTAGGATAATAATTCGACCGTCGTTCTCTTCAGAATGGAACTGCCTTTCAGACGGTATGACTCACGTGGTCCTATCATGTATGTAAGGCGGGAAAATGACGAAAAACGGGATTTTGGGGGTAAAAAATCCCTATTTTTACCCCTTTGCCCCTCTGGTTCCCCCCTGTTTTAGCACTGACATCGGAACAAAAAATCTGGTACATACTACTCCGTGGAGTGAATGTTTGTGCAAATTTTCAATCTTCTACGTAGAAAAATAAGCCCGCCAAAAAAATATTGAACATACGCTTAGAAAATGAGAAAAGAAATTTTTGACTTATGACGTCATCACCTCCTATGTCTGGACGCAGGACGGTCTGAAACCATACGTAATGTCTTCTGCAAGGCCTCTGGACTTGGAAAACAAAAAAAAAACCGGACGAAAAAGCTCAAATAGAAGAGAAATAACGCAATGTAGCATGAAAAGTGCATATGTTACAAATTGTACCATAGGATCCCGAAGGGGTAGGCTCTTAAAAATATTTCAGAACAAACGAATGAAAAAGACTGTTTTAATGCTATAACGTTGTAAACTTGATTCCTGTTTCTTTTTCAGCTGAATGGAAAGAGTGTACTACGTCACACACACTGCTTTAGACAAAGAGAGGTGGAGGAGGGGGAGGAGTTAGATTGAATATTAGAAGCAAATAATAGATTGAGACATGTATTTCTGGATGTATAAAACGGTGCAAGACTTTGTTATTAACTTGGACTTAGAATTTATGTAACGATTTCTATGCCGCGAACTGTACACCATCAAACTCTAATCTTGTCAAACAAGCTTTTCTCACACCCTGGCGTTGTAATTCAGAGTAAGATAGCAGTATTAATTACAGAAAACTAATCAGCAGAATCATGCGTTTACCCACCCCTCCTTTTCAACACACACAGAAGTTGAAAAAACTATTTCTTGAAAAGTTCTCTTCCACCTTCTTTTAACGTTTACCGCTAAGATTATATTTAACTAAACAAAAGACGCATATTATGCCTTATCATCTGAAGTGATTTAACTAACATAAATTAAAAGTGAGTACCATTAGAGTCAAGCAATGGAGTAGCAATGTGCGACAAGACTCCATATAACGCCCTACCAACACCAGGTCTACTCAAATTGATGTCTGCCCCACGTGCAATCCTTGCAACCCTTTCAACAGTTTACACAAGATTGAGCGACGAGCATTGGAGTTTACACCCTGCATATTCTTTAAAGCTAATGAGTAGACCGGACGATAATAAGTCTTCTTTAGGGCTTGTTACCAACTGGAGACAAGTAGTGCATTTCTTCGTGATCGCTGATATTTTGTATACAAAGTATCTAGCAATATAAACCATAGCATTTTGTTCAAATGGATTCTACTCGCAATCAGCAACAGATGGGACTTCGGAAAATATAGTATTAATGGCGGTTGTGCTAGAAGCTTCTCCACCATCAGCATTTCCTGTTCCAGTGTTTCCTGTTTGAGCATTTGGAGCAGAGAATTTGCAATGTTGCGAGACTGATTCTGGTACATAGATGCCAACAACACATCAGAATCGGCCTTGCAGTTTGTCAAGTCCGAACGTCTCAACAAATTGTGTGCAACAACAGCTCGCATAGCGAACTGAAACTGCATACAGTCAGGACAGTCATTAAACCTACCCCGTCCTCTAATTGAAGAAAAGGTGTTTTCAAGACAATCCTGATTAAGGCGTTCGTTTAACAAAAAGTCCTCACCCTCTTCCTTCAGTTTCTCCCAAAGCTGAATCTCAGCACTAAGCGTTAACAACCAACCCTTTTTACAAGGTGGCGTAACTTTACTTCCATCCGATTTCACAAATTGCCATCCACTGACGCTTCTTGCGCCATACATCAACATGGGGTGACTTTGCAGTTACACCTCTTGCCATTTCTTTGGCGTAATGAAAAGTGCGACTGTTGAATGAATCATACAGCTCATCCATCTCGCCACACAATTCAGCTGTGCAGGCTGCCCTGGAAGGTAGTGCTGCAACAGATGTGAGCAAGCAAATACCTGCAGCAACAGAGTGACTAAAAACCTGTGCTGCAAGAGAAACACGCTTGGTTCGCAACCTACTAACATCTACGTGTTGCTTTGAAAGCTCAGGACACGTCCGATATTGAAGCTTAGAGTCTATTTCATAGAGTTGACGGATGTAGTCCCATAAAGCAGACTCGCAGCCTTCATCCCCAAACAGTACTTTGTACTTTTAGATATTGTTACGGACAGATTTTAGCAGGTGTGGTGGATCATGCACTGCAAAAGTTTTGCGACCATTATGCTCGAAATGTGGATGATCTGAGGACACATTTAAATTCTTGTACAGTCGCTCATTGTGAACACCTTGATCACATACGGCAGCTTCTAATGTCAGCCCAGCTTCTGAGATTTTTGTACACACTTCCTTGATAAGAACTTCAAGCACAGAAGCCGGAGTGCCATTAGTACTAAACAAATACCCTATTGGTTGCTTCCAGTTGGTACAAAGGCCTTGAATCATAAAAGTAAAGACATGTGTAGCTAAGCTTGGCTGTTGGTTCGGATTGACATATGGTCCATAGTTTTGAAACCCAACAAACCTTTCTTCTTTGGAGTTATACTCTACACTGATACGTAAGGCACTACTGAACTCACTGGATAGACCCTCACCTGCCTCTGCTGGGCAGGATAACGTAGGTGAACACTACTAAAAACACTTAGATTCTTCCTCATCTGTCCCTGCTGGGCAGGATAATGTACGTGGAGAACAACTAAGACCACCTACTGTTGGTGGACAAAGACGTCGTAGGTGAGGTACTATTCACATCACTGGTAACGCATACATCGACTGTGTAGAATTGCGTAGGTAGGGCACTATTTACAATATCGCTGGTATATCCACCTAGAAATGAGTAGGACAGTATAGGTGGGGCACTATTTACAAAATCACTGGGAACCTCACCTGTGTTGTCTATACTATACACAAAACTATTAGTTACAGTACTATCTATACTACATACAAAATTATTAGTTGCACAGCACTCTGTACTATATACAAAATTACTACATACATTGTCACTGGGTATTGAATTCACTCCATCATTCATACCTGGTTCATTATTTAAACCAGCGTCCACATCTACACCTAGCACGCAGGCTGATGGTAGTTCATCACTTATGCGATGACTGCCTGAAGTGCTGGGTGACTGAGGGAGAACACTTTCTTCGTTTTTCTGGTGATTCATCCCTACCTATTTTCAAGTCTTGAACCGCAGTTCGTGTAAAACGATTCCTAAACGTCGACGGGAAACACCACTCTTGAAACTGGCTACCACAAATTTGGTAACGTTTATGGAGTACCTCTGTGAAGTGAACTTTTAAATTCTCTTGGTTGATCGCCTCCAACCATAATGCACTCCTACAATAAAGCAAGTTTTAAATTAAAATTTCCAGCATGTGTGGCAAAATAAATTTTAAAATATCAAAATCAAGGTAAAGTCAAACAGAGCGTTTTACATGTATTTATATCTTACCTCAGGCTATCCGAAACACTAAAACAACATTTCATATTCCTTTCAAACTTATAAAGGTAACCAAGAAGGTTATGTCGCTTTTTGTGGAGATCTGTGTTCAATTGGCCCTCACACCGTCAGTTGAACGGGAATGGAGATAAGGCGAAGGCCAGTTGTTGGTGTGGGTATATTCAACATATTACCTCGTTGTGACGTTCACTTACACCCTGAACTTGCGTAAGGACAGAGTGAATATGGGACCTCCACGGAGTGTCATCAGGGCTTGAATGTTATACGAGTTCAAACTACAACAGTATGTTGTATATTTTACTTGTAACAATCGTAATTTACTTGTAATTTTGGGTCATAATGTATTTTAAATATATACTAGGCAGATTCTGCTAATAGAAGAAAAGAAAGACCAAGAAATAATATAGTTATAATGTTAATATATAAAAATGTTTTATGTAATATATAATTTTAATGTCGTCGTCATGACAACAGAAAATTAAATAGAATTATTCAGTTGACTAAGTAGACATCTTAGAAATTTGTGTAGAAATAAACTGTGCGTTTCTCCTTTACATTTATTAAACAAAGTGCACAAAGTAGTAATTTTGTGTGTTTAATGGCTCGATATTAATGTTTAAGAACCAGAGATATCGTTATAAAACTGGGGTCAAACCCTCCTGCAACGTGGCGGAAGATATGCCGGGTCTTCGGTGTGTCGTGACTACGTAGACAGTGCAGTGGTGGTTTAAGGAGTTTACGGACGGTGATGAAACACTCAAAGATGCATCACGTGCCGGAAGATCAACACATGCACAGAATGAAGATCTTCAGGCAGCAATTGAGGCGAACAGTGGCCAGACATGTGAGGAACTGAGACTACAATTCAGTTTGAGTGGAGAAACCATTCGGCAGCACCTCCAATTTAGGAAGCACTATAAGTTGAGTGGATCGGTCCCACATGTTTTTACTGTGGGCCAGAAGGCAACGCGAGCAGACATCTGTTTTTTGTTGTCTCGTCTGAGAAAGGAACCATTTTTGGACAAGGTGATGACATGTAATAAGAAGTGGGTCCTTTACGAAGCTTCACGGCACCGTCATCATTGGTTAGCATTCGATGAACTGGTTCCAAATCATCCGAAACCAACACTGCACCAGAAGGTCCTTCTCTCTGTTTGTTGAACTGCTCGCGGCATCGTGCATCGGGAACTACTACCAGCTGGTCAGAGCACCAATGCAACTGTGTACTGTCGGCAGTTGAGCCGTGTTCAAGAAATACTCTAAAGTCTGGAGCCAGCACTTCTGAATCCCAAAGGGGTCATACTGTTACAGGACAATGTTAAGCCCCACGTTGCTAGGATGACCCGGGACACCATTTTACGCCTTGGATGGGAAACACTATTCATGCGCCATACTCTCCGGACATCGCACCGTCCGAATATCACCTGTTCCATTCCTTGGAAAATCGCCTTAGAGGACGTCAGTTCAAACCCTTAGTAGAGGTGGAAATAGCACTTGAAAATGTCTTCGCTTCACGGCCTTCGAAGTTCTACCGCGATGGAATCCATGGCCTTCCAGAACGTTGGCAGAAGGTCGTTGATGCTGATGAGGACTATTTTCGATCCTTCAGGTACGTCCTAGGTGATATATCAATGTTCGAATGTGGTGGGTAAAAAAGCGATAGAACTTTCTTGGCTACCCTATATCGTAGGTCTAATAGCTGTCACTCAACAACAAACATTTGCATTAGCATGGATCTATTCTGTAAATTACAGAAAAAAATCAAGAGCTCCCACTTAAAACCATATTAATTGCCAAAAGGAAAGTTTCACAATGTAAGTAGAGTGTTTTGCACTAAATATATGTTCGTAGATTGATATTTAATGTGTATAGACACGAAATAGTGGTTGCTTACAAATTTTAGTTGGGTATTGTGAAGTGTAAATCATTCTTATTTACACTATGTTCATAGAAATAAAAGTGTATTGATCCTGACGCCGAGTGCCCGAGCGAAGCACTCGAAATATTGAATGTAATAATAAACATAGAACACAAGTAGTTGAATAATTCGTTACTTCCTATTAGGATTTAATTCAATGACTAACTTTAACATAGTAACTGTGAGAAGCGGTGGTCAAGTTTTGAAATTAGTACGCTGAATAAAGTTGTAGTGTAGATATATAATTGAAACTATGATACAAACTTGAAAAAATGGTATGACAGAACACAAATTTATTTACTGATCAAAGTGAAAGAAATAGACACCTGAGTATTACTGAGCGTGGGAAGAAATATATCAACGTTATGGTGACTTCGGCAACGTTACGAGTTTGACGGAGTGTGTGCACAGAAATCCTTTGTTGCTTTAAATTTTCCGCTTAGACTTAAAAAGAAAAAAAGCAGACTACTAAGATATTAACTTTATAAATTTTGAAAATGTCTACTTTATTTTGTAATTTGTTTTAGCATTCGTAAATAATAATGTACAAAACCAACAGACAAAACTCGCCCTTCGGACCTCGGCGCCCTAATTCCAACTTTGCTATTTGCATTCCTGTCATAACTATGGCTTCTACGTTCCCGTTGCGTTACGAAAGAAATTCTTACAAGAATCCTAGTAAAATTATACAAAATAAAAACTAGCTATTAAAGATAATTTATTAATACTATGTAAATTAAATATTAATCTTTGGTACAGAAGAGAAACAACCTAGCTACTAACCTATATGGGGGGGGGGGGCGATCTGTGTTCTAGAACCTCCCTGTTTTATGCACTATAGTTTTTATGCCATATATCCTCACTGTATTTGTACTGAGCCCCTGAAGTCATTCTCTAAGTAGGAATAGAGCTTCTCATTTAGTGCATGCTCTGCTAAAAGAAATACAAAGCTTTAACCTAACAAGAAATTGTAAGAAATGGGTCAAAATTTGATAGAACGACCTGTTTGAATAATGCCCAGATATCTTCTCCGCCTACGTAAGTTTCTTAAATCAATGTTTTATCCAGACATGTTAAACTGCATTATGGAACAACTTTGGAGTATGTTTAGCAGAAGGGGTCCAGAAGCACGTACAACACACAAAATTTACAGTGCCATCTTGGCAGCCTCTAATGGACCTCTGTGGAAACCAATGTAGCCCTATGACTACATTTTTGCAACTAATACACGTAATTAATACCTTATAATATATTCTGCTTTCGGGGCTCTCGGCCAAGTAACCATCAGAATGTTAAGCGGCTCTGCTACTCTTGGCTTATCAAGTACATACAACATGTTGCAATACAGGCATATCCATGGAGCCGTATGGCCTCTACCTAGAATTCAAGTGAATGAATAGTTTGTATTAAATTTCTGGAAACAAGCAATATGTTCTGAAGTTAATTGTGCAATAGTTTATTCCTTTACGTTTCCAACTTCCATTGTAAAATATATACAACAAGGGACACCCGCGAACTTGAACAGAAGAAACCAGATAAAATTTCTACAGTTAACTAATTTCAGGTCGCTGAATCCAGTGGTTATAGTCGTTTCCAAGCAAAACCAAGCAGTCATGCAGTGGCGGCGCCAGCTCATGGAGAATAGGACTTCTAGACAAGGTATGTTGAAGGAACGGGAAAATTGAAATGCTTAACGTAGTAAATATGATTAACGATTGAGTCTAAAATATGTAGAAGCTCATGTGAATGCCTTACGTTAATCACAGTGTTGCCAACTCATTGAAAATATTGTATGAAAGTGGTAATGGAAGAAAGTCTCGCACTAATGCGATGCAGTGTTTAATTCAGACAATTTCATCCGGGAGGAATGCGAACTCCTCGGGGGGGAGGGTTGCTTTTCTGTATTTTTGCAAGAAAGCAGCATATTTAACAATTCCATTCACATACACATCTTACCTAATATTGAAACTAATTGCTGATAAATATTCAATATGAGATCATAATTAAAAAAACAATCGTTTAATTTTATCTAAAACATTAATAAAGACTTGTAAAAATATTTTAGACTAAACTTTAACTGCTATTTACAGTACCTACTTTTGTTATTATTTACTATATTCAGTAGTTGTTTGTTACTAATGAGGGAGTAATCTACACCCCCAACACCCCCCTAACACCCCTCCAAATTTCTTTACACACACCCCTGGATGGAAAAAGAATACTCCCCCAAATCCAATTGTATCAATCAGTATCATATAGGTTATTTAATACATCAAGTTAAAAAAGGTTTAGCTATTAGGAAAGAAGACAATATTCTTATTTATTTATTTATTTATTTATTTATTTATTTATTTCACTTCAAAATACGAAGCGACCTCGTTCTCATGTATGGCTTCGATAACCACATGACCTCATTGTTTCGGGCGGTGTTTCGATCGAAACAATTGACAAAACAGACAGCTCATACCTACCCTCCTGGACTCCGCGGTCGTTTCCGAGAAAAGAGATTGATGGACAGATGCAGATGACTGAAATTGGCAATGTCTTGAGCGGTCATTCATCTACCTCCTCCTCAATAAGGAAAAATATGACAATATAGTAATAAACTTATACCAGATTCAGTTGGTAAGTGCTATTCTGCAACAGGCTCGCAACCAGAGGGGGTTTAGGGAGGGCCTGGCCCTCCCTAAATTTTTCATGTCCCCTCCAGATCTGAATACAAAATGCACCATTTAGATATTTGTAAGAGAATTTTTAATGACTTGGCCCTTCCTAACATATTCATGGCACCCCAAAGCTCTGTGGCTGCTTTCGAGCGTGCTCTGCAAGTGGTGTATCAACGGACGGACGTTAGAAGGGTGTAGTCAAAACGTTTTTAGAAATGAAGAGATCGATCGAAGTAAGAATTATATATATTTTAGACTGAGTCTAGTGCTATGCAGGAACGCATTTGGCGCCAGCTTAATTTTTTGTAAAGTATATATTTATTCACGAAAATTCATTGAGCGGATCAGGGCTCATAACGAGTCACTTCTTTAACTAAAATTTACTTTTTTTCAAGTTGGTCACTAAAAGTTACTTTTTTGAGAGGTAAAGTGACTTTTCGTGTGATTTATGTTTTGCATTGGCAGTTTTCTAAGAAAAATATAAAAACAAATGGAAAAATATAGAAACTTGTTACTCATTACTCTTCTGAAAGCTTCAGTACTTGCTGCCACATGTGAAACAGTCAGCTTTATTCTCACTTCAGCTTTTATTCTTTCTAAAGCACAGTGGATAGTTGGTGGATGCTTAAGCTCTCAAGGTGGGACTGAAAACCCTTCTGTGTCTATTGTTTCTTCTATCATAATAATCTTTTAGTTTTCTCTCGTAATATTTAACGCTCCGTTCAACGTTGTGTATGTGTGTGTGTTTGTGTGGATCATCGTGTTCGTCTTGTGTTATGCTTCTTGTATGTTCTTCTTAAGAGTAGATGATGAATTTGAATCTTTCACGTCTTTGAGAACTCTTAATGCGAATTTAAATATAATGTCTGGGATGAAGAAATTCAAAAATATGCCAGAACTGGTTCCACTTACTCAGAAGATTTTTACATCTGCTAAGTCTGCTTACCGTAACTACAAAGCATACTTTGAAAACCTAAGAAAGGAGAAAGCTCAAAAAGAAGAAGTAAAGAAGAAACAAAACGCAAGCAAAAAGAGAGGTGATGGAGAAAATGATAAAGGAAAAAAGGGGCATGATGAGATTTTGGTAACTTTTTCGTGTGCTTTTGGCCATTTTTGGTCACTTTTCAACTATTTACAAGAGACCAGACCACTATGAGCCCTGGGATTATTAAAATTAGGGCATATTAAAGAAGACAAAACAGAAAGATACAAAATATTTGTAAATTGAAAAACTGGATTTCTGGAAAACAACTAAATTAATGAATAGTTTTCTTATGAAACATATTTAGAGCGAATAATAGCCAGGAAAAGGCAGGAACGGAGATTAAGAGATCAAATAATATTACAACAATTAACGTAAACAACAGGGTTAGAATATTAAAATAATGAAATTGGAACTATGTACAGTATTAATTATTAAACGAATATGATTTCAGCATGAGAAGAGGGAATTTTTTTCCAATTAATATTTTTAAAAAAAATCACCCACTAAAACTTGCTGGGGGTGAATGAAATAATAGCAGAATTTCGCAAAATAAATACAATAATTCGTATGTAATCAATTCACATGTAATTACTGGGTAAAATAGTGGAGGTTAATTCCTAATACAGTGAAACCTTTCTTAATAAGCATCTCTCAATAGTGGACATCTTCATAAGAGGACAAATTTTCTTAATCTTCCATGCCATAAATATGTGTGGTGTGGTGTTATGAGAGAGTACCCTTCCTTTTAGGGACACCTCTCATTTACGGACAAATAATCGGTTCCACCGATGTCCGTTTTGAGAGGTTTCACTGTATTACTTAGTTTGATAATAATAATAAATGTTCAAATGTGTGAACTTACTTTATTGAACCTACCACTGTGAAGAGCTGATATTATTATTATTATTATTATTATTATTATTATTATTATTATTATTATTATTATTATTATTATTATTATTATTATTATTATTGCAATAGTTGCGTAACAAAACATACTGTTCTCTTGTTTGAGTTTGTTTAAAAATTATATCATTATTCTGAGAGCACACCCCCTTTTTATTTTGAACACCCCCAACTAAAAATTTCTGGCGTACTTACTGTTACTAATGTAGAAGTTTTTAAAAAGATTTAAATTAACTCAAATATTTTTTGTCCTAAAACAAACATACATGGGAATATCTTAACAAGAAGTTGTCATTCTTTCTCACACTTCTGATTCTAAATCAAGTATAGTAGCCTTGGTTTCTTCACTATACACATCAATAGTTCAGTTTACGAAATCTTCAGTAGGATTAGTGCCTGTGTCGTGGAAAATCAGCGCTTGGGGCGAGAGTATACGACGGCACCTCAGTACATATGAGTGAGGTAAACAGACAAGCCGCGAAAGGTGAGAAAATTTTAAAAAATTAACCCTGCTTTTCCTTGATTTTGAGCACTTTTTATTACTTTTTTCCTTTCATTTTATATATGTGCACATGCCCACATGTGCGCATGTTTCATTCCTCTCTTTTTCTTTCTTTCTTTCTTTTCTTTTCCCTCCCGAATTTTGCGCCCCTTACTTCGGCGCCCGGGGCTATCGCCCCACTTTCTCCTCCCCCATGGCACGACACTGAGCAGGATCTTCGTAACCGTCAATAGCAATCTTTCACTTATATACTACTATTATATTGATAAATTCTATATAAATTTCTAACCCAGGAGGGATAACTGTTCCTCCCTGATCCTTCTAAATGACGCCCTCTGAATCTCACCCTTTAACTGATATATTTTTAGTTAAAGAAGGTGTGTTTACTTTAACAATCGTAAAACACATTTACGTCTGTTACTTTCGATGCGAGAAATGGGATTTAGGCGCTCTATTTCAAATAATGCAAGAACTATACATTTTCAAGAACTGATGTCTGCTGACATTAGAGATCATATGAAATGATCGAAAGATCTTCCCTATCTTTCCTTTCCTATCTCAATCTGTGCTAGTGCTACCTACTAACATATAATATAGGGCGAGAGTATAGTACCTACTAAAATACAAACCTTTCTTCAACAGTTAACAATTACATGTTCTGCCAAACTCGCCCATAGCGTTAAGAAACAGGTTTTATTAACTCTTTGGTATTCTATCCTAGATGTTACATGTTTAATATTTATATAGAATGGGTCTGCGTTATTTATATGTATATTGAAAGATCGGATTTCGACTGCACGTGCACGGAAAGAAAAGCAAATAATTGGGTGAAGTAATTTCTACATTTTGTGACTGAAATTTTGGGAGTTTCTCCGGGGGGAATGAATTTTCTTTGGGGGGAGATTCCCCCCGGGCTACCCCCTGAATTCATCCCTCATGCGATGTATTGTAATACATAGAGAACCCGCCACATTATTCGGGAATGAGGCCTTGTCAAGTTATAAAATAGTGTTGCAAACTTCATAAAGTATAATGATGATGAAGTATAGTATTCTGTCCGAAGGCAGGTCTTTACCCGAAGGTATCTGGTCAAGGTGAACAAATGATGGTTTCTCATTGCCTCCCATAGGAGGATGATGACGTCCCAGGATGTGACCTACGGTTTAAAGTGGAATCCGAACCACTTTTTCCCCAGTGGGAATCGAACCCTGGACTCCTTTATTACCAGACGACGAGCGTAAACACTCATCCACCGGGGAAACTCAAAGTATAAAAGAGGTAATACACTTAAGTTACAAGCAAACATAAAGTTAAGAAAAACTTTCAACTAGAGAAAACAAGCGGGAGCGAATCAGCCGGTACAGAAAGAAAAAGTGATGTTACTCATATGCGTGTAATACTTTGCGTCTGGTGACAGGCGCCATCTTACAGTGGTATTTGGGAACTCCAGCATAAAACGCTACAGGCACGTGAGTAATGTACTAACAGATAGATCTTGTTCCGTGTAGAGTGTGGTTGTGTGCAATAGTGATAACATTATGGAGAGTCACAATGGAATGTATTAATCCCATGAACGTCGTAGAGATAATAGAATCAAAGTTACGACGTGTCGAATATGGAAAGTGCCCCGGAGTGGAAGATGCACTGTTCGTGAGTGTGTTGTATGAAATAAAAATGCAGAAATACGATGATGAGGACACAGAAATACGAGGTGGGACGTTGGAGAGATGAGTGGATTATGAGGAACAGGAAAGGCTTGTACTTAACGTTAGCCAACCGACAAGTACAGGGAAACAACTGAAACATGACAACGCTACAGAAAATGAGTATGAGCAATCATCACCGACAAAGCGTAGGTCTAGTGTTATTGAATGTATACCTGACGCCACATTGAAGAAGATTTGCGACGAGCACTATTAAAATGGTTTCAACTCGTACAGTAAATTGCAAAGACGATATAAGTGCATTAAAACTAAAACCAATTGGAAAGTAATTTTGGATTACGTCAGTAACAAAAGACAGGGTGCGCTCTTCAAGGACAAGAGAGAGTCAAAATTAAAAAGTATAAAACAGTACACAATGACACAGTTCGATAGGACAAGGGAATATGGTACATCCGTTCACTACTGGCACATGCAAATGTGTGCCCAGGAAGCTGCGAGACTTGTTAGACTTGGAATTTCAAAGCGTCTATTATATTTATCGATAAACTTAAGGCTGAATAGAGCATTGCTGCGCGACTCATTACTATGTTCGTCACACTTACAGTTATAACTAATGACCAGAGTATTCGTCAGAATGCTCGAAAGTTTGTTGAACACATAAATAACTATATTGCACAAGAGACTTTGGTTCAAGAGAATGTGTGGAACAGTAATCAAAACCAGTTTTATATGAGAGGAGAAAAACATTGTCTACACTATCTTGCAGAGGAGAAAAACACACATGTGGTATGCTGCAGTTTGTTCATAGCTCTACTGACAGTTATATAATTGATGTGGCTATCTCAATGAGTGGCACATTAGCCAAGAAGCTCTAGATATGTTTTCGAGAGCCACAAGACAGATTTGGGCCACATATTGCCAATAAACTTGAAGAAACACGCCTTCGTAACATTTACGTGGAGGCTAGAAAAGTGGCAAAATGTCGAAAGTACATTCATGTCCAAAATTATTGTCGCATATCTATAAATATGTTGTTGTAGGAATATAATTTGATAACGAATTCGCCTGGTATTTCTTATAATGTTAGTACGTGTATAATCGGTAAAGACAAGTATGTGGTAAATTTCATGTGAAAAGAGCAGTAAATAAGAACAATAAAACGAAACTAAAATTTTCTTTTCCATTTAGCATCATTTTCTTTTACTCATTCTAATTTTCGTATATTTATAATTCTTTTCCAATGAAATTTACCACAAATGCACATTTCCCGATTACACACATAGTATCAGTTTTAAAAGTGTCCTGGAAACTCATTATCAAATTATATTATTACAAAAAGACTGTTATAGATATGCTACAATCATTTTGGACATGAGTGTAAATATGAAAAGTTTTTTAGCGGCTGTCCTTGGTGACTATATCAGCGATGAGAAGTGCTTGTTGTGTGATTCTTGATCCGGACACAAATTCCACCCAAGACAATGAAATATTGTCACCCCCTGAAGTCTGGTTGTTTCGGCAATACAAGCTTTATTTCCCGCAGATCGTACGGCCCCAATGTGACAAAAATCAGGTGAATTTACACGATTGTTATTTCATTATCAAGCTGCACTTTGTGATCTACAGTCAACTTTCGGCACCGAGCTACAGGGTTATGTTGAAGTATGCCTGGCAAAAGGCTGGTTAGGACACAGAATCAGTAATATTGTCATTTGATAATGTCATTAGTGTAGCATTTGACATATGATTGTTACCATGCAGAGGTGATGCTGACTGTGAGTGAGTAGCAATGATCAAATGTGCATACTGTACACTGTTTCTGTACTTTGAACACTTCCTTGACCACTCACATCTGCATTTTGAGAATTAACTGGTTCTTGCACACTTGCAGGTCAATGTAGATGCGTAATTTATTTTTAAGTTCTTCAGTATTATATCATTTTACTGGTATCACAGTCGCCTGTATAGTAATGATATCTTGTCGCGATACTTCTCTGTTACTCTTAATATCCATACACAAAGATGGCACGTGTCATCAGATGCAACGTATTGTATGGAAATCTGTAACACTTTCTTTCTGTGCATGCTGATTCACTCCCGTTTATCTTGTCTGATTGAAAGTTTTCTTTTCTTTTCTTTTCTTCCTTTCTTTCTTTTCTTTTCTTTTCTTTCTTTCTTTCTTTCTTTTGTGTTGCTTATACCTTACGTTTATTACCTCTTTTAAACTTTATGAAGTTAGCAACACTGTTTTATAACATGTCAAAGCCTCATTCCCGAATAATGTGGCGGCTTCTTTATGTATTACAATACATCGCATTATTATTGTGACACGTTCTTCTATTACCATTTTCACACAATATTTTCAATGAGTTGGCAACACTGTGATTAACGTCAGGCATTCACATGAGCTTTTACATATTTTAGACTCAATCGTTAATCATATTTACTACATTGAGCATTTCAATTTTCCCGTGTCTTCTCATACCTTGTCTAGAAAATTCACCCACACTCGACGAACTGGCGCCGCCACTGCTTGACTGCTTGATTTTGCATGGAAACGAATATCACCACTGGATTCAGTGACCTGAAATTAGTTAACTGTAGAAATTTCATCCGCTTTCTCCTGTTCAAGTTCGCTGGTGTCCCTTATAACTGATATAATACGTCCATGAACACCCGGATGGTATAGCCTCAGTGCGATTTTTATGTATGATTTCTCTTCTGCTAACCAAAACCAAGTTTTATAAGCTCAAAGAAACACACACACACACACATTATATATATATATATATATATATATATATATATATATATATATATATATATATATATATATATATATATATATATATACGCGTTTGTGTGTCTTGGAGCAATATTGTATATACATTTTCTCCCTTGCTTTGAAGCTAGAAAGCTTTAATTTTTTAACTATGTGACTTCCCTCAGGAACAGCCTCTATTTTTAATTATGTTTGAAGGCATATTGTCCTGCTAAAATACATCAAATATGATAATTTCTTAATTAGTTATTATGCAGTAGTAATAAAGATCGGTCGGATGCATGTTCTTATACTGTACCAACGAAGAACTAAATAATCTTTTTTTTTTTCGACAATAGATAACATTACCTAATCACCAACCAATATGCATTTCTTGGAAAAAGATATCAGAACGAACTTTCAATTTACGGTACCCGAAGAAAAGATTTTATCTGCAGCTATAACGCCATCAGGTAATCTAGATTGGATTCCAGGGCTGGATTAACAACGGGCTTCTGGGAGGGCAGTGAAAGATTCCTCCGATCTGAAGCTGCTACAAAATGCTGTCACGAGGGGGAGAGGCAAATGACACTTCGTTTTGTGCTGACACAGAGATTTCTTTGAATTTAGTACAGGTGTCTTCCTCATCACTGTAATAAAAGTAGAAACTGACTTCTACATACAAAAGTGACATTTGTATTTAAACTTTAAAAAATGGGTCAAACATTTATGCACATAAGAAATATTTACCACATATTTCAAAGAATGCTATTGCTGGAATTGTAAACCAAATTCACCACAGTAATTGCGTGCAAATAACTAACTCAATCCTTTACATAAATCTTATATATCTCCTTACATGTTAATAATTATAAGAAACTATATGTTGAAAACAATGCTTCTTAAACCTTATAACCATTATCACTGCACTACGAGACAAGACGATAATTTTTTAGTGTCTTGTGAGCAACATTAGTTCACCCACACATTATTTTAGTGCTAAATGATAAGTATGTAAAACCTATAAATTGATAAAAGTGATTGTACGATAACAATGAAGAGCATTTATGAACGTTTAAAGATACTCAATTCATTACACAATATATTCCAATTTAATAAATGTTATTAGATTATACCCTTCTTACACCTCTCGTGACTCAGAAGGATTCTGATAATTTCTAGATGATGGAATACATTGTGTACATAAATTTACAGAAAGAGACGAGAAGTGAGTCGTCGAAAATTGAAGCAATAAAGAAGGTTCCGAGAACTGAGACGAGACGAGACTTCTATAATATTTACGAGACGAGATGATAAACCGTATTTCTCGTCTCGTCTCGTCCCGTCTCATGAGCAACACTAGTTTGCACCGAAAGATGTAAAGGAAACTATTCAAATTTTATCTGAACATATACATGGTAATATTAAGCCTGGAGTAGTCAATGATTTGTTACATTTTAGATCATCTGGAGTAAGTTATACTATAGCATGTTTAGTTTTCTTTGTTTACGACGTATCATAAGGGAATAATTAAACAAAAAGGATGAAAAATTCAGGATTTGACCCTCTCGAGGGCCTCCTCACCCTCAAATAATCTCGTCCTCAATGATATGAGAGCAAGGGCGAGCGACGACGATGTACAACATCCTTCGCGAGGGCGAGGGTCAACTGTCACTGCGAGAGCGAGGGTGCGCGAGGGCGAGGAGAAATTCCCAACACAAGGGCGAGAGCGAGCGAGGACGATGGACAACTTTCTTGACGAGGGCGAGGACAAGTTTTCAGGGCGAGGGCAAAGGAGGAAGAAGGACAACTCACTTTGCGAGGGCGAGGGGGAATGAGGACAATGGCCAACTGTCACTGCGAGGATGAGTGTGCACGAGGGCGCGGACAAGTTTCTAACACGAGGTCGAGGGCGAGCGAGGGAAATGGACAATTGTCACTGCTAGGACGAGGATGAGTGAGGTCGCAGTAAAATTAACCTCTATGTATTCAAGATGAAAAATATTCATTCACCAGTCGTCGTACTTACTTGTCTGCAGTGAAATTCTCATAATACGCTTTCTTCTTTACTAATATGAGCTCCTTGAAATGGTACTGAGTTATTTCATAACTTTTTCGAGAAAATCTTTGTGAGAATGAAGAATCGTCAAGTAGTTAATCTATTTTGGGTCATGGTACTCCGAGGATAAGATTTCATTCTTCATAGAGTAGAAAATAATCTTTCTGGTGTCACTGATATGATAGGAACAGTAAGGTAAAGCATTGTTAGCTTATTAACTTCCGAAAACAAATAATGAGTTATTTATTTTAGTTCAGATTTTAATAAAAGAACTAGATCTTGAACACCTTCAATGACATTTAAAGAATCATTTTTGCTTTGGTGAAGCGAGGAAAGTATCTTTAGCTGTGTCTTAAGATATCAAAATGTTTGTCCTTTGAAAACATTTAGGTTAAAACTGGGAATATGTAAACAGATTTCCCATTAGTATTACTAATCAGAAACTATTAAATATCCTACAGCACAGAGAAAATATAGTCTTCAGATCTTCTGATCATAGTGCTTAAAACCAAATCGTAGGCTTCAAAGTATTTTTCACAGTAATATTCTTTCAATGCTCAACATGATCAGTGTCGTCGTATTTTGCCGTATCAAACTTTTTAGGGATTCTTCTCTGCCGTAGTGTAAGACTCAAAGTTAAATCTTCTGCGTTCTTCAAAACGTTATCTTAAACTTCAACGAAGTCGTTAAGTTTCGACTGAAAGGAATGCTTTGTTACTTCTGCTCGTCCATTCATCACTTCAGCTTCAGCACTATCACTTTTCTGTAATTGTTTGGAAGAAAGTTCTGCCAAGGAAAATATAAAAATATATATACTATTACACACATACTTGTTATGGTCTTGGTTCATTCTCTTTTTCTATTAGTCGTTCGTTCATTGGATATGCACCATGAGTTACGTTAGAAATAATAAGATATTTCACCAGCAAAAGGGATCTATAACTTTTAGTGTCCTCCATATATTTTTCAAAGCAGGAGGTTCTCTAATCAATCTAAACAAAGTGCAGGATGGAGCAAGCAAGAGTTTTGTTTGACAATAATTGATTCAAGGGTGCCGAAAAATCTAGTTTATTTTTTTCTCGTTCATTTATGTATCTGTTCGTTGTCACTCACTCGACGAACACTGAGTTCAACAGGGTTAGGTGATGAGCAGAGAAGCGACAAAGCGAAAAAGAAACAATAATGTCAATATTCCTCTAGTTTATTTGACAGAAAGTTATCTCTACAGTGTTTGAGTGGTAGTTGAAAGCGAAAGAAAGAATTTTAAAAAAACAACTATTGGGAGGTAAGGAAGATGGATGAAAAACAAAAGCAGCAGTCTTTGGAAGTAGAACGTTATTTTTATTATTACATCGTTGTCAATAATTGATTCCACGAAAAAAAAAACTTAGAGTGGTTATTCATTACTCAATTTCTATTATTATTTTTAATACATCGTGACTTTTTAAATTAATACTTCCCTAAATATTGACCGGACTATAACAAGGGCAGCCCGGGTGGTTCCGCTGTCTTTGGTTGTAGACAATGAATGAGAACCCAAAGACCGCATTTTAGCCATCGTAAATTTAGAGACAAAACTCATACTATGGTAGATGAACCTGATTTCTGAGGTGAACCTGTTGTATATTATATATCAGGCGAGGAGAGATACGGACAAACTCGCGCGGCCGAAACATTGCCTCCCAATTTCTCGCGTGGCCAAAATCTCGCCACCCACAACCTCGTGAGCCAAAATCTCGCCTGATCAAAACCTCGCCGTCCAGAAACCTCATGGGCCAAAATCTCGCCTAATCAAAACATCGCCGTCCAGAAACTTCGCGGACCAAAATCCCTCTTGGCCAAAACCTTGCAGAATGAAACCTTTCCTTAAAGTTTACCCAATGGCTTTCTTAATATGCAATTTCATATTACAAATAATAATAATAATGATGATAATAAAAAAAGAAGAAGATACAAAATATCGTGTCCGTGGGCTTTCTCGGCTATTCCCGTTTCCTCCCACTTTCTTCATTCCATCATTTCTTCCATTCCTATCATCTACATCTCCTTTAACTTACAAGACATAATCGAGGGACCTAAAAACTCAAATATTATTTTATACTTTCATAAATATTATTCGATTTTGTTTAATTTCTTAAGGTCACTATCAAAGTGAAACAAAAACCATCCTAGACTGAAACCCCATATATGTTGAAAATTTGATCGAGACCGGTCGGGTGGTTCAAGACTTATTGTCACAAACAAAGCCACTTTCATTTTTATGTATTGCTATATGTTTTCCCCTTCCCCTCCCCCTTCCCATCAAAGTGAAATTATAAAAAACATTCCATGCTTTAACCTGATCTGTGTGACAAATTAGATCGAATTTGGTCTCGTCGTTTAAGAGTTATTAAGTTTTATATATTTTTATGTATCTCCCCCTCCCCTTCGTCGCACCGTAAAAGTGAAATTATAAAATATATCCCAGGCCCGAACCTCACCTATGTTGAAAATTTCATCGAGATCGGTCGGGTGGCTCAAGAGTTATGATGTCAAAAAACATAGTCATTTTCATTTTTATATAGGATAGATTTTCAAAACACGGTTAAAGTTATTTTCTTATTATTTTCATGCAATTATATGTTATTACAAAATATATACATATAGCAATATATAGAGCATTCTACATCGAAGAAATCGTCATGACGACGTTTTATACTGACTACATTTCTTCCCAGGCGAGATTACGTCCCGCGTAGTTTAGACCAGGCGAGATTTTTTGTACCGAGATCAGGACCGAGAGGATTTAGCCAGGCGAGATTTTCGGACACGAGGTCTTGGGCAGCGAGGTTTTGGTAGGCGAAGTTTTGGCCCAGAGAGATTTTGGGCGCCGAGCATTTGGCCAGGTGAGATTTTGCTCCGCGCGGTTTTGTACTCAAACCATCAGGCGATGTAGATGAAGTGGCAGTCGGACACAAATCATCACCTTTCTCTCCAAAAAAACACATTTCAAATCGGAATATTGGGGGAATTGTCCCTCCAGTTCCAAGATTGGGGAAGACAAGTCCCCGTTATCCCCGGATTTGCACCAGTGAATCAGAGAATTAACAACAGAGAAATATTATCTTGTAAACTATTTGTCCTTCCCTTTTGAACTTATTTGAATTTATTTTAAGACTTTTGGCAGTTTTATCTCACGCGGAATTGATGATGATGAAAGAATTAGTGGAATGAAGAAAGTGATGGGTACAAGACAACTCCGAGAAAACACACGCACTCGATGTTTGTTCACCACAAAGCTCACATGGCACTAACCGAGATCGAACCGACTACCACACACACCAGAGGTGAATGATTCACGACAAAGATACCGTGACAGTTTTTGTCTTGTGTGTTCTGGGTAATAACTTCGTGCATCTTGACCAACATGGTGCGGTCTGCTACATTTTGTTATCGTTCCCATGATATGCTGCAATACTTTTAGAGGCGAGACAAACGATACGAGACGGGACAGAATCCCCGAGACGAGACGAGAAGAGCAGAGCACATTTTTCGAGACGAGACAAGAGAGGAGACGCGTAGAAAACGTATGCTTAATGCTTGACTATGTAAAGCAAGCAAGAAAAGATTATATATATATATATATATATATATATATATATATATATATATATATATATATATATATATATATATAGCGTAATCACACACATACCGCACCAACGTGTTTAATACATGTGAAAGTGTATTGTATTTTATAGCACTACTATTCTAAGCTCGTTCCGGATCGAGGCACCAATAGTTGCTGCCTGCCTCTCCATTGTGTGTCACAAGCTGCCATGGCCATATACAAAACATAAATACTCTGCAGATCTCTAACCTGTGATCAGTAGCGTACCCAGGAATTTATTTCGGGGGGGGTCCAAACTAAATATGAAGGTATTTTATATTAAAATTCCTAAAATTGCCCCTAAAATTAGGCTAAATTTTAAAAAAGTCGAAATTTCGGGGGGGTCCGGACCCCCAGGTCCCCCCCTTGCGTACGTCCCTGCCTGTGATACTTGTCTCCACGAACAATTAAGCTTGCCACAATTGCAGCTTTCTAACTCAGAACATGTGAAAGTAGTAAGGATGAACACGAGCCGAGTTAGACGTAATTTATCCGATTCGAGTTGCAAGCCAATTCATTGTTTTTGAGGTTAAGTTTGGAGTCGAATCGAGTGTGATATTTAGCTCGTCCGTGCACTCGTTTTCACTGGTTTTGAAATCATCACCTGATTATTTGGAAAACGAAAGCTATGAAAAACGTTAAGCAGTAATTTGGAAAAGATGTTCACGAGAGGGGATAATTATAGCATCACATCTTGTCGCAATAACGAGAGAAGAATATTTTATGACAAGACAGTCTCATCAACACTTGTCTTCTGTGCGTGAATATCAGTATTTACTTACTATCAAGACAGACACGTGCACGCTCAAATATTTTAGCCCAAGCCGAAGTCCAACCCGGGCCGAACAGGTTTGAACGTGTATGGCCGGCGCACGATATATTTTTTATCCAAATTTGGCACAAGCCGGAATACATGCTTCTTCGGAACTCAAACCGGGAACCTCGTGAATGACATATTTGCCTTATAGACTTCTCGACAACCGAGGTCAGCATTCAACCAGTAAAAATATACTGTATTTTTTTTATTCGCAGAAAAAAACAGCCCATCTTTCATATTTTTACGCCATGTTATATTAGAAAGGAAGAAAGATAGGAGAATATTTGAAAGAGACAGTAACGAAGATATAAAAACTGAAAGACGGGGAAAATCTTTTCAATTTATTATTATTATTATTATTATTATTGGATTATTATTGACAAGATGGCGCCGACTGAGGACACGTGTGGATTATGTCTCAAGCCATTTTTTGGTAAGCAGCTAATATTAGAATGCTGTTTATGTAAAAATAGATTTCACGTAAAGAATTGTTTAAAATTTGGACGCACTGAATATGAAATGTATTTGGTGAATGGTATATCAACGTATAAGTGCCAAAATTGCATAAGGCACCGTGATGACAACACAGCCATTACTCCCACAGTGACGAAGCATATTAGATCTCGGAAAAGAGACCAAACTGTGAATTCTGATACTGAGTTAAGTGAAAATGAAGACTTAGACAAATCAGGTTCTTTCTCAAGCAATAATGGACAGAATTGCTCTACATGCTGTGAGGAAGTGAAAAATAAACTTTGTCAGGTGTTAATTATGTTAAGTGATATCAGTGAAAAATATGATGCACTGAAGGCAGAAGTGATATCTGCTAAACAAGAAAATATTAAGTTGAATGAACTACTATCAACTAACAACAAACCGAAAACATTTGCTGAAGTGATCAACAGCTAAACACCCGATGTTCAAAACAAGGTACAAGACTACTCTGAAAACATGAATGTCAAGGTCAGAGAAGTGCCTTCTTTCACATTACAGCAGGAAACAAGTGGTAGTGAGTGGAAGTTAGTAATCAAACGCCCAAGGCGAAATAACGCTGAAGTACAGACAGGAGTGAAACAAACGAGTGAATCAGGCTTCGTTTCCAGAAACCGTAATACTCTTATGCAAGGGAAGAACACCACGGACAAACTAAAGGTAAACAAAAAATCCCCTCGTACAGCAGCACTGTTTGTAACGAGACTTGACCCTTGTGTTTCTTGTGAGGATCTTATTGCATTTGTGACGGACAGTGTTAAAAAATGTGTTCAATTAAGAGCAAAACATAGCAGTTACTCTTCGTTTTATGTTAGTGTAGAAGAAAGTGAGTTTAATGCTATTTGTAACCCAAATGTATGGCCTGATGGTGTGCTATTTACTAGATTTGTTGGACGATTGAAAGACGAAATTGTATGTCATGAGACTGAAACTGACCCGGCTGGAAATAATAATTGAGGTAAATAATCTAGAATAAATTAGTACACAACAAAAATGGCGTACTTACAGCTATTCTATCAAAATTTTAACGGTTTAAATACAAAAGAAAAGCTATTTATAGATGAAATAAACTGCTCTAACTATGATTTTTATTGCATAACTGAAACGTGGTTAAAAGAAACAAACTAACATTTTGTACAGCTCTCAAAAAATTATAATGTCGTACGAAAAGATAGAAACTTGACATTAGTAAATAAAACAAAGGGTGGACGCTGTATGATCATAATAAGAAACGAATACTCGTATGAAGTAATAAATCCTCCAGATGAAATACTTGATGTTATTATAATTAAAGTTTTAATCCCTGAAAATAAACCATTATTGTTGTGCTTGCACTACTTCCCACCAGATTTACCGTTGACGAATTTTACTAATTATTGTGACTGGCTTTGTACGTTTTTACTCACAAAAAACTATAATTTTATAATTTTAGGTGATTTTAACGTAGGTGGAATAGATTGGGTTACCGGAAATATAAATATAAGTAATTTTTATATTAAGAAAAAAGCTGAAAAAATAGTTGAACTATGTAATGTTCTCCAGTTAAATCAATTGAATAGATCATATGACCCATTTAAGAAAGATAAAGTATTAGACCTACTGTTAACCAATATAGAAAATAATTCAATAATATTTGAAATTCCACCGTTAACAAAAATTGATCATTTCCATCCACCTTTTCTATTTGAATGGAAAATAACAAAAAATGATAGTAATGACTTTGGGAACACCTCAAATCAAGCCAGAATTTATGATTTTAAAAATGCTGATTTTCTAGGTGTATATAATGGAATTAAGGAAGTGGATCGAATAGATACAAAGAGTAGTAATATTAATGAATTGACCAATATATTGTATAACAATATATATGATGTGCTAGATAATTGTGTACCTAAGAAACCAATTAGTAATATGCCTAAATACAAAGACCCTTGGATGAACAAAGAGCTGAAATCATTAATTAATAAGAAAACCAAATATTTTGTTAAAGCAAGACAAACAAATAGTAATACATTGTATCAAAGATACTCCGATTTACGGAAAATTGTCAAAAAGAAATACTTGGAGGCGAGAAAATCATATTATATGAGTCTGGAAAATAGTGTTGTCAATAACAATATGTTTTTCTGGAAAATATTTAAAAGTTCCGATGGCAAGCAAATACCAACTGAAATGAAACATAATGACAAATCAGTTACTGAATTAAATGATGTTGTGGAATTATTTAAAGATGTTTTTAGTGAAAATTTTACTTTAGAATTAGGACAATACCCAGATAGGCAGGCTATGAATTCTCCTTCGCTCATTAGCAATCATGACGTCATAGATATACCGAATATCACTGAGTCTGATGTAATTCATGCAATCAAAGTTATTAAGGCGAGCACAGCGCCTGGTCCTGACAATATCCCCTATTATATAATTAAAGCCTGTAGTACCGAATTGTCAACTGTTTTAACAAATATATTTAATGCATCCCTGAGAAATGGTGAGTTTCCTTCAATGTGGAAACAAGTATACATTATACCAGTACACAAAGCAGGTGATCGTAGAATTATAAAAAATTATAGACCAATAACACTAGTCAATGCATTTTGCAAGATTTTTGAAATTATAATACACAAACATTTATATTTTAATGTAAAAAACAAATTAAGTGAATTTCAGCATGAATTTTATAAAGGGAAATCGATTGTAACAAATCTTGTACATTTTACTGATTTTACAGATTTAGGACTTAAGAATAGATTACAAGTAGACACTATATATATAGATATGTCAAAAGCTTTTATTCCATAGAGCATGAACTTCTTATTGATAAATTAAGAAACATAGGTCTATCTCCATTGTACATTCGATGGTTTGTAAGCTATCTAGGAAACAGAACGTTTAAAGTAAAAATTGGTCAAATAACCTCTAGTTACGGTTATATAAAGAATGGCATACCTCAGGGATCTCCTCTGGGACCTCTTCTTTTTTCAATATTTATTAATGATTTGCCTGAGAAAATTAAATACTCAAATATTTTGTTGTATGCCGATGATTTAAAATTATTTAGAATAGTAAATAGTGAGTATGATAACTACTTACTACAGGAAGATCTAGATACTGTTAGTACATGGTGTAAAAGTAACTTATTGAAAATAAATTGTGAGAAAACTAAATGCATATCATATAGACCCTACTAACAAAACCCAATACTACGTGAGCAAATATGTAATTAATGGAGTAACATTGCATAAAGCCGAACAGATTAAAGATTTGGGTATAGTGTTTGACAGAAACATGAAATTTACCTATCATATAAATGATACAATCCAAGGGACTAGAAGAATAATAGGGTTTATTTTCAAACAATGGCCTGAGTTTAGAAATGCCAGCTCATATGTATATTTATACAAGATGCTTGCAAGATCAATTAGAGTTCGGTGTAGTTATTTGGAATAGTATAGGTAAAACATTGGCAAACAAAATTAAATCAGTACAAAAATGTTTTATGAGGTTACTCTGCTATAAAATGAATAGAGATTACTACTCACGTAGTTATGAATACTGGTGTCAATTTTGGGGATTGCAGGCTTTGAGCGATAGGAGAAAAGTTATTGAGAGAGATTTTATTAAGAAACTATTAGACAATAGCTTTCATAGTGAATATTGCTTGCATAATATAGGTATAAGGGTACCAATGTACACCCTCCATTCCAAAAGAAACCGAACGTTTTAAAAAAACAAAAAAGCAATGTACATTTTGGAACAAATCATTTTTATTAATCAATGTATTCCCCTTCTGCATCGATACACATATTTGCACGCTCCAACAAGTTGTCAAACGACTTCTCCATGTCCTTTATTGGAATGGTCTTTAGGACAGCGGTCGTCGCCTTCTCAATGGCATCAATCGATGCGTGCCACTTTCCTTTCATCGCCAAATGCAGTTTCGGGAACAGATAGAAATCGCACAGAGCGAGATCTGGTGAACAGGGCGGATGATGCAACCGAATAATGTGATTTTTGACCAAAAATTCAGTTACAAGTCGCCAACGATGTGATGGTGCATTATCGTCCAAAAGAGTCCAACTGCCGATTTCGCGATATTCGGGCCCAATACGACGAATTCTTGCCAGCAAACGCTTCATGACGCCCAAGTAAAACTCTCCAGTGACTGTCTGGCCGGGCTGAACAAATTCTTTGTGGATAATTCCTTTTGAATCGTAAAAACAAATCAGCATCACCTTAACTTTTGACTTCACCAAGCGACTTTTTTTGGGTGTTCCTTCATCCGGCGCTCTCCATTCAGCACTTGGCCGCTTTGTTTCGGGCTCATATTCAAAACACCACGTCTCGTCACCAGTTACAATCGATTTCAAGAAGTTTCGATCCTGCCGAGCACTTTTAACGATGTCTTTGCAATGCGCAATTCGATCAACTTTTTGGTCTTCGGTGAGTTTGTGTGGTACAAACCGCGAATTAACCTTCTTAAGGCCCAAAACTTCGGTCAAAATGCGGTATGCGGTTGTTTGAGGAATGCCTAATTCCATTTCAATAACTTTCACCGACGATTTTTTGTTATGCTTGATGAATTCACGCACTTTTTCGATGTTTTCTTCCGATAATCCGGTTCTGGGACGGCCTGATCTTTCGCCATCATCCAGCGTCTCTCTACCCGATTTGAATCGCCTGAACCACTCGTAAACTTGCGTACGGGATAGACACTCATCACCATATGCATTTTGTAGCATTTGGTGCGTTTCACTAAAAGTTTTACCCAGTTTAACACAAAACTCAATTGCAGCTCGTTGTTTGAAACTCATTTTCCGACCGATGTACACAACACACTGACAGTTGAAACGCAATAACTTTGTTGCTGTGCATCCAAATGTCATGACATTTATACCAGTTGTCAATGAGGGACTACGCCATCTACCGGTAAAATATTACAACAGATGGCACTAGTGGTACTATTTGTTTTCAAAAGTTCGGTTTCTTTTGGAATGGAGGGTGTATAATACAAGAAATATATCAACATTAGTTCCGTTGAATCCGAAATCTGTAATTTTAAGAAGATTGGCCAATTCTTTTAATTTAGTTTATTTTTATCAGTATAAAAGCATGAATTTTAGAGCTTGACAAATATTATTTTTACTATTTATGACGACTATTTTGATACTAAAAAATGGTGTTAATTTGACAAGGAATTATTAATCCGATATTATTTTACTTCATTTTATCATTATGTTTTATTGTTTCAGTATGTAGCTTACATTGTATGTAATATGTGTTTATATTGTCTGATAAAGTGCTGTATTTTTGCCGTTACGTTGTTCATGGCACAGAAATAAACATTATAATATTATTATTATTATTATTATTATTATTATTGCAGTACAGTGGGCTTTATAGTCCCGTATGATCCTTTGTATTCTTGTGCCTCAAGCCCTCATATTTTCTTTCCAGAATGCTTAAAACCACACCCAGAATTTGCTTCGTTTTCAATAGGCTCAAGTTCAGTTGGAGAAAATTTTACGAGTGGAGTCAAGTTTGAAATAAAACTCCCTCCAACTTGCCTATACTCATCCCTAAAAGCAGGATCCCAGTCAGAATTAGCCCGGGATATTAGACCTATATTTAAAAGAAATGACAATCTTAGCAAAATGCAGAAGTATTTGAGTCAGAGAGAAAAATGAAAGAAATCTCTTATTTCTAGTTTTATTAGTGTTGTAGCTTTCAGTCCGTGGCAAAAGTACTGATTGAAATATGTACAATGAATTATGATTATTTTGAAGAACATTCCACTTTAAAATCACAGGAAATTCATCTGTGGTTGTGAAAAATTATAGAGAATATTGCTGTACTATGTAAAGTATGTGTACTGTCGCTGATTTGTATCGACAATCAGAAACAGAAGTAAAAGGTAATAGCTTTCTATTAAGTCGGAAGCATAACTACTTTTATTTTAACAACTTTCGGCTTAAAATTGTTATTCAAGTTCACACCCTTCCCCCTCAACCTTGGATACAGAAATGGAAGAATATACTTAGATTTTGATTGTTGATTCCAGTATATTTCAAGCATCATTTCTCGGAACTAGGCGTGTGCGATATGTCGATATATTGATATCGATATTATCATATATCAATTCGATATCGCAAGTATATCGACATCGACATATCCTGAATTGTTGATATCGATATTGGGGGAGGGCGAGGTATAAGAGGCCCCCAAGTCTTGCGATGGATGAAGAAATAAAACTTACTTTTTACAATAATATCTTCTAATGATATTTTTTATTACCACAAATTGCAATGTGAATAAATCCACTTGCAAATTTGCAATGTGAATAAATCCACTTGCAAATTTGCAATATTACGTAGTGTAATTTCTTAGGCGCTAGAACTTTTGTACCCGGAAAAAACAAATAAAAAGCACCTGTCTAAAGCAACCTGTCTGCTATTTCCTCTTGGGGGCGAGCGCCCCAGCTTGCCCTCCTTGATGGGCGCCCTTGCGCGCAGAGCAATCAACTGTCGTAATCGTAAATGCTATTGTTTTTCTATTTCACAATATGAGTTGCTGACACAAAATCCGTCCTCCCCCCGAAAAGAAACGAGAGAGAGAGAAAGAGTAAAAAGGAGCTGGTTTAGAGAGTGAATTCTTCGCCGCAATAATGCACAGGAAAGCACCGTATTTTCAATGACCAATAATGAACTACTTACAGAAAATCCTCGTTCCTACCCCCCCCCCCCCCAAAAAAAAATCTACAGAATGGATTATTATTCAGAATTCCATACGCTATTGAAATTAGTAACTCCGAAAATTCAGCAGCGAGATACGAACATGAGGGAGTCTGTATCAGCTAAAAATAATCTGTAGATCCTTGGATCCACCAGATTGTAGAACTGAAAAATAAATGACTTGTCCAAATATGTAAATGAGGGCAGTTATCAGGCGCGGAAAGCTAAAATAAAGAAGAAAGAGCAATTTTCTAGTATAGGTACTGAGTGCATCCGCTCAGCTCAGTACCCACAAAAAATGCCCACATAGCGCATAAAGTAAACTTATACCGCGCCAGGAACCCATCTCATGCACTATACCCGAAATTTTTGTATTGTGCCAGCATTGTAGAACTGTTCCTTAAAATTTCACGAAAGCCACATAACACTGATGACAAATTACTCTCATTGTTTCTGTTTTTGGCACTGGTTTACTTTTGTCGCATCACATCTGAATGTTATGTTTACAAGTGTAGGATTACTAGTCTAAAATTATTAGAAGTGCTTTACGACGGATAAAATAAGTGAGTTGATATGAAAGATGCCTGTAAAAAAAAAAAAAAAAAAACTGTTTTTCACTGGCGGTGAATTTCTGCACAGTTTAGAGAAGTTGTATTTTGTTTATAAGTGGAACGATACTAGTATGAAACCATAGCAAATGTTATTGAAACTCGTATCATGGTCAAAACCAACTCGTTTTCACTACCCTCGCTTATTCGGATACGCACCTTCGCTGACGCGTCTGTTCCCTTCGGACGCACTCCTTCGCTAACTCTCGGGCCCTACAGCTTCGCTCTGCTATGACTTGGTTAGATAGCACTCGTGCGTTTTAGTGGCGATCTAGCGCAGGTTGTTTTTTTTTTGGGGGGGGGGGGCTGTAGTTCTTATGCATGCATTCATACGCTGTATTTATACGCAAATCGTAAAAGAATTATAACTTTTCAACAATTGCTTATGATATCCTCTTGAATTTTAACTAAGCCATGTGGATATTTTCATGTCGCCCAGCATAAATCATTTAGAAAACAATAAGAAGGTAATTAGTACAAGAATTCTAATTTTTGAAGTTATTTCGAGTGGTGCGCCAGAAGTAAACCTGCACTTTTCTAACGTTACATTTTTTTTATTTTTATTTTTATTATTATTATTATTATTATTATTATTATTATTATTTGGTATAGACCTACAAATTGCACAATATACTTAAATAACCTATTTTTACTCTTTCAAAAAATATAATTACATTCGTTCACACCTGTAGTGTTCGGGCGGATACCTTCACTGCATACTTTCTCTAAGGTCTTTATTCTTGCATTTTTTTAAAATAATATAAATTGTGCTTCATGTTATACAAAAAATCATATTTTTCGTAAGGCTCTATTAATACTATTAATGCTTCTCTTGTCCAGGCAGCATTGTTTTGAAATTACAGCGAGAAATAAAGCTGAATGTCGTCAGGCGCTACTCTTTTCTGATTGGTAGTTTTATGCAAGTCCAGAAGAAAATAGAAACAGCTTCTACTTCTTCCAAGTCATGATCCAAATAAGAACAGCAGAAAATCTCAACCTGAACTATTGGCAAGTTACTTCTCACACGATCGTTAAGTAAGGTCGTGAATTTTAGATCGTGAATCACAGCCTTACTTCACTCCCGTCTGAGACAGGCTTAAGTAATACGTGTACCAAGTTTGGTTGAAATTGTTCAAGGTGTTCCAGAGTTATGCTAGAACATATACACCCATACACATAGGGTCTACATACGTTCATACATACGTCTTTTTTATATACAGTACATCCACGTTTATCCAGACTATCTGGGACCAAAGGCAATCTGGAAAATCGAAAATCCGAATAATCCTGATAACATGGATAATAAGCAAAACAAATTCTGAGTCAATTCACTTCAACGTCTTGTGAGTAAAGCTTTCTAAAACTCGATAAGCAGCATTTTAGATACAGTATTACCATAATTTATTGTGAAATCTAAGTTATACACGAATTGTACATTTAACCAAAACAAAAAGAAAATGTTTGTCGTACTTATGGTTACGCTCTTGCTATCATAGTTAAAAATTATTATCTATGGGAACATTAAATTTTAAAAAGTTTCTACAAAATCGGTTTGGATTATCCGGAGATCCGGGTGAATGAGGGCCGGATAAACGAGGTTGTACTGTACGTAGATTAATCAAACTTGTTAACGCATTATCTATATATATAAAAAGGATATACGTATGTACGTATGTGTGTATGTATGTTTGTTCGAGCATAACTCTCGAATGCCTGGAGCAATTTCAACTAAACTTAGTACACGTATTACTTACAGTGAGGAAACAAACATTATGAGCAAAAGATATCCCTTTCATCAATAGGAGGGTCACAGGAAGATAATATGTAAAAAATAATGTATGTAGGTAAAAATGAAATGAAATCTTTAAGTTTAACGTCCCACGTTTATGACGGTTAGGCTAAAGGAGACGGTGATAATGAGAAATGAGTGAAATGGTGGAATGAATAAAGTGGGAGGAAACGGGAGAACCCCGAGAAAACAGACGAGCACGGTGTTTGTCTACCACAAAGTCCACACGGCGCGAGCTGGGATCGAACCAGGGACCTCAAGCACCGGAGATAAACGCTCTACCACTGAGCCACCACGCCCCCTAATGTATGTAGGTGTGTCTGTATGTATCTATATATTGTCCAGCATAACTCTGGAATGCCCGGAGCAATTTTAACGAAATTTGGTACACATATTACTTATAACCAGGAAAAAATGTTGGAGGGGTGAGATACACCTATCATTCCCAAGAGGGGGATGACATATACAAATAATCGAAAATCACTGGTATTAGTGTCGAATTCTTAGTTTTCGGGGTCACGGAGATAAATGGTGACAATCCAGATAGCGTTTCAGTCTCAGTGGAGGTCAGATACCTCTACAATCCCTAGGGGGTCACAGGGGGAATGACGTCCACATAATCGAAAATGAGCGATATTTGTTTGTAATCCATGCTTTTCGGGTTTATGGAGATGAAGGGTGCCATCCCCGATGGCGTTTCTGTCCGAATGTTGCTAAGAAACCTCTATCAACGCTTTGGGATAACATGGGGGATGACATGTATAGTCGGGATGAACCGTGTAATCAATTATTGAAATGTATATTGTTAGGGTAGTTGGGAGTTCAAATATTTTTATAAACCTGATCTTCCCGTTCGAAGGACGGGCGTTTCAGCTAGTTTAACCAATAAAATACAAACCAGGGACATATACAGGCGATAGGTTCTAATGGTCCGGACTCAGCTCGCCCCCAAAAGCTGTTTCTCTGTAAATTTAGTCTAATTTTAGGGGCGTTTTACAAATTTTAAAATCCTTTATCCTCAAATTGAAATTGGACCCCCCCCCTCTAGAAAGAAATTGCTGCGTATGCGCCTGATACAGACAGTAGGGGGAAAGTGGGTTGGATTGATTGTAACTACCGTTTTAAGAGTGATTCGTGCAATTGAGCTCAATTTAGGTGACAATCATTTTCTCCTCTGCATCGATCGGCATCAGAGTGGATAAATTTCGAAATAAATTCCAGCGAAAAATTGTATGGATGCTGAACGCCTATCAAAAATCCTCTATAAATATTTGATCTTAGAAGCACCCATCTAATTACTTAATTATTAGTGTTTAGCGTTTCTTTCCAGCACCGAGGCTATATGTAACTTGGACCTACAGTTTGAGATGGGATCCGAACCACCGCAATGTGCTTAAACTTAAAACCTCTCCCACTGGGAATCGAACCCGGGACCTCCTGTGTGACAGACATCTCCTAGGCACTAGACCTGTTTCAAATCCAGTCTCATGTGTAATTATAATATGCGCTTATCCTAGATACTTTTGTCTGATTATCAAATGAAAACCACCGGTTAAGTTAAAAATTAAGTATATGTATACAGTTACTGTAAGCAGTAATGAAAGTGATGTTTAATTTTGTATGGGTGAAAATTCTCTGCATCTCCTTAACATGCACAAGAATATGTTCAAAGAATATTTCTAACGTTAAAAAAACCACCTGTAGACCTTGTAAACATATTTTATATTTAACTCAATAGTCGTAACAAGGTACAACACTTTTTAGTAAAAAACTGTGTAAGATGTGAAGTTTCAATACTATAACAGTATCTTCATCAGACTTAAACACACTTATCCAATGTGAATAAATGTGTTTAAGTCTGATGCAGATACTCTTATAGTATTGAAACGTTACATCTTATACCGTATTTTTACTAGAAAGTGTTGTACCTTGTCACGACTATTGAGTTAAATATTTCTAACGTTAGTAGAAACTGAATTTTTTGTGAGGACCCTCCTATGATCCAATCTCCCAGCAAGTGCGCCTTGTGGACAAACATCGTATAGTTTTGTCTAGTTACTTCTGGCTCCTCCCACTTTCTTCATTCCACCATTATCGTCTTTCTTAAATTTCTTACATAATCACTGGAAAAAAAAATCAAAATATTTCTAGTCTTTCTACATCTCATGGTGTAGGCTAATGTTGTGGTTGCAATGAGGTACCTAAAAGAACACCAGAAGCGATTCTACTAATGTAATGTCGTATAATGCATTACCCTTCTTCCTAAGATGCCTCTATTGACATGTAATGGGTTCTAGGTAACATTATCAAGAACGTGGCATGTATAAGCTTTTATGTATGACATTTTAACGAACATTCGTAAGATATTATAATATTTATACATGTCATGCCATTGTGTCATTGTGACTCTATATTATATTTGCAATTGGAAAAAAAATACATTTTATATCTAAAAGAAGGTGACTGAATGAGAAATGGAAGAAGAATACATGTTGATTTCGAAGTTACGACTACTTTATAAATTATAGTTTATATCTATTCTCAGGTTATCTAAATAACTAATGAAAAATATACGAGTATAACTACAGTAGTTATGTAAATCAAAGAAATATGAGTCGAAATGTTAAGTTTTGTGTAAATAAATTTATAAGTACAAAAAAGGAGCATGGCATACACATTGTTATTTTAGAGAACCTAACCTATCCATTGAAAGCCATAAAGTGAAAATTGTATGTAAGAAAATAACACTTACACAAATAACAACAGAATATATATACTTTATATATACTGTATTATAAGTAGGCAATTTGTGATACTTTTGTTGAAGTTATAGCATTTGTTCCAAAGGACCAAACTGAACATGCCCATGAATATATTATAACTAGCAGCGTTCACCCCGCTTCGCTGGGGTCACCCCGGAACGCAATAAACCTTGTTAATTAGATAATTTTTACTTTTTCGCTTTCAAGTGATATGATAAAAACCATAGTAGATTGCAGTAAATGTTAACATTATATCGCCTGTCATTTATGTTAACCCGCCGAGTGACACGGTCATGCGGGTTGCATATAAATACGTTTATTTTTACCTATGATGAACTAACAAAGGATTTGTACGTTATGGACACTTGAATGGTCAATTATCTCAAGACACTGGTAATTGAAAATTAAAGTGATATGATAAAAACCATCTAGGGTCCAAATCCTAATAACCCCCCAAAAATGAAAGAAATTGGTTCAGCCGTATTAGCGTGATGAGTTCACAAAGGATTTGTGCGTTCTCTTTTATATATAAGATGAAAGAAATATAAGAGAATATGAAGATAAATATGTGAGTAATGTATTGGCTTATTGTATATTATTTAGTCTTAAAAAGAATGTAAATGTATGTCGAGGAAATATTATTTTGTAAAGGACAAACTGCGTTTCTTTACTAATATGACTGCAAAGGAGGTAACCGTAGCAAATATTGTTGGAAAACGGGTCTTTGGGGAGCCAGTTTATTTCTTTTCTTTATTTATTTTGTTTATTCATTTATGAGTATTTCAAGTTTGAAGTTACCGACGAAGTGCCTGTGGTGCACCATCATGTAAGTAGCCCACTATGAGAGGGATACACTTTACATAAAAACTCTTTCAATTTTCAAAGGTCCTGTAACATATCCGTAAGATGTCTGGGCCAAAACAACAGATTTTGATGAAACTTGGTAGACTAATAGGACACTGCAAAATTGACTAACAAGAATTTGTCGAAAAAACTGTAATTTCTGAGATACAGTCGATTCATTAAAGACGACATTTGTCGTGATATCTCGGGAACGGCTCCACGGAAAACAAGCAAACTTTGCGAGTCATAGTAGATAGATGATAGCTTTAAAAGGAATTAAAACGAATTGTCTTCACCTTTACAGAACTGCGCATAACGCGCAAGTAACTGTGCGCATGCGCATATTTCGAAAACGTAAAGACTGCGATATATTTTTCTCTTGCTTAGTTTGAACTACATGACAAGTATAACATAATGCAAGAAAAAAAACTAGACTCAAAGGTAAGCGTTTTCAAGCAATTGAGGTGAGATGATGTTGGGGTGGTCTGCCCCCGGACACCCGCCTCTAGGTACTTACTTTGGCTTCTCAGTCATACATTTCCATTACACCTGTGTAGAAGCCATATAGTTAACGTTAATAGTCGCCATATCGGGGCGTAGTGATATCAAGTACTGTAAGTCATCAATGTTACACAACAGTAACACAGTATTAAGCGAGCGTAAGGAAACACTATCAGACCTATAGTCGCGGTCTATTTGAACACATCAGTGTGATGCAGGCATCTATGCTTCAAAGAAACATGCTAAAATCATAGGTCATAGGGTTTACTTATATATAGTTAGTGTGGCCATGAGACGAAACCTTTAGTGTTGTCTCATCTCGTCGCGTGAAGCAGTCTCGTCGCAAACATGAGATGCTGGTGTCGTCTCGTGTGTTTGTCTCGAAGCCTGTGCCTGGTGTGTCGTCTCGTAGAACATTACGAGACAAAACTCGTGATAAAAATGAAGGGAAAACCCATTATATGCTAGTCGTGACCCGAACAAGCCTGCGTAATTACCGTCGCGGATCTCTTACGTTAGCCTTTGCTTTATACAACTAGGTAGTATTGCTACGAGACGAGACGGGATATTGGAGCTGTCACATCTCGTCTCCTTAAAACACTGTCGCGTGTCTCGTCTTGCAAATAATAGACAGGTCTCGTCTCGAAGTGTTTGCTCGTTATCGAGACGAGACGAGATATGAAAAAGGGCTCGTTTCGTGGCAACACTAAATATATATATGTAACCCTGTGGGCTATGATTTTGGCATGTTTCTTTGATGCATAGATGCCTGCATCACACTGATGTGTTCCAATAGACCGCGATCATAGGTCTGATAATGTATCCTTACGCTCCTCGCAGGTGCAGACAATTCGTTTTAATTTCGTTTCAAAAGTATCATATATCTACTATGGCTTGCAAAGTTTGCTTGTTCTCGGTGGAGCCGTTCCCGAGATATCGCGACAAATGTCATTTTTAATGAATCGACTGGCTCTGAATCAAATCTCAGAAACTACAGCTTTTTCGACAAATTCCTGCTAGTTACATTAGTTTTGCAAAGTGTCTTATTAGTTTACCAAGTTTCATCAACATCGGTTGTTGTGGCCCAGACACCTTATGGATGTGTCACAGGTCCTTTAAAAGTAGTAGAAGAAATAATAAAAAAAAGAGACTTGAACCATATAAATATTGTTACTTTACTATTTCAACAAAAACGAAGTTACAACTTGTTCTGACGACCTTTACGGGAATGGAGATTTCACAAGTTTGGTTGAACCTCGCATAGAATTTGTGTGAAAGACCATGAAATCTACGAGCAGCCCTGTCTATGGCTGACCTAATTCATTAAGCGGATGCCAGCTTTTTTTTATATTTTCGAAATAAACCAATATATGTATTCCTTATTACAAGTAGGAGAATGCAGTTGGTTAATAATAAAAAGTCTTCAATAAGAAGCTATAATCTTTAACAGAAAATAAATAAAGAAAGTAAAAAGAAACGCAATTATTATAGCAATAATAACATCGATAATAAGTAAGCAGTAGTTAGTATAATCATGACTTCTTTACAAACACTATCTTGATATCTTTTTTGAGTACTCTATTTAGAAAGTTTAGAATATTTAGTTTTTTTTTCATATAGTTCACTGAGAGTCAGCTTTGCTGGGTTCTTAGATTGTAGGAACTTTGCCCATATTACAAGTAACTTTTGTCCTCTTGACCTGTTTTACAGTCGTGAAATTTAAAACCGAAAGTTATAACAGAAGAATTGTTTTACAACTATAAATTTTGGTATTTATTTTTTGTACGAACTTGTACTTAGTGAGAAATTCTAATTTGTAATTGTGAAAGTTGTGAGTATTTGAAAGAATGTGAAGAAATATTTTTTCATAGCCTTGTAAATAATAAATAAAGTTAATATTTTAAGTAAACACTTTTGTAGTTTTCTTTAAAAACATTCCAAAGTGACGGTTTATATTTTGATGTCCCTATTCAAATTACCCGTCCCGAAAACAGGTTCGGATTCATTTTAACCAATTTGAAAATACTTATTACCAAGACTTTTTAATTAACTTGATTGTTATTACCTACGATTACAACTAGCGTGTTCGAAAAAGTGTGTGTGTGTCACCTTACGAAAAGACAAGCAAGCTGCTAGTTCGCTACTGCTAGGACAATGAATGAAAGCTGTCACTGATTATTGGCAACGAAAGATTCAGTTGTTAGTGCAGCATATTTTTTTTATAAACTAAACTTGTAAACTTGTACGCGAGCATCTCATTTTATTTGGTTCGATGTGATTTATCGATTTATACATATACTGTACAGGGTGGGCACAGACACAGTACCTGATTTTAAAGTGCCATATAATTAACATTTAATTGAATATTTACATGAAATTTTGTATAGAGCTCAGTAAACTCAAAGCATTTTCCCATCTATCTTTCCAGAATCCTAGATATGACCAGGGCAGCTAGAGGGCAGTAAAATCGAAAATGGCGTTCACCCCACAGCAACGAAGCTGGTGCGTTTTACAATTTGCAAAAACAAGCAGTTTTGTGAGAGTGCAGCGTGATTTCAAACGACAATTTAATGCTGATCCACACACACACAAATCCATTGTGAAGTGGCATAGAACGTTTATTGAGACGGAGTGCATTTGTGATCAAAGAAAAGAACATGCAGGGCGACGTCCAGTCTCGGAGGAAAATGTGGAGCGCGTAAGAGCAGCCTTCGTACACAGCCCACAGAAGTCTACACGTAAAGCTAGCAGAGAGTTGCAGATGCCACAAACAACAGTAAGCAAGATCTTACGCAAGCATTTGCGGTGTTACCCGTACCGACTACAGTTGGTTCAGAAGTTATACCCACAAGACAAGGTAAAGCGCCGTGAGTTCTGTGAGACTATGCAAAATTTCATGGAGGACGACGAAAACTTTCTGACAAAGATCATTTTCAGCGATGAGGCGATTTCACTTAAGTGGAAAGGTGAATAGACACAATGTAAAGATATGGGGAACCCAGAATCCTCATGCAACTGTAAATGTGGAACGTGACTCACCGAAAATCAATGTTTTTTGTGCACTATCAGAGCGTCGGGTGCACGGTCCATTCTTCTTTCAGGAACAAACAATTACAGGTGAAAGTTACTTAACATTGCTACGTAACTGGTTGATTCCGCAACTTAGTAATGCAGAGATATACGACTTCGTTCTACAACAAGATGGAGCGCCGCCTCACTGACATCGTGCTGTACGCAGGTTTCTAAACGAGAACCTCCCAAACCGATGGATAGGGCGCTCTGGAGTCAATGATCAAGTTCTTTGCAAGTGTCCTCCAAGATCACCTGGCCTCACTGTTTGTGACTTCTTTCTGTGGGGATTTGTGAAGGACAAAGTGTATGCACCTCCACTACCCGCAACTCTGAACGATTTCCAAGAACGCATCAGAGATACTGTCAACTACATCACACCGGATATGCTTCACAACGTGTGGTTGGAGCTAGATTACCGCCTCGATATTTCCCGTGTTACAGATGGCGCGCACATCGAGTTTGTGATTGCAATTATTGCTACAAAAACTTTTTGAGTTTATGTATCACTGTTCAAAATTTCAGCAAAATATTCCTTCGGATATTAAATTTACACTAATTTGAAACGTGGGACTGTTTCTGTGCTCACCCTGTATAATGTGTTTGACACTGTTATTTTTAAAGGAAGAAAATCAATCAACAATCTGGACTATATCTCATTAACTAAGTAATGTAGTCTTAGAATTGGTGTAATAAGAATCTTAATGACAGCGACGACGACTTCTGTATAGCTTTGGGGAGGTCCTTGTCACAAATTCGAATCAAGATATCTACATCCAGGGAGGCCAATCCCCAAGATCAGCGCGCATGGTTAATGACGATCTAATTCACTTTTATATCAGTAAGTAGGTGTAAGTATCAGTATTAAGAAAAATCAAGCAACAAAAGGTACAATCCGATTGTTAACAGTTAATATTTTTCACTTTAGGAATCTGTTATGAGGATGACAAAATTGTTTTATGCACTAAGCATACAAGTTACAAAACACTAGTTACTAATGTGTATTTACTAATAGATGAAAAGTGAACTCAATTATACTAATTTTCCTTTTATATCAACTAATCTTGGAACATATTTAATCCACAAACGTATTAACTACATAAGGGGAAACCTGCTCTGAAAACACTGGTCAATAGTGAAAATGCTTCGGAGATAAAATAACCAATTCGTACTAATTTTAGGGTGCTGATAACGATAAATTAGTTTTTGAAGATTGGTTCGGGTTTCAAAGAAATACGTTATCACCCGATGTGCTCTGCTGGACAAATTAAGGATTCGTGGCAACAGGAGCTGTCTACTTATTTCAATAAACTTCCATTGTTTGACGGTTAGTTTCATTGGTATCCTCAGGGGCATACTGGGTCCTGAAGGTATTGACATCCCGACTTGTTTGTAAATTTAGTCTAATTTCAGGTGAAATTTTACAAATTTTAATATAATTTAGCTTCAAATTGTATTTAGACCCCCCGAAAAGCTTAGGGCCCCTCCCGAAATGAATTCCTGCGTAGTCTCTGGCTATCCATTTTACTCGCACTTCATCGCTAACAAAGATATATCAACCACTTCACGGTTTAGTTTGTATTGAAGAGTTTGACAGAGAAAACATATTGTGTAACGTTCTTTTGTAGTTACAATTTGCCATCTTGGACGTAGTGGTGGTGAGATATTGAGCGGGTGAGTGGTTGCTGTTATTATTATTTATCTTTCTATGACTATACTAAGCAGAAACATGTCGCTTAAATGTGTTTACAGTGCAGAACAAGTTGTTGTTTTTAAGGAAGTGAAGCGAAAAATGGAATTTCGCTCCTATCATAAAGAAAGCCTATCACTTGTACTTTGGCTGTAAAGTGGGAGATGTAGACAAGAAGTGAGCACCACATATATGTTGTAATACTTGTTCTACAAATTTGCGGGACTGGCTACACGGAAAAAGCTCATGCGTGCCATTTACAGTTCTAATGATATGGAGAGAACCGACAGATCATACTTCAAACTACTATTTTTGCATAGGTCTTCCAATTAAAGGTCTATCCATAAAAGAAAAAAGTGGACTGCTACTTATTCAAATATTCCTTGAAACGTTCGTCACTGTGCCACACTCTCAAGGACTAAAGGTTCTACAACTTCCCGTACCTTACTCCGGTGTTTCAACCGATGAAGAGCAAAAGGCGAACAATGTCGACCCATATTGTCAAATTCTGCTGCAGATTCATCGTCTTTCACCGATCCTAACCTCATAAAACCAAAATATCATTATCTATTCACCGTATGATACTCAACCTGAATTAAATTACCTGGGTTGTCAAAATGTGGCGCAGGACTGCTGGCATCCAAACTCAAGAAGTGGGGAGCTTATTCTGAAGATCTAAAAGTGTTCGTGTTTTGAACACATCAGAATCCCTAAACAGTATTTTCAGTGGAAAGTGACATATTACGTTGTAACAATGTAGGCCTAACTGGTCTTATGAGTAAACTTAACATAGACGATAATCTCGATGAATGGCGGCTATTCATAGACGCATCAAAACATTCTTCAAATATATTCTGCGTAAACTTCCATAAATTGCTGAAACTAAAATCAGGTAAGAATCCTTATTGGCACTCAAATTCGCTAACTCCTCAATAATCCTGAATTTGATGCAGTGTTAGAAAATGAGGAGAGGATTACATGAGATTCTTTCTGAAAAGTGGTGACGAATGTTTTGGAAAACGAGCCGTCCCAGAACTATAAGGAAGTAGAGGTGTACCTAATACCTTCTACCAAGCAATAGGGTATAATGTATCACTAAAAATACATATGTTGCAATCCCACATAGATTTCTTCCCAGAAAATTGCAGAGCAGTCATTGAGAAACATGGGAAAGATTTCTATCAAGTTATATCTATGATCGAGAAACGATATCAGGGATACTGGAGCAACTCTGCTCTTGCCGATTGTTGTTGGACGGAAAATTCCCAATTTTACCCCAATTTCCCCTTTTCTCGTAAACACACACACACACACACACATTATCATGATTCCATTTGTAAGCCTGTTTTATTCTGAAGAGAATGACGTATGTCATGATAAATAAATAATAGGGGCCGCGGTGGCTCAGTGGTAGAGCGTTCACCTGTGGTGCTTGGGGTCCCGGGTTCGATCCCAGCCCCTGCCAAGTGAACCTTGTGGTGGACAAACACCGTGTGCGTGGGTTTCCTCGGGGTTTTCCCGTTTCCTCCCACTTTCTTCATTTCACCATTTCATTCATTACTCATCATCACCGTCTAATTTAGCCTTACCGGCATAAAACTCATTGGGACGTAAAACTCAAAGATTTAATTTCATTTCAAATAAATAATACTGTTCGGATTCATTTGATTTTATAGTTATCTCACATTCTTCCAATATGAAATTTGGTATTGTCTAGCAGAACTGATAAATATTTTTTCCGTCACAACTATTGTAGGTATTACAATGAAACTTGCACATGTATTACTTATAAACTACAGTAGTTTTAAAGGTATATTATATTTGGGTGCCTTTAGTCGGGGCAGTACCAGGGGGTGCTGCATTTGAAACAAGGGACTTTTGGACGGGAAATTCGCAATTTTACCTTGAATTTCCTTCTTCTTATACATCATGTACACATGCGCATAGTACCATTTGCAAGCTTGGTTTATTCTGAAGTGAATGGCATATTAACCAAGATAATCGAATGAACAGAACTGAAGCAATATCTACTTAAGTGAAAGACCAAATAGAAAATTCAATAATCTAAGTGTCAACACTACATAACACACATTTCTATCGATTACACTTAAACTCGAACTAATTCATCATTTTAATGTTTATTTTCGTATTCAGCATCCTCGTCATCCTCATTTGCGTAAGTAAATGTACTTTTCTTTTCCGAAGCACTAAAAAAGTTAAAATTTGTTGTCCAGTGAAATTATTTGTTGGCTATCCAATAATTACAACAAACATTAGTCTTTTCGGGTTAGATTCCCAGTGAGAGAGCATTAAAATTCAAACGCGTTACGTCACGTCTCATATAACCTAAGTACAGCAATGGGGTACTAAACTCCAACATCAGTAAACATTCATTTTGAAACATAATTGCGAATTTATAAAAGTAACACACATTAAAATTAAAATACCCTTTTCCGCTTCCTTTCATAAATAATTATTCTTCTTTTTTGTAATACTGTGTGATGATAATTGAAGAATACATCTAAAATAAAAATGATAGTTCGATGACTTATCCATTGGCAGATTTCTCCATTGGCAGATTTGGTAATTGGCGGATTTGTCAATTGGCATATTTGGTCATTTTCGCGTTTGGCGCATTTGGTAATTGGCAGATTTGTTAATTGGCTGATTTGTCCATTTTCGCAATTGGCACATTTGGTAATTTTCGCGTTTGGTGCACTTGGTAATTGGCAGATTTGTCCATTTTCATGATTGGCGCATTTGGTCATTGGCAGATTTGTCCTAGACCCTACAAGCTTCATTGTATGCGTCTTTAAACGGTTTCATAAAACACATGTCAATGGGTTGAGTCTTATGAGTGGTATGTGGAGGAGTTCTGAGCAGTAAATACTGTGATCCCTCGCACACTGAATCGCATTCAGTTCCTTATGGTTCGGATGACCATCATCAACTACAGAACTGGGTTCTGAGGGAAGGGACGACAGAATTTCACAAAGTCTGGAACCAAATTAAGAATGTATCACTCGTTATCCAACCAATACTTTCTGCTACAGCAATACCCTCGGCTGAAGCATCAACCATCAGTCTCTCGTTCTCTGATGCGGAAATATGAAGAGGGTCAGAACCAACTGATCAGTAGCACTCATGCAGAACTTCAATGTTATATTCCAACCTCTTTCACTCAAAGTCAGTTTGCTCAGTTTGCTCAACGTCAACTCGTTTCCATTTTTCACATATCACTTTGGGATTAACATGAACACACAATACCAGTCTCATCCACGTTTAATACTCGTGATGGTGGAAAAAATATTTTTCCATCAGTATGCACTAATTTGTATACGATTTATTCCTTATTAAATGTTATTGTTCTCAATATACTTGTAGACATAGGTAATCTAAGAAACAAATTGGGACGTCACTTCATAAACTCGAAGTAAAAATCTCACAGTACTCAGTTTATCTTTGTTGAACTTATGATTGATTTTTAGTTCAGTTAAGTCAAACTAGTTTCAGTTTTTATTTCTGATAATGGTATTAAGCGATCAGCTAATTGTTTCACATGGCATTTCATCTCTTTTTCATACACATCGGGGAAAGTATTTTCGAATCTCCTAACTTACGTGGAACACACAATTTCACTCCTTGCCTCTGCTGTGACAGTGTCTTGCAGAGAATTATTTGGGACACCAAATCTGTTTGTTGTTCGAAGTATCTACGTGCACTACGAGCCGAGAAAAATGCCTGGGACGGCTGGTCTTGATAGTAGCAATTCAACAACAAGTAACACTCTTAGATGCCAAACCGTAGACTTTAGCGAAAATTGTTTCCTATAAAAGTTGTTTCTTTTTCAATAATACTTCCAAAGAAATTGAAATTGATAACACTTTCTATTTGAAATTTTGAAGTTGGCACCCCGTGGAAATATTTCTGCTACGCAACTGGATATGGAAGTATCACCATTTGATTCTCCACATACGATTTGGTCATTCAAATTTTTGTTTGAAGTATCTACGTGCACCGCGAGCCGAGAAAAATTCCTGGGAGGGTGGTCTGATACACCCTGTGTGTGTGTGTGTGTTCCGGTTACAGCTTGGAATATACGGTTCTGCTGGATTCATTTTCACTCTCCACGAACACTCTTGTCAACAAAAAAGCATATTTATTCATAGTACTATCTATATCAATGAAACTTATTCAGCCGCTTTCTTTAAATATATAATGGAATGTAGTTTTTTTTTTTTTTTTTGTAAATTTGTCTTGCCTTTAGACATGATCGGAACATTGTTCTTGCATATAATGTTGTTTTCAAGTAAAAAAAAAAAAATTGTTTCCACAAAAACTTGTTTCTTTGATCCAGAAGTTCTAAAAGTTACCCTCCCGCTATCGTTCGATTTTGTAGGCAATTCACTTTTGCCCCTCTCCTCTTCTTTGATATTTTAGTGCTTTCCTCATCGAACAATGGTTTTTATATCCCTGCACTTGTCTTAGTTTCTCTTTTGCTAGAATATTAATTTTACCACTAATTTTAGCTCATTCTAATACATTCCGAATCGTCACTTCAATCAGATATACCTCTCTCGCCCGACCTCCGTTATGAGATACCGATTCTTTGCTTGGATCAGCGATAAGCTCTCTCGCGTATAATCGCTGCTATCAAGTAATGGTGTCACAGTTGGGCTATCCAAACAATCGGATAAAAATTAAGCTAAGCTCTCTTTCTAGTCCACTGAAACATGATCAATCTGGTGAGGTCACGTATATTTATGGATGTCGCGATGTGGGAACTTCTTTACTATTTACAATAAGGTTTTAAAATGTTGTATAGTTTACAAGTCGAATAAGCTTATCATTACTTTCTTAATATAATTTTCATATGGTATGACGAGTTGGTAAAATACACGTTCTACTTTTCCGTAGAAAGTATCATAGCTTAGGGGCCACTTCTGATATTGCGTATGTTGTTAATGCAGACAACCTATGTAGCATGATCACGTAACTCTGGGATGTGTTACAGATAGGTTGTCATCTTGGAAACTTTATCTGAAGCCTAGTATTAATTGTATCTTGAATGGTGCACCAATTTCGGGAAAAATCATAGACTCTAATAGAAATGGTTGTTACCCTTCTCAGAATTAATGTAGGCTTATGGTTCATATACAATTTAATTCATCATGAAAGAAACATTTGAATAATATGATTTACATAGAGATATGCCGTTACACATTAGAAAAATGTTGTACATTTGCAGAAAATTCCTTCAAAAAAAAATTATTTTCGCGCCATACACGATCCCTGATTCACCCTACGTCAGTACGACTGACTTAAGATAGTCTCTCTTAGATTGTATTTAATGAACTTATCTCGAAACCAAGTAACTCAAAAACAACATATACTCCACTAAAAAGTTTTGCGACGTAGTTGACAAAAATTGAAGCATGCACCTCCAATTTGGATGATGTATTCTAGATTTCTGAAGCTTGTCATAGTTAATAATTTTTCATTAATTTTGAATTCATTGTTGCGTCTGAAAACTTTGAAAAACACTGTTACTAAATGCTTTCTTTATGAAAAACTAAGATATTTTCAGGCCGGATTATTTTATCAAACCCTACCAGATTTTTGTATAGTTTGCTGTTTCACACAAAAGTACACCATTAAGACTTAAGAAAATGGAACCCCATTCAAATCAAGCAACTCCCCCCGCAAAATAAGATGGATAACTCTTTGTAAAAGTGTGGACTCCATTTTTCTTGTCTCTAACTGTACATGTTTAAAAGAAACACTAATTAGGAACTAGAAATAAGTGTATTGATGTTTATTTTTTTGCTTCTAGTCTCAGTCCGAAGTGTCAGTGTGGCATCAACGTCACTCTCTGATTATGTGCATGTACCGATACTTGAGTGCGCGGAAAAAAGTACACAAAAAAGACCATGCAATGTTCGCACGAAGTCGGAAGAACCAAAGAGGAAAAAGCAAATGCAGATAAGTGATTTTGTGTTAAAGACAACAGCAACACAAAAAGAGGCAATTGATCAACAGGTAGCTAGATTAATACATGCTAGAAACTCATCATTCGTACCTAAGTGCTGAACATGCTAAATTCAAGGAATTGGTGCAACTTTTACTACCAGGCTATACTTCTCCAACAAGACACGATGATAGTGGCTTTTTTACTTGAAAAGGTATGTTGTGACGAAAGAAGTATATGTTTCGAAAAACTTGCAGGTAAAACTGTTAGCGTGAGCCTTGATGGGTGATCGAATATTCGAAATGAACCTATGTTGTGTGTAACTATTAATTGTGACACAGAAGTGTTTTTTCTACGAAACAGTAGATACATTAGGTCATTCGCACACTTCGGAGTATCTTTATAATTTAGCAGCAACATCTATAAAAAATTTAGCAGCAACATCAAAGAACATGTAATATCTATTGTAAGATATTTCAGAAATACAGTAGGACGTCGATAATATGAACGTTAAAAATCCGAATGCGGTCCCCAGAAGCTTTTTACATTTCGTCTTAGCGCTAGCGATAAACAAATAGGGTTGTCCGTCGACGTTGTGTGAGGTCAGTATTTTTCCAAAATCTCATTCATACATAATTGTTTGTGATACATATTTTTATTTTCCCTTAGGCCCATACAAGTTAAGTTTTAAGTGTGAGTTACAAGAACAGTGTAATTTAGTGTACGAGCAGGTTCTTCAGAAATATGAAATGTAAGCAGCCTTACGTACGGTACTGTAATTACTGTATAACCACTGTACCCAGGGCCGGCGGAAGGGGAAAATATCACCCAGGCAAAGAATCCATATGGCGCCCCCTACAACCCATTGGTATTACTGAGTTTACATTTGCTATTCTACCTTACAGATAGCTGCTTTTAAAGGATAACTCCTTGAACTCTATAACTATAAGAATCAATTATCAAACTGAGTAAGATCTTAACTTTTGTCAGTTAAATACACAGAGTAAGTTTTGGTTAACGATATACGAAACAATTATTTACACATAAGCATGCAAAATATTCTACGTCACTGATTAGAAATTTGCAGAACGATTCAAGAAACAACGATTTATATAAAATTAAGATTGATGATGCGATACAGCATTTATTTACACATATATACATAAACAACCTTGTTAACTGCGAAAGAGAACACATATATGAACAAAAGAACATACAAATATATTTTGTAACAGCATTGTACAAAGATTTCGTAATACAAATAATACAACCAGTAATATAATTTTATATCTTTATACAGTTTTAATGCAAATTGTCCTTTGACTTGTTTACAGTGCTAAGTAAAGTTAACTTTTCGTGCCTTTTTCTCTGCAAAGTCTTTAATTAAAGTATCAGTGTCAAGCTCACACAGAACATCACATTCAATAGACACCATAGAAAGGCCTACAAGACGCTCTTGAGTCATCGTTGATCGTAGGTAGTTCTTCGTAAGTTTCAACTTGGAGAAACTTCTTTCTGCTGAAGCTACACTTACAGGAATAGTTAGTAAGATTCTTAGAGCAATAGTTGCATTTGGAAATAACCTAATAAGGGAGTTCTTGCAAATATATGTAAGTTCTTGCAACGGTTTGCTCCCACTTTCAGAACCGAGAAATGAAGGTAAAAGTAAGAGCTCTTGATATAACTGAAATCCGTCAATATCACAGTGATCTTTGTCTGTTAAAGATAGTTGTAAGTCCTTGCAACACTTTAGTAAATACTCTTTGTCCGTTATTGGATGGATGTCATACAAAAACCCAAATATTTCGCTGTGCTGCTTCAGTTGTTGAAATCTTTCATTCAGGGAACAGATAATTGTGTCTAATGTGCAAAAATAGAAGTTACATTTAAACGCACTGTATGGATCATTAAGCGGTTCGTCTTCAGATTCATACAAAAATTGTCGTTTGACTTTTCTAGGTCGGAGTTTTGGTTCATTCTCAAATTGTGGTTGAATGTCGAGCTCTTCAGCAATTACTTTGGCATCAACCAAAATATTCTGGAAACCTTCATCACTTCGCATGTTCTCAACGCGACACTTAGTTTTCTTAAGCAGATCAACTGCTTGCTGGATGTCCACTGATTCTTGTTGGAAAACGTGGCTAGCCACATTAACACAAGAAAGAACTTCATACCCAAACACCACAACACAAACGAACTTAAAATTCAGGAGCTTCCTAGCCAGGGAACAAGCATTATTTTTGCCCATAACGTCTATCTTTGAGTCCTTTGATGCTTCGAAAAGAGCATCGTAAATTTCTCCTAACTGGTAGCGAAACGATTTGACAGCATCAATACAACTCTCCCATCTAGTATCACTAAGAGGTTTCAAAGTGAAATTGGATATATATTTTTGCAGAACAGACCAACAATATGTGGAACTAGAAAAATAATTGTATACTTCTTGCAATAAAGCAAAAAAAATACAGCCCCACTACAGCACATTGCAGAATCATTCACAACCAAATTCAATGAATGGGAGCTACAATGGACAAAAAATGCTCAATTATTTAGATCTAATATTCTTTTTTGAATGCCTGAGTGCTTTCCTTTCATATTGGCACCGTTATCATACCCTTGGCCACGCATGCTTGAGAGAGGAACTTTCAGTTTTTCTAATTCTTCCAAAATAGTGGTAGTTAGTCCTTCTCCTGAAGAATCATTTATGCACAAAAATCCCAAAAAATGTTCTTCAATGGATGGTTCCTTACCCAGTTCTACCTTTTATTAGATCAGTCAAAATTTTATCCTTTATTTTTGACCCAAGGAGTTCAATTATTTCATTTTGAATGTCCTTGCTCAAATAATGCACATGTGTCTCTTTACATGTCATTCGTCGCAAATGCTCAGCCATAGTAACATCAAACTGTGCAATACACTCAACTAGTTTGAGAAAATTGCCGTTGTTTCTTGAGTAAATAGTGTCATTTTGACCACGAAATGCCAAGTTCTGGGAAGCAAGAAACTGAATTATACACAGCAGTCGTTTGAGAACCTCTTTCCAACGCTCAATTTCATTGCGAATAATTGCTTGGTTTTCAGCGTCAACTGTTTTACCTGACTGTAATCGGTTTGCAAGTTCAAACCACGATTGGAAAGCCTTCATGTGAGTCAAAGATCTATCATGGTCTGATAACAGTCCGGACATATGCTTCCAATCCGAAAAACCTTCACGAGAAAAGAGTGACATTGTAGTACCACCGAAAAGACGGCAACAGAAACAAAAGGTGCTTTGCAGGCCAAGTGACCGTCATATCTTTATTTATGTGACTCCCCAGTTTTCCTGCCGTTGAAAAGCGGAAAGTTCGGGGATTGAACCCAGGAGCACGTAGACATGAGTCCAACGCTTTAACCTCTAGACTATGGAGGCCCTCTACTTAATTAATGATGAATGCTTGAAATACAGCTAAAGTTGGTTAATACACATCTAACGAGTAAAAGTCTTATCGCTTTGGTACATGTATCAAGCATCAGTGTTGGTATAGAATGTAATTATTGCTACTTATATCAATGGGGAAAGAACTTTCTTTGAGCCTGAAGTTCGCCGCCTATCTGAGAGGCCGCCACTCTACCCACCCCAGCCTGCTAAGACGCTACGTGTGTAAACATCTCTTCTCTATTAAACATAATAAAACGAAAATACGTTGCGTAATGTGGGCCTACTTACCTGTACTGTGTTGTTATTTTCTGGAATATTTGTTGATTTCTTGCTGGTTTTCTCATTCTCTGGTTCTACGTTTTCATTTCCATTATTGTCTGTTTCAGGAGTACGAAAGAATTTCTTTAATGCTACTGCCTGTTTCTCATTTTCAGCCGCTAATTGTGCTCTTCTTTTTCTGTATACATTTCCAGAAGGCTTCTTTTTTTCCGACATGTTGATAAAGAACACATTAAGGCAACGATTCTTCTACTAATAGTCGAAATTCAGGAGACAAAAGAACACACACACCATGAAGCCTGCACTAGATGAACATGACTTCTGATTTATAATTTTCTTTCACGAGACATTTGCCAATACAAAGAGGACTAATTTCTTTTTGGTTGCCGATAACTCAATATTGTTTGTGTGTTTTGTTAGAGCGGCCGACATAGCTTTGTTGCAAGGAGTGCAATGGTCGGCACCGCGGCGGTTGTAAGTGTCAGAGCGTGTTATTGTTGCTCAAAACTCCCAACTCTCAACAATAGCCTTTAGCTTTGTCAGCGGAGATTTTTTTTTATATAGACAAATAAGGTGAAGGGATTTCCTTTATAGGAGATTCAAGAAGAAACCGGGGTTGTTATAAAGAGTGAGGCCTATGGCATGAGGTAGTAACCAATGTTGCTACACAATTTATGAAAAAGTTAATTTTTAGTTCACCGTTTACAATAATATAAATTTAGCAAGGATTTTGGCGCCCCCCAAACTCCCCTAAAATTTTGCGCCCCGGGCGGTCGCCCAGCTCGCCCGGCCCTTCCGCCGGTACTGACTGTACCGATAAAAGAGCATACCGTACAGTATATTTAAGCCTAAATAGCGTTTCCTTTGTCATTTTCGAAAATCCAAACTACCTGTGATCCCGATTAGATCGGATTTTCAACTTCCTACTTTCGCTAGCGTACGCAGGACATTGGAAATGTGGGTGCCAGATCTAAAGTACCACCATATGGAATGTAGTCCCCCCTTTCCCCTAAGAAAAGATAGCGTCATTGCACCCGACGCTGCGTCGGCGACGCACGGCACACATGCAGACGGGAAAAAATTTACACGTAATGTCTTCTCAGTTTGTAATAATTCTACATAGAAAAGTTTGTCTAATGGGGGTGCCAAGGCACCCACGTAGCGCACGCCTGTGCTTACTCTAATCACTTTGCAGCATCTAAGCACCGCGAAGAAGACAGTCAGGCACTTCATATTTCCACGGATGTGTAATGGAACACAGTAATGTCCTACCTAAACACGTACATTAAAAATGGCTAATTTTGTTTAAAATACGTGAAGAACATCGATCGAAAATAGACAAAACGATACAGCAGAAAGCGAAAGATGTAAATATTAAGAGAAATGCAGAATACATGGTCCAAATTTTCAAGCCGATCGCTGTCGCATTAGACAGAACTCAAAAGAAATGAAACAATAATATCTGACGCTGTAGGAATATGAAAGTGTCTTTACTAAAAGTTAGAAGACGAGGAAATGAAAAATAAATATGAAATACGTATTATAAGCAAGCATTAACGCCTGTCCATTACTTGACCTAACTTCTCGATCCGAAAGAACGAAAATTCTGCCGAAGGAAACGATTTAGCTTTGAAATTTGCTGAAGAAGCTCATGGTGGTACTTCTCTACTTTCATGGTAATTCAATTTCAAGCGACGTGTCCTCTGTTCTTTAGTGTGATATTCACCGACGAAGTTCTACGAAATGTTACCAGCCATTGAATGGCGGAAATCACAAGGAAATATGCTTGGCAGTAGTGTTATTAAGCAAATGACGCATATACTTACAGCTTGTGCTTCGTTTGCAGGAGTTGAAAGAATGTTTTCTTCTTTTGCTTTTGTACAATCTAAGGTACGAAACCATTTATATATTAAACAAGTCTCTAAGTTAGTTTTTTTCTTTTTAAGCAACTTAGTCAGTAAAGAATTTAAATATACTCGCGTAAAAAAATTGCTTTGCACTGCACATGGAGTATAATTTTTAAATGTTTGCTTATAAAATGAATAAATTTTTACTCTTATTTTTAGTATATCATAATGGATATTAGATCTTTTTATATAAAGTTAATCAGTGTCGTTTTATTTACAGTAATGTCATGTATTCACATTTTTGTACGCATTTGTATTTACCTATAGAAGAGGAATAATCCCTACATGTATTGTGATAGGTAAATATTTAATTTTGATTTCTTACACATCTATCGTCTAAAAATTTTCGTTTAAAAATTTCTATCTATTTTTCGTTTAAAAATTGTAGATGTATTCAGGATAAACTTGTTATATATATATATATATATATATATATATATATATATATATATATATATATTAGTGCGCGCGGAAAGTATTGACGCCTAAACCTTAGTGTCAATATTTTTCGCGTTTTTACACGCCATCCGCGTACTTCCTTAATGACACCTCGTAAAATATTGTCGCTCGCTGGCAGGAAACACCCGCCTGTTGTGTTACTTGCTGTAGAGTAACAAGTTTCAATTTGCTCTGGTGGGTCAACAGGATTACTTGGAATGTGCACGTGCACTTGGTATTTCATGTAATTTTGATGCTACTCTGTGTGTGTTTCGATCTCATTTCTTTGTGACAAGATGTCTTACTGCGTTCTGATGGCTGCTGAAATTGAGGTGGTGATTGCCCTGTTTAAAGCTTGTAAAAAAATCAAAGATATCTTTAGGAAAACGGATCTGAAGCTGAGAACAGTACGGCATTTGGTGAAACGTTTTAAGGAAGAAGAAGAAGTCAAAATGCCCCGTCCAAAATTAAAGTCTGGTAGGTCTAGGAAAGTGTCTCAAAGATCATGAAAAGGTAGCTGCAGAAGCAACCTTCTTTAACAGCTAGGGAATTAAATGTAAACAATCCTGCATTGCTTGGTATTCTGTCCCTATGGATGGTGCAGGAGAAAATTCATGACATCTTAGGGCTACGAAGTTACAGAGCTCCCGGAAACGCCTTCTTACAGAGGATCATAGTAAGAAAAGACTGGCTTTCTGTAAAAATTATGATGTTTGGACTGTTAATGACTGAAAAAAAAAGTGTTGTGGACTGATGAAGCCACGTTTTTCGTTAGTGGCACTGGATGCCAGCGAATGTACCATCTTCCTAATGACGATTGCACCCTTCCTCAGTACACATGTCCATCTGTAAAACACCCTGCCACTATCATGGTCTTGGGTTCCTTTAGTTATGGTGGTGTAATAGAGTTAGTTACTCTCTCCAGAAAGCAGACTATGAATCAGTTTCTCTATTTTGAGATATTAAACGATGTATTGGAATCGTCCTTTGCAAATAAAATAGGGCGTCTTTTTTATGCAATATGAGCTCCTTGCCATACAGCCAAAAGTGTGGTATCCTGGCTTAAATATGCTTTTGTCTCATTTTTTAAAGATTGGCCAGGGTATAGTGTAGTCTTAAACATAATAGAGAACCTATGGTCTGTCATGAAGAGACGTTTACAGGATATGGACATCTCAACATTGCCTCTGTTGGAATCTGCCATCAGGGAGGTTTAGGACAATTAGCCACTTGTTACCCTCCAAACTCTCGTCTTGAGTGTTCCAGAGCTACTGAAAGCATGCAAGAAGACGAAAGGAAGTCCAACAAAATACTGACTATACCATAAGTATTCTAACTTTTATTTTGCAATGTGTTCGGTGTCTTTTTATTTGTGGTTCTAGCTTTCACTTGCGTCGCGTCAATACTCTCCACGCGAACTATTATATATATATATATATATATATATATATATATATATATATATATATATATATATATATATATATGTGTGTGTGTGTGTGTGTGTGTGTGTGTGTGTGTTATGTTATACAAGTAAACGATCTCAAGTTATCTACAACAATTACAATAAATAAGATAATTTAGTAGTTAGTAGAAAGAAGATTAACCCAATGCGTAGACGCTGTCATGAAAAAACAGATTTTAGTTTCTAATCACAAATGGCATTTCTTAAAAAAATATTTTTCAATATTCTTATTAATAATTTTGCAATTACGGTAAAAAAAAAAGAAAGAAAGAAAAAAAAGAAGTATGATTTACCAAACACGGTATGTACAATTCAGATCTGAAATTCGTGGAATATTGAATTCTAAATTCTTAATAATCATTAACAATGTATAATGCATTTTATTTCAGTTTAAAGAAAAATACATTTAAGCCATTGATTTTTTAAAAAAACAATCATGCGATTTAAATCAAACCATCCTGCTTGCGGATCATTAAATAATCGTTGGTTTCTATCCTTCGAACTGAGTATCTTCATTATCCTTAAAAATAATGCCACAAAATCTTGCCAGTCTGCTATGAAGAAGTTGTCACTACCGAAAATAAAATTTGAAAATCGTGTTGGAATGTTTAATGCTACATAATAGATAAAATTTTAAACTGAACTATAAATGACGTGCCACTACGGCTCATGGAAGCTTCTATAGCCCTGCTATGGAGCGTAAATTCAAATACATCATGCATGGTCAGTGAATTGGCAACTAGACATCATATTTCTAGATATGATCCTGTTAATTCGTAGCTTTCCAACACCAGGCTCCAATTCAAGCAGAACCCAGTATCATTTGTTAATAATGTCTAAACAGAAGTTCAGCATTATTTCTTCTATATAGAGTGGCCCAAAACTAGGTACACAGACCAGCATCGATCGAGTATGCATTTTAATGTATTAAAATAATGCATTTATTTGCTTCGGTTTGCTCGAACCTTCAGGTATAAGTGCAAAGAAATTAAGAACAAATAATGAAGAAACTAAGTTAATATCTCCTTGGATACTAAGTAAATGATATTGTGAAGTATCTGTCTATTGGAAATGAAGTGACTGTGTATTTGATATAAAGAAACATGAACTTTTGAAAACTTTGACTAGAAGTGTACATTCTCAGACACCTGTTGTAAATGCATATTTGTTAAATAAACTCGACTAGCTTCCTTCTTTCCCTTCCGCATACCTTCAAGCACAGCCTGATACTTCCCGATTAGGTCATCATTCTTGAATTGATCAAAACCACGAGGAACAGAACAACAGGGGGTATTCAACACACGATTGGGACAGGTGTAGGATCAACGGAGAGAAGCGGATCCCACCATTGGAGGACCACCGACTCCAAGTTCAAAGAATACCATTCTGCCGGTTTATCGCAGCAGATACATTTGTTAGTTACGATTAGTAGAATGGGAATGTAAAAGGGCATCATAGAGACGCATCACAGAGAGAGTTCGACGCCCCTAGCAGTCCAGCAGGATTGAATTCCAGTTGTTGGCTGTTACCAGAAGATCCAGGTTCCTTCGCGGCAAACCTTTCATCGTGCCAGATGACCAGGACGACGCCAGTCTTGATGGATCAATCAGGCTAGTGCTCATTCCTATTCTTTAATTACAACCTTTCTCTTTCTCTCACCCTTTCCCCCAACTAGTCATTTTCTAAATTAGAAGCATTTGAATTTTATTTAAATTCAACCACAATTTTACAGTTAAGTACCGTGTTGTGCATCAGTTCCATCCCCATTTGGTTACATTTATTTATTTCATATTCTGAGCTGTAACTGATGACACAGCACCGACACATGATGGAGATGCTGTGAGGCTTACGCCTTTGTTACGATCCTAAAATTTCGATAAATTACGATTCTAAATATTCGGTAGATGCTTTAAGATCCCAAATTTTGAGTAATTTGTACTGTGTAATTTATAGTTTGTCGAGAGAAATTGAGTAAAATTATAATAATTTTTCGTATAATAGCATAATTGGCCAAGATTTTTTGAAAAATCATCTTGCAATGGTTGATCACAATTAGAATTCTTTTAGTTTTGTTAAATTTGGTATTCCTCCAAGAATTGAATTGCCGCCATACGTATCTTTTGAAGAAATTTCTAACCATATAGCGAAATTATATAAACCTCAATTTTTAGCGGCTCGCTCTGTTGTTTTGCCTCCTAATTCAAGTGTTCAAGTTACATTAAAAAAAGTAAATGATCTTGCAGGAAATCGCAATTTATTAGTTCCCAATAGATACGCAGGCAGAAATTTTTGTGCGTAAATCAGTCGTAGACGAAATTCATCCGGTAATATCTGTGATTAATCCTACCAAAAGTAAACTTTACTTGAAAAAAGATGTTGTTTTGGGTTCTGCCGAAAATGTTATCAGTGATACCAACTTTAAGAAACAAAATAGCACTAACAATAAGGTTCATCAAGTTAATGCAGTAGATACGAAATCTTTTCCTGAAGGTTATGATAAATATCGTGTAAATGTTAACCCTGAATTGTTGCCACATCAACAACAGCAATTATATGACTTAGTAGAAGAATTTTATTCTAGTTTTTCTTGGAATGAATTTGATTATGGTTGTGCTAAAGGATATAAGCATAAAATTGAATTAGTAGACAATATCCCAGTAAATCGACCCCAATTTTCGATACCATTTCATCTACGGGATGAGATCAAAAACAAGTAGATATTTTATTGAAAAGTAAGATCATTGAACCTAGTATTAGTCCGTATAATTCTCCGGTAATGCTTGTTTAAAAGAAGAATGGACAGTATAGATTTGTACAGGATGCGAGATTTTTGAACAAAAAAATGGTTCCTGACAGTTTTCCGATCCCTCCCATCCAGGATATTTTGACTAATTTGGCAGGACGCAAAATTTATGTTCTAGCGACGTTTTTGGAGCGTTCTTTAATATTCCTCTCACTGAAGAATCAAAACCTATTACAGCTTTTTCGATTCCGAATCTTGGATCGTACCATTTTAATTTTTTGCCTCAGGGTGTCAAGACATCTACTAGCGGTATGAACAGATTAGTGAAACTCACCTTAGAAGGTCTTCCACAAGATAAAATATTTGCCTATGTTGACGATTATTTTTGGTCTAGTGATAGCTTTGATGAAATTCTGCAGTTAACTCGTATGTTGCTTCAAAGAATAAAAGAAATTGGTTTAAAGCTTTCCCCAGAGAAAACAAAATTGGGATATTTTTCATTAGATGTTTTAGGTCACACTGTTAGTAAAGATGGTTTGTCTATTTCGAAACGGATAATTAACTCAATTTCCAACTATCAACGTCCCAAAACAAAGAAACAAGTTAAAAGTTTTTTAGGATTGGCTTCTTTCGTTCGTTCGTATTTACCTAATTTTAGTCAATTAGCAGAAGCGTTACTTTCTTTGTTGAAAAAAGACGCTCCTTTTCGTTGGAAGGACGCACAGGAGACAGCATTCAATAATATCAAACAAGCCATCATTTCAGCACCTTGTCTCATGAGGTACAAGCCTGATTATCCTCTGTATCTCTATTTCGATGCCAGCAAACTTGCTCTTTCTGGACTAATCAAACAACCTCAAAATTCACCTGACGACACAAATCTAGTTCCCATTAGTTATTGTAGTCGTGCAACGTCTCCTAGCGAGAGAAAATTACACCCATATCAGCTTGAATTACTAGCATTATTGTACTCATTACGTTCATTCAGGTATTTTCTTTTGGGTCGTCATTTTTATTTGAAGACAGATTGTCATAGTTTAATTTATTTGAAGCAAACAAAGAAAATAAGTAAAATTTCTAGATGGTTGAATGAAATCGAATCGTATAGTTTCACTATTTCACATATAAGTGGCTCCAGTAACGTAGAGGCAGACGCCATTTCACGTTTTTCTAACCCCCCTAGAGATTTGGAAGACGAGAAAAAGAATCAAGAAGATCCGAAAATTTTGTTTACTCAGACCACAAATTCATTTTCAATTTTAAATGAGCCAAATCTGGCAACAGAACAGCGTAAAGATCCGTTTTTTAAAGATATTTTTTCTTGGTTGGAACAGAAAGAAAATAGAAATCCTAAGATAGAACGCCAAGCATTATATTTTACTATTAAGGATGGAATTTTGTATAGAAAGCAGAAAACTTCTCAAGGTATAAAATTTTTAGTTGCAGTTCCTACTTCTTTGCGTTATAAAGTTTTTAATGCTTGTCATACGTCTGCATTGGGATCATCTCATTCTGGTTATTCTAAAACCTATGACATGTTAGTAAAAACAGTGTATTTTCCCAACATGAAGAAATATATATATATCAGAAGTGTAAAGAATGTACGATATGTCAAGTATCGAAATCGAAAATTGGTTCTCCGTATGGTACATTGCTTACTTATCCCTCCGTTCCCCCCTTCTATCGCATCCACATAGATGTAGCTGGGAATTATTCCCCCAATATGTTAAATCACAAATATATGATAGTTGTAGTAGACAGTTGTACTAGATACATAATTGCAGATTCCCTTCCTGATGTTACAGCAAGTACTTTGGCTTCATTTCTTTATCATAAAGTAATTTTAAAGTTTGGAATTTTTTATGAAATTGTCTTAGACAAAGGCAGTGCATTCACTAGTGGACTATTTAAAGAATTATGTGCTATGATTGGTGCTAACATGCGTTTTGTACATGTACATGGGCATTACAGTAATGGTGTTTGTGAAATTAGTATTAGAAACATAGAACAACGATTGAAATCAGCTTTATGTGACAAAGATTTAGGAGAATGGATTGATTTATTACAACCCATAGTTTTTTCGCTTAACGTCACCAAGAACTTATCGTCTCAAATTTCACCATTTGAATGTCTTTTTGGCTTCAAACCTAGGTTACTTCATCAGGCAATTTTAAATACCCCGTGTCAATACGAAGAAAATGCCGTTCGTTTACAGCAACTACAAGAGATTAGAGACAAAGCGCAAGAAAATCTTTACAAACGTCATAAAACGGCGACAAAATTTTTTGACAAGAGACATACGAAACCTGCTTTTAAAGAAGGAGAAAAAGTTTGGATATTAGACACCACAAGAAAAAAAGGTCACGCCAAAGCATTCAGCGGAAAGTTTATTGGTCCAGGCATAATTGAACGTGTAGAAAATCCAAATTCATATTTTGTTAAGTATAAGACCGCCCGAGGATCTTACAAGATAGACAGCATAGCAGTCCAAAGATTGAAGAAGTTTTATGAGAAGGAAAACCCGGAAGAGGAAGACCACCTTGAAGACTCTGACGAAGAGTTGCCTATCAACGTCTGCACGGAAGACCATACGATGAAAAAGAAGAAGACGAGACGCCAAGACCATCAAGAACCACCAACTGAAGAGATTTACAACCCCAGGAAACAATGTCTGGAAGAAGAAATTTTCATCCCTTCTCTTCATATTAAGGATGTTGTGATTGCCGAAAATCTACCAACTTGGGCAACTATAGGGAAGAACTCCACAAAAGAAAAACCGAAATTTGCTTGTAATACTGCCATCAATCAGAAGATTAATATTTATAAAGGTAACATAGTGGACATAAAAGCAGATACCTTAGTAAATCCAACGAATGAAACCTTAACTCCTTTAGGTGGTGCAGATAAAGCCATTCAAGACGCAGCTGGATCTGAATTTTTAGAAGAATGTTTGACCATATCATCATTGAAGCCAGGAGAAGCGAAAATTGCCAATGGTTATCGTCTACCAGCCAATTATGTAATTATGACATGTGGACCACGGAATTCAGACAAGAAGATTTTACGAGAGACATATAAAAATTGTTTTAAAGTGATGTTGGAGAATGATCTTTCTACAATTGTATTACCTAACATTTCGACTGGAGCATTTAAGTTTCCGAAGTTAGAAGCTGCCAAAATTGCCTTGGCTACAACAAGAATATTTTTAGAAGAACATCTTGATGACGTAAACCGTGTCGTATTTTGTGTTTATGATAGAGAGAATTGGGACATTTATCAGCGATTACTCCCCATATATTTTCCCATTGATGAAGAATCTGTTAGTCCGTCTGTCCGCACGTAACTTGTATGTGAATTACTTTTCTTGAAGATTAGATTCTGGATAGGAACACCTTGTAGATGGATGATGAACTTTCTTTTAGCACTGGCCACGCTTAGAAGTTAGTTTATCTTGTGTTGAATTGTGCATCCAAATCCACCGGTGGAACACTTCGAAAATTTGGAAAACTTCGAATTTTGGAACACGTTGGTATCTTCAAGAATTGTACCATTTCATTTGATTGGACAGCGTATCACTACAGAACTTTCTTTTATTTATTTATTTATTTATTTATTTATTTTCAAATGTGAGTATGTGAAGAATGAAGAAAATCAACGACACGTATATGGATAGATATTTCGATGGATATATTAAGAAGATGTAAGAAGATTGAAGTCAAGATTGCAAGAACCATGCTCCATCCTTTCAGATGTCTAGGATTCGATGTCATGATTGATGTTCAGCATTCGATGCCCGAAGAGGACAATATTTAAGAAGAAAGAAGATGAAGATAAGAAGAATTTATATGTTAGTTAGGGTTGTAGGTTATATGTGGTGAATAGTTCTCTCGTGCTGATTTCATATAGTTTGATTACAGCCAGTATATGGGGCTATAACCATATTTTGGAATTTTTTTTCCAGTCTACGGACGCTTTAAGCCTAAATAACTTAAAGCTCATTTTCCTCAAACTGTAATCAGTACCCTTCTTGTGCAGTCTAACTTTACTATCTTTGGCTAGCTAGATAGTATTACACTGTTTTTTTTTCTCCTCGCGTATTAGTAACGTTAAATATTGAAGTTATTTTTTTTCTGCATTAGAGGAACACATACACATATATATAGAGGTCTACATTAAATTATACTATATTTATGAAATATTTATTTATTTGATTATGATTTATTTTATTATCCGTATCTAAGTTTTGATAATCTGTGTTAGTGATAATTAAATTTAGTATTATTCCTACCTTTCATTTCCCTTCCCTGAGCACTAACAGAACTCAACATTAACGTTTTAAAGCACATGTCACTCACAATGATATTATGCAAGCACTAATGTTTATTTTTCTTTTTCTTACTTTCCATCTTCCCAGAGACGCTGTCGTCATATCTTCAGGTTACCCAGTGAACTATATGAATTGTTTCAGAAACGCACACTCAGCATTTTGCAGTTTGTGATCAAGGATTAATTCAAAACATACATATGTTATACAAAGAACTCTCTTACCTTTAACAAACTTTTTTTTTTATTTTGGACTTTCTTCAATATTTTTTTCTTTCCTTTTTTTTCTACTACGGAAAATTAAAATTTTCGTGTATTTTGATTTCGAGGAGGGGGTGTGAAGTATCTGTCTATTGGAAATGAAGTGACTGTGTATTTGATATAAAGAAACATGAACATTTGAAAACTTCGACTAGAAGTGTACATTCTCAGACACCTGTTGTAAATGCATATTTGTTAAATAAACTCTACTAGCTTCCTTCTTTCCCTTCCGCATACCTTCAAGCACAGCCTGATACTTCCCGATTAGGTCATCATTCTTGAATTGATCAAAACCACGAGGAACAGAACAACAGGGGGTATTCAACACACGATTGGGACAGGTGTAGGATCAACGGAGAGAAGCGGATCCCACCATTGGAGGACCACCGACTCCAAGTTCAAAGAATACCATTCTGCCGGTTTATCGCAGCAGATACATTTGTTAGTTACGATTAGTAGAATGGGAATGTAAAAGGACATCATAGAGACGCATCACAGAGAGAGTTCGACGCCCCTAGCAGTCCAGCAGGATTGAATTCCAGTTGTTGGCTGTTACCAGAAGATCCAAGTTCCTTCGCGGCAAACCTTTCATCGTGCCAGATGACCAGGACGACGCCAGTCTTGATGGATCAATCAGGCTAGTGCTCATTCCTATTCTTTAATTACAACCTTTCTCTTTCTCTCACCCTTTCCCCCAACTAGTCATTTTCTAAATTAGAAGCATTTGAATTTTATTTAAATTCAACCACAATTTTACAGTTAAGTACCGTGTTGTGCATCAGTTCCATCCTCATTTGGTTACATTTATTTATTTCATATTCTGAGCTGTAACTGATGACACAGCACCGGCACAATATAAAATGCCATGAGGCAATCGGTACGGGACTGTATACCTACTTTTGGGCCACCTTGTATTTCAATAGAATATAGCAATCGCGATAAGACGATTGTTGGGAGTCATCATGTGATTCGTAGACCCCAGAAATCCCCGTGGAAGTCGTTTTCGGGATGTAAGTGAATATTTGGGTGTGCATGGGCTTGCCCTGAATATCCTAATGTCCCAGGAAGCACATACACAAGACGTGTCTGTGTTCTCGCCTGATCTAATTATTGTTCCGCCAAAACATTCAAAACTGGAGACAGAATATACCAAAGAGCGAAGATTTGATTCGCACTTACTTTATATTGATGTGTTTACTTCCGAGTCTCATGTCATGTGACAAAAGCAACTAATCAATAGAATATATTCACTAAAAAATATTTCAATTTGTTAGCAAACAATTGTCTAATGAGCACAAAAGTCACAAGAGATGAATTTTCTTCTGAAGAGCAATCCCATTACACATTTCTATCGTGTGTGTGAAATGAGCCAGGACTCTTCCCAAACAAAATATACTTTGATACTCCAATTATCTTATTGGTTTGATTTACATACACAACTTACTACGTTTATATTTATTTCCAAACTAAATTCTGCATAAAATATATGTTCAGTGCTTACATTTGTATTAACAATTTTGGATATAAGAAGAAGTGTTAATAGTATTTTCCTATTCTTCTTTTTCTTAAAATAAAATTTACATTCATGATTTTGATTATACCAGTAACCTTGTTGAAGAAATCAATCTTGTACATTTATTTACGTATCGTTATACTTTTGTTCTTTACACTAATGCGAGAAAGCTACTTACGTGTTCTTATTTATTGTCATTTGTAAGTGCACATTCTAATCCATCGTCAACTATAATGCTTAAGACATCACGATGCTAAGGCAGCATTTGTTTCCAATATTATATATATATATATATATATATATATATATATATATATATATATAATAGATTGTTCCCAAATTATGCGATACAGCTCTGCAAGTGAATACAAGACTAAAAGTCCCACCAACTGATTCCCAACAATGAATAGTTGAAGAGTTACATGTCAAAATTTTCACAAAATGAATATTGACAAAATATGTCAATTGTAATGAAGTTGGCAAAGAATGACTGGATCGCTAGCACCACTTTGTGTCTCAAAGAGAAAAAAAGAATACAGTTAATGAATTTATGTTAGGAGGGGTTATGTAAATAACAAAAATTGGATATTAGATCTGGAATTTTAATTGTGGCACCTGATAGCTGATTTTATATATACAGGGTAAGTCAAAATGGTGGGCCCGATTACAGAGATTTATTCTGTGAAATTTGAAAAACTTGTGTTATGCTGAGACATGCACTTCAAAGTTTAGTTTCAACGCATTGTTTCCGCTTTCTACTACTAAAAGCCAGCAGCAAGCAGTAAAGGACAATGTTGTTGACTGGATAACAGAGATCTTCCTGTGTGCCTGATGATTATGTAAAGTCTGTGATTAGTGTCCAAAGATATTTCAGTACCAAATATCGGAAAGACCCACCTACAGGGAAGGCCATTCGTAAGTGGTATGAACATTTGTGAGTCGGACTGCATCTGTAAACGAAAATCGACTGCTTGTCAATCGACTAGGAAACAGATAGTGAAACAACTTTGCACATGTTTCGTGCGGAGTCGACAGAAATCCAGCTACCGGGCAGCAAGAGAAGTTGAACTTACACAGAAAACAATGTAGTGGGTTTGCAACCTTATCGCTTGCAACTGGCGTAAGCCTTAAAAGACACTGATTACACTTTCCGACAGTCCTTCTGTGCTGATTTCCTCGCATTAATGGAAGAGGACAGGTTCTCTGTGAGATTAATTTACAATGATGAAGCAACGTTTCACTTTTCTGAGAAAGTAAACATACACAACGTAAGGATTTAGAACTCCTAACTTCCATGAAGATGTGAAACATTAAGACAATTCTCCCAAACTGAATCTCTTGTGCCATTTTCCATTAAACGATTTACGGGTCCTTTTTCTTCCATAAGCGCACTGTCACATGATGTTTTTCTTGTTATCCTGCAAGTAGGGCTCCTTCTACAGCTTGAGAAGGATAGAGCAGATCTCGTTCTCGAAACGGATGGTATCTCTGTGCATTAACATGACAGCGTTCGGTATCATCTCAATGGGGCATTGGAAGAACATTGGATAGGCCGTACATCTCCGGAGGATCGAACTCTCGTTCGTTAGCCACACGTTCCAACTTATATCTATGTGTTTTCTTCATTGGGATTTTTGAAGGACTATGTTTAGGTACCACCACTTCCAAGAACTTTGGTTGACCTTCATACCAGCACCCCGGCAGCTATTTCTGATATAGACCAGAAAATGCTGCAAAAGGGTTGCCAGGAAATAGACTATCGGCTTGCGTACTATGTTACGCAAGGTTCCGGCGCAACAGATTTACAGCTGCGGTATAGGCTTCACTTTTCCACCTCTGTCTCTAAAATCATGTGCGCCGGTACAACCTACTCTGAAGCACATGTATTTAGATAGAGAATGTACTAGTTTTTCTAATATTTGTTTAACCGCCTTTGATATCTCTCATAGTTTCCGAGCTAGGCAGCCTCGCAGTTGCAATTTTCTCGATTTCGGCATCTAAATTTGAAACAACGCGTTTTTCACCCTATGTTCATACGGACTTCTGTTATTGTTTAAGTATGAGGACTTCATCAGTGGATTTTGGCTAAATAGTATATGAACACCCTATATATATATATATATAATTACTGAAGTACCGAAAATAATTAAAAGAATGTGTTAGTGCTGTATTTGGATTTAATATGTCGACCAGAATATGGTAATCGAGAACAATCGTGAAATAGTATGACTTCAGTGATACGTTTCAGTTACCGTAACGTATACTTTGGGAAAAGTCTTAATACAAAGCTTTTCCTCTTAGCGGCAATAGGTCTACTTTATCAGAGACAGTCTGGCTTACTTTGTATTTGTAATTCGTAACAAAAGTGGCTACAAATATTAACTAAACCCACGAAGAAATATAACATGACAGAAATCAAAAATGATCCTTATCTTGAACTTCCAAACACTGATGAGATTGAGGTTGAATGTATGAAAAGATATAGACAGTTTTGTTTAGCTAACAACTTCTCATCGAAAAAATAACTTTGCTCCTTAATTTGAATTCTGGACAATAGTGTATACGAAATACTGAAAAAAACTTGCAGCTCCTAGGAAAGTTCCTGAGTCGGAATGCCAAATCAAGAAATCATTTCTTGAACATTCCCAGCATTATTTAAAGCAAGCAGTGGGCAAACCAAGTCACGATTACATTTCTGAAGCCAATAAATGTCAATTCGATGGATTTTGGGATGACAATTTGTGATCATATTGTGGCATGGTAACAGAAGTGCATGCAAGCAGTTAGTTTTGGTGTTTATCGGACAGTAAGGATATTGATACAGTAATACAAATCAAATTTTTGAAAAAAAAAAAAAGTTACAATTTGTACCAGCCACAGCCTAAAATGAGCCAATGAAGATTCCAATTATTCGAACTGTGTTTTCCAATAAATCGCAGGAATTTAATTCTCAACAAGGATCGGGTGTTTCTCTTCCTTTGGAAAAATGCACCAAATGTATTAACGTCAGGTTCTAGATATACACTGCTGGTTTTCCAAAGATACAACTACTCAACCCAGTTCCGTCCACTGAAAACAAATAACCCTACATGGTTAAAAGAGATTAATGAGGTACCAGACGATTAGAACAATTACCTGAAACAGAAGAGTCATACTATGACAAAGTGTAAAAACGCCGTGGATTACTTAACTGATGACGCAACAGAAGCTGGGAATACTGGTTGCGATTCAATGAGCCACTTTGTGATCAGCTCAATTGAAGATTATGATTTCCACAAATACTATGGTTCCAAGAAGAATGAACCACCAATTTATTCTATCACCAATTATATTACTCCAATAATTAAGAACAGCAAGTCGGAAGTTCGTCAAGTGCTATGTATGGAGTATTGAATTCTATGGTTCAGAGAAGTTAGAGATGAAATATTTAGAAAGGTTCGAAATGTAATGCTCGAGAAAGATGTAGAAGATAAAATGGACGAAGAGTAACAAACGAAGATGTTTTAAAAGAGATAGGACAAAAATGATCTTTTTATCCAGGATCCTTCGTAGGAAGGCGAATTCGATTCTACATATCTTGCGAAGAAATTGTCTTCTGCATACCGCCATAGGAGGGAAGATGGAATGGAAGAATAGGGAGAAGGACACAACTGATCGAAGATTTCAAAAATAGAAGAAAATGCTGAGAGTTGAAAGAGAAAGATGAAACTCGAGATACGTGGAAGAAACATTTCCAGCTATCCTCACCTCCCCCCCCAAAAAAGAAAAGACTCAGTTTCAGGACCTGCCAAAAGGGCGATTTCCTTATAATAAGCGATTTCCATGCCTGGGTAAACGACACCAACTAAACGAATTATTTCAAAGCTCTAAAATTTCTTTTTAGGACATAAGAAAAGAGGCACAAATCGCTACTAACCAACTAATCAGATGGCAAAACAGAGGGAAAGTTGAGAGTCTGAATTAGTTTACCCAATATCCAAATGAAATTCATATAATCGAGCCAACAATGCATTGGTAAGCAGAAAAGAAAATTCGCGAACTCAAATAGTAGACAGTTAAAGAAAATTTGTGAAAAACATTAATGTTCTTGAGAAGAAGAACGTTAATTAGTGCTAAAAGCAACAAAATGAAATCTAAGTTTTACGTCCCACGGTTATGCCGGTTAGACTAAAGGAGACGGTGATGATGAGCAATGAATGATATGGTAGAATGAAGAAAGTGGGAGGAAACGGGAGAACCCCGAGGAAACCCACGCACACGGTGCTTGCCCACCACAAACTTCACTTGGCGGGAGCTGGGATCGAACCCGGGACCGAAAGCACCAGAGGTGAATGGTCTACCACTGAGCCACCGCGGCTCCCTAGAAGCAACAGAAGTTGGTGAAAAGTACAATAATTATGAGACTGAGGAAACAGTAAGTCCAAGGAAGGTAAAATTCACCAGTGAATTGAGAATACCTTGAGGGTGGAATTATATAGATACAGGTCAAGCAGAATCACAAACGACAACTTCAAAGTTGGAAACTTGGATAGCGCTAGACGTGTCAAGACAAAAAGATAGTGAATGTAAAAGAAGTACGCAGAGAATGACTGGATAGCGCCACGTTGAGTGAAAAAGCAAGAATATATTCAATAAATTTGTATGTTAATTCCAGGTTAAGTACATGGTCTAAGATCGATATTAGATTAGTTTACTTATGGCAGATGATAGCTTTATATCTATCTATCTATGTATCTATATAAAGATAGATATTAAATGAGCACTTGAAAATACTTACTAGAATGCATTTTGCTGTATGTGGATGTTAAGATGCTAAATAGTGTATCGAATAAAGTATTATTGACAAGTTCTGTGTATCAGTATATTCCGTAATATGTAGTGATAAGTAGTGCAAATTCTGTGATAAGTCAAGTTACCGTAACCTAGGTATATGGAAAAGTATCGTCATAAAGCATTTTCTGTTAGTACATATACGACCACTAACGATAAAATTGTTTCCTAGGTGTCTGTCTCGTACTCCATGTCCAATTGGTTACCACAAAATGTTGGGATCTAACAAGTATAAGTTAACGTATTTTGGGCGAATAGTCGACGTGATACTCAAGTCTTTTGAATAACTGCAATTATTGGAGAACACACGAAGGTGATGGTTAGGATAGTTAATAGCGAAGTTTGATAAATGGATTCCTCGGGAAAAAAGGTTGAAAATTAAGGAGCCTGTATTAAATCAGTCATTATGCTTCAACCATCCACAAAAGAACATCACTTATTACCAAAAAATCATACCATATCTCTTATCTACGCACGTGTTTATTTAACGGAGAAACTAGGAACATCGTCTTACGATGAATTCTTATGCGCTACTCTTGCAGGATTCTGAAAATTTGCTTCCAAATACACCTTGCTGCAAGTTACAATAGGCACTCATTCAGACAAAATTCAGCTAAAAAGATAATATTTGGGAAATTGTGAAGTCTTTAACTCCTGAACCACTCATTGCCGGGCATATGTTCATAACTACTTCCCTTCATGTATTCGCTTAAAGAATAATTTTCTGAAGTTTGTCCCAATAATTAGGAAACAGGTGAAGTGTTTCTAATGTACGTATCTATATAGATGGATAAATACGAGGCGTGTTTTCTAAGTAAGGTCCGTTTGAACATAAGTTCACAACGAACGGTTATTTCAAAAAAAGAAATGTATTTTCAGAATGTACATACTTTATTCTATTTTTCGACATAGTTGCCAAGTTTGTTCAAACACTTATCATACCTCTTAACCAATTTCAAAATACCCTTTTCATAAAAACTTGCCGCCTGCTCCGATAACCAAGAGTTCACTGCCGTTTTCACATCATCATCATTGTAACGGTTGCCACTGAGGTGTTATTTGAGGTGGAGAAATAGATGGTAATCACTCGGCGCAAGATCAGGACTGTAGGGTGGGTGGTCTAAAACTTCCCAGCCAAAACTGTCCAACAAATCGCGGATCTGACCTGCAGTGTTAAGTCTTGCATTGTCATGGAGAAGGACAATGCTCTTTGTCAGCATGCCGCGTTTGTTTGTTTTGAATCGCTCTGCGTAGCTTTCTCAGGGTTTGGCAATATGCTTCTACATTGATACTGGTTCCTCGTTGCATATAGTCGACCAACAAAACACCATGCCTATCCCAAAACACCGACGCCATGATTTCGCGCTGGGACAGTCTGTTTGGCCTTCACCTTTACAGGTGAGTGTGTGTGTGTGTCTCCATTCCATGCTCTGTTGCTTTGATTCGAGCATGATATGCGAAAACCATGTTTCGTCTCCAGTTACGATCTGACTCAAGAAGCCGTCACCTTCTTCGTGATAACGAGTCAAGAAATTCATCGCACACTCAAATCTTTGGCTTTTGTGGTCCTCTGTTAGGAGTTTCGGGACCCAACGGGAGCACAGTTTCCTAAACTTTAGGTGTTTAGAAACAATTTTGTAAAACACTGATCTCGGCACTTCAGAAAATTCGTTTGAGAGACCTGCTATTTTGAAGCGCCTGTTCTCACGAACACTCGCTTCAACTAAAGACACCAAATCGTCTGTAATCGAAGAAGGACGACCGGAAGGGTCCTCATCATGGACGATGTAACGGACATTTTTGAATTCTCGTACCCACTTAGGCACTTTTGCTTGCCTCATAACAGTATCACCGTACACTTCGCAAATCTGTCGATGAATTTCTGCAGCAGACAGGTTTCTTGCTGACAAAAAACGTATCACTGAGCGAACCTCACACGCGGCGGGCGACTTAATGCACCTATCGTCTTAAACATTGTGAAAGCACAGATCACAACCATACAGGTCAGCTAGAGCTGAAACTGAGCAGTTGTTCCCGAGACATGCCAGTACACGACGCACACACTCGTTGCGGTATGCGCGCGAACTACTAGTGTCTACAACAAAACGGACCTTACTTAAAAAACACGTCTCGTATATAAAATTAGAACAGCTAACTGGAAACGTTTCCAGTAAGTTATTACATAATTACACTTTTCAAATGTCATTTTTAAATTCTGCTATTGTATCTGCGCTTCTCATAACACTGCGTTCTCACTTTCGATGTAAACAAGTTTCTACAGGTTAGGCGCAAAAGCAAGGTTATTAGCTTTTCTCTAAATATAATTCATGATTTTGATGCACGGCAGTGGAAAAGATTAAGTTGCAAGGGTGTTCACATTGCCTCTGAAGGCACATTCAAATTGCCAAGATTTATGTTTTCTAAATGCACCTTATGCGAACTACCTGTGTTTTGGTAAATGAGTTACCAGAGAACATTTGTTCTTAAACCGTCTATCACAATAATTGCAATGAAATGGTGTTTCTCCGCTGTGTCGAAAAATATGAATATTCAAAGTACCCTTGTTATTAAATGTTCGGTCACATATGTCACATTTATATGGCTTTTCATTTGTATGAATTCGCACATGAACATCACGATTGTTTTTATTAAAGAACAACTTATTGCAGTAAACACATGAAAAACGCCTTGATCCAGTATGGATAATCATATGTCTTTTAAGATACTGATGGTGTGAGAATTTCTTTCCACAGACCACACAAAAACATGACTTTTCACCATTATGCAATACCATATGCTTTCTCAAGTCATTTCTTACAAAAAAATATTTTGAGCAGAAGTCACAAATATATTGTTTCCTGAACTTTCCACCGTGATACAGCTGCTTATGTTTCCACAAATATTCGCTATTTGGAAATGCTTTTCCACATTCGTTACACTTCTTTGACTTCACTTGCGTGTGTATTGTCTTGTGAACTCTTAGTAGCGATTTATTTTTAAATCCCTTCCCACATGTTTCACACTGGTGGTTTTTATATTTCGTATGTACGGACATATGATTTATTAAGTATTGTTTAACAGGGAAAGACTTCCCACAGTCATCACAAATGAACTTATCAGTTGAATGTATTTTTTCATGTGTTCTAAGATTAGAAACGTGTGCAAAAGACCTCGGACATGAGGTACACTTATAAATCATTATCTTCTCAGAATGTTTCCGCTTTTCGTGCTGCGTAAGTTCGCTGCGCATAGCAAAAGATGATTCACACTTCGTACAATGATGATGCTTCTCTCCCGTGTGGGTCATTTTATGCCTTTTTAAATGACCTGTTTGACTAAATCTTTTTCCACATTCCTCACATTTAAAGCGTTTCTCTCCGAAATGAAATCGTAAATGAGTGACAATATGAGCTCGATCAGAGAACCCTTTTCCACATTCATTACAAATGTAAGGTTTCACATGCAAATGAATGTTTTTGTGTCTCCAAAACGCTCCTGAATCAGAAAATGCTTTTCCACACACTTGGCACTTGAAAGGTTTTTCTCCCGTGTGAATTCGAATATGAGTTCTCAAGTAACTCAGTTGTCGGAAGGTCTTGTCACAGTAAAAACAATAAAACTGCGTCTTTCCCGAACGGTACTGTATGCATGTTTGATAACTCTGAAGACTGGAAGTACCAGTGAACGATTTCGAAGAGAAAGCATAGTTATCCGTGTCTATCTTTTCAAAATGTCTCAGCTTTTCATGCCATTTGAGTTCTGCCCCCATGGCAAAAGATAATCCACACTTCGTACACTGATATGGCTTTTCTCCTGTGTGAGTCATTTTATGTCTTTTAAGACCAGGTTTTGAAGGGAATCTCATTCCACACTCTTGACATTTGAATGGTTTTACTCCTAAATGTATTCGTATATGAGTGTAAATACCTACTCGATTACAAAACTGCTTGCCACATTCATTACATACATAAGGTTTAAGATTCAAATGAATATTTTTATGCTTTTCTAAATCTTTTGAATCAGAAAATGCTTTTTCACAAACAGAACATTGAAAGCACTTTTTTGGTAAGTGGTTTGCTATATGTGCTTTGAACAAATCTGCCTTGAAGAATGTTTTATAACAATAAGAACAAAAGAACGACTTGTTCTGAGGACTATACCACATATGTGAACGTAAACTATATATAGCAGGGAACGTGGCACCATAAGAACTGCAATGGTACGATTCTTGAAAACTAAAGAAATTTTCATTCGATATTGTGACTGCCGCCAATGTTCCTAGTGAAGACTGTCCTGTACAGAACTGTTTATGACCTCCTATTTTCTCAGAAATGCTTTTATTGCAGTTCTCTAAGGATGTCAAGTTACCAAAATAAATACAGTTTCTTTCTTCCATACCTGAGCAATGAATGGATTTATATTTTTCTTCCATCGCCTTCTGCGGAAAGGGCACATTTGGCACTGAAGTAGACTTTGTACCATAACTGAAACAACGAAAGATGACACGTTAATTATAATTTTATATACGTCACAATTAGCTAAAACCGTAATTTGAAACCACAATAGTAGATTGTTTATTACGAAACACTAGACAAAAATTTGTGCTAAAAGACCAAATAAACGTGTTCCGCGCTAGTCACCTATCAGGTGCGTTTTTGATGTACGGAAACGCGGGTTTAATTCGGTCGAAGATCATTAAGCTCATTAAAGTTGTTAAAATTTCAAAAACATGTAGGTCCACGTCTCACATAGCTACACAGTGCTGGAAAGTCCGATTGATTGATCGATCGAGGTTTAATGGGTACGTCAGTTGCCAGACTATTTGTCTCCGGCAGAATCAACACGGTTGCCTTAAGGGGATCTGATACCTCTTCGCTTAGGTTTCTAACTCTCCATTTGATAACATGTAAAATTTAATATGGTAATTTCTAACAAAGTATTGCAGGTAATGACATGAAATTTTTAATAGAAGTACACAAGACCCACATAAATCCAACAACGGTATTCAATTTACGTTACATGCGTTAGATTAATTGCAATATATTCTTCAGTAAGTTTGGCAACAGAGAATAAAATGTATGCTGCAGAGGGGAGAGGGCTGACCATCTGTTTGCTTGTTAGCTGCTTTTAAAAGAACGCTCTTACCAGAAAAATCACGTTGTGATTCCCACTTCTCAGTGGTTAGAATGGTCTGGACTGTAAGAGCCCAAAACCACTTCTTTCTTCCTTTCACGGTTTGTTTGTTTCTTCCACCCCCTGCAGTCACAAGAAGACAACTTGTTTGGGAAAGCATTTTGAATTAGTAGCAAAAAGCAAAACTGAATGACACCACGGAAGGATTAAAGGGAGGGGCGGTCACTCCCTCCGAGAACATTTGAATACTTTGAATAATCGGAGTAAGAAACTAGAAATTGCGTAATCTAATAAGAAAAGTTTGTTGAAGTATACAGATCAAGACACATTTCAAGTGTTACAGTATTGTACTCTCCTCCTCTTCCCTCCCAATTCCCTTCTGAAGAAGTTTTCTTTTGTTTCTCTGTTCCATATTAGCCTTTACACTTACACTTTCACTATCCAGTATTGATTTTGACCATACCATCTGCACTGCAAGGCGAGTATGCTTTACGAGTCCTTCCTGCCCCCTTTTTTAAAAATTGCTAATTATATAAAAAAAATATCGAAAATTTATCTTAACGATAAAGACTTATATGCAATCTTAAAATAAACTCGCCGCCTGTCGCGTATGCTAGCGATCTAATATATACGAATAGATGAAAAGTTAGTTTGAAGCCTTATGTATTGTTTTTCTGTAAATAAGTCCGAATTCATATTTGTTTCTATTGTTGCATCGACAAAAGTGAGTGCATCGTTTTGGTCTCGTTGGTCTTTGCGAGGTCCCTAAAGATGCAAGGCCGTGGGCAGTCGCCCACCACTTGAAACGCCTCTACACTAGAGGTCTGCACGTGCTCGGGTCTACAAAGCATGCATCACTTCAGGCCCGGGAGGGGTTCGGGCAGTAGCGTCATTTCAGATTTGGCTTGGGGGGCAAGACCCCTTGATATATATAAAATTTCGCGTTTTTCACTAACTTACTACTTTTCTATTGATAAAATATATATAAATCTCAAACTCAGAGGGGCAAATGCCCCTCCCTGCCACCTAAATGACGCCCCTGGGTTCGGGCTGTGAATTTTTAAATATACAACCATATTTCTCGGACTTTTTCTGGCATAACTTCGTAAATATTGTGTAAACGATACAAATGCACCTTTCTTTCTGGAGTACTTCTGCAAAATCAAACCTCGAATTGCCATAAATAAAAATACAATTTTGAATTAATAATTAAGTTTCTGTAATTCGGACTTATTTCGGGCTCGTTTGATTATCATAGAGCTCAGCCCGGGCTTGGGCCTAAATACTAAGACATATTTCGGACTGGGTCGGGCCTCACATTGTAAATTCACGGGCCGGGCCCGGGCTGAAAATTCCGGCCCGTGCAGACCTCTGCTCTGCACCCGCACACATTCCTTCCTAGTCCAGAAAATCTCCTCCCCTCCGCATCGTCAATAATGGTAAATTTGTTCCTTGTATATTTGCTTATTATTGTAAGAGAGGTTCAAACCAGAACTCTAAAATTTGTTCGTTCTCTGGGCTAATGTGAGTAATGCAAATTAAGAAAGATATGCGTAATATACACATGTCAGAAAAACTTGATACCAATTTGAATATACCTTGTACGTAATGTTTATTGTAGAAATAATAAACTTATGCAAATATATCGAGACATCTGAAATTTAATGTTAAATAGTGGCGAGTGAGCCAGAAGGGGCGTGCACTATTCAGTTAGTCAAAGAACTCGTAGCTTGAAAACTACTTTTTAAACCAATATTGAATTAGACAAATTTGTAAAAAGTAAGATAACCATAGTTGGAAATAGTGTGTGTATTTTTTTAAGAGGAAACCCAGAAGTACATTCTCGATAAAATAATAATAATAATAATCAGTGGCGTATTTAGGGGGCTTCCGAGCTTAAGCCCCCCTGGAATCTTACTTACTATAGTAAAGTATATGATATCTTGCAGAATTTTCACATTTTCAGGCAAAGCCCACCAAAATTTAGCAAAGCCCCCCGAAACAAAATCGTAAATAAGCCACTGATAATAATAATAATAATAATAATAATAATAATAATAATAATAATAATAATAATAATAATAATAATCTTCCTCACTTCAATCATAGGTTGATGGGGAAGAAGGAAATTTTAAAACTTTTCTCTCCCCTGGGAGAGTTGTTTTATAATTTGATAAGGTCTCTTCTTCGTTACTGCATCTATCCTTGGTCGGGCCGCGGTGGCTCAGTGGTAGACCGTTCACCTCTAGTGCATGGCGTTCTTATTTCGATCTCAGCTTGCACCAAGTAAACTTTGTGGAGGACAAACACCATGTGTGGGGGTTTTCTCGGGGTTCTTCCGTTTCCTTCCACTTTCTGCATTCCACCATTTCCTTCATTTCTCAACATCACTAGCTCCTTTAACCTACCAGGCATAACTGTGGGACGTAAAGCTTATAGATTTTTCTATTCTTGGTCTTCCACTTCCTGGTTTTTCTTGTGTCTTTTCCTCTATCTATACGGTGTCCGATCTGAGTGTCGAATAATATAGGTAAGCATTTCTTTCTTCTCTTTCCTATTATCTTCATGATCTGTCGTCCTTTACTAGCTTCCTTTAGTACGTCTTCATTCCTTCCCTTATTATTATTATTATCATTATTAATCTTTCTACGGGTACATCTCGCTTTTGTGGCAAGATTCGCCCATTCTAAGGTTTTAAACTTTCGCTCTTGATTATAAAAATTCATTATACATTATAAAAGTCTATACAAAGAAATGTATACGTCTACATCTTATAAATAGTATACACACATTCTACCATTATAAAAATAGTATACATCTTACAAAAATAAATTATCAACGAAATACCTCACTACTGTCAAACAACATTTGTACTGTGTATATATTTATATTAATTATATAGACTCTCATGTCTTTTAATCACATGGCTACCCAGCTTGCCTCACGACGATGGGAAGACGCCAATATAATTTGAGTATTCTAGCAGGGAATCGAACCTAGAACCAGACGATCAGGAGTCGAACGCTCCAACCATTAGACTATGAAACCCCATTGAATGACTATAAGGTTAAAATTCAAATGATTCTACAACAATTATCAACGAAATATTTCACTACATTTCTAACACTAACGACATTTATACTGTTGATACATTTATATTAATTACTTTATGAAAACGAAACTATATATATGAAATTAAAACGATCCTACAAAAAGCATTTTTTTCCAACAAAATACCTTACTATTGTCAAACAACATTTATACTCTGTGTACATATTTATATTAATTACATTATAGAAAAGAATAGAATGATTATATGCTTGAAGTTAACTCATCCAAAAAGCAATTATCAATAAAATATCTTAATATTGTACACTGATTACATGTACTGTACACTTTGTATATTATCAATACACTAATGTCTGAAAATTGAATAAAAATATTGTATGTATGAAATTATTACATTGACCCCACAAAACCAATTTTTGCCAAGTCGAATACCATCTTTCAAAGACATTACTTTTAGTTTTATTACAAAGTAGAGCATTTATAGCATTTTATACGAGAACAATATAGAACTTCCTATTATGATAAAGTACATTTAACACAAATACGTTATTTAGATACAATATTTTTGTTCGTTCCAAATTTTTAATACAAGCTACTGCTGCTGTTGTCTGTTACATTTACTGTCTTCGAGTTTATTTTTGTTTGTCGAATCTAACACTGAGGTTCACGACGGAGAGGAAGTGACTGTTCCAACCGAGAATCAACAATTCCAGGGAGTATGACTGCTATTTCTATAGACAGCCGACAAAAGGGCAAAGCTGGCCAAAATAAGTTTTTGAAAAAAAGGAAAAAAAGAAAGAAAATTAGAAAGAAAGGATCAGAGGCGACATTGGTTTTTAGCCTGAAGCGTTCATAAATCACTACCACGTGTCGCGAAGACTAGTAGGGCTAGAGGTTCCGAGGGCTCTCAATTCCTTCAAAAAGATCTATCCATATACTATATACAACATAGTTGCCAAACTTACCGAAGAATATATTACAATTAATCTAACGCATGTAACGTAAATTGGAGACCGTGGTTGGATTTATATGGGTCTTGCGTATTTGTATTAAAAATTTCAAGTCATTACCTGCAATACTTTGTTAGAAATTACCGTATTAAATTTTACTTGTTATGAAATGGAGAGTTAGAAACCTAAGCGAAGAGGTATCAGATCCCCTTAAATGAAATTTAAAAACCAATGTATCAAAATAGAAGAATGATGCAAAAGAGAAGTAAAAGTCTTTGAGATAATACAAGAAAATAACAAATATATAATAATAACACTAAACAGTAATGACTGTAACAATAAAAATAGTGAAAACAATAGAACATCAGAAATCAACGTTTGAGGCGAACCTCTCCACGTGTGCCACGTCCACTCAGTATTCCTCAGGTTGTTTTCTACCATAACAAATTTCGAAGAAAGGTAAAGTGGCTTGTGAGGAAATGGAAACTGTCCTTTTCAGGGAAAGGATGTATCAATGAGTTGGTGTACATACTGGCTAAGTTTTAGGCAGGTCATATAAGAAGTGGCGAAGGGTTGGAGTTCGCCAAAGAAAAACACACACACACAAAAAAAAAGTGGGGTTTCGGGGAGTTAGCCAGCTGATGCGACTTTGGTTGAAATTTGTTTTTTTTTTTTTTTTTTTTTTGCAGGAAACGATCTTTTTGGGTTAAACGTCGGACTGGGTTGCCCAATTCCTCCAAATTACTCGACGACAGAATACTTAATAACAACTTGAATTACCTCCTTTCAGTCTACATTAAATCTCTTCGGTGATATGATTTTGATCTCTTATTATTGATCCTAGATATTTCAAAATATCCACTTTGTCGATAGTATTATTAAATATTTTGACGTAACCATAGTTTGCTGTATTACGAACCCGGCAAAGTACCATGTATTTACTTTTCTCTGCATTTAGTTCTAAACCTGTGTCCCTACAACAGTTTAATAAGGCCTCTGCATTTCTTTCTATTATTCTCCTATCACCCATTATCAGATTTATATCAGCATATGTCATAACCTGATGAACATTTAGCTGTAGGTCCTGGGTTGTTATCTTTGATTTTCCTTTTGCCATATTCCAGAACAAATTCTTGTTTCAGGCCATTCTTCATATAAAAGTTCGGGGACAAGGATTTTTTATTCGGATTTCACTTTGGGATTCATTTCAACACATCTTAATTAATCTAACTAGCTTTCTTAACTCACTTATAATAGTGCCGGGATTTTAACATCATTCGTGTGTACGAAATGACTTAACATTGTTGTCTTCCGTAAGTCTACGTTTAAAAAATACAGAGGTACAAAACTACTTTAATCGTACAAACAAGAATTCATTGTTTTACTCGTATGAATATATAATAATCTGAATTCGTTTTCAGGTTTACTGTCTTCAAGTTTGGTGTTTTCTACATAAAAAGTTTTCTTTCGAAATTTTCAGAATAAAGACAATAAATGTTATATATTTCGTACTGATCGTTTGATATTGTTCTTTCTTCTTTTTTTTTTAAAAAAAATATAAATGCATTCCAATTTATCCTGGATATTTGCGTGCATGATAGTTCTTAACTGACATGACTGGTAGTATAATAAGTGACTAATTCACATGTTGAAGTGGACCACTGTCCAAACACGAATAGTGAAGCATAATCTGAATCTTCGTTACGTGGGACTAGTAATAACAAGAAATTTGCAAGGTAGAGTGTTCTCGAGTTTTACTCTGTTGCAAAACAGCACAACTACTTGGCACATGAGACAGTAATCGGGGACTGAACCTCAAGATGTCAGGTTTCCAATTCTAACAATAATAATTGAAATAACACATCTATAGATACAGATACAAAAATGATCGTACATAATTCAATATATATAATTTAATATTATATATATATATATATATACGAAATTTTACTCACTGTAGTAAATAATAAGATAAATATTACAATAACACTGATTGCTACAACTAGCGTTTATTCAGATGCATTTACAGAATAAAAGAACAATAATAATAATAACAGCAATAATAATATCATCGCTTTTGCCGGATATCAGTTCGTCTTGGTAGACAAATGAAGGGCTTGCTGAACCAACTTCTTAATTAGTTTAACTGAGATGGTCGTGTGTTGGGTGAGAGGTCATTTTATGCAAGGATAGTGGATGAGATGAATTTACTACAGTAATATTTCGACGAAAAGAACTTGTATTGTCATGATGAACATTTCATGGTTGCAATCATAGAATAAGTAGGAAGGTTGTTGAAAGCGTAAAACTTAAGAGAAGTGTGAATCGATGCAAATAACGTCTATTGGCAACTTTCCGAAAGGGACAGCCTTCTGTAGTATGGAATCACATAATTTGATAGTTTAAGATTATGATCGTTTAAGATCCATATACAGGAATTTTAAATACGTTGTAAAAACGGTACGCTAATTCTTCATATAAGTCTGATAGAGCTACACTGCTGTCTGTATTTTCGGGTAGACCTGAGAAATCATCTGTATATAGATGATACTTATAATATTGTAAGACAGAAGGAATCTCTTTAAAGTAGAGACCAAATAGGAGCGAGCCATGGACGCTTGATTGAGGGACGCCATTAGAGAGATTCTGCAGTGGCTGTTGTAATATTTGAGTCCATTTATTTCGTAAGATTTTGTATATTTTAAAACTGTCATTATCCAGTACTGGTTATCTTTAAGATATTTCATGTACTGTTTACCAGAGGAATCGTGTTTAGCCATTAAATTTAGAATTTCTTTACTTATCCATCGGAAGAAGGTTGCAATACTTTCCGTTTAATGAACGGGGAATTCTTATCTATAAGGTAACCAAGAAAGTTCTGTCGCTTTTTGTGGAGGTATGTGTTTTTGTGTTGGCTCTCACACCGTGAGTTGAATGTAAATGGAGATATGGCGAAAGTCAGTTGTTGGTGTGGGTATATCCAAAACACTGCCTGGTAGTGGCAGTTTAGTTACACCGCGAACTTGCGCAAGGACAGAGTGAACATAGGACCTTCACAGAGCAACATAAGGGCGTGTATGTTGTACAAGTTCAAACTGTGGTCAAACGCCACTGCTGCGGGCGGAAGATATGCGAGACCTTTGGTGAAGATGTCGTGACTACGCGGACAGTACAGCGGTGGTTTAAAAAATATAAGGACGGTGACCAAACACTCGAAGATGCACCACATGCCGGAAGACCAACACATCTACGAATTGAAGTTCATTAGTCAGCAATTAAGGCGAACAGTGGCCACACATGTGAGGAACTGGCGAATCACCTCAAGCCTGCGAATCACCAGTTTACATTGCCTAAAAAGTAGACATCAAGTGGCTGGACAAATCTTGTGGTTTTGGGTCGTATGACCTTAATACAAATGTTCTTGTCATGTAGCATGTCAAGCACATCACTTGCGATGAAAATAGTTTCATCTGACCATTTTAGAATTCGAATATGGGAGCAAATCATCTTTTACATCAGGAATGGACACTTCTTTTAACCATTGCATCGACGACGACATTGAAGGGAGTGTGTCGTGCTGTTCTTTTACTTTTGGGACCAAAGATTCCATTAGGCACTTGGAAACATATAAACAAGTGAGTCTCTAGGTTCACTAGGAAGAAGTGGATTTGGATGGTGTATAAATGTGCAACCTAAGCCACGGACTGAATGCCGTACTATGTTTTCCCCTTGTTCGGAAAGAGTTCTACTTGTTGTTTCTTGTTGAAACCGAGATTGATCAGTGTTAAATGTGTAGTCGGGATTGCACGGTTTTGCGTGATAATGGCATTAACATAATTTAAAAACATGTGGGCCTTATGAAGCAAGTCAGCTTCATGTTGCAAGTTTGCCTTGTCACGAATTGTTATCCTTCTCGAATGGATCCGATAGTTTTGCTTAAATTTGAAGATAAAGGCATGTGAACCATGGAATGAGCGGTTGAATTTCTTCGCTACTGTTACCACCCACGCTCACAAATTATAATCATGCACAGTAAGACCTTACCCTCCGATAGGTTTTGAACGTTTTCAGTACTTCTTTGCTGATTTGTTTCATGGCTTAGGGACGAGGCTTAGGCAGTTTACAGAACTTTAAAGCCTTATACATAAAAGTGCGAGGGTATTTGAACTTTTTAATGGTTGCCTTAATATAGTTTTTATACGTGCCTTTCCCTTGCAACAAACGTACAATAAGTCTGACTGTTTTCGTATTTTGTGATAACGGCGTGTGTTATTAGTGTGGGCTTTCTCGTAAGTGGAGAAGTCTTCGTATTCAACTCACGGTTTGTGGGCCAATTGAACACAGACCTCCACAAAATGCGACAGAACTTTCCTAGTTACCTTTATACTACTACTACTACTACTACTACTACTACTACTACTACTACTACTACTACTACTACTAAAAGTAATAGTAATAATAATAATAATAATATAAATAATAATAATAATAATAATAATAATAATAATTCACATATTCATAATAATAACGCGCAATGATGATACCGAACAAGGTATGAGATATTAATGCAACTGTTTGCACTTACACATATATATCCCGCTACATAAGTGTATCTATTAATCTATCTGTGTTCCGAATCCGCAATGTAGCCGTTGTTGCAGGGTCGTGGGGACAATTAAAGATTTCGTAACTAATTACGTAGTTGACCCTGCTGTATAAATCGGTAATACGGCGTGGATAAGCGTAACGCTACCACAGTTATTCTCGATCTCGAGTGACACCTATCACTGGTTATTAATTTTTGCGAATCAATTCTAACGTACTTTCTTGTAACAGATCTGTTACCTTTTGTGCCACAGCTTTTTCTATACTGTTTTTAGGTTCTGGTGCCGTCGTTTCTGTGGTTTTGAAGACACGCAGGATTTTATGCAGTGGTGCAACTCGAAGACAGTTCTTGTTATTCTCTAGACAACTGCAATTACACACAAACACCATTAGAACTGCTGCGGTGCAGGAAAACGTGATCAAATTTCCACATTATGTAACATGGGACTACTTTCTACGGTGACTCTAACGCGTGCCCTTTTCCGGGTGACCTCTATATCAAGCCCGTTTCTCCTAGGATATGAATACTATGGTTTACTCCCTAATGCAGTTTGTACCTTCCTCAGTCTTGTACACTTCTCCAAGATATAATTGCACGCCCAAATTTTTCTAAGTCCCTTAAGATTGTAAGTTTGGCAACGTCGCAGTCGACGTGATGGTAGGGGAAGTGAAAAGAAAAAATAACGAGACTTCCCAACACAGCTCACATTTTGCTGTTTGAAATACTCAGTTCTCTTTTTATAACTTAATATAATGATACATTTAGAACATCATGGTACTTGGTAAATGCAGAACATTTGGTTGTAAGTAAAGCACAAACGCTTTTCCACCACAATATTCGTTAAAAAAGGGGGGTTAAGAAATTCGTTCTCTATTCATACAACAGGAATGGCATTTCATAGTTGTTTCGATAGCCATGCGAGCTAAGTTCTTACTTTCTGTGGGATTTAGTACTTTTGAACCTGGTTCGAGTCCCATTCGATGCTCTTATTTTTTTCATTTTCTAATTTTTCATTTATTTTTGCTGTACACTTTTATAGTATCCAAAATTATAATTACAAAATTACACTTTTATAATTTATCCAAAAATAAGGTGTACAGGTGTAAAACCTTTTCTATATATCCCATTGTGATTCCTTCTGAGTGCAAATTACTTCTTGCATCGATCCGTACGATTTTCGTAACCCTCAAAATAAATCCGGAGTTCTAGTGTCCAGAAGATCACTATCAGCCCTAATACCTCCTTCATCACTACCAGAACGCAGTTCATATTATTATTATTACTATTATTATTATTATTATTTTACGCTTCTTTAGCGTGGGAGACCCGGCGGGACCTCATGTGGTTCGGGACTTACGTTAAGCTGTAGGTTCATATCTCATATAGCCTCACTGCTGAAAGGGGCGCTAAACTCAAAAACAAATATATTATTATACGCGTCTTTGGTGTGGGAGACCCGGGTTCGATTCCCGGCGGGAGTTCATGTGGTTCGGAGCCTAAGTTAAACAGTAGGTTCTCGTTCTCGTACGTTCTCATATAGTCTCGCTGCTGAAAGGGACCCTAAACTCAAAATATATTATTATTATTATTATTATTATTATTATAAGTAGGAAATAGAAAAAAGTTGAAGGGTACTAAATTTGGTGAGACATTGTATTTCCTCCCAGTTTGTTGTTACACCCTGGGGTCGTAACTCGTGGGGGGCATCGGGTAACTGCCACTTCCAGAGAAGCTCCCCGCCGTTCGATGGAGGCCCATGTTAAGACAATTTTTTTTACTCCATATGCGATTCGAAGATGAAATTATAAATGAAGCATCAAACAGATTCACTACATTATATAAACAAAACAGCACACAAAAGGTAAATAAAACAAAAATGAGTCTGGGGTCCATTCAGTAAGAATGTTTACTATTAGATGCCCTAGAAATAATATGTATTAGTATGGCTTTGAGATTTGTTAATATTGTCCCCTTAATTAATTTGTCATGTACGAAACGGGCTCAGGGGCTCAACTAATGGAACCGCAGACCTTGTCATGCGGGACGGCCCACACTCTCCGGGGTCCATAAAGAGTAAGATGGAAAGAGGGGTCCAAGAATTAGAAAAACAACTTCTCTATGGGACCCTAATACACGTCTTAATGCTTGCCCCTCCCCCGAAAAAATCTAATTTACATTGCTAGTTACACCTATGGACTGTATGTTGTTATCTTGGTGTATCAGAACCATTTTAGATAGGTTTTCCCGACGATCTCACATTTTTTACTTAAACGTCTTAATAACTCAATACTCTCACATTTGCTAGATTCTATCTCACAAGAATGCTTTCAGCTTCATGAAGCATTGGTCATCATCTTACCCTGAACAATCTCATGAGAATTTTGCGAGTGGAGATGAGGTGTTTTCTCTACGGCTTTGAAATCGGTATGTTTCAGGTTCCAAGTAGTAGTTTTGTCAACTGCTAGAGCAGCTCGGCTCCCGGTTCAGTCACCACCGAACCGAACTGAGCCGAGCCAACAGCTAATCCAACCGTGCCGGCTCGAGCAGATGGTTCATTCCAACTGAGCCGGCTCGAGCCAATGGCTTACCTGAGTTGAGCCGAACAGAGCTGATGGCTCACCCCAACCGAGCAGGCTTGAGCCGATGAATCACGTGATTCTAGCTGAGCCGAGACGAACTGAGCATGTAGCTCATCTCAACCTACTCGGTTCTAGTCAATGGCTAACCTGAGCCGATGGGAACCGAGCCAATGGCTCATTCCAAACATCCCAACTCGAGCTGTTGGCTCAGTTGAACTGAGCCGGAGTTCAAGCTGCGCCGGTTGACACCACTATTTCCAACTTGATAAATTTTTGCATAGCTATCATAAAGAATTAATCGATTTAAGCAGCGTTTAGTAGTTTTCATCGGTTCAGGTGAGTAGGGCCATGGTTTTCATGCCCCTTCTTTGGTTATGACGCGAGTATTCTAAATCATATCCTTAACTTTAACAGTTTTCTGAGCATACAGAAAACTAACTGACAAAGGTGATAAATTTCCTTTTATCGTTTGTTGAAATCAAGGAACGCAAGATCGCCTAAAGTAGACCCGAGAAGCATACGTAGAAGGCAAGTATATAGTATATTCACCATTTGCCAACATTATTTTAGTATGAACAGCGATCGGAAAGTTACTTTTCAAAATGTAGCTCACTACAACTATTAGCTAGTTTTTCAGAAACGTATTCGCTACTTAAGCTCTTGTCACAAATACAGTTTACTTGGCATCATGCTTTATAATATATGTCATGGCATCTACATGCGTAACTGAACTTAAAAGTTTGATTAAAATATTACATAAAAGCTTTGTCTGTCAATTTGCATTTCACAGTAAAGTATGCATTTTGTCTTCTTTTTTTAAAGTATGTGTATATATATTACCCCTCCCTCCAAAAATGTATATGTTTTCGTTGCTAGAATGGCATGTAGGTCTATTTTAGGAGTCATTACTATCCTTTTGACCGATTATCAGTACGCCATTTTTTTTTTTTTTTTCAGAAAATTTTCTTGTAATATTGTTGCAAAATAATTGGAGATAGAAATCAGAAAACAATCATATTTTCTCCCTATCATCATATAAAAATTTACTAAAAATTGTGAGGAAATGTTGGAGTTAGAAAATATTTTTGCGTCCTGGAAAAGGTTTATTTGTAGCTTTAATGCAAAATTAGCTACACAATATAAAAATATGTAGCTCAGTTACAGATACAAGCTACAGGTTTTGACTTGTAGCGCCGCTACATCTAGAGCTACAAAATTTGTTGTAGCTAACTATTGTAGCTTCGCTACAAATAAGGCACTAGTTCCGACCCGACTATGGGTTATATAAGTAACAACTATCATCTAGTATAACTTGTGCCATATACTGTATATAAGAAAAAAGTTGACAAAGTATATAAGAAAAAGTTAACTCGATACATTTTAAAAGAAACAACCAACAGATTGAACTTTAGACAAGATATGTTACGTTTCTGTCAAATTATATTTCTATATCACCATTTTCTTTTAATGTGCCTATATTAGGCCTATTCAAAATTACCCTATATATATTCAAAAGTTTGGACTACCTTTTAGAAAATTCATTTCCGATAATTCATGAATCTTCACGCTTACGCTGTGAAGCATGAGAGAACATCAGCATGTCGTTGTTGCCCAAATTGATACTCATTAAATACTTTTACTGATATTTCCAACAGAACAGCAAAGTGCATAAACAGTAAAGAAAATGTGGGCTAATTGCTACTTGAATATTTTTTCTCCAATTAAAATCCTGCGGTGCTGTATGGATGCAAAACATGTGAAGTTTTATTTTCAATAATAAAAATCATCGTTCTTTTTAGTGTTTGTTTTTCAAATGTCCAATAAAAACCATGGCCCTACCCACCTGAATTGATAACAGCTACTGTACACTGCGTAAATCCATTAATTCTTTAAGATAGCTATACAAGAAATTTATCGAGTAGGAAATTTACACCTGACTTTACACAACATTGTTTTGTAACAATCCTCTTCACAGCCGAACCAAGGATGTCTTTAAGGAGAGATCAGATACAGGAAGACTCACTAAGCCGGACATACAGTCATTTCCATAAAAGCGACAACCGATGTAACCTCTAGCGACGAAACTCGGTCCATTTGAATGCGCTGAATGAAACGTGCCGACTCTAATTGTGCAATTGGTTTAAATTGATCGGCTCGCGGTTTGTTCACTACAAAGCCGAGCTCAGAAAGACCGCTCATATATCACGTCTACCGAGATGTGGCGAACTTCAACCGAGCCGAATCGAGAGGATGGTTTATCTGAGCCGAGTCGAACAGAGCGGATAGCTCATCGCAACCTAACCGGCTCTGTGGTGCGCATTACCGAGCTTTTATTGGGTAACTCTACTAGAAGGATATCACCCCAAAAATCCCACTAGATTTGTGTCAATTGTTGAGGAACCGTGCAGAAAGGTGAAAGATTTTTTTTTTTAATTAACTTCGCTGCACTGCACCTTCAATAATACTGAGAAAGAAAACATTGATGTTGCCCATGACAGTATTGCAAAATATCAAAACTTTTGGTGTACTATAGAAATTATAAGCATTTTGTATCAGAAGTTACAACATCCTCTGATGAAGTCTTGAAGATAAAAATGTGGAAGAGCATGAGGAAAATATTGACAAGGCAGGTTCCCAAATCTGAATGCTGAACACAATTGGCAGCGAGTTCAGTTTTTTTTTTTTTCTACGTGTACGTTTCCCCTCGAAGTTGAAACCTCGCACTGCGCAGGATCTAAGATATACTATATAGTGTTCAACTATGGCCTCAACTCACTTCCATTTCTCTTCAGACAAGCTTTTCTATAGGAAAATGTAAAAGAGATCTCACTTTTGAGCACATCATTTACATTTAAAAAGAGGATACAACCAGGTTTTAAAAAAATATAATTCAATGTATGGCTTACATCCATTATTTTGAACCTGAGACAAAACTGATTTGAAAACAATAGAGAACACACCTCATCTCCTCTCGTAAAATACTAAGTGTGAATTTTCGGAGTAAGGTGATGACCTAGGTATTATGTAACTAAGTGCATTCTTGTGCGATGCAATTGACTCAAGCAAGCGGTGATACTATTGAGAGCTATTAAGACTTTTAAGTGAAAAAAAAAAAAATGTGAGATCGTCGTGAAAGCCTATGTAAAATGATTCTGATACACCAAGACAACAATAAAATTTATACTGGGAAGAAATAAAATATCTCACCAAATTTAGTACCCTAAAACCTTTCTTCAATAGATTTTGAGTTTAGCGCCCTTTCAGCAGTGAGGCTATATGAGAAGTAAACCTACCACTTAACGTAGGCCCCGAACCACATGATCTCCCGCCGGGAATTCAACCCGGGTTTCTCATACCAAAGGCGCGTATAATAATATATATATATTTGATGTTGAGTTTAGTGCCCCTTTCAGCAGCGAGGCTATAGGAGGAGTGAATCTACAGCTTAACATAGACCCCGATCCACATGAGCTCCCGTCGCGAATCGAACACGGGTCTCTCACGCCTAAGAAGCGTATATAATAATAATAATAATAATAATAATAGTAATAATAATAATAATATCTGCGTTCTGGTAGTGATGAAGGAGGTATTAGGTTCGATAGTGATTTTCTGGACACTAGAACTCCGTATTATTTACAGGTTTACGAAAATCTAATGGATCGATGCAAGAAGTGATTTGCACTAAGGAGAAATCACATTTGACATATACAGAAAAGGTTTTACGGCTGTACACCTTCTTATTTTTGGATAAATTAGAAAGTAGTCAATTACCTCCCTGTAATATGTATACTATAAAAGTGTACGGGAAGAATAACTGAAAAATTTAAAAAAATAATAATAATAAAAGCATCGAGTGCGATTCAAACCAGGTTCACAGATTTTGCATCAACACAAAAAATAGACTACTTAACACGCATGGCTATCGGAACAACTAGTGAACGCTCCTTCAGTTGCATTGATAGAGAACGAACTCCTTAACTACCCTTGTTTTTATGACGATCTTTGTTTTTCGTCGAAAAGTGTGTGTGTTTTCTTTTTTTAAAAAGGGAAAAAGTTTGCTGCATTAATGCTAAGGTACTGTTTTGTACTGGAAGTATCGTTATTAGAAGTAACAAGAGAGGAACTGAGAATTTGAAACAGCAAACTATGGTCTGTGTTCAGAAGTCTTGTTTCTTTTTTCATTCCTTCTCCTCCTGTAGCTCAGAATGCGTCGCTGCCAAACTTACAATCTTAAGGGACTTAGAAAAAATCGGGCGTGCAATTATGTCTTGGAGAAGTGTACAATTACGTTTATTTACGGACCCCATAACTTCTAAGCTTTGGACCTCATATTTCCCTTATTTGGCAACACCGATACCCATCTTCTGCTTATTTTCTTTCACTTTTTAGTCAATCGTTTTAATGCTATAAATTGGTATACATTATATTTGAAAACATATAAGTTTGTGTTGGGGAGGCAACATTGCTTGTGTGCTACTACTGCCGTCTGCCATCTTCTTAGTCACGTGTCACCTTCAATAGGTATCAGGTTACATGCACACATTTTTCATTTTCTGCTTCTTCCGGGCATTTTTGGGGTATAACTGGCCACAGCGTCACCCGCTTACTGCCTGGTATATGTGTTACACGTAGTGGGCAAACAATGTATTTCTGTACCGAGTGATCATCACCACCATGATAAATGGCACATAATTAGTCAGGGCCTCAATTTTCATAAATATCTAGCTGTCCATTCCCTCAATATCTCCACTTTGTCGCGATGGAGTGGCTTGTGCGCTCTAATCATCCCAAGAGCTACGCCGGAGTTAGCTTCGCTATTAGAGGGCTTCCCATACCAGACAGGTTTTTAGGGGTAGGAGCCACACGAAGAGAGATACTATGGTACTGGGCAGCAGCTCTACCATTAACCACACTCAAGCTGAAGATAATTGACATCAGCAAGGCTCAGATGTGGACAAAAGGAGGCAGGGACAGGATGTTCTCTATGGCTGTTTCACTGCGAGGTGGAACAAACTGGGACACTACCACTTTTCTCAGTCCCTAGAAAACAACATGGAAAGAAAATTAGGAAAACGTAATGTTAGGAAACACAACACTACTGTTTCACAAAGCTTTGTCTCGGACAGTGGAGGAAAACAAAGCAGGGCTTCCTCGGTCATCATCAAACTAAACATCTAAAGGATAAGAACATGGAACGTGCGATCGCTTTACACTGTGGAAAATTGGAAAACTTGAAGAAAGAAATAGAACGCATGAGGACAGATATCTTGGGAATCAGCGAAGTTAAGTAACCTGATGGAAGAGACATGCGGAGTGGGGACTTCAGAATGATTTACTCAGGAGCTGTAAACGGTACAGTAAGAATCGGTTTCGTCTTGAATAAGAAGATAGGACAGAAAGTTACAGGCAGCTGGAGATACAATTAAAGGGTAGTACTGTTCAAGATAGCAACCGAACCGCGAAATATGATGATAATCCAAGTATATATGCTTACATCAAGCTACACAGATGAGAAAGTAGAAGAAACCTATGAGCAAATAGAGGTATTGATGAAAGTTAAAACAAGGACAATTTAATCGTCATGGGTGACTGCAACGCAGTAATCGGCGAAAGCAAATAAGAGAATGTAACTGGGAATTTCAGCCTAGGAGAAAGGAACGCGAGAGGCCCACGACTAGTAGTCCTGCGAAACCCATAATCTGATTGTAACAGACACACTCTTTACAAAACAAAGAAAGATATCAAACACATTACATACTGGTCCGACAAGCAATTAGAAATCAAGCGAAGAAAGGAAAGTCACCCACGTGCAAACGTTGACTCAGACCATAATTGAGTTTTGATGAAGAGCGAACTCCGACTGAAGAAGAAACGAGTGGTAGCACCAAACAAAAGTGGAACCCCCCCAAGCTAAGAAGATATGAAAACACGAAAAGAGAGTTCTCAACTGCGACACACAAGAGACTTCTAACGTAGCTTTAGCAGATGACGATATCAACTCGAAATGAGAATCCATGAAAGCAGGGATTACAAAAGCAACCGGCGAGCACATAGGAAGAGAAACGAGAACCCAACATAAACTCTGGATAAAAGCAGAAATATCGAGAATGATGGAGAGAAGAAGACAGTTAAAGATAACAAAGGGGAGTACAGAAAGTGCAGAAATCACATCAACAGAGATGTAAGAGGACCAGAGAAAATTGGATAACTTGTGCAAGCAAACTGAGGAAAATATAGTCAAAGGTAATACAGAAACGGCATATAGAAAGGTTAGAAAACAGTTTGGTGAGAAAAAGAAATACACCGCGCTAATAAGACGGGACATAATAGACAAGGACCTGAGGGTGCTAATAGAAGGGTAGCAGATAACAAGAAGATGGAAGGAATACACTGAAGAACTCGGCTCAGGAGATAGAGTGAAGGAAGAAGAGATAGAAAACACGAGGACGTCGATGAAAATGAATTGGGGCCATCAATTTTACAGTGCGAATTTGACAATGCTGCGGAGAAAATGCAACATGTTGAAGCCTCAGGGAAAGGCCAAATACCAAGGGAAGTTATTAAGAATCTTGCAATAGCAACAAAGAAGGAACTATTTAATCTTATTAAAGAAATGTACATTTCGGGAAAAATACCAAGCGACTTCGAGAAAAGTATATTGGTCTCTATCCCTAGAGCCTGTTTACCCGACATGATTGGACCCTCATATCAATTTGAACCGTCAGTGAACTGTTATCGCTTTCTTTAGTTGGTTGGTAACCACCTCCGTTTCTCTGCACTTCGTGTAAAGTATCAAAATTGGGATTTTCCAGTGTGAAAATGAGACATTGCACCAGTCAGCGATGGTGCGACTGGTTTGGGGAACATTCTAGCCCCATCAATATTCCATCAATATCCAGACATAAAACCTATCAACAAAGTGTTGGATATCATCAAACGGACCATTTGTGCCGAGCTCTCTTCTTTTGAAACAACTGCCAAATTATTGACGGCAATTGACGCTGCACGATTGCATATTCCTCCAGTGACTAGTTGGATTCCTGATAGAGTTGCTACACTTTCTCCTACTTGAGGAGGTCCAACACATTATTAGGATAGTATTTCATGACTTTTGGCACTTAACTCTGAATATGCTTATTATTAAAAATGAAACATCTTAACTTTGTTATTAGTACGGCGTTCGACTATTTTTACCTTGAGCATAAATGCTATATTTATAATATTGAAGTAAATAACTTGTCAGCAGTCTCTAAAAGAAAAGCGAATTGATCTTCACGCAGTGCAACACTCAGTTGTGCCAGTGATGATGGAAAAAAAACCTCTACGCTGCTTTCTCTAAACCTAAACACAAATGTTTTATAATATTCTACCCGCGGATTAAGTTGACCAGCGTTGACAAAATCCATCCTGATATTCCTCAAATCAGCTTCAGTATTTTTGATCGTTGTTTGATATAGCCGCGAGGCAGAAAGACACGCTAAACTAAAAGAAAAAAATCTGATTGCCTGCACCTCTGAATTCTTGAAAAACTTCATTGCTGTAAGGCAATGTATCAAATAAACGATACCTGGCCAAATAAAATATCCCTACAAACATCAGAAGTAATTTGCCCTTGGGAGTAATAATATAGACCAAAGAATATTACGGAATTGTGAAGTACGCCAGCATAAACCTACTGCTATGTTTAACGATAAGGAGTAAGCACACGCCTTTCAATGCGTCCATCATACATAATGGAGGCCTGTTGTTAATAACAGCAAAAAAGATGACTTCAGGTAATATTAATCTCTTCCAGTCATTGATGGTTCAAGTTTTATAGGACCACTACCATACCATACGTTTAGCCTTACCGCGTTGGTGAAGATGATCAGTTATTCATCTAACTACTGATGATACTCTACAACTAATTTACTACACTTCTAAACAAAAACAAAAAAAGATAGTGATCCCGATTAAATTTTGCATTACTTATGCCGCATTATCTTCATGATTGTTTTTTATAATTTTCTCCAATTTGAGTTTTCGCTCTTACCTAGGCGTAACACCGGTTCACTATTTCTCTACTCTGATGATTCTGACATTTGACTTGCTCATCTCGTTATATACAACAGAGAGGAAGGTAATGATACACTGGATTCAACTAACCGTATACTCACAAGTCCTCCTCTTCAAAATAGGAGATATTCATAGTGATACATAAATAATGGTTATACCAAAATGAAGCCTTGTTCATGCACATATTTTTAAACTAGGAAGCAACGATTGAAGTACACTAGGAACCACACAGTGTTGCCTCTGTCGTTTATTTTCAGTTTGTTTAGTTGGAGTAACTTGGAGACTATGGAGCAGAAAAAACAAATTTTCATTTCCATCGATAACTAATCGGATGAGGCCTATGTAAGGGTGAACTAGGGAAATCGCAGTTTTCATAAATTAACACTCTGAATTGGCAACCCTGATTATGTTTCAGTGCATCAAAAAGTGTGTTAAGAATCTGTCTACATTGCGCAATTCCTGAAAACAATGAAAAACAAACATTGAAACTATCATGATAAAAATTTTTCTTACATGCACCCGGCAACACTGCTATTCATTTCTACGAAGCAATTTAAAGCAAGAAGTATACAAAAAAAATTCTCGAACTATTCAAGACCTGGAAACGAACATTCGCAGTGCCACTGAGAAAATAAACACTTCTAATCTTCACAAAGTTGCTGCGAACCTGGTGAAACGTGTGAACCAGTGTTTGAATCAAAACAGGGGACACTACCAGCATGCGCTGTAGAGCTGGTAACTCATTTCTGATAGTAACAGTGTTGCTAGGTGCATGTAAGTAAACGTTTTATCATGATAATTTCATTGTTTGTTTTTCATTGTTTTCAGGAATTGCACAATGTAGACAGATCCTTAACACACCTTTCGATCCACTGAAACATCAGCAGTTGCCAATTCAGAGTGTTAATTTATGAAAACTACGATTTCCCTGTTCCACCTTACAGAGGCATCATCTGATTAGTTACCGGTGGAAATGAAAAATTCTGCTTTCTGCTCCATTCCAAGCTACTCCAACTAAACAAATTAAAACTTAACGACAGAACATCCATACGTATGAGTTGAGAGTCAATTTACGTTTTGCAAAAAAGATTTACACCTTCGGTTACATCTGGCAACATTGTGTGGTTCCTAGTGTACTTCAGTCATTGCTTCCAAGTTTAAAAATATATCCATGAACAAGGCTTATGCGGGTTACATTGTATATTGGACACCCTATATATATATATATTTCGAGTATTGCAAAATAACATCTCCTGGGACGTGACTCCTGCCACTGAGACAAGAAAAAGTTCTCTTCAACTTTCGGCTATCGGATGTAGTTTCGGATCTACAAGGTGCCGAAAGCGTGGGAAAATGACTTTCGGACGTCAATAGTTCGGAAACTATTCAACGTAAAGAGGGCGGGTAAAAAAATCACTGAAGAAGTCATACCTGCTGTATTGAATTTTGCATGTTTCACAATCCTACATGCACGCGCAAGGGATTCCCCAAAGGAACGTAGGGAGTACCGGATAATCTGCCAAATGAAAAGTGGTCTAAATGGATATGAATTGATAGAGTTTCTACCAGGTAACAATAATTCGTTTTTATTAAGTCCATATCTGGAACAAATACAAAATGGCGGACACCATGTCTGTTGTGTGTGGTTGCATAATCGCCAGGTACGGATGCTGACCAACTGTGACGTTCTGAGTATTAAGTGTGGCGAATTTGAACTCAAATGCTCTAAAAAGACATCTGGAGTGTCGGTAGAGAACAACAGATGAAGCAGGGTGATTCACATGTGTGGAAACAGTTAACGAAAAATGCCCCGAAATGTAACATGAGTTCAAAGCGTCGGAAATGTAAGGATTAGCGTCAAGAACATGAAAGCCATTGCCAATTCACCAATAATATTCCCTCAAACCGATGCAATATGATGTGCACGGTTGCATACCAGTAAGGATGCAACAACTAAGGCCAAGTTGAAATTGTGCAAGGGGACCCACTACGAAACTGGGTAAACTAAATAAGTGCCACTAGTGGTATTGCATGATCGATATTAAAATGTGACCAATGTGTGTGCTGATATCGACATGCAGCGAATTGACAAATATCAATATATCCCACTACTGCTGGCACACCGTTCCACGTGCGAAAAGTAGGAAAATTACTCGGGTCTTGAATCTGAGGCCGTGGGCTCCCAGTAGGATTGGAAACTGCTACTACGCGAGCGAAAGCTAGCGCTCTAGCCGTGAAGCTTCGAGGGAGCCTCACTTTATCTGTATTAATTTCTTTTAGGAGTACCCACTTTGTTTGGCAAGCGTTCTTGTACAGGCTCCCGACATGCTCGTGTGTTTCATTTTGTTACTCCTACTGCACAGTTGTAAACAATCAGAGCTTTAAGACGTTTCTTCCTATTTTTCATGTCCTTTTATTTTCCATATGTATGGTGTTCCAGCTGTGGTGTTAAATGTGCCAAATCGGTTCATTTTCGTCTTTGTCTTGGCATGTGCACGTGTGTAAGATACAAATTTCAGGAGCTCTTTTCCTATATTTCGAGTACGTCATATGTCCCAGAAGACGTGGGACATGAAACAAGTGTGTTATTTTCACGCTCCATCAGAATTTGAACTATGGATTAAGATATTTCTCTTCATATGTGTCGACTGTGGGACAATGTCCCAAACAAAGAGGGACATTGATACAATCGTGTTCTAGTTACGTTCTAAGAAAAAGTGAACCAGATGTAATAGCAGAATGTACAACGTTATTTTAATGGTTTTCACACTTGGGACGGTGTCCCAGCATTAGTGGGACATGTTGACATTTGCCCATTAGCTACATATTGATATCAACACACATTGGCCACATTTCAATATCGATCATGCGATCCCACTAGTGACATTCATTTAGTTTATCCAGTTTCTTAGTGAATCCCCCTGCACAATTTCAACTTGGCCTCAGTTGTTGCATCTTTATTTGTATGCAACCGTGCACATCATATTGCATCGGATCGATGGAATATTATTGGTGAATTGGCAATGGCTTTCATGTTCTTGATGCTATTCCTTACATTTCGGACGCTTTGAACTCATGTTTACTTAGTATGAGTGCATCTCTGGGCATTTTTCGTTAACTGTTTCCACACATGTGAATCACCCTGCCTCATCTGTTGTGCTCCACCGACACTCCAGATGTTTTTTTAGAGCATTTGAGTACAAATTCGCCACACTTAATACTCAGAATGTCACTGTTGCCCAGCATCCGTACCTGGCGATTATGCAACCACACACAACAGACATGGTGTCCGCCATTTTGTATTTGTTTCAGATATCGACTTAATACAAAAGAGTTGTTGTTATCTGGTAGAAACCCTATCAATTCATATTCATTTAGACCACTTTTCATTTGGCAGATTATCCGGTACTCCTTACGTTCCTTTGGGGAATCCCTTGTGCGTGCATGGTAGGATTGTGAAACATGCAAAATTCAATACAGCAGGTATGACTTCTTCAGTGATTTTTTTACCCGCCCTCTTTACGTTGGATAGTTTCCGAACTATTGACGTCCGAAAGTCATTTTCCCACGCTTTCGGCACCTTGTAATCCGAAACTATGTCCGATAGCCGAAAGTTCAAGAGAACATTTCTTCTTGTCTCAGTGGCAGGAGTTATGTCCCAAGAGTAGTAACACTTATTTTGCAACAACCGATATATATATATATATATATATATATATATATATATATATATATATATATCACTATCATGCAACCCATCACTAAAAAAAATGGTTAAACTCCACGAAAGTTCAGTGTTACCAAGTCGAAATACATTACTTTTTGCGTTATATGGATGTTCCAAAACTTTTGATAAATATCGTTACACAAGGGGAAAAAGAGGAAGCATGTTACAAAAGAACTTCACAACAGTTACGATGCTCCTTTTGAATATCTTAGTTTCTTACAGGAAAGTAGTGGATCTGATTAATGACCACAATGAACCCATGACAGTAATCAAGTAAGTTGTAAAATAGATGAGAATTCTTAGTGGAAGTCTATTTGTGAAATCCAGCAACGAAAAAAAGTGGCGCAAATGTTATGTTTTTTAGCCTCCCTTTAATGCATTATTAGGCCGCACTCCCTTGAAAATAACAAGAGAACATTAGGAGCAAAAGAAGAACGCTTAAAATGCCGTGATCAATAATTTTCTATTCAGAAAATCAGGAATTAAAACGTGAATGTTTTCAGGAAGTACAAGCTGTGGCATATAACTGTTCTTAGGCGACAGTTCCCAGGAAAAGCTATTTGGAGAGCATAAATAAAACCCTCTCCCCAGACGTTAATGGTACGGGAGTCTTATTACAAAATCTCTGAAGACTTTCGTTTTCTTAGACGAAACCAGAAGCTAACCTGAAGCTTACCTGAAGTATTGATCATCGGGCAAATTGACATTATTGGACGCCTTCAAGCAAATTTTTGCAAATGTTGGTGAGCATTTGAATGAAAACACAGAAAAAGCTTATTATTTAGTAATGATACATCCTATCACGATTAATTATACTGGTAAGTCTTGATTGGTATTTATAATTTATCTGGAGGCTTTAAGGTTATTTCCCCTTCGCTTAAAGTCATGTAGTACACTGCATTCGGTTTTATTATACGAAGTGCGTAGAAAAAAAGAGCAATTCTTTTTTAGAAAACAAGTGAGTAATAGAAGAAATTTATTCTGACTGATTCACAAGTACCTACTTTCGCTATTTTTCGACGTAGTCTCCATTAACCTCCGTAATAGTACTGTTCTTCACTGTATGTAGCTCCTATTTTTCCAATTATTTCGTATCACGCAACGGAAATACTTCTGTTTGATAGGAATAGTAAGAACACACATCAGTAAATTATTTCACTCCTGATTCGTTGATATCGAGTGTGATACGTCGGATTGGGACTTAAGACGACATACTGGAGCCATTATCCGGAGGACAGAATGACACGTTATTGACAAATTATTAACAAAAATCTTAATAGACAATAACCAACATTTCAAAATAGGATTGATATTCTATGACCAAACTAATATTAATAAAAGTAACAGATATAAAGGAAAAACAAATGAAAATAATCAAGGATTTCTGATATAATTCTTGGCTATAAACATCTTCGGTAGGTAACTTCTATGGCAAGTCTCATTTATGTATAAAATTTCCATAATTGTTATTTAATTTCTGAATACTAGTAGTAAAGAAGTAAAAAGTAGATTATGTGAGGTAAGTTTTCCTAAAATGATACGTAACAACAGCAGTAGCAGTAGTTGAAGTAGGATGGTAGATATTATTAGTAACTGAAGTGCGATTATGGGTGATGCTAAGTTTATCATTAGTGATCCAAGTGGGCTGTTGAAGTCAATAGCGAACGAAAGTACGATGCTAGAAAAAAATAACATATAGATTTTAAGTTAAGCAGCTCCTATTCTCCCCCAGTTGATTAGCATGGCTATCTCCACGAAAACACAAATAAGTATCCATTATTCACATATGATGCGATATGCTTGTGCGGTCATATTCAAGTAATTCTTCTTACTTCATATTTACTATATATTATTAAGCTTTACTAACTATATTCATTTCAATATATATATATATATATATATATATATATATATTTCAGATTCGAAGAAAACACATCTGTATTTCTTTAGACAGCCTTAAAGAACGTAGACAAAATCTAGAGAATAGCTACCTGTACGTACATATACATATACTCGCTTTGTTCTATATATACATGTACTGGCTTCGATACCCATGACTCTTCGTGGTTTCCGTTTTAACGTAAACCTCACCACAGCACATCCATTATTTTCTGACCTGACCTACAGTGTAAGAGATCTATGTCAAGGATAGACGTATTGAGTGATAATCAAAAACGTAACATCAATTTAAAATGCATACTACAATACTTACTGAAATATGGAAGTTTATAAACTCATATTCCATATTTAATACTGATAATGTTAATAAAATTATGCGTATGAAGATTAAGTCATGTTTGAAGGCTTCGGTGGTGTTGAAGGAATGGGACCCTCAAGCCTAAAAAATTTAGCTATCATTGTGTTTGGCATGTTTTTCTATTTCAAAAACACTCAATCCTTACCCACATAATGTTATCTGGTTCACTCCACGGTGAAGATAGAATTTCCTCAATAATTTGCTTTGTTGCGATCCTTTATCTGCTATAATTATTAACTTCACTGAATTCGATAATTCCAGATTATATGCATTTAATTCAATAACATATTAATGTTTTTCATTTTTTTACTTACGAGAATTAAGTTTCTTAAAGAGTGTTTATGACCTTTTTATAATAATACTTTAAGATGAACTTATGTACACATACATAATCTGGGTACTACTGACAAAATTAATAAAACTCAATAGAAGTTTCTCAACTGTTTACAGCAAACTTGACATTAAAATGAACTGCAGATTGTACGTCAAGCTATAGAATTATCTGTTGAAACCCACTTAGTGGGGCACTACACCTCCAGACATTTCCGCTAGAGTGGCACAAGCTTCCGCATAAACTTGATGTAAAAATCTAGTTTGAGAGTCCACCATTCCAAAACTGATGTCTTGAGCAAATCAGTCATTAAAACACTTCGATTCAAGCTACCTTTTTAGGTGAAGAAGATGAAATCGCTTTCGGCTAGGTCGGGACTGTAAGAGGGATGACTGAATAGTTCTAATCGAAATCTTTGAATTCTCCTTACAGTACGAGAAGCTGCATGTGGCGTGTGTTTTCATAGATCAGAATAATTCTAAAGAGTAGGATTATTCTTCGGCGATTCTGTATAGCATGTCGCAGAGTGATTGGCAATACTTATCAGCTGCAACTGTTCATTCTGTTTTATGAATTCCGCCAGAATCACAACCTATTGCTATATTTTTACGAATACATGGTGTTTATTTGTATTTCTTTGGTTTAGGAGAACCAAGGGGTTTCCATGGCAATAAATGCTGCTTCAACTCTTCAGTGGCATATGATATCCAGGTTTTACTCCAGGTCACTATGTGATGAAAGGGGCCGTTTCCATCCTCCGCACAACGGGACAAAAAGTCACGTGTAGCTGTCACGTTTTTGCTGTTTATAAGTTTGTGTCAGCCTTTATGAAACAAATCTCGCACATAATCCGCGTTAATCCAGTGTTTCAGTCCAAATTCGATTAATTCTTTTGCAGACACTTATGGAACCTTTTTGGTGCGTTATATTGAACTTGTGACTGGATCGCATTTTCTTTTCCACGCATTCTACAGGATCGTCCGTCTGAACATGCGACTTTCTGCTATGCACGTCGTCATGTACATTTGAACACCTATTCCGAGTCTTTGCTATATTGCCTTACATTCTCTACACTCATTACCGTTTGTCCATAAATGGCACAATATTCCCGATGGATGTCCAACTGCATTCTGTCCCTTGAGTTCAAAAATTGAATGACAGAACTCACTTTAGATGTGGCGAGATTCTGTATTGTTCAGCCACTTTAACCTCCTGCTACTCGTGTATCCACTCAACTCCACTAACATGACTATCTTTCTTACAACGGAGAAAACTAGGGTAAGCTCAACTTCACCGAAGCAGCAAACCATGCGTAAAAAATATCGCTTCGTGATATTTAAACAGTGATTACGACAAATAATGTAAAGTGTGTACGTTACGTTTGAAAATTTAATATTACACACGACAGTACCGTGATATGTTAAAGTTTCAAGTCTCTCTCACTAGAATTAAACTCGGCATCTCATGCAACAAAGATGTGCGTTCAAGCTCCTATACCAGGTAAAAGAGCAAACAACGAAAATGTGTCTAACTACATTTATAAATACATCCTTTTGAAACTAGCCAACCCTGATTTAGTTTTCATATCCGGAAAAGTTTCCTAAAATCAATGCATCAAATTTAAATTATAATAAAAATATATATTTGTAATGTTTACATACCTTTCAGGCAAATCTTCTGTGTCACACTTTCCCAAATCGTACATACCCTCATTACTGTCCGTTACATATGGGTTGACTTTGTTCCGATGCATTACGTTGGTATCGATATGATAACGAAAGTCCAATTCTGACTTCACCTTCATTTCACATTCACGTCCTATTAAACTTGGCGCAGCGCTGTTCAACCTTTGTTTCTTATGAATTGAAGGAATATTTACTTCTTGTAATCGGTCCTCGCAATTTTCAGCTTGAGAACGGGACAATATTTTCTCGTTATTATGCAAGGAATCAATGTTAACTGTTAAGCGTTCCAAAAGTACAAATGCTGTTTTTATTTTTAACTTCGAGAAATTGTCAGTACCACGCAAATTGACTTTCTGTTGGATATGATGTGAGGTTTCTTCTTTAATAATTGAAAGATAAGAATCTTCACATTGTTCCTTGTTTTTACCTGACTCACCCATAGACCTTAATGGTAAATACTCTTCATTTTTCAAGAATGGATAACTTGATTCTGTTCCTTTTATCTTGCCGTGACGATCACTCATACTATGTACATCCAGCTCTTTAACAGCTACTGAAGAATTCTTGTTTGATTTCGAAACAACAGGTAAATCCATTTTGGTTATTTCTAGACTTATCCTCTGAATGTGATATACATCTGAAAGAAAAATCACTTGGTATAAGGGTATTCTAGAGAAAAAATCATTGTATCCACAAACAACCAGGAGATTAAATATGTATCATAAAATTTACTTTTAATACAGTTTCCAGAAAATAGAATTCAATGTTGTCTACCACTCATAATTTATAATTTGGAAACGAACATGTGATCCATTGCATTACAAGTTAGCAGTTTCACTAGGAACTGATACTCTTTTGTACAAATTGAGCACTAAAAATTATTTTAATGTCTATGAGACAAGTTTCACAACCAATGCTATAAATATTTATATACAATAATATACGTATACATTTTTCCCCGAAATTGAGATTAATGTACAAACAGGTCGGTTTTTCTAATGAATTCGCTGGAAATGAAAGTTACGTCATGACACCGTGCATCTTACAACCTTGTACAGTCCGCAGAAAAAAGCCTGCAACATGAGCATGTAAGTATATTGTGAAACTACACCTAACAGCGCAGGGAATCAACATAATGTCTAAATGGCACGAATCACGCCAAAAGAAACCTCGGCGTCCTCCCCTGTACACTTATTTTGGAGCAAAAGACTTCGTCGTTTCACAATAAACTTAAATGCTGATGTTGCATGTTTTTTGCTGCGGACTCTACATTATTTACTTACACCTTGACCTGTTTTCTCTTTTTTTTTTTTTTAATGGTAAAATTTATGATTTTTGTCTCTTTCCGATCTCCGTGGTTTTCCCTTGTAAGTAAAATAACTCATTTCGCTGAATTTTCGCATAATCTTTTTCAAGTTATGGTTAAATTATCGAAGGAAGTTATCCCAGCCACGCGCTGCTTGACATGAAATAACATTCACTTAATGCAAGTCAAGCAAAGAAGCCAAGATAAACATCCATGTATTATCTGTCAGAAAAGCAAATGTACACCTATTTTTCGAGTCTGGCATTCCTGCGCTCCATCCATGGAGAGTATGAGAATTAAATCAATCAAATGTTTACTGAGGGGCAAGAAGAAAAGTCTAATCTGAATAAGACATTGCAGAGAGGAAAAACTGTGAATACGAATAGTGCATAGTGTAAATAAAGGACGGCACCCAAAGAGAAAGCCAGAAACAGCTGCTAAACGAAAAAAAAAGAGTAAAAATTGTCGAAGTGGGAACATAAAACACAAATACAACAAATACACCGACAACTAAACGTTTACCACGCCATGATCTTGGTATAGTGTTTAAGGCGCTGGCTTACAAATGCAAAGGACCCCAGTTCGAATCCCCGGCAAGGACATTTTAACATTTTTTTGTTAATAATACATACAGCTCATGAGAGATCGTAAAAGAGGTCGTATTTAGTCTTTCGTAGCAATTATTATTGATAATGTTTAGTACTGATAATACTTTTTGCCTTTGCGTATTCCTTTTATTCTCGTCTTCATTTCGAAAGAGAAGAATATCCGAACAAATGCCACCAAAATTCCTCTTATTTTGAATGTAAACGCCATTTGCAATTAGTACAGAATAAAAATTGAACGTTCCGACGTAGCTGCAAAAAGTAAAAATATGGAAGTAGAGGGGTTCGAACCCATACTCATGGTTATTAAAAATACAATCTCTACATGCCTTACACCTATCGACCATGTTTCTACGTTAACAAATAACAGGCTTGTGTTTAGGTTAGGCTGGTCAATACGTTTTGCAAAGAGGCCCGGTTTACCTCTGACGCAGCACAGGTGCAAGAAGGGAGAAGGGAGCAAAACAATTTTTCTCTCTCCCTCTGTGTGTCTATCTATCTATATAACGCTATTTGAGAATGCCATAACCATCCTTATTTTCAGCGGATTGAGACGAAACTTGGCACAAACATTAACTGTTGAAATATCTTGATGAGTTCGTTAACCAGAATCATCAGATGAAAATGTTCAAAATGGCGGCCCTTCAAACTCTTAAAAAGTTCCAAGGGAACCAAATTTCGCCCATGAATAGGTATTCAAAAAGTTTGAGTAACTTTTCCTCTTTTACTGAAATATTTGTGTGCAGGGACTTATCCTCTTTTATTGAAATATTGGACCCGATTCACGCCCTTTCGCCACGGTCAGGCTTTTTTTTGCAGGAGGGGGATATTTTCCTATCGGAACAAGATGATTGTTGGTGACGATATGAAATTACACATTAAAAGTGAAGTAACTTGTGAAACGTTATTTGAAAGAATAATATAATAAATGTGCTTTCCCCTAACACAGAGAACTGTAAATCATGTATTTCGAGTTCGGGAGCGTGATTGGCGAGGAGTGTTATTTCATTTGCTTTTTAGTAACACATTGCGTTGCAAAAAAAAGTAGGCAACATTAGTGGTAACAATAATAATAATAATAATAATAATAATAATAATAATAATAGGTGTTGTTTGTGGCAAGGCAGTATATTCCTCAATTATTCTTCAAACGTAATGATTGTAACGCCATATCTTCCTTACAAACAAAATATTAGCAATTTATATCGAGAGAACGGGAAATTGTATAGTGATGGGAGCAACGTTGGACAGTATGCACTCATAGTACTCAGAAAGATAAGCGATTTCAATGCAAAATGAACGAAGAGTCATGTCATGGGGAGTCATGGGGCCACGGCAGAGCCCTCTTTAGGCAAAATGTCGATAACTTATATCGATAGAACAGATGATAGTGGGATGGGACCAACGTTGGACACCGTGGACTCATAAGGCGCATCGAAAAAATTAGAAGGGGGGCACTAGACAGCCTTACTTATTTCCACATAATATAAAATTATATTGTTGAAATACACACACGAGTTAGCTAGTAATATTTCATATTATTATTATTATTATTATTATTATTATTATTTTATTATTATTATTATTACTATCAACAATGTCTTTTCATTACGTGTGCATGTTTGACATGCAAACAAAGAGAAGATACATCATTCGCAGAAAGAATAAGAATAGCCAGTTACTTTAACAGTAAAGGACGGCGAAAAATACGTAAAGAGTGACTAACTGTAGCGAAAAGAAACAATACTTTCTCTTAACCGAGATAGATTCGAACTTGCATGGACGGCGCGAAAAGCCAGTGCTTTGTCCACTTTTCTTAAGTGACTCACCGAACGTGTTTCAGTAACTTACTTATTGCTAATTTTACTTGCTTCCCTCTTTAACTGTTTTTTCTAATAACTTATAACGAAGGGACACGAACACAGAAACATCGAGGACAGTTAAAAATCATAAATGCTCCCCCTGGGAATCGAACCCGGAACACCACACACCAAAAACGCACGCGCTAGCCACTAGACCAGCTGGTAGGACACCGTTCACCCCCTGGGTCGTTAGAGATTTCGACCACTGTATTGCCAGCTATCACTTCTGTGAGCTGTATACTATGATCACATGTTCCTTCTTCGCTGGAAGAGTTAAACCTACATTCTATGTATACATGAGGTATTTAGACCTACATGCTCTTCATATAATGTAATAAAAGGGTTATAGGAAAAAGAACATTGCTTGGACAAAACGGAAGCTATTGGCATCAGAAATATTTATCTACGAGGCATGCGCAGTAGTATAATTCAGAATAGTTACTGTTTAGTTCAGTAACCGAAGAAAGGGGTATGAAAAAGCAAATATGTCGCGATCAACGAGATCGACCAGAGTTGACAGAGACGGAAGCAGAAGTGTAGTAATACAACTTGGTTAAATTGATAATTCGTTCTGTATCATGTAGTAGATCATATCACAACTTTACGGGAGAGCAGAGAAAGACTTACTAACGTTATAATATAATAAGCTTTAGTAACAAGATCATATAGACACAAATGGATGAGTGTGAGTACTACAACTTGGATTCAACGAAAGCCGTTTAAATATTCAGTGGTTTGCAGGGTTGTATAAGACACAAAAAGATAAGACACAATACAATTCTTCATACCTCAGCTTCCAGTAGCTAGATACATGCAATTTCTGGTTAGATACTGAAACTCCTGTCGGATTTTAATACATGACGTATTGCAGGATACAAAATGCTTTGCATTACTTGTTTGTTTGTAGACAGCTACTTGCTTATTGTTCTGAAAGGTTGTGTATAAACTAGGGATGGCCAATTCCGGAATTTTTACTTTCCGGACTACCGAAAATTCCGATTCTGGAATAATTCCGGAATTCGGAAAAATCCGAAATTTAGAAATTTGTGATTTCGTTAACATTCCGGAATTCGAAAAAATCCGGATTTTTTCGAAATGCGGAGTTTTTTTCAATTCAGGTTTAAGAGTTCAAGTTATTAATGTAAACTTTGCCGACATCATGAAAGAAATACGAAAGACATTTTGAATCGAAGAAATATACAAGTTTGCAAGCGGAGAAAAGAAACCTAACGTAACCAGACTAAAGACGAATCGTTTACCGCGTAGCGATCGCGGTTCGGTTGTCAAGGTGCTTGTGCGAATCCACGTCGCATTTTTTTTACTTTAGGATTTTTGATGGCGATTGATCGGCGATGACATACGTTTTATTATATTCAGATATTTGAATACTCGGATGTTTCAATACTTGAACTATCAAATCTTCAGGAATAATAATAGTAATAATTATAAACTAATAATAATTATTATTATCTCGTAAAAGATTAAAAGCTAGGAGTTAATTATCGCTCAGGTCATACCGTTACAAGGAGAAACGTGACATTTGGAAAGAATATTTCGGTTTGGTTTAATGTTGCCCACGAGAAGAGGAATTTCTCATCTTGTTTCTAAAACAAACAAAATAACATGAGAATTAACATTTTACATTCGAGACGGGACAAGGCTAACTCAAAATTTTCGTCTCGCTTTGGAGATGAGAATCGAGACGAGACGAAAAGTATCGTAAACATTTCCCGTCTTGTCTTGATTCCCGAAATAATGCATGCCCATTCCTTAAGTAACAATTGCTCTGTTGAATGAATCTCATAAGCTATTTCGTTACATTGTACTTCAGAGCTCATTGAATTATGGTCTGTGTAGGTATTTTTGTAGCAAAGCTTTTATATTTACCTCTGCATATCCTAAAAATTAGTATATTATATGCCTTACTGTTGCGTGATATTCAGTTATTTTTATTAGTTATTTTCCTTAAAACATACAGTAGAATACTTTGTACATGAAACTTCAGTGGAACACTCTAGTTTAAAATTTTGGTAGTTGCAGAGGTGAGTCTCGAAGGCACGGAAACCTTTCCCCGAAATCTCTAATTTAAGTAAGTTTTGCCAAATTTTAGGGCGTTTAAAACTTTTAATGCCATTATTATTATTATTATTATTATTATTATTATTATTATTATTATTATATCAACACCGTGTATAATCTTTAAAAGATGTGCGGTTTGTATCTCAATAGTAAAAGCTAATTGACTGTCGATCTCGGTCGTCGAGAAGTCTTCAGGGGGGAAGGACATCGGTCACGTTCTGGGTTTGAGTTCCGAAGGGGCAAGTATTCGGGCTCGAGCCAAAAATTGTTAAAAGTTATAGGCTTCAGCCAAACATGTTCAAAACAGCTGGGACCGGGTTTAGGCTTCTCAACGGCTCGGTTTATAGCTCATTCACTACCGAACCAAACCGAGAAGTGAGCCAAGCCAAGAGCTTACCCAACCGAGCCGATTTGACCCATCGGCTTAGTTGAGCTGAGTCGAACCGTGCCGATGAACTAGCTTCAACTTAGCTGGCTCGAACCGGTTCACATGAGCCGAGTAGGTGAAACATCCCAACCGAGAAAGTTCGAGCGTTCGCCTCAATTGAGCCGAGTCGATGGCTCGTTCCAACTGAGCCGGCTCAGGTCATCGGCTTAATTGGGCCGAGCCGACGGTTCATCCCAACCGAGCCGACTCGAACTGTTCGCTCAGTTGATACGAGCCGAGCCGGTTTATATCACTACCCGGGCTGGTCTTCTGCTTGGGCTCAAGAATTCGACAGTGCAGGTCTCAGCCTTGATTTTAAGAACTACAGTATATACTTATATTGGTGATTACGACATTTGAGGCTGTCTCGTAATAGTAAAAAACTCTTGTCATCTCGTTATCTAGACGAGACGAGATACACTAAAATTGCCCCACGAGATGTACTAAAATTACGAGACGAGATGCACCCTTGTCGTGAGCAACACTAAAAGTATTCCACATTACTGCTTACATTTCTCATGGCTTTCGCTTTCCAGTCTAATCAGGCTATTATTTCAAAACGAGTTAAAACTAGCTGAACGAGCGAGCGAGCCATTATCAAACTCGACTTAACTCGAAACTCGACCTCGAAAACAGCGCCTTGGCTCGGAACTCAACTCAAGAAAAATACCTTTGACTCGACTCGGATTGATCTCGAGTCGAGTCGAATTTTGGCTCGACTCGTGCTCATCCGTATTCGTATTTGTATTTTGTTTCCACTTCAACAATTTCTACTCTTTTTTTCTCCGTGTACCTACTGTTTCTGAATTGCTCTGACGGCGTCGTCCTTTATTTACACCATCCACTGTTGTTATTCCCAGCTTGTTACCCACTTTAATATCTTATTTAGTTTAGGCTTTTCTCCTTACCTTGACTACACACGTGATTGATTTAATTCTCACTTTCCGCGCAGGACCGATGAAAAATTACTATTATACTATTGAACTTGCACGGCGAAATTACTGTATAATACGATATCATTTCTGTAATTTTACTCCATTTTATATTATTTAGTTTATTAATGGGCACTAAATTGTCTCCAGATCATCAAATAAATAAACTTCGGCATGCACTTTGGTGGAAATATCATTACAGGAGCATTACCGGTTCGTTCCAAACATTAGAGCTGAACTTATCAATATTTAGCTTATGATGTTGCATGAGAAGATAATGTAGCGGTGAAGTGCTGGACTTGTGAGTAATACAGCTAATCAATATAGCTTCAAATCCTTTTAAGTTATTTTCTTTTCAAAGCGATCGTGAAGAATCAAAGAGTGACTTCTCATACTAAATGATCAATCCTTAAGGAAGTGGACGCAAACACTTGTATCATGATAGAGATGATTTACGCATGTTAATTGGGAAAGAACAAGGAAATTATTAGGACATTCGAAACACTTCGTTCATCTGCAGTATGCACTTTTCCATTTATCGTTCTAAGGAAAATACACTACACCATTTGTGATTGTTAAACTAACTTTTTCTAGCGCAATCATTGGAATATGATGGTCTCTGTAATAGGCACATTTTTGAAGAAGTTTGCCTATTGTAGAGACTCATATGTGTGAAATTCGGAACAATTTCGTTTTATCGATCAACGCCCTCTAATTCATAACCCTGATTAGATATACTTGCTTCCTCATTTTCATTGTATCACTTCTCTAATAAATGTCAGTGGAATTTTTACCAAGTTTTCACTTAACATCTCAAACGGTTAATACGCTCTCTTTTATCACCTCTCACGTGCTGTATGCATTATTAAAAAATCATTCTATTTTTAGTGGATTCGAACTTACGTCCATTGTATTTTCAATCTAGCGTCTTAGACACTACATTCCTGCGTTCTAACCATCTAGAATATGAGAATTAAATCAATACAGAGAAAGCGGAGAAAAAGAAAGTAGAAATTGTCGAAGTGGGAACATAAAATACCAATACCAACATATGTTCCTACAACTAAACGTTTACCAAGCAACGATCTTCTTGTAGTGGTTAAGGCGCTAGATTACAAATGCAAAGGACGGAAGTTCGAATTGCTCCAAGGAGTATATTTTTTTGTAGGTTTTAAAAATAATGCATAGAGCACATGAGCGGTGGTGAAAGAGAACGTATTATCCGTTAAATACGTTAAGTGAAAAAGAGTTAACAATTTCTTGCCAAAAATGCCGTAAAATTTCTATTCAATTTTGCCCTTTTGTCTATCATCACCTCTGAAACTGAAAGAGAGAGAGAAAGAGAGAGATGTTTCCGGAACTGAGAGTGAGGTGCTTCCATTCAAATCAACGAGTTGACAAATAGACGCTTACATAATGAGAATGTGGAATACAAACAACTATAAAACATCAAAGTGATAATTACAAGCATTATCATCTAAAGTTCCGGAACCATGACGGTCAGTGAAACATGATCCGATGTCGGACGTCGAGAAATAATTTGATAATGAAATGAAAACAAAACTTTAGAAAAGAAATTATTATGATGCACTGGACACAACATGATTGCCTGTTTCTTCTCATGTTAAATTGTTTCATTTTAGCGATGCGAGACGAAGCCTGTATCTCGTCTCGTGGCTAATTTCAGTGTCATTTCGTCTTTCCGAAACAAGACAGATTGTTATCTCGTCTAATTTTCTTTCGTAAACCTCATAACAATAGAAGTAAAATTGGACGCCATGCGAATTCGAAATGTAACGAAGTTTACAAGTTAGAATTGATAATCGGACAAGAGAGGGCTATGGAATGCTTTCGAGACATTTAAAACGCGATGAGTCCAGACAAGGTCATGTCACGTGTTGTCGGAAACGAGACGATACAGACGCTTTGTCTCGTCTCGTCTCGTCTCGGATTTAACAAAGCCTATATTGTCACTCCCATGCTGAATTGGAAACCTCTCACCAGAACTGAAGTGGGTCTTGTGTCAAGTGAGACATGTGGGTCAAGATGTGTAAGTCGGTTAGTGGGTCGTGGGTCAACAAGATGTGACCCACTGCAATCCACCACCCACCGTGACCCACCATAAACCAGCAATCCACCATAACCTATAGACTCACTACGACCCACGGACACACACTGCTTAGTGCATTGTATATAGCATACTCTGCACAGTGGTGAATATGTCTACATTTTACTTTTAGGGTCTCTATTTTCTTTTTTTTTCTTTTTTCCATTTGTTTCTATTTACTTACCTGAGATGACTATATCTTACAAGAAAAAAGCAGACTTTGTTAAATGAGCTTTCGCGAGGTAGTAGTGCATATTTAAAGTGTTAATATTACAAACTGGGAGAATGCAATAAACAGAAATTGCCTAGAAAATGCGTCTTACAGTTTCGACTCGCCGTATATATAAAACGAGCCTAAAATTCCCAAGTGACGGTGTGGCAGAGAATGGAGCATTCATGATTCACGTGTAAAGGATCGCGAGTTCGATTCCCGCTCGAGTCAACTTGTTTTTGCTTTTACCAATAAAGTAGTTATTTATAACTACAAGTTAAATATTAATTCACCATATGTTTATAATGCATGAAACAACAGGAATTTTTAAACCACTTGTAAAACTTTTCAATGTTTCATGTGAACTAAATATAAATATAACCTATTTTGTAAAGTCGTTAAGGCTGTTGCTACCTCTTCGCTGAGTCGAGTTTTCCCCTATCTAACAACATTGGAACTTTTTTCGTGTTTTTCTCAGCAAGCAATGAACAAATCCTTATAAAAATTTGCATAGAGTCAGGCCGATAATAAAGGATTTGTTATATGAGCTTATAATTTTACTAAAAGCCTCCAATTAAGTTATTCATTCCCCCCTTTTTTTCATGTGAAGATTTGCAACAGTGCGATTTCTGCTTCTCCCTGTTTGTGTTAGCAGCGTGAGGGAAATTCGGGCTAGCCATTTAAAACAGGTTTTTAAACTCTGTCCATATCACATCTGTGGAATGAAATTTTCTAGCCGTCTCGTCCTTTTCGAGGACAGGTTTATGGCACTGAGGAGGGGCGCTCTTTATTTTCTTTGCTAAACCTATTGCTTTTAGTATATTCGTCTAGTCTCATTCGGAGTTCTTGTGGTTACTTTCAAACATAGAAAGGTACCTCTTGCATTTCATGTATTTCAGTCTTACACCTGGTGATTGGTTATACAAATATAAATTAGCAGACGATTGTGATAGCAGATACATTTCCTGTGTGGGGGCCGCGGTGGCTCAGTGGTAGAGCGTTCGTCTCAGTTACATGGGGTCCTTGGTTTGATCCCAGCTCGCGCTAAGTGAACTTTGTGGTGGACAAACACCGTGTGCATGGGTTTTCTCGGAATTCTCCTGTTTTCTCCCACTTTCTTCATTCCACCATTTCATTCATTACTTACCATCACCGTCTCCTTTGCCTAACCGGCATAACTGTGGGACGTAAAACTTACAGATTTCATTTCATTTTTAAATTTTCTGTGTGAAATAATAATAATAATAATAATAATAATAATAGGAAATTCTTGGCACAAGAGATTGTAACGAGCAAGGAATATCAGTGCGGCTTGGCACTAGTAATTTAGTTAAAATTTGTGGTCACCACATCGGTTCCTCCTTGCCGGTGTTTCCCTGACCAGAGACTGGCCGCGCTGCCGACACCAGTGGGGTTTTCACATTGAAAACACCAGCGCTCTTTGACTTTTGTAACCTCGCGGAAACAGGTAAACCAGTGGAGATAGCATTTTGGAATAATTATATATATGTATATGCAGCCCGTATCCTGGAGGATCTAGGGATTTGTCCCCCTAAATTTTCGCTGGCCCCCCTAAACTTTTCACGGTAGGCTTGCAAATGAACTATAATATGGTGATAAACTATGATATGGTTGGATCGGGTTCCCCTAACTTCAGCCGCCCCCCTACATTTTTGGGCTGGCTACCGGTTTGTGTATATGTATTTGAAACTGTGAATAGTAGTATAGAATGTTTATGCTAAATAATAATAATTTCATTTCTACCACATACGAAGGAAATTTAGAAATAAACTTTTTTTTTTTTTTGTCACACTAATGTGTTCTTAGCGTGAATGCTGTCGAATTCTATTCCTAATGATGACAGATTTTTCGGTGTTGTTTCAGTATCGTGAGGCAACTGGGAAACTGAAGAACTGACCACACATTACCCTTCTAACACAGCACATTTGTAGGAGAAAGTGAAGTGTAATATCAGGGATTCTTTTACTACACAAGAAAACATCTATACATAATGAAATATGTAGTGTTAATGTAGATACAAACGTCATTTTCTTGGTAACGTCTTTTCTTGGTTATTACTTTTCGAAATATGTATAGGGACTTATTTCTTGGTAACAGGGAATAGGGACTTAAGTGTTACCTGCTAATAATAACCTTGTAACTTACGCATTCTAAATAAGAAATATTTATTTTCCAGATGGTGAACGCGAAATTTCATCTATAGCTACAATATATATATATATATATAGTACAACACATATTAACAGAATAATTTTAATTTTATGCATTATTTTTTCATGCTTCATTTTAAAATATAGGGCTTTTTTGTTGACGTACACCAATTTGTCAATGTCATACATATTAAACTAAAGCATTACCGTATGAGTATAAAAATATGTGATGGAATACTTTGTTACATCAAGCCACAACATTATGTAAATGAAGTTATTAGAAAAATAATAAACAAGCGAAGCACTATTCCCAATTTAAATATCTATGAGCATACTCCAAAATCCCTAGGTAAGTTTCTACATTGAAAAAAAAAGTAAACAAAATTCACAAGCCCACGCTAAACATAAATACAGGAAAAGTTAAATAAAAAAAAATATTAGTAAAATTTCTACTCTTCCCCTCCAAAATTGTGTCTCAAATCAAGTAACTTGCTTAAATTATACTGGTCTATGACTTTTTAATTTTGTTGATAAGTAGGCAAAGTTACACTCGAAGTATTGACTTCAATCAATACAAATAAATCAAACAAAACATTAATATTTCACATTTATTTATACAATGAGTATGTCATAGTTTTTTTAAAAAAAAAACAATTTTCATTTCATGTATAAATTTTAAAGAAATAATTCGGTTTCAAATGTTACTTTCACGCAAAAAAAAAAAAGAAATATACGATGGTAAATTAAAGTGAGATTACAGCGTTACAGTACATAAAAAACTATTTTTTTATATTATACTATGTACATTGTAAGATCAAACCACAAGTTCTCTAAACGTACACATACCATTTTAAAAAGTAGTTCAAATAAGATGCTAATTGCCGACAACTCTCGAAACTTATCTAAGAAGCAACTTTAAAAAATTGACAAAAGTTATAGATATATTTCATGAGTGAGTAAAGAAAGAATACAAATGTAGATTAAAAAGAGATCTTTTTAAAAAATCTGCAGTTAACAGGAATATAGTTAAACAAATCTAAAAGATTCTATAAAATAGATTTAAACAAATCTTTAATCAGATCAATTGATTTCCTAAATTTTCTTTGTATCACCTTATATATAAATATAAAAAATATATAAAAACAAGAATTTTAGGAATAATCCAAAAAAAAAAAATGGATCAAAAGATAGCGATCTTGGCTAAGAATTTTAAAAATGATCCAAAAAGTGCAGAAAAAGATTGCGATCTTGCCAAATAATTAGTTTTTGGATCAGGGGCCATAAAAATTAGCAACGGCTCCTAAATCGAGTTTTCGTATTTTTACGGAATAAACACATCATACTGAGTAAATTGTTAGTTTGGGTTTGGCTACACCACCTGTAGTTCTCCAGATATAAGGCGTACAAGAAAATGTTTGATTGTATGAAATATATTGGATTTTTTGGATAAGGGCTCACAAAATTTTTGAATGGGCCCTAAATCGAGTTTTCGTATTTTTTACGGAATAAGCACATCATGCGGACTAAATTGTTACTTTTTGGTTTGGCTATAGTATATGTAGTTCTCAAAATATTGGACGTACAAAAAAATGTTTGAATGGATGAAGTATATTGAATTTTTGGATCAGGGCCCAAAAATTTATTGAATGGCAGCTAAATCGTTTTTTTTTTTAACGGAATAAGCACATCATACTGAGTAAATTGTTAGTTTTGGTTTGACCACACTTTGTAATTGTCAAAATATGGGGCGTACAGGAGAATTTTTGATTGAATGTAATATATTGAATTTGTGGATCAGGGCCCACAAAATTTTTGAACGGTTCTTAAATCGAGTTTTTGTATTTTTTACGCAATAAGCACATCATACTAAGTTAAGTCATAGTTTGGGTACGCTATATGTAGTTCTCGAGATATAAGGCCTACAAGAAAATTTTTGTCTGAAATATATTGGATCTTTTGATCCAATAGGGTCTAAATGTATACAATATATATTGGTGTTGTTGTCCATTATTATGTTTGATCTAAATCTATAGTTGACTGGTAATAGGTACTATTTTGAGCACTATTCGTTGTTACAAACGATACACTTTATTTAAAATTGAAATATAATAAATAAAATAAAAATAATTCTCTTAGCAAGATACGTCACTATAAAAGTAGCTTTTCTTTTACCAGTATAGAAGTTTATTATAAATACCTCATATATAGATAAAATCGGCATTGGAGTCAAGAAAGGTATGTCTCTTCATGTTTTGAAAAATGTAATAATAATAATAATAATAATAATAATAATAATAATAATAATAATAATAATAATAATAATAATAATAATAGTGACATTTGCTTTCGTATACATTAAAAGTATCTTTATTCAATAAAGACAGTTCGCTTCTAATTGCTTATAACTGTCTATACTTGACGGGAGGAAAAGCTAATGTAAATAAGAATAGATCTGTTCTCGCTGTGTTTATTTTTTTCTGCTTTCAGCAAAGAAAACGTACTCCAACGCCTCCTAACTGAAATGCCATAAATATGTCATTGTTGAAAAGGGTCCCCTCACAGCTGTGGACAATGTTGAAACTTCAAAGTAACCCTCGCCGCAACCTGCTAGAAGAGAAAACGCAGTGTCGTCAATGCGTTGTTGCAAATCTTCACATGAAAAAAGGGGGGAATGAATAACTTAATTGGAGGCTTTTAGTAAAATTATAAGCTCATATAACAAATCCTTTATTATCGACCTGACTCCATGCAAATTTTTATAAAGATTTGTTCATTGCTTGCTGAGAAAAACACGAAAAAAGTTCCAATGTTATTAGATAGGGGAAAACTCGACTCAGCGAAGAGGTAGCAACAACCTTAAATGAAAAATTTTCTTGACGATTCGTGTCTATATCTGTGGACAGAGTGCGAATTGCAAGGGGGAATATTCGGAAATCCCCTTTGGCTATAGCATACATCCAGTATTCCCTAGCGGATTTCCCCCTCACCCCCCTTGCAATTCGCACACTGTCCACAGATATAGACACGAAACTTCGGACACAACGACTGTGGTAACCGTAATGCAGCTAGTGATATCAATATATTTATGAATTAGGTTATATTTTGTATCTAGTTCACATAAAACATTGAAAAGTTTTACAACTGATTTGAAAATTCCTATCGTTTAGAATATATGAACATATAGTGAATTAATATTTTACCTGTAGTTATAAATAACTACTTTATTGGTAAAAAGCAAAAATAAGTTGACTCGAGCGGGAATCGAACGCTGGACCCTTTACGCGGGAATCGAACGCTGGACCCTTTACACGAGAATCGTAAGTGTTCCACACTGCCACACCGCCACTTGATAATTTTAGGCGTCATACCATATATACGGCGAGTCGAAACTTTGAGATGCTTTTTCTAAGCTATTTCTGGTTATTGCGCTCTCCCAGATTAAATGTGCACTACTACCTCGCGAAAGATGGCCCCTAAATTCATTTAACAAAGTCTGCCTTGTCCTTGGTAGATATACACACCTCAGGTAAGTAAACACAAACAAATGCAAAAGAAGAAAATGGAGATCCTGAAAGTAAAATTTAGACAAATTCGCCACTCTTCAGAGGATGCTATATACAATGCACTAAGCAGAGTGTGTTGGTGGGTCGTAGTGGATATGTAGGTTATGGTGGGTCACGGTGGGTGGTGGGTTGCAATGGGTCACGTCCTGCTGACCCACGGCCCACGATCTACTTCATCTCTGATGAGAGGTTTCCAATCCAGCATGGGCGAGACAATATAGGTTTTGTTAAATCCGAGACGAGATGAGACAAAGCGTCTGCCTCGTCTCGCTTTCCTAGACGAGACGTGACAGGTCCTTGTCTGGACTCGTCGCGTTTTAAATGTCATGAAAGCATTCCATAGCCCTCTCCTGTCCGATTATCAATTCTAACTTGTAAACTTCGTTACATTTCGAAGCCGCAAGGCTTCCAATTTTACTTCTATTATTATGAGATTTACGAAAGAAAATTAGACGAAAGGAGACTAGATAACAATTTATCTCGTTTCGGAAACACGAAATGACACCGGGATAGCCACGAAACCAGCGGCGTATCTAGAAGGTAAAAACTGGGGGGGCTGACTGAATTGAGACTACGATAAGTATATCATGACCTTACTATAAATTTTCAAAACTATATAAATGATAGCTTAAATTATTTTCGTCAATCTGAAAGTGGGGGGTCCTAGGCCCCCCGCCCCCGAGCTAGATCCGCCACTGCAAAGACGAAACACAGGCTTTTTTTCGCCTCTCTAAAACGATACATTTTCACATGACGAGACGAAACAGGCAACCATGTTGTGTCTAGCGCATCATAACCATTCCTTTTATAAAATTGTTTTCATCTCATTATAAAGTTATTTCTCGAAATCCGACCTCGGATCATCTTCCTTTTATCGACTGTCATTGTTTCCTTCACTAACTTGTGTTCATAATTGTAATTTTAAAAAAAATCATTCTGTTTTCTACGGTTTTCATTCCACGGTCAGTCTACCGTTTTCATTCTACCACTTGTGAAGTAAAATTAACATATGATAGGTTATAATGGTGTTGTGAATGTTTGTTATGTGTCTAATTGTTTGAAACTAATGTATATTTAGACAATCGATATTATGTGGGGTTAATTGCATTCATCTATTACTACTTAACTGTCTATGTATGGTATATCTATCAGCGTAGTGTTCTACGTTTTCCTTCGTAGAACACAGTTGTTTAAAGGCTCTGGATTAAGTGCAATGGAACTGTATAATAGTCTAGGCATGTAACGTTGATGGGGAAATGGAAGTTAAAACTACAGCATGAAGTGTGGAAAGAGGGATCTTTCTTTTTTTCTCTTGAAATGTCTGTAATGTATTGCTTGTTCCGTTTACTGTATCGCTATTCTCGCTGCTTCCTTCAGGCGTTATTCAGCGTGCCTCGGTAGCTCGCATGTGCATAGCAAAACTCACGAGTGTAATATGCATGACTCACTGTGTAACGCAGTGTTGCAATAACTTCGCTTTGTCGTTAACAAATATAGTGCTTTTGCTGTCTCGAATATCAATAAAACTGGTTGTAGAAAAAAAAATAACTGAATACGAATCTGCTAAAAGTCTACTTATATAGTTTAATATTGTAGTCTCAATATGGTCCCTCATCCCAAAACTTGTGTTTGTTTTCACAGGACACATTTGGGGAGAGGGGGAGTTGTGTAAGTCACAATATTTTGGTATTCGTGATATTAGTGATATGTTGTTCGGATCTTGGAACCTTAGGTGATAACGCTTCCAATTATTATTAGTTTTCTGTTTTATGGCTGTTTGTATTCGGCATTCTTATTATGTAAGCGTCTATTTGTCATCTCGTTGATTAGAATGGAAGCTGTACACTCTCAGTTCCAGGAGCATCTCTCTCTCTCTCTCTCTGCAATAGGCACATTTCTGAAGAAATTTGTCTATCATAGAGATTCACATGGGCGAAATTCGGGAAAATCTCCAGTTTTTCCGGTCACCACCCTCTGATACAACCCCTGATAAAATATACTTGCTTCCTCATCTACATTGTCTCACTTCTCTAATAAATTTCACCGAAATTTTTAACTCGTTTTTACTTAACATATTAAACGGGTAATACGCTTTCTTTTACCACCTTTCATATGCTGTATGCATTATTTAAAAATATATATATATACTACTTGGAGCAGATTCGAACCGCCGTTCTTTGGGTTTGTAATCTAGCGTCTTAACCACTACACCAAGATCGTTGCTCGTTAAACGCTTAGTTGTTGCATATTTGTTGTATTTGTATTTTATGTTCCCACTTCGACAATTTTTACTCTTTTTTTTTTCGTTTAGCAGCTGTTTCTGGCTTTCTCCTTGTGTGTCGTCTTTTATTTACACTATGCACTATTCGTATTCACAGCTTGTGCCCCTCTGCAATGTCTTATTCAGATTAGACTTTTCTTCTTGTCCCTCAGTAAACATTTGATTGATTTAATTCTCATACTCTCCATGGATGGAGCGCAGGAATGCCAGACTCAAAAAACAGGTGTACATTTACTTTCCTGACAGATAATACATATATTTACATTTTAAGAAAAATGTCTCTCAGCTTCTAGTACCTCACAAGTTTGTTATATTAGCGGTTTTAATTTTGTAAAATTTTACTTGAAGTATCTAGTATCTGGCATTGGATAAGTACAAATTAAGCTCCAAAGATGATCCGATCATTAATAGAAATTACATAGAGCTAAAAAACATTGCAAAATGTTGTTTGCTAATCAGATAGAGACGACAGTATCTAGAAAATATTTACTATTGAAAAATCCTTATTAGGAGGCTCCAATGAAATGCTATAAGATTATAATAAGCTATTACTTAACAGAAATGCCAACGCCCTAGCACCGTAATCACTTTCGTCGAGGTACACAAGTGTTATTATAAATGTGCTTGAATATAAAGGCGTCCACTTCATTTTAGATGGCTTCCACATATAAGAGGCACTATAGCACCTGTGATTGGAATAGCATGGTGATTGGAACGAAGGGGTCTGTGTCAAATATAAAAGTAGGAGCGGAGAAAATAGAACAAGTGAATAGTTTTTCATACCTGGGTAGTATACTTAGTAATGACATGAAATGCGAACGTGAAATAAAAGCAAGGATAGGAATGGCGAAAGAAGCCTTTAGGAGGAAGAAAAGTCTGTTTTGTGGGACCTTGAATAAAGAGTTGAGAAAAAGACTCACAAAATGCTTCGTGTGGAGTGTTGTACTGTATGGGGCGGAAACGTGGACATTACGTAAAGGTGACGAAAATCGACTGGAAGCCTTCGAAATGTGGGTGTGGAGAAGAATGGAAAGAATTAGTTGGGTAGAGCGGAAAACGAATGAGAGAGTGTTAGAAATGGTGGGTGATAAAAGAACACTTTTAGATATTATTAGGAAGAGGAAGAGAAACTGTTTGGGACATTGCCTAAGAAGAGATTGTATCACGAGGGACGTCCTAGAGGGTATGGTGGCGGGAAAGAGAGGGAGGGGGCGAAAGAGACTACAATTAATGGATGATATTAAAACAGAAAGATCATACGTGAAGACGAAAAGGTTAGCGGAGGACCGTGGAGCATGGAAGCTTCTCAGCTGCAGCAAGTGACCTGCCAATAAAGGCAGAATACCTATGATGATGATGATAGCACCTGTAACTTTTCACACTAGTAAGGCTACATTTATAAAAATACAGCTTTTGTCCATTGTGTAGAAATAGCCTGCCGGAGGAATTTTCAATATAGCCCTATTCTACATGTACTCACTTCTCTCAACTGTCGTATGGAACCGAGTTACAAGTTTCCGACTCCACTAATGATTTCTTAAATACCATTCTTCTATTGTGAAGTTAACGGTATTAACTTCTGCTTTTAGAAAAAAATAAGTTACGACCATATTCTTAATCTGCACAGCTAAAGTAAAGTAGAACTTTTTACGTGGAGGTCAAGTTTAGACGCGTCATTCCAAATAAAATTGTTGGAAAACTAGGCCAATCAGCCCCAGTTTGGACCCACATGACCTTCTTCTCCGCGTTTTATTACAATTTATATTTTGTTTTAATATATTTTACCTTGAATTATTTTTCTCATTGCTGAATTGCACTCTTAACTTTTAATTACAGAGATTTCATATTCTCATCCTTTCTTTGCTCTTTGCTAGAGGCGTATCCATCTGCATTGTATTACTCAGCAAGACTAGTACTTTCCAACAGGGTTGGCTGGTTTAAACCAGCTTTCTTTTCAAACAAAAAAAAATTAAACCAAAAAAAAAAAACGAAAAATGCTTTAAATTGTATGAAGTTCATGGTGACGTTTCTACATATCGAACCATATGCATTATTTTTATCTCCTTTTCACCTTTTAAACAAGACGTTCCATGTTCAATTCTCAATCGAACCAAAACCATTCTTTCTAGTGTAAACCAAGTAGTGGTTCGAATGTTCTTTTAAGTGAAAGTGTTGTTGATAACCTCGGTATTACATAAAGCCTATATATACAAAAGGAAACCAAATTGTTATTTTTACTTGCCGGAATGGTGGTTGTTCTATAAAAAAGCCAAGCTTGCTTAAATTTATTGATAGAAAATGGCAAAATTTATCGACTACTTACATAGCTGCCAACATTAGGTTGGATTGGAATTTCAGTTTTAATTTTATTGAATAATATGTACATACTAAATTTGTAATTTAATACCTCAATTTTAACGTACTGATTATAATACATTGACCTTACAATTTTATATGCAAAGCAATAACGGGATTTTCCGTTATTGCTTTGCATTTAAAGTGATAACAGGATTTTCTCGATGGCTAAGGCGGGAGTTTCCCGATTTACATATAATTCTGTATAATGGTTTCACTTGCGCAACTGTTTACTTGTTTGTAACTCTGAAATGACTCTTGACAATTGCATTAACTAGTATGTAAAGATCAGTACAACGTATTTTTATCAGATGTCCTTCGTTTAGTAAGTCGTAAGACTCACCGCATTTGTGGCTAATAAGTCCCGGTTTCGAGTTCAAATGGAGTACAATTACTCTCGGATGTACGGCGAGAAAAGGTTTCGATTTCGCTTTAAACTTACGTGACCCCTTCCAGCATAAGCTCGCTGCTGCATAATAAAGCCAAGGCCAAACAAACTTATTTCTGTCCAAATGTAATATAAATTTATAAAGCAAATTATTTAAACCCCGCCCAAAAAAAAAAATGGATTAAACGAAAAGAAACGGCGGGTTTAAACCAGATAGTCGGGTTTTTGGTTTACTCAAAAAAAATCATTTTTTTTTTTTTTTTTTTGCCAACCTTGCTTTCCAACTATTAAGTATTGCAAACTACGCATTATTTAAAAAAAAAAACACGATAATAAATCCTCACCTTCTCATATTAGAACCAGCATTATAAACACACTACTAAACTATTATATAAACACATTTTCAGCAGGAGACTGGGCCAAATACAAATATATCTACCTGGAGCATCAAAAATTACAAAACCGATATCTAAGTACTATCTATCTCCACTGCACTAGGAAATACTTATATCACTGGACGTGGATTTTACAAGTTTATATCACGATAAAATGGAATAGCATCCAAAATTTTGTCCAATTTTTCCACATTCAATTTAGATACACCTCTCTTCTTATTACTTTTAGTTTTACATGTCTGTAATTTTTTCATGTACTGCACTATACAAATCCTAGGTTAGTTAGTAATGCACTGGGATTGAAAGGTTGCCATCTTATCCTCCATTGTCGGCTTACCTTATATCGCATCAACAGTGAACTAACATAGTTCGAATAATTTCGCTATTCTTCCTAATTAAACACGCTAAACTGATGGCATTTATTCCTTTGTTTTCTTACTTTCATGTTAATATTTCATCTGAGTGTTTATTGCGGCAGTTAAGTAAAAAATTATAATTCTTACACTAACTTCCTTTTCATGGTCTTCCAAAAGATTTGCACTGATGACTCGACATTAACCCATTTCGCATAGATAAGGTTTAACGTGGCTGCTAAAAATAATTGTGGAAAGATTTCAATTCTTTCATGACTTGCGCGTAAGTGCAGCGCACGGACATAAGCATAAAAACTACTGCCAAAAACAGTAACTAACCTATGCTATGTTGTCACTAAAAGCACAATTGCTTTCTAACCGACTAAGTGCAGGGAGAAAATGCTGGATCGAAGGAAGCAGGCATGTCAGTGATGGTGTGTATGTGTGTAAATAAGGTGGGCCGAACACATGAATTGTGCACCAAGACAAGATCCCAAATCACCTTCAACATTTTGACGCTGGTAACGCAATATTTGTAAGTATAAAATCAGGATCAGTACACTTTGCAGAAATATACCGGTTGCGGTAAATAATATCTAATAGTAATCTTTCTTACTCACTTATTTTACCCGACGTAAAGCAGTAGCGATGATTTTACCCTAAGAAATCCTACAGTTAGAAACATAAAGAAACTGTATTCCTTATAAAATACAGCCGTACTTTTCACTATTTAATTCTGCCGTCCGCAGGAATTTCCTCCCGGTAGAAACGTCTTCATATCCAGAATATTGAGTTTTATTTGTAACTTCAGCAAAATGTTTTGTGCCTAAAAGTAAGCAGCATCTATTTTGTATTTTCATCTTTCTTTTTAAGATACACCAAAACCAAGGCTATATTAGAAATGAACCTACAAATGGCTTATAAGAAGGGGTTCAACAATTGTTTCTAAAAATCGTTACAATTTCGGTAATGTCTGTTCACATTCGGCTAGTTTAGGTTATGTTACATTATGTTAGTGTAGGGCTCTTGCATAACTTTCCAAAAAGTAACAGAATTTCTGTTCATTTCTGTAATATTTTGCTTAATTTTACTAGTATTTGGTTAGGTTTAGTTAGGTATTATGTTAAGTCTAAGTACTTGTATCATCCAATTCTGCTCTATTTCTTTCTTTTTATATGTGCGTGTGTGTGCTACTGGACCTCTTCTGCTAAACACAACTGATTTAACTTAAAGTGGGAGTAAAGTAAAAGCAAAGGCTCCAAAACGAAGGCGCCAGTTATCTATGATTTCGAGCAAGCAACGTAGAATTTAACAAGTAAAATACTAACTTATTAACCAAATACTTAAGATACTTTATGCTTCTGTGTTCCTAAAAACCAACGTTGTAAATGCAGAAAAGTTCTTCCTATGTTTAAGAAGTCAACTGCGTGGGAAAATATCAAATACTATAATTCTTTTTCATTCTCTATTCATATGTCAATACAAGTACATTGTGCAATTTCGCTCCAGCTTGTATACTCACAAAGAAACAAAAACTTACTCTCTATTAATTTTATGAAAATGGATCAAAACTTACCTAACCCGTTTCTACTCCTACCTAGTGATGCGTAAATTCCCGGAAAGATAGTATTCAAAAATATTAACTGGGAATATTCGTGTTCTAATTACACTACATTTATTCCTGTTGTGTCCAGATGATACTTTAAAATCTATACTCTGAACGCTATTATGTTATTTTATTATACTTAGAGAGTACGCATAAATGTAAAATATGTTTTATGTGAGTAAATATATTGTAAAAACGTTTGTATAGAAAACTAACATACTTTTACACCGCTAAACAGTTTAAATTATATGTAAGTGGATTTTCTAAACTTGGCCCTACTACCGATATTATAAACATATTAAATTTTAAAATGTTATAAAGAAATTAGGTGGAATTATTGCCAAGAAACAAATGTCTCACTATTTTCTCGACATTTGCACATACATATTTATCCCAACAATATTTGCAAGATACTGACTTATCTTTAGAATTTTGCACTTAACATTGCCACACACACATGTAAGAGAAGTCCGGGTAATTATTTAAAAATTCGAAATGAAATGAAATGACATCTTTGAATTTTACGTCCCATGGTTATACAGGTTAGGCTAAAAAAGAGGATGATGATCAGAAATGAATGAAATGGTGGAGTAAAGAAAGTGGGAAGAGCCGGGAGAACACCAAGGAAACCCAAGATAAAGGTGTTTGTCCACCACAAAGTCCACACGGCGCGAGCTGGTATCGAAACAGGAACTCCAAGAATGGAGGTGAACGCTCTACCACTGCCCATCACTAGAACAGACCCACACCGCATTCTAATACAAGATGGGGCCGCGGTGGCTCAGTGGTAGAGCGTTCACCTCTGGTGCTAGGGGTCTCGGGTTCAAATCCTGCTCCCACCAAGTGAACTTTGTGCTGGACAAACACCGTGTGCGTGGGTTTTCTCGGGGTTCTCCCGTTTCCTCCCACTTTTTTCATTCATCTCTCATCATCACAGTCTCCTTTAACCTAACCGGCATAACGTGGGAAGTAAATCTCAAAAATTTCATTTCATTTTTCTATTACAAGATGTTGTGTCAAAATTAGGCAGCACTTCGAAATGCTAATATCTTGAAAGCAAAGGGTTCACTCGAGTAGACTATATATATATATATATAGGTAAAATAACATGTGAAATATTTTTCGTAAAAGAAGAAGAGTGTGAATAAAAGTAATTAATGTCATTGGATATAATACTGAAGTACATTTTGAATGGTAGTGAATATATTCTAAGTGTAACTATTTATTGAAGCGGAAGGCGGAGGAATACAAGAATGCGAAGAAGGTAGAAATAAACGGCGGGAATATTCTGTTAGTGTGTTCTGTTACGAATGGACGTTTGCGATGGATGTAATGCAAACGTGCAGTTTTATTGCAAAGAACTGCGTGATAAAGAGCGTCATATTATAAAGTTTGTGCACCGTCATGGTATGTTGAACTGTAAAATCAAACGTGCGAAATGTGGAAAAGAAGTAAAAATTCAGAACAGACGAATTTCTCCTCCCAGCTAGTCATTTGTACCCGGGAAAGCAGTGAAGCCAGTTTGAAGGTAAAAATTATTATTATCATTGAAATGTTTTTAATGTAAAAATTATTGCAAACATTTTATGTATTTTTGCACTACCCTAGTTTATGCGCATGACCCCCGTCCCTGACGCGCCTGCTCCCTACGGACGCACGCCATCCTTTTGCTCGGGGGCCCTGCTGCACTCCTGGCTTCATTCGGTTAGATAACATTCGTGGTCTTTAGTGCCCACCTAGCACAAGTTGGTTCAAGGTTTATTTAGTGCATATTCTGCAAAAATAAACCGGAAAATGCAATAAATGTGTGAAAATTTGGTAGAACCGTCAGCTCTAGTAATGCCAAAACAAATTATCCTGGATAGATGGTTATAAAAAAGTATTGGGGAGGATATTACTCCAGCAATGGATTGACAATCGTTGATAATGGTATATATGCGTTTCAAATATACATAACTATGGTTATACTTAAGGAGCTTCCCATTTAGGAAAGGACGAGAAACGCCATACTTTTAGGAATTATTCATTCAGTATCTAGCATGTTATAAAGTAGGTAACAGAGTGAGTTCTAATTAGTTAATGAGAGATTCGAAATAAAAGATTGTGTATTCCGCTCTCGTTGTGTTTTGAAGTTTGTTTCGCCCTTGTACTTAAGGTATGATGATTTAGCTCCCATTCTTGTTACCTAGGCATTTGAGATTAAAAAAATAAACGCTTTTACTTTGTTGTGAGAGATCATCCGCCTTATGCAGAGCCGTTTTGACGCATTATTAGCGTCATACTATAGGTCAGACTACTGCAGGAAACATGTTAGTCGAACTCTTTAGTATGGCACTAATCACGTTACTAAACGAATCTGCGTAAGGCCCCATATGTTTAACCCTGTAGCTGTAAGAATTTCTAAAAACAAAGATAGTAAACTAAAATTCGCACCCTTGAAATATTTTAGCAACCTGGTCTAGCTAACCGGCTGAATAGCACCACTGCCCCTACCCTATTTTCTCTCTTTTATTCCGTGCAGCGTGCAGTTTTAATATACGGATTCATACTGTAAGTAGTAGTAGGGGGAGGAGTAGCAGTAGCAGTACGAACGGGCTTGAAGCCCCACAGTAGTTCGTTAGGTTCTGTTCTTAACATAAAATGGGAGAACTAAAAGACTTCCCCAATTTTTTCCGAATATTTCACAATCTGTGGATCCGTATAGTAAAACTGAATCTTTATTCTATCCTACCCTACTCTACTATACTATACCCTTTTTAAAGCGGTCCTGCTTATCGATATGCAGCTGGAGCGTGCATTGTGAAGTTTACCCGAAAAAAGCAAAAATTAAAATTAGTGTCTATAAATCAAGATTACATCTTGAAGGTCTGTAACGTCTTAGAAACTTTACTAATCCTATATTAGTATGGAATTAATAAAATAAATAGTTTCCTTATACATCCCATACTTAACCTTATCAGGACTAAATATTTTTTCAAAGATATTTTTCGAACTTCAGGGACTCCTTCAATAGACAGTCCCTTACGTAACGTTTCACATCCAGGGCGTACATAAGTACCTGAATTACTCTTTTTGGGCTTAATGTACGCTTAACTTCAATGCGACAGATGCGTTGCCAAGAAAAAGGGCGCCATTCAATAGTGCCAACCTGAGACGTCATAAAATACCATTTCGAGAGGCAGAAATTCCCATATTGCTCTTGAATTTTCCACGCTATACTATTAACATTTTTTAATGTTTTCTAACATGAACAATGAAATTAATATATATCTGTCATTTTCTTCAATATATGACCGAATTATATAAAAAATCCGATCGTCTGCTTTTATTAAACAGTTTATGAATAAATATTTTCCTAAGTCCTTTTGTTGTGAGTTTAGTGTTTCCATTACCTTTTGTGCCATAACCTTCCACTGAACGTAATGCAACTATAGAGCGTCTCACCCTTAGATAGCAATACAGGAGTAAATGGCAATGCTTTTCCTTAAAACTAAGCCTGATTTTTAGAAATAGTTTTATTTATTAGATATAGATAGATTTTGTATTGTATTCTCTATCAAATAATGTGTTTTTCTGATATCAAGAAGTATTTTCAAGTATTGAAATAGTGAAATCTTGCTAATGGCAAATTCTAACGTCGCGTTAAACATATCCGTATGCAGAGTCATTTTGACATGTGATTAGAGCCATACTAAAGAGTTCGACTAACTTAAGGTTCCTGTAGTAGTAAGACCTTTAGTATGACTCTAATCATTCCTCAAAATGACTCTGCATAAGGCGGATCACGTCATAAGTTGGGAATTATAAGATATACAAAGTTGAAGCTTACACAGCTATTAACACTATATTTAATGCCAATGTTAGAAGAGTTGGCATTCAAAAGACCTTCTTGAATTTTAAAATAAAAAAATATAAGAGAAAATGCATATAATATTGAAATGCAATACCTAAATAGTTGGCTAACGAGAAACTTTTTTTATTCTTCAGCTTAGATCGGGGTGCAAAGCGAGAAAAATATTGAGAAAGGATTGAAGTTATTTTAAAAACAAATTACAGGTTCATATCTTTCTGTATTTAGGTTTTATGACTTTTAATGTTAGGAGTCAACTTTCCAAAGCGCATGCATCTGACAACAAGAAAGGCAGTCACAAATCTTGCCAATGTAATTTTCCTTATAATGTTTGTTTTAAAGTTACTGATGTAAAGCGTTGTGCTATACCGACGAGTATTCACACTTGATGCTATGTGAGAACGAATCTACTGCTTAACGGAAGCATGATCGGAAAATCGAATCATGGACCACACATACGAGAACATTGCGTCAACTCCACTCAATCTTACATTCCACTTACATCGCTCCTTTTCCTTGAGTTACACACACACATATACACACACACACATATATCTATATCTATCAATCTATATATATATATATATATATATATATATATATATATATATATATATATAGACAGACTGATAGACTGATATTCAGACATCAGGAGTAGTAGAAAATGGATCGATCTGGGCCAACCTAGGCCATACTTGGCCAACGCAGGAGCCCCTGGGAAATAGAGCACCTTACACCGTGAACCCACGGTCTTTTACGGCCTCCATTTTAGGGGTGAATTTGTTCCCTTTTATGAGCACTTTTTAAGGGGTGTACTCGTTCTCTTTTATGAGCACTTTTTAGGGGTGAACTCGTTCCCTTTTATGAGCATATTTTTCAACCCTTTTTTTGACATAGCAGATAACACATAAGATTACGAACACATATAAGAGCAGATAACACACAGCAAAGACTACGTAACATAGCAAGGGTGAACCCGTTTCCTTCTATGAGCATATTTTCCAACCCTTATTTTAACATTGCAGATAACACATAAGATTACGAACACATAGAAGAGCAGATAACACATAGCAGATAATACATAAAGCAGGGATGTACTCGTTCGCTTTTATGAGTATATTTTCCAAAACATATTTGAATATAGCACATTACAAAGAGACTACGAAACATAGTGAAGATTAAAGGGTGAAATCGTTTTCATCTCCTGTTTTAACACAACGAACATAGCAGAGAATATGAAATACAACAGAGGTGTACTCGTTCCCTTTTATGAGCATATTTTTCAACACTTATTTTAACATAGGAGAACTAGTAAAAGAGTATGTCTTATTTTCCAACCCCTATTTTAATTACGAACACACAGCAGAGCGGATCACCCATATTTGAACATAACACATTACACAGAGACTACGAAACATAGTGAAGATTAAAGGGTGAAATCGTTTCCATCCCCTATTTTAACATAACGAACATAGCAGAGAATATGAAATATAACCGGGGTGTACTCGTTCGAATTTATGAGCATATTTTTCAACCCTTATTTTAACATAGCAGAACTAGTAAAAGAGTATGACTTATTTTCCAAGCCCTATTTTAATTACGAACACACAGCAGAGCGGGGTTCATTTTTCAACCCTTATTTTACCATAGCAGATAAAACATAGGAGGGATCCACCCCTAATTGAACATAGCAAATTCGTTCCACCCCTATTTTAACATAACAGAAATAGCAAGGGTGTACACGTTCTAATGTAACATAGCAGTTGGCCTATTTTTCACCCCTATTTGAGCATAGTCCATTTTTAGGGGTGAACTCGTTCCCTTTTATGAGCATACCTTAAACATAGCAGACAATGAGCACTTGGCCTATTTTTTTACCCTATTTGAGCATAGTCCATTTTAAGGGTGGACTCGCTATTTTAACATAACGAACATAGCACATAACACATAGCAGACATAAGACTACGGGGGTGAACTTGTTCTAACCTCTATTTGAACATATCAGAGATTATTTTCCTTTACGGGGGTAGCAACCCCCCAACCCTCCTCTTTTCTCATCCAGGACTTGGGACCGGCAATGGCGGAGTTTAAAAAAATAACATCATCCTACTCTCATAAATGAATAAAGCATAATATCATTAGCATCAATAGTATTGAGTGAGAATTTGTTTAAGAAATCGTGCAGTGAATAACCAGATGCACGACATGCTAGATATAAAAAACAGTAATGTCCACAAAATTGAGATAAATCACCTTGAATACGTCTATTATTCCATGTATAATACAGACAGTTTCGTTTTAAAAACTTTATATGATGTTGTATATAGGGAGGTATACCATAGCTATCGAAATACTCTCCCACACACATATTAGATATATAAACAGCAACCCAATATTCACCAGGCTTATCACTAGAATCAGTATTTATAATTATGGCGGCTGGAAATGTATGAATAAACAGAGGTAACTCATCTGCAGCATATACACCAATAAAATGATCTTTAGGTAAATTTTGTTGTAATGCTTCATAAAGTTCAATTGTATTTAACATTTTATTCAATTAATATATATTTTTCTCTGGAAATCAATTTCTAATTCTGAAGAGAATTCACCATAAATAATTGCTGTTACAGGAGATGGCAGTGCTTCTTTAAAATGAACCTCTAAACGTACACTTCCTTGCCGTTGTGGACTAGTATGAAATGCAGCACTTGCCCTTGAATCAGGAGTTAAATCAAACACCAGTAAAGTATAACCATTAGGATATTCAGCAAGTGAAATATCATTACCTCGATTAGAATAATAAATACCTGAACCTGTAAATAACGTAGAATATGCTTGTATATATAGATTATTATCAAAATCCGGTTGTAATGGTTTGGATGGGACAAGCGATCCATCAACATACAATGTAAAAAACGACATACTAAAATGTTGAAAATTGAACGGATTTGTTTGATAAGTACAATTGAAAGCAGCATTAGTAACAAAACCAATAATAATATGTTTAGGCACTATGCCTGAAAACAGATCTGGAAGTGTACTATCCATAATTCCTTGTGGCAGAGTTTCTCTCTTCACCTGCACTTTTGTTAGAGGATATTTTATTCTAAATTTAGGATTTTGTAATACTATATTTTGTGCTATTTTAACTGCTGGTGATACATCAACCTTTTTCACAAGCAATGTTGCATCTGTAATTACAACTTTTCCATTAGCATCTGCGTCACCCATTAGACAAAATGTAGGTTTAGCTGGAATTAGTTTAATACGCAATTGTACACCATTCAGTAAAAATTTCTCCTGATTGAAAATATAAGCATGAATATAACCCAATAATTCAAATGACTGACTTAAAGTAGTGAGAAGAAAACGTTGTTTAAATCCTAAATTACCATCGGCCACGCTGTCCATATGCCCTGCAGTATCTTTAAACCACATTGATGTTTGAAGATGCGTTGATTTAGCATTAGCATTATAATTTAGTAGTTTTTCAATATACGATCGATATGGATATGTATGTGAAGAGTAGGAAATAACTTGATTATTCAAATATAATTGCACTTCACTGAACATTGCATTGAGAAAATCATTTACAGGCCCGATTTTCTTATCGGCAGAAGTTAAATTAGAACCATCTGATTTAGTAATTTTACCTTTAATATATAGCATTGTGTGGGGTAAGTCCATATAGTCATAGCCATGACCGGGTACAACAAATTCTATTGGTGCATTATCAGATATTGAAGCCACAGGCTTATATGGAACTATTTTATTACCTATAATACTAGTTTGCGTGGGTAAACCAGCAAATAAAATCTAATTCTGATTTCATACACTCACACTGCATTTTTCTCTTTTTCTTACTATTAATATTCACACATGGTAAAATTTACAATACCGTATTACGTCTATGAAAATGTAACTTTACACATACACTGCCATATTGGAAAGGAAGTGTATTACCTGTACTACCTCTTAAATCAATAATAATTTGATCAAATTGTTTACGTTGCACTGTCACATAATGAGGATTGTCAAAAATATGTACATTATTAATACCATGCTCTGTAATATTTGTATTTATAATACGTAACAATGGAGCTATGGTGTCACCTATCATTTGTGGTTCTACAATATCATTGTAAATATACATAAGTGTAGGTAGTGCTTTTTGTAAATCAGGTGGATAACAAGCATGATGTAGAACTGCAATATCTTCCTGTTGAATATGATCAAACCCTAGTATTCTGGCTAGTTCAGGAGATAGACGTACTTCTATATGCTTCTCTTGATCTTTTATTACTCTATTAACCTCAATTCGTTTTACAGATGCTTTGACTTTTAATTGTAAATTTAATATATCACTTTTATGATTAATTTGAGATAGAATATCATCAACATGATAATAGTGGCCTGGTAAGATTTGAGTTATATTCCAGTTTTTTGTATTCATGATACGGTAATAAATATTATTTGTATATTTGGAAACATTCTGAAATGAACTTGTATAATGTACTTCAACAACAGCTGTTTCCCACACTCCCTTCTCCAGTACAATAGGATGATATAATTTAGTAGTATAACAAGCAAGAGTATTTTGAGGAAAATATTCCATAGAATATTGCTAGGAAGTGTAAGATAAAAAGTATCACTTTGCTCCATAATCAATCAATCAAAAATATCTTTGGATCTTTTTATTCGTTTCACACCACTAAAATGAACTTTCTTTCTTTTTCTTCCAGATCCTTCCAACACCTGATTTAATTTAATTTGAGCTTTGTTTTTTAAATTTGTTTTAGCATCTTGCCACTGATTTTGTAAAGACTCTTCAATAGGTCTATTATTATCTAGTACATCTCCTGCTACATTAATTCCTGCACGTATCAATTCTGTACCAACAGTTTTTGCACCTTGTTTTAATAAAGGAAATACAGTACGGAATAAACCTCCTAGAAAACTACCAATGCCATAACCTTCTTGATATGCTGTACCTTTATACATGTTATAACCACCTCCTGCTTGATTAGTGTAGTATTTAAAGTACGGATCATTCATCTTTCCTTCTATATACTTAAAAATATCAATGGATTACAATAGAATATTATTATTATTGCTTATAAGTACACCATTTGCGTTTACGTGGTGGAGGACCATCCTTTTCGTCCTCTTCGTCTTCTGTTAGTTTTCTAATATAATCTATTCATTGAGGATTACCAATGTACTCTAAGGGTATATTGGCTTTTGCTAATAATGTAGCAAAAGGTTTCCAACCGGCAATTGAAATATTTTTCTTACGACATCTAACAAAATCGGATATCAAATCCACTATATTTGCACCTGGAATTAATTTATTATTAATATTCACGTTTCCATTATCGTCCCATTGATTATTGGGATTTTGTTTCAATTTACGTAATAAAGGTCTTGCTTTACGTTTACAAATTTCAGGGAGAGTAGATATTATTTCATCCTCCTCCTCAACTTCTTCTTCTTCCTCCTCCTCTTTATCAATAGTAGTAGTTGCTGTTGTTGTAACCACTGCCGGTTTTTGAATTATATTTAAATATTTTTGTAAGACTTCTCTATATCATATCCATTTTTCTTCTGCATTTAAACTTTTATTATCTAAAATTTCTTTCATTTCATCATCAAGATTAGATATCGTTTGATAATGATGTAATTTTTCTGGTGAGATTAAAATAAGTTTATGTGCATTTTGCATAATTATTTAATTAAACTAGATAGTATACCTCCTGAAATAGGTGCAAGCAATGCAGTAAGAAGACCACCTTTTTGTATAATTATTCGTTTTTTTTCTTTTGTTTTAATGACGGACCTTTTTTCACCAAATATCTCAGTTCCTTTTTATATTTTTTTAAATTTATTTATATCTGTTTTATTTAATGGAACATTTCCCTGTAATAAGTTATAAAAACATTCGCAAATAGAGCGAATTAAATCAGGATCTGCATTTTGTAAAATTGCCTTACGTGCTTTCGGTTTTGACTTTGCTAAAAGTTTTAACAAATGTGCATTTTCCTTACTAATCATTTTTTTACGGCTATTAAAGCATAAAGAGTTGTTAGAATATAAACCATATTGCAATTATTTTTTACAGGCACATAAACATAATTAAAAGAATCTGTTGGAAAGATATTTGTTCGAACTCGCTGCTCATCAGGAGTATTTTGTTTTAAATCAAAAAGTAAATAACCATGTGCAATTCGAGTTGCATATTGTTATGCTTCTTGAATAAATTTTGTATTACCTGGATACAATTGTCGTGCGAGATAATTAATTTGAGCTTGATATCTAGGATTTTTAAAACAAACAATATAATGACAATTTAACGAAATTCCCCGCATTCCTTTTTGTTGATAAAAAATATTCTGTGTTATAAATATTACACTTATATTTCTATGATGGCTACCCTTAGTAAAAATATCTACAATCCGATGGTCACACTCACGCATTAAATCATCAATAATGACAAGATGTGGACCTTCGTGTGCTTGAAATTCATTATTTTGAGGTAAACCTTCTTTAAACGTGCAGTCTGAAACAATATCATACAACGGCTGCCATTCACCATAACACCATACAAAATTTTTAAATAACTTACAATATTTTTAAATAACTCAAGAAATGTTTTAACAAAATATGATTTTCCACAGCCTAGGACCTGCTACCATACATGTAAAAGAAATTTTCCATTCCATATTTTTTTCTCTCTCTGTATTACATATATATCACATTTATTTTAAATAACGTTTTTAAATATTTTGCTTTATTTTCTCCTTTACATAAAAACACAGCGTTTGTTGAAGAACAAATTTGATTTAATATACATTTTACTTGTGATACTGATAGACCTCGTGATGATGATGATGATGACAATTTATCTAAGCAACAAAAATTTAGGTGTTGCTAGAATTTAAAATATAAAATTCACATTTTGAAATTATAAAATCTACAAGAAATACTTGTGACGACATGCTTCACCAATAAATTCTTGACTTTTCTTTTTTACAATATAGTATGTTTTAAATCAATCCAAGAATTTTCACTTTTTGGCAGACCTAACCATTTCACATAAGCTTTATTATTTTTCTTTCGCAAAACTTTTTCAATTAAATATGTTTTTGGAAATTTCGTTAATTGTAATTCGTGTCAGTAAAATCTTCCTTCAATAGGTTTATTATTTGAGTCTACTAAGTGATATGTTGAAGGATTAGTGAAGAAAACTTTAGCAATTCGAAAATTTTCTGTACTTCAATTGCGTGTAAAACCTCTATCAAAACCAGGACGCTTAAGTTTACTAATTCTTACATATTCACCTACCTTAAATTTACTTTTCCTTTTTATCACAGAAAACTTTTTGCAATAGATGTTTGTCAATAGATGTTTTTCATTTTCTTTTTAATAGCGTCGATAGGTTTCATTTTAATAGTGGAATGAATAGTATTATTATATTTATTTAGTAATTCCGGCAGAATGCCAATCCATTTATAATTTCCACGTAGTGTAAATTGTCTCCACATTAAATTACGTAATGTTCTATTAAATCTTTCAATAATACTTGCTTTCACATCACTGTACGTGGAATAATGTTTAATGTTATTTTGGTTCATCGCCTTCTGAAACTCTGAATTATAAAATTCTCGATCCCTATCAGTTTGTAAAAATTTAGGGCTTTTGTTTGCTTTTCTCAGTACTGTTCTAATGTTTGTGTAATTTCTTTCCCAGTTTTATTTTTCACAGGTATAGCCCAAGCATATTTAGAGAATGTATCTATCACAGTTAATAAATATTTGAAATTTCGATTGATGTTTGCTAGACCTTTGAATTTTCCACTATTCATTTCAACTAAATCAGCTTGCCATAAATCATGAATTCCTTTCGTTATAACGGGTATTCGAGGATAGTTTCGTCTTGCACCTTTATGCAATTCTGCAACTATTTGTTCTCGAACTGATTGTGACATTTTTTGTTTATCAATACTATATATACAAAAACTAAAATATCATATTTACAATATAAAAATCTCATATGTTAAATGTTTATTATCATACCCCCAAAGAACAGTATGTATATTACAATTTAAAATTTTTCTCTTATCATACGGATCTAACGCTAATTTTGTTACCTGATTTGTTGTTAAATTGTGATATTTACTTTAAATTTCAAATTGTGTTTTGTGAATCGTTTCGTTTTGAAATAGACATGATTTATCATCGTCAAACGTAATTTGTTCTTTAACTACATTTTTCTTTATCCCTTTACATTTTTCAATTCTTTATTTTCATCAGTTTTTATTGCATAATTTTTTGCTCGTAAACCAGCATATTCAATGATAGGAACTCCACTTAATTCATCTTTCATTTTACCCAAAACGTGTTTATTTTTTGTGTTATATAAAGCATGATTTTCCGCATAATTAGAAGTATCAAAATACTCGTTCATGTCTTTTATATCTTTATAAATATCGTCGGTTTTAATGTAGTAAATGAAAGAGTCAGTATCCATGTAAGTAATACTAATCTTATCTCCATATCGAGGATTCATTATATTGTAATGGAATTCATACATTGCTAATTTTGACAATTCTAAAACTGTAGCTCCTACATAGATCGGTTTATTTAGAGTTACAGATTTTTTACCATATGGAATAATGCAAGATTATCTCCTGATTTTACCCAAGTTTGAAACTGATCTTGCTCTACTAATTTTTTAAACTTTTTTCATTATTAATTAATTTTATATCAATGCGTTTTGGTACATTCTCCATTGCTTTTCCGTATACAGAATTATTTAATAACTTATAGAAATCTTTTTCAAATTCAATTGTAGCATTTGCACGACGCTGAGTATTTTCTTCTATATAAGATGCAAGCCATTTAGATTGACGAAACCATAATGTTTTATGTAAATATTAATTTTTATGTAATGAAATGAAATGTATGATATATACTTTTAATATGTAACAATATTAAATCTTGTTTTAGATAAAATTGTAATACTCTATAATGCAAGATATAATTCGATTTCGACTTAAGTGTTAATAGTAATTTTGAGTATTTACCATTCGGTGGAATTTCATTAGTGGGAGCACACGGAAAATCAGAATGGTATTCGTGTAAATAATTTGGACTCTAAGTCCACTTCTAGAAAGAAAACATTCACTATCAGTGGGCCAATTTATAATTTTATTCTTGTCTTGCCAATTGCCAATTTTATCCTCCCACCCAATACCACCATATGGTAAATAATCAATCATTGATAGTCCGTAAAGATTGTTCATGTCAATATACAGTAAATAAGATTTTTCTTTTTCCGCATCAAAATCATGTACGTAGGGATTATTAGCTTTGGCATACCTTAATACAGCTTATGTGATGTCTCCGCGAATCGATTTTTCTACAAACATCTACATATTGATATCTGATAAAAAGCTTAAGTTCAATTTTTGTTTTATATAACATGGCTTGCCATGCCAAACCAGGTGCAGTAAAACAATTAATTGGATCAATACTAAAAGCATTTAAACACGTCTTTCGAAAATTTTCCAATACATCTGCTGTGAGAAGTACATCACATTTTAAATATATATCATGGTAGTCCCCAAAATTTTGACACTTAAACACACGCCAAATCAGTTTTGCATATTGATAGTCGGTCTCGGAAATTTGTATTCCATTCAATTTGCTATTAAATACCTCTCTTCCAGGAAACTCAGTTTCTTTAAATATATTTAAATTTGTTATGTATTCATAAAAATTAATTCCCTTACGGAGAATTTAAGGAAACTTATCATCGAAAAAATATTTCTTTGTATATACGAATTGCTCAGGTTTTAATTTTGACACCAAATTTTCGAGACTGTACGGAAGAAATATATATAAGTCTACAAAACGTAACTCGATAGGTCTACCATTAAAATTAAAATGTTTCGAGAATGTGATGTATTTCTCAGTGCTTTCAGCAATTACAGATATATTGCCAGGTGTGCAACCTAGTTCTTTCACAAATAAATGTGCATCATAGGCTGATAAATTATGGAAGAATACAGGGATAAAATTACTCTGACGTTTAATTTGCAAATTGCAATTATTGCACACCGTGGCAATATATCCCCAGTTAAATGGTTATGATGTTTAACTTTTCTGTTGTTACTCATATATTTACTATCGCAAACAGAGCATTCAGTGGATAGATTATACTCCTGTAACTGAGAACTATATGATGGAATCATCGGTTTTTGTTGATCTAATATGTTTATTATTTTTCTTAATTCATTCTCCATAGCAGACATAAACTTAATCGATACATTTTCTCCACGATAAATAACTAAATCTGATTTTATATATTTGTTAATTCAACACACAATATAACCAAAACTGCATGGTATATGTTCCTGAATTTGTATTGTATTAGATCCAATTTGTTTATTTATAGGTTTTAATAAGCTTTCAAAATCTGCAACTATTATCATCATTTTCTAATAACAATTTTAGTTTTCGAAATTTTAAAACATCTCCTTGTTTCGGCATGTTAATTTTGGTTGAAGTGTGTTCTTTACATAATTTCTCATGTTCATCTAATTTTGATTTGTTATAAAAAGATACTAAACATCGTCTACAAATAAATGTTTGATGAGTACCTAATTGATGTCTAACTAAACCATTTAAATTTGTAATTAAACAATAATGAGAGGTTAAATATAATAAATCTATATCTAAATATAAATATAATAAAATAATAAATCTATAAATCTACATACAGCTGTGTTTTCGCTTATACGTAACAGAAAAATTGTTTTATTATCATAATTAATGCCATATATATTAATAGAAATTTGTTCCTTAGTAAATACGGAATTATACATATGTTCAAATTTGCTTATGTGTGCTACTTCAACAGGGAATTTTATATTCGTTTTTTCAAATAACGGTAATAAATTATTAATATATTGTATGTAATTATTTACACGATGTGGATGTTCTTTTACTGGATATAATGCAGCTAGAATGCAATACATAAAACATCTATTATCGTTATTTTCAATATTTATAACACATTTTGTGAATAAAATCCATTGAGGCAATTTTATAAAAGATGATGTGGTCAGGGGATCATATTTACTGAATTTAATTTCTAAGAGATGGTTAGGTTGAGAGCATAGAGACCAGTCTGATTTCTTAATTGCTCTGTTTTCTTGTTCAACTAAAATTTTATTAAATAGTTTTTCAATTATAGCATTCACATCTGTACTCGGTAAAATAATTTAGTTGCCACTATTTACAAAGAATCTACATGTTTCTAAATCTATTGGTTTTACAAAAGTTGTAGCCAAAGAAAAATTTACTTTAAAAGACGTATTATGTTGCTCCTGTTTTAATATATCTAAACAGTCTTTTCTTTTATTATTTAAAAAAGCATCCACTATCCTCATTTAAAACATTGTCACATTTTAAAATGATTTTTTTTCAAATTATTATTAAATAGAGTATCAGTTGATAAATTGATAGTATTTGGTTTAACATTTTTCGTTGCAATTTTTTTAAAATAACGCAATGTTACTATAATAATTCAGAAGTGATTTTTATATGATATTATTGTTATAAGATGTCTTACCTATAGACAACTAAATATAAAACCACAGCTAACATAAACACACACACAAAATACAGAACTTTACACCTGAAACACCAACAAGGAACTGATTACAAAAAAACTTCTTGATCAGTCCTTTTATACCTTTTGTAATTGCATTGCGCAATATTGCGCAATAGAGATGATGTCACAGAGTCACGGTGAAGGTTTAAATGACAAGACAGATCGCGAGCGATCAAGATAACCTGTGTGATTGCATTGCGTAATATTGCGCAATAGAGATGATATCATCAAGTCACGGTCGAGGTTTCACCTTTTTTTAATCCTATCGTTGAATGACAAGTTATACTATTAAATCAGTATTGTCTGTTAGAGAGAAAACTAGCTCAATGTTTTTAAAATCCGGATGAATGACGTAATGAGAATTATCCACATATGGCGGAAGTTATTTTGTAACTGATAACAAAACACGGAAGTTTACATTCCTTTGCCATCTTTAAATAATCTCTGCTATGTTCAAATAGAGGTTAGAACAAGTTCACTCCTAAAATGACTATATTTGCTATAGAGGGTTAGAACTAGTACACCCTTGCTATTTCTGTTATGTTAAAATAGGGGTGGAACGAATATGTTATGTTCAATTAGGGGTGGATCCCTGCTATGTTTTATGTGCTATCTTAAAATATGGGTTGAAAAATGAACCCCGCTCTGCTGTGTGTTCGTAATTAAAATAGGGCTTGGAAAATAAGTCATACTCTTTTACTAGTTCTGCTATGTTAAAATAAGGGTTGAAAAATATGCTCATAAATTCGAACGAGTACACCCCGGTTATATTTCATATTCTCTGCTATGTTCGTTATGTTAAAATAGGGGATGGAAACGATTTCACCCTTTAATCTTCACTATGTTTCGTAGTCTCTGTGTAATGTGCTATGTTCAAATATGGGTGATCCGATCTGCTGTGTGTTCGTTATGTCACGTAGTCTGATGTTCTGCTATGTTTAAAATATGCTCAAAAAAGGGAACGAGTTCATCCCTAAAAAGTGCTCATAAAAGAGAACGAGTACACTTCTAAAAAGGGCTCATAAAAGGGAATAAATTCACCCCTAAAATGGAGGTCGTAAAAGACCGTGGGTTCACGGTGTAAGGTGTTCAATTTCCCAGGGGCTCCTGAGTTGGCCAAGTATGGCCTAGGTTGGCCCAGATCGATCCATTTTCTACTACTATCAGGAGCGTACATTTCGTATTTTCTCTCTTCCAAGAAAGACAAATTTTAACCGCGGATGAATAGTAAGTACAGTAAACAGTTGAATCAGGAAAGTAATTCAGTTAGCAATAAGATTCATCACAAAAATGCAGTTGGTACTCAAACAAAACAATCTGTTTCTTCAGAAAATCGATATCTATGGAAGGAGGAAAAGGAGACCAAAATCTGTTAATAATAAAACTTCTCACTCCTGATGATAAAAAGTTATTTGTTTTTGTAATTGATTCGTTTACAGTGCGCACGTGGCCCCTAATGTTGTTTCGAATGCTGACAATTTTGACAATAAAAGTTGGTTTCGTTTGTAAATCCACTTCTTTTATTTACTTTGAATACGTATGTTAAGATGAGAAAAACATTAACAACAAATAACTTCATGAGCTCACAAAGCAGAATGAAAAGGCTCTTAGTTATTTTCCCCGATGTTTCTTTAGCAAGCATGAAAGAAACAAAATGAACTTTCGGAGGGTTTGTTTCCTTGTCCAACGATCTGTACCTTGTTGGCTGTCACTCTACGTGATTTAAACTCTGAACTTGTGCGTTTGTTAAGAATAGATATAACATGGTTTCTTTAAATTCTTCTTCTGTTTCCAAACTGGTATTTTGCGTCTGAGGTTGTAACGCCCCATTTGTATTCTTGTAAGATTCAGAAATACTCTTTAATTTTTACAATGTATAACTTGTAAATAATAGATCTTGCAACATTGAAAAGCACCATACTCGCGTTATCGCGAACGGAACTCTGGGTACTCACCCGGGAAAATGGCGTTATCTTGATTCACGTTTATGAATTAGGTGTCCTATCATAGTAAAATAGCGGAATAGTCTTCCATCGGTCTGTCTTGATAGACTTTAAAGCTCTATCAAGCAAGAACATGATTTTGCGTTGGACATTTCTCTGTGTGCAGTGTTGGTTTAGCAAAATAAGGAAGAGATAAGGGCTCATTACTATTCTTTGTTGAACCATGTGACTTGGCTATTTCAGGCAACTTACTGGTAACCTTCAGCAGTGTTTTGGTGAAGCGAATACTATTATTAATTACCTGAGCGTCTTTACGAATATTCTTCATTATCTCTTCTAAAGGCCAAAAATGTGGTGTTTTTCTAACAAGAACAGTGATTCAAATATGACTAGTTAAATTTAAGTCGGAGCCCCCCAACCTGCGACACGTCCAATCCAAAAATTCAGTTGTCATGTAATCTGACCTATCTTCACTCGTAAAATCCTCAAGAAATTCAGTTGTTCAAAGTTTTTGTCAATGCACCTTAGATCGTACTTTAACGCAATTGTTTTCTAGTGGTTTTATATCCGCAAGCATGCCGTGCCATTCATGTATTTTCCATGCTAAGTTACGCTGACTGCTATAGTATGTGTTTCCATAGTGAAATCATGGAAGTGCTTACTTGGAGTGAACAGCCTTGCACCATCACACGGAGTGCACAAACTCTTTGATATTGCTGTAAAATCAAGGTAAAAATGAAATTGTAGGCGTTTATGTGTAGCGACCAATTTGTTTGCCTGGTTGTTCATAGCTTACAGTAACCAGTGCCTATCTCTACTCTCATTTATTATTTGTCGATAGCTATACTTTTATGTCATTGGTCAATGCTTGAGATGGACCCGGCAGCATTAACAATCATAGTGGAGAGATGTAGCGTCATGAGGGCCATAATGTACTGTCCAATATAGTCTAGCTGGAGCCCTCCTGCTTAGCTCCGCCGTGCCTGTACTTACCACAATGGGAATAATATTCGCCAGGAGAGTGAGGATGGTATATCCCATGAAGAAGTAGAGGATGTTTTGTCCTGTTTTTCTAGTTAACCAGTGCTATATAGATAAATTAAGTGAATAAGTTCTCCGAGTGCATTTGTTGGTGTTTGCCTTCATTTTCTTTCGAGTTCCAGTTATCACAGAAGTGTTAAATTGCATTGCGTTATTGTGTGCGTACCTGATGTAAGAATAAAGGAGCGAAATATTCGTTATTATTAAGCAAAATGTCACTATAAGCAAGTCTTGATTATATGGGCCTACCTTCGCAGTGGGCATATTACTGCGTCGTTTTCATGTTTATTTTAAGCCAATATAGTTGCTTCAGCTATTTAAAATTTGCACCACGTTTCCATCTAGCACAGGTTAGTGCTCCATTTATCTACTAACTTATTTTCTGTCTGTTCCTTTGGTGAAATTGAATAATGACCAATATGTGGTTGTTGGAGTTCTTATTGATCTCTCTCCAGTTCTTTATTTCCCGTCTCATAGTAAGGTATCCCAACTGCATTTATATCTTGTTCAGGCAACATATTATTATATGGACTACATGGATTTCTCTCGTCGTAAGTTAATAATGTGTGCTAGTCGATAGAATTTGTCAACTACTTCCCCTATGTCTCCGGTGTCTAATTTGCATGTTTGTGAATAATTTATATGCGTTGTCCCCATATCATGATGGCTTTCATTTCTCAAAGCAAGGAAAGGGTTGCTTCCTATTTACTCGTAGGGTATTTAGGTGGTAGCTTCGCTTAGGCCAGATACATTAGTTGCTGTTTTTCCTTTTAATTCCGTTTTTCAGTACAAATCAGTTTTTGTTTTGTTTTTCTTTCTGTTTTTTTCAAGATTCCTGTGTTCATTTTAGCACACAGGTGGCGACCCCCTTTTTCCTATTAACTGAGTGCGATATTGCTGAGCGTTAAACTTAGGTGTGGCTTTCTAGGGATCAGGGTCCTCTGGGGCGCTACGGCGGGTTTTTCGTTTTCAGCAACTGCCATCCAGGATATCAGCTGGTAGCTTTTGATTTTTCTTGTGTTTTACGGATTTTCATTTTGCTTTTTTCTATATAGAATTCTGTTGGGCATTTCTTTATATTCCATGTTTATCATTGTTTTGTATGTTTCTTGTATTTCTCAAGTTCCAATGCTGATACCCTTTATTATCTAAGGTTTTCGGTCAATAAAAAAAACGTAATCATCTTAGATTAGCTTTCGTCATAAGTGAAGTGCAAAGCGCTCTTGCTTGAATAGTGTGTCGAGTTGGGTTGCGGACTCCCATTCTATGTCAGTCAATTTAAAGTAATCTCAAGTGGTTAATTTTACATAAACTAATCATTTTGATAAGGTCTTTTTCAGGAATGAAAAAAACCTCGAAAACAAATCAAAATCCTAGATGGTATTGCCAATTTTGAAACAACCTTATTTTGGATTTTTTTTAAAAAATCACGAATGTAGTCACCAATTTGTAGCACATTTTCATTTATTATGTCTTAACAGCAAAATAAATAGAATCCTGGCTGAATTAAGCAAATTTTGATAACGCTCTTGTCACGTCATGGAAGAAAATTGACAATGTATTCTAATATTCAGTAGCTTGGCTAACTTAACCCAGTTTTGGATACCTAAGTCAGAATAATTAAAAAGTTCAGTATTGGGTAATCTTAGGTTAGAAATACCAAGCCAAATAGCGGAAAGAAAAATAATGATTTTTAATTTACATGCGCAACGGAATTTGAAAGCAATAGCATATTCTTGCTAAAGTGGTAGACCAATAATGGGACTTCAGTAAGTGTGCCATCTAGCACATGTTAGACACTAGGTTACAATGTACGTTATTATTCCCATATAGTCTAAATTTTAATATGACTTTCTGGAATGGAATCATATTCAACGTTACTTATAATTATACGTCTGATCCATCCATTTTTCATTCAACATTCAGGAAAGTGCGTGAAAGAGATACCGTGAAAAGAAATGCTACGTGCACCTCTGTTGCGTATTGCACACGTGCCCATATTAACATACTACAATATTATTCAACTCAGGAAAACATTTCATAAATTTTATACTTGTAGCATATTAGAAATTGGCTTATATGCCATGGGATCACATTTTTGCAACGTAACAAATATTGCGCTAATTATCAGTATTAATGAACATGCAACATATATACAAATGGATAAGAACGAAAAAGGAAGAAAGAAGAAATCTACCATTTCTACAACTTTCCTGACTATTATCTAAACATATTTAATTTCATGGATCAATACATCGAGCATTAATCAACTAAGAGTGACAAGTTGACCTTAGTTGAGCTACACCAACTTCTCCAATTACATTATTAAATGAAGTCATTTGGAAACTGTACCGGAAGCTAATTCTATAATCGTACCGGAACATTAAGTGGTGCTAGCCACATGCATATTAAATTTTTATTATTAATATTAGCGGAAGTATCACGATGAGACTGTGAGATGCGTAACGCAATACAAAATACTACTTGCACATGTTCGTCATACTGCTGTTACGTACGGATATACATTTTAAACAATTAATGTTTTCCACTGTTTCAAAGCTCACCACACGAATGGTACCATGTATAAGTTTGTTTTCAGTCGGAATGCTTCGATAAGAATAACTGTTTACCTGCTTATGAGTTGTTTGACGAGCCCAGACTCCCTTGGTTCCTACCTCTCCATCAAGCTGCAGGGGCCGGTCCCAAAACGTGTCTTGGCAAGAGAAACAACAGCTTTACCATTCCCTTCGGTTCCTCACAGCGAAGCGATGATGGTAACCCGTGGTGACGCTTTGGTTAATTAGACCAAGGTTAATTAGAATTTAGGTCAGAGCCTCCAATCTTTTCGTCCAATATAATATAGGTTATGCCAAATTAAAATTTTATAACGTTCTGCGTAAATAAGCAATTTGTCCTTTCGAATTTCAAATTTTCTTGGAGGTCTCTGACTGCGTCACCTACTTCATGTCACTATACAATGATGGAGCATCATGCAATACCTGGCCACTACACACCTGGCTACAACACGATATCTCATAATGCAAAACCTAAATTTCCTTATCATAATTACTCTATTAAATTTGAAAACCTAACAAATTAGCAACAAATATAACATTCAGTTCTTCTAAATAATTTTCCAACTTTGAACAAAATAATTTTTACATAACTCACCTAATTACGTCTTTTCTTAAATCTTCCAATATCCAATCAGATTTTTCCACTTGTTTATTCTCTTAACCTCGTCGGCGCCATATGTGCCTCCCAGCACGCGACAGTTGAATACCGGTCACTGTTGCTTGAATGTGTAATCATACAACTTGCAAACCTGAACACAGCTAATTATAGATATCACGGGTGAGTTTTGGATAATAAGGATTTTACTGTTACCATGTTAGTACGAATAAATAATAGATTTTAATAGCAAATTTAGAAGAATCTGATATAATGTTAGAATCATTTGTAACTAATCTTCGTTCTATGTGAATATAGTGCGCAGTTATAGGATAACCTCACCATCCAGAGACTTGTGTTAGTAATAAGAAAACATTTCAATAAATGACATTAATAACTAACACGCAAAAACAAATCAAATCGAACGAGAATTAGAACGAATGGCACGACTACACCAAACGCGTTCCACTCAAACAAAAACAATGGAAACAATAACAACAATGTGAGGTACCGTAAAAGGGTACGTTACATTTTTCTCAGCGGCCTCGGGAAAAAATTTCACTTATCATTTGAAATTTATTTATTTATTCCTAGACACAACAGGCTACATGACCCAATTACAGTGTCCGTTACATGTATTAAGCGACTATAACACATTCATGCATTCATCTTATAACAGATAGTTATAATTCGATTGCAATATCATTGATCTTTCATTTACAATTATTTCTTATTACATTACAAAGAACTTCCTTGAATTGACTTAGGCTGTTACTATTAATATCCAAATCCATTGTGCATTTTGTTAACCTATTGTAGATTGTGCTCAATCTTCATACTGGTGGCCTCTTGTTTGTGTTGGTGTGTAATTGTTGCAGTAAAAGAAATTGAAATTTTCAGGGCGAGTTACGTTTGTAGGAGTGCGTATATTAAATTCTTGTAGTAAATTGGTGCAGTCGATTTTATTATTAAATAACTTATATAGGAGCAACATATCTTGCATTATTCGTCGCTGTTCTAGACTTAAGTATTAAAGTTTAAATTTAAAGATTGACTGTTATGTTTTCGGATATACTTGTGTCTCCCTATATGTCAAGTACCTTAGATATTTATTCTGAAATTTTTCTATATTATTTAAGTTTGTTTTTGTGTGAGGGTTCCATATAGTGGCTGCGTATTCGAGTTTTGTACGTACGTAGTGTTCATATAGCTTTCGGATACCGGTAATACTAGTAAATTCTTTACTGATCTTGATGATGAATCCAAGGTTTCTGTACGCCTGGTCAATTATGGAAATCTTTCAATAACTCATTTCGCTTCTCTTCCGAACAATTAAATAATTTAACATTTGTTAAATTTTGGACTGGCACTTCTCTCCCCCTTAAATCTTTCAAAAAATACTGAATTATGCTGTACTTTCGACACGAAATAAGGTCCAGTAAACGCAGGAACATATTTTTGTGTTAACTTTTTTAAAGTATCCGAAAGAAAATGAGTTTTCACCATTACCAAATTCTCCTCCTTAATTTCGACCACATTCCTTTTCGATTTCCTCTTTCTTTTTGATAATAATCGAGGTTCCACTTGTATATACCTCTTTGAATTCTCTGCATTTTGCAGTTCAGGGGGACAAGGAAATTTCTCCCGAAATCGATCTACAGCTGAGAAAAAATGAACACTTCTGCTGGTATACAATTGATGAAACTATTGTAAGAGTAATTAAGCAGGTCTTGGGCAACTTTCAAGACATTTTTCAACTTAGTAAGGTTACTGCTACATAATAATCTGTTGATCCTATTCAATTCGCGATGCGATCTCTCAAGGATCCCGTTCGCCTGAGGGTTGTAAGAAGAGATCAGAGTATGTTGAATTTGATGATCATTACAATAATCTTTCTACCTCTGGGAAACAAACTGTGGGCCCTGATCAGAAACGATATAATTTGAATAAGGACAAAGATAGAAGTAATCCTCTTCAAGGGTTCGAATAATTTCAGCAGTTGTTGCTGTTTTTAAAGGTAAGTAGCAAGGGAATCTAGAATAAACATCAGCAATCGATAGTACATAATAGAATCCGTAACTACATGGAAGCCTACCTACGAGGTCAACGCACACCTTCTGATGTGGTTTATCTGGCTCAATATGCAAATCCTCTCGAGCAATAATTCTGTTTGAAAATTTTGTTCGCGCACATAATTCATAATTATTTATATGTTGCCGGAACGTTCGTTTTTGACCCTTCCAAAGAATAATTCTTGTACTAATTTCATATATTTAGCAACGCCAAAATGCCCTGTCTCATCGATTTGTCTTACCGTTCTTACAATTAGAGGTTCCGGAATTACTAGCAGCCAATTCTTTGTTTTTGAATTTTGAAGATAATTCAAATTATTTATGATCCCAATTCGAGATTTCATCGATTACGAATTCATCCTAGTTCTCAATTCACAACAATATTTGTCAGATGCTTGCATCCGTTCCAACTCATCTACATCAAACAAAGAATTTTCATTATATTTAATAAAGTTTACTTGATATTTTTCCGACTTAGCAGGGAGTTCAGGAGTATTTGTACTTAATATATCTGCAATTTTATTATCTACTCCCTTAATGTGCTCGAATCGGAGATCAAATCTTTCGAGTTTCAACAAAATTTTGGTAGTTCTAGGATCGAGGTTTTGTAAAGTACAGGCATACGTCACTGCACTATTATCGCAGTGTACCGTAACTTTTCTGCCTAATATGTAGTACGAGAAATGCTCACATAAAAATAAAACTGCTAATAATTCCAATTGAAAGATCGAGTAAGACTTCATAGAGTTTTAATTTTCGACTCGCATATTCGATAACCAAAAGTTCTCCATCATCGTCATATTGAGCCAGATAACCCGCCAAATTTTCTAATGATGCGTCCGAAAATAGATGAAAAGGCTTGTTGAAATCTGGTTGACTAAGTGCAGGAGGTTCACTTAGCAACTCTCTTAATTGTTGAAATTTATTCATTAGTTCCTCTGTAAGACAATACTTCGTATCTTTCTTTAAAAGGTCAAAGAATGGAGCTGTTAATGCAGTGAATTGAGGAATAAATTTTCTCCTCCATGAGAGAATACCTAAAAAGGATCTTAATTTCTTTTTATTTTTAGGAACCGGAAAACATTTAATGGCTTCATTCTCTTTAGGATTAAGTTTCAATTTTTTTCCATTCACAACATGCCCGAGAAATAAAATTTTAGTTTTCACAAACTGACATTTCTTAAAATTTAAAGCGAAGTTTCCAAATTCTAGAATTTTGAAAAGTTTTTTCAAATGGCCAAAATGTTCAGTCAGGTTCGAACTAAAACATAACAAATCGAGATAGACTACAACAAACTTTCTAGTATATAATCCTAAATCGAAATTCATAATATTTTGGAAAATACTAGGACTAGATTTAAGTCCCATTGGTAAGACGCATAAAACATATTGTCGTCCTAGATAAATGAAGCTAGGGCATGGAAATGAATCAGGATGAAACCTAACACCATAATGGCCCATGGTGGCATCCATAGAGCTAAAAAAATTTTGCTCCAGAAATCCGGGAAAGTATTTCATACAATAGCTGCATTACTAATGAATGGAGAAACATTATTATTATTAACTGGTTCCGCTGCAACAGAAGAATATGGAGGATTTAACGAATATGTGACCGTAGTCACTATAGGTATATTTGAAGAAAACGGGGATGTCATCACTGGCCCCGAAAGAAATTGACCAGCAGATGGTTTTATACTGTTAAAATTGTACATTCCGGTACTGCATAGGATACTGGTACGTGTCCGTACATCATAGTGAATGACGGCATAGGTCTATTTGCGTTACTATTTTCCCAACTGGGTTTTGGATTCCAGGTTTTCTTCCAATTTAAACGATTAAATTTTCGAGGTTTATTATTATTGTCAAGATTATTCTCTTTTCCTAACCCTTCTCCTTTTGTAGGTTCAGTTTGCACTGCGTTGTCCATTTTATTAGGATGAATTAGCGAAATAAAGGTTTTTCTAATTTGGGGTTTTTCTGTTTTGGAATTTTTGCACCTACGTAACTTTCTGGACCAGACTTCGGACTTTATTCTAACTCTGTAATTATTAATATGAGATCTCGTACCGAACCTAATTTCAAGATTTTTTTTTACAATTGCTCAAGGTGACTTGAGTCAACTTGTCGCTCTTTTACAAAAATGTTTATATATGCGGCCACCAGAAAAAATTATAAATCAGGTTTCTGAACTCTCGCTTCTATCGCATGTATCAATATAATCATTTACCTCCTACCTTCTTTATAAAACATCACAAAACGTAACTTAAACTACTAGAATTACAACGGAGAAAACAAAAAGAATTCATGTCTACAATTTTAATTGTAGGAGGAGCTAATACAGGCGTTGAGATTTTGGCCTCTTTGATCCTACGAAGTGCTTCTAGCCACTTCCAGCAGTGGTTTTCAGTTAATATATGTCTCCGACCCTGGCTAGAGCAATTTCCATCTAACCACTAAAATATTTTTGATCTGCTTACTTTATAATCTATACTCAGTATCCGGTTAGGTTTCTCTATTCCTTTTCTCCCTTTGCAAAATATACTCATTATTTTGTCACCAACACAGAAAGAAATATCAACATCATCATCACTTAGTATGTGAAGATTTATAGTATTCGCTCGACTAAAATTCGCTACCCTATCACATGGATTCTTTTTATAATAGACATATATAGAAGAGCTATTATTAACATAATCGTGCATTATTTGTGGTTCGTTTGACAAATATTCATTAACATTTATATTATATCTACTACTACAAACTAAATCTAAACCTACATCTACATCATCATAATAATCAGCCTCCTCATTTAAATTATCATTAACAATATTTATATGAGACCTCAACTCAGGCGCTCCTAGCGCAGCCGTATCATTTCGCAAACTATTATCTCTTTTATCTGAGACACCACAGAAATTATTATTTACTTGTGTATCTGTGTCTTCAACACTATTAGTTACACGTGACCCCATAGCTCTTATTTCTGGTTTACCAGTAGCGAGTTCAGTTACAACTTCAATCTCAAGCGTTGATATTGATGACATTAACGATGACATTTCCGTTCGGAAGACTAACATATTAGATGATAATTCATTTTTAAACGCTTTCACATCAGATGACAAGTCATTCTTAAACGCTTTCACATCGGAGAGTATCTGACCAAATAACTCATCCATAGTATTAACTATGAGCTGTTGACATGGAACACAAACCCAGCATGAGTCTATTTCGACAAATGGCACGACTACACAAAACGGGGGCCACTCAAATAAAAACACCGGAAACAATAACAATGTGAGGTACCGTAAAAGGGTACGTTACAATTTTAGTGTGATTCTTTAAGAGTAGTGCATGTGTTAGCCTTTCTGTGCCAGAATGAATAAATCAAAGAAGAAAGTTCGTCAGTGTGGCCATTCAGGCACTTTATTAGAATGTACATCTTGTAGTACTTGGTATTGCAGACTGTGTGCTGGGTTAAGTGAAAAGAGTTTGCCGAGAAGGGCAAGCCTCATGATCTGTGGAATTGTAATACATGCTTGGTATAATCTCCCAATCAGTAGATAAGACTATTGCAATTGATGATTTAAACTCTAGACTTTTAGTGGAAAATAGTCAGAACGGAAGTGGTAGCGAAACCAGTGGTGTTGCTTGTAATTTTTCTGAGCTCTTGGCACAGTTCACTACCCAGATAAATTCCATAAACGTGGTTGTGACGGAAGAGGCCGTACAATTAAAGTGAAAAGTAACTGAAGAAACCTCGCAGCTAAGGTTGGATGTAGCCAACGAAACTTCCCAGTTGAAATCAGCCGTAACTGAAGAAGGCTCTCAAGTTAAAGCAACAGTGATCAGTGAAATGTCTGAAGTTGTGGGAGAGGAAATGTCGGAGTTGAAAGACACAGTGGATCGTCACATCAAAGAGCAGGACGCTGGCATTGCAGCATTAAGTAATCGACTGGAGAATAATACTGCCGAATTAACTCATCAGATAGAAGTAGTGAATGAGAATTTAGCCTCTCAAGAAGAAACCTTACTCAACTGCCTAAAGGATAACCGTACGTGTAAGCACCAATTGGAAACTTTGTCCAATCAAGTTAGGGAAATTCATCAGGCCAGTAGCTCTTGTTTAGGGTTACGAGATGAACTCGAAGCTTTAAAAGAGAAGGTGGATAGCCTCTTTGATCAAGACTATGACGAAGAAGTAGAAGGGCAAGGTGACCAGTTCAATTCTGATGCTGTTAACGTAGAGCAAAGGCACTTCAAAGATTTTGACAGATTCCTAGGGCTTTCTCATTCTAATAGTTTTGAAAATCGGGGTCCTTCTGAGATTCTTGCTGTATTCTCTAGCCCATTGATTGGAACCACATCAGTTACCACTACTTCTTGTTTTCGCCCTCCTAACGTAAATCTGTCCCAGATGCAGCATTTCTTTAATAATGTTAGCTGTATTTCTACCTCTTCTTCTCACGTTGCGCAGCATGTTCACTGTACTCATTCTCAGCCTAGTTGTGATAAAGGTTTGGATGGTCGGAAGGATAGTGGCTTTCCTAATTATGAGCGAAATAGTTCATTTTATCACTTTATTTCTCAGAATTTTAGAGCTAGAAATGATATACCTTGCATTCCGTCAGTTAGTGTTGGCCGTGTTGGCTCTGCTTATCCAAAAACCTCTACCTTGGAACCAGATGTCCCTTCATTTTTGTCTAACGGTTGTCCACTGTCAAGTATTAATGGTAACAATAATAATAGTAATTGTTGAAAGTCTCTGCGTTTGTCGGACTTAAGTCACTTTCCTGAATTTACAGGGAATGTATTGGAAATTTCTCCATTGGACTTCTTGCAACAATTAGAGCAGAATTTTAAATTGTTGAATCTTGCCCCTGAATATGAAGTGTTAGTAGCTATGAGAGCCATGAAAGACTCCACTGCTTGTTGGATCTCACAGGTCTCAGATCAAATTCATTCGTACCAGGATTTTAAGCGTCTTTTCTTGTCGCAATACTTAAACCCCAGGGTTTGTAGAGCTCAATGGAGGTATCTGTTTTTCACTAAGTGCAACCCCAGCATTCACGGAAAAGCTTCTGAGTTTATGTGGAAACTTTCCAAAGGTTTGAGGATTCTCAAGAACAACATGTCTCGAATAGAGTTAGTAGATTATCTAATTGACACATTACCCCCAGAGTATCAGTTTACGTTAAGCCAGGTGGAAATTACCTCAGTATCTGAGCTTGTGGAAAGGTTAATGAGGCTTGAGATGCCTGATAAAACTAAGTTGTTGAACAGTCCTTTAGTTTCCCTAGAGTCTTTTAGTGTTAAGCGCAAAGCAGGTAATGACAATGATCATTCTAGTAAAAATAAGAAACGAAATGTACATTTTGATGTTAATCTTGCTACTGCTATGATCAATGAGAATAACAATGAACAAGGCAGTTCAGGAGTAAATTCTGATTTTCAAAATAAGATTTGACTAAAGAGAAATGGGCTTAGGTAGGCTATGCCAACGTTAAGGATTATTTAGGTAATGAGCCTTTTGATACTAACAATAGTAACAATAATGCCAGCTTTAGGCGCAACAATAAAAGAAGGTTTGGATTGGTAATCTTATTAACGACAGTAGCAATAGTTTTAATAATAGGCAAGGAAATAATTGTTGTCAAGCCAGACAGAATAATCGTAATATTAGAAGAGTCAATGTTAGAAATCGAAGCATTAATAATGTTTCTGTTAGAAACAATAATAATCAGACAGCTATGCCGGCTCAAGGAAATTCTTGTGAACAGGCTGAACCCACTTTGTTTTCTTGTACTTGTGCTCATTGTTCTAATTATTAGAAACAATTATGAAAGTACTGGTGTAAATTCACAGACTGTTTCTGAGCCTTATGCTCAATGTAATTCAGCTTTAAATTAACAGGGCAGACTCCTGATTGGTCGCCGGGAGCCCGCCAAAATTTTAGTCAGCGACCAGAAACTACATTATCTAATAGAGTTAATGGTACATGGTTCACCCAGTCTCCTCTTCATATCTTCTTTATTTTAAATGAAAACTCGTCTTATGTTGCTAATGAACATAGTGCTTTCATAAAGTTGCCACACTTGTCAGGTCAAATAGCAGGCTTATCATTATCTTGTATAATAGACAGTGGTTGCGAAGCCAATTTGCTAAGCTATGATAAGTGGAAAACAATAGTAGAAGCTTTGCCTACTTCTAAATTAGTTCCAGCTAAGCATGTAACTTTACAAGCTTTTGTGGGTGATAACAAACACCGAGTCAAGGGTCAGAAGACTGTGTACCTAGAATTTTCTGGTCACGTTCTTGAGGTTCCCTTCTTTATAGTGGAAGGCATGAAGTCGGACGTTCTTCTTGGAACGCCTTTTCTAAACAAATACAATTGTGTGGTAGACTTTTCTAACACCATTCTTACCTTTAAGGATCTCGATGGTAAGCCAGCGACGTTAAATTTGAACTCTCTATGGATAAGTTTAGTTGAACCTGAACCTTTTGTACAAGAAGTGAACCAGGAGGAAGATTACCTCGTATCCGTGGATGAGATTCGAGATACCATCCTTTCTAGGACCAATTTACCTAAAGATGTTAAGTCCAAGTTAGCGGATCTACTTATTCGTTATAGAGATTTATTCTCCGAGACGAGTGAAAATAAAGCCGTTAAAAATAGAGCTTACTGACAATGAACCAGTGGTGTGTAAACTTCATCCAATAGCCTATTCTATGCGAGAACCTTTCAGGAAACTCCTGCAAAAAGTGGTTCGAGTGGGGAGTAATTGAAGAAAGGTTATCTCCTTACTTAAACCCCGTACATTGTGTGTACAAGGCAGATAAGCAATCAATCAGACCTACGTTGGATTTGAGACATCTGAATAGGAAAGTTATTACTGCTAATGTGCGTGTGGAGCCAACACAAGACATTTTGGCTCGCCTCAAGTGTTCCGTTTTGTTCTCATCTTTTGACTGCAAGGATGAATATTACTGTCTGCCTCTGGAAGAAAAATCATACGAGAAGACAGCCTTCTTATTCGAAGGAAGACAATACTGTTTTCAATAGTTAGTGATGGGACTGAAATCCGCCACGAGTTTGTTCAGTTCGTCATGAACAGCATTTTTTATCTATCCACAAAGCATTTTATTTCATGTTATTTGGATGACCTTCTTTGTTTTTCGCCTTCCATAGATCAGCACTTTGAACATCTTGAATTTATCTCATACACTTTGAATAAGCTGAACTTCTCTTTGAATTTTCGAAAGTGCAGATTCTTATTTCCAGAATTACTGGTTCTAGGACATGTAATATCTGGTAAAGAAGTTAAAGTTAACTCTAAACTGAACGAAACCATCAGAAATTTTCCTGTACCGAGGAATCGTAAGCAACTGCGGCAATTTCTAGGTTTAGCCAACTGGCGTCGCAAATTTATTAGTAATTATGCTAAGTTAACTGAAGATTTAGTAACTCTCTTACGTAAAGATGTAAAATTTCACTCTGGCCCTAAGCAATTAGAAGCTTTTGAGTTATTAAAGCAAGAGTTAATATCTCCTCCTGCCTTAGCATTGCCTGACATGAGTAAAACCTTTCATATCTTCTCCGATTCGACTGCAGTAGCCATTGGCGGTTATATTGGTCAATACGAGGGTGATGAATTCAAAGTAATTTCTTATGCAAGTAGGCGTATTAAACCTACTGAAATGTCACTATCAATCTTTCAAACCGAACTATTAGCTGTAGGATTTCTTTGTGAAAGATTTGCTGACTATATCCTTGGTAGAGAAGCTGTTGTCCATACAGACAACAAAGCTATAACGCATTTAAAAACCATACGTAATCTAGACTCTAGAACTACTAGATTGTTGTTCTCTGATGAGAACTACATTGCTGATGTTATTTCACGTAATCCTCCTGATAAGGACGAATCTTGTAATACCATGTATATTGTAAACGTTGTATTTCGAAATTTAACACAATCTTCTTTCTTACACCTAATGTCAAAAGAACAACAAAATGATACTTTTGTTAATAAGTGTTTAGCCAAATTAGAAGAGGGTAACTCAAATTATTTCAAGCATCTAAATTTAATGTATGTTAAGCAAGCCAATGTTTGGAAAATAAACATACCTAGGAGTTTAGTACATGTAGTGATTGATGAAGTTCATAAGGAAGCACATTTTGGTTCTAGAAAATGTTATCTACATTGTAAAAAGCTTTTTTACTGTTAACATGAAATGAGATATAGTCAAATTTGTGAAAATTGTGAAATTTGTGCTTCAACTAAATCCTGTTCTCAAGCAAAAGCTTACCAAATTTGTCATGTAGAGGCAGACCGCCCAACTTGTAAATTAAGTGTTGACCTCATAGGTCGTCTACCAAAAGTAATACATATTCATATATAATGCTGTTTTAGATGTTTACAGTAAATTCCTAGTATTATACCCTGTAAGAAATGGCAATGCCAGAGAAATCATTTCAATTTTTACTAAAAGATACTTTTACCATTATCCAATTCCCCAAGAGATCATTACTGAGAGGGTAGCACAGTTTGTTTCTTGTTTATGGCGTCGTTTTTGTCGTAGGGATGGAATTCAGCACTTGTTGTTAAGCCCTTACAATCCTAAATCTAATCCTGTGGAAAGGTACCATTCTGAAGTTTCTCGTTTGTTACGAGTATTTATAAATAAGGATCATACTCAATGGAGTCAAAGATTGTCAGAGGTTCAATCATTGTTAAACAACTCTGTATCTCTTACTACTGGTTACGCTCCTTCAGAGTTTCTTCTTAACTTTTCAGCTTTAGAGAATTTTAGAAAGGAGTTAGATTGACCTCCTGAGTTTGGTAAAGTAGATCCTAAATCTAAGCATCAATCAGTATTGTTAAACACTAAGAAATGCCTTAGAAAGAATAATTCTAAAGTTAAAACCAAAGGTGTTGAGATCAAAATTGGAGATCAAGTTTTTGTAAAAAATCAAAAGCATAGCTCTTTGGTAGATAAAACCATTAGTAAATTCTTCCTAAAATGTTTGGGGCCTTTTCTCGTTATAGGTGTAGAAAATAATACTGTACGTTTGGAGAATGAATGGATTGGTACACATAACATAGATAATGTTAAGTTATATAATTGTTCTCTGGAGAAACGCCAGGAACTTTTAGTAAATACTTACCTATAAAAAACTTCGCTTGCTCAAAGTTTTTTTTCTTCATCCAAGGCAAGGTTGTAACGCCCATATTGTATTCTTGTAAGATTCACAAATACTCTTTAATTTTTACAATGTATAACTTGTAAATAATAGGTCTTGCAACATTGAAAGGCATCATGCTCGCGTGATCGCGAACGGAACTCTGGGTACTCACCCGGGAAGATGGCGTTATCTTGATTCACAGTTATGAATCTCCGTGTCTTATCATGGTAAAATAGTGGAATAGTCTTCCATCGGACTGTCTTGATAGACTTTAAAGTTCTATCAAGCAAGAACATGATTTTGCGTTGGACATTTCTCTGTGTGTAGTGTTGGTTTAGCAAAATAAGGAAAAGATAAGGGCTCATTACTATTCTTTGTTGAACCATGTGACTTGGCTATTTCAGGCAACTTACTGGTAGCCTTCAGCAGTGTTTTGGTGAACTAACTAACTAACTCTATGGCCTATGGAACCCGGAGGTTCAGGGCCGCGTTCACAAAAGCTCTCCACTGACTTCTATCCTTAGCTAATTGGATCCAGTTTCTACTTTGTATTCCTATCTCTGCGAGATCCATCTTAATATTATTCTCCCATCTGCGCCTAGGTCTTCCTAATGGTCGTTTTCCTATGGGTCTACCAGTCAAGACTTTGAAAGCGTTTCTACTTTCTTCCATTCTAGCTACATGACCTGCCCACCTAAGCCTCCTAGACTTGACGACCCTAACAATGTTGGGTAAACCGTATAAACTATGTAGTTCCTCGTTATGAAGCTTCCGCCATTCCCCATTCTCGTTCCTCTTGGGTCCGAATATTCTTCTCAGGATCCTGTTCTCAAATACTTTCAGTCTATGTTCTTCCCTCAGAGTAAGCGACCATGTTTCGCAACCATACAGAACAACAGGCATGATTATCGTTTTATATATTTTAAGCTTCAAATTCCTCGACAGAATTCGCGACGACAAGAGATTTTGAACCGAATAGTAACACGAATTCCCTGCTTTTAGTCGACATTTAATTTCTTCGTGAATATGATTTTCGTCTGTTAATATTGATCCTAAATATTTGAAAGTATCCACTTTATCAAAAGTATTATTTAATATATTAACGCCTCCACAATTTGCCGAATTACGGTCCCGGCGCACTTCCATGTATTTAGTTTTCTCTGCATTTACTTCTAAACCCGTGTCCCTGCAAGCGTTTAAGTGTTTTGGTGAAGAGAATAATATTATTAATTACCTGAGCGTCTTTACGAAAATTCTTCATTATCTCGGCATTTATTCCGAAGTTGGGCGTCCGCTTTCGCCACATTTTTTCGCTGTTATCTCCTTTCCACACTTTCTGCAATTTGTTATTAGGTTCATTAATCAGTGCTCTTCACAAACTTTTGAAAGATTTTGCTCGTTATCAAAGTATTGCTTCACAAATGTTAAAATTGTTACTTCATTGCCCTTGTACTTTCGCCATGTTAATAACATAAATGTTCCTTTCTTTCCCACAATGCAACTGTTCGGTTACTTTGGGCCAAGTAGTTCCCTCCGCTCGCCGTATAGTCCCATGTTTATAACTGCTTATATATAACAAACAAACAGATTTTTCGAGACTCTTATATATTATCAAGCACACAAACGATCAAATTATCCATATCTTTCCTGTAAATTTTAAAAATTTTGCTGGAAACAGACGCCCAAATTTGGAATTTAACCCATTATCTCTTCTAAGGTCAAAAATGTGGTGTTTTTCTAACAAGAACAGTGATTCAAATATAAGCAGTTAAATTTAAGTTGGAGCCCCCCAACCTGCGACACGTCCAATCCAAAAATTCAGTAGTCATGTCATCTGACATATCTTCACTCGTAAAATCCTCAAGAAATTCAGTTGTTCAAAGTTTTTGTCAATGCACCTTAGATCGTACTTCAAGCAATTGTTTTCTAGTGGTTTTATGTCGGCAAGCATGCCGTGCCATTCATGTACTTTTCATCCTAAGTTATACTGACTGCTATAGTATGTGTTTCCATAGTGAAATCATGGAAGTGCTTATTTGGAGTGAACAACCTTGCATCATCACACGGAGTGCACAAACTCTTTCATACTGTTGTAAAATCAAGGTAAAAATGAAATTGTAGGCGTTTATGTGTAGCGACCAATTTGTTTGCCTGGTTGTTCATAGCTTACAGTAACCAGTGCCTATCTCTACTCTCATTTATTATTTGTCGATAGCTATAATTTTATGTCATTGGTCAATGTTTGAGATGGACCCGGAAGCATTAACAATTATGGTGGAGAGATGTAGCTTCATGAGGACCATAATGTACTGTCCAATATAGTCTAGCTGGAGCCCTCCTGCTTAGCTCCGCCGTGCCTGTACTTACCACAATGGGAATAATATTCGCCAGGAGAGTGAGGATGGTATATCCCATGAAGAAGTAGAGGATGTTTTGTCCTGTTTTTCTAGTTAACCAGTGCTATATAGATAAATTAAATGAATAAGTTCTCCGTGTGCATTTGTTGGTTTTTGCCTTCATTTCATTTGGAGTTCCTGTTATCAGTGAAGTGTTCAATTGTAGTGCGTTATTGTGTGCGTACCTGATGTAAGAATAAAGCAGCGAAATATTCGTTATTATTAAGCAAAATGTCGCTATAAGCAAGTCTTGATTATATGGGCCTACCTTCGCAGTATGCATATTATTGCGTCGCTCGGCTTCGCACGGAGGCTCAATTAGTTCAGCAAAGAGTTTCTTTAGTGAATGCTTATATATTACAAGTGCATATTTTTGGGTTCAAAATACATATATATTTATGCACCTTTTGTGCAGGTAAGTTACTGCTGAACGTTAGTGAGCGAGCAGTATAATAATGGCACGTATAAAGGCAATGACTTCTTCTTGTCTATCAATGAGTTCTTATTGATATCTCTCCAGATCTTTATTTCCCGTCTCATAGTAAGGTATCCCGACTGCATTTATATCTTGTTCAGGCAACATATTATTATATGGACTACATGAGTTTCTCTCGTCGTAAGTTAATAATGTGTGCTAGTCGATAGAATTTGTCAACTACTTCCTCTATGTCTCCGGTGTCTAATTTCCATGTTTGTGAATAATTTATATGCGTTGTCCCCATATCATGATGGCTTTCATTTCTTATTAGTTACAAGCTTAATGATCAATTTTATTAGTAACTAAAGGTGTATGTGCTTAATCCATTTAATGAATATCAAGGTCACCCGACTAGTCGAAGTTTATTATGAAAGCGTACGCAGATTAGCTTAAGTGAGTACATACTATATGGCAGTGGCCTGCTAACATAATTGTTGATTATTATTGACTATTCTATATTTTTGGTTTACTGTAAACATGTCATGTTTCCGCTATTCACAATGATATAGCATTAATAAGTAATAGTTCTTTTTTTAATTGTGCAATTTGCATTGTAGTGTTCAAATATTCATTGGGACATTTCATATTTATAAACATAATCATAATAAAAGTTTATTTCCCAATATGCCAGTTCTTAGTATTTAGCTAACTCTAACCTAACAAATACTCTCAGGACTGTTGATTAAAATTTTCAGAGTTATTATCCACATACCAGGGTAAGAGTTTCCCAACGCAAGGAAAGGGTTGCTTCCTATTTACTCGTAGAGTACTTAGGTGGTAGCTTCGCTTAGGTCAGATACATTAGTTGCTGTTTTTCCTTTTAATTCCGTTTTTCAGTACAAATCAGTTTTTGTTTTGTTTTTCTTTCTGTTTGTTTTTTTAAGATTCCTGTGTTCATTTTAGCATACAGGTGGCGACCCTCTTTTTTCTATTAACTCAGTGCGATTGTAATGAGCGTTAAACTTAGCTGTGGTTTTCTAGAGATCAGGGCCCTCTAGAGCGCTACAAGGTGTCAGAAGTGAATATAGAAACCAAAGAGGTTCAATGTCTATTCACCATTAAATTTTGTCATCATCATCATAGGTGTTCTTCCATTTTTGGCAGGTCACTTGCTGCCACTGAGAAGCATCCATGATTCACGGTCTTAAGTTAACCTCTTCGTCTTCACGTGTGATTTTTCTATTTTGATATCGTCCAGTAGTTGTAGTATCCTTTGTCCCTCCCTCTTTTACCTGTCACCATCCCCTCTAGCACAATCCTCATGATACAGTTCCTTCTTAGCCAATATCCCAAACAGTTTCTCTTCCTCTTCTTAATTCTGTCTAAAATTGTTCTTTTGACCCCCACCATTTCTAATATTCTCCTATTCGTTTTTCGTTCGATCCAGTAAATTCTCTCCATTCTCCTCCACAGTGACATTGCGAAAGCTTCCAGTCGTTTCAAATCATGTTTTGAATAATGACCATGTTTCTGACCATTATAGTACAATACCCCACACGAAACATTTTATGGGTCTTTTTCTCAACTCTTTATTCAAGGTCCCACAAAACAGACTTTATTTGCTCCTAAATGCTTCTTTCGCTGTTCCAATCCTTGCTTTTATTTCACGTTTACATTTTGGGTTTATTTCACGCATGCTCTTCGGGTTTTCAAATACAGACTGAATACCTGGAAGGGATTTCACCTTTAAGCGGAATTGATTGAAAGCTATTTAGCATGCGTTCTTTTCTTCTTTCTTAAATTTTAAATTTACAAATATTTCGTTAATATTCACAAATGCATTTATAATTCCTATTATAGTGCGATGTTCCATTTAGACCTCCTGGTATTTGTCAATTATCATACTGTTGTTCCGCGGGGAAAATCATATCTAAACAATCGAAAGTGGAGAGCAGCCGCCTTCACAATACACTTTACAACGTAATTTTTGTTTGACAAACGAAATTACTTTTGCGGATATTTTGCGTACACAGACAAATGAGCGTTTTCGTACGTCATATTACCTCATCACATATTACGATCATCCCTACTCCAACACTCTTATCCAGGTTCAGTAGCAGTATCTTGCCCATTGCTATTTCTTAGCTTGCCACACAAGCGCTACAGGAAATTTCTGTGTGAAACAGTTTAGCCTGCCATTTATTTTAATCTTTTGTTTTCTATTAGTTTCACATATTTTCTCTATTTCGCATTGCTCCCATTAAAATTTTATCGCAACGATTTATAAAAGGAAACCTCCTACCTAACACATAATTATTAGACTGTTGTTTTGTACCCTCCAATTCGACGTTCCAAATGAATTTGCGCAAATGGAATGGCAAAAGCGATGAAAATTTATGAATTTGAGAGAGGCTTTATTTACAGTCAGGCACTCTTTCAGTCCTTCTTGTTCTTTCTTCAGAAGAAAACATACGGCTGAAGAAATGTGGCAACAGCGCGCTCCATTTACTCTGTACTGCAATCTAAGAGTGAGACGCAATCTAGATAAGTTTCATTCTTCAGTCTTTTGTAATGAAACGTTTTGGAAGTTGGACATTTGCCCTTTGCCTTCTTCCGGTAATTCTGTTCTTCCTTCCATTTTTCTTTCCTTTAAATACCAAAGTATAATCAACGTTCCTTGACGCTTGTTTTTTGTCACTGCATAAATCACTCTCATCGCTTTAACACTAACATGTATTTTATACTAACAAAATTTGACAGTTACCATTAAATTTATTGAAGACTCATTTGTTTACTCTTCGCCCATAGATTTTTTTTAACGAAAATTTCCTTTATATCATTTCAAGAAATCAATGTAAAATTTTCAAAATAAGTGATTTTACCAACGAGTTGGCAACCCTGCGCTGTTCGCCACATACGGATGAAAGGAACTCTCCTCGATCTATGATCCTGGCTTAAAAGTCTCGCAACAACGGTAGTACTTTGAAAACTGGTGTATAAAAATTGCCTCAGATGGGCAATAAGTAAGGATGCGATTCAAGATCCTTAAGTCACGACCTTATTTAAAAATCGTGTGAGAAGTGACTTTTCCTTACTCCAGGTTGAAATTTTCTGCCCTCCTATTTTGGATCCTGACTTGGGAGACATAAAAGAGGGTTCTATTTTCTCCTGGACTTTTAAAACTACCAAACAGAAAAGAGTAACGCCTCACGACATTCAACTTTATTTCTCGCTGTCATTTCAAAACATGGCTAACTGGACAAGGGAAGCATCAATCGAATTGATAGAGGCGTACGAAATATATAGGGCGAGTGTGCATAAACTCACAGCCGTCTCCAGTAGTCAGTCATTTTTCAGTAACAAGAAATTAAACAAGCATGTGGTAACCTGTTATCAAACAAGTAGTGAACTGAAACCTAAATCAGAGCCCTAGTAGTCAACCTCGTGTTTTCTCGCCTGGTATGACGTCTCGTGGCACGAAAGAAAAATTAGCATTTGAAGTCTGCTGATGCAAGTGAGCAAAGTGCGCATTTTGTTAATAAAAAAATAAGGAAAAAACGTTACTTCAGAGTTGAATTAAAACTATAATGGTATGAGTCAATTCTTTCCTCGATGCATGAATGTACGTATGTAGTTTGTTACAAATTTCGTGGTTGTTGATACAAATGAAGATACTGCGTACAGAGAAGGAGGGCTGACTACAGGTTGCTTTGACTACAGGGAAATATGCATGATTTGCGCTATCGCATTATAATTTTCCACCTTTGTAGACGAAAGCCAGGGGCGGATCCAGGACAGACTTCTGAGGGGGCGGTGGGTTTTAATACTGCTACTTAGAGCTACTTTTAAGAGCTCCAACCTCTGGGATGGGTTTTATTTCAAAATATAAAATAAAAAAGTTTCCTCTTTTGGGGGGGAGACGATTGATCCCTTGATCCGCCCCTGAAAGCATGCTCGAGACAAAGAAGTAATGTTTAAAGACCCTTGACTTCATTTTCCAGTGGCCATCCCCCTATGATTTCCAACGGACGACTACTGAATACATATATTCAAATAGTCATCCAACTATCATTCATTCAATTTAAACGAACATTTCTACAAGTGAGACATTTTAACTAATCCGTAACTTTTCTAACAATTTAATGAAATAACACATGGGCTGAAAAGTCCCGGGCCTAACAAAGAAAACACCGTTTTTTTGGTTCAAAATTAGCTTTATTCATCAACGTAATCTCCATGAAGAGCAACGCAATCAGTCCAGCGCCGCTCTAACATTTCAATACCACTTTTATAGAACGATTTATCTTTTGCCTCAAAATAGGCCTCAGTTGCAGCGATAACCTCTTCATTCGTGCGAAGTTTCTTACCGGCGAGCATTTTTTTCAGGTCTGCGAACAGCCAGTAGTCGCTGGGAGCCAAATCTGGCGAATACGGTGGATGTGGGAGCAATTCGAAGTTCAATTCATGTAGTTTTGCCATTGTTTTGATTGACTTGTGACACGGTGCGTTGTCTTGATGATACAAAAGTTTTTTCTTTGCCATATGCGGTCGTTTCTTTGCAATTTCGGCCTTCAAACGCTCCAATAACGCTATATAATAGTCACTGTTAATGGTATGTCCTTTCTCAAGATAGTCGATGAATATTACACCACCCACATCCCAAAATACCGAGGCCATAACCTTGCCAGCCGATTGTTGTGCTTTCGGGCGCTTTGGACGAGGTTCACCAGTTGCTGTCCACTCAGATGCCGATCGTTTTGATTCCGGAGTGAAGTGATGGATCCATGTTTCATCCATGGTCACATATCGACGCAAAAAGTCCGGTTTGTTACGTTTAAACATAGCCAAACACTGCTCAGAAGCATCAACACGTTCTTGTTTTTGGTCAACAGTGAGCAAACGCGGCACCCACTTTGAACAGAGCTTTCTCATAGTCAAATGCTCATGCAATATAAAGCCAACACGTTCTTTTGATATCTTTACGATGTCAGTTAACTCACGCACCTTCACTTTTCGATCATTCAAAACAAGTTTGTGGATTTTTTTTTATGTTTTCTGATGTTACTGCCTCATTTGGACGTCCACTGCGTTCTGCATCATCGGTGTCTCTACGACCACGTTTGAAGTCAGCAAACCAACGTTTTATTGTTGTTTCTGATGGAGCGGAGTCCCCATAACACTTTTCAAGCCATTGCTTCGCTTGAACGGTATTTTTTCCCATCAAGAAGCAGTGTAAAATTAAAACACGAAATTGTTTTTGATCCATTGTTTTGAAACTAACACAAGTAGGGTCACTCTTAGCACAATAACTCACAGACGAATGAATAGAATATCATGAAATTCTCACAGCTGTCTTGTGAAGGTTAGTATTCACTGAAAACAAGGTGACTGCAATACAACTAGCGCCATCTATGTGTTAGGCCCGGGACTTTTCAGCCCATGTGTTATTAATTGTTATGAGGTCACTAATTGCATCATGCAAGAATAATCCAATTATAATATCAGCCATCTCAATTCTTATATTTTCCTGGAACTGAGGGAAAAAAGATTAATTATTTATTGCTGGTCTGAATTATCTCTCTAAAATATAAAGGGCAGGCAGTGGTTGAATATTTGAAAACTAATATTCAGGAGCATGGTAACCAGAAGGCAATGGTAGGGTGGGGCCCGAGTCCCCCCCCCCTGGTTCACGAAAATGTATTAAATTTCTTAACATTTTCTTAATACAAATAAAAAATACCAAATGTAACATAGCAACGAGCGATTTGAATCCCCCCCTAGAAAATTTTCTTCGGGCGTCCATGTTCAGGAGAAAGGAGTGAATATTGATCTAATTCTTGAAGAAATCGCAAAAGTGAAAATATTTGTTGCTGTTTCTGTTACAGATGCAGGGGCGGACTGGCCCACCCTGCTACCCTGCAAATGCAGGGTGGGCCCCCCAAACAGATGGGCCCCCTCTACCAATTTTAAAAAGATGTGCCCAATTAAAAGCATAAAAAAGACGTAAAATTAAACTTTCATGAATAGACCTTATTCTTCTTCACGTTTATCGACTTGAAAAGATTCCGTCTATGAAACAATCAGGCCCTAAAACATTGAGGGGTTTGTGATACAGCAGCTGTTAAAAACGAGCACGTTAACTACTACTTTTTTAAATATAAGAAACACAGTAGATTTCAGGCTGTTATTGGATTTGGATACCATTCCCTACTCCTGTCCTTTTACAAACCGGCGAGTGGCAGTGTTTTAAAGAAACAATAGTTTCGTAGATATACTATTGTTATTGTGGAAAGTGGAGGTGGAGCCGGAACTCTTGTGAACTCCATTGTCCTCAGACCAAGCTTCGAAGAATCGATCAGGCTTCGTTGTTTTTTTTTTTTTTTCAGTGCGGTAAAGCGAAAAGAAATTAGTCGCCACTATCAACGATTATTTTATACAGACCTCAAACAATTACTATGAAGTTGCTGCCCACGGCTCGTGTTTTATTTGTATATTAGATCGAAGAGCAAATCCGATAGCAGCAATTCAATTATTGGATCACCAGTTACGTGTAGTTTGTCGTGGAAGACAGATGTGGTTGTGTCAGTATGGATGGTAGGAGTGATTCTAAGATTACTGTAAAGAAAAAAATATAAAAGTGGTGCTAAAAAGCGAGATCACAAACGAAGATGTGATTTACAAAAAGATGCATCTGACCCAAAACAACGTAGGCTATTTGAATCTGTGAAGCCCCAAGAAACAAATGAGCATGATGTGACTCATTCGAGTACTGCAGGACAGTTGCCAGGTATTTTTTTTTTGTTTTTTTGTTTTTCTGTCTAAGGTGTTTATAAATTATAATGTATACACCTAGTTTGGATGATTGCAGTCAATTTTAGCTTATCTTTTATGGCTATTTTTACTTGAAATTACACAACTTTAACAGGCGAACACGAAATTAACTGAACTGTTTGCTGCCGCGTAGTGCTTTCAAAAGGATCAGATCAGACTTTCATGGGTCAGGGGTCGAGTCAAGCCTGCTTGAGACACGGGTCGGGTCAGGTCACTTACGCTAGGGTCAGGGCTGCTCTAGCCGCTGGTCGTCTCGGATCAACTTTCTTATGCGCCGTTTCGGCTAAATCCTTCTCGGGTCGAGAGGGTCGAGTCGAGTTTAACGTCGACCCGACCCGATTCATGACCTGAATAGGTTTTAGCCAAAACGACGCATAAGAAAGTTGACCGAGCCGACCTGTGGCTAGAGCAGCCCTGACCCGAAGTGTGACCCAAGGAGGTTCGACTCGAGCCCTGACCCGATGAAGCCTGACCTGACCCGTTTGAGAGCACTAGCTGCCGGCACTGGGCTCAGTAAGCGTTGGTGTAAATTCTAAAAATGCTGAACACTTATGCTGTCAGTCAAATAAGTGTGTATATCGTGTAAATGTTAACTTCCCTTTAGTTATTTAAAGTTAATTTAAAATAAAAGTGTAGTAAAATGTAAAAATTATTTGTGGTATACAAAGTAGGTATTCATATGAAAAGAGAAGTTGGGGCCAGCCGAGGAATGGGCTGACTACACTAGACGATAGACGATATATAATCTTTCTGCGACATGAAGATATGATATTATGACTTACTTATGTCAAGGAAAGTCTTGCGTTTCGAAATCTATCGCAAATTTACTTCCAATCGCATTTTTTGTGTTGCATTGAGGCCACAAAGTTACAGCCTTTTCAAGTTTCCAACACTGACGCCATGTCTGTTGTCTCACCTGACACGCTTGGGGGGGGGGGTTGTCTGCTAAGAGCGGGGCGTACTTCCTCGAGATTATACAGCAATATTTAGACGAGTTTGTGTATGTGGGTTACAACACTTTCTTCTCGCCAAAAAGATAGGTACAGAGAGAGATTGCGGCACATTCGCGAGCAGACTCCCGACTGAAGTAAGTGGTATTTTTTACATATCAAGGGTGAGGGGAGCCCCAGATCAGCTATGACAAAATACGGATCTTCGTTGAGTAGGGTGGTTGCAGGTTTGGTTACTTAAAAAAAGTTTCAGATATGTTATTTTACATGAAAACATAATAAAAATTTCCTCGAAATTAATTAACGTTTCCCAAATGTCTATATCTCCTCTACTGTTTTTTTTAAAAAATCTGATGCCATTTTCTGAAACATGTCTTTATTTTGGGATTTCCAGCAGACATGGATAAAATCATGTCAAAATTAACTAGTTTATAATTTTAAAAAATCTGTTGTGCATTCTCCGCCGGCCCTGAATAGGCTACATGCCCTTATTCCATTGTAATACATATGAAGAATGCCAAATACATTTTTTACATTTTTATACAGTGGGCCCTCATTTCAGTTTAGCAGGGTGGGCCCTATGGTTGCCAGTCCGCCCCTGTACAGATGACACAGAAACTAGAAATCTTCCAATTCCAACTGCTTCTAAGGATGCTCACGAGACGAGTCGAGACAGGATTTTCCTGACAAAATTCGAATCGAGACACGGCTCTTCCAATGGAGAAATATACATTTTTCGAGTCGAGACATCACTTTTACAGCACATTTTCGAGACGAGAAAGCCACAAATCTTGTCTCGTGCGCATCCCTAACTGCTTCCATATCATTGGACGAACTCAACACAAATCCACAAGATTATCAAAATTTAGCTGTACCGTAGTTAACATTGAAGTGTCAACTGGTGTGTTAGAAAATATGGTTGCAGGGACATATAAAATATCCGCTTCAGGTTTGTTAGTACCTAGTGAGGAACACAAAGACAGAACAAGGAACCCGATCAACGAGAGCGAAAAAAATGAGAACATTAACTCAGATGAAATAGGCCTACCATTGTTAGACATTGCAACACATGAAATAGATGTTCCATCTGTTTGGAAAAGCAGGTGATTTCTAAGAATCAAAGAATTTACTTATCTTTAACGAATGTACACATTCCAGATATTGAAAAAAAACACCTCTTTTGGTCTGGACCAATAAAAAATAAGACCGAAGAAAAGAGCCGAAGCACAGAAAACATATCATAAGACGAAGAGAAAACAAAAGAAACTGGAAATGAAGAATAAATCCCAGCCATCTTCTCAAGGACGAAAACATGAAGAGCATGAATAATTTAGAAGAGGATTCATCAAACCGATCTAAAGACTATGTTAAGTGTACTGCTTGCATCAAAAACTTAACTAGTGACGTTAAAGATGATGAACTTAAAAATATAGGTTGCGACTCCTGTGAACTTTGGTATCATCTAAAATGTACAACTATGAACAAATTTTCGTATGTTCAAGCTTCGGAGAAAGAATTTGTGTGCCCTGTGTGTGGTCAAAAGTATACTGATGTTAAGTAACCAGCAGTTCGTTTTATGTAGAGCATTATGATATCATGAAACAACTTATTAGTTTCGACAGTTCTTTTTTTTAACTTTTGAGACAGTGCAATTACTAATACTTTGTTAAGCACTTTGGTCTGTTTAAGAACATAAAGCTATGCTCATTTGAATAAGTTTATATACCCTATTTTAAAAAGTTACTTAATAGGTACACTTTAAACGCTATTATTTAAAGTGTATTATTTTGTAGGTTTTAGTATAGTAGACTAAGACCAGATCCTCGTCAACAATAGCCCTGCAGATGGTCTAATTAAACTGGTACTTGACGAATTTCTTGTCTGTGGGGCCGAACAGGCTCTGGGTAGGTCCCTAGGGGAGGAAGATTCATTACCCGACCGTTAGGTGGTAAGACGGGTTCCTGTAAAGGCTGACCGTTAGGAGGGATGACGTATAGTTTCTAAAAAAGTTTGAATGACCTGTATCACATGATTTCTTTATAGAGATCTTCGTAATATTATTTTTAATTGGATCGTATCTTTCTTAATATTTCGTAATACTTTTTTATGGATCGATTCGATATGAAGCTGATTAGAAGAGCTATGCTGTCATCAAATTAATTATGTATTTTTTCGTAATCGCTTGTCGAGCAAACACTGATTGTGATCATATTATTTTTTCCCGATCGTATGTTATACATACTTCATAGAACAGCTATGCTGTGATTATATAAATTATCTGTTCTTTCGTATTATTTATAATAATACTCGTTATTATAAATGGGGGGGAATAAACTTTATTCATGCGGGACTTTTTTTAACTCCTTGTAATGATTACTCGAACACTGTGTCAGCGTACTAAAAAGCTCGTGTACAAAGTACGTATACAGAGCGTGGTTCTCGTACATCTTTTGCTGGTGAACTCAAGACACGAACTGAACTTTTTGCGCGCTTTTTGGGAACCGGTTGGTCGGGACTGAAAGATGGAGCTGTCGAGCAAATGATCTTACAGGTGCATGTTAAAACATGAAGACAAATACAAAAGAAAACCGACGCCATGTCGGGTAGACACCACAGAATGCCGACAGAGTAATAAAAACAAGTTTGGTGCCGCGGTAGGTGAACACAAGACATTGTCGGCTGAGAATAAAAAAGATTAAGGTCGTGGTAGGTGAACATGTTCAAACATGCTGCTATGGTAATTGGATATAGAAATGAAGTTTGGCGCCATGAATGGTGAACACGTGACTACCTTACGGGTATGAAAATACTTTAAATACGGACTACAGCGGGAGATATATATAGAGAGAGGCAACATACATATTTTTGAGAAAGAGGAACCCTATGAAGTTAACACTGAAGCAATATCTGATGCTGAAACAGAAATACACGAATCATCGTCATATGAACAATATGATTTTGATGCAATAGAATCACCAGTACTAACAGCTTCAACAACTCCATCGTCATCTCCAGTTGTATTATCAAGAACATCGCGATTTTGGGGTTTAGATTGTTGATGTAATAGTCAAAAGGTGGACTGAGAATGGATAAAGGAGGATTTGAAAAATGGGATTTCAATGATATATTAATATGCGACGGATGTAGAGAATGATCCTATCATGATTTTACTCATGATTGTACGAACGTGCACTCAAAGTTATTGGAAACACGTACTTGCCTATTATACCAAGTCCTAGTGTTGAAGATGTGTTTTAATTGTACGCAAATACGCATATTATTGGAATATTAACAAGAGAAAATGTCTATGAAACGTATGCGGAATTATTAACTGATACAGACTATCTTCCGGAATTACTGGACATTTTCATAAGAAAAGACAGACGGAAATCGGACATTCCAGATTGAGAAAATGCATTCCAATAGTACTAGTGTTTCATGTGTGTTAAGTAGTGGTGAAAACAATGATGTGAATTTTGTATTAAAAACTATAAAAGTTTACTTACGTAACAATAATCCAATTGAATGTATTTAATGCAAGTTAAATCTTCGTATGATTGTACTCATCTTCACAGTACTGGAACATTTGAGGGGAAGTACTTATCTCTTAATAAAACTATTAGTGAACTTTTTGAAGTTTTTGAACAAGAACATAGTGAAATCTCATTTATATGGTTTATGCGTAAAATTTGTGATCTTTTAAAAAATACGGAATTTGTTGGACAGATTACACCGTTTTTCATTCATCACAAATGAAGTTTCACCATGTGTAAATCAATACATTATCGATATTGAAGATGTTAAAATGTATGATAACGAAGATATCATTCGTGATATTTGTTTAACTGCACGCGATAATACAGTAAATTTCCATTGCTTGGTAAAATCACCAATAGATTATAATTTATTATCATTAGGTTGTCAAAAACAAATTGATGGTTAACATTAAGTTTACACAGTTTGAAATGAGACAGCAAAACTAGATATACTGTATCATGCATACGAAACCTTGTATATCAATTATGTTCAAAGTATTCAACCTTTTATTGTAAAGGTTTAGAGAAATCTCTTTGGATTAAAAGAATATTTGCATTAGATAACGTCATGGATTTAAAAACAAAACATTGTCCTTCATTAAGTGAATTATGTGGAAACATATTTAATGAATATTGTACTTTTCACACAAATCTTGTAAAGAAATCAGAATGTGCATATCGTAATGCACAACAGTTGAATTATTGGTAGAAATATGAAAGATCAACAGCATTAACTAATGCATTATCAAGATTGTACTTTCTTCTTAGGACTTGTAAATAAAATGCAGGGGAGTAAGTTTTTAAAAATATATTGCATTTTTTTAAAAAAAATTGTATATGTGATAAAAATTGTATATAGCAAAAAATTAGAAATTGTAAATATATAATAAACAATTTAAAAATTATTTGTTTTCTTTTTAAAAATATTTACATGTTTATAAACGATAACCATTCTTTTTCAAATTTACATTCGTAAACATTTTAAAATACTTTTGAAATGATTGAGTGCGAATACTATGATGCAGAAAGAATAAAACAAAATATCCGCACAATACAGAATGATGTTGATATTGATGATTATTTGTAAAGTACAGTTTAGTAGTTTTTGATAAAAAGCTTTTTATTTTCTTGGGAATGTCCATAGCAAGACTATCAAAGTAATTGCCATGTTTTTTTCTCATTGATGTACACTGCAACCCAATGCGAACCAGCTGTATCAGATGTATCAAGATTAATCACAAGTGCAGCAAAAGGTTCTAATGTTACAGAAAGTCTGTCAATAAGGTAAATTCCAGTAGCACTTGCACCAGTCGCTTTAGCAGTAACATCTTTAACAATTCGTCACTATACCTGAAGATTTTTTTAAATCGTAGTAGGTATGTAATTATCACTGTTATTCACATGTAACATATAGTCATACACTTTTACATTTTCACTATACAGTAATGCTTCATGAACACTGCACCTATATTGTCCGAAACGATGTTTATGTGCCTCCGATGACCGTGAAAACTTAAAGCAATATACTTTGGACAGTTTATTTCTTCTAAATTTGTAACATGTTTGAAGAATTTATTGAAGAAAACACTTTCTAGTTATTCCGTATGTGTATATGGATGCAGTATTTGAAGAATATCTTTGAAGTATTTCCTTAAGATGTGAATATTCTACATCGCCTTCGTGCCAGGTAATACCATACACATTCTCATATAGATACTTATTTATAGTTATGATCGGCTTAGCTAACTTATTTAAAGGAAATGCTGGTCTAAAAATCCAATTTTGAAGAAAGAGAACGTCAGAATTTACAATGGCTAGATCCTTTACAATAAATTCATCATCATCGTGAAAGGCAGAGAAGTGTACAACAACCCTCATCGTACTCAACTGAATAAATTAGGTGTTATCAGTATAAATATTTCTATCTTTGTCTAGTTGTGCTAAGGAATCAAATTGTGCATACACAATGCATGTAACAGATTGAGTTAAATTTTCTGAAAATGATAATTTTAAATTCACAGGGGAATCGCGTACTACATCCCATGCGTTGTCATCTAAATTTCCTGTTGGAGACACAATAAAATCATACAGAGCATATCCGTTTGGATATTCATCAAGAGGAACAGTATGTGAATAATTTTGATAATATATACCAATACCTGAAATCAAAGTATAGTAACTTAGAAGGTATAAATCGTTATTTAAATCATGGGGGAGGGTTGAGAGGAAATGATTTTGAGCCGACTTGTAATAGCAGTTTGTTAACGTTAAAGTTTCGAAATTCGTAGGAATTAAGATGTGATTTTCCATTGAGGGCTATGTTGGAGATGAAACCAATAACCAGACCGTTAGGAACATTACCCAAGAAGAGATTATCAATGTTGTAAGACTTTACTTGTGCGGGTATAGTACAAGATCTTATCTCCACTCCTGCCAGAGGTCACTTGGTCGTTTCCGAAACCATTCGCGTATTTATATGCATAGCTAAATCTGCAGCTACATCAATGCGTCGTACATGAAAAATAACTTCCTCAATTGGAAGTTTATAACTTGTATATTCAAGAGACATTAAGCAAAAATTATCTTTACTACGGTGTAATTTTACACATAAACTTACTTTGTCAGGAAGTATAGGATCTAAACTTACAATATCAGTAGTACGACGTGCATACATTTCAAAAGATTTACTATTTTTCACCTTCTTAGCACGTTTATGAAAATCAACATTTGTATTTAATTTATTAAAACATTTTGCAGTATCTTTATGCCACATGGCACATGCTAAATGCGTTTCAGAAGCATCACAAGAATAATTTACTAATGTTTCAATGTATGCAAGATAAGGATAAGATCCTGATGAACTCATTAATTTATCATTGAACGAAATACCAATTTCACTAAAAAATGAGTGTAATAAATTGTTTACCGGAACAACAGTATCATCTTGAGTTAAAGTTGTACCATCAGCTTTTGTAATTTTACAACGTCCAAAAAGATATAGATATGCAGGATGAATAAATTCACATGTTTCTCCAGCAATGGCAAAATCAATAGGTCCTGCTGAGGTTAATCTAGAAAAAAGAAGGTATTCAGCATTTGTAGTTGCTTCAACAGCTGTTTGTGTCATTGGTTTGGAAAAGAAATGAAATTTATTGGTACAACATTCAAAACTATTTGAATTTGTTGGTGGTCCAAACCTTACAATTGCAGGAGACTTCCTCTTGCGTGATAGTCTATGGCCGTTTCCAGTTAGTAACTGCCCGACTTTATTAATGACTTTTGTCTTCAAACTATCACCGCACGAACAGATTTTTTAAATGGACGATTTCCTAATACATAACCCGCAACTTGTATACCAGTTTATAACGCCTGACGTCCTACAGGTTTTGCACCTTGTTTAAGAAATGGTAAAGCAAAACGAAATAACCCTTTAAAGAAACTACCTATTCCATGACCACTTTGATATACAGATCCCGAAAAGTACGGTATTCCACGTCCACGATGATAAGTAACATGTCTTGCTCTCATCTTAATATTATTATTATCTAGCAGATTCAGGAGAGCATTTAAAATGTAGTGTTACGATAAGTGTCCCAGAACGAAATGGCAAATTTCGCCCTGCATGAACTTTTAATAGTATTTCGATTGTGTTAAAACAAAATTTTCGAAGTGGCATATAATGAATATCTACAAAAGTAATTATTTGAACTTTTTCGTTATAAGTATCAGAGATTGTAGCTATACGTAATAATGATGCTTTTGTATCACCTAAAAATATGTATGGTATATGGTATAATATCTGTATAAATATCTGTATAAATTGAAATGGTATAATATCTGTATAAATAAAAATACGATGTGGATATCCGATATCTACGTATGGTTGTTCGAATCCACGAGATTCTTTAACGATCTGATTTTACAGAAAAACGTAATTGTAAAGCTAATGTAGGCGTCAATGTAACTGATTCTACATCTTGATCACATTCAACATGTACAACATTTGAAAAATTAAATCTTATAAAATTTGGTATTGCGTTTATTTCTCTTAGTAAATCATGAATGGATTGATATCAAACAATAATTTTACTTTCCATAGGAATTCCATTTTTAAATTTGTATCATATAACATTTTCACCTTCGGTAACATTATAACATGTTAATGGAATATGTACTTTACTTAATCCTACATACCAATCGGATTCTGATTAACGATATTATTTTTTAATTGATTAATAAAATGTGTTGGACTATTTGTAAGATATGCATCTGCACTAGCATTTGAAACTAATGTAATGTAAAAACTGTTATGAATATTTTCAGAAATCATTTTAGTTTAAAGTGAAGTCTTAGGCTTGAAGTTCCAAAACAAAATGGTTATTTTAACCCGTGTTCATCTTTTAAGTTTACTTCTATCGTATCAAAATATTTATTTTCAACTTTAACATAATGCGGTGTGTGAAACAGAAAAGGTTTTACATGACCGTGTTGCACATTATATGCACTGTTTTCGAACTAATGGTCCTATATTTTTGTTTTTTACAATATCAACGCACACATTAATTGTATTCTGAATATTATAATCTAAATCACATGGTAATTTTCCACGTGTTAATATTAAATCAACATTTCAAACTTTTGGGTATAAAACATGTTTACTATGAAGTGTATTTTCATTAATAAATCCAAAGATATGTTGTAATTCTGGTGTAATATCAACCACATATTGATTTTCTAATTTTAAGGAATGTTTAATAACAATTTAATTTTTATTTTGTAAATAATGTAACATAGAAACCTTTTCAAGAATCAACTGTAGAGTAGATTCAATTGATAAATTATATATTTGTGTTATTAGAACATGGTGACGTTCAACTTTATCACAGATAAAAGTAGTAATTATAATTTCTTGATTTTCACCCTTATAAAAATTCCACGGAATATTAATTGGTGTTAATGCAACACCTCATACCCCATCACTTAAATCAATAGGTTGTACCAATTTAACTCGAAATGATAATGGATTATTATTATCCAAAAGATTGCTACATGCATTTGATGGAAGAGTAACGTAAAAGTCGTGTGTAAAGCTCGAGTTCATTTCGCAGACTGAAAGGAATCTCATCTAATCCACGAATTCACACTTGATGGATATCCCAACCATTTTACATACATACATCCATTTTTACGTTTCAATACTTTTTCAATTGGATAAGTTTTCTTTGAATTTGTAATTACTTTCTGTAATTCTTGTGCATAAAATATTCCTTTCATTTCTTCACCATTCCTATCTTTTAACTTATAAGTGACCGGATCCGATTTCATACATTTATCAACAATAAATATTTGTGGTCATTTAGGTAAAAATCCATTTCCAATACCTGTATATAATTTCTAACACGAACATAAGCACTCGGACTAAATTTACAAGTTATATTCTTTTTATTCATTTTCTTTCCTATAATGTTTCACACACTTGATTCACATTGGAACCATTTACTTGTGCAGGCGCAAGTTTAATACTTGAATGATACGAATAATTATAATTATTTACAATTTGATCTAATGCATTAATATGACGATAAGTATTCTTTGCAGTAAATTAACGATACAATATTTCTTTTAATGTGCGTAAAAAACGTTCTGCTAACGCGCATTTAATTTCCGAATGAATACTATAATGATTGACTTCATATTCTTTAAACAATTCTTTTACATGACGATTATAAAATTCACCACCTAAATCTGTTTGTACGATAAACACAGGCAACTTGATTTTTTAAAAAAATTCGTTATTGCTTTTACCATTTCAGGACCTTTCTTTGTTTTTAACAGAACATAATATGCATAACGTGGAAAAATATCAATACAACATAATATATATTTATAATTATTATTACTCTGCAATATTTTGCATATTTGCAAAATCCATTTGTAATGTTTCATTTGGTGCACTAACATAATACTTTTCAATTTCAGAAAATATACGAGCTAGTGTATGTAATGTATAAGCATCTTGAGAAGCTAACCATTTCTTGATTTTCTTTTTCGATAAGTTTGTTTTGCGTTGTTATGTTTGTATACTTGATAAAGAATCGGGATTTGAATAATCATAATATATTTTTGATAATTTTGTCATTTTACATATTATATTCTTTCCAATGTTTATATAAATTAGCTACTACTTGAGAACAAGGTGATTTTCTTACTTTATGAATACGTTGTCTACCACTACTACTACTATTCACTTTGAGGCTGGTATGCTAAGAGGTGAACCAATAAATTCTTTAGGAACGTTAAGATCTTCTAATAAATTTTTAAATTCATGAGTACCTATAGGATTTCTTGAATATTTTCTTGTACGAACAACATCATTTACTAAATTTATGATATTTAAACTTGGTATTATTTTCCCATGAATACGTACTATACCAGACTTATCCCACTGAACTTTATCAGAACTTGTCAGCTGTTCTAATAATAGATGTTTTCCTACGAAGTGTTTTCGGTACTGATTGTAAACTATCTGACACAAATGGTAAAATAGATGTATTGTTATTATGTTTCAAAATTGATTATCAGGATTTTCCTTCTTCTTCTTGAATGACAGGTAAAGTAATACCTTTATGTCAAGATGAAGTATACTGTAAGTAACGATGCAAAGCTTGTTGATATAATTTCCACTTTTGTTGTACACTAAGATCACGGCGTTTTAAAATGTCATTCATTTCATCTAATCGTGACTGATGTGAATCTATGGATTTAAGGTTCGATTGAATTTCATGTACAGCATTTTCAAGTGCCAAATTCACTTTACGTAATTCTGTCATACTTAGCGACTAAAAATACTACTTTCTACTGCTGCAAGAATTGGTCCCAAGATTAATGGTAGAAGCTCATCACCTTTTTGTAGTAACAACTTCCTCTTTTTCTTCATTGCAGTACCCTGCTGAGATAGAGCACGTAAGATCTCTTTATGTCTACGTAAATTTCGCTCATAAATTTTTACGAGAATTTAAAGGGATGTTTCCTTTGATTCTGTTTTAGCTACTTGAGAAATTGTTATTAAATCCCCTGAAGCATTTTGTAAAATTTGTTTTCGTTTTGTATTCTTGCATTTGCACAGAACGCAGAGAGTGTTGTAGTGTTGCTTAAACTTCAGCATCTTCATGCAAACAAAAATTTATGTATGCATGTCTTTTACGTTATCGTACATATACATGATTTCGTTGAGAAAAATATTTGTACGTATTCGCAATGCGTCTTTTGTTTTCTGTGTCAAGTCAAATAATAAGTGTGAGGCTCACGTGTTACCTCTTCGAACACACGATTTTTTTACAATACCGAGGCATAAGTTACCTCGCTACATATTGTATTTGTAATTTATCACGTGGATTTTCAAATACTATAAGATAATATGCATTTAAGAATACCACGTTCATGTTTCCCTTTTGGATATAAATTTAGAATAATAATTACAGTCAACTTTTTATTATGTGCATACTTTGTAAATAAATTAACAACATCACCATTAGTTTCTGACATTAAATCATCAAGTATTAGTAATGAATTTTCTTTAATTTCAAAATTATTCATGTCAGATATTCCCTCTACAAAACGTATTTTTGAATTTGCACTTAATTTTGGTATCACTGCACCGTAACACCAAGCAATATCATTAAAGTTGATCACGTTCATTCAGTAAACAATTGATCACGTTCATTCAGTAAACGATTTACACAACAAGTTTTACCAGCCCTTGAAGGACCAGAGATTAAATAATAGAGAGATGTTGAAACTTTAACATCTTGTGCTCAAATGAATGCATACAATAGACACTTTGCTCTATATACATACACTCACACATGAAACACCTAGCTTCCATAGGAAGCGATCCAATAAATGAGATGTGTATGCTTTGCATACGGTGCAATAAATAAGATAAGGTTTCACAGAAACCAATCCAAAAAATGAGTATGCATTGCATACGATACAACAAGAAAAGAATAAATTAAGAAAAATAAATTATGAATAAATTAAGAATATATTAAATTTTAATATTTTCACAATCGACGACTGTTCGGAGTTTGCACAGCAAACGAACCTGTTTAAAAGGGAAAAGACATTCGTACAAGTCACATTTACACATTTGTGGGCCTATAACCGTAAGGTACACTTGCACGTTTTCGTATAGGTTCATCGTCAGTCACGTCAAGTACGTCAATACATTTTCGTTTTTTTTACCTCACGGTATGTCTTTGTCTCTCTACAGCTAAAGATACGGGCCCCTGGTCTAAACACGATGCTACTTGGATTTTCTATTATGGTGGACTCTAATTGTCCTGACACTAATTTATAGAAACTCTCAAACTTAATTTTCTGAGATGGCCTATCATTTAGTGTAATCCCCTAATTTTAAATGTATGCAGAACATCCCCTTGTGCATTTGTTACCCTCATAGCATAACTTTTGGAGCCCAATCCGATGAAGGTTGTAAACTCCCAACCTTCTGGAATTTCAATTGTCAGATCACCCAAAGTTTCCGAGTGGTATCAAGGGTCTCTCATCTTTCTTCTGTAGGTACATGATACTGTCAGTGTCAAAGTAGATTGCTCTGTCTGGTCCTACTGTCGTCAGTAGTTTGTACAGTCTAAGCCTAGCCCACGAAGTAATAAATGCGGCTAGTATCACATTTGAAAACTGTCACCGGACGTTTTCATTTTCAATGTCTCTGTACGTGAGGATAAGATGGTCATCATCAATTGGCACCACAATTTGGATTTAATATCTTCCCGTAGTTAAATATCTAAGAAAGGTGACCGCATCACTAAAGATTACACTCTATGACATATCTGTGCGTTGCCTCCACTTTCCATACAGTAAATTGAGGTATAGTTTCGCACACTGCCTCAATCCTGGGATCATCCTAATGTTGTCATAATTTAATCGTATGCCTTTGTGGGCATAATATTCTTCGATATCTTTCTGTTTGTCTTCTTCATTGGTACGGTAAGCAGGAAAACCAGAGGCTTCCTCCTTCATCTGAAAGAAGAAGTTCACATAAGTCCCGAACAGCCAACCTGAATTCCCCTCTTCAGGATCTAAGTGATCAAATTCCCACACCTCATGTATATCGATTATTTTACAACTTTTTGAAGAGCAAGTGTAACTCTGGAGTACAAAATATTCCTGTGAGAGCACACTCAGCATCACTATGGGTACAATCGTTAGTGTTTTATTCTTGCATGGATGTGCGGCAAAGACCGAAGAGTAACGGCCTTCTGCAACGTATGGCAAGATCGAAAAATAGAGATCTTTTGCAGGGAAGATGGTGTATTTTACTACACCGTGAATACTTCCCACATCTGGAAAGTCCGGCCCCGTATGAATCTTAGGAGATTTAACTGGCATATGTTTACGTGCCGTCAGCTACGGGTACAGACTTTGTTACATAGGCATATGCAATTCGCTCATCACTCCCACAATTGACGTAGGAACGAAAGACTTCCGTGCGACCACCGTTGTAACAGTTCTTAGGAATAAGAAAATCACGCAGATTAGTGCAACGTTCTTCAACAAACTTTTGTACTTCCTTATCCATCTTTACCTTATTGTCCCAAGAATATTCCCATACTTCGTATAGGTTTAAACCTATACTTTTCAAATACGTACGGCGGAGCAAGATTTGCTCATATCGTTTCTCCATCGTATTCTACGACTCTGGAGCATCGTGCACAACGTCGTCACAGTTAAAGGGGAAACAAATCCTACAGGCATGGAAATAACACCCGTAAAAGTCGAAGGCAGGGTTGAGTCCTTCGTACCATTCCTCGACCTTGTACCTACCAATATACTTTTCCCACCTTTCCTGGCATGCTCGATTTCTATAACTAATTGATCTTCCATATACATAAACCACTGCATAGCTTTAGTACGATACTTAGTCTTATGATGAAACCAAACGCGGGAATGACAGGAATAGTATTCTCCGGTAAGTGCAAGGTTGTCCACATCGCTAGACTTGCAATGGTCGATGAAGTGATGAAACATTTCAAACCCTGTTTTCTCTTGGATGATATTGCTAAATTTCATGAAAGTTTCTGTTAGAATTCTAACATCATTTTCACAACAAGCGAGCATATCATTCTGCAGGTTTAACTCCTAGCCAATCAACGCACGTTCTTGGTGTGAGACTTCCAGTTTTTTCTTTCTACCATGCTTCGCGCCAAGAGTCATACTACTCATGCGGAGGGTAGGGACCGACATAATTTTGATTTTCTTCTATGTTAAACAAATATGGGAAATCTCCCTTCTTTAAATTTTGACTAAGGCCTAACGTTTTCGGCCAAGGTAAAGAAAAGAATCACGAAAAAAGATACGATTACCTATGGTGATATTAAAAATCTTCTGTCACTGGATAATAACACTAGGAATAATATGGTGGTCTTCTATTAGAGTTCTAAGACAGAAGAGACCATGGTACCGACTACCATTATGGGATATCGCTACTATCGTCTGAAATACAGGCGCTCTACTAACACGTGGTTAATAAAAGCCGTCATTCTCTTAAAAGAAAACGGACGATTTCCAATATTATCACCGCACGTTTTACGATTCTCATCGATGCCTTTCGATATGTAGGTGTGACAAACAAGATGACAACAGAGCAGTAAACATTGCGTTCCCTTTCACCGCGTTCATTCGGTGCCTTCAACATCGTCTCGACATCAATGATGTACATAAACCTTTCCGTATGAACAGGTCACTGTCCCTGAACAAAACATGTGTGGTTTGTATCAACATGTGCACAGCACGTTGAACAAGAATGTTGACCACACACGTGATCAGATTTTCGACATCTGTTATCAAAGATGATACCGGAATTGATGCAAACCTTTACATTATCTCATAAAAATGTAGCCGCTTTATTAAGCTTCACATGATTCTCAAAACACACACACTCAGCAAGCTCTCTATTGCATGCATTGCATTTAATTTTGTTAGCGGTATAATCAGGTTGATGAGTATGTTCGCAGAAAGTACAAAGACTTGTACACTTCTGTGTACCGTATCTCTCTTCAAGACCTTCCAAACAATAATAACAATACTTCCACTTACTGAGAAAGCTTGTAATATTCCGAATGGGCTCGAAATGGCCAACAGTGTTACCTCTTTGATATTGGATAAAGATATTATTTTCTGGCGGTTCTCCCGTGTATCGTACTATATATTTCCGGTTATTCTTTTCATGCTCCTCATAAATCACGATTTTGATACTCCCCTTTCAAGTATGATTGGAAACCAATAACATCTGAAAAGTCACAGCCTTCCTTACGTTGAACGTTAACTCCTGCCATCTCGCAGAGATCTTCTGATCTAAGAAGGTTTGTATCGCGATCATTTCTTTTTAAGTTGTACAAATCATCTTTAGTGCCGTGGAGTTTTACTTGGCCCCATACCATGGCCAGTGGGAGACAATAAATATTCTTATTTTCATGCGAATTAAACGTTTATCCAAATAATCTTGGTATTTTGAATATTTGTCAACGGCACTCGTAGTATTTCTTCCCTGGCCATGCATGAGGTCGGCTATGTGGAATAGAAACAGTACTTCTTGTTCCAAAAGGAAGACCTCATTCGAATTTCGTACACGTTCGATTGAGGTGAGGACTGTCCTAGAAATTGCCCTTTCTTCACGGGACATACACTGGTTTATTGTTAGTACTATTGCTACTATCTATGTATAATGCAATGCAGTCTGAGGGGCGTGCATTGGAGATCACATGTTCCAACGCAAAATCAATTAAACTTTCGACATAGGACTCTGGGTTACTAATATTCCTTTCATCACCCACAAGTCTAACGGCAATTTTATGGCCTGTAAGATGAAACTTACGTAACCTTAGTTTGCTTTATCTAACAACTGCAAAATTACTATTTCTTTGATTTTGCCCGTCATTATTATTATCACTACTACTTCCACTTGTACTACCACTATTGGCACTACTAATAGTATCACTTGTACTATTGTTGTTCATGTTGCCATGTCCAACCATTGCTGGAACACTAGCATATGACTGTTCAGGCTGAGGAGAGAAAAACATTTGGTTCCTATAGTTATGATTATCCTTACACAGTGTTGAGCTGAATTGTATACAGGATTTTCTCCATGGACTTGTTGCGTGGGTATATCAACATCCTCATTTTGAACATAACTTCTGATTTCTTCAACTGGTATTTCATTGGAATTTAGATTGCCAATCCCGTCTACTTCATCTAAGAAAGCTAAATCTTCATTAGTTAATTGATATAAATTATTATTTTGACTCAAGTTAGGATTTTCTTGAGGAGTCATGACAATGATATTATTTTCAAATAGGATTAAGCATGGTTCCGAAACAAACCGCGTGCCGAAATCAAAAAAGTTGATAACTCTGTATCTGTTATCCTATCCACTTGACCTTCCCTACAAGATAATAACTAAATAAGTTTTCGCTGAGCCTGATCATAACTTTCATATGCACGGAAAAATCCATACACAAACAAATCTAACACGTCAGCACTGGATACACAGTGCTACAGAACCAGTGTATCATTAAATTAAAAGGCACGAAGGCGCGTAGAAGTGCATCGCATCTCTCCGGCCTCCGATGCCCCAGGCGCTGTAGTTTCATTACGGTTTTCCAGGTACTAAAGACCCGCGGGTAGTCGTTGAAACCGCGCACCAATTCTTGCAAGTAGATCTCGTCGATCATGTTAAGTTCTTTAGCTGGGCAGAAGAAATCCATCTGAAAGAAATAAAACAAAAAAACTATTTTGAGTTATCAAGTTCGCTTTAATATATCACTTTAATATAAATGAGAGAGACCAATTAATTATTTTCAACTTATAGTTAAATTATAATATGCGAAAGAAAAAGAAATCACTTATTTTCAAGCTATAGTTAAATAACGATATGTAAATAGAAAGCAATCTGTTTATGATAAGGAATAAGTAAATATTCACTTTATATATAGCTGTAAACTATTCTTTTAAAATATCCACAAAAAGTCTCTTTGTTTATTAATAATGGTTAAAACAGCTCAAAAACAATTAGAATATGTTTAATTTCTTTCTTTTAAAAATCAGTACATGTAAGAAATATATAAGATACACATCTTTTAAACCTTAGTTTACCTTTAACAAAACCACAAAAAAGAAGAAATGCTGACTCTCCGTCGATACTTTGCTGTTCAAACTCAAGATGAGTGCTCCTTAAAAGGGTTTACTTATTGCTGTTAGTACAAACACTTTTGGGTCAGCAAAACTTCGTTGTTTGTAATACAATAGGCTTCAATGAATGTCGTGGAAACAATTTGGTAATCCCCTCTTCGAGAGGAATAAAAAATACCCATTGGCAGGACCACGGAGGACCGACTACACTTGACGGTTACAAATAAATGGCCGCCCGAACAGAGACGACGAATCGATTATATATATATATATATAGTTACTTTTTAAATTTGTTCAGCTAAGATCATTTTGTGTTATTAGCAACAATGTATATAAAATTTTTTAAATAAGTGTACTTGAAAGGAATTTGCTACTGCCAGGAGCCAACCAGAAGAAAGATGTCTCAGCTGTTGTATGTATATAAGATTGTACAGTTATCCTTTATCTCATAGTGTCTGATGAAGCTAAAGTGTTAGTTGATGAAACTGTAACACGTATTTAACTTTTAATGTATATATATGGTTTTGCTCAGCAAATAATTACTGTGCATTTAACAGTAGCAGTTGTTCATGATGAAGATATATAGTTGCATCATCTGGTAGTACTTCATATCCTGTTCAAATAAGTAATAATTGTCTCTATTCTTCTCTAAAGTCTCCACACATTTTAAATCCGCAACTTCTAGAAAACCTTTTGCTGTGGCATGCAGAATCTTCTTTTTGCCTATAGTACAATCTGATAGACCAATATCGCTTGATGTGGCCATATAATCTACAAGATTAAACTTCTTAATGAAACTTGATAACAAAGAGCAAATGTTTAATAAAATTACTACTTGTATAGATACATTATAGAAATTAAGTCTGTGGTGATTTTGTGAACTGACTTACAACCATCCAAGAACCATCCAAGAATATAACTTACAACCATCCAAGAACCAAAAGTGGCACCAACACCAAAATTCATTTCTAATTATACCAAGACATGTTCTTTGCATTGGTTATAGTTCCAAGTTTGAACCAGCTTGGCAACATGGCCATTTTTGGATACCAAAAGGGTCAATTTTTTGCCTACTTTCATTTTTTCCCATTTCTAAGGCCAGATATCCCTTAAACCATATGCGCTAAAGGCTAAATGTTTTATCTGTTCTAAAGTACGTATGTTATGGTTTCTCTCTTTCAAATATCACTCTACTGATTAACTTCACAAAACTGTATGGAGGTCTAAATATGGCACACATTAAACGTGCACACAGTTTTTATGCAACTTTGCTAATTTATTGTACTAATTTTGAATCCCCTAGGGAATTTGTGACCAACTGACCCTCATCTACTGTAAAAGTTTTCCTAGGAAACACATTTTGAAACTTGTCAGAGCTTCCAGTTCAAAATGACACGCACTTCAAAATGGGAGATGTTTGGCACTCGTTGTTGCTGAGACAGGAGCCATTTTGAAAACGCCTTACTACCACATCCAATACAGATTATCAGCTGGTATTTGACCATTCTTCATTCTTGGTGTCAAGCAACATGTGTGCAAAATTTGAAATAAATCCGAGATGATGAAGTGGGGACCATTGGTAGGGCCGGATTTAACCATAGACCACATGGGCCTGGAACCAGGGCGCCAAATTTTGAGGGGCGGCAATTTAAAAAATAGAAAACCATAAAACTGTTGAAAATATATATTTCATCAACGACTCAATAAAATAAGCGAAAGCCATTTCTTTTAATGGCTGTGACTACGATAATATTGTAGCAGGTTAGTCGGAGCAAATGTTGTCATAAGTCAGTTGGTTATTATGGTGGTTTGATCAGTTGTTGATGGATCTGGTGATAAGGGTGGAAGTAAGCAGCTCGACACTCGTAATTTTACAAATTGGCGTGTATTTATTTATCTTTCAACAAATACCAGATACAGCCCGGAGGCCATTTTACATTGGATGAATAACAACAAGAGAAAGAAATAGGGAAAATCCCAGTTAGGATGGTCGGAGGTGACCATGGAACCCAACGATCTACCAGCAGAGATATTTCGCTCGGTTTGAAGCAGTACGGCCTACTTTAGTACCATTTTTGCTTTGTAAAGAAAAGTAAGTTACATTTTTTAAAATCACTGCTCTTAAGAAAAAAGAAAGACATTCTTGAATGTGGTCAAACGTAGTTATGTAGTCCCTCTCTCTACAGCCGAAGGCGTGCTTCGTACGAAAACAGGAGGGTGATGGAGCTGGGTGATTGTATACAGTGTGTTTCAAAAAACAACACCGACAATTTTTGGGATTTGATTCCTGACAACAAGATAAGGCAAAAAGTATAGACCAACCTGGGTGCACAAATGCTTCCTTTTGGAGTTACAGGCCGCCGAAAGCATGAATTTTAAAGGTACTCCAGACAGCACAATGCACGTACAGTATCCGTATAGTACATGTACAATTGCACGGATGCAATATTTGCATCATCTGTATAAATGCCTGTACATGTGATGCACATATACGAAATATACAGAGCCTCCACTAAAGTACTTCTATAACCTGGTGGCGGTTATATATATATATATACCCAATGACGTAAACGTCGCCAACACCTAGTGGCCCACGGAGAAATATATATCTCCTGATATTATATATATCTCCTGATATATATATATATATATCTCCTGATATTATTCCAATTATCAAATTTTGGACAGATATTTTTCAACGTCAAAACAAGTTTGATTATATTTTAGAAGACAATAATACACAATCTTCGTTAAGTGAAAGTACAAGACTCAAAAAGGCGGGAAAAATTAATCAAGCATTACTATCCTCGCCGTATTTATTATTAAATGATAGCACAGCCACTAGATGTTGTAAGTGTTTCAGATATTACTTTATGTAAAATATCATAATACATTCAAGCATCATGGGAAGTATACTATGATGCATTTGGTAGTGACCATTTCCCTATAATTATCACTACACATCCAAAATCCTTAAAGAGATATTATCAATTTCGGCAGGCTAATTCATACCATTCTATGGTAAACAGAGTTGAAACTAACTTAAATTGATCAATTTATACTTTAATGTCTCTAGAAATTTAACTCAGATCAATTTAAGAGGGGATAACTTGAATGATTTGAATAATGTAATCATACAGTCTGCTGCAAATACAAAAATAGAATGTATTAACGATACTGACCAGTGTGTCCACAAAAAATTATCACAATAAAACAAAACAATAGTAAACCCATTTGGTAGAATATTGAGGTAGAAAAAGCTATCAATATTAGACAAAAAGCATATAGTAATTTTTATCAAACAAACAGCACGGAAGACTTTGTTCAGTATACAAAAATAAAAGCGAAAACTACTCAAATTCTATAGAAAATCAAAAGGAATTGTTGGATAAATTTCTGTAATTTGTAAACGTACCAAACACCTAAGTCCTTAATATGGATTTTTTTCAGAAATCAATTTAATAGACTTAGCAACCGAATATTAATACAATCGCTGAACAACAGCGGATTGAAAACTCACAGAAATCTCACTCCTGATACGGTTCATACGGCTAGATCATCCTTACAGGAATACATTAACTTATTAACATCAACGGAACTTGAAGAATCGTTTACACAATTGGAACTGGAATTAGTACTAAACAAACCAAAAAGGAATTCAGCTCCGGGTATAGAAGGCATTCATTATTGGCACTACAAAAATTTAACAGAAGAAAAACAAATATTACTCAATACATTTAACTTAATTTGGGATTCTGAAAAAAATAAAATCAAATCTTTGAGTTTTACGTCCCACGCTTATGCCAGTTAGGCTAAAGGAGACGGTGATTATGAGAAATGATTGAAATGATGGAATGAAAAAAGTGGAAGAAAACAGGAGCCACGAGTAAACCCATGCACACGGTGTTTGTCCACCACAAAGTTCACTTGGCGGGGACTGGGATATAACCTGGGACCCAAGCACCAGAGGTGAACCCTCTTACACTGAGCCACCGCGGCCCTACTTTGGGACTCTTGTAACATTTCGAAAACAGACAAAATCCTTAATAATGCGTACCCAAAACCTAACAGGCAATGCAACAGCCAAAAATTACAGACCGGTTGCTTTATTATCATGCAGTCCTAAAATTTCCGAAGAGCTCATACTAAATACACTACACTGGTATGTAGAACATAATCAACTATTTCCAGAAAACATGCCGGGATTTAGAAAGAACAGCTCAACTTATGACGCAATAGGACCATTAATTTTAGACATTTGGTATAACTTTCAACAACAAAAATGTCTTATTCTTATCAGTATTGACTTCAAAAAAGCTTACGATTCTGTTAATCTAAATATTTTAATTCAAAAACTAATACGACTAAATATACCTACAAAATTTATTCGAATAATTCATAATATCCTCTTTAATAGACAAGTTCACATAAAAATAAACAAATTTATGACTAAGGCAAGAACTACATCCTTAGGGTTATTACAAGGGAGTAAATTAAGTCCGATACTATTTAGCTTATATATATAGGAGAATTAATATATCAATTAAAACAACAAACAAATGTTGAAACATATACTGATGACGTAATAATTAGGGAATCGTCTTCAACAATTGATACAACTGTAATAAAATTGGGTAAAGTATTGGATACTCCTCAACAATGGAGCTTTCTTAACGGTTTAGTTATTAACTAGTCCAATTCTTCATACATCATTTTTATGAAGAAGATAATAAAAAAGTTCCTAAATTCAAAATTATGGATAATTTTGAAAAGTATACTAAGGAACTGAAATATTTAGGCCTCAATTTAGATCCAAAAATTATCTTGGAAAGGTCATTTAAAATACTCTATATATTCAATGAAATATAGGGGCATAAACTCTGTTATTTTGAACAAAATAATGAACACCGTATTTCCAAAAATATTATATGGAAGCATGTTTTACTCTCAACAATTTTCACAATTTTATGACAAAATTCAACATTTACAATATGAAACAGCGAAGATCATTTATTCACAGCCGTAATTTGTCCAAGGAATGCACTTTTAGAAATATCTATTAATATTCCTATTGAAATTCAAATATATAAACTTACAGCAAATTTTTTGTAGTCAAGAATGGGCAAATCTTCTTCTCTCCTATTCAAATATTTAGACAAATTAGTAATAATAAACACAAAGAATAAAACGCCATACCAAACCAAACTTCCTTGGATATTTCATTTGTACACTGAATATAATCGATATAAAATGTGTATTTCTAAAGTTCATTCAATTTTTCCGTTTATTTTTCAGTACAAAGTATCCTCCATTAAAATTCCATCCATAATTGCAAACTAGATCTACCCAATATACACAATGATATTTGGAATTATTATAAAGCCCAGTTGTCAGATGATTGCACATTTATCTTCACCGACGGTTCAAAACAGCAAAATTATCCAGTTGGTGCTGCGGTTCTCATTCCTAAATATAAGATCGAAAACCAATGTAAATTACCAACAACTACTTCAATATTCGAAGCGGAAGCGTTTGGATTTCGACAAGCTCATTTATTAAACCACCTAGAGATGAAGAATGCATGCATATGTACTGACGCTTTAAGTGTTATAACTGCCACAAATTATCCCAAATGGACTGCTTCTATGTCACGGAACATCATGTTAATCAAATCTAGTTATTTCGCACTAAAAGACAAGGAATTTCAAATCCATTTATTTCATACTAAGGCACATGTTGGCATAAAATTTAATGAATCTGTGGATAAATTGTCAAAAAAAAGCGATTACAACTAGAACCAGATACAACATAAACTTCCGTTCCATAATTTCTAGTATATAGTAAAACAACAACAAAAAAGGAAAATAGATCATAAAAAAATAAAACTAGACTTGGTCCTGGAAAGCACTACTCAGAATTGATGGACATCAAAGATAAACCGTTATCCAACATCAGCGAAAAATGGTCAAGATACAAATTGATATTACTCATCCGTATGCTTCTTCATACAATATTAACTCCGATAAAACTGTAATAGATTAATAAAGAAAGACACTAATGTATGTTGGTGTGAAAAAGGTTTTGACTTGATCAACCACTTAATATTTCAGTGTGAATTATATAATAAAAACAGAAATTTCTTATGTCAGCAAATAGTAAAAACTTTGCAAGCCAAAACTTTGCCAGTTAACATTAATACGATATTAAACTTAAAAGATCATGATATATTAAGTAATCTCATACAATTCATGACTCAGAACAGTCTGAACCTATAAAAAGAGGATAAAACATTAAATAAATAAGGAACCCATCTGTTATTCAAGAACAAATGCATAAATGGAAGCACTTGAAGACTCAATGAAATAAAAGTACAATTCAAGATTTTAAAAAAATGACGTATCCAGTATTCAACCCTCACTGATAAACTATTTTATTAGGTACAGACTATTTTATACTAAATATAATAATTTTATACTAAATATAATAATTTCAATTCCAAGGTATAGGCAATCAAGGATTTAAGATCTGTGCCGTAAATGAAGAATCCTCACCAGAAAAATGAAAGGAACGAAACGAATACGAAGACCTGACTTATTTGGGCAAGCTTAATTTGACGAGTGATGTGTAAATAAAAGCAAACAAATCTTGGAAGTTATAAGTTGAAAATTTTGGAAGTTACAAGTTGAAAAATGGAATGGAGTATTATAGTTCGTGTATAATAGTGAAAGTGCAGTTCGATTACACCTGGTTACGTGCGTTGTATTGAGTGTTGTATTTTTTCTGTGTTCTAAATTCATTATAACTTTTGTCTTTTCTGCATATATGTGTTATTTTATACATGATTCACATCTTACTAAAACATGTAATCACGATGTGTTTCGCCCCCGTATGATTTACTTGCTATGTTTTATTTTTTGGTCTGCTCATTGCTCCTTTTCCAAGATGGAGGAGGATGACAATGCCGATACTAATATTGGAGATGTTACTAACTCTATTGGTATGGAAATACAAGTACCTTTAGATTCACCTACCAACTCTTCTTCCACTTTAGCGGTTTCGACTAATATTCAATCAACTTCTATATCTTCTTCCACTCAGAAATCTACGATTGTGCTTCCAACTGATAATCAGAATGTGCACTTTCTCCATCCTGATAAGAATGTATACAAATCTACTCACCTTGCACCGTATGTTGTCTATGTGAAGTCTACTACAGAAGATTTAGGTAACAAACATTCCATGTCCATCAGCCGCAAATTTTACTTGGATGAAATACCTGATATTCTTAATATTAATATCATCGGTAGAAACTTAATTAAACTTATTTTTCAATCAGGTCAGGACGCCAATAAGTTTCTAGATCATGACATTCTTTAAAATAATAAATGGGAAGCATATATCCCTAATCATGTTTTGTACACTACTGGCATTATCAAAGACGTTGATACGGACATTACAATGGATGACTTATTAAAAGATAGTAAATGTGATTTCCCGATTACATCTGCACGTAGAATCTTTCGTTATGATCCCACAAAAGATCGGCATCCTTCTCGCTCAGTTGTCCTAACCTTTGATTCCCAAACTTTACACAAAGATATTAAAATTTATTATCAATCAGTTCCAGTTGACTCATACATTCCAAGCATCCGTCAACGCAAAAATGGCTGCTCGAAATACAGACATATTGCCCGTTCCTGTAAATTAAAACATAAATTATGTAAAAATTGTAGCTCTAACCATACTGATGGTACTGAATCTTGTGTTCGTGACCTTCACTGTATTAACTGTGGTGCTTCACATGCCGCGGATTATGAACAGTGTGCGGAACGACACAGACAGAAACAAATCATGAAACTGATGGCGGTACGTCTCTCGTTCAATTAAGCAAATAAACTTCTTAGCAAGGTCCCCACAATAGCTTCACATACTCCGTCCTTCGCTATACTGCACGATCTTTCTACTGTACCTAAGAATTATACTAATCTTCCTTTATCCCACCCCTCAACTGGTGATAAAGTGTCTAACACACACATGAAAAAACTGCTTTAACCTCTGAAATTGATACAACCCCCCCCCGAAAAAGAGAAGCTTGGATCATCCACCGGTATCTTCTGCACCATCGGATTTTTCCTTTCCTGCTCCGCATTTCTTACTTCTTCGTCTACTGTAACGCCATCTCGTCTCAAGAAGGATAAGCCATTTCAGTTCGATTTATCACAATCTTATAAAACAAAAAATAAACTGGATTCAAAGCCCACCTCAGTTAAAGTGTCGAATTTCACCTTGCTGGACCCTCAGAAGCCTCGTGCTTCTCAAAACTCTCCTAAAACCTCAGCGAACATTCGACCCTCTTCCATTTCCAGTGACCACCCTAATTTTACTTCTACCACTCTTATATCTGATGCAAATATTAACTTTACACCTCTGAAACGTACATCTTCCCCACCATAATTATCTCCTAAACATACTGAAACATTGAAATTGTTGGCTACTATATTACTTTCACAAAATATAGACGCTTCCCATACTTTCTTGGAGAATCTGGTTACACAAATTTACAATACCTTAAATCTTTCATAGGTACCCAGTATGGAAGTTAACGAATTTCGTCCATTCTTTATCATTCAATGGAATGCTCAAAGCGTCTATAACAAATTATACTTTTTATATAATCTTCTCACCTTTTTCGCTCCTGATTTCATCATATTGCAAGAAACTTGGTTAAAACCGAACATACCTTTCCGTCTAAAGAATTATCATATTGTAACACAAAACCGAAGAGATGGATATGGTGGCATTGCCTTCTGTATCAAAAACAATCTCTCTTACATCACCAATAATCTTTCCATCCCGTATCCGGATCCTGATATCCAACTTTTTTCTATTAATATTCAAAATATCAACTTCCCGAATATCTACATACCTCCACATATTGTTCCTCACGCAGACTTTTGGGAAGCTATTTTTCTGGTACTCATCTGCTTGATTATATAACTGGAGATACTAATACCCGATGTCAGTTATTTGTAAGTTCTAGAAATAATACTGCAGGAAACAATCTTCTCCAAGCATCACCTGCTTCTCACTACATAGCAATGAATGATGGCACTCCTACACGTATTACCCAGCATGGGATGAGTGTTCCGGACATGACTCTTGTGCAAACTACGTATTATATCCATACTACCTGGTCTGTATGTTTTGACAGGGAGAAAGTGATCATTATCCTATCTTATTCTCCACTTATCCGCTAGCCATCACTCCCATTTACATAATCCTATTGCAAATGATTTCAAATCGAAATTACAATCCATTACACTCAATCTCGATTGGGATACATATCAACATGCTATCGAAGATCCTTGTCACCTTATCAATAAAGAGTCCCTTTCTATCAATACCATACATACTTTTATCAAACATGCTGTATCATCGTCAGTAGACCAGTCTAGATATATATACAAAAATACAGCCGCAGGAGGTCTATTTAAACTGGTTCTTAACGACTTTTATGTCTGTGGGGAGAGGCGTGGTCGGACATGTCATTAGGAGGGGAAAGATTTATTACCCTGACCGTTAGGGGGTCAGACTGGTTCCTGGAAAAAAGTCTGAGTGTTAGGAGGGATGAAGTAGTTTCTAGAAAAAAGTTGAATGACCTGTATCACGTTATTTTTATAGGGCACGTTTTTATAGGAAACTCAGCATATATGTTGGATCGTATCTTTTTTATTCTTTCGTTTTAATAAAGAAAACTCGAGATCCCAAATCGTATGCATCGTATACTCCATAGAACAGCTATGATGTGATCATATTAATTATTTTAATTGGTTCGTATTATTTAATTCGATCATTTTCATAGCAAATTCAGAACAATCTTTGATTGTCATCATAATAAAAATGGTGGAGGAAATAAACTTTATTCATGCGGGACTTTTTAATTCGACGGCTAGTATGAATAACATACTCGGTGAGTGTGCTAAAAGCTCGTGTACGGAGTACGTATACAGAGCGTGGTTCTCGAACATCTTTCGCTGGTGATCTCAAGACATGAACTGAACTTGTCGCTCGCATTTTGGAAACCCGTTGAACGAGAGTGAAAGATGGCGTTGTCGGGTGATGACCTTACAGAAGCATGTTAAAACATAAAGACAAATACAAAAGAAAACTGCCGTCGTGTCGGGTAGACATCACAGAGTGCCGAAAGAGTAATAGAAACAAGTTTGGCGCCGCAGTGGATGAACACAAGACATCGTCGGCCGAGAATACAAAGAAGATTGAGGTCTTTGTAGGTGAACATGTTGAATCATGCCCCATATGCTAATTGCCAAAGGAAAGAACTTTGGCGCCGCGGTAGGTGAACATAAGAGATTGTCGGCGGAGAACACAAAGAAGATTGAGGTCGTGGTAGGTGACCATGTTCAAACATACCCCTATGCTAATTGGTAATAGAAAAGAAGTTTGGCGCCACGAATGGTGAACACTTGCTTAGCTTGCGGGTATGAAAATACTTTAAATACGGACTATAGCGGGAAATATATTAGAGATATCATGCATCTCTTTGAGAAAGAGGAACCCTACGAAGTTAACGCTGAAGCAACATCCGATGCTAAACAGAAATATACGAGTCATCATCAGATGAAGAATATGATTTCCATGCAACAGAATCACCAGTGCTAACAACAGTTTCACCAACCCCACCGTCATCTCCAATTGTATTATCACGAACATTACGATTTTGGGTTTAGATTATTGTTGTAATAGTCAAAAGGTTGACCGTGAATGTATAAGGAAGGCTATTGCAAATGGGATATCAACGATAGATTAAAATGCGACGGATGTAAAGAAGGATCCCTTCACGATTTTGCGCATGACTGTATGAATGTACACCCAAAGTCATTGGAAACCCGTGCTTGGAGTATTATAGCAAGTCTTAGTGTTGAAGAAGATGTGTTTTACCTGTATGCAAACACACATATTATTGGAATATTAACAAGAGAAAAATTCTATGAAACATATGCGGAATTATTAAGTGATACAGACTATCTTCCGGAATTACTGGACTTTTCATAAGAAAAGACAGACGGAAATCGGACATTCCAGATTGAAAAATATATTCGAATAGAGCTAGTGTTTCATATGTGGTATGTAGTGATGAAAACATTAATGTGAATTGTGTATTAAAAACTAAAAAAGTACACTTACGTAATAATAATCCAATTGAATGTGTAGAATGCAAGTTAAATCTTCTCATGATTGTACTCATCTTCATAATACTGGAACATTTCCAACGAAGTATTTACCTCTTGATAAAACTCTTAGTGAACTTTTTGAAGCTTTTGAACTAGAACAGTAAAATCTCATTTATATGGTTTATGCGTAAAATTTGTGATCTTTTAAAAAATACAGAATTTGTTGGACAGATTATTTCGTTTTTCATTCGTCACACAAATGAAATTTCACCATGTGTAAATCAGTATATTATAGATATTCAAGCTCTTAAAAGGTCTGATAACGTATTTATCATTCGTGAGTTTTGTTTAACTGCATGCGATGTTACCGTAAATTTCCATTGCTTGGTAAAATCAGTAATAGATTATAATTTATTATCACTAGGTTGTCAAAAAATATTTGGTTAACTTTAAATTTACACGGTTTGAAATGGAATAGCAAAACTGGATATACCGTATCATGCATACGAAACCTTGTATAACAATTATGTTCAAAGAATTCATCCTTTTATTGTAAAGGTTTAGAAAAATCTCTTTGCATTAAAAGCATATTTGCATTAGATAATGTCATTGATTTAGAAACAAAACATTGTCCTTCATTAAGTGAATTATGTGGAAACACATTTAACGAATTTTGTACTTTTCACAGAACTATTGTAAAGAAATCAGGATGTACATATCGCAATGCACAACAGTTGAATTATTGGTGCAAATATGAAAGATCAGCAGCATTAACTAATGTATTATCAAGGTTGTAATGTTTTTTCTTAGGAATTGTAAATAAATTGCAGGGATGTAAGTTTTTAAAAAATATTGAATATTAAAAAATTGTATTTATGATAAAAAATAAAAAATTGTAAATATATAATAAAAAATAAAAAGAATATTTGTGTTTTCCTTTTTTAAAAATGTTAACATTTTTATAAACGATATCATCATTCTTTTTCAAGTTTTTCTTGTCAAATATTTTTAAACACTTGTAATGAATGAGTGCAAATAATATGCAAAAAGAATAAAACAAGGTTTCCGCACAATACAGAATTATAATGCTGATATTGATGATTATTCGTAAAGTACATTTTAGTAGTTTTTGATAAAAAGTTTTTTATTTCGTTGGGTATGTCCATAGGAAGACTGTCAGAGAAATAGCCATGCTTCTTCACATCGATGTACACTGCAACCCAATGCGAAGCAGCAGAATCAGATATATCAAGATTAATCACAAGTGCAGCAGGAGGTTCTACCGTTACACGAAGTCTGTCAATAAAGTAAATTCCAGTAATACTTGGACCAGTCACTTTATCACTTAGTAACACTTTTAACAATTCGTCACTATACATATCCGTTTGGATATTCATCAAGAGTAAAAGTATGTGAATAATTTTGATAATATATACCAATACCTGAAATCAAAGTATAGTAACTTAGAAGGTATAAATCATTATAAAATCAGGAGTGAGGGTGTTCGGAGGAAATGATTCTGAGCCGACTTTTAATTGCAGTTTGTTAACGTTAAAGTTTTGAAATTCAAAGGGATTAAGGTGTGATTTCCAACTAAAGTCTGTTTTGGAGATGAAACCAATAGCCAGGTCTTTAGGAACTTTACCCAAGAAGAGGTTATCAATGTAAGATATTACTTGTGCAGGTATAGTATAAGATCTTGTCTCCACTCTCGTCAGAGGTAACTTGGCTGTTTCCGAACCCATTCGTGTATTTAATTGTATAGCTAAATCTGCAGCTACATCAATACGTAGTACATGAAGAATAACTTCCTCAAGTTCAACTTTATAACTTGTATTTTCAGGAGACATTAAGCAAAAATTGTCTTTACTACGGTGTAATTTTAAACGTAAACTTACTTTGTTAGGGGGCATACGATGTAAACTTACGATATCAGTATGAAGACGTCTATGCATTTGAAAAGATTTCGTATTTTTCACCTTATTAGTAGGTTTTCGAAAACCAGCATTTCTATTATCTAATTAGAATGTTTAGCACCATCTTTATGCCACATGGCACATGCTAAATGTGTTTCAGAAGCATCATAAGAATATTTTACTAATGATTTAATGTATGCACGATAAGGTCAAGATCCTGATGAACTAATTAATTTATCATTTAGCGAAATATCAATTTGACTAAACAAAGAATGTAAGAAATTATTTAGTGGTGCAACAGTAACATCTTGAGTTAAAGCTGTACCATCAGCTTTTGTAATTTTACAACGTACAAAAAGGTATAGATATGCAGGATGAATAAAATCCCCTGTTTCTCCTGGGGTAACAAATTCAATATGTCCTTCTGAAATTAATGTAGAAATAGGACGATATTCAACATTTGTAGTTGCCTCAATAGCTGTTTGTGTCATTGGTATAGAAGAGATATCAAATTCATTGGTAAGACATTCAAAACTATTTGAATTTTGGAGCGCGATTATGAAAATATATTCTTTATATGTTTACGTTTTGTTGGTGGTCCAAACTTTACAATTGCAGGAGACTTCCTCTTGCGTCATAGTCGCTTGCCGTTTCCAGTTAGCAACTGCCCGACCTTCTTAGTGGCTTTTCTCTTTAAACTATCTCCAGCTTCTTTTACACGCGCACGAACAGATTCCTTAAATAGACGATTTTCTAATACACCGCCCGCAACTTGTATACCAGTTTGTAACGCCTGACATCGTACAGTTTTTGCACCTTGTTCAAGAAATGGCAAAGCAAAACGTAATAACCCTTTAAACAAACTACTATCCCATGTCCCCTTTGATATACAGATTCTGAAAAATATGGTAGTCCACGTCCACATGATAAGTAACACATGTTGTTGTCATCTTTACTATTATTATTATATAGCAGATGCAGGAGAGCGTTTAAAATGTAGTGCTACGGTCAGTGCTCCAGAACGAAATGGCAAATTTCGCCTTCCATGCTCTTTTAATAGTATTGCAATTGAGTTAAAACAAAATTTTGCAAGAGTAGTAAACACAATTGCAATGAATATCTTCAAAGGTAATTGTTTGAACTTTTTCGTATTTAATATCAGAGATTGTAGCTATACGCAATAATGGTTCTTTTGTATCACCTAAAATTTACATCGTATAATATCTGTATAAATAAAATTTTGATGTGGATATCCGATATCTACGTATGGTTGTCTGAATCCACGAAACTCTTCAACAAGATCTGGTTTTTCAGAAAAACCTAATTGTAAACATTCAACATGTACAACACTTGAAAAACTAAATCTTATATAAGTTGATATTGCGTCTAATTCTTCTAGTAAATGATGAATGGATGGATAATATCCAACAAGAATTTTACTTTTCATACGAACTGCATTTCAAAATTTGTACGATATAACATTCTCACCTTCGGTAACATTATAACATGTTAATGGGATATGTACTTTACTTAATCCTACATGCCAATCGGATTCTGATAAACGAATATTATCTTTCAATTGATAAATAAAACGTGTTGGACTATTTCTAGCATATACATCTGCACTAGCATTTGAAACTAATGTAATGTAAAAACTATCATCAACATTTTCAGAAATCATTTTCATTTAAAGTGAAGTGTTAGGTTTGCAGTTCAGAAACAAAATGGTAATTTTAACCGTGTTAATTTCTTAAGTTTACTTCTATCGTATCAAAATATTTATCTTCAACTTTAACATGATCTGGTATGTGAAATACAAAAGATTTTACATTACCGTGTTGTATATTCTGTACACTAAGTTTTCGAGGTAATGGTCCTAATACTTGTTGTTGTTTTACAATATCAATGCAAATATTAATTGTATTGGGAATATTATAATCTAAATCACATGGAAATTTTCCACGTGCTAATATTAAATCAACATTTCTAACTTTTGTGTACACAACATTTTTACAATGAAGTGTATTTTGATTAATAAATCCAAAAATGTTTTGTAATCCTGGTGTAATACCAATCATACATTGATATTCTAATTTCAAAGAATGTTTAATAACAATTTGATTTTTATGTTGTAAATAATCTAGCAGGAACATTTTCAGGAATCAACTATAGAATAGATTCAATTGATGAATAATATCCCGGTGTTATTGGAACATGGTGTTGTTCCACTTTATCATCGATAACAGTAGTAATTATAATTTCTTCGTTTTCACCAACATTATAAAAACTCCACGGAATATTAATTTGTGTTATTGCAACACCCCATTTCCCATCACATAATCAATAGATTGTGTTAATTTAACTCGAAATGATGATATAGTAGTATTATTATCAAAAAGATTGCTACTTGCATTTGATGGAAGAGTAAAGTAAGGCATATGGAAAGTTTGAATTCATTTTGCAGACTCAATAGAGTCTGATCTAATCCACGAATTCATATTTTATGGATATCCTAACCATTTTACATATATAATCTAATATTTTACATATATCGTCTATAAATCTTTTAATCATCTATAAATGGTATGCTTATTAATGTCATTTAGATTTGTCTAACAGGAAACAACTTAAGTAACAGCCTTAGCTGTGACTAATATTATGATCCATTTGGAGTGGTTTTAATTTGTGAGTTGAGATCAGCGAAAATATACGGTAGGAACTTATTATGTACTTGGAATTATAGGTTTTATTCAGAAATGCTATGATTATGAATTATTACGATTTTGAGGGATATAATGTTATATGTTGCTTTTTATAAGTACTAAATAGTTTAGAATATCACGGATTGACTGATGGTTGTTTGAATATTGTTATCTATATAGAATAGATACAAGGCAGCACAGCTAGTGACAAGTATTGTCCTCTTGAACTACTAAACACATAACTGACAGACTGACATGTATTGTTTTTATAATATAAATGAGTTGCAATTTTATGTAACGCTAGCTGAAGAGTACATTACTGACATTTATTTTAATAGATAGTCGGGCCAGCACAAGTAGTGACAGCTATTATTTTGTTTAAAGGTATTTAAGTATGATTGACAGACGGCTATGTTTTGCTTTTGTAATAAGATATATTCGGTTTTCATTTATGGATAGTTTTTTTGATTACTCCATTGGTCATTTACTTATCTTAGATATTAGACAGCGCAACTAGTGATATCTATTATCTTATTTGAAGTATTAAATACGTGAAAGTCAGACTGATTTGTTCTTCTTTTATTACAGGATTATTTGCCTTAGATTAAAGTTGGTTATTTTGATTAGTACAATACTGAAATCTATATGTGTTAGATAGAAGGCAATATAACTAGCGACGTCTACTAATTTATTTGAATTATTAAAATGTGTGAATGTCAGATTGATCTGTTTCCTTTTTTATTATAAGATATATACATTTTCATTTAAGGATTGATATTTGATCAGTATAATACCAAGATTACTCATGTTTGATAGGAGACAGCGCAACTACCGACAGCTATTAACTTATTTGTATCATTAAATGCATGAATGTCAGATTGAATTGTTTTACTTCAAATATTCGTTTGTTAAACCGTAATTATCTTTTAAAATGACTGCATAGAAACAAGGTATATAGGCGTTAAATACGAGTCAGTATATACCATTTCCATGTACTACGTCGTGTTTAAATTATTAGGTTCTTGAATGACAAACTAAGACTATCGCTTAAATAGTAAAAGCGTAATTATTTTGAATATTTAATCAATACGAATGGACGAATGTTTTGGTCACTTTATAAATATTTTGTTTTCCTATTTTTATTAAAGGAACAAGGCAATGTAGAATTTGTTCATAGTTTCAACACATACAAAGAATTATGTAATTATTTGAAGACTTTCGGCATTTATTACATTTTACATGTCAGTTTTGAATGTATATTTGCATTACTAATTGCACAAAGTTGTTTTTGGGTGATTTGTCTTATTTTTCTGCAAGATATGTTTTATGTTGCATCTGTTCATCCTATCTGATCAATATAGTGACAAATGTTTTAATTGTATTGTGACATTGAATGAATTTGATAAAATGATGCCAACCAACTTGTTATTAAACATTTATAATTATTACCACTCTTACTATTGTTTTTCGATCTTTTTGTGTAGTAAGAAAAAATGATTTCAACGAATTGTGCCTTATGTGCTAGGACAGTACATCCTGTTTGCTGTTCTAATCTTGTTCTTGTATTTTAATCTATATTAGTACATTAGAGGATAAATAAGGTTCTTCTTCTTACACGTTAAGTTACTACTTACATATTAAATTACAAATTTCACACATATTTGTGTATACTACAACGAAATGTAAGGATATGTTACTTACAACATGAAGACATGTTTCATTTTGTGTGGAATGCAGATATTTATTTTCCATTTTACTATTAGAAATATACCATGTATATACATTAACAGAAATTATTTTCAAAGCCTCAACTAACATTTATTGAAGAATTATTAGCAGTTTTTTATTGGATATATCATTTTGATATATTGAATATTTTGCATTTTATTATTAAATAAATAAATCATGTTTGTGTTCTTTGGAACAATATTAACTATTTCTTATCGTATGTTTCTCCGTTTGACATTTTGTTTAGATTTCATCAGTTTGATACAAACGTAATGTCTTCTCACTTTGATTTTTTCTTAAAGTAATGGTACAAACTTAAGATTACATAGGTCGTTTGATTATTTTTGTGTCTTACTTTATCATAATACAACAGGGAATAATCACATATACACCAATTACATTAGGATAGAATTATTGCTGATACACTACATTTTTATCAGAAAGCTATAGTCTTAAATTTGTTCGATTTCATTTAGATAAAATACCAGGTTTTATACACTTTATTGTGCTTGATATTGAACCATATAGCATTTCACTATTAACTTAAACAAAAATATATTCTTTTAACTTATTGTCCATGACTATATTCTTTAGATTAAGAAAGAGACGGATGAGTAATGCAAGTGATTGTTGATGAAAGAAAAGTAGGAAAGAGAATGCATGAGGAAATTAATCAATCTATCATGGAAAACTATATTGGCACGATGTTATTCAACACAAAATATTTTCCCTATGATATTGAATTATGGACCTTGCACATTAGAGCTAACCGATATATTATTATTTTATTGTGCTAATATCTACCAACTTAAGCAATTTAAATGATTAACCAGACACAACATACTTTTGGGCAGAAGATGTTGATACGTTTTTAGTATGATATTGCTGATATGATGTTTTAATGGTATACACATTAGGTACAACATGATGATGCAACTAAGTTTTTTCTGAAATGAACTTTTACGTGAAGATTCGATTGAAACAAGGAGTTGAATTTTTACCATTATTATTGAGCTTTGTTTGGAGTATACGACAAGGAAAATTAAAAATGAAAACCTTTATAACGCATTATAAAGCAAACAAATCGGTCTGACATTCACGCAATTTAATAATTGAAATAAATTAGTAGACGTCGCTAGTTGTGCTGCCTCCTATCTAACACGAATAAGTAGTTAGTGCAGTAACAAAAGCGTCTCCATAAATGTAAACCAAGTATATCTTATTATAAAGGAAAAACATAGCTGTCTGTCAAATATATTTAATACCTTTAAACAAAATAATAGCTGTCACTACTTGTGCTGGCCCGACTATTTATTAAAATAAATGCCAGTAATGTACTCTTCAGCTAGCGTTACAAAAAATTGACACCCATTTATATTATAATATAAAAACAATACATGTCAGTCTGTCAGTTATGTGTTTAGTAGTTCAAGAGGATAATACTTGTCTCTAGCTGTGCTGCCTTGTATCTATTCTATATAGATAACAATATTCAAACAACCATCAGTCAATCCGTGATATTCTAAACTATTTGTTCTTATAAAAAAGCAACATATGACAATATATCCCTCAAAATCGTAATAATTCATAATCATAGCATTTCTGAATAAAACCTATAATTCCAAGTACATAATAAGTTCCTACCGCATATTTCGCTGATACCAACTCACAAATTAAAAATACTCTACAAATGGATCATAATATTGGTCATAGCTAAGGCTGTTACTTAAGTTGTTTCCTGTTAGACAAATCTAAATGACATTAATAAGCATACCATTTATAGATGATTAAAAGCCTAGGTATCATCAAATACTTATAAATAACGTACTTCTATCTAGTAATTGCAATATAAATAAATTGAAGTTTTATATATAACATATCTCCAATCCAGTATAATAGTTGTCAGTACTGTACAAATCAATTGTCCTTGCTCTTAAACTTGATAACTATCTACTTTTTAAAAGAAAAGAAGTAATTTCAAACCTACAAGCTATAGTCTGAATTTGCGTTCCTAGTAAGTCACAGTTTTAGTATTAGTTATCAATACTTCATACTTAATATTGTATCATATTTCAAATGTAAAATAAATTCTAATCGTACTATAATATCTACAACCAAATAGTCGAAATAACCTAAGTTATCCTAAAATGTATGTAACACAGGTTACAATTAAAGTACTAAGTCAGTAAAGGTATCGTAACATATAACTAAAGTTCTAGTCAATATAGTAAGCAAATATTAATCATTGCTAAATTCAATCATAGTTCTGTCTTCAATCTTACTTGAAATATATTTATCAGTTGTGATAAAATATTTCTAATAAGGTATAATAAGTTATAACAAATTAATTTGGGGGCCGCGGTGGCTCAGTGGTAGAGCGTTCACCTCTGGTGCTTGTGGTTCCGGGTTCGATAACCGTGGGACGTAAAACTCAAATATTTAATTTATATAACAAATTAATTTGTAGTTGTTCCTCGTATTGTTACATTAATATAATACAGTAAGCAGGTTTCAAGTTTAAATATTGTGATAATAATTCAACAAATTTAAATCAGAATCCATAGATAAACATGTAACATCAACCGAAGTTCTAACTTGCAATCTGAAATTCTGAAATCTTAATACAGACAAGTTCCTGTGAATTCTTTTCCTAGTAACCAATAACCATATATCTATTATCCAAACAATAAAGTATCAATCATTTTCACCATCAACAGTAACATCGTGTAGTTAATCTGTATCTCTATACAAAATAATATCCTAAACAACCTACTTCAGCAAAATACAAGCATTATTCAATCAAATCTTCATACAGTGGTTCTGTAGGATAACCTTCTACCACATGTATATAATACAAGCTATGTCAAATTCTAATATTATCGTGCATTGTAATTTAAATATACGTCAACGTGTGGGTCTCTGATTCCCAACTTTAATTAAACCTATATCAAACGCTCTATCAATAACGATATTAACTAGCCTTAGATAGTAACAAACTCACATATACTCCATGAGAAAATATTTTACGGTAACCAACGAAGACACGTAACACAAAATTTCAAGACAAAAACAATTTTAACCTATCTTAATTCTTTCAGTGATTTAAATGTATATAAATCGAATCAAATAAAAACATATGTGATAAAATATTGTTGGCAGCAAAGGAAATAAATAATCATCTAGCACGTCCAAGTATCAACCAAAAACTTGCAATTGAAGTTCGTTTGAGGGTGTAAGTTTCAGTATCCTTACTATTAATTTGAAAGAATAATAATAGTCATCAATAAGCTTAACCTAAATCCTCTCTATAAAAGGCCTCAACAAAAATCTGCGCCAATATTATTAATCTTAATACCAAAATCATTCTCACTTCTACTTCTCTCGATATATTCCTCAACACTATCACATAAAATGACTAACTTTTCAAACAAAGAATATCCTCTATTCTTACTTATAGAGAACACAGTTCCTAATTGGTAGCGCCAATACTTATGGTTCAATTCTGGACCATATATGATTGTAATGGACAAACATCCTGCATAAGGATTTTCTCAGAATTCTCCCGTATCCTCTCACATTCTCATTCTACCATTTCATTCATCTTGAAAGGAAACGTTACCACAAAATGTTCTGGTATATGTTACCCTAGCATGCTTAATGGTAGGACGTTAAACTTAAAACTAATAACTGCTCGGCTGTAACCTCTAGTGTATGGGATTCTTAGTGCAATTCCTAATGAAAACTATCGAAAAAACTAGTATTTCTGTAATCATATTTTTACTCAGTGTACAGATATCTATATAATCTACAAGAACAATAATTATCATGAAATAAATGTTTATTCCGTTCAGACGCAGACAAGATTTCCAAATAATCACAAATATAAAGTTTCCCACTATAAAGAAAAGAATTCTAATTTCAGAGCATAATCCAAATAAGTCCAATGTAATTAATTCGCTAATGTTAATTTCATGCTAGTAAAACAGCTTGAAACTAGTGTAAGTTCTTGTAAAATTAGTACTGTACTTAGTAAATATAATTTAATTAGTAAAATTGAAGCTTAACTTGACATAATTCGTAATGTAGTCATTATTTTGAATACAACTTGTATTAAATTAGTCATAAAATTATTAAATTTTGTTCTTATACCTTAAATGTATATGTATTAATGTGGTAAATTAAAAATGTAGCGTTCTTTGTATACTAAATAGAAAAAATAAGTATCTAACAAAACAAAAAAGTGTATATCTTTAAAAAATCCTCCTCCAAAATACATAAAATACAATTTCTTTCAAATATATGCATTCTATGTATGGACTGTGTGTTCTTACACATATGCAACATGAAAATCTAAACGGCACGGCATTAGGTTGGTAAGCAAGTCTTTTTCAAATTGTTTGTTCGTTGTTACCGATTATATAACTGTTAGGACACACACTCTAAACATTAAAAATCTAAACAACATAATCCCAAAGTAAACTAAATCATATGCTCTCCGCAATTAGTAATAAAAATTATTAACTATATTATACATATCAAATAATTGTAACGTGTAATTTCACATTTAAATAATAGTGGCATGCAATAAAAACGATCGCATCTACATGTTAAGTATTGGTATTTCTATATCCAGTTTCATATAGTAAAAGCGCAATCACAAATTTACAATAATAACTTCCTGTAACATACAAAACTAACTCTCTCCCAGCCATATATGTATCATGACAGATACTAAATAGCATAACGGAGTACTAATTCAAAGAGCCTAAGTTCCAATCCTATTTACGTAAGATAACACTTATTCTCATAATTCTAATAATAATAATAATAAATCGTAATAAGCAAAATTCCAATTGAAACTGTATTAACAATCCAAAGTGCTGCGTATAAAGAACATAATTCAAACTTGTAAGGAGTAGCATGATACCTCCCAACATGGAGTTATCATGTTGAAAATTTTCGAACGCCCTGTATAATAATGTAAAATAATATATAATATAGGATATGCAAGGATGTAATGTTGTCATTTAATTTTCTTGTAGTATTAAAAGGTAGGATTAAGTTAGGACGTGCATTAAAATAGGTTTAGGATTTTATTTCGTATTTAATGTCTATGTTTTGTTTATTTCTATCTTAATTTCCTATATTTTTTAATAATACTCTGCTTATTTCTTTTATTTTCATCTGTAGAACGCTTTTCCTATCTCCAATCATTCTGAAAACTCTGTCAAAATTTTCTTTAAAAATTTTATTCAAAAACTATTCTTCATAAAATTCTTTAGACTTTCAGCCATTTTGATAGAAAATCGTCAAGATTCACTTGGCTTTGGTACATCATCTTCAATCTTGTCTTGTGTGACGTCAGTAGCACAGATTTACAGAATTTTTTATAATTGGTCGCTTTCCTTTGAACTCTATGATAATTAGCTCATCTTCAATCTTCAGACTGTTACGTCACATTGTTGTGGTACTGTAATGGCGTCAGCCTAAGAAAGCAATCCTCAGTTATCGCCCGTCAGATATTATCGGCATAAAGTGATAAAGAAGGCCGCTCCAGAACAGATTTTTACTACTAAAAGATTTAAAAAGGTTCGATTGCAAAATTTGCGATAATTTTTGTGCTATTTATTGAACGGAACGGAGCGAGTAGCGAGGGGAATTAGTGAAGCGAAGCAGCCCAATGTTGTAAGTTGTCTGTCTGCATTATGGACGAGGTCTGATTTCGGTATGATTGGATCCTGAATTTTTTGGAAGAACCGTGATAGTTAATGGCCTGTTAATGGTTCAAAATGGACTGTATGTTGTGGAGGATGTGAGTGATAGTTGTTTATTCTGGAACTATGAAATCCATCACAAAATAAATAAGAAAGGTAAACATGAACGGGTGCTTGTAAGGACGACATTGGATTTTGCTTGTATACAAACTCATCCGAACTGTAAGTAAGTTTTCTTTATTTCTAAAGTGGTTTCAAGCGAAGTAACTTGGTAGCCTGGATTTATGGATATTTTCTTTTAACCTCGAAATTCACCAAGTTTTCGCGTTGGAATATGGTGTTTAGTGAAACATAATAATATAACCATGTCTTCGTAAATTCCTTTCCCGTAGGATCTACACAATTACTGAGACAATATGTGACGGCTTAGGCTTATCTATAAAGGGGGGAAAATAAAGGTAGAGCAAATACTGACGGAATATACATGCAAGTGTAAAATTTTCATTTAGAGTGACCATCGAAATTCCTGTTATTCAAAGAAAGCAAAATCTTGTGAAAGGCTATATGCAGTATTCTTTATTATTGTTGCGATTTTTTTTTTATTTGGCTATGCATCATTTGGCTGTACATTAGAACCACGCTAAACAAATAGGATAGGAATGACGTTCTCCGGTATAGAACATATATTCAATATATTTTATTCTTTTAAAGTTTTTTTTTTAACCTTAACGTATCCGTGAAGTATGAGAAAGAAACCGAAGCTGTACTTTGATAAAAGAAGCACGATGGGTCGTTTTGTCATAAAAATTTTCGATAGGGGCAATTGGTTTTCTACACCGTGCGAACATTCATATAACTTTTTTTTTTGTAACAGAATCTCATTAAAAGAAATGTGGCCTGGATTGCCAACCAAAGCGTTTTTACGTTATAAAATAAATTTGTTGGTGTGAGTGTGTAGTGTGAATGTGTCTTAGGTTAGTGTAGGTTAAGATTTTAGTGATTTCATGTGTATGTTTTGTAATAAAATGTGTAGGCAAGAAATAAATAAATATAGAAAAGGGTGCCTAGTAATTGTAGCTGCTGTGAACAGCTAAAACATAAGATTTTTTTAAATGAAAAATATGAATGCCAATGAGAGGCACTTTCCTTAAGATAGTCGAGAATGCGTAACTATTTAATAAAAGTAATAAATATTGTTAAAAAGTAGGTAATAAAATTGAAAGTCATGAGAGTAGGTGTGCATGTGATATTGTAAAAACGGTTGGTCACGAATTGTGACACGCACGGTAAAAATGATTCTGTAAAGTGTAATGCGATGTATGATTGTGCCCCTAAACTTAATGTAAACAGTCTGTATAAAGCTTCGGTAAAACAAGTAAAGCTTCAAGTTGACAGTTATGTTTTATTCCATATAACAGAGATACAGTAGAGTAGAAATTTCATAGTAAAACATGATTTAGTCGAGATCAATAGTGCGTCTTCCTATCAATCCGATAATGAATCATCGAGGGGAAAATGATATGAGTGAAACGTTACGGGGAACCCATCAGTGAATGTCACGAATCCTGAGATTTATTTTTTTTATTTACTTTTCCAAATTTTCGAGTTTATTTATATTTTTTTTCCGTTGCGCAAAATTTCATTTAGATAATACACATGTAGGGCAGGTCTTCTGAGTTCGATTCTTTCTCCCATGACTATGGAGCGAGTGAGTGCATCCCCGGTTGCGAGCTATTCTTCTGTGATGGCCACATAGACTTATAGCTGGTTAAACTGGTGATATACTCAAACGCACCTTGGTCCCGAGAAAGCGAACATCTGAGAACAACAGTAGACACGAATACATACATAACCAAATATAAAAATTCAATTATAATTTTTCTAACAAATTTGGCTACGCCAGCCAGGATGATAGTCGGTGATGGAACTTGTAATGTTTCGATTATATCATTCTCAAGGAAGGATGGTCACAAAAAAAAGCGAGTTGAAGAAAGTGGTAAATCTTTATAGATGAGCAGGAATAGTTGCATATTGTCTGAGTAATTGGTAGATCCGGGGAATTTTATGAAAGTTTGTAAAAAGGAAGAGAAAATATGTCGTGTAAAAAGTTAAGTGAGACCAATCAGTCTGTGGACAAGTATAGTTGTTGTGACGAGCTAATAGAAGGAGTAAGCGTGTTTTGTGACGATTGTCAATTGTGGATTCATTCCCAATGCCAGGGATTGTCGGAAACGGAAGTCACCGAACTGCAACAAAGTGTGGAACCGTGGTATTGCAAATATTGTACTGTAAAACGTGCGGCACAGGTAGACTTGCCGGCGTCCAATGGAGAAAATGACACAGAGAGGGGTTCACTGGTAGTTCTTCCGCAGGTGACCGAGGTAGAGAATGATACTGTAGTGCAAGAATCGGTAGAGTCACAGTCCACGTCTAATTTAGCTGAACTTTTACAGCAATTTACTCAAACATTAAGTCTAAAATTTGATCAGAAATTTGGTAATGTTAGTACTCAGTTAGAACAAGTTAATGCTAATATGAACACTCAGTTAGAACAAGTCAATGCTAATATGAACAATCAGTTAGAACAAGTTAATGCTAATGTAAACACTAGATTTGAAAATGTAAACTTTGCGTTAGGGCAGATAAATGACAGATTTTCTAAAGTAACTGATAGCATTCAAGATCTCAATAACCGGTTTGAACAGTTTAAGTTAGAGACAAATACCACTATCACAGAGAAGTTCGAACGTGTAAGTAAAGACGTGGAGGAGGTACGTCAAGACGTCCAGGACCTTCAGTCCACTTTCACCAATTATCGCGAAACATTGGATGAGCGCGTAACGGATGTGGGAAAGGAGTTGCGTCTGTCGGAATGCACCGTGAATCGTAGATGTGACTCCCTAGCTAAGGAAATATCACGTCTCGAATCACAACAAAAAGACGACTATCGGCAACTTGAGATCAAAGTACAGACCCTTACGAACCGTGTCATGAATAGAGTACCTAAGGGAAATAGGAAACGTTTGTATACTGGATCCGTTGATTCAGATGGCTCAGATTCTGATGCTTTAGTGGAGGTTCCAGTATCTTCGGTTGGGGAAACTGCAACCATCACTACAGTGACGGTGTCAGGGTGCCTGTCAACGGCCAGGGATACAATTTGTGGAAATGTCACCCAACTTTCCAGTCACATGCCAAATGAGGAGGTGAGACGGATGAATGAAAGAATTGATGGAAAGAGAAATGAAGGGGTAATTAGGCGCGTTCCTTTGACAAGTGTGACCTGTCTGCCTCATCAGTGTTGCCAACTCACGCATGTTCCACTAATGTCAGCTCAGGTTATTCCGAGTGGGGTGCGTACGAGCGTTGGAGTTCTGGAGGAGGGGCACAATCATGCGGGGACTACCATCTCCGAGAAATCTTCATTAGGTCAAAATTTAAATAACCTTGTAACTTTTGGACAAAATTCACCGACGGAAAGGGGCCCCGTATTAGAGTGTGGCACTTCTCAGAACACCAATGGACGTGCGGACACAGCAAACGGCAACAAACATATCAGCATCCGATTGTCAGAAATTCGGAACTTACCCATGTTTACAGGAGAATTCGGACAAGCTAGTTTATTCCTCGAAAACTTGGAACAGACTTTTCAATTATTAGAGGCTTCTGACCGAGAAAAATTATTATTATTGCCACGTTGTTTGACAGAGGGGGCTAGAGCTTGGTATAAAACGGTCGAAGAACAGATACGAACCTACGATGATTTTGTTCGATTATTCAGGGACAGTTTCCTCTCCTTACGGATGGAGCGCCTACAGAAGAAATTTGTACAAAATATGCGATATGACCGGACGAAATACCCTCGTTTGAGAGACTTCGCTTGGAAGGTGATAGCGGAATATTATGCGGTCGTGCATCATCCGGATGAAGGGGAACTAATCGAAATTCTGCTTGACTGTTTGCCTCCGAATGAGTCCAAGATATTAAGAGCTGTGGAACCCAAGTCCACACAACAGTTAATCTTAAAATTAACCGAATTAGAGGGTTACCCAGAACACACTGGAGCCGTGACTGAGAGAAAATGGAGGAAACCTTTCGTACGACAAGTAGTGGTCCAAAAGAGGTTTGGAAAAGGAGGGAAACAAACCAAGGAGTCGTCCTCACAAACCGAAGAGACTAAAGAAAAAACTGTGATGAGTAATTCACGAGATTCCTCCAGTACGGAAGAGCGGAAATCACGATATCCTTACAGGAATCGATGGAGGAATGGAAATTCCTACAACCGAAACATGAGAGGTCGTGGCCCGGGAAGACCGTGGTATGACCCATACCGAGAGGGACCAGGAGTAGCCTATGGCTATGGAAATAGTGGAGAATATGGGAATTACCCAAGTGGATCCCAGGTTTTCCCAAATGGAAATGGAACTTCTGGTGGGATGCGTGCCAGTCCGCCATATGCATCGGGTGTACCACCACCTGGAGGGGGTAGTGTACCCCATACAACACCTTCCCCAGGGGTGAACATGGCGACTGTGGCGGGATCGTACCCATCTCACCCGACGTTCGCACCAACGTCAGTCGGAAGTCAAACGAATGAAAACTGGACGGGAAATGCATATCGCAGTTCTCAGTAGGGGAGATTGCGAACTGCGAGATGGATTCCCTGACTCCCCAAGAAGAAGAAGAAGACGGTAACACCACCTTGTGTAAAGTTTCGACCTATCAAAATTCATGTTTGGCGGATAATCTTGTTTTGGATAGTAAACCTTCAGTCAATTCAAAATTGAACGTTTCGAGAGATATAGAAATTTTGGAACATCGCACAATTGCTCCTGTGTTTTCGATTTGCTTCGTGATCGATGAACGGGAATGTGAGAATGATGGTGACCGAGGGGTCATTCTCACATACCCGTTTCCGACATTACAATGCTCGATTGGTGGTTTATCTCTCATCTGTATCCTGGATTCTGGTGCAGATATCTCACTTCTGTCTATGGATGCGTGGAGAAAGATTCAATCAGTGTATCCATCTGCTAAGTTACGCCCAAATACTAACCTAACTTTAAAAGGATTTGCTGGAGATGAAGTTCATCATGTTAAAGGTTTTCAGGTGTTAAATTTAACCATTCAAGGTCATATTTTTGAAGTGTCACTATACGTGGTTGCCAAATTAAAACCCGATTGTATTTTAGGCTGCCCTTTCTTTATTAGATACAAAGTTCTTTTGGATTGTAAATCGCGGAAAGCTTCCTTGGAAACAGATTCATCAGAAATGGTAACGTGGGATCTAGAACAACCAAATCGTTGTCTGGTCGCAATTGCTGATACTTCAAAGGAACATCTAGAAGAGACTTTATTCACACCTTCGGTTACAGTAGATGATATTCAGGCATACGTCTCAAAGCGTTCAGATCTTCAACCCGAACATAGGCTGCAGCTGGCTAAATTACTCTTAAAGTACCGACGTCTGTTTACGGAGAATCCGCGAGTGGTTAAAGTGGAACCGTATCGCATACAGCTCTCCGACGACTCGCCAGTGGTCGGAAAGATGTATCCGGTACCAGTTCATCTTCAAAAGGAATTTGAAGAGGTTCTAGAGAAATGGTTGCGTCTTGGAATCATTATTGAGGGACCATCTCCCTATCGATCCCCAGTTCATGTGGTTCGGAAATCCTCGGGCTCACTGAGGCCAGTTTTGGACCTGAGAGGACTCAATGAGAAGGTCATCTGTCCAAAAATCCAAGTTGAACCCATTCCTGATCTTATTGCTCGAGTCAGTGGCTCATCTGTGTTTTCAAGTTTAGATTGTACCCAATCCTATCACAGTATTCCTTTGCATCCAGACAGTTACAAGTACGTCAGCTTCGTTTATAAAGGTCATCAATATCAACTAACGCGTTTAACTATGGGTCTTAAATCATCACCGGCGATATTTCAATCAGTCATGCATTCATTGTTCAGGTTATCATCGTTTAAAGAATATCTCATTATATACTTGGATGACGCTCTCTGTTTTTCATCTTCTTTCGACGATCATTTTCATCATCTGGAAACTGTTTTCAAAATTCTTCATTCAGCTAACCTTTCGTTAAATTTTCATAAATGTAATTTCCTTGCAACAGAAATTCCTTTTCTTGGACACATCATATCTGGGACTTCAGTGAAGATACATCCTAAAAGTAACGAGGCCATCAGATGCTTCCCTCTTCCACGGACGAAGAAAGCTCTACGGAGATTTCTTGGTCTTGTGGGGTGGCGAAAGCGACATTTCAAGAACTTCGCTGAATTAACAGCTCCTTTCTATGACTTATTAAAGAAGAATCGGAAGATTGAGTATTCTCCAGAATTGTTACAGCGATTCGATCATCTTCGAGATCTATTAAGTAGTCCACCAGCGCTGGCTCAACCAGATTTTTCGTTAGATTTTCATCTTTACAGCGATGCCTCTGCGGAATGTCTTGCCGGGTTCGCGGCGCAATTTCCTCCTGGTCATGACGACCTAGAGGTGATTGCTTACGCGAGCAGGCGGATCAAACCACATGAGATCTCTTTATCCATCTTCCAGCTCGAACTAGCAGCGGTCTTGTTTCTATGCGAGAAATTTTCTTATTTCATTCTAGGGCGACGGACAATTGTCCACTGCGACAATGCCGCCGTAACCTATGCTTTTGGTCTTCGTAACCTTGACGCCCGAACCACTCGTTTGATCTTAAAACTCCAGCGTTTCGATCTCCAATTCGTGCACATAAAGGGCTCGGATAACGAGATTGCCGATTTACTCAGTAGGTCTCCTCCTGAGATACCGGAAGTGAAGGAAGAGCACTTCATCAATTTTTTGACGTCTGCAGATTCGACCTTCTTGGATCTTACAGAAGTAAAACGAAAACAACAACAGGATGCATATTGTGAGAAGTTGTATAGCATCTGGAAGGATTGTCATGACAATACACGAATTTGTAGAGAAAATGGTTTGATTTATCTTCGATCTCCACAAAATTCCCATTGGTTACTGCTCATTCCTGCCAGTATGACAAAATCAGTTGTTTCGGCGATTCATAACCGTGGACATTTGGGAGTAAAGCGATGCTTATCTTTCGCCAAGGCTATGTTTCACTGGAAAGGAATGCGTGAAAGTTTTACTCAGTATATTCAGGAATGCCTTTCCTGTGCACGCACCAAGTATTCGTATCGGGTGATTCGGAAGGGATCCTATCATGTAGAGGCCTCTTCTCCTCATGAGAAGCAATGCTTGGACCTGGTAGGACCACTCCCGAATAGTCAGGGATACAAATATATTCTCACGATTCTGGACGTTTACAGTCGCTTTGTGTGCTTCTTTCCACTGAGAACGGCGCACGCAATGGCGGTCCTTGAGAGGAGATATTTTTATAATCTACCTTATCCCAAATACTTGGTGAGTGACCAGGGCCCGCAGTTCCTCTCGCGAGTCTGGAAGGAGTTTTGCCAAAAACATCGAGTACAACATATACTGACCACGCCTTATCATCCTGCTTCCCATGGCATTGTCGAAAGAAGGCATCGAGATCTCCATCGGATACTTCGTCTATATTGTCATGATAATCAAGCCAGATGGAGCTATTATCTCAAGGAGGCGCAAGACTTATGCAATCATTCAATGTGCGAATCCCTGGGATGCACTCCGGCGGAGATATTCCTCTCTTACTCAGCTTCTCAGGATTTCAAACGAAATTTCCATTGGCCAAAGGAATCTGAATCTGTACCTGACGATAAGAAATTCGTTATTTCCATACCTGCGATAAAACCGAAAAGAGAAAGGAAAGAAGAAGAAAAGAAAGGAAAAGATGAGATAAAAGAAGGTTCTCTGGTAATGTTAAAGACCCATTACTTATCATCGGTACCAAAGAAGGTATTCTCAAAATTCATGTTCACATATCTTGGACCATATTTGGTAACTAAACTTTTCAGGAATTCAGCTCAACTTCAAACATTATCAGGAGAGAATATTGGAGTGCAAAGCTACGACAACCTAAAACTTTTTCGATGTTCAGATCTCAAGCGACGACAACTTCTTGGCGAGGCAGAGAATCCATAAAAGCTCGAAGGCGAAAATAAAACATTTTAGGATTTTAATTAGGTTAAGAGATTTAGATTAGTATAAATGTCGTTTATTTTCTTTTAGTGTAGATAAATGCTGTTAGTGTATTCATGATGTAAGAAAAAATTTTTTTTCAAGGACCGCGGAAGATGATACCTCCCAACATGGAGTTATCATGTTGAAAATTTTCGAACGCCCTGTATAATAATGTAAAATAATATATAATATAGGATATGCAAGGATGTAATGTTGTCATTTAATTTTCTTGTAGTATTAAAAGGTAGGATTAAGTTAGGACGTGCATTAAAATAGGTTTAGGATTTTATTTCGTATTTAATGTCTATGTTTTGTTTATTTCTATCTTAATTTCCTATATTTTTTAATAATACTCTGCTTATTTCTTTTATTTTCATCTGTAGAACGCTTTTCCTATCTCCAATCATTCTGAAAACTCTGTCAAAATTTTCTTTAAAAATTTTATTCAAAAACTATTCTTCATAAAATTCTTTAGACTTTCAGCCATTTTGATAGAAAATCGTCAAGATTCACTTGGCTTTGGTACATCATCTTCAATCTTGTCTTGTGTGACGTCAGTAGCACAGATTTACAGATTTTTTTATAATTGGTCGCTTTCCTTTGAACTCTATGATAATTAGCTCATCTTCAATCTTCAGACTGTTACGTCACATTGTTGTGGTACTGTAATGGCGTCAGCCTAAGAAAGCAATCCTCAGTTATCGCCCGTCAGATATTATCGGCATAAAGTGATAAAGAAGGCCGCTCCAGAACAGATTTTTACTACTAAAAGATTTAAAAAGGTTCGATTGCAAAATTTGCGATAATTTTTGTGCTATTTATTGAACGGAACGGAGCGAGTAGCGAGGGGAATTAGTGAAGCGAAGCAGCCCAATGTTGTAAGTTGTCTGTCTGCATTATGGACGAGGTCTGATTTCGGTATGATTGGATCCTGAATTTTTTGGAAGAACCGTGATAGTTAATGGCCTGTTAATGGTTCAAAATGGACTGTATGTTGTGGAGGATGTGAGTGATAGTTGTTTATTCTGGAACTATGAAATCCATCACAAAATAAATAAGAAAGGTAAACATGAACGGGTGCTTGTAAGGACGACATTGGATTTTGCTTGTATACAAACTCATCCGAACTGTAAGTAAGTTTTCTTTATTTCTAAAGTGGTTTCAAGCGAAGTAACTTGGTAGCCTGGATTTATGGATATTTTCTTTTAACCTCGAAATTCACCAAGTTATCGCGTTGGAATATGGTGTTTAGTGAAACATAATAATATAACCATGTCTTCGTAAATTCCTTTCCCGTAGGATCTACACAATTACTGAGACAATATGCGACGGCTTAGGCTTATCTATAAAGGGGGGGAAAATAAAGGTAGAGCAAATACTGACGGAATATACATGCAAGTGTAAAATTTTCATTTAGAGTGACCATCGAAATTCCTGTTATTCAAAGAAAGCAAAATCTTGTGAAAGGCTATATGCAGTATTCTTTATTATTGTTGCGATTTTTTTTTATTTGGCTATGCATCATTTGGCTGTACATTAGAACCACGCTAAACAAATAGGATAGGAATGACGTTCTCCGGTATAGAACATATATTCAATATATTTTATTCTTTTAAAGTTTTTTTTTTAACCTTAACGTATCCGTGAAGTATGAGAAAGAAACCGAAGCTGTACTTTGATAAAAGAAGCACGATGGGTCGTTTTGTCATAAAAATTTTCGATAGGGGCAATTGGTTTTCTACACCGTGCGAACATTCATATAACTTTTTTTTTTGTAACAGAATCTCATTAAAAGAAATGTGGCCTGGATTGCCAACCAAAGCGTTTTTACGTTATAAAATAAATTTGTTGGTGTGAGTGTGTAGTGTGAATGTGTCTTAGGTTAGTGTAGGTTAAGATTTTAGTGATTTCATGTGTATGTTTTGTAATAAAATGTGTAGGCAAGAAATAAATAAATATAGAAAAGGGTGCCTAGTAATTGTAGCTGCTGTGAACAGCTAAAACATAAGATTTTTTTAATGAAAAATATGAATGCCAATGAGAGGCACTTTCCTTAAGATAGTCGAGAATGCGTAACTATTTAATAAAAGTAATAAATATTGTTAAAAAGTAGGTAATAAAATTGAAAGTCATGAGAGTAGGTGTGCATGTGATATTGTAAAAACGGTTGGTCACGAATTGTGACACGCACGGTAAAAATGATTCTGTAAAGTGTAATGCGATGTATGATTGTGCCCCTAAACTTAATGTAAACAGTCTGTATAAAGCTTCGGTAAAACAAGTAAAGCTTCAAGTTGACAGTTATGTTTTATTCCATATAACAGAGATACAGTAGAGTAGAAATTTCATAGTAAAACATGATTTAGTCGAGATCAATAGTGCGTCTTCCTATCAATCCGATAATGAATCATCGAGGGGAAAATGATATGAGTGAAACGTTACGGGGAACCCATCAGTGAATGTCACGAATCCTGAGATTTATTTTTTTTATTTACTTTTCCAAATTTTCGAGTTTATTTATTTTTTTTTTCCGTTGCGCAAAATTTCATTTAGATAATACACATGTAGGGCAGGTCTTCTGAGTTCGATTCTTTCTCCCATGACTATGGAGCGAGTGAGTGCATCCCCGGTTGCGAGCTATTCTTCTGTGATGGCCACATAGACTTATAGCTGGTTAAACTGGTGATATACTCAAACGCACCTTGGTCCCGAGAAAGCGAACATCTGAGAACAACAGTAGACACGAATACATACATAACCAAATATAAAAATTCAATTATAATTTTTCTAACAAGCAAATATCCTATAATCAAATGCTGTGTCTGCAATCAGTGTCAATAAGCCATGCTTCCGAAAAAAAGCAACATACAAGTACCAGCATGCAACGTCAGGTTGTAAACATAGCTAGTTTCTTAGGGAGTCACAGACTTGCGCACACGTATCTTCTTTATCAGCAAATGCCAGATAAGAGGTTGATTGACAGTATCTTTGGCCAGGATTGCGCACAGGATCGGTAGTCGACGTTGCCAGGTGATAAAAACAGAATTGTGCACATCTAATGAAAAAAAAGAAAATGAAATTTCTGGATGCAAAATCTGAAATACTAATTATTCGTACTTGGAAGGGAAACACCACCACCTACTTTTATTTGTAAAGACAAATTTCAGGATATCAGGAATCAAAGTTATTTTAAACAATTCAATTGTAATATTTTTCGGCTTCCCCAGTTTTCAAAATCTAACAGCAGGTCAGAATTTTGTAAAATGTTCAAGTCCAATAGTATCAGACAAAACGTCCAGTGCTTATAAATCAAAAACGGCTGAGAACAAAAAGATGAATCTAAAACTGAGATAGGAAAGTGTCATAGGGAACATTACATGGACCCACACAACCTACTTTTTGCGGCCATTTTGAAACGGTGGCCGAAATAAAAAAATTGCTTCCTACAACAAATATTTCGTTTTTCAAGGACTACCAAGTGAGGTATGATTCAATACATGTTCTTATTTGAAAATTTGAAGTTAACCCCTGGGCCCCCTTCGAGGAGGGCCCTGGGGGTCACCACAACAACACCATGAGATGTGTCCTATGACATTTTCCTATCTCAGTTTTTGTTTAATCTTTTTATTCTCAGCCGTTTTTGATTTATAAGCACTGGACGTTTTATCTGATACAGGACCCACTTTTTGCGGTCATTTTGAAAACTGTGGCCCAAATCGAAAATGGTTTCCTACAAAAGTTGTTCCGTTTTTCAAGGACTATCGAATGAGGTGCGGTTTAGTACATGTTCCCATTTGAAAATTTGAAGTTGGCCTTTGGGGCCCCTTCAAGGAGGGCCCTGGGGGTCACCACAACAACACCATGTGATGTGCCCTATGACATTTTCCTATCTCAGTTTTTGTTTCATCTTTTGATTCCCAGCCGTTTCTGATTTATAAGCACTGGACGTTTTATCTGAAACACCCTGTATATATACTGTACTTGTTACCGTCAAGGCTGAGACCTGCACGGTCTAAGTTTTGAGCCCAAGCATAACCCTAACCCGGATAGTGATGTCAACCGGCTCTGCTCGGTTCAACTCAGCGAACAGCTAGAGCCAACTCGGTTGGGATGAAGAGCAATCTGCTCAGATCAATTGAGCCGGTGTAACGGGCAATTTTTACCCTAGCAAATTATTACCCTAGAGGGTAAAATTTGCCCGGGAAAATTTGACGTCAACAATAGGGGTACAAATATTATCGTGAAAATATTACCCTACATGTCAATCAAATATATTGTTGAAAGGAGGGTAAAAATTGACCGGGAAAAAATGACTTCTCACATAAGAGGGTAATAATATCCCGGGCAAATTGTACCCTATAGCTAAACTCGCTTGAACTACACACTAAATTTCTCCTAAAGAGGGTAATAATTGACCAGGAAAAAATGACTTCTCACGAAAGAGGGTAATAATTTCCCGGGCAAATTGTACCCTATAGCTAAACTCGCTTGAACTACACAGTAAATTTCTCCTAAAGAGGGTAATAATTGACCAGAAAAAAATGGCTTCTCACGAAAGAGGGTAATAATATCCCGGGCAAATAGTACCGCCTTGCTAAACTCTACAGAATTATAGTATACATTTCTCCTAAAAAGGGTAATAATTGACCAGGAAAAAATGACTTCTCACGAAAGAGGGTAATAATATCCCGGGCAAATTGTACCCTATAGCTAAACTCGCTTGAAATACACAGTAAATTTCTCCTAAAGAGGGGTAATAATTGACCAGGAAAAAATGACTTCTCACGAAAGAGGGTAATAATATCCCGGGCAAATAGTACCCTCTTGCTAAACTCTATAGAATTACAGTATACATTTCTCCTAAAAAGGGTAATAATTGGCCAAGAAAAATGACTTCTCAGGAAAGAGGGTAATAATTTCCCGGGCAAATTGTACCCTATAGCTAAACTCGCTTGAACTACACAGTAAATTTCTCCTAAAGAGGGTAATAATTGACGAAGAAAAAATGACTTTTCACGAAAGAGGGTAATAATATCCCGGGCAAATAGTACCCTCTTGCTAAACTCTATAGAATTACAGTATACATTTCTCCTAAAAAGGGTAATAATTGACCAGGAAAAAATGACTTCTCCCGAAAGAGGGTAATAATATCCCGGGCAAATTGTACCCTATAGCTAAACTCGCTTGAAATACACAGTAAATTTCTCCAAAAGAGGGTAATAATTGACCAGGAAAAAATGACTTCTCACGAAAGAGGGTAATAATTTTCCGGGCAAATAGTACCCTCTTGCTAAACATTATAGAATTACAGTATACATTTCTCTTAAGAAGGGTAATAATTGACCAGGAAAAAATGACTTCTCACGAAAGAGGGTAATAATTTCCCGGGCAAATTGTACCCTATAGCTAAACTCGCTTGAACTACACAGTAAATTTCTCCTAAAGAGGGTAATAATTGACCAGGAAAAAATGACTTCTCACGAAAGAGGGTAATAATATCCCGGGCAAATAGTACCCTCTTGCTAAACTCTACAGAATTACAGTATACATTTCTCCTAAAAAGGGTAATAATTGACCAGGAAAAAATGACTTCTCACGAAAGAGGGTATTAATATCCCGGGCAAATAGTACCCTCTTGCTAAACTCTGCGGAATTACAGTATACATTTCTCCTAAAAAGGGTAATAATTGACCAGGAAAAATGACTTCTCACGAAACAGGGTAATAATTTCCCGGGCAAATTGTACCCTATAGCTAAACTCGCTTGAACTACACAGTAAATTTCTCCTAAAGAGGGTTATAATTGACCAGGAAAAAATGACTTCTCACGAAAGAGGGTAATAATATCCCGGGCAAATAGTACCCTCTTGCTAAACTCTGCAGAATTACAGTATACATTTCTCCTAAAAAGGGTAATAATTGACCAGGAAAAAATGACTTCTCACGAAAGAGGGTAATAATTTCCCGGGCAAATTGTACCCTATAGCTAAACTCGCTTAAACTACACAGTAAATTTCTCCTAAAGAGGGTAATAATTGACCAGGAAAAAATGACTTCTCACGAAAGAGGGTAATAATTTCCCGGGCAAATAGTACCCTCTTGCTAAACTCTACACAATAACAGTATACATTTATCCTAAAAAGGGTAATAATTGACGAGGAAAAAATGACTTCTCACGAAAGAGGGTAATAATATCCCGGGCAAATTGTACCCTATAGCTAAACTCGCTTGAAATACACAGTAAATTTCTCCAAAAGAGGGTAATAATTGACCAGGAAAAAATGACTTCTCACGAAAGAGGGTAATAATTTTCCGGGCAAATAGTACCCTCTTGCTAAAAATTATAGAATTACAGTATACATTTCTCTTAAGAAGGGTAATAATTGACCAGGAAAAAATGACTTCTCACGAAAGAGGGTAATAATATCCCGGGCAAATAGTACCCTCTTGCTAAACTCTACAGAATTACAGTATACATTTCTCCTAAAAAGGGTAATAATTGACCAGGAAAAAATGACTTCTCACGAAAGAGGGTATTAATATCCCGGGCAAATAGTACCCTCTTGCTAAACTCTGCGGAATTACAGTATACATTTCTCCTAAAAAGGGTAATAATTGACCAGGAAAAATGACTTCTCACGAAACAGGGTAATAATTTCCCGGGCAAATTGTACCCTATAGCTAAACTCGCTTGAACTACACAGTAAATTTCTCCTAAAGAGGGTAATAATTGACCAGGAAAAAATGACTTCTCACGAAAGAGGGTAATAATATCCCGGGCAAATTGTACCCTATAGCTAAACTCGCTTGAACTACACAGTAAATTTCTCCTAAAGAGGGTAATAATTGACCAGGAAAAAATGACTTCTCACGAAAGAGGGTAATAATATCCCGGGCAAATAGTACCCTCTTGCTAAACTCTACACAATTACAGTATACATTTCTCCTAAAAAGGGTAATAATTGACCAGGAAAAAATGACTTCTCACGAAAGAGGGTAATAATATCCCGGGCAAATTGTACCCTATAGCTAAACTCGCTTGAACTACACAGTAAATTTTTCCTAAAGAGGGTAATAATTGACCAGGAAAAAATGACTTCTCACGAAAGAGGGTAATAATATCCCGGGCAAATAGTACCCTCTTGCTAAACTCTACACAATTACAGTATACATTTCTCCTAAAAAGGGTAATAACTGACCAGGAAAAAATGACTTCTCACGAAAGAGGGTAATAATTTCCCGGGCAAACAGTACCCTCTTGCTAAACTTTATAGAATTACAGTATACATTTCTCTTAAGAAGGATAATAATTGACCAGGAAAAAATGACTTCTCACGAAAGAGGGTAATAATTTCCCGGGCAAATTGTACCCTATAGCTAAACTCGCTTGAACTACACAGTAAATTTCTCCTAAAGAGGGTAATAATTGACCAGGAAAAAATGACTTATCACGAAAGAGGGTAATAATATCCCGGGCAAATAGTACCCTCTTGCTAAACTCTATAGAATTACAGTATACATTTCTCCTAAAAAGGGTAATAATTGACCAGGAAAAAATGACTTCTCACGAAAGAGGGTAATAATTTCCCGGGCAAATTGTACCCTATAGCTAAACTCGCTTGAACTACACAGTAAATTTCTCCTAAAGATGGTAATAATTGACCAGGAAAAAATGACTTCTCACGAAAGAGGGTAATAATTTCCCGGGCAAATTGTACCCTATAGCTAAACTCGCTTGAACTACACAGTAAATTTCTCCTAAAGAGGGTAATAATTTACCAGGAAAAAATGAGTTATCACGAAAGAGGGTAATAATATCCCGGGCAAATAGTACCCTCTTGCTAAACTTTATAGAATTACAGTATACATTTCTCTTAAGAAGGGTAATAATTGACCAGGAAAAAATGACTTCTCACGAAAGAGGGTAATAATTTCCCGGGCAAATTGTACCCAATAGCTAAACTCGCTTGAACTACACAGTAAATTTCTCCTAAAGAGGGTAATAATTGACCAGGAAAAAATGATTTCTCGCGAAAGAGGGTAATAATTTCCCGGGCAATAGTACCCTCTTGCTAAACTTTATAGAATTACACTATACATTTTTCTTAAGAAGGGTAATAATTGACCAGGAAAAAATGTCTTCTCACGAAAGAGGTTAATAATTTCCCGGGCAAATTGTACCCTATAGCTAAACTCGCTTGAACTACACAGTAAATTTCTCCTAAAGAGGGTAATAATTGACCAGGAAAAAATGACTTCTCACGAAAGAGGGTAATAATATCCCGGGCAAATAGTACCCTCTTGCTAAACTCTACAGAATTACAGTATACATTTCTCCTAAAAAGGGTAATAATTGACCAGGAAAAAATGACTTCTCACGAAAGAGGGTAATAATATCCCGGGCAAATAGTACCCTCTTGCTAAACTCTGCAGAATTACAGTATACATTTCTCCTAAAAAGGGTAATAATTGACCAGGAAAAAATGACTTCTCACGAAAGAGGGTAATAATTTCCCGGGCAAATTGTACCCTATAGCTAAACTCGCTTAAACTACACAGTAAATTTCTCCTAAAGAGGGTAATAATTGACCAGGAAAAAATGACTTCTCACGAAAGAGGGTAATAATTTCCCGGGCAAATTGTACCCTATAGCTAAACTCGCTTAAACTACACAGTAAATTTCTCCAAAAGAGGGTAATAATTGACCAGGAAAAAATGACTTCTCACGAAAGAGGGTAATAATTTTCCGGGCAAATAGTACCCTCTTGCTAAACATTATAGAATTACAGTATACATTTCTCTTAAGAAGGGTAATAATTGACCAGGAAAAAATGACTTCTCACGAAAGAGGGTAATAATTTCCCGGGCAAATTGTACCCTATAGCTAAACTCGCTTGAACTACACAGTAAATTTCTCCTAAAGAGGGTAATAATTGACCAGGAAAAAATGACTTCTCACGAAAGAGGGTAATAATATCCCGGGCAAATAGTACCCTCTTGCTAAACTCTACAGAATTACAGTATACATTTCTCCTAATAAGGGTAATAATTGACCAGGAAAAAATGACTTCTCACGAAAGAGGGTATTAATATCCCGGGCAAATAGTACCCTCTTGCTAAACTCTGCGGAATTACAGTATACATTTCTCCTAAAAAGGGTAATAATTGACCAGGAAAAATGACTTCTCACGAAAGAGGGTAATAATTTCCCGGGCAAATTGTACCCTATAGCTAAACTCGCTTGAACTACACAGTAAATTTCTCCTAAAGAGGGTAATAATTGACCAGGAAAAAATGACTTCTCACGAAAGAGGGTAATAATATCCCGGGCAAATAGTACCCTCTTGCTAAACTCTACACAATTACAGTATACATTTCTCCTAAAAAGGGTAATAATTGACCAGGAAAAAATGACTTCTCACGAAAGAGGGTAATAATTTCCCGGGCAAATTGTACCCTATAGCTAAACTCGCTTGAACTACACAGTAAATTTCTCCTAAAGAGGGTAATAATTGACCAGGAAAAAATGACTACTCACGAAAGAGGGTAATAATTTCCCGGGCAAATTGTACCCTATAGCTAAACTCGCTTGAACTACACAGTAAATTTCTCCTAAAGAGGGTAATAATTGACCAGGAAAAAATGACTTCTCACGAAAGAGGGTAATAATATCCCGGGCAAATAGTACCCTCTTGCTAAACTCTATAGAATTACAGTATACATTTCTCCTAAAAAGGGTAATAATTGGCCAAGAAAAATGACTTCTCAGGAAAGAGGGTAATAATTTCCCGGGCAAATTGTACCCTATAGCTAAACTCGCTTGAACTACACAGTAAATTTCTCCTAAAGAGGGTAATAATTGACGAAGAAAAAATGACTTTTCACGAAAGAGGGTAATAATATCCCGGGCAAATAGTACCCTCTTGCTAAACTCTATAGAATTACAGTATACATTTCTCCTAAAAAGGGTAATAATTGACCAGGAAAAAATGACTTCTCCCGAAAGAGGGTAATAATTTCCCGGGCAAATTGTACCCTATAGCTAAACTCGCTTGAACTACACAGTAAATTTCTCCTAAAGAGGGTAATAATTGACCAGGAAAAAATGGCTTCTCACGAAAGAGGGTAATAATATCCCGGGCAAATAGTACCCCCTTGCTAAACTCTACAGAATTATAGTATACATTTCTCCTAAAAAGGGTAATAATTGACCAGGAAAAAGTGACTTCTCACGAAAGAGGGTAATAATTTCCCGGGCAAATTGTACCCTATAGCTAAACTCGCTTGAACTACACAGTAAATTTCTCCTAAAGAGGGTAATAATTGACCAGGAAAAAATGACTTCTCACGAAAGAGGGTAATAATATCCCGGGCAAATAGTACCCTCTTGCTAAACTATACAGAATTACAGTATACATTTCTCCTAAAAAGGGTAATAATTGACCAGGAAAAAATGACTTCTCACGAAAGAGGGTAATAATATCCCGGGCAAATTGTACTATATAGCTAAACTCGCTTGAACTACACAGTAAATTTCTCCTAAAGAGGGTAATAATTGACCAGGAAAAAATGACTTCTCACGAAAGAGTGTAATAATTTCCCGGGCAAATAGTACCCTCTTGCTAAACTCTACAGAATTACAGTATACATTTCTCCTAAAAAGGGTAATAATTGACCAGGAAAAAATGACTTCTGACGAAAGAGGGTAATAATATCCCGGGCAAATAGTACCCTCTTGCTAAACTCTATAGAATTACAGTATACATTTCTCCTAAGAACGGTAATAATTGACCAGGAAAAAATGACTTCTCACGAAAGAGGGTAATAATATCCCGGGCAAATTGTTCCTGCTATCTAAACTCTGTTCAACTACATAGCATACTACATTTTTCCAAAGGTTGGTAATAATTAAGCAAAAAAATTATTTAGCAAGAAGGTGTTAATGATAATTGTTATTTTTATGTATTCTTTATTTTAGGCATATGCTGGGACTAATGAGTTTTTTTTTTCAATTTTTTATTTAGGCTTAGATGTGGTTCTTCCAGTTTTTTCGATGTTAATCTTATTATTTTAACTTCCGATAATTTTTCCTTTCCTTCAAATCATGGGTCAGTCATGTCCTTTTTCTTCCTATTCCTCACTTCCTCTCTATCTTTCCTTCCTATCAGTGTGAAGAAGGCAGTTTCTTCGGAAGGTGTGTCCAATCCAGTTCGCATTTTTAGGAAGGAAGGTGCCTAGATGTGTCTTCTTCTATCCCTTTCAAAACTTGGTCATTTGTTGTCCTCTCGTCCATTTTATCTGCTCAATCTTCCTCCAACACCACTTTTCGAAGCTCTTTAAATATTTCTTCTCTAACTTCCGTAATGTCCAAGTCTCTGAGCCATACAGTCCAATGCTCCATATATATAGCACTTGACCAACTTCTTTTTAAATCCAATATTGAGCCTGCTAGTTAAGATTGATCTTTTCTTTTTGAATGCTTCTTTGGCTATGGCAATTCTTGACCTGAGTTCTTTGGTGTAGTAAGTGTCTCTCGTCAAAATACTTCCCAGATGCTTGAAATTGTCTACCTCCTCAAGTTCTCCTTGTTGTACACTGATCCGTAAGCCGTGTTTCCACGGGATTTTCTCATGACTTTCGACTTTTCGATGTTAATTTCCATTCCATACAATTTTCCAGAGTCAACTATTTTGTCAATCTTCTCCTGTATTCTTCCTTTGGTGTTAGCTATTATCACCGTATCATCTGCATACCTGATCTTGTGAATGATCGTCCTCCAATCTTGAAATCTCCAATTCCCATTAATGCTTCTTTCTTTAAACTCTATGTAAATATTCAATAATTGGGGTGACAAACTACATCCTTGTGTGACCCCTCTTTCAATCTTCATACTGTTTCTTTCTCTTTCATTCAAGCGCAGCTTCATTCGTTGTCGTGTGTACAGGTTTTGAATGAGTCGTCGATTTCTCCAGTTGACTGCGCTTTCTTTAAGTATTTTCAGAAGCTTTCAGGCAGTCGAAGAATCACAAACAAACTTCTTTCTTTACATCAAGCATTCTTTGGGGTAACAATATCCCTGATAAATTGTACCGACTAGCTGAATTTCATTAAACTGTTTATATTAGTTCTATATATATGTGTGTAAATTTTGAAAAGGCTTCACAAAATAAGTTGTAATAATATTCCTTGAAAATTTTACACCTTGGTAAATTTAATCAAACTGTGTAGTAAATGACTCTAGAATTAGGTAGATTTTGACCAAAAAATGGAATCTCAGGAAATAGCTGTAAAAATTTCACTAAAAGTTTAGTATATTTTTCGAAGTGAGAGTAAATATTGACAAAGGGAAATGACTTCACAATATAAGAGGTTACTATACCTGGTACAAATTGTACATCAAATAGATTCTAAATAAGTAGTTTGTAAATTTTTGTGAAGGTGCGGTATATAACAAAAGATTATACTTAACATTAAAAAGTTTTTCCTTTCCCATGAAAATTGTACTGTAGATCTTAATTTGATTAAGATATCTATAAAGTACATTGTTTTGAATTCGTATAGTTTTTTTCTTATAATTTCTTCCCACGAGGTGTGTTAGCAATGCAAAAAGTATACCATCTCAACGTGCCATTGTAAGAAGTTAATGCATTTCTAAATGTGTGTGTGAAAGTTGATTGTGTATTAATTTATGTTGTTGTCTGTACCACATCACTACGAGGGTGGGCTGATAAGTTCTCGGCCCGACCCAGAAGGACTTGAACTGCAGGCATGAAAGTTTGAGGCTATTCAACATAGTCCCCTCGAAGGTAAAAACACTTGACACTTCGATTCTGCAACTTTTCCAACCCCTCAAAAAAAATAAAATAAAATAAAAATAAAACAAGATTTCTAGAGTTCTGCAAAAAACTCTTCCACAGCTGTAATCACCCCTTCATCACTGTGAAATTTCTGTCCTTTCACTGTTCTTTTGAGTTTCGGAAAAAGATAATAATCAGAAGAAGCCAGATCTGGCGAGTAAGGTGGGTGGTCAATGCACTGTACCCCTAGGTCCCTCAGAATATCCATTGTTCAGCTAGCCTTGTGGAAGGAAGCATTGTCCTGAAAAAACAAAACACCTCGTGTCAACTTTCAGGGGTCTTTTCATTAATAGCGTCCTTTACCTTAGCCAGCAGACTGCAGTAATAATCTGCAGTTATGATTTGGCCCATTGGAAGGTAGTCTGAGAGCAAAGCATCATCCTTATTTCAGAATATTGAGGCAAGCACGTTTCCTGCGGACTTTTGTGCTTTTGAATATATTCGGCCTTGGAGATCCTGAGTGGTGCCACTCGCATGACTCCTCTTCGGCTTTCGTATCAAAGTGATGAAACCACATTTCATCCTGGGTCACAAGCTGATTCAAAAAATCGTCCTTGGAGTTTCCAAATGCAGTAAAATCACATGCCGCAACTTGCACGGGATATTATTACAACCTTTCGTCAGAAGTAATTTTTAACTAGTCAATTATTACCCTCCTTAGGTGAAATTTACTGTTTAGTTCAATGGAGTTTAGCTATAAAGTATAATTTGAATCAGATTTTATTATCTCATTTAGTGCGAAATCATTTTTTCCTGGTCAATTATTACCAACTTTAGCGGAAATTTACTGTGTAGTTTAATGGAGTTTACCAATAGCGTACAATTTGCCCGGGATATTATTACCCTCTTTCGTGAGAAGTCATTTTTTCCTGGTCAATTATTACCCTTTTTAGGAGAAATGTATACTGTAATTCTGTAGAGTTTAGCAAGAGGGTACTATTTGCCCGGGATATTATTACCCTCTTTCGTGAGAAGTCATTTTTTCCTGGTCAATTATTACCCTTCTTAAGAGAAATGTATACTGTAATTCTATAAAGTTTAGAAAGAGGGTACTATTTGCCCGGGAAATTATTACCCTCTTTCGTGAGAAGTCATTTTTTCCTGGTCAATTATTACCCTCTTTAGGAGAAATTTACTGTGTAGTTCAAGCGAGTTTAGCTATAGGGTACAATTTGCCCGGGAAATTATTACCCTCTTTCGTGAGAAGTCATTTCTTCCTGGTCAATTATTACCCTTCTTAGGAGAAATGTATACTGTAATTCTATAGAGTTTAGCAAGAGGGTACTATTTGCCCGGGAAATTATTACCCTCTTTCGTGAGAAGTCATTTTTTCCTGGTCAATTATTACCCTTTTTAGGAGAAATGTATACTGTAATTCTGTAGAGTTTAGCAAGAGGGTACTATTTGCCCGGGATATTATTACCCTCTTTCGTGAGAAGTCATTTTTTCCAGGTCAATTATTACCCTCTCTAGGAGAAGTTTACTGTGTAGTTCAAGCGAGTTTAGCTATAGTGTACAATTTGCCCGGGAAATTATTACCCTCTTTCGTGAGAAGTGATTTTTCTTGGTCAATTATTACCCTTCTTAGGAGAAATGTATACTGTAATTCTATAGAGTTTAGCAAGAGGGTACTATTTGCCCGGGATATTATTACCCTCTTTCGTGAGAAGTCATTTTTTCCTGGTCAATTATTACCCTCTTTAGGAGAAATTTACTGTGTAGTTCAAGCGAGTTTAGCTATAGGGTACAATTTGCCCGGGAAATTATTACCCTCTTTCGTGAGAAGTCATTTTTTCCTGGTCAATTATTACCCTTTTTAGGAGAAATGTATACTGTAATTCTGCAGAGTTTAGCAAGAGGGTACTATTTGCCCGGGATATTATTACCCTCTTTCGTGAGAAGTCATTTTTTCCTGGTCAATTATTACCCTTTTTAGGAGAAATGTATACTGTAATTCTGTAGAGTTTAGCAAGAGGGTACTATTTGCCCGGGATATTATTACCCTCTTTCGTGAGAAGTCATTTTTTCCTGGTCAATTATTACCCTCTTTAGGAGAAATTTACTGTGTAGTTCAAGCGAGTTTAGCTATAGGGTACAATTTGCCCGGGAAATTATTACCCTCTTTCGTGAGAAGTCATTTTTTCCTGGTCAATTATTACCCTTCTTAAGAGAAATGTATAGTGTAATTCTATAAAGTTTAGCAAGAGGGTACTATTTGCCCGTTAAATTATTACCCTCTTTCGTGAGAAGTCATTTTTTCCTGGTCAATTATTACCCTTTTTAGGAGAAATGTATACTGTAATTCTGTAGAGTTTAGCAAGAGGGTACTATTTGCCCGGGATATTATTACCCTCTTTCGTGAGAAGTCATTTTTTCCTGGTCAATTATTACCCTCTCTAGGAGAAATTTACTGTGTAGTTGAAGCGAGTTTAGCTATAGGGTACAATTTGCCCGGGAAATTATTACCCTCTTTCGTGAGAAGTCATTTTTTCCTTGTCAATTATTACCCTTCTTAAGAAAAATGTATAGTGTATTTCTATAAAGTTTAGCAAGAGGGTACTATTTGCCCGGGAAATTATTACCCTCTTTCGTGAGAAGTCATTTTTTCCTGGTCAATTATTACCCTCTTTAGGAGAAATTTACTGTGTAGTTCAAGCGAGTTTAGCTATAGGGTACAATTTGCCCGGGAAATTATTACCCTCTTTCGTGAGAAGTCATTTTTTCCTGGTCAATTATTACCCTTCTTAGGAGATATGTATACTGTAATTCTATAGAGTCTAGCAAGAGGGTACTATTTGCCCGGGATATTATTACCCTCTTTCGTGAGAAGTCATTTTTTCCTGGTCAATTATTACCCTTTTTAGGAGAAATGTATACTGTAATTCTGTAGAGTTTAGCAAGAGGCTACTATTTGCCCGGGATATTATTACCCTCTTTCGTGAGAAGTCATTTTTTCCTGGTCAATTATTACCCTCTCTAGGAGAAATTTACTGTGTAGTTCAAGCGAGTTTAGCTATAGTGTACAATTTGCCCGGGAAATTATTACCCTCTTTCGTGAGAAGTGATTTTTCTTGGTCAATTATTACCCTTCTTAGGAGAAATGTATACTGTAATTCTATAGAGTTTAGCAAGAGGGTACTATTTGCCCGGGATATTATTACCCTCTTTCGTGAGAAGTCATTTTTTCCTGGTCAATTATTACCCTCTTTAGGAAAAATTTACTGTGTAGTTCAAGCGAGTTTAGCTATAGGGTACAATTTGCCCGGGAAATTATTACCCTCTTTCGTGAGAAGTCACTTTTTCCTGGTCAATTATTACCCTTTTTAGGAGAAATGTATACTGTAATTCTGCAGAGTTTAGCAAGAGGGTACTATTTGCCCGGGATATTATTACCCTCTTTCGTGAGAAGTCATTTTTTCCTCGTCAATTATTACCCTTTTTAGGATAAATGTATACTGTAATTCTGTAGAGTTTAGCAAGAGGGTACTATTTGCCCGGGATATTATTACCCTCTTTCGTGAGAAGTCATTTTTTCCAGGTCAATTATTACCCTCTCTAGGAGAAGTTTACTGTGTAGTTCAAGCGAGTTTAGCTATAGTGTACAATTTGCCCGGGAAATTATTACCCTCTTTCGTGAGAAGTGATTTTTCTTGGTCAATTATTACCCTTCTTAGGAGAAATGTATACTGTAATTCTATAGAGTTTAGCAAGAGGGTACTATTTGCCCGGGATATTATTACCCTCTTTCGTGAGAAGTCATTTTTTCCTGGTCAATTATTACCCTCTTTAGGAGAAATTTACTGTGTAGTTCAAGCGAGTTTAGCTATAGGGTACAATTTGCCCGGGAAATTATTACCCTCTTTCGTGAGAAGTCATTTTTTCCTGGTCAATTATTACCCTTTTTAGGAGAAATGTATACTGTAATTCTGCAGAGTTTAGCAAGAGGGTACTATTTGCCCGGGATATTATTACCCTCTTTCGTGAGAAGTCATTTTTTCCTGGTCAATTATTACCCTTTTTAGGAGAAATGTATACTGTAATTCTGTAGAGTTTAGCAAGAGGGTACTATTTGCCCGGGATATTATTACCCTCTTTCGTGAGAAGTCATTTTTTCCTGGTCAATTATTACCCTCTTTAGGAGAAATTTACTGTGTAGTTCAAGCGAGTTTAGCTATAGGGTACAATTTGCCCGGGAAATTATTACCCTTTTCGTGAGAAGTCATTTTTTCCTGGTCAATTATTACCCTTCTTAAGAGAAATGTATAGTGTAATTCTATAAAGTTTAGCAAGAGGGTACTATTTGCCCGTTAAATTATTACCCTCTTTCGTGAGAAGTCATTTTTTCCTGGTCAATTATTACCCTTTTTAGGAGAAATGTATACTGTAATTCTGTAGAGTTTAGCAAGAGGGTACTATTTGCCCGGGATATTATTACCCTCTTTCGTGAGAAGTCATTTTTTCCTGGTCAATTATTACCCTCTCTAGGAGAAATTTACTGTGTAGTTGAAGCGAGTTTAGCTATAGGGTACAATTTGCCCGGGAAATTATTACCCTCTTTCGTGAGAAGTCATTTTTTCCTTGTCAATTATTACCCTTCTTAAGAAAAATGTATAGTGTATTTCTATAAAGTTTAGCAAGAGGGTACTATTTGCCCGGGAAATTATTACCCTCTTTCGTGAGAAGTCATTTTTTCCTGGTCAATTATTACCCTCTTTAGGAGAAATTTACTGTGTAGTTCAAGCGAGTTTAGCTATAGGGTACAATTTGCCCGGGAAATTATTACCCTCTTTCGTGAGAAGTCATTTTTTCCTGGTCAATTATTACCCTTCTTAGGAGATATGTATACTGTAATTCTATAGAGTCTAGCAAGAGGGTACTATTTGCCCGGGATATTATTACCCTCTTTCGTGAGAAGTCATTTTTTCCTGGTCAATTATTACCCTTTTTAGGAGAAATGTATACTGTAATTCTCTAGAGTTTAGCAAGAGGCTACTATTTGCCCGGGATATTATTACCCTCTTTCGTGAGAAGTCATTTTTTCCTGGTCAATTATTACCCTCTCTAGGAGAAATTTACTGTGTAGTTCAAGCGAGTTTAGCTATAGTGTACAATTTGCCCGGGAAATTATTACCCTCTTTCGTGAGAAGTGATTTTTCTTGGTCAATTATTACCCTTCTTAGGAGAAATGTATACTGTAATTCTATAGAGTTTAGCAAGAGGGTACTATTTGCCCGGGATATTATTACCCTCTTTCGTGAGAAGTCATTTTTTCCTGGTCAATTATTACCCTCTTTAGGAAAAATTTACTGTGTAGTTCAAGCGAGTTTAGCTATAGGGTACAATTTGCCCGGGAAATTATTACCCTCTTTCGTGAGAAGTCACTTTTTCCTGGTCAATTATTACCCTTTTTAGGAGAAATGTATACTGTAATTCTGCAGAGTTTAGCAAGAGGGTACTATTTGCCCGGGATATTATTACCCTCTTTCGTGAGAAGTCATTTTTTCCTCGTCAATTATTACCCTTTTTAGGATAAATGTATACTGCAATTCTGTAGAGTTTAGCAAGAGGGTACTATTTGCCCTGGATATTATTACCCTCTTTCGTGAGAAGTCATATTTTCCTGGTCAATTATTACCCTCTCTAGGAGAAATTTACTGTGTAGTTCAAGCGAGTTTAGCTATAGGGTACAATTTGCCCGGGAAATTATTACCCTCTTTCGTGAGAAGTCATTTTTTCCTGGTCAATTATTACCCTTCTTAGGAGATATGTATACTGTAATTCTATAAAGTTTAGCAAGAGGGTACTATTTGCCCGGGAAATTATTACCCTCTTTCGTGAGAAGTCATTTTTTCCTGGTCAATTATTACCCTTTTTAGGAGAAATGTATAGTGTAATTCTGTAGAGTTTAGCAAGAGGGTACTATTTGCCCGGGATATTATTACCCTCTTTCGTGAGAAGTCATTTTTTCCTGGTCAATTATTACCCTCTTTAGGAGAAATTTACTGTGTAGTTCAAGCGAGTTTAGCTATAGGGTACAATTTGCCCGGGAAATTATTACCCTCTTTCGTGAGAAGTCATTTTTTCCTGGTCAATTATTACCCTCTTTAGGAGAAATTTACTGTATAGTTCAAGCGAGTTTAGCTATAGGGTACAATTTGCCCGGGAAATTATTACCCTCTTTCGTGAGAAGTCATTTTTTCCTGGTCAATTATTACCCTTCTTAGGAGATATGTATACTGTAATTCTATAGAGTTTAGCAAGAGGGTACTATTTGCCCGGGATATTATTATCCTCTTTCGTGAGAAGTCATTTTTTCCTGGTCAATTATTACCCTCTTTAGGAGAAATTTACTGTGTAGTTCAAGCGAGTTTAGCTACAGGGTACAATCTGCCCGGGAAATTATTACCCTCTTTCGTGAGAAGTCATTTTTTCCTGGTCAATTATTACCCTCTTTAGGAGAAATTTACTGTGTAGTTCAAGCGAGTTTAGCTATAGGGTACAATTTGCCCGGGAAATTATTACCCTCTTTCGTGAGAAGTCATTTTTTCCTGGTCAATTATTACCCTTTTTAGGAGAAATGTATATTGTAATTGTGTAGAGTTTAGCAAGAGAGTACTATTTGCCCGGGATATTATTACCCTCTTTCGTGAGAAGTCATTTTTTCCTAGTCAATTATTACCCTCTTTAGGAGAAATTTACTGTGTAGTTCAAGCGAGTTTAGCTATAGGGTACAATTTGCCCGGGAAATTATTACCCTCTTTCGTGAGGTCATTTTTTCCTGGTCAATTATTACCCTTTTTAGGAGAAATGTATACTGTAATTCTGCAGAGTTTAGCAAGAGGGTACTATTTGCCCGGGATATTATTACCCTCTTTCGTGAGAAGTCATTTTTTCCTGGTCAATTATTACCCTTTTTAGGAGAAATGTATACTGTAATTCTGTAGAGTTTAGCAAGAGGGTACTATTTGCCCGGGATATTATTACCCTCTTTCGTGAGAAGTCATTTTTTCCTGGTCAATTATTACCCTCTTTAGGAGAAATTTACTGTGTAGTTCAAGCGAGTTTAGCTATAGGGTACAATTTGCCCGGGAAATTATTACCCTCTTTCGTGAGAAGTCATTTTTTCCTGGTCAATTATTACCCTTCTTAAGAGAAATGTATACTCTAATTCTATAAAGTTTAGCAAGAGGGTACTATTTGCCCGGGAAATTATTACCCTCTTTCGTGAGAAGTCATTTTTTCCTGGTCAATTATTACCCTCTTTAGGAGAAATTTACTGTGTAGTTCAAGCGAGTTTAGCTATAGGGTACAATTTGCCCGGGAAATTATTACCCTCTTTCGTGAGAAGTCATTTTTTCCTGGTCAATTATTACCCTTCTTAAGAGAAATGTATACTGTAATTCTATAAAGTTTAGCAAGAACGTACTATTTGCCCGGGAAATTATTACCCTCTTTCGTGAGAAGTCATTTTTTCCTGGTCAATTATTACCCTCTTTAGGAGAAATTTTCTGTGTAGTTTAAGCGAGTTTAGCTATAGGGTACAATTTGCCCGGGATATTATTACCCTCTTACGTGAGAAGTCATTTTTTCCCGGTCAATTTTTACCCTCCTTTCAACAATATATTTGATTGACATGTAGGGTAATATTTTCACGATAATATTTGTACCCCTATTGTTGACGTCAAATTTTCCCTGGCAAATTTTACCCTCTAGGGTAATAATTTGCTAGGGTAAAAATTGCATGTTACACCGGCTTGACTGGGATGAGCCACCAACTCGGCTCATGTGAGCCATCAGCATCAGCCAGCTCCATTGAAGCGAGTCCATCAACTTGGTTCGACTCAGCTCAACTGAGCCAATGGCTCGACAAGCTCTTTCGTGGCTAAGCGGTTAGCGTACGCGCCTTTGGCGTTTGAGACTCGGGTTCAAGATGTTATTACGGCGAAAGGAAAAAAAGTCCGTTTTCGTGGATGCTGAGTCTCAAATAGTGGTTCATACTTGCCAGAGAAAGTAAAGTAAATTTTTGGCAGATTGACTATGCTGTTTTGATCTGGTTAACACAAAGTTAGTTTTTCATTTTCATAATACAGGGTGGCCCACAAGTAGGTATACACCCCTGCATTGATCAAAATGAAATAAAATCTTTAGTTTTACGTCCCACGCTTATGCCGGTTAGGCTAAAGGAGACGGTGATGATGAGAAATGAATGAAATGGTGGAATGAAGAAAGTGGGAGGAAACGGGAGAACCCCGAGAAAACCCACGAGCACGGTGTTTATCCACCACAAAGTCCACACGGCGAGAGCTGGGATCGAACCAGAGACCCCAAGCACCGCAGGTGAACGCTCTACCACTGAGCCACCGCGCCCCCTTGCCATTATCAAGTATAACATTCTAGTTTATGGGGGGAGGCGCGGTGGCTCAGTGGTAGAGCGTTCACCTGCGGTGCTTGGAGTCCCTGGTTCGATCCCAGCTCGCGCCGTGTGTGGACAAACACCGTGCTCGTGGGTTATCTCGGGGTTCTCCCGTTTCCTCCCACTTTCTTTATTCCACCATTCCATTCATTTCTCATTATCACCGTCTCCTTTAGCCTAACCGGCATAACCGTGGGACGTTAAACTTAGAGATTTCATTTCATTTCATTCTAGTTTATGGGTTTATTTGATTCGGCTCTTCCTAGCTTAAGATGTAAGTAAAACACATTAAAAACAAATAATAAAGAAACTAAGCCTATCTGAAAATATCAATAAGAAATTATATAAAATGCAGTACGGTACTGTACGAGCCTGATCAGTACTGTATACCTACTTTTGGGACACCCCGTAAACATCTAAGTTTGGCAACATTGTAAAAAAAACTGTGCGCAAACCTGGATTTTTGGATCTGGATCTGTATAACTGAAAAGTGTGCGCAATCTTGGATCTCAAGTGTGCGCAAGTCTGTTGCACCCATTTCTTATAGTATCCGTATGTCTAGCATACATCATAGAAATATCCATATTGAAATAATATAGTTTTCGTACTTTTTAAAACACTTCTTCAATAAATAAGTGTACAATTTACTTTTCATAAAATTACAATATCAAATTCAGATATTCACGGAATTAATAATTATTTATTAAATTTAATAATAGGCCTAATCTGAATCAAAATACTCAACCGAGGTTATAAGTATACCCTAAAACCGGAAATTTCAAATACAGCATCGCGATATTTCTTCTTCACCTTCAGTTCACGCAACAAGTTCTTCTACGTCATAAAGAAGATTGCCAAAATCAATGAACCAGCGGGCGACAACAAACAACCAGAAAATAGTCAGCACCAAAGTAGCTGGCGTGTCATCAAATTAAGTGAAAAGATATAAATTAACTTTCTCTTCTTATGTGGACTAAAGTATATAAGAGCGTCAAATGGCATTAGTGCTCGGCGCAGCGGGCCTGGCGGGCTGTTATACAAAGCGAAGGCGGGTCTATAAAGAAAAAAACCAGCAATAAGCCCAGACAGTAAAGGCGACAGCGGAAAACATCTTACACGCGTCATATACTAAGAGGATTATCGATCCAGTATAATTGCAGACTTAATAATTCAATTAAAAATGTACTATTATCTATCAATTATTCTATGTACTTGATACTATATGATGAAATGTCGCCTTTTAATCTAAAGTTCCGGCTTAATCCCACGTTGATCCCCTAGCTCCCTGGCAAAATAAGACCATACAACGTAGTAATCACGGCTTAATCCCCTAGCATACGTGGAAGCGGATTATATAGGAGACGTATTCTGTATGTTCCTACTGTCTGGCCCAATCACTTGGGGGCTAATGTGAAGTTGGCCCTCCAAACTTTATGAAGATTTAATTCTGTTTTAGATACGGCCCAAATCTTGAAACTTTATAAACTATTAGTCGACACAAGGTACTGTCAATTCCAATAAACGTATTTGAGAGAAATATCATATTAGTAAAGTCGTCCCCGACAAAAGAAGCAGGAAAATCACTTTTCAAAAAGTTCTGTAGCACATATTTCGCTAAAAGTTACTGACCCAATCAACACAAACGAAGTACTATCCAGCCCAATAAAAATCTCGTCTGGCCCAATCACTTCGGGGATAATTTGAAGTTGCCTCCCCAAACTTTGTGAAGATCTATTTCTGTTTCAAACTAGCCCAAATCTTAAAACTTCCTAAACTGCTAGTTGAAACAAAATACTGTCAATTCCAATAAACGTATTTGTCAGAAATGTCATATTAGTGAACGTGACCCCGAGAAAAGAAGCAGGAAAATCACTTTTCAGAAAGTTTAATGGCCCATATTTAAGAAACTATAATAGCCCAAACGTTAAGAGTTGCTGACCCAATCAGCCTAAACGAAGTATTATCCAGCCCAATAAAAATCTCCTCTGGCCCAAACACTTGGGGGGCTAACGTGAAGTTGGCCCCTCAGACTTTGTTTCTAGAGTAGCCCAAACACTAAAATTTGCTAGCCCAAATGAAGTTCTTTCTGGCCCAAAAAAGATCTCGTGTAGCCCAAACTTTTGGGGGCCAACTTCTCACAGGCCCGGCTTAGGCGGGCTATACACTACGAGACCATCCTAGGAAATATCTTAGGATTTATTTTCGGAAAAATGTTATGACATATCTTGTTGGAAATTCTACCCTTATTGTGCCATACACGTAAAGAGTTTTCCTGTCTGAACGAATGACGTTTATCAACATTGTGAAATAGTTCTATTTAATAAAAGTACAAAGTTGAAGAATTACTATGTTAACCATACTGCACATCCCACTGGATTAATACCAGGCGCTATATTATTAAATTGGATACCTCTAAAAAAAACATAAATGTCAGAAGAATCCTGGTATACAAATAAAATTTAATACTTTGCATGAAAAGACATATTTATAAGGATCAGATTTCTGAAAACAACAGAATTAAATACAAAGTAATACACCTGTATTTTATGTTTACAACTGTAAGGTTACTAGTGTAAAATCATTATAAATGTTTTAACGACGGATAAAATAGGTGAGAGACAATGTTTAGCAGAAAAGGTTCAGCTAAATTTTCTAAGAAATTTTATAATTTCGGTAGTTTCTATTTACATTAGTTTAGTTTAGGCGTGTTCAGGTTAGTTACGATTATGTTACGTTAGATTGTACTAGTATAAGGCTCCAGCTAATTTTCAAAAAGCAATAGAATTTCGCTTACTTCTATTAATGTTAGGTTAGTTTAAGTTAGTTAATTTCATTAGGTTAGATTTGGTTAGGTTGTGTTAGCTCTAAGTAGTAATGAGCAAATGCAAGACCAAGACCAAGACCGGGGTGGTCTTGGTCTTGGTCTTGGACTTGCATATCCAGTCTTGGTCTTGGTCTTGGTCTTGGTCTTGCACTGCAAGCCTTGGTTTTGGGCTTGGTCTTGGTCTTGCACACCCAGTCTTGGTCTTGGTCTTAGTCTTGCATGCAAGAGTCTTGCAAGTCTTGCATTTAAGAAATCTCAAGCTTTTCATAGGTAAATTTTACCATGGATATAAGGGATAATAAACACTACAATGCGCCAATGGTAACGGAAATACAATGCATGTTTCTAAATGTAATATAGTTTAACTTTGTGTAAGTATCATGATAGTGTACAACATATCAGTAGGTGATGACCTTTCCTTTTTTACTGGGTGTCCACGCTTCACTACTTGTAAGATATGCCTAAATCACAACGTTTCTTAATCTGTTTACATTTTTTAACAGATCCAACACTACACTGGTTCCCAAACTGAGGAGGCTACTCCTGAGACGCATGAAAGAAAATCAAGACAGCACAGATTATTGAAATACCATGAATTGGAAATTAATTTTTACACTCTAAAGGCGTCAGATTTCTCTTTACAACCACGATTAGCTCATCCTTGTATTAATCAAACTTCCAATTAAATATTGAGATTTTGTTTTACTAATTCCAATATGTCCGTGTAACGTGGGTTCCTGTCACCACGGCATGGCGCGTCCTCAGGTTGCGGATCGAGGAGAAGGCCTCTAGATATAGAGGTTAGCTGCGAATATACTGAATAAGCAGTCGCGGACAGACGACTAGGAGTGGTCCTCCAGCTTGGGGGTTTGGGTAAGGCTAACACCCTCATCCTGTAAAAAAAGGTACTTGTTCAGAAACATTCACAAAAGCCTCGGACAAGGACTGATAACTTGGCACGACATCAGCAAAAGAAAATGGACATGAGATTTGGAACATGGAATATTAGAAGTCTTTATAGGGCAGGCGCGTTAAAATCTGTAACGAGTGAGTTAGAGAAATACAGGATGGACTTAGTAGGAGTTCAGGAAGTTAGGTGGGAAGGAAATGGATCTGAGAATTCCGGAAATTTTACGTTCTTTTACGGGGAAGGAAATAAAAATCACCAGTTAGGAACAGGGTTTTTCGTTCACAAACGAATATTACCAGCAATTAAACGGGTTGAATTTGTTACTGACAGACTTTCTTTTATTACTCTTAAGGGACGGTGGTGTGATATTATTGTTTTAAATGTACATGCTCCAACTGAAGATAAGGGTAACGATATAAAAGATAGTTTTTACGAAGAAGTGGAACGGATATTTGACCAACTCCCGCGATACCATATGAAAATTCTATTAGGGGATTTCAATGCGAAAGTAGGACGAGAGGATATTTTCAAACCGATTATAGGGAACGAAAGTTTGCATAAGGAAAGTAATGACAACGGTGTTAGACTCGTGAACTTTGCAACATCCAAAAACCTAATCGTGAAGAGTACAAAATTCCCACATCGCGACGTTCATAAATACACTTGGACATCACCAGACGGAAAAACACATAATCAAATTGATCACGTTTTAGTAGATAGAAGAAGACAATCTAGCATAATTGACGTCCGGTCGTTTAGAGGGGCTGATTGTGACACTGATCACTACCTGGTAGCAGCGATAATACGGGAGAGATTATCGTTGAATAAATGTAATGCTCAATGTCTGAAAACGGAGAGATTTAATTTAAAGAAATTAGAAGAGAGCCAGGTAAGAGAGGAATACCAGATTAAAGTTTCGAATAGATTCTCGGTTTTAGAAGACTCGGAGTGCACTAGTGTTGAGGGTACTTGGATTGAAATTAGAGATAGCATTAAAAGTTCAGCAATAGAAAAATTGGGACACGCGGAAATACGTAGGAACAAACCATGGTTCGACCAAGAATGCATTAAACTAGCAGAGAAGAGAAAACAGGCAAAATTACGGTGGCTACAAAATCCGAATGAAATAACTTCACAAAATTTCGCAGATATCAGGCGGGAAACTTCCAAAACTTTTAGAACAAAGAAACGGGATTTTTTGAAAGCTAAAATTAAGGAACTTGAAGATAATAGTAAAAATAAAAATATTCGGGACATGTATAAGGGGATCAGCGAATTTAAGAAAGGCTATCAACCTCGTGCTTATATATTAAAGAAATCTGACGGAACAGTTCTCACTGATACGGATAGCCTCTTAAATAGATGGAAAGATTTCTTTGACGATTTGCTGAACACGCAGCCAAAAACTAATGTGCATGGAGAAAAAGAGATACACACCGCAGAACCGTATATTCCAGAACCCAATCGAATAGAAGTGGAAGCCGCTATAAAGAAATTAAAGAAACACAAATCTCCGGGTGCAGATGAAATTCCGGCTGAGTTAATTTTAGCTGGAGGCGAAAAATTGTGGAACAAGATACACAAACTCATTCTCCTTATCTGGAACAAGGAAGAATTGCCACAAGAGTGGAAAGAGTCAATCATTATTCCAATTCACAAGAAAGGCGACAAAACTGACTGTAATAATTATCGAGGCATTTCTCTTCTGTCAACATCCTATAAAATCCTTTCAAATATTCTATTAGCAAGACTGACCCCATACGCAGATGAAATTATTGGAGATTATCAGTGCGGATTTAGACGAAATCGATCAACTATCGACCAAATATTTACCATTCTTCAAATACTCGAAAAGAAGTGGGAATACAATACCCCGGTACATCAACTATTTATTGATTTCAGAAAGGCTTACGACTCTGTTAGGAGAGAAACATTATACAACGTTCTTACAGAGCTTGGAATACCGAGAAAGCTAATTAGATTAATTAAGATATGTTTAAGTGAATCCCAAAGTAAAGTCCGGGTAGGAAAATTTTTGTCCGCGAGCTTCCACGTCGAAAATGGCCTGAAACAAGGAGATGCGTTGTCGCCTTTATTATTTAACTTTGTGCTGGAATACGCCATAAGAAAAATCAAAGATAGCAACCAGGGCCTAGAGTTGAACGGCATTCACCAGGTTATGGCATATGCTGATGATGTAAATTTAATAGGGGATGATAGGAGAACAGTAGAAATAAATGCAGAGATATTATTAAACGCTTGCAGGGACATGGGTTTAGAAGTAAATGCAGAGAAAACTAAATACATGGAAGTGCGTCGGGACCGTAATACGGCAAATTGTGGAGGCGTTAAAATATTAAATAATACTTTTGAAAAAGTGGATACTTTCAAATATTTAGGATCAATGTTAACAGATGAAAATCATATTCACGAAGAAATTAAATGTCGACTTAAAGCAGGGAATTCGTGTTACTATTCGGTTCAAAATCTCTTGTCGCCGCGAGTTCTGTCGAGGAATTTGAAGCTTAAAATATATAAAACGATAATCATGCCTGTTGTTCTGTATGGTTGCGAAACATGGTCGCTTACTCTGAGGGAAGAACATAGACTGAAAGTATTTGAGAACAGGATCCTGAGAAGAATATTCGGACCCAAGAGGAACGAGAATGGGGAATGGCGGAAGCTTCATAACGAGGAACTACATATTTTATACGGTTTACCCAACATTGTTAGGGTCGTCAAGTCTAGGAGGCTTAGGTGGGCAGGTCATGTAGCTAGAATGGAAGAAAGTAGAAACGCTTTCAAAGTCTTGACTGGTAGACCCATAGGAAAACGACCATTAGGAAGACCTAGGCGCAGATGGGAGGATAATATTAAGATGGATCTCGCAGAAATAGGAATACAAAGTAGAAACTGGATCCAATTAGCTAAGGATAGAAGTCAGTGGAGAGCTTTTGTGAACGCGGCACTGAACCTACGGGTTCCATAGGCCATAGAGTTAGTTAGTTAGTTAATTCCAATATGTACTCTATAGGACAGAAACATTGACATTACGCAAAAGTGATTAAAAAATTGCAGGCTTGGAGATACATAGGCATGGAGAAAAAAGGAGAGAATTAGCTCTGTTGAATGGACAACAAATGAGAAGGTGTATAAAAAAATTAGCAGTAGGGAAAAAAGAAGAATTTTACATATTGTTAAGAGGAGAAAGAGGAACTGGCTGAGGAGGGATTGTATTATGAGGGACATGCTGCAGGGTATTGTGGAAGGAAAGAGAGGGATTGAGCGAAGGAGACTAGTTGAAGGAAGGTATTAAAACAGAAAATTGCTACGTCAAGACGAAGAGACTATCTGAGGACCACCGAACGTCGAAGCTTCTCAGTTGCAGCAAGTAACTTGCCAATAATGACAGAATAACTATTATGAAGATGATGATATGTTTAGCAATATTGACTAAAAAAGAGAGAGAAAAACTAAAATAATAATTTTTATAATCAAACCTCTTAATATTTTAGAATAATTTGAGTGAAAACTGGAAACGATTCAACTGTCTATGTCTTTTGTCTAAATTCAATCTATATAAATACTTTTGACCTGTGTTGGAAATACAAAATAACGGCATCAAACTCCAAGTTATTTGAAGTCTCACTTGTGAATATGGATTACTAGCATCAATTGCCCACTTCGTTGGGTTAAACTTTAAAAAAATAATAATATATTTCATTAGTCAGTGAATTTTTACTATTAGTAGAGCGCTCTCTGATATCGGCCATTTTCGATTATTTGTACACTTCTCTCCCCTTCTCCTCCCCAAGTTGCGGGGCTGAATTTGAATTTAAACGGCATCAGAAGTGTCACAGTTCGTCTCAGAGACCCCAAAAACTAAGGATTCGCCACTAATATGGGTCATTTTCAATAAACTTATATATATCCTTCACACCCATGTTGCGAGGTACGACATCGGAAATGTAATTGTTCATCTCAATGACCTCGAAAACCATGAGTTCGACATTGATAATGGTAATTTTTGATAATTTTATATATCTTGTTCCTCTCCCAAGTTGCAGTGCTGAATTCACATTTAAACGGGATCGGAAGTATCACTGTTCACCTTAGCGACGCCGAAAACTATGGATTCGACACTAATATTTGGTCATTTTAGATCATTATTATGTATCTCCCTCTTCCCAAGTTACGAGGCTGAATTTGGTCGTAAACGGTATCGGAAATGACAGTATTCAACTCAGCGAACTGGAAAACGCTGGATTCGAAAAAAAAAAAATATTTGTCCTTTTCGATCGTTTTTATATTTATTCTCTTCCCTCTGCCAAGCTACGGGGCTGAACTTGGATTTAAATAGCATCGGAAATGTCACTCTTTATCTCAGCAACCCCTAAAACTATAGACTCCATTTTAATATCGTTCATTTTCCATCATTTTTAAATAGCTTTCATTCCCCCTCCCCTAAACTGCACCGTCAAAGTGATATGACAGAAACCACCTCAGGTAGGATCCTCATCTATGTTGAAAATGAGATCGAGTTCGGTCGGGTGGTTCAAGAGTTAATAAATTTTATTTATTTTTGTACATTTTCCATCTCCACCCCCTACCGTCAAAGTGATTTGATTAAAAAAAAAAGTCAGAACCTCATCTATGTTGAAACTTTGATTGAAATCGATTGGATGGTTCAAGAGTGATTAAGTCACAACGACAGCACTTATATTTTTAATTTATATATATATCCCTCCTCCCCCTCCCCTACGTTGCATCGTCAAAGTAAAATGAAAAATCGCTCCATGCCTGAACTTCATCTATGTTGAAAATTCGGGTGTTGAAATGAAGATCGGTCGGGTGTTTCAAAAGTTATTAAGTTTTAGTATATATATATATATATATATATATATATATATATCCCTTCCTCCTCCCCTAGCTTCTACTATCAAAGTGGAACAAGCTCTGAAAAACCTTTCCAGGACCGAACCTCATACATGTTAAAAATTTGATTGAAATCGATTCAAGAATTATTAAGTCACAAACTTAGTCATTTTTATTTTTATTTATATTGATTTTTGTAAATCTTCCCCCATCAGGATCCTGCCGCCTATAGTCGGACAATTTGTTCATGCCGACCAGATGCCGCGGTCGGATTGCCGGCGCCGGACACCGGCGTCTTTCCGCTCGATTTTCGACCGCGACGAGCAAAAAGAGATTCGTTCACCAATAGAAAACAAAGAGAGTTAGAAGGTAATTTGTTGCTTTAAAATACGAATTAGGGCTTATATTTCCCTCGTATAAAGCTTTCTCGAAACAGTCGGCAGACAGTCGGACGACGACTGCAAAAAGAGACTGCCGGCAATTTCTTGAAAAGCGACGTCGGCACGACGTCGGCGAAAGTTGCAATAACGCGTACCAGCGGCAAAGAGTCGAATTTTGGAAAATGAATAGAGCCTGTATCTTCTTTAATGATGAAGTAAAAATTGAAACTGTCCGAAGGTTTTTCTTGTGGGTGGGCACTAATTCCATAAAATATGTCTTGTGAAAACGGAGTCGGCAGAAAGTCGGCATACAGCGGACGGAACGACAGCGTCAAAGGATGGTTGTAAAGACGTCGAAACGTTGACGGCGTGCCGACCACGAAAAAGGTAAATGCATGAAAAGAAATGTAGTAAAGGGACTGCACGTAAAGGGTATATGAGAAGTAAATACTTAAAATAAATGACAAGTACGAGAGGATTCTTGACAAACATTTTGCAAGGAGACGGCAAACAGCGGACGGCGACCGCGGCAAATATTGTCGGAAAGACGCCGAAACGTTGGCGGCGTGCCGACAAGTAAAGGAGCCGAAAGAAGGTCGGCAAACAGCGGATGGACCGACCTTGAAAAGATGCTCGGACAGGCGCCGAGCCGCCTTTGCCGCTGAAGAGCCTGATTGCAGAAATCGTAGTCTGGTTGCGCTGCCTGTATGTTCGGTTCGCGTTCTTCATTTGTCACATTGTGATGCAGTGTGGGTAAAGTCCTTCAAAAAAAAATTCGTTGAGATAAGTTTACAAATGGGAAAAATAATGTTTATCATAAAAATATTCATTCATTGGAACTGTACGCAGTTGCTGGTTAAGCAAATACCACGAAAACATGAAGTGAGAGAGTGGTGAGTTAATTTAATATTATTCATATACATTTGCATATATTATTGCACTTATTATGCATATACATGGGGTGAGTTAATTTAATATTATGTATATACATTTCAAATTGTCATGAATTTTATATGTTGTGTTACATATGTTAATTGTTGCTGCGCATGAAAAAGATTCGGTTATAGTATGTTCCCGCGCACTGGCGTTTCTGGCATATAAAATTTGGGGGGGGGGGTATCAAAGAAAGTAATTTAAATGGTACTACCTAGCCCAACCTGTGTATTAACTTCGATTCTATTTGTTGCCTTGCTGCTTACCTTCACGAACCCCCTAAGGTATATCGGCAAGTCATTACTTTAGGCAAGGCAGTGACAATAATCAAGTCATCTGAACTGGTTCCCGCAATTATAGTTACAGTTCCCAAGAAGGAAAGACAGAAAACAAAGTGCCCTGCGGGGCTCTAACCCGCCTTCACTCGCTAACGCTCGTTCGGCAATACTATGTACTGACAGGATATCATTGCCTTGCCCAAAGTAAAGAGTTACCGGTATATCAAGAACTCGCTTACAATTGTAGGGTCCGCGCTGGCTCAGTGGTAGAACGTTCACCTCTGGTACTTGGGGTCCCGGGTTCGATCCCAGCCATCACCATGTGAACTTTGTGATGGACAAACACTGTCTGCGTGGGTTTCCTCGGGGTTCTCCCGTTTATTTACACTTTCTCCATTCCACCATTTCATTCATTACTCATCATCACCGTCTTCTTTAGCCTAACCGGCATAACCGTTTGACAAAAAACTTAAAGGTTTCACTTAATTTTTATTTACAAAACGAGGGACAGTTAAGAAACTGTAGTACATTATTTTCTTCTTGAAATTGCAAAAGTTTACATGTCTTAGTTTTTAAGATAAGTGTCTTCTAACTCAACGCCAATGTATTTCTGCACAGTGTACGAAAGCTGTATTTTATGTTTACAACTGAAGCGTTACTAGTATGAAACCATAAAAAGTGATATTGAAAAATGTATGATTACCAAAGCCCTTATGTTTTCACTACCCTCGCTTACGCGTATACCCGCCGTCGCTGACGCACTTGTTCCCTTCGGACACACCCCCGCGCTACCGCGCGGGCCCATCAGCGTTGCCCTGCTCTGACTCAGTTATATAGAATTCGTGCTCTTTAGTGGCCAACTAGCACCTGGTGCTAAATTATCTTAGAGAAACGTGGACAATTTCTCATAATGCTTGTGCCATGACAAGGTTTGTGTTCCTTTAGTATTCTCTAGTATTTAGTGTATCTTTAGTAACCTAGTAAGATCCACTAGATTATATACTGCAGGACTTGTTTCACATGTGAGCGAAAACTTCCAATTAAAAAAAAAAAAAAAAAAACAGGAGAAATGAGGTAGTGGTTAAACGCTCTTGTGTACAGGTTTACTTGTGGCGCAATACTAAAAAAAAAAAAAAAAAATGAAAAATTATAATTCTTTCACCAGTTTCTTTTTTATTGTCCCCTAGTCGGTTTCAAATGGGCGGAATATATTTTACTTGGCATAAATAAAATTCAAGGGGACCTCTAGAAGTAATTGTTGAAAAATTATAATTCTTTTACGATTTGCGTATAAATAAGGCTTCCAGATGTCTAGCATAAAAACAGCGCAAAAAAGCACAAAACAATCTGTGCTGGGTGGCCACTAAATAGCACGAATGCTATCGAACCGAGTCAGATAGGGCGAAGCTGGTGGGCCCGCGCTGGAATACGTCCGAAGGGAGCAGGCACGTCTGCGATAGTGTGTATGCGGAGAAGTGAGGGTAATGGAAGGAAGTGCGTTTTGAGAATAATACAAGTTTCAACAACACTTGTTGTTGTTTCATACTAGTAACTCTCCACTTGTAAACAAAATACAGGTTCTGCGCGCTGTGCAGAAATATGATGCCGGTGTACACGGTGCAGAAATAAGCCGCCCGTGGAAAATAACATCTAATAGAGCCATTTTTCATATGCACTCATTTGTTTTATTCGTCGTAAAGCACTTGTAATGGTTTAACATTAGTAAACGTAAGATACAGTTGTATTACATTGTATGTAATTAAGTTACCTGTAGAAATTCGTTCCTTATAAACATGTCTTTTCATGGAAAGTATTGAATTTTACCTGTAAATCTTCCAAAATGTAGTGCACCAAAACTACACCTGCACCAGACTGTCTTATTTTGATTTTTTGCTGGCCGCGGTGGCTCAGTGGTAGAGCGTTCATCTCTGGTGCATGGGATTCCTGGTTCAAACCCTGCTCCTGTCAAGTGAACTTTGTGGTGGACAAACACCGTGTGCGTGGGATTTCTCGGGATTCTCCCGTTTCCTCCCACTTTCTTCATTCCACCATTTTCATTCATCTCTCATCATCACCGTCTCCTTTAGCCTAACCGGCATAACCGTGGGACGTAAAACTCAAATATTTCATTTTCATTTTCCGAGTGTTAACCCTTTCTCCTGACACTGTTTCACGATGTGTAGGTACAAAAACTTGGACATCGGAAGTTTGAAAAAATTTAACAATTTAACATTAACATCTGTAGAAAACCATTAGCGACTACTATTAAAACTTTTTTGAGGAGAAAAGCTCATCATGAACGAGGGTTTGAAAAAACCCGGGCTTTTTTGAAAAAGCCAAACCCACCTGGGCCCATTTTTTCGGGTGTTTTTCGAGTTTAATTGGGTTTTTTCGGGTTTAATCGTTTTTTTTTTCGAAATATTTCAATGTCTTTGGGGTAAAAGTGTTAAAATGTGATTTATATTTCAATATTGTCATTGTCACAACTTGCAACTATTTTCTACTCACTGCCGTTTTGAAAAAATGGCCGCCATTTTGATTTTTTTTTTTTTTTACATTGGACCGCCGAGAATATCTACACAGCAAATTTAGCATATCTTGTGCTTCTACCGTCAAAATTTCAACTTAAAAGGCTGAAAATTGCGCTTCGTAGCGTAGATACTCGTTCATTTGACAAAATGGCCGCCATTTTGATATATTACGTTGGTATGCCGCCAAAATCTAAACAGGGAATTTAGAGTGTCTTGTGCTTGTACTCGGAAAATTTTAACTTAAAAGGCCGAAAGTTCAGTTGATTTTGTGTTTAACGTCCCTTTCAGCAGCGAGGCTATATAAGACGGGACCTACTGATTAAGGTGGAATCCGAACCACGTGAGCTCTCTCCGGGAAGCAAACCCGGGTCACCCACGCCTAAGACGCGTACACTAACCGCTCAGCCATAAAGGAGCTCGGCAGACAAACAAACAAATGTAAAGTTATAGTTTTGTGATTTTTTTTTTTTATAGCGTTTCTCAAAGTTATGTTCATTCGATTGAATTCTTATTACAGATGGTTTGTGTTTTAGATATGTTACTCAAATTGACTCCTAGGAGAACATAAAATGTATTTGTTTTGAAACTTTTATCATTTTTGCCCACCTGATCGATTTTACCTGTAGTTTATTTAAGTATATGTGCATTTTATTTGTTCCATTAACAAGGTTTTATTTTAAGATGTAATATTTTGTATTCAGCCGAATACAAAATTCTCAATTGCCAATACAATAGTGTCGCAAAACCCTGACGCGTATCGAAGTTCTATTTCAAAGTAATATAATGCTATCTTCACTAAATAAAATATTCTATTTTAATACATCTTTTTGTCTGGTGAGGGACTTAGGGATTTATTGTTTAACTTGCAGCTTCAAGGTAATGTTTCAAAGATTTCTCAAGAAACTCAAATTCCTACCATTAGATATACGGCAGGATTTCTTTTCTTTTCTGATTCTCGTTTGGGGTGGCGACCGTACTGTTGTAATAAAGATTAACCTTTTGTCACTCGCGCCAAATTTAGTAACATAACTACTCGCGCGTTTGCTTTTTTCCAACATTGACATTTTGAGATACAAACAATATATTTAGTAAACTTATTTGAAGTAATGCATGCAATTGTTGAGTAAATACTTAGGATATTTGGAATTGTTGCTATAGTGCTGTCAAAATGTCTTGATCCGTGGCAAAAATGCGAACTAAAGTTCAAACCATCGACACATCCACGCGTTGAGCCAATAAGGGTTCAGCTGTTGCTAAACGAGAGAGCCTTGGCGAAAGGGAGTGAATTCCTTCAGCCGATAGCAACGCTTGGAACAGAAAACTAGGTGTCAAGTCAATGTGGTATATCTATAGCTTGTCAATATCTCTTCTCTGAGATCGGCTTTCGAAATCATCGAATCTAATGCCCTGAGTAGCAGTAAAAAGCTCGTGTAACTCATTGCTGCTCTTACGATTAGAATTCCTGTTCCGTCACATGTCCACAGTGATCGTACATCATCACGTGCTCCTTTCTTTTGGCAATCAAATAAAGACGTCGAAATAAAGTCATTAATTTTGCTCTTGAAGTTGCTGTACAGTTGCAGTGCGTTCTTCGCCGAAACTTGTTCGTAATTTATCCAAATAATTGTTAGTACATTTTACAATTTCATCAATCACGGCTATATCGATAAATTTCGAAAAAAAAAAAAAAAACTGTTTACTCAGTGATACCCTTAGCAGTAAACTTCGGTTCTAGCATCTTTTTCACAATGTTTTTACACTTTGTCTTTGCTGATGTTGCCAGTTACTATTTACATTTTGTTTTCCTGTCTTTCCCAATGAAACAATATTTTCACTGTAACTGTAATTCACATCCATATCGTTTGCATCTGAATCTGCATCTACACTATTCTTATCTGCTTCACTATCATGATCAATATCATCTTCATTCACTTTTTCATTACTTCAATTCGCATCACTTTCAGCAGCCACTAATTTTCGATAGTTAACATCAGACTCATCATTAATATTGTCAAGCCACTTCTCTATCTCACTTCTATTCAAGAAGCGAGACGTTGCTTAGAAAAACAAAACTTCACTCATAAACAATAATTACCACATTAACGATCGCGCGTTGGAAAATTTCAAACTCCATAAAAATATGTGTTTGCTAGTGTTATCACGGAACTACTCGCGCGTTTGAAAAAAGCAAACGCAGACGAAACTATTTCCTCAACCTGTACTGGAAGCTACTACAATTGCAGCACGTCAGCGAGCTTTAGGGTGAAAGAGGGGAAGGAGCCACTTGAGGAATAGCAGTGAGGGCGACTCCGCTAATGCGACCCCATTCGTAAAAATCATTAGTTTTTACTCACCTGTTTGCTTTTTTCCAACAGCGCGAGTGACAAAAGGTTAAGTAAAAGTTAACTGTTTCGACGTAATTGAATTCTTCATCAGTGACTATAGTTTTCATTACTCTTACAGGTTTTCTTGTAACATATAGCGTCTAACATATAGCGTTGAAGCCGGTTCATTGCAACAAGGTCTATTACACTGTGTAGTTTGGTTTGGTTTTGGTGTGATGAAGTATATTTTCTATTGTAATAAATATACGTGATGTGCCAACGCCGTACACATTGAAGAGTATATTTTACAAAGCATTGTATTTGTTCTATTTTAGATAGTTCATTTATTTCTGGAAGCAAGGGGAAATGTTGCTCAAGAAATACAGAAGTGTTGCAATGGAAGAAGACCCACAGAGAGCAGTACCGTAGCCAGGATGTGTGTTTGGTGGGGCAAGTGCTGTTATAGGTACATATGGAACAATTCCAAACAAAAAAATATATAAACATAAAAATATATAAAAAATTACAAACATCAAACTACATTGTCGGACCTCTTTGGGGACCCGGCCTCTCTGGGCCCCCCTTCCCTACGCCACTAACGGAGAGTATTGACAAAAATCATATGTACTAACATCCTTAAAGATATTTGTGAAGAGTGGTAGGATATATGTGGGACTACAGTTTTTTTTTTTTTTTTCCTTTTAGAACGGGTGAATTTCATTGAATCATAACATTTGTAAAACATTTCCCATTTTAATGCGGTTTATTTCAAATCACACGGGAATTATGGTCATCACTTACCTTTGAAGCGAATATTGAGAATTACGGCTTTGAAATTGATATTTGTTTTGCCAATATTACCTTAGTCTCCCTATCCCAGTTTTTGTCGTTAAATTCTTTTTTTATTATTACTTCATCTTTTCTATGCAGTGTTGTAAAATTTTCTGTATCTCTCTATATTCTCACAATCCTGATTCTGAGCTATTTAAATTCTACATTACTATTTCATAGGTTTGAAGTTTTCTTCAATTATAAAGACAACTGTTGTTTGATATTGTTCTTCACTTTTTTTCTTTTTTTTTTTTTTTGCGTGGAATCAGTTAAGAGAGAAAGTGTAATTATATTTCTCAGAGTACAAGCTCCTTAACGGTGAGGTTCAGTACCATCGCCTCCTTTCTTTTCTATCCCATTGATTTGTAGGGGAAGTATTCTTCCTTTTCTTTGAAATGAATAAAATTTTTGATGTTCTGATTTTACTGATTTCTTCTGAATATCTATTTAAATGTCCCTTGCTTTGTCAAAATGATCTTTTAGTATATATAAGTATATTATTATTTAAATTAGATGTCATTTATGAATATTAAAAACATACAACACAGAATTTTATTTCCACAAAGTAAGAGACATTTAAATAGACCTGAAGAAAAATAATAAAAAATAAAACCCTTAAAATCTCAAAGAAACAGAGGAAGATTTCCTCGTATATATCAATGGGCTAAAAAAGAAAAATGGCTGAGTTATTCAAGACAAAATATGGATAGCAGGAATTCTTTAGAATAATATAGTGCTTTTTGGAACATTGTAATCACTTCATATATATTTGCTTTTCTGATTTTACATACTGTATGAAGGCTATCTGTGTTAAAACTCAATGTTATGGAATGCTACAAATTTCTGTTTAAAAAAAAAAAAGTAGTAGTACATCCGAAGGTATATTACATATAACTTCTAAATGATGATAAGGTTCATTACATAGGCTAATGTATATAAGTTAATACGATGTGCATTGTATTTTGTTAATACAATTTGGTGTGTTTTTAGTGCTAATATAGACCAGAAAAAATTGTGATCTTCCCTTCATTTATTCTCTTAAAGAATTCCTTTAAAACAAAGGATCTTTGCAAAGTATTATGTTAAAACACTTCATTTTTTATGTAAATGACTTCATTAACCTTTTTTCTCTATATAATGGGTATGCACTATGAGTATACTGTACATGTGGCTGTTTCATTTACGATATAAATTATTTTCTCACATTTTTCTTTTTCATTGTATACAATTAATGTATAAATCATATAGGAACGCATTAAATGAACAATTAGTTACCTACTTAATTGTTATTTTATCTTAATATGATTTCCACTTTTAAAGTGTATTTAAATAAATATTTAAGGCATAGAGTTAGAACTGACAGCTTAGTCGTTAGAACTTGTGTTTAGTGCATTTCAGTGTTTGGTTTCTACGAATATAGTCATAGGTGTAAGCAGACAAGTGATCGCTCCGGCCACTTTTTTTTTTTTTTTTTTTTTTATACCAAAGTTACAACAAATGCAGAGACATTTTGGCTTGGCTGCTTGGATACACGTCTCTGTTTTCCATATATTGACAAACTAACATGGTTACTGTCCACCTTTTCTTGTTTACTTTAACCTTTTTTTTTTTTTTTTTTTTTTGCGTGTAGGCTCGGTTTGAATCTCTCCGCCCCCACATACCTTTTATTACAGTATTTTTATTTATAATTTTTACTTCATTAATTTTTATTTAAATCTCATTTTCCATTGGGAGTGTGACCCCTGTACTTTAAAAAAATTTAGAAAATCATTGACGTTTAAAATCCTTTTCCAATAGTTGATGGGAAAACGACAACCTAAAAAGACCGTATTTCCGACGGATTGCTGCGGCTTTTTTTTTTTTTTTTTTTCGAAGAAAGCGTTTGCAACTAGCAAATTTTGATTGCATAGAACAGTGTTGTTCCTAGTGGTCGTGATAGTGAAAGATGTGCTTTCAGGGGGAAAATGTACTGACTGTTATAAGTTTTTCACATTAGGCGCACAGACATGTTAATTGAATTATTCTTAACGTTCATTATTAGCTGCTCAGTTGTTATTTTTAGTTCGCTTTTAAGCATTTGTAAGTCATTCCCAGATACTTTTCCTCTATATAGCACTTAAATCGTACTGAGAATTGTAGAAATGTACTGCGTATGTACCGAGTGCAATATTACTGGGGGGGCAGTGGCTCAGTGGTAGAGCGTTCACCTCTGGTGTTAGGGGTCTCGGGTTCAAACCCTACTCCCGCCAAGTGAACCTTGTGGTGGACAAACACCGCATGCGTGGGTTTTCTCGGGGTTCTCCCGTTTCCTCCCACTTTCTTCATTCCACCATTTCATGCATTATTCATCATCACCGTCTCCTTTAGCCTAACCGGCATAACCGTGGGACGTAAAATTAAAGATTTCATTTCATTTTTATTACTGGTGGGAATCCGCCATGATTTTCATTGCAGTGCTACGCATCTTTTCTGCTGTCTGTCGACTGGTCGGAAAGGCAACTTTCCACCGGCGGCGCTGGCGCATTTTATGCGCCTTTCCGGTTGTTTGCCGACTGCTCGAAAGGACCTCTTTTCGATGTCAGCTTCTCAATTCTCCCACAGGCGGCATTCGACCTCTTGCCGCAATCGAAAAGTAGCCCTTTGCCGACTGGATATCAACCCTTCAGGAAGGCAAAATTTTCACCACTTTTTAGAGTAGCTTTGCCTAAGTTTGCCTCCGTGCTATGATTTCTCATGAAGGGCACAATTGCTAGTTCTGAAAGTATATAATACTTCCATGTCCCATTCAATTTCTTGTTTTTTGGCTGAAAGTGCTGCAAAAAAGAAAAAAGAACAAATTTTGTACTGGGACACACAAAAAAATGCAAGTATTATACTTCAAGAACTTCCAAGGGTGCTCCTTGTCGAGAAATCATAGCATGGAGGAAGACTTAGGCAAGACTAATGTAAAAGCTGATGAAAATTTTGCCTTCCTGAAGCGTTGATTTCCAGTCGGCAATGGGCCACTTTTCGACGGCGGCAAGAAGTCGGATGCCGCCAGTGGGAGAATCGGGAAGCCGACATCGAAAAGAGGTCCTTTCGAGCAGTCGGCAAACAGCCGGAAAGGCGCATAAAATGCGCCGGCGCCGCCGTCGAACAGTTGACTTGCCGAGCAGTCGGCAAACAGCCGGAAATGAGCATTAAATGCGCCGGCGCCGCCGTCGGAAAGTTGCCTTGCCGAGCAGTCGGCAAACAGCCGGTAATTAGCATTAAATGCGCCGGCGCCGCCGTCGAGAAGTTGACTTGCCGAGCAGTCGGCAAACAGCCGGAAATGAGCATTAAATGCGCCGGCGCCGCCGTCGGAAAGTTGCCTTGCCGAGCAGTCGGCAAACAGCCGTAAAGGTGCAGTAAATGCGCCGGCGCCGCCGTCGAAAAGAGGCCGGCATAAGGAGTCGGCAGAGGGTCGGAAAGAGGTCTTTCCGACTGTTTTGCCGACTCTGGCGGTCGGCAACAGTCGGCAAAGAGTCGGCAAAGGGCATTATTTTTTACGATTTTCGACCGCTTGCCGCCTCGGCAAAAGGTCGGCAATTTTGAACAAGTAGATCGTCGTGCCGCCGCGGACGGGTGCCGGCTGCCTACCGGCGGCCTGCCACCGTCGACGGCGGCAATCCCTCTTGCCGACCGCGGCATCCTGATGGGGTCCCTTTCTCCTCCCCCCTACATTGCTCCGTCAAAGTGAACTGACAGATAACATTCCAGGCTTGAACCTCATCTATATTAAAAATTTGATCGAGATTGGTCGTTTGGTTCAAGAGTTATTAAGTTTTATTTATTATTTTATAACTCCCCCTTCTTCCCTCCCCTAAGTTTTACCGTCAAAGTGAAATGATGAAAACACTCCCAGGCTCAAACCTAATCTATGTTGAAAATTTGATCGAGGTCGGTCAGCTGGTTCAAGAGATTAGGAGTCACAAAAATAGTTACTTTCAATTTTACTCGTATAATATAAATTTATTGTTGTAGTATAACGTTATTTCGTTCAATCCTCGATGTGCCGTATACCTAAGGAGGCTAAAAGTAATGTTAATAAACAATTATTCAATGCACCGCGCATTAAATCAAATTTGCGGTCACATGCATTAAGTTTTTGTCAATATCATGAAAATGTTATTTTGATATTAGTTTTAAGAGCACATATTGAACATTTCCAACGGATGCTTGAGTCTCGGAGCCAAGGCCATATCCATGTAGTCGACACCTATGGTGTACAGTATTACCGATGTTCAATATTACATTTCTCTTTAGTTTTGGAAGAAGAACACCACTAATTTGCTTTGAAATGAAATGAAGTATCTAGTTTAACGTCCCACGATTGTGCATATAGACTAAGGGAGAAAGTGATTATGAAAAATGAATGAAATGATGGAATGAAGAAAGTAGGAGAAACGAAAAAATACCGAGAAAACCTACGCACACGGTGTTCGTCCACCAAAAAAGCTCACATGGTGCGAGATGACAACTGTGTGGCTTGAAAACGAGTAATATCTGCAGAAAACGCAAACAACCAACTCAGAAAACGACATACTGTTGCTATAAGCTACAGGGGCAGATCGACTCACATGTATTGCATAAACTACTGGGAACTCCAGCAGCATTTCTACTGAAGCCAAGAAATCCATCTCCTTTTTTACATTATATAAAAAAAATCAATTAGTGCCGGTACTTGTGCAAGACTGTTGCGCAAGAGTCTTGGTCTTGCAGGTATGGTCTTGGCCTTGGTCTTGGTCTTCCATCGGGATTACTGGTCTTGGTCTTGGTCTTGCATGCAAGACCAAGACTCTTGCGCTCATCACTAGGTCTAAGTACTTGCATCTTCCATTTCTCCTGTAAATTTTGTATGTTTTGTCTACTTCTGGACCCCTTCTGCGAAACATTTACCTAAGTGAGTGCATATGAAAGATGACCGGTGATACTATTTTCCGCCACCGGTTTATTTCTGTATAGTTTACAGAAGCTATAGTTTATGTTTACAAGTGGAGCGGTACTAACCACGATACCATGACAATTGCTATTCAAACTCGTATCATTGCCGAAACCCACTCGTTTTCACAACATTCACTGACGTCCCTGACTATCACTCATACACGTCACACTTCGCCCTGCCCTGACTCGGTTAGATAGCATTCGTACTTTCAGAGGCCACCTAGCACAACTTGGTTTCCGTTTTTTGCACTATAGTTTCATACTATATATCCGGACCCCGTATTTGTACGCAAATCGTAAAAGAATTGTAGTTTACCAACAATTGCTTTTGATGGTCCCCTTAAGGGTTTTTATCTATGCTATGTGAATAATTTTAATGTCGGTCAACGCAAATCCTTTAGGAAACTAATAAATAATATTTTTTAACAATTGTTTCGAGAGGTACACCTAAAGTAAACCTGTACGATCAGAAAATACCTCATCAGTTGTGTTTTCACCTAATGTCGCTTAAATCGAAATCTTACGAATTTTCTTTCCGAAATAGAGCGTGCTCTAAACAAGAGAAATCTCATAGGATCGCTCAGAACACAGGAAATGACATGCGATCTGATGACATGCGATGTTGAGATTTTGGCTCTAAGACAAATCGTAAGAGATTTCCTAGGATCTATCCTATAGTGTATAGCACGCCTTATCTCCATTCGCATTCAAGTCACGGTGTGAGAGCGAACTGAAGACAGACCTCCACAAGAAGCGACAGAACTTTCTTGGTTACCTTTATATTCACACAGGATATAATGTGTTTTGTATAGAGAATATAGCCTATATATATACAGATTATCGGCACTTAACCAGCAGAAATCAACTTTGATCATACAGTGAATTGGTTACTTAATTTAAACAAAATCTGTAACCAGCACTAAAAATCAATTAACCACAAAGCAACATCTGCCCCTCATCTTGGTTACTTAGGGATCCTCCAACTCTCATAGACACAGGCGCCCGAAGGGGAGGGCAGGGTGGGGCCCAGGCCCTCTGTGGCTCACGAAAATGTACATTTAATATAGTAAACCTCGTGTATTAAATACTAGAAATACCAGATGTAATATAGCAACCAAGGAGATTCTCCCCTAGAAAATTTTATTCGGGTGCCCTTGCTCATAGACGCACCCAGTGCTCACTATCTCGCATGTAGCCATTCCTGTTCTTAGGTGTTTGCATGAGATCTGCTACATAATCCACAGGGAAATATTACACCCCGTGCTGTTTTACAATTATTATTAGTCTTAAGTATGCTGCCGCTCGGCAGGTCCTGGGACTAATCAGATTTTTTTTTTTTTTTTTCAATTTTAGAGATGGGTCTGGAAATGTTTCTTCCACTTTTCTCCATCTGCAGGTTCCTCTTTTAATTCCCAATATTTTATCTTATCTTTCAAATAATCGATCAGCTGTGTTCTTCCTATTCCACGCTTTCCATCTTTCCTTCTATGGCAGTGTCAAGAAGATAATTTCTTTGCAAGATGTTGTGCAATAATAAGCTATCAAATTAAACGAGACAAATATTTCACTTTTCTTTAAATTATTCTCAACCGTCACCGTACTTAGCGGTTTATTTCACAATCACTCTTATGCTGTTAGTTCTAATCTATTACTAGGCTTGTAGCTACAGATTTACCGCATACTTAAGTTAATTTTGTAGGCATTACTCTTTCTTATTAAATATATTGGGCCTTATGCAGAATTGTTTTGATGTATGATTAGCGTCATACATAAAGCCTAACTACTGCAGGAGACATATCTTAGTCAAACTCCTTAAAATGGCGCTAATCAAGCGTCAGAACGTCTCTGCATAAGGCCCATTTTCTTAGTAAAATTTTAATTTTGAGCTGGGCTCTTCTCAATCTTCACTATATATGATCATGGTATCCTACGAATGTGTGAGACCGGATATAAAGGAGAGGTGATACAAGTACTAAATATAGCACGCCACTCTTATATCTCATGGAAATTCACTGAGTTCTATGTTGCAACAAATAAGTTTTAAATTTCAGATTAAATGAATATACAACGAGGGCGATATTCCATCGTTTTCTTGAGCTCCATTCCGTAGCGGTTTGTGTTGCGTATGATGCTCCTTATCATAACCTGAGGATATTAAAATAACTGAAACAAGCTTCAGTTATGAAACGGATGCATGGACAAGCGTACTTGTTGTTATCATGAAAAGTACTTAAGATTTTAGCATAAAGATTCATTCCTCCCTATTATTATTTCGCTGTATTAATTTTGGATATGGATTATTTTAATTCCTGACAATTATTATAGCGAATAGAAACACAGTAAACCATTACGCTGGTAAAGGTGCTGGATGGTATCTCCGTCTGGCCCCTTCCGTAATTGCCAAACCGGTAGTAGTAATTAAAAAGAATTTCGAGAATTACGCAACCTTAAGTTTTCATCTAAGGACTAAAAGTGATAAATCAACATGAAATATCTCCTAGATATATTGCCTCATGAGAACGTTTCTATAATTGCCATCTTAAAATAACTATGACGAAGTTACAATTGCCAATTCATCTTTCAATGATCAATAATTGATACAGTTAGAACGGCATTTAAAAAGGGATAAATTACGTATGGACTCTTTCACATTGCCATGGCAACATGAGAAACATGGCTGAGCTACGTTGGTGAAAGGAAAATTTTGGAACCTAAAGTTTACGAATTTCATAACAGAATAATGATAAATTAGTGAATATAGCGAATGCGTGTGAGTTTTGTGTATATGGAGTTTGAAAGTCATGTGAAAAATATGCGTTTGTAAAATTGGGTTATCGATCTCTACAGCGATCGAAACCCAACTTTCTACAATGAGGTAATATTTTGATGGTTATTTTTCTTGAAATGTGTTAAATATGGTTAAAGAAACATTACGGATGCAATTATCCAAACTAAAGCGTGTTAGTTCCACCACAGAAGAGTCACCAATCCAAGCGGATCCCTTGCAGGAGGTATAAACACCGCGTCGGTCTTTACGTATTGATTATGGCCGAAATGAAAAGGATAGCTAACAGGAATTTCCTAACCATGTAAGTATTCCTGTCATTGTACACATGAAAATGTGTTAAAGTAGTTTGTATTGTTTCTGTATTAAGTAAGTATACATAATGCTTCCGACCACTAGTTTCATGTTCACTTATAGGGTATTAAGAATTCGAGTAAGTACAAGGAGCAAAAGTTCGTATCCACATCATTTTCTTTCATCTATTGTTTTATACCAAGGCTTAGTGGATAATATGATTGTGGCAGCGTCAGTGCTGGATATATTTATCAGTGTATGCCAATTCAATACTTCTAATTCATTTTTCTTAAAGAATTCATAGAAATGTGTCGTAAACTGTTTGTACAAGTGCTGTTATAGAATGGATGTTATATTGAAAAGTGAAACGAGGCTATATAAAAAAGTAAATGGAATGTCTGAAACGTAAAAGTGTACCCTTTGCGTACAGTTAATATAGTATAGAAGTCCTGAAGTCAGTAAATAGATAAACGTAGGTGTTCATATTTACCGGCAGTACCGACAGTTGCTTCATGTATGTATAACTTGCTAAAGCATTTGTTTACATAACTTCTCGAATTTAAGAAATCGTAGTCGCTTACTGCAATTCGCTTTCCATAATGTAGAAATTTTATATGTGGAAATAACAATATTTATAATTAACGTATGCCAGTAATGATTTAAAAAAAAAAAGAAAGAAAGAAAAAAGTATGGCTGGTAACGAAAATTCAACGGGACAGGTTCTCAGAACGAACGTCCATATGACAGAAAGGTGCATTTTGTTTCAAAGTCCCTGAGTTCTTTCTAAAAAGTGCTTATAGAACTTTTTTCTTGTCAGTATTAAGCTGTGCCCTTGTATAGATACCAGAGTTGAGATAGGCCAGCTCATTATGGCAAGTTCTTAAGCCATATTCAGTTAATCGATTCCTAAGCAACTGAATTCTCAGAACAATTTCTAAAATTTCACCGGGAACCGGTCGTTCGGACGGTAAAGTTTCTATAATTATTTTAAGTATCACAATGTTTCAAATGCTGATAAATCTAAAACAATCCCAGCTTCCTTCCCTAACGCAGTTGTAAATTTGTCGAAACTTGAAATATGCCGCAAAGTGTAAGATAATAACAGAAAACTATGGGTATTATTTAGTTTCTCCCCCAAATCACTTAGTACCGGTAGTGACTTTGGTTCGTTATTTGTAATTGTGATGGGTACAAATACAGAACTTCGTAGCTAAGCTGTTAGCAGATGCGACTTTGGCGTGGGAGACCCGGGTTCTATTCCTGGTGGCAGCTCATATGGTTCGTATTCTACATTAATAAGTAGGTCCACGTCTCATATTGCATCGCTGCTGAATAGGACGTTAAACTCAAAATCAACTCAACTCCAAGAGTATAAATACAGTGTTGACGTATAACATAAAAACTACATTGCATAAAACAGAAACCTACTTGTACTAGGTGGCCACTAGAAAGCACGGACGCTATGTGACCGAGTCAGGGTAGTAGCGCAGCAGGGTGGCTCAAACGGAAGCGAGGGTGTACGTTTGTAAGGAGCAGGCGCGTGAGCGATGGTGGGTATACGTGTAAACCAGATCGTTACAACGGCTTACTATAAGTCATATTACAGTAAGCCTTCGATGGATTTGGGGGAGATAGCAAATGCCATCCAGTAGTCGTCAAACTTATAAAGCTTCTGAGTTAACGTACCGTTTTCAAATCCTATTGTGAGCTACCAAATTTATTTTTTAAAAAAAATTATTTGTTTATAGAGGAATCAAGTTGAGCCAACCGGAGTGTTAACGCTATCTACCGTAAACATCCCCGCGAGCTATTAGTAGCTCACAATCGACGGTTTGGTGATCACTGCACTAGACAATAGAAAAGAGTAGGGAATTGTTAAGGCACGAAAGCCAAAATACACAGTCCACCAGAAAAATGTGTACACTCTTCGTCAACATATGCTTACTTGAAGGTTTGTTATATTTGAACAATAGTTAAATGTAATTAAGAAATATAATATATAGGTTTTTTCTTGTTCTGGCCGACTCTAAAGAAAACAAAAGAAAAACAATGAATGAAAAATCAAAATGACGCTAAACTATACGTATGAGTAGACAAACTCGTCAAACAACAATTTTTTAAAAATGGTCAAATTTATTTATGCATATTTCTGGCCATTGCTGGCATCTGTGGCCTTAAGCCCGTCACGTATGAGAGATCCCTCAGCAAGCACACTATCCGAGAAAAGGGACGGGAAGGACTTGGGACCTGTATGTTAGTTACTATCTCGGTCTTTGATTGGTGTGAATGAGTAAGACTAAAGAGAAATCTCACTCAGAGTGACTTGCCCGAAAAAAATTGTTATATCCTTTCGATCGAGTGTCATCATCGTAAATCCAATCAGGGACTGCTTGAACCAAAGGCAATACTAAAATTAATGTAAAGTACGAATACGTTATAAAATTATATACTGCATTTAAGATAAATCTTAAAAATCAAGGGAAAAAATAATTCGAACGAAATGAAATAAATACTTGAAAAATGTATTTTGGTTAATGTAGTTCAGCACCATGAAGCACTACATGAACACTGACAATAATGTTTCCGTTTTTTGTTACACAAGAAATGGACATATATATATTAGACTAATGTCTTGAATCTGCAATTTAGTTTTTTTGGTGAAGCTTTCATTTTTAACAGATACCGGTAATTGTTTTATGTATAGTAAACACTTCCGATAATAACACACACTTTGACACAATCTGTTTGTAATGTACATACATAACATTTTTTCACATACACTGCATCTGTGTTAAACTGTAATAAACCAACACTGAAAAAAAAAAATTGAAAAAATTCACCGGTACTTGACTGTCATAAACTTACATGCAGAACTTATACAAAATCAAAAGTAAATCGACCCCCATTAGACATGTGCCGCCAGAGAAATACAGTAACTCACAGTAGAAATCATCACGCGTAAAAAGCACAAGTAGCAGCAACAAACCAACTCCCTCAAATATAAAAGGAACAGGGTAGTGTGACACCAAGCGATTAAATGTCTACAGCGATCACAGTAACGAACGTAGTAGAAGAGGTAAGTCCTCAAGACTGGAACCAAAAGAATCAAATCACTGAATCCAAGAATGAAATGAAACGACCAGCAAAAACTTGGAAGAGTTCACTTCATATATTTAACCTTGGTTGGTAGAGTTAAACGTTTTGGGTACCGTACTTCAATGGAGTATTTTAAAAGTACAGAATTCAATGAGTGAAGGTAAATAAGACATTCTAGTGTGTTATTTTCTTTGGTGTAAACCAGAATAATTGCGTACAGTTTGATAATATGCGTGCAAACTTATGTGCCATATAAATAATTGTTCATATCGGCTAAGGTTCCGCTGATTTCAGCCACATGAACCTGTTTCCAACGTTATATTCCAGGTTGGTTTGTATACTTTATCCACAGTTACTCTTTTTTCATTTTCTTCCTTCACTTGTCATCATTCCCATTGTACGTGCTTTCTTTCTTAACTCTTACGTATGCATCTATATTGTATAGTTATTAATCCTTTACTATGTATTTCGACTTCCTCTGTGAATGTGAATTCACGTTGAAATGAAGGCTAGATCACCACAGAACCACTGTCGTTGTCCTAGTCCTGGACAACTGAAGAAATACTCCCAAATATTCTGAACACACACACACACTTTTCAATTAAAAATTAATCATTCAATCACTTTCTACGTACCTATAATAGTTTTCTGATGGTTTCTAGCCTTGATCTGAACGCCATGAATATATATCGAAGACGTTAAACCATAATAGAAGCGATTGTCTAAGGTGCAAGGTGAGATTTTTATTCATCTACTATACATTATAGTAATGTGTAAAAGTACTACCTTTAAACTGTTAAATGTTACAATCTCCGTACTGTTCAGATATAATGATCCTTCAGGTGAATTATAAATATTTTATTGCCCTTATGATTTCCCAGTTCGTCCAGTCTTCTTCGTTTAATGTCTGCAACCAACAGTACAATCAAAGTCGATATGTGTATAAATTGTATTACCCTTTCTTCTTATATTTTTGACATTCATAGCGAGAAGTTCAGGGAGGGAGTTTGGGGAGAAGCTCCCAATAAAATTTCATAGCTCTCATGCTTCCAGCTCTAACGAAACGTTTCATTACTAATCTCCAAATAGAGTTCACAACAGTATCCTTTGTTAACTGTGGCCTAGGTTAGTTCCGCTTATTTAGGCTTAGTCCCAGCATGCCTCCAAGGGATGTCCTGCCACATGTAATGAATGTCTATGTGGCGTTCAGGTTATCTCCATTCAAGGAATATTGGGATGTTCATTTTTGCCAGATGAAAATCCATTTATCCGGTTATATCCAGGAAATGTGACTTCCATTGGAATTCCTGAATTGACATTTCTTGATTTTTTTGTAAGATACTTAAATAGTGTCACATAAAATGCACATCTCATGTCATTGATAAAGTAAATCTGAACCGTAATTTGTTTACATACGACTTCGGCTTCATGTGCTTCCGTTTTATATTTATGTATTACTCTTTTCTGTTGCAGCATATGTATCTTAGATTAATTAATAAGATAGTGACACATTATGGTCTATTGCCAATTTACCTAATATGTAGTCAACTTTTTCAAAGTGTGTTTTTCTCCCCAATTACGTATCCTACAGTAATGACCTTTATTACCTTTTTGTTAGTATGATGGTTGTAATCTGTAAATTTTGTATTTCTGGGCTGCCATCTTTGGAGTTTAACCCTTTATTCCAAAGGCACGCACCAGCCTATGATAAGTGATCATTACAAGCAAGAATTCTATCTGTTCCTGTTCAGGAGAACAAAAGTTAGTGGATATAGTTATGCGAGTGCATCCATGAGGGGGGGGGGGGGGGGCACTGTGTGTATGCCATGTAATCTAACATTTTCCTAGAAATTACAGTCACTGCTCATGTTAGTGTGTTGTGCAAAATTGATGTAAACATGGGTTCGACGCGAATTTCTGTGCACTTCGATTGTGGTAGTACGTTGCATTTACTTTATCTTAATATGTTCCTTGCAATGTGTGAACTTACGTGACATATAGAAAATAACTTTCGGGAATCAAACAAATTATCTGCTACAAATTCATGTAAATACTCAGAATTATTAACTGCGATGCTGTACAAGTGTCTTATAACACTTGTAATGGTTTAACTCTTGTAACCGTAATTTTGTAAATACAAAATATCTCGAGAAGAAATTGCGTCTCTTCATCCAAGATATTGAAATGGGATGGGGTTCTTTCAGAAATTCCCCTTTTCTCAAGATTGCTTAAGGGAATCATATGGCAGCATTGCCATCCAGAATTTCTCTCAGTAACTTATCTTCCAAAGATACCAGTGGTACATGCCATTGAAAAAGCCATTCCAGCTCCATTCAAATGCGCTGTGTTCCATCATCGGTGTGCCGCGAGGAAATCAAAATAACATTATTAATTCTATAGCAACCAAATAGAAGACACGAGAAGAATGTATCTTTGTATTTCACATTACTGTGAAACTCTACACTAGAAACAATTACTGTAATTGTAATACATTATTGTACAGTGTGGTTATAATTAAAGTTCCACTTTCAAAATTCTGTTAAAAACGAACCAGTGGTCAGAATAGCTTCAAATTTGAAGTGAATATATTTAAAGAAGGGGGAAACGGTGGCATAAGAAAAAGGTTCCAATTTTTGTTTTAAGTTGACTGGAGGAGGTCGCCCACGCCTTGAGTGTGTCGTTTGTGGGGAGCAATTGTCCAATGAAGCAATGCTACAGAAGTTTAAACGTCATTTTCATGCTAAGCATGCCAATTTAAAAGATAAATCGTTGGAGTATTTGAAAAGAATCTTGTCTCAAGAATCCCACCAAGTCAAAATTTTCACAATCCGTCCACAATTGAAGATATTATGAAAGAACATCAAGCTCAAGTTGCACATTAATTTTGCTTCTTGCACCAACTTGTTTTACTTATTTTTGAAAAACTGAACTACAGAATGAGCACTAAATACTTTCATTCATCATAAAATCAAAAATGGTTAACGACCTGTAGCTCAGACTGTTTAAGAATAAGACACGTGGTTATAGAAACTGTTTGCTTAGAATGGTGTTCTTGTCACGTCCCGGAGGGACGCGATTTCCTCCCGAGATACCCTGTATAAAATACAGCTTTCTTATTTTGTCTATAGGTATAACACCGATAGGAATGTACCTCCAGAGAATCTTTTAAAAATATTTTACACTTCTGTCTTTTATATGTACTGATATAGTTTAACCGTAATATTGTTATTTTCGACGACAGCTCGTAAACTTGTGGTATATTTTGTTGGTTACATAAATATCGTTTAAAAAATTAAAGAAAAACATATGGAAGTTGGTCTGAAAAGAATATATTGTTGAAATAAAATATATTGAATTTGAAAAGGAAATTTACGGCTGAGTAGGAATCGAACATGAGTCTCGAGTTTGCTGTACCAGTGCAACTATGCTGGTTAGTTCATCACCAGATCTGCCGTAGATTTTCTCTTTAGGGCGCTGATCTACGTCTTGGATAACAACTGGACAACGACAGTTAACACTAGTTCGGTAAGCCTAAGACCCGGATTTGATTCCTTCGTGCAGTCATATATTTTTTTCTCTTTGAAGTTCAGTTTAATTTCAGATGTTAGGAAAGGTATATTGTGCCATTCAATTGTCAAATATGGAAACTGATGTATACTTCATAAACAATTTCTGCTTATTGTAGAAAACAATTGTACTGGTCAATTTAGCTTCAAAGAAGGTGTAAGTTTTATCGTTAATAACAGGGTAAATAGTGTTAAACTGTGGCTTAGTTGGTATAGTTCCTGTAGAGTACTTGGATACTATACCAACCAATCAACTGAATGAGGACCACACTAATATGATATGAATTATATTCGTAAATCCATAGCAACTCGTTTATTTGCTAGCCACGTCAGCAAAAAACTAGGCCACAAATCTTAAAGAAAGAAAAAAAAATCTCTTTGAAAGCTCTACACCGCTAAATTAAATTAAAATATTTTTGAGTTTCTTAAATAACATACAATCCGTCATGACCTACTTCTAGAAAACTTTAAACATTAATCCATCTGCACAGACTGCTAAACTCAAGGTTCAGTCACAATGAGAAAATACTTTTCAACCCGTTAACAATTGAAACTAACAAGTCCGTATTCTAGAAGACAAGATACTTATTTTTATATTTATATTCCCTCAGTTCTTTGGCATGAATATTTGAACGTACCAAATTTGTAATACGTTGTGTAATAAATGAAATGAAGTTTATTTTAACTTTTGAATCAAATTTTGTGTTAATTTGATGTCAGTACTTGGCATTATCAATTTCTGATGGCTTTTTCTGAACCAACTGAATTAGAGAATGCTAACCAGTTGCTGCATGGAATTCCAATAGCATCTTCTAATTTAATTGGTTCATAGAAATGGCTGACTTAAAAATAAATAAATAAAACAAAATACACATGGAAAGGTAGTCAACATTGTTTCGTGTATTGTACAATACCATATAAGTGCGAACAAGCAACATAAAAACTTGAACATTTTTTCGTATTAGGTAATTTAAAAAGATAAGGGCATCTTGCCTTGCATCTTTATAATAAATTATAACACATACGGTTTCAAGTCTTCGCTCTGACTGTGTTTCAGTAGCGCTACTAAATGTATGATACGTTGAATTTTTTTCATTCTGGAAAATTGTGTAACTCTGGCAAAACACATTTTAAAATTAAATTCTCTGTAAGTTTATAAAGTATTTCATCCGAGCTACAGAATTTTCCAGAATGAAAAATTCCATCAACATACAATAGTAAAATAAACCAGTGTTGAACTCACTTATGCATTCATATTAGTAACATTTTCATTCACGTTTCAACGACTCCTTGTTTTATCCTATTATGAGATAACCGTCAGTTGATTAAGTAATTTCCATCAATCTACATTTAGCAGCTTAGCTAAAAGAGTCAAGCTGGAAACCCGTATCTGTTATAACTTATTAATAAGGACGTATGGTAAGATGCTTTTATTGTCTTAAATATGCGTCCATCAGTGAATATTCTTAATACGTTAATTCAAAAGTTTTCTTGGGCACAAAGGATACTAGTAATGGGGTAGATATTTAAATTAAGTTTCAATGATATCTGATCTAGAGAATCTGAATTAGAATACCACACCTTTGTATTACTACCTTTTTTCAGAGTCTACGATTTCTAAGCTATCTAAACATATGCCAATTTCCCGTCGCACTATAATGCGATAGCTGTGTTTCTTAAAGTAAATTCTCTCGACAGAGCATTTGGATAAAATTGAATAATATTTGAGAAAATAAAGTTTCTTTTCCCCTTTCCATAAATACTCATCCTTTGTTTCACTTTTAACTTATTTTGTCCCTTTTGTCCTATGAAACCTTTGACCTTGTAAGTGTATTGTGAGAAAGTGAGGGAAGATCCAAGTGCAGTAAATTTTCTATATAACGGAGAAAATTTTTTTATCTGGATTTTTTTTCTTAGTGTGAACATTTCAGACATTAAGATATTTGATTGTTAAGAAACAACATTCTACGGAAAACAGCGTGAGGTTGATTTTTTTTTCCAATACGCAGTTTTTTATTTATTTATTTATTTGTTTATTTTTAAATACTGGTATGTACATTAAATATTTTATATTAACATTATACTTACAACACAGTTTCAAGAGTAATATTTTATTTTAAATATTATTCATTTCAATTCACTATTGGGGTGAACACCTTTTCACCTCAACTAGTATGTTTTTGAAACTGTGGTGTATGTATAATGGTAATATAAAATATTTAATGTGCATACCATACCAGTCACACACACACACAAAATCTTACAACCGCGTATAAGAAAAATTCAAGTTCACGCTGCTTTTCCGTTGAATGTTGTTGCTTACAATCAAACATCTTAATGTCTGAAGTGTTCACACTAAGTCAACACTTCCAAATAAAAAAATATTGTACGTTAAATAAAAGGCTTGCTGTATTTGGATCTTCCCCCATTTTCTCACAATACACTGACAAGGTCAAGTGTTTGAAAAGACAAAAGAGACAAGGTAAGTTAAAAGTGAAACAAAGGATCAGTACTTATGAATATGGGAAGAGAAACGACTGTTTCCCAACTATCACGAATTTTATATAAATGCTCTATCGAGAGAACTTACCTTAAGAAACGCAGCTATTGCCTTATAGTACGACGGGAAATCGGCATATGTTTAGAGAGCTTAGAAATCGTAGACTGAAAAACAAGTAGAAACACAAGGATGTGGTGTTCTAATTGTGACTTTCTAGACTAATTTCATTGAAACTTAATTTAAATATCTTCTCATTACTATTATCCTTTGTGCTCAAGAACACTTTTGAATTAACGTAACAAGAATATTTTTTCTTTCTTTCTTAACACACACTTATTATACCAACAATGACACCACATGTATTTTCGTACTACTTTGTAGTTTTAAAGAAAATACATAGAATTAACTAACACTCACCTATAATCTTCTAAACTAATAATAATAATTTTTATATTCCTAGTATAATTTTGGCAATTAATTCTGTTGCCTTTGACGATTAGTCAGGAATGACTATTTGTCGCTTTACAAGTATTTTACATTTAGTTCAACTTACTCCATTTTGCGCACAAAACACTAAAACCAGCAATAAGTTATTAAAATTATAGTGATGAATACACACACTAACTGACAGCTTAATGATACTTGTTTCAACTAGAAGTACTAATATAAATACAATCTACAATGCACATTTAACACGAGTTACAGTGCACGTCAGTTCACTTGCTTTGTTCTTAACACTCCATCAGTTTATACAGATCTGAAAAAATTGTAATTCCTATACGATTTGAAGTCACAAACGATTAAGTTATTGAAGGAAGATGTTTATGATTAAATCCCAGTTCTCGTCAAGTTTCCTTCATCCAAATTTAACGTTAAATGTTTTGTTCTAATGTAATGAGACTCGAAATCATTTATTTCTACGGTGATTACGTTTTCTTAATAAGTTTGACCTCCTTTTAGTTGTATTTGGTTATAAGTGAGTCTTAGTTAATCTTAACAAAATGTCCCAGGTGATATCTAATAAAATATATACGGAATGTTGTAGAAACAGAGTTCTTTGTTTCCTCTATTGTTGGTTCTCAGCTAATTTTGTTGGAATGAGTATTAAGATAAAGGCTTTTCTAGTATTTACTGGCATTTGTTTCAATTCTTGCTAGAGACGGTTCTCAAACTAAGGGTGCTGTGAGTTTGACATTACTTTTTTCAGTAGCAGTTCATAGGGAACAAAGTAAATTAAATCCGCACTCCTCAAACTGTGGGGCCGCGGTGGCTCAGTGGTAGAGCGTTCACCTGTGGTGCGTGGAATCCCTGTTTCGATCCCAGCTCGCATCAGGTGGGCTTTGTGATGAACAAGCACCATGTGCGTAGGTGTTGTCGGAGTTCTTCCACTTTCTTCATTCCACCATTCCATTCACTTCCCATCATCACCATCTTCTTCAGCCTACACAGCATAAACGTGGAACGTAAAACTGAAAGATGTCTTTTTTTCTTTCTTTCTTTTATTCAAATTGTGATGAACCTGGCTTCTTGATAAAACTATGTTGCAAAGTTGATAGCCTTAACACTCTTTAAGGTTAATTTTCGTCTGTTGGAACAGTTTACCTTATATATGAATCTTATAACATCTGTTAGCAGATGAATCTAATTACCGTTCTTTGTGCAGTTAGACATCTATGAGAGATTACATAAGATTAAAGAAAAATATTTTAACTATATTCAACCCTTTGGTTTGATAAGGTGTCGAATACTCTAAACTTCTTCCTTCTTACTAACTAAAGGTGTTCTAAATTCCCAGAAAGTCAAGTTCCTGAAAATTTCCGTTCTGTCAGTCGAAAATGGTAGACACATTCTGTTTCATGATTGTTAGCTTTCGTCTTTCTAAATATTTTTTTTAAAAATTCAGAATCGCATTAATACTCCCCAAAACGGTGTATTCATCCCATTTTATGAGATGCCCTCCCCGCTGGACAAGTTAGAGCGCGTGCGCCTTTGATGTGGGATACGACTGGGTAGCGTAGTGGTTAACGCATCAGCAGTTTATGCGGAAGATTCCGGGTTCGAGTCGAGGTCCAGTTATGCACTTTTTCACTCTCTGTGTATTATTGAATTCTCACCTACAGAGGATTTCGTGTGTAAAAATAAGTTGAAATCGGTTGTTTCCTCCTTTCATTAATATAATTGGTCCATGATCTCTGCTCTTCAACGAATTTCTAAAAAAATGCATATAGAGAAAAATGATAATAATAATAATAAAGTAATAATATAGATGCATGAAATTTTACTACATTACTGATGTGTTATATATATATTTATTTATTTATTTATTTTTAAAAAAATTATAAACTCAGTATATTCATAAATTTATTTCCGAGTAGGAATAGGTAGGTGAATTCAGAATTTTATGTCTTCGAAATATGTAAGGTTATTGAGAAATTCGTGAGAAATGAAGATACTGGGCTGAGAGGCCCCGGCTTCACGGATAAGGGTTAATCAGCTAGCTAAGATACGTTGGCGCTCATGAAAACTAGTATTTATATACAAGGACAATTTTATAAGAGTTAATGAAAGTAAAAGTAATAATAATATTCGGAAGAAGATGCATCGAAATGTAGTTCCACAGATGATGTTCATTTTCTGAAGGTATATTTACTGAGAAAGCGATAATATTTTGCCAAAACGTTCATAATTATTTAATTTTGGCTGCTTTTGGGGCATGTACTTTTTCTTTAATAAATACTGCATATACGTCCTATTAAATCAAGTAACTATTTGTGTAGGTGTTATTATATACATACAGATGCCAGATTCTAACTTCTTTTTCAATACAGATACTAGTTAAAAGAAATTGTAAAACCTATAGAGCATCCTCAAATTCGTAAACTCCTGGCCAAAACTTCATTATTTGTGTCAGGAACAGCGTATCGACAAATGGATATCGGCATTTGGAAATGTGTTTTATAACGAATATAAGAAAGTAACTGCTGTTCTGCGTAATTAGACCGGAAGTTAGAGACACCTAAACAAAAATTAGGTAAAACCATGAAAAAAGTAAGGGTATAAGCTCCAAACATGATGTCAGTGGTTCGTAGTAATTTTTGCCTCAGCACCTTGCCGGACAAATTTTGGATGCTCTTCCAACGATCTGAAGAGATTAAAATGGCATAAGTTTTCTTCAGATTAGAAAAGTATCCTCACTACTAGCAGCTTTACAGTGTAGCTCATATGGGACGCATGTCAGTTAATTAGTTACTGATTTCATCAATTCTTAGGTATCAGTACTGAGTTTTTGTTGGAGGAGATACGTAGTTTCTTAAGTTTAATTCAAAAGAATGGTTTGAGATAAACTTTGCAGTTCGTACATGCAGACTCTTTCTCAGTGAATGAATGATGAATAAAGAAAACAGAGACAAGGTAGCGAAATCCACGGTTAGACGTGAATATTTTTAAAAATAGGTGCCGGAGATGCTAGTACGAAATCAGAAAAGTTCTCACAGCTGAACTATTCATTTTTTTTTTCGATGAAATACATAATTTATAGGCTGTCTAAAGTAGAAAATACTAATAGAAATAGTAATATGGAGCCCCCTCGTGGCTATATGAAGAACGTACGTACTTTTGGCTCAAGAGCCCCTGCTTTGATCCCATAAAATGACTACATCAAAGCAACCATGAGTCCACGTATTTCTATGATTAGACTTTGTGAGAGGTGATCCTACTATTCTGATGAGCATCAATGCACAAGCAAAGATGACCTAGATGAAGTTCATCTGAAAAACTCCTTTTCACGTTTTCACAGTTATGGCCTAAGTGTGCTGTACAGGAAATAATATGTCCGGGACCTTATTTTCTGGAAGATATTTACGTGCTTATTTATTTTTCATTTAAGCAGAATTTCAGCGCTGACAAGGTAAGTTCAAAAGTAAACAAATGGAAGGAATTAGTAGGTGCTACGAACTATTAGCTTTTAAACGCACATAATGTACTGTTCCAATCTTCAAATCGTTTCAAATTAAAAATAGCTAGAGAACTTAAATTTTATAGAACTGCAGATGAAAAAGGTATCAGTACTGCGTATCTCCAGAAAGTGTCACAGGTATAGATATAGTAAACAGTGCAAAAAATAAACATTTTCCCATATTTTTAAATTTTTAATTAGGTTTCCGTAAGCAGCTGCGCTGTTTCTTTGATAGGGACTTGTAGGCACTGGAAATATTAAATTATTGAGTGATATCACATGTAGTTTGGTGACGAAAGTGGCCCGGAGGCCGTACTTTAATTTACGCTTTATGATTTTTTCCTTTAGTTTTCCACTGGCTGTTACGCCGTCTCTTTGGTTGTGAAATGTAAAAACTATGGATTTTATGTATTTTAGTTTTCCTAAGGGATTTTTGTAGTGAGTTATATCGAAGATAGAATACAAAAGTTGACACAAATAAACGTTAAAATAGTAAGTATATAGACAGATAAAGTGTGAAAAAGGGCGTACTTTTAAAAAGGTTTTTCATTCTTAAGATGAACAAGCTTTAGAGAGTTACATTTTATCTTGTAATATAATGTACTCTTTTATATTATCCCAAATAATGGAATAGTGATTAACAAAAGAAAACTGCGTATTTTGTTTACAGATTACGTATGAAATTATGCTAAGTATCTCTGTTGATAACTTTACAAATAGATACCGTAGTTCGCATTGTCATAAATCCGCCAGGAAGAAAGAAAAAAACCTTCATTAAAGTAATACTAAAACAATTTTAGATAGCAAATGACTAAAACATGTTTATAAATTTACACCCCGACCCCATAGCAGAACATGCCGCGATCTGCGATGTGATCGCAGAAAATTTGCCGCACCTGTGCAGAAAAATTGCAAGAGGAAAAAATAATATAGCCAACAGAAAAGTATAAAAACATGCCTGTTATGTGTAGATGTCTTAAATGCACGGACGACTCACATAACTGTAGTTTGAACTGTTTATTACGTCGCGTAAAGCATAGTTTTAACAATCACTAGTGTTTCTTCTACAGAATTCGTGCAGAAAATTTTTGAAGAATTTCTGCAGAAAATTTTTGACTTACGAAAGCTCATCGCAGAAAGAGAAAGTTCTGCCATCGGGACCGTGATAAAACAAAACATTAAAGTGTAATAAATGTGAACTAAACTAAACCAAAACCAACTAGCCAAATCATGACCCCGTATGCTGACACCCAATCTTTAGATAAATAACTATTAAAGGGAATTCAAAAACGAGATAAAGTCTGGGCGTTAAGATAAACTTTCAAATAAAAAAAGATGGGTGGAAGCAGCGGGGATCATTGCATCATCTCACAACTAGTCGAGTATACGGATTATCAAGCATCAAACTACTTTTGGAAGAATGAGACTGAAGATTGTGTTCATGGTGTAAGTTATCTTTCCTTTTTTTTTCTATCTTGAGCTGTGGATAGAGTAGTAAAATTGATATCCCGTGAGGGGACAATCTACACTATTTGTTAGTTCTGTAGAAAACGAAAGCTGCAACTATTGTTTAAATTGAATTTGTAATTCAATAGTTAACCTTTGGTTTTAATTATCATGAGTAAAGTTAACAGTTAAAATATTGTTTTTTAAAAGAACAAAACAATATGAAGGCTGGATTCCGACCCGCACGCGGAGGCTATATTTCTAAATTAGGATGACACTTGACGTCACTTTGAGGAGTGATGTAATATATATATATATATGTGTGTATATATAACATCAATAAAAGTTGCAACTTGATTTAATAGGATCCATATTCAGTACTTATTAAAAAAGTACTTACCCCAAAAACACCTAAAATTATCCAACTGTGAACGTTTCGACAATTAGTTATCTTCCTCAGCATAGATCCTTCAAGAAACTAACATTGTCCGTGGAACTACATTCGTTGATTATCATCTATATATCATAACTTTCTTACTTTCAATAGTAATTATTTCGTAAAATTTCCCTTGTACCTATATTCTCCTGATCATGAACATTAACCATATCTTAGGTAATTGACTAATAATAATAACAGAAATATTGCTTCTAAATCTCACTTCTCTCACCTTCGTCCCATCGTTTACTAATAGACGTAATTTTTCGAAGAAAAGTGACAAAATTGAAACCGTACCAAGAGAATCATGTTATTTTATGATCTGCATATGCAAAATCTGCCCTTACTCCAATGTTTACTATATTTAGATTGAGAAAGCTTAAATTGTGCCTTGAAATGTCTTGCGTAGCCGGCCAGTAAGTTTTTATCTGTGCTTTTAATTGATTACTTTTCTGTAGAACCAGAGATCCAGTAAAAAGATCGTTCACAGTTGGATAATTCTAGGTGCTTTTCGGATATATATTCATAATTTGTAATATTCCTTTCATTATTACATGTTCGTTCTACTCATTCACATTACACAGTTCTTCATTTACACATAGTATTGTTTCGTTGCGCATCTGGGAAGTGTTTTATAGATTCCCGACGTCGAGTCAGGGTTTATTTTCTATACAAATTCATTTCCGTGTCATCAGCGTAGTACAGGGTGTCCAATATACAATGCAACCCGGAGTTTGGGATAGAATTTTTGAACCTGAAAGGACACAAAAATAATGGTGTACCAAAGTGAAGCTTTGTTCATATATTTTTAAACTAGGAAGCAACGATTTAAATACACTAGGAACCACACAGTGTTGCCAGATGTAACAGAAGGTGTAAATCATTTTTTGCAAACATAAATTGACTCGTAACTCGTACGTATGGATATTCTGTCGTTAATTTTCTGTTTGTTTAGCTTGAGTAGCTTGGAAACTATGGAGCAGAAAAAACAATTTTCAGTTCCACCGATAACTAATCGGATGAGGCTTCTGAAAAGGAGAACTAGGGAAATCGTAGTTTTCACAAATTAACATTCTCAGTTGGCAACCTGCTAATGTTTCAGTGCATCAAAAGGTGTGTTAAGGATCTATCTACATTATTCAATAGTAGAATACAATATTTCAATAGATATTATACAATTATATACAACTATATAATATTATACAAATATTCAATAGAATCCAGACCACAAAGAAATTGTTCTCCACATGGACTCAAACCAGGGACCCTTTAATTATAAAGATGACGGGTCTAACAACTCATCCACAGAAACACCTGATACAAATACGTTGTACTGATCTTGCATACTTGTCAAGAGTAACTTCAGAAGAACAAAAAGATGCACAGCTACATAGTTATAAACTTATTAAAATAAATGAACAATTTCAAAAGACTACAGTGTATAAAAGATGTAATTTAGTCCAAGTTAGTTGACTGAGTCAGAAATACAGCAACTTAATTTAATTTGCATGTCAATAAAAGAAGTGAATAACGATACGAATCATTTGAGTTTATTCTGGCTTTGAACCACTCATACATATACACTACATCTGCAAAAGATACTTTTCATTTCAATAAATCACTTACATCCACGTTTCTTCGGCTTGTAATGTATAAGAAAAGACCTAGATGGTTTGAGATATGTGGAGACATCACCATGAAGTTCACACGATTTTACTTTTAACATTATTTTTTAGGTTAAACCAATTAGTTTTTATGAGAAAAAAAAACACTTGTTTTAAAGCAAGGTTTCAACCAGCCAATCCTAGCGAAGAGTCAGGGAAATCTACTATATTTTACAAATATTTTTTTTAGGTGCCCACTTTTTTTTTTTTTTTTTTTTTTTTTTTTAACTGCCTACAGAAATTGTGAAGAACACATGAAGGAATCAAGACAGATTCAAACAGACGATAAGAAAAAGAAATAAATTATCTTTAGAAATAAAGAAGCGTGAGGAGCGCAGAAAGATGTTGAAACTTCAAGTTCTAAAAGGACAAATGAAATCGAAAGTTCAAATGCCACAGAAGGAAAACAAGCTACGTTTGTTTATTGGTTTTAGATAGCCAAGAGATGGGCCAAATTACGAGGGCTACTTTTAAATAAAGTCCGATTATCAACAGAAACAAAACTATTAAAGGTAGTGCCATTTTTGGTTGTTTCCTCTGTACACATTAAGCTCTTTCTCTACATAGTTACCATGTTTGCTTAAACATTTATCGCAACGTTCGATAAGTTTTTGTATACCACGTGATAGAAATCACCCACCTGCGACCGAAGCCAATCTTCAACCATTGTTTTCACTGCGGTTATTGGCTATGTTTGTTGGTTATGTCGAAGTGCGCACACGTTGTCTCCCAGCATGCATTGGGCATAAGGCGACACCAGTTACAATCGCAGCATCAGTGTATATGATTTAGTGTGGGCAGTTAAGGAAATGAAACACCCTCATTCTGCTACTCAAACTCAAGAGTTAGATCCTATAGATGGAGCTACTTGACCATCCACCGTACAACTTGAAACTTCCGCCAAGCGATTATAATCTGTTCCTCTACTTGAATTAGTTTTTCCCGGTACGGTACGGCCATCGCAAGGTAATTCTGAGGTCAGATAAAACGCTGTTGAGGTAAATGCATCACCAGCACACGACGATTGTCACTCCAGCTCGGCATGTTCTAATCCATTGTACTGGGTCACCTTCACGAACTCGGGAAAACCTTCAGGAGCAGCTGCATTGTTCCACATGAGTTGATCCCAGTTCAGACCCAGAGAAGAGTGGGTGTGCCGACAGTTGCTGCAAAATCTTTGTGCCGTATGTTTCCTGAAACGGATTGTCACATGCGACAAGAAGTGGGTGTGTTTCCGAAATCGGAATGTGCCGAAACAGTGGTTGAGCAAGGACCAACTTCCAGAACCAGTCGTCAAACAGGGCCATTTCAAGCACCGAAAACGCGCCTTACTGCAACACAATCTCTTAAAACCACACTTTACTCCAAAAAAAGAAAAATGCAAGAACGCGATGATATCGAGCTCATACCACACTTGGCATATAGTCCTTACCTTGCCCGTTCGGATTACTCCTATGTCGGTTCACGGCGCACTTCTTGAAACCTTAATGCTTCAACCAGCAGGAGGTGGAAACAGCAGTGACTAACTTCATTGCTTCCAAGAACAAGATATGATATCGACATGGAATCGAGGAACTGGTAGGAAGGTGGCTGCAGACAGTCGAACACAAGGGGCTATACTTTGAATGTTAACCTACCTTCATTGTCGTATAAGTATATTATTATTAAGTATTTTGCATTTTGGCAGGTCCCGGGACTAATGTTTTTTATAGGTTTGGGCCTGGAAATGTTTCTACCACGTTTCTCGGTCTTCAGCTTCCTCGTTTAACTCCGATAAGGTGTTAAATAACTTCCCATGAATTTAGATTTTTATTATTTATTTGTGTATTCTTCTGTACTGTTCCTAGGTAACCTTTAAAATCAGCAAAATATTAGTTTCTGAAAGTTTATGTTCTGAGAAAATAATTTAAAAAGCTATTTTTGTGCCAAACACTATTGTCTTTAGTTTTTTAAGGAGTTTGTTTCGACCAAACATATTAACCCTGTCCGGTGCCCGTCCGTCTGGGATACAAAAATCTCAAGAACTGCTTGATGGATCAGCATTAAATTTGACCAGGATATCAGAGGGTCAAAAGTTAGAAACAGAATTCATTTAGGAACTCCATATTGAAAGTGGAAGAGGTAAAAATAAACCATTTCCGGTTTTTACGTTGATCACTATCAAGCAAAAACGGTAATAGATAGCAATAAACTGTTTTCTGTAATTGATTAAGCGTCCCAGGCAGTGGCGCAACCAGGATTTTATTTCGGGAGGTGCCAAAACTACCTAGTACAGTAGTTTGCAAACGTTTGATATGGACAAAATGAAAGTTTGAATTCTTTCTACCACAAGAAATTTAGTTATCTCTATTAACAACATGCTAAAAGGCCTTAGAATAAAACTTCAAAATCACAAATTCCCTATTATTAACGACTACAATTTTTAGAACTGGCACTTTAATTATTATTTTCCGCGTCTTTATTTTTGCATGTTATTACGCACTCTTTACTAACATTTATTACTCTTAAGAAATTAACTTAGGGTTTCCATTGTGTTTTTCCTTTTGTACAGTGCTTTGACTTAATTCAATATTCATTTATACATTGATTTATTTTAGGTTTATTGGCACATTACAAACTTTGCAATACTATTCAATAAAATGTACAAAAAATATACTTTACAATTCATAATGACGGACTTTTAAGTGTAGTCGTGAACTAATCGAAATCTTCAAACCCTATGATGCAGGTGCAGGTGCTTCCCAAGATCAAACACTTTAATAGCTTTGAAAATACAGTTAAATGTTACAATATTATGAACAACATATAGGCTATGAATTTCAATTGCTGTTCACGTACATAACTTCACAAAATTATGTAAGAAAGGTTAAAAAATGTATTATCATTTGGCACCTAAACCCCCACAGATTAACAATTTCGTACATAGTACATTCTTGTTCATCAGTGAAATATACCTTATTAAATAATCCCTAAATATTCAGTACAATTAGTTCATAATTTGAGAAGTTTTCCGTATGAAATTTCCTTGGCTTCTTTGCAAGTGAAGTTATCCGAAAAGGACAGCAGTAAACTACCGCAAGACAATATTTCGCACGTGATGTCTCATGCCTCAATACAGATTAAGAGCTCTCTTCACGAACAGTGCGTGTGTGTAAGAGAGAGTTTGCATATTTGTAAAGGTGCAGGACAAATGACAAGCAATAATGTTGTTTTGGAAACTTCAGCAAATTTTAGCTGCAATGCTGCTGTATAAGATAAGCCAATTTAATTTCAGGAAGTGCCTGGTCCTCGAGCTCATAGTTGGTTGCGCCACTGGTCCCAGGAGTATATTTGAGCTCACTTCTTTAACTTTACACTAAAACTAGAAGTGACTGAAATCCGTTATAATGTCCGGTTTTTATATAGAGCAAAATCTATGATATAGCGAGAAGAGTTTTGAATTGATTTAGCGTTCGAAGAATTGGTAGTATCTTGTCCCTGAAACTTTTATTTAAACCAAAAGTGGTAGAAATCAACCACTTCCGGTTTTAACGTTGATCGCCATGGACTAAAATCTAATAAATAGTGAGAAAGGGCTTTCTGTAATCTATTACTCGTGTCAAGAATATGTTTCTTATCCCTTCTCTAATCTCTCTGTTAAAACCACAAATTGCAGAAGTCAATCACTTCCAGTTTAAACGTTGGTTGATGTAAAGTAAAAATGATGGTAGACAGCGAGAAACAGTTTTCTGAAATCAATTAATCATCCCAAGAATATATTTCATCTCCATTCTGATCTCTCTGTGGAAATCATAAATGGCAGAAAATCAACTACTTCCGGTTTTAACGGTGATCACTAAAACGTTAATAGATAGGGAGAAGCTGTTTTTTGCAATAGATTAAGCATCCGAAGAATACATTTCACCCCATCCGTAACTCTCTACTATAAGCAGAAATGGTAGAATTCGATTACCGCTTCCGGTTTCAATATTAAGATAATATGATTCCATATAAACCAAACTCCTTTGCGTGAGTACACGTGACATTGCTACTTGTTTAATAAATACCAGGTCTAGGAGTCTTAGGTGGGCAAGGCATTTAGCTAGAATAAAAAAAAAGAAAGTAGGAACACTTTCAAAATTTTAACTGGAAATCCAGTCGGAAATCGACCATTAGCAAGACCTAGGCACAGATGGGAGCACAATATTAAGATGGGCCTCGCAGAATAAGAATACAAAATAGAAACTGGATCCAGTACGCTAAGGACGAAAGTCAATTGTTAGCTTTTGTGAACGCGGCATTGGACCTCAGGGTCCCATAGGCTATAGAATTAGTTAGCTAGTTAGTTTAAGCTGTATTATGCAACATAGAAAAAAAAAATATTTAATTTAGTGTTTTAGCTGCTGTTGGTGCAAGTCAAATGAAAAAAGAAATTCTTTTTTTCAAAGTTAAGATCGGGAGAACCTTTATTTATCAAATATCGTATGTATCCCTAACATCTGTGTAAATCCAGAATCCATTAAAAGGATAAATATTTCAAGTATATTTGGATTCATCGTCTCTCTTGGTTAGAAACCTAAATAAGCTCATGTGGAAACTTCCTTCGTATTTTGTACCATCAAGGCATCCAAAGAATAGAGCTTGTGTTAAGAAATGTCGCCAGTTTTATGCATAAGATAATAAAATCGATTGTTGAATTCCTTGATGTAATTTGTAACGTTTACGGCACCACGGCATCAACTTGTGCCAGGTTTCTTGTGTCCACCATAATAATTCCGTCCGTCGTTTCTGTTCCTGGTACAACGATAACTGATAAATATTTAAAGTAATAAAGTCAGGGTACATATTTGTTTCATGCTGTTAAGACAAAGAATACTTACCTAATGCGACATATTATGTATTCAGATCTTAAATAGTTTCGGTGACTTTGATACCTTTCTTACTTAGCGAATTTACATGCAAAATAAAATACATACAAACATTATTTCAGTTATTGATTGTGGCCATTAATCTGCCTTGAATCCAAAAGCTTGTCGACAACCTGAGTTCAAATTGGGTATGTTGTTTTCTTCCTTTCGAAACACCAACTGTAAATATCCTGTTTGAGTTGGGAATATAATTATGTTTAATCTTCTATAAAGTATTTTATAGAAAGCACGGCTAAAATGTAAGGATAAAAATTTAACATGTTACCACTGTTTACAGAAAACTTGTAATAATATAATATATATTAAGATTGTCAAGTGAATATTTAAAATTCTTAGCATTATTTGTTCGCAGTGCTTTCTGTAAAATACTTGCTTGAAGAATTAACCATAATTATATTCTCAACTCAAGCGGGATATTTACAGTTCGCGTTTTAAAGGGAATAAAACATCTAACTCGAACTCTGGTCAAAAAAAAAAAAAAAAAAAAAAAAACCTCCTTCATGGCCAAATGTACCTTCGGCACAAGAGATCCGAGTTCGATTTTCGATGGATCTCATGTGATTTGAATTCCACGTTAAGGTATAGAGGCATATCTTATAGCCTCGGTGCTGAAAGGAACGCTAAACTTCAATTCCACCAACCAGTTGAACTTTGGTCAGTCAGGTTAGGGATTTAGATTTCTGGTCTTTCGGCATCTATGGCCATTTAGACCGTCACGTTTGAGGGATGACGTCTCTCGTCGAGCACACTACCCGGGGAAAGGAAAGAAAAGAAAGAAAGGATTGGGGAAGAAAAGAAGCAGCCTGGGACCTATAAGTTAGGTACTACTCCGGCATTTGCCTGGTGTGAATGAGGAAAACCTCATTCAAGGTGGCTGGGCTGAAAAAGCGTTTTACACGTTTTCGACCGAGTGCCCGCACCGGGAATCGAACCCCGGACCGCTCGCACCGAAGGCGAGAGCGTTAGCAACTACAGTACGCGAGGACACTATTGGTCAGTCAGGTTTTCTCACTTATAGTATGTTAGTGATCATAAGCTATAACTGAAATGAAGTTCGAGTCATGCATATTAGAGATGTTGAAAGTATTCTGCACGAAAATTCATCAACTGAGGAGGCACTTCGAAAAAATAAGGCTAAGAATTGTAAATATTAATTTGGCAACGCTAATATAAAGGGTGTTGTTTTCAGAGGCCGGAGAACTTTAAATATTAATGTGGCAACACTGTTTTCTATGACAGCTGATAATACGGTTCTCGGTTGTTTTGAGGTTAGTTTGGTTTGGCAGTTCGTCATGAATAGACTCATGCCGAAGCAACGTTTACGAATTGTGCAAATTTATTTTGAAAACCATGGTTCAATTCGGCAAACTCATCTGGCATTACGTGCATTTTACGGTGCTCATAATCGCCCACCAAAGCAATTAACTTGAGAAACAATGGATCGTTTCCGCAATACGTTTACTCTAAATGATAATATGCATCCCGGTGGAATCTATAGGCCGATGGTGTCATTGGTCCATATGTCTCCAAAAATGATGCTGGTCAAAACGTTACAGTCAACGGTGAGCGGTACAGAGACAGGATTACTAACTTTTTCGTGCCTCAATTGAAAGACATTACTGTTGCAGACATGTGGTTTTAGCAGGACGGGGCCACATGCCACACAGCGCGCGCCACAATTTACTGAAAGAAACATTTGCCGAACGATTAATTTCACGAAATGGACCTGTTAACTGGCCACCTCGTTCGTGCAATTTGACGTCATTCGATTATTTTCTCTGGTGATATGTAAAGTCTTATGTCTACACCAAGAAAACCAAAAACAATGGAGCACTTGAAAGCCAACATTCGACGCATTATTGCCGAAATACAGCCTGATTTACTGCAAAGAGTGTGTGAAAATTGGATCTCCAAATTACGCCATGTACGCGCCAGCCGCGGTGGCCATATGCACAAAATCATATTCAAACATTAATGTCACAAAAATGACTGTCAAATAAAGCCAATTTTATGGATATTAAAATATGTTTCTGTGTTTTAATTCAATATAAAGTTCTCCGCCTCTAATTAAAAAAATAGCAAGAACATTATTACATTACTAGCATCAATTACCCTCTTCGCTGGGTTAAATTAAGGAAAAATATTAATATGTTCCGGTAGTCAGTCATTTTCTACTATTACTAAAGCGCTCTTTGATATCGGTCATTTTCGATTATTTTTATATATCCGCCTCCCCTCCCCATGTTGTGGGGCACGGCATCGGAAGTGTCATTGTTCATCTCAGCGATCCTGAAACTATAAATTCAACACTGATATTGGTCATTTCAATAACTTATATATATATCCCCTCTCCCTCCCTGACTTGCAGGGCTAAATTTAGATTTAAACGGCATCGGAAGTGTCACTGTTCATCTCAGCGACCCAGAAAACTGTGGAAAACTATGGATTCCACACTAATATCGATCACTTTTAAATGTCTCTCTCCTCTCCCACCTTTAAATTACCGCGTCTGTCAAAGCGATATGACAAAAACCATCTCAGGTTTAAACTTCATCTAGGTTGTAAAATTGATCGAAATCGGTCCAGGGTTCAAAAGTTATTAAGTTATATATATATATATATATATATATATATATATCCATCCCTCCTATTCCCCTCCCCTACGTTCTACGGTCAAAGGGAAATGATAAAAAAAACATCTCAGGCCCGAACCTCATCTATGTTTAAAAAAATGATCTAGATTGATCATTTGGTTCAGGACTTACTAAGTTTTATTTATTTTTTTGACACCTCCCTATATCATTAAAGTGAATAGATAAATAACATCCCAGGCAAGAACCTCATCTATGTTGAAAATTTGATCGAGATTGGTCGGGTGGTTCAAGAGTGATGAAATTACGAAGACAGTCACTTTCATTTTTATTTTTTACATATATCTCCCTCTCCCCCTCCGCTACGTTGCACCGTTAAAGTAAAATGACAAAAATTATCCCAGACCCAAACGTTATCTATGTTGAAAATTTGACTGAGATTGATCGGGAGGTTCAAGAGTTATTGACTCACGAACATAGTGACTTTTATTTTTATATATATTGATTTTACTATATCTCCCCCTCCTTCCCCTCCCCTACGTTGCTCCGTCAAAATGAAATGGTAAAAACCACCCAGGCACGAACCTAATCTATGTGCAAAATTTGATCGAGATTGGTTGTTTTGTTAAAGAGTTATTAAGTTGTATTTATTTTTCTATAATCCCTCCTCCTCCTCCTTTCCCTAAGGTCTACCGCCAAAGCGAATAGCTAAAAGCACACTCAGGCCAAAGCCGCATCTACGTCAAAAATTTGATCGAGATCGGTCGGGCGGTTCAAGAGATTAAAGCCACAAACATAGTCACTTTCAATTTTATAATATAGATACATTATTACGTTTTCTGTAAACAGTGTTAATATGTTAAATTCTCATCCTTGCATTTTAGCCGTGCTTTCGATAAAATACTTTATAGAAGACTAAGCATAGTTATATTCTCTGAAATTGTTTTGGCTCTCAATAAATGACGTGTCGCATTAAAAACATCCGTTTTCTTAACAATAAAATTTGCTTCGGTTAGCTATGAGCCTATTACTGTTTTAAACACATCAAATGTATATAATTATTATTTTGTCAGTAATCTATTGTTGCCTAGTTGCTTAGAAATAGAGTAAATCTTGATTATTAATATTTGTTTTGTATAAGGAAAGTATAAAATTTCTACTTGTAATAAGTAAAAAACCCGATATTTTAATATTATTGTTTAAAATGATGCCGGAAACCATTAAGCTGAAGACTGATCTCAAAGTGTAGTAAGGATTAGTTATCTACAGATACTTGGTTAATATTTTATGGATTAACAAGCAAAACTTGCTTCAAATGTTAATTCAATGTCTGAGAATGAGAACATAAATGATTACATGAAAATTTTGCATGAAAGGTCATTGTTTAGCTTTAAGCATCGAGTGTATTAGCAAACAACGAAATTTCGAATATCAGATTTTATTCCAACCACAAATCTACAAATTTAATAATGATAAAAGAGTGGGCGAGAAACATCTTTCAGTTAGTGATCGTTCAGTTTAATTTATTAACAAAAAATGATTTCGTGACATTTATATAGACGTTTTTGTATTTATATAGCCTTTTTCTGCCTTTTAATGCAACCTTTTCTAACTTATGATTTTTCTATTTTCAGATGCGTCAAGCTTTAATGGAAATGAATTTCGATCATACGTTCTGCTGTTGCTTAAATATGTAGAATGGGTGATCGAGAAGAAAGTATAAATGAGAACTGTGTAGAAGCGTCACAAGAAGAAACTAAAGAAAAAGCATGTGACACCACACCTGTCAACTGTAATTCCACCAACTTCGATGCATATATAGTAGAATTAAATGGTGATAACCATGTTTCTACGCCGTACGTAACTGAAATCTGGTTAGAGGACACAAAAGTAAATATCGTTGCAGGAAATATTGATAATCACAATTCACTTTGCAATCAGTCGGAAATTGATGGCGACGTGCTTCCTAATCTCAATGCACAGTGCATTAAAATCGGAAATATTATCCCGTGCAATGCAGAAGGAAATCATTGTGGGTCCGAGCAAAATCCTATTGTGATCATAGCACCTCTAACGTTTGGTGTGTCCGATGTTATGGTCAAGAAGGAGAATAATTGTGAGGATTCTTTCTTCGAAGGGTCTATTGCTGAACCTGCTATGGTAGTGAAAGAAGACCCAGACACAGGAACTAAAACACTCACAGATATCAGCTTCAACTTTCCGCAGTTGGATGTGTCACCAGATGGCAGGTCAGTATCTAGGATGCAATGTATGTATACAGAAAGGAAAGGAAGAAGAAAGAATATACATTTTATGGTATATACAGATATATAGCATAAAATTTGTCTTTTTTTTTCCTTTCTTTACTCCTCTGCCATATAAACAGTTAGATATAGATCTTTAGTATTCGCATTGTTTCGCCAATGGGGTTCTCCAGAAAGAACTATAAGACCTACCAGAAATCTCAGATCATATTTAAATGAGTAATGCAACGTATTTTGATAGTAAGTCTCTATAAATTTTGTACTTTCAAAATTAACTGCCAGTTACTGTAATAATATATATATATATATATATATATATATATATATATATGTGTGATTGATAGGGAATACTCCGAATCTGTTTCCTTAAAGTTTGTGATAATGTGTAATGCTGATGCTTTATGAAATGCCCGATCATCAAGAATTGCTACTCCATACTCACTTTTTAGTTCTCGTTCTTCTATATACTTGCTATATCCTTGTGGGAGAAACAATTTACTGAAAATTTAGTGTCTGATTGTTAATAATAGACATATTCCAATGGTATCATGTAGTGTTAGTCACAGATACATCATAACAAAATCCTATGATCAATATTCTTTTTAAATTATGTATGCTTTTCCCTTTTATGTAAGCTTCGTTTTTTTCTGTTCTCTCTCCTTTTGTACTGTTGTTAGGTATGAACGAATAAGGTAAACTTCCATTAAATATTACAGTAAAATTAGTCACTAATTGAGGACCTTGTGTGATTTTGAATATACAAATTATATCGCAATTATTAAATATAACAGAAATAGTGGCACGTAAATATGCACTAAGGTCCGAAATATTAGAGATAGATATCGTAAAATTCCACCCATGAGTGCCGTTACTGCCTGGCTTGTCTCGACCTGAAGCATCAAGTTTTCGCTGGACACTTCATATCTATTCTTTAATTTTTATCCGTATATTTTCCCGTGCGTATGTGATGAAGCGGTTATATTGTATTTTGTATATTCAGGAATTAGAGAAAATAGTGAATATTTACAAATAGAAGTTGTGTTGAAAGGTCACCAATAGCTTCCAAAAGTGATTCCTTATACGAAATAGAGCAAGTAAGGTGTAATAAAAATTCTATGGAAAGCACTTTCTTATATGATACAAGTTGTCCACAGGTTGGCGATAACCTACTAAACAGGGAATTTGAAAAGATCTGGAAGAATCAGAGAATTGTGTTAAGAATCGGGGAATTTCGAAGAATGAGATTTTCTAAACATTTAAAATTAAAGTTTTAAGATTATTTCTGAAGTGCTTGTTTTTTAATTGCCAACTTCAAACTTAGAAACGTATCGTGTGTTCTTTACTAATGATGTGTAACGAAGTTGTGTTGGTAGTTGTGCGCGTTATCTTTTACTTTCGCTTGTACAGTGGAATATCATATTGGCGAATCATCCACAGAATGCAATTGAATCGACGATCAAATGGTAAATTCATTTTCGGCGTACGCATAATCCCAACTTTTTCGGTTTCCGTTCCCACTGGTTTCGATTTTATCAGAAGTTTCCTGTCCCGCATTAATGAAGGTAGCTTTCACACAATGAAAGGATTTTGGAATACAGTTACTCGTATTTTAACTTCTTTGTTTTCATTGTAATGTATTCTAATTTCCAAAGAGGTTTATTTCGAAATCGCTTATGAGTTTACGAAAGCTGCTGATAAAAATGCACATCAGCGTACGCATTGGGTCAGTACTCAGTGGGCTAATTTCATCGGACTCTTGGTGTTTAAATATGGGATATGTGTATAGATACAAAAGTGTACTTTCTGCTTCGTGTTTATAATACAATATTTATTGATTGTTATACATTCTTAGCTACATTTTTCATCAGTAGCTACATTTGCAATGATATATATTAACGATGATACGTGTCGTAAGATTTTTTTTTTTGGGGGGATACCCCTGCTAGCACTCCTCTTTGGAAGTACTTAAAAATACTGGTTATTATTATTATTTATTTATTTATTTATTTATTTAGCAATTGGCAGTGAAATGAAAGAAAAGAGTAGGATTAGAATTTGTGTTTCAAATTCTCGTAAAATTGTTTACAGTACATTCTGGGTTTGGAACTATAGAAGCAAACAGGTTCCCTCTTACTGATTGTTCATTATCACGTAAATGAATTAATCTGATCCAAGGGATCCAGCATGTTCCAGATGTTAAGCGGGTTTGGAATATTTTGCATGCAGATACTAAAATAAATTCGGTGGTAATCGGTATGCGTTCACTTCTGACGCCAAAGCTCCTGGGTTCAAACCATGGGTGTGCGATGTGTTTTGTGATAAATAAACACCAGGTGGGGTGCCAGTTCTCCTGCTTCCTCTCTCTATTCATATTCCTTTCGTTCTCATACCGTTCACTGTGTAATTAATATCTCGTTTATGGGAAGTTAAACAAATGATTTAATGTGAAGTTTAAATGTTATGCAAGGAGTTTTCGTCTATCAGTAAGTTGAGGCTCCTTGGGGAATTGTGAAATTATGAATTTCTAATGATTGATCACTCGTATAAATAATGTTCTCAGGAATAAGCTGTTCTCTGCGTGGTTTATGACGTGGGAATTTAATTTCGCAGTGGTATTCGAAAATATAATTTTGTAAATACCCAAATGTGCGAAACTAATAGTTATACAAAGTAACAAATACCGTGTTTACTCGCGTAATAGTCCCTTTGCATAATAGTCGCACCTTAAGTTTGAGGTAAAAACATTTGCCAAAAACTTTACTCGCATAAAAGTCGCAGTCTACGGGATTTTTGTCTTTGTGAACAAGACTTCCTTCGAAATTATTTATCTTGTGCGAATCCGAGCAAAAGAACTTTTCGTGTTTACTGACACGTAACATCGTGACCCATCCGTCAATAAAGATCAAGCAACCTACTTCCACCCTCCATTTTATGTTGACACAATGCTGTATGTATCAAAATTCGAAATTGTTTTGATCATAACGATAATTGAATGGCAGTTTCCTCGCATAATAGTCGCAGTTGGATTTTCACATTTAAAAAATCAGTACAAAAAAAAATGCGACTATTACCCAAGTAAGCACGGTACATTATTACAAGAAATTCCAAATGAATAAATAGCAGCTTGGAAATGTGTGTATATGCTTTATTATCGCGTATTAAGAGTGCGATTGAGTTTCATTGTTTACGTGTTTTAGTTCATTATTTTCATTTCTTATCTTAAAAACTTAACAACGCTTAAATGCTTGGACTAAGCACAAGCGCTGACTGTGTCCCAAAAGAGAAAAGAAATAACATACAAATTGATTTAATGCAGTGGGTCGAGACAGCGTACAGGGCAAAAGAAAAATATTTTATACAATCATCAACAATAGGCTTTCAATTTACTGCAGCATATTGTTGTATAGAGAGGCGATCGAGAAACTGAAGGCAGAGAGGAGACATAGTAACAAATTGCAGAGGTTATTCAAATTGCAGAGGTAGAATCAATAGGGAAGAGGTGTTGTAGTTCTGGTATTCGGTGTTTGTTCTATCCAATGTTCCTGTGCAGATAACAACCATTTCAGTTTCCAAGTATTCCAAGGCCACGTTCAATCCTTCCTGGTTGTTAGTTTATATATATAATCATGGATTCGGGAAGTATTAAGTGACAAATTTTCTGCTCGCTGCATCATTTGTCGGAGCGTCTTTTTGCTGAGTAACATCGGATAGGAAGCGGAGCAAATCACATGAAAAGTTAAAAAAGAAAACAAAAAAATGGAAATGGCTGTGTTGATCTCAATACTAGGAACAGTTAATGCCTTTGTGAACCAAGGAAACAAGCCAGTACCTTCTTACTTCAAGTCACATCCTATTTGTACCTAATCTGTACAGAACTTAAAGCTTTCTGGTGATGTTGCGTCCTCAAATGTGGATTTTGCAATGCAAGTGGGTGGAAGTTTGGGGACAAAACAGAGTAGTTTATAGGGATTCTTAGTAAAATAATAGCATTACAAAACCAGAATTACTATGGTGTATTCAAAATGTAACGATTACATCAGTGTATGCTACTGCTAAAGATGTCAAGGTATTCAAACTTATGTTCCCAGACAGGAAACTTACGTGAGATTGGCAGGAAAATCCAACTTCATTACAAAATAGCATACGCTTTCGTTTATGGATTATTTCACCATACTTTAGAAGTGAATTTACTCTATCTTCTGTTGTATATTCAAGGTGATAGGAAGGATAAAAAGGTTCACACTTCTTCGAGCGATTAGTTTGTGTCAGGTATGGTGAAAGAAGATAAAATGCTTATTCCTTTACGTACATTTTTTAAAGCACTCTTTCAAAAAGAGGACCTTTCCTTACTGAATTTCAGACTAACGCTCTTCTCAGTTTATTTCTTTATAATACTTTATCGAGTTTGATTAAAAGAAAAAGAAAGTGCAATGCAAAAGCTCGTAAAACCGGAAGCTTTTAGTTCTTCGAGTTCATGTATACGAATTCATATTTCAGGAATTTCTATTAGGTAAGAGTTCTATAATTTCATAGTAAAATGCGTTATATTTGTTTGTATAAAAAGATGGGGAAATCTGTGTGCTTAATTACATATCTGAGAAAATCTCAAAAAACGAATAATAATAATAATAATAAGGAAAACTGTGAAAAGTCAAGGAATTCTTTACCGTAAATTTTATCACGACCCTGTGTCCATGTAGTCTGTACCCACCCCTCAGAATCTCAACCGAGGAAATCACCGCGGCGGTATTTTCCACCCCCAAATTTTAAATAGCAAAGTAGACATCCTCGCGCCAAGTGTACACGATTTTTTCTTGGGATTCTTCTGTTTCCTAGTACTTTCTTTATTCCAGCATTTCGCTCATTATCATCACCACCGTCTCGCTTAGCCTTGCAAGATATTCATGAAACGTTAACAATAAATTTTTTAAAAAATAATAGTAAACAAAGAGACTTTCATCATTCGAAAGATGTTTATAAAAGTAAGTTTTATGTCCTAGCCATGTCCATTTTGGCTAGGAATAAGATATTGATCTAGAAGTTATATGTGCACCAAATATTTCTTTCATTATATTTTTTCTGTCACCCGATTCAGATGCTATTCAAATTTTTGAAATTATCCTCACCACGCTCTAGGATGGCTGGGTGAAACTTCCTCGGCTTATAAATTTTGCAGCTTAAAATAAATACGTGCCTTGTTAGTTTTCCGTATTATTATTATTATTATTATTATTATTATTATTATTATTATTATTATTATTATTATTATTATTATTATTATTTTAAGTGGAAACACACTATAAAGATTCTGGTTCTGTGTAAAAATATGTTCATCGGTGGGTTCCCACAGGAAGTCATGATGCGAAATATCGGGAGAAGAAATTAGTGGTGGTCATTTAAACCAATGAATCAAGATAACCAATGAACAAATGATAAGATTTAAAAGACCAACACGTTTTAATCAAAACAGTACCCTAAGAAGGGACGGGGATCTGGGAATTGGAGGCCAGGACTAGCGTCTTATGTTTTTAAACGAAAGTGTTGCATTATTAGAGACAAGTCAGGAGAATTTAGCGGACTTTCATGAGATGGGAGTGATACTCTTAAATTCACGTTAGTAGCCAAAACCCAGAATATCCAATCTAACCAATATCTCCCTGTATAAAAATCTATAACAGAAAGTATGGTAGAGGCTTCCAAGATTTAAATGTTTCTGATATTGTAGCGTCGTGAGTTTCAAACACTGAATAATAAATGTGATACAGTTTTTGTTTAACATGTAGATTTGAAGTATGTATAATCCGACGTAATGCCGTTCGAAAAATATGACTTTGGTACGTTGGCATCACTTCTTATATGTTGATATTCAGGGTATGTCAAATTATTTTTCCGTATTGATATTTGCGTTGTATAAAATTGTAACGTCTTTTCATCAATTGGTTTAGAAGTTAGATAGGTTCTCTCAGCTTAAAATGTACAGTAGACTCGCCACTACCCGACCTAATGTGGCGGAAGGGCAAGCCGGATAACAAGTAAGCGGAACAGGCTACTGTCAAAGAAACAAATTGTATATTGAATTGTCTGTCACCCACAAAATCGTTGATAACTGACCAACTCTGTTTGCCATGGTAACAATAGAAGCAATACATTTAAAATACATTTAAAGGTTGCAACTCTTCGAGGCCCTAGCGCAAAAGGATATCCCCCCCTCCCACACACACACACACAAGCAAACGTATTTTTCAATATAATAGTAAAAGCAGCAAACACAATATTACACACACACATACAAAAACACTTTGCTCCAAAGTAATCTTAAATAATGGAATAACATAAGATAGAAAGGTTATGTACATACGACAGCATTTCATAATTTACGATAATTTTACACAGCTTTTAAAAAGCACAATACCATATCCAGCGTGCAAAGTAAGTGAAATGTTTTTTTTTTTTTTTTTCAATATTAATCAAAATAATAAAGGTATTAACTATATACATTTTTAGAGAGAAAACAATATATATATATAAGAAATTATGTCATTCATTGTGTGCCATAGTTATACACACATTATTTACAGAAAAGAACATCATGATTAAGAAATAAAAAGGGAATATCAGTAACGTTGCTATATTTCAAAAATTAAAATCCGGGACACTACTAAATTACGAGAATCTTTCAAATGCTTAAAATGAAAAGAAGTATTATATACTAATTTACTTTATTCCATTAGATAGAGTTATTCTTATATTAGGTAATCACATTTTTAGTCGTTTTAGTAGACCTTCTCCGTAGTTAAGCAAACGTAAGCAGATGATTTACCCCTCCCCCTGGTAAACATTTTTTTTTGTTTTTTAATTTCTCACGATCTGTTATGTTTCGTGGCTTTCAGAGTCTTGTTTTAGCTCATTCAAGGAAATGATGTTTCCTTCCACACGTTTAGTCTGTTCGTGTTGTATATTTTTTTTTTAATGGTTAATTCATTGGCAATATGTTCTGGCGGCATTTATCTTCAAAGAACTTATCTCGTTGAATTTTTACTTTATAATTAAACCCTTGTCCCTGGCCCAATGAAACAAATGCTTCGTTCAATGTAAACGTAGTCAAATCGTGAAACTTAATTAAATCTATCTTTTATGTATTCAAGGTTTTTTTTTTTTTTTTTTTTTCAATTTTTGAATTGCCATACTCGGAAGTTGAAGAGAATAATTATATACCTAATCCTATGAAAAAGCAAACTATAATATTTCCTTCCTTTCTTCTTCGCTGAAATCCGGGACATTTAAGCGTCCCGAGAAATATATTCGGGACGCAGATCTCGATTCCTTGACGGTCCCGGATTTTCCGGGACGAATGGCAACCCTAAATATCAGGGATGTTGCACAACTGCTGAAACAATTTCAAAATAAAATTATTGTAATAAATTCAAATATTCAAAGTACCATACAATACAACTAATATTTGAAGTCGTAGCTTTAGCATCAGCAAAATGTGAAATAATCTTGTCTTGTTTAGTCTTGAAGTTTGTTTTCGTTCTACGTTTAATATAGCCATATTTGTTAACCTTTGTTGTGAGGTACTACTCAAGTACTTTATGAGCTTTAATTTCGAGGACGAGCGTTCAGCAGAAGCGGTAAGCACATCAGGGAAAGACGTAGAATACCTATTTTCCTATTTTCCACAAAGCTATTTACCGAATTTTTCGAAGGTTACCTATTTCAGCCCTATTATAATCTCTGAATACCAGTATTTGCCGTGGAAAATCGGAGTTTAAATCGCTATTGTACTTTGTGGCAAAGTCATATCTAGATTTCTGAAGGTCTTTCTCAGATGCAGACCACAACGTTGCTGGGGTGAGAAAAGAAAAGCTATTGAACTCTTGTCATTCTGTGGAAATAGGTGCTAAGTTGTGACACAATACAATCCAGAATAGGATAAAATACAGTAAGATGATATGTATCTCCCGACACATCTAGTCTATAAGTACCTATTCAATACTGAGTAATAAACGGGTTGAGTGGGTCCCTAGGTTTTGGGAGACAAAAAAAAAAAAAAAAAAATTACTCATTATCTAAAATTTCACAATGATTACTTAGAAATAAATAACAGAATATGAGTATTCAGTACCGAGTAATAAACGGGTTTAACTGGACCCAGTGGGCTCAGGGACCCCAAAACTGAAAAAAAAAAAGTTTCGAAAGTTGCTAGTAATCTAGAATTTCACCACAATGATTATTTCTCACACAAAGAAATGGCCCTTGGGCCCAAGAGCTCAATAGGCTTGGGGAGCCCAAAAACAAACACAAAAAAATTACTTAAATTGCTGATAATTTTAACATTGACAATGATTTGTTTTTTCACAAATAAGAAGTGAATAACAATGTAAGTATTCAGTACTGAGTAATAGACGAGTTCAGAGAGGCCTCTGGGCTTGGGGGTCCTCAAAACAGAAAACAATATTACTAAAACTGCTGGCAATTTTAAGATTGACAATGATTTTCTCTCGCACATAAGAAATGAATAATAAAATGTAAGTATTCAGTAGCCTACTGAGTAAATTAACGGGCTTGACGAGAGCCCTGGTGCGTTGCACCGCTTGCACCGCCCATTGTTACAGCACTGGCAACAAAGTCTAAGTTAGCAACAGTGGATAGAAAGTGCCAGAAATTTCCATGTAGAATAATCCACCTAATACTAGAATAATTTGCATTCTCAAAAGATCTAATGAACAGTGAGCCTAACAACATACCATGGAATCATTCATAACTAACTCTCATTGCCATGGTAACAGTCACGTCCTCTGTTAAACGATCGTTGAACGATACTGTTTATAATGAAAGCTTGACATTGGAGCGAAAGTGAGTTGTATTACTAACAGGTGATGTACGTGGGCCTTAAGGACGCACTGCAATCGGAGCTTCTTACGAAAGGTGGTGATCACATAGCGCTGACCCCTCGCACGTTGAGTCCGTGGATTTTCCTTTCACTTCAATTGGCGGTTACACGGCAGCACTGCGCATGACACATTGCTTGGCGTCCTCGTCCTTTGCTTTTCGTGGGCGACTCTTTCACCATGAGTTCCTGGTTTGTGTAATGGGTCACAATATCTTTCGCAGTAATCACTACAAATGTGAACTCATTCTTCTGACACCGTTGGATTATGTGTATGTTGTAAAATGAGCTTGGAAAAGAGCTATGACATACCCTCCCAGCAACAGTTTAATTCAGGCTTCATTTGACGACACTAACCCACTTACAACTTCAGACATATTACTGCTCACGACAGCAGACGCGTCGATCCAGTATCATTCCTAGATAGCAGTTCCGTGCCCAAATCTGTCCGATATAAACTGAACAACTTTCTGTACTTATGTACAGTAGTGGAGATAATGCTGAACCTTGAGAAACTTCTTGAAATTGTACAAGTTTTGCTTTAGTAGGCTTAAATCCGATTAAAACTACTCGCTGAGCAAAACAATACGTTTATTGTAAAAATTAATAAAATAAAATAGTTTCGCCAATTATCCACTTGGTTTCATCAGACACTATAAATACACAGGTAATGACAGATTATATATATAAGAGACAGCGAAACAATTCCTGAGTGCTGATTGGTTACCACAAGCTACTTCAGCCGATCCCCTTCAATTACAAAACCAAAAACAAAATTCGCTAATTCCCCCCCCCCCCTTGTTGACACCGTATAAATACATACCTAATTTACAAAATAACTCAAATAGTAAATAAATAAATAAATAAATAGTAAATAAATAAATAAATAAATAAATAGTAAAGAAGAAATAAATCATATAAAATAAATAATATAGAATAAATAAATAAAAGTACTGAAATTTACAAAAATAACTTGTACAATTAACATATTCAATCTGTAAGGCTCCTTAATAATTTATTCCACTGTTCATCAATTCTAAATCCTGAATTCCAGTTCATGATCCTATCACCTATTTCAATAAATCTTGCTGCTTTCCATTTTCTCACTAATCTTGTCTCCTCTTGGCCCAGCAGTTTCACTTCACTCCAATTAATCAATGTCCTCTGTCTCTTATGTGCTTAGAGACTGCATTTCTGTCTCCAATCTAACGTCATACTTATGTTGTTTTATTCTGTAAAATCAGATAGAAGAGGCTGTTGTTTGTTGATGTATGAGCAGTTTTGTTATGAAGAAAGTAATACATGAGGCGAATGGGTGCAGCTTGGTTGGGAAGAATTTAATTTTAAATTATCTGTTAAAAAAGAAATGTGGCTGTACTTGGTCCTTATTCAACTTCGGGAACGATAGATCTTCATACCTTTCAGGATATGGGTTATTATCTGGTTCGAAATACGAGTTGTTAGAAATTAGCGAAAATTTGCAACATAATTAAAGAAACTTCTGTGTCGTAATTTATGTTATCAAACTTTGTTACAGTACTGTGTTGCAAACTTGGGTTGTTATTTTCCTGGAGTAATGAGAGTTGTAATCGATTTAAAATTATGGTTTTCGTTTATAAAAGAAATTGTAGGTTTTCATTTACAAAGCTTTTGCTCTTACTGTGAGTACCTTAGAATCATAATTCGTAAGTCATTGTCTCTAGAATGAATCAGACTTTATAACATTAAAGTTGGCGTATGGAACGGAATTGCAAATAAGTCCGAGTTTAAATCTCATCTAGATCAGAAGTAGATGGTTCGGAGTTACTATGGGCTTTTAGTGTAATTAACTATTTACTCAACTGACTGAAAGAATGCATCGTAAATTACTTCGTGTGGTATGTGTTAGCTGAATGATTACACACACACCCAGTCACTGTTTCACATAGCCATCTGGGACTTCCGATTCGAGTAACGATACCGTTACATATGCCTCGTTCTAAAATACATCACCAATGTATATTGAAAAATATGTTACTCACCGGGAACGATCTCATAAATGTCTCATATGAAGCCCTAAATAAACCAACAATATTGCAAACACTATCCAAAACGGGACTCGAATATGATCAGGGAACTTTGAAGACGAGGGCTCCTCGAGCCGTGAACACTTTGAATCACCCATGATGGGGAGTACAACTGCACACAACCTCAAATTGAAACTTGTTATTACGGGCGGTTAGACACTACAACACAATAATGGTAAAATCAATCTATCCTGGTATGCACATTGAGACACATAAACGCAAAAAATTCACTACCTTTCATATCATTTTCAAAATAACCTAAAAGCACTTTGTTACTGAATTTTATTTGGTAGCAAGAACTTTTTTTAAGCCACCTACTTGCGTTAAAACAGAACACAATTTTACATCACAGTAATAAAGTTGAATACACCGAATTTTAATAATTTTTTAATGATTTTTTTCTTTTTTCTTTATTGGTTGCCCCTAGTAGAGTTTAAGGTATTGTTACTATATGAAAAATGCCTTTAAAAAATAATACATGTCCTAGGCTCTATATTTGTTGCAAGTATCATTGGTATGAAGAAAAATCGAACTATATATACGATAGATCAAATGCGTATTCGAAAAAAAAAAAAATCACTTAGGAATCTCCCATTCATAACCTAATTACCTTAGATTCATGGTTCGGACGTCATTTTCCTTCAAATAAAGATGGCTTTTAATTGACACAATATACATATATCACGGATCCATAAGTTTCGGAGAAATTCCGGAAATTTTCCTGAAGAAGGTATTTTTCTTACATTTGGGCACCCATATCAGTACACCAGTGTTAGCTACCTGCACAAAAGGTACTCCGAATAATATCCTGGGATATATGTTTGCCATGTTTCATTCAAATATGGTTAGTAGTTATGAAGATATAAAAGTTTTTCGAGCCACGTACGATAATTTATGTAGATGATTTCGAGAGAGGTGTGCGAGGGAGGGCAATAGATTGTGTGTTTAGTAGCATATATCCTTACGAATAAAACGGATAACAGAAATAGCACTTATAATGTAATCAAGTACTCCATTAATTGTCACTGGTAATCTCGACCATTGTGATCCTTGATTTTAGAAGTCTAGTTAATGCTCATTATTTGCTTGCAACTGTCTGGTATGGATGATACTGTACTGAGTGACTTGTCGGAATAGCACGACTTCTGCCCCAATAATGTATGTCTGACATGCATTTCTGTTGTGAAACATTACTGTTAATACTACTATTAATATTTGCCTTTTCTGTGTGAGAAGTAGCTGCTGTGTTATAATTCATAATTGGGTAGTGGGGTTGATTGCGATTGTCAATAAGTTGATTATATTCCTTTCAATATTACATTGGATGTGCCTCGCGTAATGTTGATTTTGATTTCCACCATTCAATGGCTGAATGATAAGCTGAAAGTTTGAATGAGAATATTATAAATAAACTTTTTTTTTGCCTAGAATAGCTAAATTTTTCAGCTGTTATTTATATGAACTGAATAATATTTGTATGAATTATTGTCTACTTGACTAGGTGTGACGATGAAGCTGATCCGTATTACGACCCAACGTATCTTGAAGAAACAAATGTGGAAGACGCCGACACAGAGTTTCGACCGGAGGCCTTCGTTCCCGTAGATGGCGAGGAAGAATCCATCGAGGAGCCGGTGCAAGAAGAAGTTCCTGCAAAAGAACGCCATTTCTTCTGTGAGGAGTGTCGCAAGCACTTCTCAAGCAGAATCTCATTGTTGAGACATCTGAAGCGCCACATCAAAGAGCCTCGCTTTGTATGCAACGAATGTGGTAAAGGCTTCTATTTTAAAGTGGAACTTAATGTTCATCTGAGAAGACATAAAGAAAGACCGTACATGTGCAAAATATGTAAGAAATCGTTTCGTGAGAGTGCGTGTTTAACAGCGCATATGCAAAATCACAGCAATAGTGATGGACAGTCGTATGTCTGTAATGTTTGTGGTATATCTTTCTATGCACGAGGTGAATACTTCAGACATAAAGTTGCCGCACATTCTGAGAGTCGTGGTCACACGTGTGAGTATTGTTTAAAAAGTTTTATTAATAAGAGCACCCTTGTCATTCACAGAAGATTACACAGTGGAGAAAAGCCATGGGCGTGTGAAATGTGTGGTAAGCGTTTCGCTAGGAAAATTAATTACTTCAAGCATAAAAGAATTCATATGAAGAGAGGAGGATGGACGTGTAAGATATGTGGAGATGTGTTCAGCGATCGAAGTACTTTACTCGCTCATCGAAGTACTCATCCGAAGGAGATTCGTTTCCGTTGTAAGTCATGTGGCGATATGTTCCATAGTAGACGTGAGTTAATGATTCATAAGGAATCGCATAAAAGTGCTGGGTGGTATACTTGTAAAATGTGCAATAAATCTTTCCGTGGCAGTGTAAATTTTGAGAACCACCTGCGCACCCACTCTCCTTGGGACACAGACACTACAACTGGTCATCAGGAGAATAGAAGCTACGATTGTGACAGCTGTGCACAGACTTTCCATACAAAGAAAGCATTGTCCATCCACGTGAAAAGACATGTGGGTGAACGGCCGTTCTGTTGTGATCTGTGCGGGAAGCGATTCATGACTAAATCTAGTCTGGCCACTCACATTCCTCGGCATAGTACAGATCGTCCGTTTCCTTGTGACATTTGTGGTAAGGCTTTCCGTCAGAAGAGTAATTTAGAGATTCACACAAGAATTCACACGGGAGAGCGCCCTTTCCAATGTAAGTATTGCTCCAAGAAGTTTGTGCAGAAGACCAATCTGCTGATGCATACACGTACTCACACAGGAGAACGTCCTTATAAGTGTAAGTTATGTGACAAGTCTTTCTGTCAAAAGGGGAATCTCGATACACACAAAAGAACTCATACAGGAGAACGCCCATATATTTGTAAGTACTGTAAAAAATCCTTTACACAGGGAGTGCATCTCAAGAAACATGTTCTTAAGCATAAGAGTTCGTAGAACCATCCTTCCCACGCAACTATTTCAGTGTGCATTCATTGGAGGGGAAATTCGCGTCGACCACAGCAACAGACACTGCCAGTATTATAGCTTCAAAAATATTTCTCAAATTGTAAATAAAATGCCAAATGTTCTCTATTTTATTCAACAAGCATGTAGTAAAATGTAGCATGTTGTAAACTTTCCCAAGGAAATATACTTAGGTTTCGTTGCAAGTTTTCAACATAACAAACATACACACCAACCGTACGTTACAAAGCATCGAATAACTTTTTTTTTCGTTATCAAAAAAAAAAAAAATGTTTTTTTCTGTATTACTTATTAGTGATTATTTGGCAGCCGAAATATTCGAGGAATATTTCAAGTACTGTGATCTACGTTTGTCATTATTTGGAAATTTTCTTCCATTCAAGATTCATAACAAATGAAAATCGTTAAAAAAAAATTCCATCGTGCAGAAGTTTTATTATAATCCGAAAATTAGCTAAATTTTAGTATGGGCACGTTAAAGATATCGATGAGAATCATATGAAAATGTGTTAGAATGAAATACGAAACAAGGGAATATTTCATTTGTTGTTATATTTGTTACACAATCTTCATATACATTATTTTGCACTATACGTGATCTAATAGCGTTCTAAAGCTTTTTATACCATTGCAGAAGTCAGATTCCTCTGGCTTTCAAAATACTTCTCAATTGATGTTTTGAGGTCTTCATCTGATAGAAATTGCTATCCAATAAAAATCCTCTTTAGCTTTGAGAAAAAGTGGAATACAAATGGAGCCAAACTGGCAAATAAGATGGATATGACAGAAAATTATATTCCTGTTTATTGATTTTTCGCTCATAGAATGATACAGGAATAAGGTCGAACATTATTTTGGTGAATGACGATTTTTCTTTATAAATTCGTCTTTTTCTCATTTTCTGCCTCTGTAGCCCCTTCTAGAGTTTATACTCTTGTAATGGTTATATTAGATGGAAGGCAGCCAATCAGCACAACATTCCTTTGACGTCTTGAAAAAGAAAGATAAAAACCTTACCAATATATTTCCAGGCTGTTTCCTTTGGAGGTGGAGAACCGTAATGTTTCCATTATTCTGTTTTGTTTTGGTACGTAATAATGCAGCCGTGTTCATCCATGTATACAATCAGTTGGATTTGTCTGGAAACGAACTAACTTTGCTCAGAGATCTGCTTTCTGATCACTTGTTGGCATTTGTAGCACCCACTTTGCAGGTAATTTCTGCATGTATAATATTTTTCCGTTAAAATATGAAATATTAATTATCGTTTAATACCTAGAGCCTCAGCAGTCAAATATATTTAAACGATGATTCTGCATCGTCTGTCATAATACTTCAATTATTTCTGGCGTGGTGGCATACCTTGGTTGTCCAGTACGTAGATTACCTTCCAGGCTTTCACGACTGCGTTTAATTCATGTTCATTTGGAAACAGTTGAAAATATCTTGAAAGAGTAGTGCAGAACGTGTCTCATATCAATATGAAATTCTACTACTACCTTTGTACCCGTTTACACCGAATGTTTGATTACCACTCGACGTTCTAAATGTATCATTTTCAAACACGCATACACGCCAAGCACTCTAAATATTAACTGTAACTACAGCTACTCGTAACTGATCCAAACAAGAACGCACATATGTTTATGTAGAGGATAACATGTTTAGATAACGTATTCAGTTTTAACTAGTTGTGCCATGTATGGGTCATTCCGGAAAGTTTACAAATTTATCTTTCACTAAAGAACATATCCTAGAATTTGACATTTTTTAAGTGTAAGTGGTGGTATGTACTCTGTAACGTTCACTACACCTACCCAGATAGGATGGGCTTCTGTGAGGTACTACTAGTATTCAAGTAATCACTTTTGAATTCTAACGCACCAGGTTCTGGTTTTTTTTTTTTTTTTTTTTTTTTTTTTTTTTTTTTTTTTTTTTTTAGGGGGTCGCGGTGACTTAGTGGTAGAGCATTCATCTCTGGTGCGTGGGATCCGTTATTTGGTCCAGCTCGTGCCAAGTGGGCTTTGTAGTGGACAGACGCCGTGTGCATGGGCTTCCTCAGGGTTCTCCCGTTTCCTTCCATTTTCTTCATTCCACCGTTTCATTCGTTCTCATCACTGTCTCCTTTAGACAAAGGGCGTAAACATGAGACGTAAAACTAAAAAGTTTCATATTTTTCTCTCTATTGTCCATATTAAATGTATTATTTAAATTTTATTATTACTATAATTTCACATTTTAATTTATAAAAAACATTCATCTTCTTTTTTTAGTGTATGACATATATATGATGTTAAGTGCTAGTTTGAAAGCTTTTGTTGAAGCATAAGTTATACTACGATGCAGACCTGTCAAAGAGGAGGAAGTGAGATTGTGTTTCTCATAAATACTGAAGGAATGAAATAGTGCCGCTCACCGATAAGAGTAGTGGGCCAATGCTCTTGGAACTGGTGCCGTTTCATTTCCCCCGCAAAGCAGGAAGAAGGTAATTCGCTGTGTGACATGAAGGAATCGTATGATAAAGCGTGACACTATCCATGTCATACATTACATTCAGCATCACTGTCAGATTCCTTGGCTCTTGGCATTTGGGGGGAGGGGGATCGCGAGGACAAGGAGTCACATCCATTCATTGGAGTATCATTTCAATTTTGGCTTGCCCAAATTTCGTCCATACCGATTATTCTGCCCAAAAGCAAGCGTCATTCCGCGTTGTAACACACCAAATTGTCACGGCAAGGATGTAACGTATCCACTTTTGAACCTCTGTAAAATGATGATATACTGTATCGCTTTCGTTTCCGAAATGGATATCCTCAACTTTTATCCATGTGTGCTGTTCCAGCGTCGAAAATATGGCTTTAGAGCTGTCCAGTTTCACACCAACAATTCACAACTGCCTCTTTGTATGCACATGCACGAGCGACCTCTGTCTTTCCACTGTACGTACTGAGAACATCAGTACCCTTGCGTGTTCATATGCAATATGGCGACAATGTTGTCAGTATTTTCTTTCTAGCTTTCGTATATAAAATTCTTGCTATATCATGTTCTGTAACAGATGTAGACTGACAAACAGTTGATGTGTAAGACTTCTCATACTTATATTCAAACAATAGAGTAAAAATCTGAAATGAGAAGCTATTCTTTCAAAGAATGGATATTAAACGTAAGCATAATAGATTACGCAGAAGCTATCAAAACGAGAACTTGAAGTAACATAAAAAGAAAATAAGAGGGTTCAGGTATGGTTTTCTCGTGATCACTGCGTCAAAACTTTTAATATAATTGATAGTTGCGCTCTCACGTAACTAAATGATTAGCATATTCGTCTCGGGGACGGAAGACTCAGCTTCGTTTCCCGGTTAAAAAAAAAAAAAAACGAATCTTAAAACGTCGTAAATTTTGGCGTAGGGTCTACATTTTTGTGTGTAGTGAAAAGTTAAGACAAATTACCATAAACCTTGTTTTGTTCTATATTGAAAAAAAAATACATTCTTAAAATATTGTAACAATACAGTCAACGAACAAAGGTGTGGTTCTTTTCCTGGCGTTGGAATTATTTGTTTTACCAGAACAAGATTATTAACCATTTTTTGTAATGGTATGTGTGTTTGGAATATATGTTAACCTTCCATTGGAACAGGATATGAAATGTTTAATTATAATCTTTGGTTAACTTTGTGCTGGTTGTAATTATTTGTCTTATTCTGGTAAAAAAAAAAATGAAGTCAATACTTCTTTCGATGACGCTGTGCAAATATCGTATATGTTAAGTTGAAGTTTGATAAAATTCAGTGCATTCAGAACAATTAATACGTATAACATTGAATTCATTCAAGGAAAATCAGTGATTCAAGTATTTTAGGGAAGAATATGATTTGTTGGTGTAGTGTAATACTATCCTGAAGGCGTACAATAAATATTAATGTCCTATTAAGCAGTCATATTGGATTAATTGAAAATAATAATAAAAAGAGTAAAAGTATTTGACAAAATTTTACCTAATTTAGATAAATGATTTGCATAATGTGGTTACGTGAAAAGATAACATTAAATAATTGTTTTGTAATCACCAGAAAGCCGGCTGCACTTTAATAATAGATCAAAAAGGCCAGTCAACTTCTGTAGCATTCAGTCTCTCTCCTAATGTTCTTTGTTCCTCATACCTAAAAATAAACCACATTTTGAAATGATTTAATAATTTGAATAAAGTTTATTCACTTGTTTCAATTAGTTAGTCTTTGATATACTCAAATAAACCATAGTATCTGAAGTACAATCATGTTTTTAAAAAAATGCTTTCCTCTGGAGAGAAACATAGTGTTAATAGCTTTGGGATGGTTGTACCATTTTCAGTGAAGACAATCTTTTTTCTTTCTTTTAACAAAGAACTATTTTTCCTAGTTTATCAACTCTTTCAGAAAATGTTAACAGTAGGAAATGTATGTGTAGATACTATACATGGCCAAAATACATGTTTGCCTTTTGAAGAAACGAAATTGGTAGTAATTCCTTATTATAAGATAGACTGTAATTACTTCTAAAGAACCGTTTCTTCCCACATAAATGCTTTGTAAGATTTAATTAAATTTCACTGTTAAGAATAATGTCAACTATTATAAAACAACCATTGTAGTGTTTTGTACAAAAGTAATTAACAAATACCACCACTGAAGGTAATATTTTGATAATATACGAAACAACTAATAAAAATCTACAAAAATGAGCTTAAATTTGGAATAATGTTATGTTGTTTGACTTTACTTTTGTTGTCTAAAGTATAACAGTTTTATGTTCTGTTTATTTTATAGAACTTGTCGTGTATTTTTATTCACCTTTATGAATAGATCAATTAATCCTTCAGTCAGTTCCACTTTGAATGGGAATTTGTGACTAAAAATAAAACGTGAGCATAAGCAGTAAGACTGTGATTCTGAAGCCTGAACTAAAAATGATTTAAGTTTATGTTTAAATGCGGTGAAGGAATGGATGTGTGAGCTGCAGTAAGGTGAACCTTTTAGTGTACTTTACGATTAGCCATTGCGACGCGAACAAAAGAAGAAAGGAAAAAAAAAAATACATGCCTATAGACTATTTGACTAAATTTCTGGTTTTCCTTGAAGTAAATCTTCCGTTACTGGCATGCCTAATGAGTTACTTTCAGCACTTCTCTTTTGATTGGTTATAGCTTATTGTTTTAGGCATGCCTAATGAGTTACTTCCAGCATTTCTGTTTTGGTCGGTTATAGCTTATTGTTTTAGAAGGAACTCAAATTAAGAAGAGCTCCCTCGTGGCTAAGCGGTTAGCGTACGCGCCTTTGGCGTGGGAGACCCGGGTTCGATTCCCGGCGGGAGCTCATGTTCGGATTCCACGTTAATCAGTAGGTCCATGTCTCATATAGCCTCGCTGCTGAACGGGACGCTAAACTAAAATCAACTCAACTCAAATTAAGAAATTTGATACATATAGTTAAGAAATTTTAACTACATTATCAGGCATACCACTTATTATGACAAAATTGTTCGAGTTTCTTTAAAATTAGAGTATGTGATAGTCTTATGACAGCAAATATCGGGAGATAATACCAATAACAGGGCAATGGTATTTCTTATATATATATGCATATAAAGAAATATAAACAACTGATAGTAGTTGATGATATCAAAAATGAAAGGAAATTAAATCCTTCAGTTTAACGTTCCACGATTATGCCCTTTAGGCTAAGGGAGGCGATGCTTAAAGCAAGCGAAAGATGATGGGAGAATTGGTGGAATAAGAAAGTGGGAGGAAACGGGAGTACCCCGAGAAAATCTACGGACACGATGTTGTCCACCACAAGCTTACTTGGCCGGGGATCGAACCAGGGACCCCTCATACCAGAGGTAAATGCTTTACCACTGAGCCACCGTGCCCCCGTTGATGATATCAGATGTTAAGTTTCCTAACTGAATGATACTTCTTTACTTGTATTTCTCAATCACAATCACTCCTATTGTAAAGAGCATTAGTGGCGCTAAGTAGTGTTCTAAACTATTCACGAAATATAGCAAAACCTGCTAAGTTGTCCAGCTGTTTAATTTGACAGCATTACCTATGAAACCAAGTTGACATTTGATAAGTTCGATGTTTCGTCCGTAACCAAATGTGGCTAACTTCGTCAGGTTTAATTATATTGGTAATATTTTTTATTATTATTATCGAATTTCAGAGCGTCATTTCGTTTTGAAGTGTACATCTGTACTAACTCAAAATACAGTATTATTTCATTGCAAATGCACTATTCGTACTTTAAGAGCATTTTTTTTTAAATATATATATATATATATATACGTGTGTGTGTGTATGTATGTATAATGAAATTTTTATTACTAGAATATGTCAGTTTCCACTTGATTTCACTTTTTATTTTATTTTCAATCAAACACAGTACACGGACAGTACAAAATACGTGGAATAGAAGTACTATATTTGTAAGTTAGTAGTATGTTTTTATTTTCGTATTTTTTCATAAACACACTTTTAATATTTATCTTGTTTCTCTTTTTATTGTTATGTCTTTTGTTAGTAAGTTATATTTTTTATTGTTGCGAGAGTGAAATCAGGTTGAAATATGTATATTTGTGAAACGTGTCTTAAGACGTTCAGAAACTCTGTTTAAACAGTTTAAGATGTGTATGCATATACAGGTACAGTCTTCCAAGAGATTAAAAAAAAAAAAAAAAACGCACTGTGTGCGACGAATTCTGTACTCATGGACATGTAATGATTAAACGTGAAGACATATGATTACATCAGAATTTATAACAAATATTTGTCAAATGGTTTAGATAAATGAAAACACAAAAAAGGGTATTTATAGATTGTTTTCTGAAAATATATAATTGTTAAAGAGATTAAGAATTCACTTAAAGTAATGGTTAAATTTGTATAAAAGTGTGAGCCACTTTACAATTGAAGAGTGTCTTGAATTCAGAAAAGTCCTATTCAGGGTCGCATAATAGTTCAGTTTTTAATGTGTAATAGATTGTGAGTGCGTGGGGATACCAATTTGCAGATTTTTATAAGCGTATACTGTCATTGTACTTTTAAGTTCATTTTTTGATCCTTTACAGCTCTTGTTTTCTTGTCATTTTTCTTTCTTCATAATTTAAAAAGTGAAAAAGAAATCAAAATTTGGGCTTCATAGCAGCCTAATACTTCGAAGATAACGTGAAATAATATGTATTCAGTGGATTATGATAGCGTTTATTATTTTTTAACTTATCCATCCGTTGCATGATGTTTTAATTGATATATTCACAAATTATAAAGTCTAAACATTATATCAGAACTTAGTCACTTTATTTTATACTGCATTGTATTAGACCACTGTGAAGTCCATTCCGTTTTTTTCGAACTTGTGACGAAACTGCGAATCCGCAAAATTCTCCCCATAAGACCTTAGTGCAGTGTTAACCATCAGAATTTACTGAAAACTGTCCTTTAGAAAGAAAGAAAAGGTATGTACTCATATTGACGTAATTATTTTACATTATCTGAATGACTGTTGCTGTTTTGATACTTCCAAAAAAAACAATGTACTTCGATGTATTGTTATGAATAATTTACAATAACTAGAGTTCAGGTCAGTATTTTAATTCATTGCACATTACGCAAAGTCATCACTGAACAGATAAATTTAAACGTGGAGACGCAGCATTAGCGATTTTTTTTTTTTTTTTTTTAAATTACGAAATACAAAATATTACTTATACCAATCACAACAATTCTTTGGTGTATCAATATATTTCCAGTGAAGCTTTCCTTTCATTTTTTCCCGTCTTCAATATTATTTTCGAATAGAAATTGAACCAGCCATTTGCTTCTTGGTAGTTGTCATCTAAGAGAGTGGAAAATGCCTTGAGCCAGTGAAATATCAAGACTAGCAGAAAGAATTCAGATTTGTATTGTATTATTATTTTAACATGTTTTAAATTTAAAAAAAAATAAAAATAATAATAAAAAAAAGATACATTGTAGCGTCGCGTACATTTTTCTTGTATACAAGACCAAAGCACGTTAGGATTGTATGTTTCTGGTCTTTGCAAACTACGAGTGGAAATTCAGTATGTTCCCATGTTGTGTGTAGGTAGTGTTATAACTTCCCATAATATGTCAGTGCTGCGTGAAGCATAGTCTCTTATTATTGAATAGTTAATGATTTGATAAGTCATATCCAGCGTATTTCTTTTAAAATTCATTACATTAAGCGGATTCTTAATCAACATGTGAAGTAGTCACTTAAGCAGTATAAAGGACCCATGTCCAGTCCGTAAACTTCTGCTTGGACATAAAAATTCAGTTTCTCTTCTGGTGGCTTGGCCTATAACTAAAACAGCTAAATATTGAAATGTGTTTGTAAATATAAGTTTTGTTCTAGTGACACTGAAAGCGTGAATTGTAGTATTAGCATTTTCATATTATAAATAAATGAATATTATAAATATTTAAAATATATGTATATGAAGGTCTCATGGTAGAAGGGTTTGAGAAATATGTAAGTAAGAGAGTGTGTGTGTATTTTTAATGACCTCTAAAAGATAAAGATGTGTAATATAATTATATGAAAGCAGTGAATAGACTTGTATACTAAGATTTTTCAAATTGACCTTCTGGTTGAGATCTTCGATTGTATTCTGCATTTATATTTATTAATGTTCTTAATAAAACTGCCAGAGTGAATTTTGAAGAAAGAAACCAATTTTATTTAATTTTTTCCAGTTTATAGAGAATCCAAGTACTTTATTCTTTACTAGAGACTGAATTCTATAAATATGTAAACATCGAGTCTCTAATAAAACAAATCAGGTATGTTGTGTAAACAGCGTCTATCAATAATCCCATTTCAATATTTAGATGGGATGCCTAACAGTAATTCTCATTCGTTAAAATGTATAAAAGAAATATAAAGTCTGCGTGCGATTTTGAGTCACTCCTCACCTCGTCCCTGTCGCATCTGATGGAAAACTTGCTGCTACATAAAATACATGGTGTATGAAATTCCCTTTTCATCTTGTAGAATAGAAGTGATCGGATAAGCTTCTAGTTTGATAGTAAGACTTCCGTCTCTTCTAATTTATGGCTGTGAAAAACTGTTGGTATGTACTTCTGCATAACTAACTCTATAGGCAATGGAATATGGAGGTTCAATGCAGCATTCACAGAAGCTCTCCATTGACTTCTGTTCTTAGGCAACTGGACCCAGTTTCTACTGTGTATTCCTAATGGTCGTTTTCCGATTGGATTTCCAGTTAAAACTTTGAAAGTGTACTTTCTTTCATTCTGGCTACATGACCTCCCCATCTGAGCCTCCTAGACTTGATGGCCTTAACAATGTTTGGTCACCGGTATAAGTTGTGCAATTCCTCGTTATGAAGTTTCCGATGTTGCCCATTTCCGTTTCTCTTGGGTCCGAATATTCGTGTCAGGAGTTCATGTTCAAATATTTCAGTCCGCGTTCTTCCCTCAAAATAAGTGACGATGCTTCGCAACCATACAGCACAACGGGATAATTATCGTTTTATATATTTTAATGGTAGAACGTACAGACGTGTCCAAATTATTAGACTCAACATTCAGTTTCTGAATATTTTACTGTTCTTACAATATTATGTGAGAAAATACGTTCGAACTTAGTCCAAATTATACTTTGTAACTCTGTCCTAATTTCTAGTGGGTGTGGTATATGCTTTTCAATATCAATAAAACAAATGCGTACGTAACATTCAAATATAATTACTATAAAATGTGTATATCCAAATTGGAAACAAAAAATGAAATGGAATACTTACAAGAAAATTATCTCTCACACAAAGATTAATATTTCTTATGAAATCCCTTATTCTTTATTAAGTCTTTTATCCTTTGTGGCATCCTATGTACGAGTTTAGCACATTTGCCTTCAATTCAGCATCGTGATACCACAAATTGTTGATCTCTTTGATCAATTTAAGTTTGGTCCTAATGTGCTTGTTCTCTAGCTTTTCTTTCATGAAGCTCCAAAGGTTTCAATCGGGTTCATATCAGGACTAATGCCTGGCCACGGAAAAACACTAATTTCGTTGTCCTCGAAGGGTTTTGTCACAGCTTTGGTCCAGTAGCATGGAGCTCCATCATGCATAAAGATGAATTGTACGTCATCAAACCAGAGTGTAGTCTGGGAAATCAGTTCTTCTTGAAGAACTTGAGATAGTGGTCGTGCTTCATTGTCCTCTCTACTATATACAGTCTTCCAGGCCCGAAGACAGAGATCACACCCCAGACCATGACTGAAGTAGGATGCTTCACGGTTTATTAAAGACATTCCTACTTGAATTCCTCCCAGGTCAACGTCGCACATATTGTGAACATTCATCAGACACAAAGATACATGATTCATCACTGAAACACACTATTTTCCAATCGTCAGCAGTCCAATATTCTAGACCTCGTGCCCATTCGAGGCGTTTCTTTGCCATGATCAGAGTAGACTAATTTTTGTTTTCTTTCTTGGTCGTGTGCTTTTATTCCGTCGGCCCAAAGAATCCTTGGAACACTTTCAGGCCAAATGTCTGCACCATACTCAGCCATTTTTATACTTAAGTCTATTAGAAGTTGCACTTCTGTTTCCCAGAGCCAATCTTTTTAGTTTTCTGTTATCTCTTAGCGATAGCTGTGGCTTTCGCTCACACTTCCCAACCCTATTTAGGCTTTTGTTCATTTCAACAGAGATTCTACTCACAGATTTTTGTTCTATCCCAACTCTACCAGCAATGTATTGCCGTGTATATCTTATTTCCATCAGAAGTATTTTGTTAACTTCCATTTTACGCGGAGAAAGATTTTTTGCTTTTCCCATTATGCTACAATTACAGGGCTACACAGAATAAAAGATTGATGCACGAAACATGTCACGATCATTTTAAACTGGCCCGTTAGAACTCTTGAACGCTTTGAATGTCGTTAACTTCTTACGACAGCAACGACAACACTTCAGACTGTAGCTTGTTGATAGGAACCACAATAGCTATCTACAGCTGAAACACCACTTCAACTGTACAGTAAACAAATGAAGGATCCTATATTGGTGGTTTAACCATTAAATTAAATGTTCTATAACTCTGAAATTAGGACTCCTACATCAATTTTGCATTTTTCGAGCATGAGTCTAATAATTTGAACACGTCTGTACAAGCCTATGTCCCTCCGGAAGGCTCTTTCGGAAGGACTTTTGTACAGAGCCGCCGTCCTGTAGTCGTACCAACATAATATTTTCTGTGTTAACACTAGATTTCATGCTCTTTTCACCAGGAGAACTTTCTGTCCTGCTGAGGTACACAAAGTACTCTAATTTATAGATAAACATGGTAGGACTTGAAGGACTTTGTAGTTCTATCATGAAGCTTCAAGTTCCTCGACAGAATTCGCTACGACAAAAATTTTAAACTGAATAATAACACGTATTTCCTGCTTTTAGTTGATATTTAATTTCTTCGTGATTATGGTTTTGGTCTGTAAACATTGATCGTAGGTATTTGAAAGTATCCACTTTGCCAAAAGTATTGTTTGATATTTTGATGTGTCCATAATTTGATGTATTTCTACATAAGCTCGCAAATAACAAACACTCAAATGACGATTTTGAACTAATACTCAGTTTATGATCTTTAACTGCGGTTAAGTCAGCAAATTGATGATATTGTAATGTACGTCAGCAGAATTATTTGTAATATTAAACATGTACACCTACACATTTAAAAGGTACTTCTGCGCAGTACAATTTGTCAACAAAAACATCGAACCAACTTCCTACTGTTCTGAAGAATTCAACTTTTTCAAAAGTAGATTCTATTCTAAAACCAACCGGAACACGTCTGATCAAACGCACTTCGGTCTTGTTCAGAAAATTAGTTTTAATTAGTATAAGCAACATTGAGAAGAAATAAAGTTGTACTAACTATGCTTTTGTAAATGTTTTGCTTGTGTACTCCAGATTCAAAGTGCTTGGGGTCCCTGGTTCGACCCCAGCTCGCGCCGTGTGGACTTTATGGTGGACAAACACCGTGCTCGTGGGTTTTCTCGCGGTTCTCCCGTTTCCTCCCACTTTCTTCATTTCACTCATTTCTCATTATCACCGTCTCCTTTAGCCTAACCAGCATAAACGTGGGACGTTAAACTTAAAGATTTCATTTCATTTTTTTTTTTTTCAGATTCAAAGTAGGATTTTTGGTCATGATTACTAGATTCAAAATCACTTGTATTAATGAAAATTTTTTGTGTAAAACTCACATCCGTCATGTTGTTGTTTGATTCTGCAAATGTTTAGATAAACCATAAGTTGTTAGATCATTATCTCTGGTGTGCCTTACGTGTTCTTTGAAATTTGTTTGAGTGACCGTAGAAAACTCCTGACAACGAAAATATCTTTTGGATGTTTTAAGGGATGAGAATTTTCATTTACTCTTAACATGTATCAACC